>NC_048531.1:8750000-10000000 GCF_008121235.1 Drosophila subobscura
CAATTAAAGCTGAAAACATGGAACAAGATGCGAATATGTTCGAATTTTTAATGCCTGCGCGAACAGATGACAAACGAGATCGACGGGCTAGGCATTTACAAGTGACTGATGGCTATGAGCAAGCACAGAATGATGAATGGTTGTGGCATGGAGACAATGGAACAGCCCAGGGGAAACTCTCTCAGGCTGGATAAGGGTTCCTGGTGGCTAGATATGGCCTGATAAATGATATTCATGGCACTTGGAGATCAGCTTGAGGTCCAACAACCACCTTGACCTCTGGCCAGAATGGCTTACGGTTGGGGGATTGGGCGGGGGGAGTTGTATGTGCTGTACTGTCAGCACATAACTCACATAAACACCTTAGCAGCGCCTCAGGTGGAGACACGAGCTGGAGCAAAAACGCATCATTTGCATATGAGGGTCGGCAGCAGCAGCAGCAGCAGCAGCAGCAGCAGCAGCAGCAGAACCAGAAGCCACGCTGCAAGCTGCCACCGATGGATGCATCATAAATAAGTGCGCGCATCGGGAAAACGCCGGAAGAGGCCAACGGTGGGGTTGGTCGGCCGGTCGGCTGGTCGGCTGGGCTGGCCACCATGAAGATATCAATCAGGCAACGAAATTCGTTTGTCCTTCTGTCAATTGCCGATAAAAAACCAATAAAGCTGCCATCTGTGGCATCTTGTTAACACGACTCGCAAGCCGCAGATAAATTACACGCCACTGGGCCAAGCGCAAGATAACCATCGAGATAGATCCAGTCCCCCGCGACCCCCCTGGTTGGAGCAGAGGCTGAGGCACATCGGTGGCAGGAAGCAGCGTCGCTGGGTCGATTGTTCTTATGATTAGGCCGCGCTTTAGGGCCCAGCTTGAGGCTCCCAGTCTTGCTCGAGATTCGCATAAATACGGGCCGCAGTCGGTGCCGCAGTTGCAGTCGGGGCACGGCATTCGTTCAGTGACTTCCAGTCACATCAGCAGCATCACATCTCAGATCCCAACAGATCGCGGCTCGGCTCGGCTCGGCACTTCAATTGGAATCTGTTTTCCCACCACAACGAAAGCGAGACATCAGGTTAATCGAGCGTGTAATTTGTGGGACGTTCGCGGGATTTACGAGCCACTTCATCCAGCTAAATGCCCGCTCGCAGCCACATGAGGCAGCTGCGCTGGGTGGCCTGCCTCCTGGCCGGCCTCTGCCTCTCGGCGTGTCGGGCACAGCTGCCGGGCACTGGCTTCGGGCAGCGCCAGCAGGGAGTCCAGCAGTCACCGTTTGGAGTGCGCCAACCCCCACTGGGCCAGAGCCAGGGTCTCTTTCCGGCACAGCGCAGTCCGCTGAACCCGCTGGTCAACCCTCTGGCTCCGCCCCTGGCCGGAGCAGCTCTCCAGAATCCCTATCGATACAACCAGTACCAGCAGCAGAACTATGTGCCCATCACGGCCTACCAGAACGAGCTCAATCTGGATGGCAGCTTCTCCTACGGATACTCCTCTGCCGACGGCACCACGGCCCAGGCCCAGGGCTATGTCAAGAATCTCGGCTATGGCGAGGGCGTTGAGGCACAGGTGGGTACCCAGTGTGTGGCATACTTTTGGGAGGGCATCGTGCAACCTCGTTTCTTGTTCGCCGCAGGTCATCCAGGGCTCCTACTCGTACACCTCGCCCGAGGGCACGCCCATTACGGTGCGCTACATTGCCGATGAGAACGGATTCCGAGCCGAGGGCACGGGCATTCCAGCCACTCCGCCGCCGTACTTTGTGGGCGCAGGACAACAGCCCTACCAGCAGCAGGGCGTGCTCAATCCCAATCTGAATCCATACCAGACGCCCTTCCGCCAGCTGCCCTCACCGCTGGCCACGACCCCTTTTCGAGCACAGGGACCAGGGCAACAGCCGCTGAATGCGTTGCAACAGCCGCTGAATTCATTGCAGCAGCAGCAACAGCAGCAACAACAACAGCAGCAGCAGCGAAACTTCCAACAGCAGCAGCAGCCAAACTCTGGACAGTATCAGCCGGAGCAGCCGTTCAATCAGCTCCACTCCGGACGCCTGCCAGCCCAGTATGCCGGGCAATTTGGTCAGCAATTTGGCAGCAATCTCACATCCCAGCAGGCACAGCAGAATGCCAACAACCAGCAGCAACAGCAACAGCAGCAACAACAGCAACAGCAGCAGCAACAGCAGAAGGAGCAGCAGAACGAACAGCAGCAGCAGCAGGCGCTGATTACACAACAATTGCGGGGCAGATCGAACCAATTGGTGGATCCCTATGGTTACAATCAGTATGGCAGACGCTTCAAAAAGTCCCCAAAGAAGTGATTACACCCAACGATTTGACCAAATTGATTCTTACATTTAGTCCATCTACTTAGTCGCGTTCAAAGGCATGAAATACATGCAACAGAAAAGTCAAACTGCTGTCCATAATTATTTTCCCTTCAATAATTCTTTTGGGAACACAAATAAGTCGCACGGACGAAATACTTAAGAATGCATCTGCACCTTTTTTGCATTTACAATTTGCGATTAACTGCAGCAATTTAGTCGAGTTCCGCCAGAACTAGGTGTGTGTCTCCGCTGTGGGGAGTACCACTAACTTACTCACCACGGTCAGCGAGACAAGCGCTGGCAGGAAAGCGAGACAGAGAAATCGCCCTGTGGGGAAGACAGTTCCCTTGCACCAGAGCTGCCAATGTTTTGTGGTCTGTTATTATTATTATTTTATTTATTATTATTAACTCAATTCCTTTACTATGAGTTTTCAACTATTTTTCTGATGATAACTAATTACCTGGTCATACCAAAGCAAACGAATTCCCTGAACACAAATCAAAGGTGCTAAAATTAGCTAAATTCATTTATTGCCTTGTCAGAGAGAGTATTGGATCGGGGCTAGCTTACACAAATAATTAATAACTTAAGCGCCACACTCGGTGGCACGAGTATTCAAGGCAGATTGCGTTTGCGTTTGCGTTGCACTGAGGTTCCATCGATCGGAGTGATGTGGTTTTGGCTGGAAGGGAAGCGAGCCCGTCGGTGGGCTCAGTAGCTGTAGCCAGTCTGGGGATTGAAGTCCCCGCTGCCTCGTCCACCACCAGGGAGTCCGGGTGGGGGAGGGATATAGCCGCCACCTGGAGCACCACCGCGTCCTGCACCACCGCCGCCACCTAGGATCAAGAAAACGGATAAGTGAAATTGCACAGATACAAATTTATAAGTCGTCTTCCTACCTTGGCCACCGCCTCCACCAGGGGCGCCACCAAATCCGCCTTGGCCACCGCCTCCTGGGGCACCACCGCGACCAGCTCCACCGCCGCCTCCTGGGAAAAGGAAAGTTTTTGTTTGGGATTGCAAGATATTCCTTTATTAATCTTCTTCTTACCTTGGCCACCGCCTCCTCCTGGTGCGCCAGGACCACCTCCAAATCCTCCTTGGCCACCCGCTCCACCGCGACCGGCTCCTCCGCCATAACCTGCGCCACCGCCGCCTCCTGGGATGCGGAAAGTTCAATATTGAAATTTCAAAGATATTATTTTATTAATCTTCTCCTTACCTTGTCCACCGCCTCCACCAGGGGCGCCACCAAATCCTCCTTGGCCAGCGCCTCCTGGGGCACCACCACGACCGGCACCGCCGCCATAGCCTGCGCCTCCGCCGCCTCCTGAAGTAGAGCAAATTTTAAACTGCAATCCCAAGAGTATTCCTTCATGAATCCTCTCCTTACCTTGTCCTCCGCCTCCTCCTGGTGCGCCAGGACCACCTCCAAATCCTCCTTGGCCACCGGCGCCTGGGGCACCACCGCGGCCAGCTCCACCACCTCCTCCAGGACCACCAGGACCACCGCCATATCCTCCCTGGCCACCGCCTCCTGGTGCACCACCACGACCGCCTCCACCGCCATAGCCTGCGCCTCCGCCGCCTCCTAGGAACAAGAAAATTTGCTGTGAAAATCTAAAAGACATTTCAGAGGTAACCTTGTCCTTACCTTGTCCTCCGCCTCCTCCAGCTGCGCCACCAAATCCTCCTTGGCCACCAGCTCCTCCAGCACCACCGCCATAACCTGCTCCTCCGCCGCCTCCTGGGATGAGAAAAGTTTAATATTGAAATTGCAAAGAAACTCCTGTATAAATCTTCTCCTTACCCTTGCCACCGCCGCCGCCTGGGGCGCCAGGCCCACCTCCATATCCTCCCTGGCCACCCCCTCCCGGAGCGCCACCGCCTCCCGGGGCACCAACGCGGCCCGCTCCGCCGCCATAGCCAGCACCACCGCCGCCTCCTAAATTCGGGCAAGTTTTATTTTGAAATTGCACGAATATTCCTTTGTTAATGTTTGCCTTACCTTGGCCACCGCCTCCTCCTGGTGCGCCAGGACCACCTCCAAATCCTCCTTGGCCTCCGGCGCCTGGAGCACCACCACGACCTGCTCCACCGCCATAGCCTGCTCCTCCGCCGCCTCCTAAAATTGAGAAAGTTGTCGGTGAAAATCTCTAAGATATTTCATTCTAAACTGTACTTTTACCTTGTCCACCGCCTCCTCCAGCGGCGCCACCGAATCCACCTTGACCACCGCCTCCAGGGGCACCACCGCGGCCAGCTCCACCGCCATACCCTGCGCCACCGCCTCCTCCTGGACCGCCTGGACCACCTCCATATCCTCCCTGGCCACCGCCTCCCGGAGCACCACCGCCTCCCGGTGCACCGCCACGACCGGCTCCACCGCCATAGCCTGCGCCACCGCCGCCTCCAGCGCCGCCACCAAATCCTCCTTGGCCACCGCCTCCTGGGGCACCACCGCGACCGGCTCCACCGCCGCTTCCTAGGAAAAGGGAAGTTTTATTTTGAAAATGCAAGAACTTTCCTTAATAATTCTTATCCTTACCTTGGCCACCGCCGCCACCTGGACCGCCAGGACCTCCTCCATATCCTCCTTGGCCACCGCCTCCTGGTGCCCCACCACGACCTCCTCCACCGCCATAGCCTGCACCACCGCCGCCTCCTAGGACCAAGAAAGATTTTCAGATGCAATTTTGAGGTTAGGGTAAACAAAAATTATTCATAAAAGTTCCACAAGCTTTATGGCTCTGGTTGTGGTGTCAATTTAGTGTCGATGCATCAATGAGTCATCTATTTTCTTCCTTTTATTGCATTGGTGATTACTTACCTTGGCCACCGCCTCCTCCAGATCCTCCCCCATATCCTGTTCCGCCTCCGCCTCCTAGGAAGAGTAAACTTGTAAGCAAACAGAATCCGTCAAGCGATCATCTAATACTCACCCTGGCCACCAGCTCCTCCACTGAAGCCACCACCCGGAAGTATGTTAATGCCCTGGGCAGCCAGCGCCTTGGCAATGGCCTCGGGCACGGGCGGTGGCGTGGGCAGGGCTGCTCCGGAGGGCACGAACCCGTTCTCATCGGCCGTGTAGGAGATCTCGACCAGCTCGCCCTCGGGATTGGTGTACGAGTAGGAGCCCATGACGGAGGGGATCTCGCTGTCGGATCCCTTGTTCTTCACGGTGCCCTCCTCCTGCGCCTTGATGCCGTTGCCCGTCTCGTAGCTGAAGCGGTAGTTGCCGTCGCCGTCGTTTTCGTTCACAAACGACAAAATCGGAATGGGCGGACCGGCCGGCGGGGCGCCACCCGCTGGAGCACTGGGCCGTTGAGCGGGTGCCGGTCCAATGGGTCGACTTGGGCCTCCAGCGCCCGAGAAGCCACCCAGCCCGTTGTTGATGCCACCCAAGCCATTGTTGCCACCGCCACCAGCGGCACCGCCTCCCCGGCCAAAGCCACTGCCAGGTCCCTGCAGCCCGGCGCCCGGACTGCCACCCGCGCTGGCCGCACTCGCTGGCGGCGGCAGATATTTGTTGTCCAACTTGGCACTCCGCGCCAGCGTCAGCATCGCCAACAGGAGAGCCTAAACGGGAGGAGGAGACAGCGAGGATTACACACAAATTGGGGGCTGGCGCGGCAGTGTGTAAAGTTCAACCGAAACCCAATTGCCATCGCGATGCACGAAGCACTCATGATCCCAGGGAGAGGCTGCCAAATCCCTCCACTCACTCCTCAATGGGCTCAAGAGTAGTAGACAGACGTAACTGCCATTTCATTAATAAAATATTCACTCATTGAGGGAGTCGCATCGCATCTCCACTCCACTCCACTCACGTTTTCCATTGTTGCCCGCGAACTCTGATATTTATGGACTTCTTGTTCGAGCGAAGATGTCAGCTACTGGCGACTGGCATGCCACAGCGTGTGAACAATCACAGAGGAGACCCAGCTAAGGAGGCTCCAAGCCGAAGCTGAAGCTGTTGCCACTGATGATGGGAAGGTTAAGTAAATGTAGCCTGGCCTGGCCGGGTGTCAAGTTGAAGTTTAAACCGTTTACGAGCAAACGCTGCCCATAAACGTAGCAGAAACAACTCCATCGACTGCTGCATCAATAATAATGATGATGAGCTCACTGCCCTCCCCCCCAGCCACCAGCCCCCAGCCGTGCATCTGCGCTGCCGAATAATGGAAATTCTGACATTTGCGGCACTGAATCATCCATGTTGCATGCTGCCGCCGTGGCAACTGCATTCTCGGGCTAGTTCGTGACCGGAGCAGTTGTCCCAAGAGTTGTGCAAGCAGCACTGGCAGCCACCCAAAAGTACTCGTCGTATAATTGTGGTAATTCCAAATGGGCTGCCAATTGGGTCGCCACTGCATCACTTTCGGGCTCCGTCCAGCTGATGATCTGCCCCAGCTGTAGGCGGGGGCGGACACGAACCAGAGCCACAGCCACAGCCACGATGCAGATGGATTCTGCTTGGGCAACTTTGCGTGCTGCGAGGGTTTACCTCAGCATTGGCTATCTCTGATTGTAAATGGCCTTTTAATTTATGCGTTTTGTAATGAGAATCGTATTGGGGATTGGGAAATCCCATGCTCTGGCAGGAACTACTTACCCATCTAAGAGCCATCGCTGATTGCACGAATATATTCCGAAAGCCTCAAAGGGGGTTCTTGTGTAGCTTTATCCTTGGTTGTCCTTTGCCCCAAACTCTAATCACAGTTCCGCACACACACACACACACACTGGCACACACAGTTGCACTCTCGCTCGAAAATAAATTAAAAATCCATGCGAATCCTTTTGGGTTTGGTTTCTGCAGCTGGCGCCTCCGCGTGTCGTGGCTCCTCGTAATGTCACGGTACTAGTGTGCCGATCGCAGCCGAGGTTCTGCAGCTTTTATACTCTGTTTCGGCGCCAAAATGCAGTCAAATGGAATGGAATGAACGAAAACGCTGCCAAGAGCCGAGGCTGCACTCAAGCCGGAGAAGCCGGAGATGCTGACGCAGACTGAGACGGCGACGAGGATGGAGAGACGGAGAGCCGCCTGAGTGCTGGCCTGGGTGCTGAGATTTTGATACTTTATGGCATTTATTGCAATCGTGTGCAGCTGTGTTGGTTGCTGGCACAAGCAACTGCATGCCAAAGGGAGACCCATGGCTGGGGCTGTGCAAACTATTGTCTCAGCGGCGGCATCTCGTTTACCCAATGTACCTTGTCTTGTTGTTAAACATACTCGTACCGCTCTCAGCCACATCTACATCTACGAGCACATCTAAGTACTCTCCCCAAGTCCGTAAAATTAGCAAGTTTCTGCCGAAGCTGATGCCGCTGCCGCTGCTGATGCTGATGCTGATGGTGCTTTGGTGCTCTGATGCTCGTAAATTGAAATCCAATCGAAACCCTCAACGCTTGAGTGCATCATCATGATGGCAAACGACCCAACTCATCTCATCTCATCTCCATTGAATTGCACGTTTGGGAAACAATGTTAATGCGCTTCAAATGCAATCGGAATTGGCGTCAAGAATCGCATGTGGCGGTGTCTTCTAATCATGCTCCAAGACCCACCCCAGACGGATATCCACAAAACTTGGACCGGTCGCTGGGTCCAGTCTTTGACCTTTTCACCCACCGTGAAAACTGAGGAAAACTTAAATCGAATTGGTAATAAATAGCGCTAATATCACCATCGACACCCTGGGGCAGCAACAAACAAAAACCCAACAAAAAGTTCGCCACAAGTTGCGCAAAACAAGTTGCTCCATTTGGTGGCAACATCCATCTGGCTGGGCGCAGAAAGGGCAGTTGCTTCTCTTTTTCATTTTTCGGTTGAATGTGAAAATTCATTCAGTTTAGGCCTTCGGCAGCCAGCAGCCAGCAGGCAGCAGGCAGAAGCAGCATCAGTTGGAGAATGCTCATTGACATTTTGCCCATTTAGAAAGGCAGCTCCACCGATGAGAGAGACACACACCACACGGACGCACGGACAGGGGGCCGTCGACAGGTTGTCATCGCGCGGCAGCGCTCCCATTCTTGGTGGCATGGGATGGTCGCCTTGGGTGTTCGTGGCGGCACAGCTGCGCGCACCAGAACGGCAGCCAAGTGGCAAAAGGAATGTGTCACGCATGCGACCAGGCTGAGAAAAAACAATAGAACAGACGCGGGCCACGTTGCGTATGCGCAACGTCATGCATTGGCCTTGCCAAATTAACACACAAATGAGCGTGTGGCACGCCCCCATCCTAGCTGCAAGCGTACATAGATATTATCGAAAATATTAACCAATGCTTGGGGGGGCGTCAATTACGATGATTCATGCAACTCGGATGCGGTTGCCGCTGCCGTTGCCGTTGCCGTTGCCAATGTTTGCCGCGTTTTGGGTTTTTCTATTCTATCGTGCTGTAGTTCCTGTTGCTGATGCTGCCTGCTGCTGCTGCTGCCTTCTGGCACATTATTTATAGCGTAATTATGATTACTCAATCGTAGAAATAAAATAGAAAATGTTTATTCAAGCCTCAGAGTTCGTGCGGGGAGTGGCTTTCCCCTATCTGCTAGCAGATATTTGTGTGTGTGTGTGTCCAAGAGTCTCCGCTTATTCGCCGGTCATCATCTCCATGAATTCTGTGGATCAAATGGAGGGAAAGTGGAGCAATTAGTGGAGCATTCAGGGGCCGGAAGCCTAAAAATAGTCAACCACCAAGGGCAGGCAGAGCATTGTGTTCCCTCTGATGGAAAAGAGCGCACGGCCAGAGCCTACAAAATTGTTATAATTTGCTGCTGCTCAATGCTCTGGCATGGTGCCAGAGCATTTGGGATGCGATGAGGCATGAGGCAGGCTGCTAATTGGTCGGTGTCACTACTAACCATCAAAGTCCACGGTGCCGGAGCCGTCAGAGTCGATTTCCTCGATCATCATGTTCAGTTCCGTGTCGGTGAGCTGGTCGTCGAGCTCCTTGAGGATCTCCTTCAGGCAGGAGGTGGGAATGTAGCCGTTGCCCTGCTTGTCGTACAGACGGAACGCCTCACGCAGCTCCTTCTGCATGGCCTCGTCATCCTCCTCGACGATGAATTTAGCTGCCAGCTGCACGAACTCCTCGAACTCCAAGCGGCCAGACTCTGTTCAAAGATGCAGTTTAGTGATTTGGCATGGAGTGGGCATGGTCTGTGAGGGATTACTTACTGTCCTCGTCGACCTCGTTGATCAACTCCTCGAGAATCTGCCTGTCGAAGGGCTGACCCATGAGGCGCAGGATATCGGCCACCATTTCGGTGGGGATGCTGCCGGTCTTCTGGTGATCGAAGCTGTTGAATGCCTTCTGCAGAACGGCAATCTGCTCGGGGGTCAGGTCCTCATCCTGCAAAGCAATTAGAGTCGCAATAGAAACATTCGGTTATTCCTCATTCTCCCTCTCCACTCACAATGTTCTCCATGCTGAAGTGTTGCTCTGCTGCTGCTGCTGCTACGGCTCGTTGTGCACCAAATAGATCACCGCTAACGACTGAATCGGTTGCCCAGATCTTCCCATTCTTTCAGCCGGAGGGGAGGCACATCCACACACCCACACCAACACACCAACACACCAACACACTGCCAGAGTACAGAGGCATTCCAAAAGTAACAGGCTAATTTATGGTTTTCAGCGGCATCTCAAAAATAAAACCCGGGAAACAAACAAACAAAAGCAGAGGCCAACCAATGGAAAACTTAGAAATTGTGTTTAATTTGTTGCTATTGCCTTGCTCTGGGAAAGTGAAAAACGAAAAACGAAAAACGCAGACGCAATACAAATGCGAAAAGCACTGTAAAAACCACCGAGCACTGGCTGTACCCGTGCTGGCCAGCAGCAGACACCCAGAGCCCCACCCACGCCCTACCAGAGCAATTCCATTTTGTAGTGGTTTGCGAAGGCTTTACGTGGACTTCGATGGTTATTTTTAGCCGACACTGAAATGAAATTTCAGAGTTCACTGGAACTCAAAAGGCAGAGTGTTGAGGGTGTCAGTAATTGCATAAATAAATTAAAACTATTTCCCACAAGGAGCACCACACATTGTAACCGCAACATCTGGACTTCTCTCAGTGTATAGCCAAGTGACAATCACTTCAATATATATCCAATCAATCCTTGCAAATATGATTAATAAATGGTGGTCCACGCTTATTGAATCAATCACTTCTGCTGGCATAAATTGAGGCATTTTATGGCGCAGGCAAACTAACAAGAAATTTAATGAATCTTTAAATTAAATGGAGAAAAATATCAAAGAATTCTACTATAAATATATGTGTACATGTATGGTAGTGGATGGTGGATGAGGTGGTGGTGGAGGTGGAGGTGGAGGGGAAACACACACATTTTTATAAGCGATTCGAATTTTATTGTCTCTTGCGGTTCGGCTTCCTATTTAAATTTAAATCAGCTTCATTATCATGTTTCGCTGTTGTTTAATGACCGAATAATATGCAAATTGATTTATATATTCAGCTACAATGTCTGTGCTTCATGTGACACACATTTCCAGAAATATACACAGCAGCAGAGTTAGGTATTTGGAAAACTGAGCAAAGGAAAGCCAAAGGAAATCGGTTTACCAATTATGACAGCGGCGCCTGAACTTGACGTCACTTTGGCACATTGACCGTTTGTTTATAGCGTTATTAATTAATTAGCAGATAAAATATGATGCCAATAACTCAAAATGCCACACATAACTAATTGCCAGCAGCTGGGGAGCTGTGCACGAGAGATGCCCCAGAGGATCTCCCATGAGGGACAGGCGCCGACAGCGAATCGTCAGTCGATGGCAAACTGTTTTCAGTCTGTCGGCATTTTCATGCAGCATTTCCCAACCGATTGGCCTCAGAGAGCCAGAATCTGAAGCTGTTTTGCGAGTCGGTAACCGGAGCGCCAGAGTTTCAATGTTATTTTGACATTTGTGTGGCGGCGAGGTGTAGTGTAGCCTTGATCATCGCCAAGACCACTTTTGCCCAGAGTTTCAGGCAGCCGGCGGATAATTGATGGAGGCATTCACTTTGCCCGTCGTCATAATTGCAGTGGCATCTGCATCAACGAGTACGCTAAACGCTCTCCTAGAGGCCCTCCTCTCGCCTCATCGGATCGCTGTCAAAGGCGATAAAGCTTAACATTTGCATTTGAAGTTATGACAACAATAAGGCTGCTAGATCGGATCCATCCCATCGTGATCACGTGATTCGATGTCGCGGGCACACTTAAATGTCTCTGCCAGCATCTCCCAAGCGGACCAGATCTCAGGTCGGATTGCCAATCTGTTTTGAATGCGAAGAATACATTGAATACATTATTCACCCGTCATATGGGAAGTAAGCCTATGGGCGTGCTATTCGTGTCTGGGAAAGAGTCTCACTCGCAGCTGAATCTTGCGTGTGTGCGCTTTGCCACTGCGTTTCATGGGCAAGCGACTGAGATCAGCCAGCAGCGAGGTTCGCCCAAGAGTTTGGTATACAAATCTCCGCATCGTTGAAGAACGAAATCGAAAGCGATGCAACACTTTCCCTGCGGATGTCCGAGCCAGTCCACACTCAAGTTCAGGGCCGAAAAGTCAAAGATTGAAGACGCATAAATATTTATGGATGGATGCCTCCCTTCTTGATTATCTCGTCGACCTTGGCATTTGTTGGGGGACGCATACATTTGGGGGGAACTCGTTTCTGTGTCCGCTAATTAGTTTCGTTTGAATATTCACTTTTTGTCAGCCAGCAGGCCGTGACACAAACGATTGATCCTTCGATGGAGGGGGGAATGTGAAGTTCGAAATCAAAGTTAACTTTTAACTGCTTTTATTTTTTTGGTAAACATGACTTATTCCTTAGAGGGGTGGGCTGCGATCCATTCCAGGGCGCGCTGGATGGCCTCTGGGATTGGGGGAGAGGTGGGCAGAGGGGGGTTGGCAGCGAGAACCTGGTATCCGTTCTGGTCAGCAACGTACTGAATGGACACTGCCTCACCCTCGGGAGATGTCCAGGCCTGTTGTCCCTTGACAGTCCACTCCTCACCATTGAGCTGACCCTGCTGCTCAATATCCACAGAGTTGTCGAGCTTCAGAGCGTACTTGAAGCTATCAACGTTCACTTCCGCATCATTGCGGAGCACACCGGCATCCTCGTTGGCGCAGGCCACAGCCAGCAGGCAGGCGAAAGCAATCTATAACGGGGAATCGGAGAACAAGTTAGCGATTATCCTGCGAGGATCGTTTTTTGGAGTGTTTAAGCCACTTACGATGAACTTCATGTTGTTTGTTCGAAGACTTGAATAGACTTACTGATATCAAACTGGAACTTCTGGCATCTTTTTATATGCTGCGATAAGCCCAAGTTCGGGTCGTCTGACGTAGAGGACTTTAAATTCCACTAATTATGCATATGATAATCAGAAATACACGTTTTCTGCTTGTCCACAGATCACACCGAAATTCATAACGAGACCCCAAACAGGCGGAAGATGTGTCTGCGACGGAGACATTAACCATGTTTCTCGGCTACTAGAAACATTGTAAAGATAACATATAATTAATTCTCGTCAAAAAAAAGAAGCAAAACTTTGCATTTTAATACAATTTGTTCGTCTTGCTCCGGTCAACCGGTTCCACCAATATTGTGCGCATTTTGTGTGTAAATATAGACGTTGGTGTTAGCTGCGGGCGTGGACAAGGCCAGACGTCAAGATTGACACCAGCACATCCCAGCATCTCCCGTCAGTCGCCCCCGCAATGCATCAATCTGAACATCTCTTCTTTGATTATAAATAATTTATTTTATTGGCCATTTAGTTCTAATCTAAAGCTATGCGTTGCCGCTCATTAACTTCTGCACAGCTCGATCGAATTTCCTGCAAAAATAAATCTTGTGAGAGTTCGAACATAACCCAATTATGGCTGGACTTACTTGGAGGTCAGGGATTCGCCCGGAATGTAAAAAGGATTGCAGACGGCATCCGTGTAGAGGATGTGCAGGTTGCGAAAGATCTGGAAAAGCATTGAAAGTGGCATCAGTATGTCTGAGACCCATGGGAAAGGGAACTTACCGCCCGCACATCGTTCTCGCGCAGAGCAACGTTGCTGGAATCAATGACCACTATGAACTTCACCCTGGAATTGGTGACGAAGCCATATCTAAGAGCAAAGAAGACACTGATTAGGTTTAATGGCTGACCAGCTGCGTGTACCCACATAATGTGATTCTCCGTGGAGTATAGCAGGCCCAGGTAGAGCTCCTTGGACTCGGGCGCTCCCTTGCCAATCAAACACTTCTCCTCCACAACGTCGAGAGCTGCGTGCACATGGTACTGCAGGTCGAGCTCCTGCTCCATGTCGGAGGTGGTCAGGTACATCGGGGCATTCTTGAAATGTTTGAAAGTGTAATAACAGCCATTGTTTAGTTCGAATTTAACTTACATCTTTGCCAATAACTGCAACACAAAATGCCATTTTATTTATTTATTTTCGTTGGAACAGCTGACGGGCGGTGGTATCGATGGTATCGGCAACAGGTCTAGTGTTGCCACACTTTCGAATTCAGCAGGACCGTATTTGGACAAGAGTTTTGCCACAAATTGATAACGCCAGCAATTTTATCTATACTCATTGTGGTGGTTGGAGAAAAACAGATTAAAAATTGATATCATAGCCATTACTGATCGGCTTAGCACTCTGCTGGAGATGGCGTTGCAGATTGCGCATAATAACCGTGGCAATCCGCGCGCGCTGCATCCTCCACCAGCCGCCGAGCTCGTCGAGGTGTTTGTGCTTTTTGTCAACACAACAAATCGCACTGTTGATCTCTATTGGGTGTGCGACCGCGACACCGAAAACATGTATCTCAGCCTAAAGCCGTTCGAGGAGGTGCGCGTCAACACGTACAACACACACACCTGGCTCTTCCGCGACTACTACACTGGCGAGCGGATGCACGTTAAGTCCAGGCGCATATTCGTCCCCGTTCCCATGCGCGTCCCCAAGAACCCCCAACATCCCGAGGAGCTGTGCGATGTACGCAGCCAGGTAAACATACATTTTCCGATGCGCAAGCTCAAGGACACCTGTCTGTGGCTGCTGGCACGCTACCTAAATCGCACCAGCAACCAGCCCCGTCGACTCATCAGCAACTATATGATACCTTCGACGCTGAAGCAACAGTTGTTCGTCATTCTAACCACCATGGAGTCCTACTCGAGGACGGCTCGCATCAGACGTCGTCGCGTCCGCGAGATGATAAATAATATCTAAATTGTGGCATAAGGAAGGAAAGCCAAGCTTGATTTCCAAATAGTTTTAATAATAACTTTAATTGATTTTCAATTGTATCTTTCGTTTCTTTTCATTCCTTTTGTTTGTTTGTTTCGTTCGTTACTTATGTACAAATTGGCTTGCATAGAGCGTTTTATAGGTTGGTTTTCTACAATTGCATTGATTTTTGTATTTTCTAACAGATTACTTATAATTAAATATATATATAATGTGTTCTATGTATATATGTATTAATATATATATATATGGATAAACCTAGTGTAAAACAAATGTGAATATTACATACATATATGCGCAATTCTCTAGATCTAAATGTTTTCAGATGCCAGATAATTAATGTAAATGGTATGTCTGCGTTGTTCCATGCAAAATGTTTATCTACTTGTGTGTTGTGTCGCAAACTTAATCTCTTTTAAGTCTGAATCTGAAGTATATATATATATGTATATGTATCTGAAATAATTCCTAAACACAAGAACACTGAAACGGCACAGAGCAAACAAAATACATAGCACGTTGGTGCATTTACATCATATGAATGTTTAAACAGATTCTCTCTTAAATGGTTAGTCCACAGGACAAAGTAATTACGAATAAATTACAAAGTACATACAAATGGTTAATCAAAACTAAAACTTAAATCTTTCAATTTAGCTCACATCGGCTAGGAGAGAGAGATCACATGCCGTCGTTCAATACTTTCGCGTCACGCGCTCCAGACTATCCCCGATCGAACCTATTCCATGATGTGAAACACAAAAGGGACTCTTAGTGGGTCTGAATCAGTTCAAATTCGATTGATCCTTACCATCGTAATTGAAGTTCTGCTTCGTTTTGTATTGAAATGTAAGATCTGTTGATTGCTTCCAGATGAAGTGGCGCACCGTACGCAGGTCCATGTTGGGATCCACGACCTAAGGTTAACCAATTGCAATGGAGTACATACGGATGGAGTTGCAGCTACAACTTACCACATCGTTGCACGACAGTTCAATGCGTTCCTCCGCCGGCAGCTGCGAGCCTTCCGAGTTGCCGTCGCTTTGGCTGTTCTGCAAGGAATTGTTTGCGTTGGCCCCGCTCGGGGTTGTCTCTGCATTGAGCACCTTCTCGAGAACGTGCTCGCACACCTTGCGGCACTGGATGAACTCATTGGCCACCAAGCGATCCTGGAAAATCAGAGGTTAAAAGGAGATTGATGCCAGCATTCGATTCTACCTTTTTGGTGCGCTCTGGCTTGGTCATCTGTGGATGGGGCTGCAGGAAGAACGGTATTTTGAGGAACTTGGGTATGTTTTTCTCAATCACCACATCGGTAACCCACTGGGGTGCTGTCTCATGTAGAAGAGTGCATTCGCTGTCGCCCGCTGCGTCGCGCACCAACAGACGGCAGACAGTCCGACCGCCCACTTCGCTGTTTGACGATGGACCAACATGAAAATTATTGTGGTGAATGTGGAAAGCGACTAAGCGACTCACCTGAATATGACTGGTGTATGTTTGGGCACCTGAAAGTAGCCATTGCCGTGCATGTCCGGCTCCAGTTCGTTTGGCGGTATGCTATGCGGTGGTGTCCAGTACTCAAGCAGGGCCTCCAGCAGTAATTTCCCATAGTTTATCTGCACAGAAATTATGACAGTTATGAACAAGAGATGTCATCAGATATTCGCATAATTTATACCTTTATCTCTGTGGTGGGATCGACGCACTCCGGTAGTCCAGCTTCGATGGACACCCAAGCCGAGTAGCAATCTACCTCCTCCTGGCCCAACACAATCGTTGGCATCTGCAATGAGAGTTATCCGATAGAGAGATATGATTGATGGTGGTGTAGTTCACTCACCCCAGTTTTCAGATCCACTGTGAACCAATTTGGAATGTAGACTTGCTTATTGCGCTTCTTCACCTCCGCCTCGTAGTCGATTGGGCCCAGAGTGTCCTTCTTGACAACTCTTAGCACATCGTAGAGCACGACCTGATCTTGGGAGTCTTTCGTTAATATGTAACGCTTGTCGTTCAGCACAGTGCACTCCTTGATGGCGGCCCCGCCCTTGATGCAGGCCAGCTCCGTGCCACCCTGCGTCCACTGTGCATCCAGGCCGCCCGACGAGTTCAGGGTGCCCCTGTCGTACATGGGCAGCTTCCAACAGCGAATGTCGGAGTTCCAGGTGGTGGCCCACACGCCAGTCTTGTCCATGTTGTAGCCCAGACTGAGCACAGGCGCCTTCTCCTCGCACACGAGCGTCTTGTTGCTGGGATTACGCATCTCTGTTACAATAATATTCTTATCCCGGCTCCCCGAAATGATGTACTGAAAGTTCTCGCTCATTAGCAGCGACCACACGCCCTCCTTGTGCACGTGTATGGTCTGAACGCAGCGCTGTTGGCCCAGATTCCACACCTTGATGGTGCCATCAGAGCTGCCGGATACAACCTGATTGCCGTCGGGGGAGACTACAAGGCAGCGAACGTTTTCTGTGTGTCCGCGGAGCTTCATGCTTCGCATACAGGTGCGTGGATCCCATATTCGCAGTATATTCTCGGTGGATCCGCTCACAATCACGGTGCCAGAGGGATTCATGGCGAGGCTGTAGATTGAATCCTTGGACCCAGTCAGACTAGAGGTTGTCACGGTGTTGTTGCTGGCAGTGAGCGCTGTTAGTGTGTTGACATCCCACAGGAATATTGCCTTGTCCAGTCCCGCGCTGGCTACTTGCTCCCGATCCTTGGCATACGCCAGAGCCTGCACATAGTCGCGATGTGTTCTGAGGGTCGACATGCAGAAGCCTTTCTGTGCATTCCACACCTTCACCGTGGTATCACAACTGGCGCTGATAACTGAATGGCCAAATGGTTAGCCACTTTATACCACCACTACATAATTATTTATCATCCGACTTACGGTTCCTTCCGTTGCAGCACAGCACTATGTCGTTGACCCAGTCGTTGTGATGCTCCATCGACTGTATGTACTTCTCGCTGGACTCGGAGCGCGTGTTCCACACCCGGATGATCGCATCGCGGCCGGCCGAGTACAATTTGCCATTGTTTGGATCCAACTGCAGCGAATTGACACCATTCCGATGCTGTTTCTCCTCGGCGTCTCGTATCACAAAGGAAACCTGCAGAGTGCGATGCAATGCATTGTAAACTCAACTCCCTGGCCGCTATCTATGTTCTGATTAGGCCACCATGCTGTTTCCCCACTCACCTGCATTTTTTTCCGTGCCTGACAAGTTTTGTGCGTCAACATGTCTTCCACGGAGCTGGACTGGCTGGAGGATGGCTGGCTGTGTTTTTGTGTTATGTTTCAAATGCCTTCACGAGGTGGATGTGGATGCGATTGTAGTTGATGGCTGCTGCATATGAGGCACGCACATTTAGTGTTGCTGCTGTCTATTCAGTACTTATTGGCCCTCTGCAAAGCGAAATCTAAGAATTTCCAACCTAGTCCAAAATTTTTCGCACCTATTTCGTTCTCTTTCTCTCTAAATTCTTTCCTCCTTCTCTGTTTCTCTTGGTCTTCTCACTCTCCAGCGCCGGGTAGTGATGCCACACAGTTTTTCAATGTGTGCCGGCTGTTGTTAAGGATTGACAGCTCTCTCCAAAAAAACTTGTTTCTAAGTTTTATCTTTTAACCTCCATCCTAAAACTAGAACAGATGGGCATATAATTTAATGTTTTTACTCTCAATAATTTGTGAGTTCCGAAACAATTGTTAGAAGTTAGCTAAATTCGCAGCATAATGACCCGGCATTATTCTTAGGACGGCAACACTACTCTTTATATAACGAAGAAGAAGAAGTCTTCACTTTCATCGCCGGAATATTATTATTACGTAGAATTTGCATTTGCATTAAAAATTATGGCCAATGGACCAAATAACGACGCGTGCAGCTTGTGCGAGAGAATCGGCTTGAGGCCACTCACCAGAGAAAACGTGTTCAACTACTACATACCACTGCACGGGCTGGTCAGCTACGGAGCCCTGTCGGTCAATGTTATGAACCCCCAGATTGTGCCCAGGCTACTGCCGAAGAGGGATCTTACTAATGTGTTCTTGATTTCGTCTGCTGTGGGCACGGCTTTCTACATTTACGGCCGTCCTCACCTCAAGGACGTCAAGACGAACAAACGAGTGGCGTATTCGGCCCTCGGTGGAGTTCTATTCAGTATGGGTTCTGTACTTGCCTGGGCGCTCCTAAAATCTTCCCTTGCTGAGGATAATGCTCTTCTCGCCACCTTGGTTGGTCTGGGAACCGGCGCGGCCATTGTCAAGGTTGGCACCGAATACATCAAAGATGTTGATAATCTGAAGAAAAACTAAAGAATGGACTCCGATATGTGAAGAGTAGATGTGGCCCGCATATTTGAATAAAATTATACATAAATAAATTAATCTTGAAGAACCTTTGACCTTTTTTCGGTGGTAGGAATACGAAGCAACTATACAAACAATAGAGATTGAAAATGTTTGCGTTTATTATAAAGTAAATGTACCTTTAATTGCCTTCTCTTAACTACAAATAATGCCTAACAATTGAATTGTGTTAATTAATGTTTATGTGTGGTGTAGCATTTATTAATGGTTAATATTGAAAACGTTCAATCAGAGCGCTCTCAATCGCCAATATGTACATTTTAATCGTGTTAAAACATTCTACAAATTGTCTTATTTATCGACTTTCAATTGACGACTACTATCTTCATGGTTAATACATACATCGATTTGTATGGTACTTATTCTAGATTCTTGCATACTATACGTACATACTTTACAAACACACAATGGTCGGACTTACTAATAATGAATTCCATCGTTCATTTAACAAAAAATCATTAAATCGTCCTCGCAAGTGGTTGGTACTCGCCGTTCTACAAAAAATTCGAATCAACTAAATTATGAATACATATTGCATTTACAAAAGATTGCAGCGGCCGCTCTCTCAGCGGATCCTTTCCTGTTTCTTGTTTCGGATGCAGAAAGAGCAAGAGAACGGAGCGCCTAGAATACTAAACTATTACAATTATTACACACTACCGCCTATAAACAAGGTAAGCATAATTGGAAGATGCAAGCCATATTGCAACTGATCGTTCTGATCGCTCATATTGCAATATTTTCGCGGACTACAATTAGAAAATCAACAAAATTGCCGAACGCCGCAGCGCATCTCCTGCGCGTGCAGAGTATGGGGAAGCAACAATTTAAATTACATTTAAATGTGGCCTGCTTGCTCAACAATAAAACCGATGTGTGAACTGGCACACTGACTGATTAGTTGCTCCCACTGCTGCGGCTGTCTTTTAGCTGCACACCGAGAACTTCTCGCAGCTCTCGCAACTGCTGCGCTCCTTGCATGAGACGCTTGACCCCGCGCGGCAGTCCGCGGCATGAAGCCAGGTTGATTGAGCTCATGTTGGCGCAGTTTTTGAGTATTTCCTTGACTGCCTCATCAGACACGGACGAGCCGCACAGATTCAAATGACTGCAGGGGATAAGGTAATGAGATTTGTGACATTTATCGAGATTCCAAATACTTACGCCAATGGGCACTCGCTCCCCTTTTCGGCAAGAGCGCGCAGTGCATTGTCTATCGGCTGCTGCACATTTGCCCAGGCCAGATCCAGTTCTATGAGACTATGCGCCCACTTGGAGGCAATGAGTTCCAGACCCGACCTACAGAGGAAACAACAATAAGCCTCAAATTGTGAAAACTGATTGGAGATCTGGACCTACCCCACATCGCGCGTAACTGAGCAGCCCGACAGGTATAAATGCTTAATATCCCAGGCTGGTAACCGGATGAGGCTCTCGTGCGTCAGCCGAGTGCAGTTGCGCACATCTAGCAGCTTCAGCTTGGAGCTGCTCTTTAGCAGGCGCTGCAGGTGATCATCGCAAATGATGCGCGATTCATCCGTAGTTGCAGCCACGGAGAGCTCTTCGAGATTGGGAAAGCCAGGAGAGTCCATCTACAATTAGTTAAAGCCTAGAGTATCTTCTTTGCGACAAGCCAAATGTGAAAGCCTTACAATCTCCTGCATTCCTGCTGTGCTCGGTGTGATGTGCGAGTTGGTCACCCGCAGAACCTTCAACTTTTGGCAGCCATGCTGCAGTTTCTCAATGTGCAGCACGCCGTGGGATGTGGCCTGCGTGGTCACATTCGAGAGATCCAATAGCTCCAGATTCGGACAGTGGGCCTGAAATGCATAATTTAAAATTACCAGAACCTATAATTAGGGGAGACTGCCAATACATACCGACAGTACGCCGACTATTTGCGGTATGCCCGCCAGACGATTGTGCGCCAAGTGGAGATGAGTTAGACGACTGCCAATGGTCTGGAGCGCATTGCACAGAGAGATCATGCCCACAGCGGTCTTGCTGGCATTCATCTCAAGCTGTAAGATGGTTAAACAAACACAATCAGCAGAGTTTCCTTCAGAATATAGGACTTAAACTTACGTTAATGGAGCTCAAGTCTAGCCGTTCCAGTTTCTTCATGTTGTCCACCAAATAGGTTAAATTGTCTGAGGTGAATCCTTTCCAGCCGGAGAGCGTGATACCGGTCAAGTTTGGACAACCGGCAGCCAACTTGATGAGGAAGCAATTGATGGATACGTCAGATATTTTCCAGTTGGCTGCAAAAACATAACAAAGAACCTTTCGGTTAATGAAAAGGGTTCAGGATGGTCGTTTTTGATCACTTACAAACATTCAACTCGGTGCATGCACTGCAGCGGTTATCCACAAACCACTTGAGTTTTAGTTCTGTGCGATATTTCTCCTTGATCCATGTAGTCAGATCCATTGTGTGCCACAGCGAGGGGGTTAGAGAAACCCGCCGCCACAGGGAGCAGACTCGTCCCAGGCGGAAGAGTGTCGGCAGGCAGCCGTCCTTCTCAATAACGTGTTCGAAAATCTAAAAGTAAAAAAAACCTCATTGAGTCCTCTCTTTCTTGTTTGTCTTCAGCGCCTTTCACTTACTCGGAAGAGGACTTCCGCCGGCAGCCTTTCAGCCCAGACACTCTGTTCGACGGCATCTCCCTCTACTGCTTCTGCTGCACCGCTCGTCGAGACCTTTTTCTTTCGCGGCTCACATTCACTCTCGTCGCTGTCCGGCTGCTTCGGCTTGCGAACGCGCTTGCGTGCCGGCTTTGTGGCAGCAGGGACGGGGACGGGCGGCGATGCTGCTGATGGTGTGGAGTCTCCCCCAGCAACGCCATCCGACTTTTTAATGCACAGCTTAATGCCGACTTTGTTGTCGCTGATCTCGCTCTCGTACATGGGCAGTGCCTTCGGCTTGCGAGATCGGGAGGCGCGCGGTGACGTGGATGCCGACTTTTTGAGCTTTTTGTTGCTTAGCGCTGTGGCCAGCGGCTTTCCCGACTTTGGTATAGAGCCATTGACCGCCGATGCCTCCTCTTGCTGCTCCTGCTTCGGCTTCGGCTTCAGCGTCGGCGTCGGAGCTGGCTGTTCCCCCACGGGCGAATGCTGGCCATCGGAAGCTGGTGAGCACGACGTTGATGTGGCCGTGTTGGTCTCATCAGTTTGTGTTTCTGACTTTGGTGGCGACAATATATTGTCTGGTATGACGGGCGCTGTTGCTGCCGTTTCGGTAGCCAGCAGCTGTGGCGGCGTGTGTGAGGGCGTTGATGGAGTCAGTGTGTTGATATCCACCGTGGTCGATTTCACCTTATCTGTCGGACTTTGCTCCTTCTGCAGTTGCACACTTTTCGCTTCCACAGCCTCCCTGCACGATCCTTCCGAGTCCTTGGCAGCAGGCGCACTCGTGCACTCATCAGCTTTCTCCTTTAGGCCATCCTGCTCGGGCATTTTCGTGTCCTCCACGCTTGGTGCGACCTCTTCACTCATCACTAAAATGTTCTGCAATTAAATATACCAAGTAAATACAAATTTTTCATATTTCGACCGGGAAAATCGATGCACAACCCATTTTGGCGGCTTTTCACCCGTTTCCTATGCGTTCCCATTCTTGTTGTCGTTCTCATTCAAAAAGCTCTCTCCGAACTCAATATGCACTCGTAAATCTCACCTGCTACAACAAATTACACATACATATATTTTTTTGTTTTTATTTTTATTCGTTGTTCGCTTTCAATAAACAAGTTGGGGTCGGCTCGCAACGACTTGTTTGTGACCTGTGCGCACGCTCCAACCAATTTCCCGCCACCACAAAATCAACACACAAACACCCTATCTAAATGGACGCTAAGAGATGCCCAAGAGACTGCCAGAATCTCTGATCCTATCTGTTGGGGTTTCACGTTTCACCGCTGTATGCAGTGTGAAAAGTCTACACTTGATCGCTGCACTCATATGCTGCTCGTCAGTTGGCGTGCAGGGTGCATAATCGGCATTCATTCAACTCACCACTTGAAAGAGAGGTAGGTACACAAATGTATGTTATCTTCAGACCGACTATTCGACTCGCTCGCACGCACTGCGGTACTGTACTACGTCTGTAGTGTGTGAACAGCACGGCACTATGTGTGTGTGTTTGAATTGTTCGATTTCGATTCTAAAGATTTTTTCCTGTAGCGTTTCGTGGAAATTTTCCCCGTTTGCGATGCCAAACTGCCACTTTTACATTGTTGCCAAGCGCTTGAGGCACTGGATACAAATTGGTCACGGCATTGAGAACAATTGGCCTATTATTAACACACACAATCAATTAAAACTTATTTCCACGAAAAAAACGACGTAGAAGAAGCTAGGGATGTTGTTGTTTTCGTATCGATAAGCAAAACAATCGGTAGTGTGACCGCGCGGGAGTAACGCGCAAATCCAAGAGCCAAGGGAATTGTTTACTAAAAACGTTACATTTCTGTGGCACTTTTTAATTTAATTATATCAACTAATAGGTGTAATCAAGATTCGACACCTCCGGCAGACCGGTAAGATCCTTGTGAATTTCCAGCCAGCGCTTGGCATTGATCGTTGTCTTTCCGTAGGTGCGTCCAAACTTGTAGAGCTCTCCCGGCACATGACCCGCGTAGCTGGGCACCATGCCGACGTCGTCGTGATAAATGACAAAGTGTCCCACCGGCGGGCAAGTGACTGCCGGCCTGGTCAGGTCCTGGCCGCAGCACCAAACGTCGCGCTTCCTCTTGTACATGTAGTCGGAGAAGCTGCACAGGGCCCGATGGGTGAGTACCTGGTTTGACTCGCCAAATCGGGTAACGGCCATGGGTATGTGAGCGGCATATCCATTGATTATGAACTTGTCGTCGTCATCATCCTCCAGGAAGTGCGGGGACGTGAACTTGCTGTAGCGCAGCTTCTCCACCTTGGGCGGGCACTCGCCATCCTTGACGCCCTTGGAGCGACCGGTGACGGGAATGAGTGGCGAACGGTATCTGGCGTGCGGGAGCTGAGGGAAGGAAGCACTCAGGGGGGACTACTTTATGTTGTGGGGGTTGGAGTACGCACCAGACGCTCATTCAGCTTGCGTTCGAAGAGACCTTTGCCACTCTCCAAGAGATCGCGATGGCGAAGTGTACGATTCTCGCAGCGATATAGCTCCATCAGGGTCTCATGTTGGGCGACACCCGCAGTGGCAGCAGCCACATAGCGCTTACCCGTCTGACTTGCCATATTCGGCACGAAGCCGGCATAACCTGGGAGTAGGGGATACCGGTATACAGCATCCACAAGATCCTCACGGCGACGCAGCACCTGCAGCTCATGCTCCGTGGGATAATCCTTGAGTCCCTGCTTAGCGTCTATGGGCAATACGATCAACTCGGGAGCATGATAGATGCACGGATCGATGAGCAGCTTGTGCGTCTGCTTGCCATACGTCTTGCCCACGCGCTCTCGGTTCTGTGTGCAGTGGCCGGTGTACCTGAGCACCCACAGTTATACGATGGATAGATGGATATCAGTCTGAATAGCTTACCCTGGCACCAAATGCGGCTCCGGCGTAATGGTATCATTCATCATTGTGACGCTCAAACTTTTCTTAACAACAAATTTTGGTTTCTAAATGTTCACTTAGAGCAATTTACAATTGTTTAATAATGGAGCATGGAATAACAATAATTTACAAAGGCCTCGCCTGACATATCCCTAAAAGTTGGGCAGTTGTGGAAAGAATAACAAAAAGGTTGAAATTGGAAACATAATACAAAGATTTCGTTAGACACCGGCGACTCGCAGCATTTCGGCTATGCTGACTATCTTCTCGCGTGGCTTTCCCTTTGCCTTGCCCGTTTCAATCTCGAAGTCATTGATGCGCCGCCAGCCGTCCCATGTGACCACTCGCTTGTCGTCCGCCTCGAAGCCAGGCTTCGATGTGCTCGTTTCCAGGGCATTGGTTGCCATGTCCTCGCAGATGTTCTTGGCCACAGCAAACGCGCCGCTCATTGTGGTTAATATAACACCAGTTGGGCCAGTGCCCAGCCATCCTGCCACATACAGGCCAGCATCCACGCTGTCTGACGCATCCACCTTCAGGACGCGACCCTCTCGATTGCGAACATGGCCCCGACGAGCATCAAAGCTAATGTCAGCGTCAGCACAGCTCGACTTGTAGCCAATGCTGCGTAAAATTAAATTCGCTGGCAGCCGTTCTATGGCAGCTGTGGGCACTGCCGCATCCTGCTGAAGTTCTGTGACGGAGAATTCCATTTCGCACTCAGTGATGGATTTTGGGGCACGCAGAAAAATGGGCAAAAATTGCTTGGAAGCGGAAGAGGAAAGCTTTTCCTGATCGTTTAGACTCTTAAGCATCAGTTCCGTGAGTCGCTTGCGTGGACGCGGCAACTGTTCCACTTGGTTGGCAATTCCTGAATCATATACATGTGGCGTCAGTGGTCTATAGCGTGAATTTGTAGACTGCTTTCTTACCTGAGAAATCGTCCGAGCGCCAGCGTGTTTGAACATTGGGCAGCTTGAGCATTTCGCGCAGTTCCTTAATGGTGAAGGCTGCCTGCAGGGGACCGCGCCTACCCACCAGATGCACCCGCTCCACCTGGCTGCGTGAGAGTGCCTCCAGGGCATACTCCGTCGTGTCTGTGGACTACCCAAAACAGAGTGAGCATAATTAATGCCTACAGTCAGTCCTCAATTATCTTACTCTAAGTGCATCCAGGGGACTGAGCAGCATGCGTGCCACATCGACAGCCACATTGCCTTGGCCCACAATCGTCACATCGCGTCCGCTCAAGTCCGGCTCGAGGTTCTCTGCGCCCGGCAGTCCATTGTACCAGGCCACAAACTTGCGGGCTGATATCACATGGCTCTGCTGCTCGTTTTCCAGCTGCAACTCGCGATCCTGATCGGAGCCGTAAGTGAGCAGCACGGCGTGATATTGGTTCCTCAGCTCCTGGAGGCTCACATCTGTGCCGAGTGCGACATTGCCGAAGAAGCGAAGACGCGGATGCTCGGCCGTCTTTGTGAAGGTGTTGATGACGTTCTTGACCTCCGGATGATCGGGCGCAACGCCAAAGCTGGAATGTCGATTTGCATAATGGGACATGTCATTAGTCGATAAGTGTCAAAGTGCTTGCCCGACACACGCGACCACGCTTAGATAAAACCATCAGAGACCCAGCCGACGGCCACAGTCCACCGCCAAGATGCGGACGATTCGTTTCGCTCCGCTGCTCGCTTGCTTCTTTGTGCTCGGGTGTCTCTCCTCTGTGGCGGCCAGCCCCGCCTGGAGCTTTGACCAAGTCGGCGGTGAGTCTTCTCGGGGGTGCGCTATCCCCACAAGCCAGCAATAACCAAGAATCGTCGTACTCGTACTTACAGGCTACTTCAATGGCATTTTGCGCTCCGTCTTCGGGCCCCTTTTCGGATTTGGTAACACCACCACCAACTTTAGATAGCCTAAGAGTCCTCTTACCGCACCAGACCGAAGGGAACCGGCAGCTTCTCAACAATATCCACAACGCAGTCGCTCAGATTTTTCAGCAGATATTGGGCCGCATAGAAACCGGCGGGTCCGGCACCCACAATGCATATCCGTTTGGTGGGCGTGGTGCTTTGGATGATTTGTTGTCTTACGGAACTCGTGTGAAGGCCACGCCTACAGATATTCAGTAAATTAGAGGTCATGTCTGGTACTTTTCGCTTTCTTCTTTTGTCTTTGGTTTGTTTACGTTTTCGCCTTGTAATCGTGAATGGGCACATTCCGCCAATCGGCGGCTGTTATCGGTGCTGGAAAGTAATTTCAATCTCAGAGCAACCCTGATGCAATACGCGGGTAATTTGAAATTTGAACGCAGAACAATATTTATTGGGCATAACACAGCTAATTTGACAATTCTAGAAGAGATTTAAAAAACTTATTCGCGGTGCAGGGCCAGCCAACGCTTGGCGTCGATGGTGGCGCGTCCGTAAGTGGTGCCGACCTTGAAAATCTCGCCCGGCACATGTCCTCCATAGCGCGGCACCATGCCAGTGATTCGTGGATAGATCACGCTGTTCGTGTTGGCAAATGAGCGACCCACACCAGCGCTCTCCAACGGCACCCACTCGGCACTACGGCGAAAGAACATGTCGTCCTTGGGGTAGCACCAACCCTCATCGGGCAGATGGAAATCAAAGCCAAAGCCTAGGTAATCATCAGACAGTCAGCAATTGCCCATCAATAAGCTATGCATACTTACGGCTAGAATAGGACATTGTATATTTTCGTTTTAAGTGCTTGCCGACACGTCTGAATCAGACTAACGAGCGGAGAGACTGAGACTGGATATAAATATTTGTTTGCTTCGAAGGAAAGGGATATACGGACAAAATGATTTGTTTACTTGTCATGGCAACGGAAGCGAGGGAATTCGAAAAGCATGCCTGACTATAATATGCCAGCAACAAGTTTGGTGCTGTGGTATGGTGTGGTAGGTTGGTAAACACGGTCACGACATGATTTCCTTTTCATTCCGATGGTGGCTTAATGGCGTTTATAATGGTAATTAATGCAGAGACCCAAGACCCGTGATGGAACCATGCGATGACATTTTAAAACTGCTCCATAAAACTATGTGGTAATAATTAATTTATTACGTTTACTGGTACGCGATAATTTTTGCATTTACAGGGAGCGGGGGGACCTCTTCATATATTGATTAACAGATGGGAAAGTCATGGGAAGAATCTATTTGTTTTTCGGCATCTTTTCCGTGGTTCAGTTCGACTTCTTTGACTTCTTCTGCTGCTTGGTCTTCAGCTTCTCCTGTTTCTTGAGCTCCTTCTCCGTCAGCGACTTGTACAGCTTGTAGCCAAAGAGAGCTGCAATGGAAGGAAAGCGTTTCGATTAGTTCAAGCGTTCAAGCGGGCGAATCGCGAGGCTGAGTCGAGACCAATTATTGAGAAGAGGAGAAATATCACAGCTGCCACAATGGAACTAGAGTATGTCTGAGCAAAGTGTGCGTGCTGCGTCAGTCTTTGCTCGATTCGCTCAATGGTCTCCTGGAATTTGCCCTTCATTTCCGCGAGGAACAGGTGCCGATCGGCCTCGGTGAGGGACTCCAATTTGTGCTGCATGTCGCCGATCTTCTTTACCAGATCCTGTGCGAATTTGCTGTTGGGTCCCGTCTTGGCCACAATGGACTCCACAGACTGTTTCAGCTGCTCGACAATGCCCGCCGCCGACTCCTCACCGACAAACGAACTCATGTTGGGGGGGAACTACAAGCTAAAAGGCTAACACGGGGATTCGTAAAACAACTTCTGCCCGCTGGCCGGCATGGGTACCGATTCAACACTGTCTCTGTCAACGCGTGGCCCACGCGATGGTTTGCCTGCTGTAAATTTGTTGTTCCGTGGTGGATTTGGAGTTATCTTATCGAAAATCGAACGCCTATAAAGCAAAGCAAACATATCTGTGTGTGTGTGTGTGTGCGCGAGTGTTCTGGCAGGGCACCCTAACAGCACCTAACAATACGTCTATCTGGAGCTGGAGATACCGTAGACCTGGAGATACAACCGATAGGTTGTTCTGTTTCTGTTTCAGTCGTCGGCTGTCGGTTTTGTGCTTACCAAAGACGAGCAGAATCAGGGCCAACATCACAAAGAATATCATATATTCCCGTGAGCTGTGGCCCGGCTGTCCGTACTGGCGCATAAAGTCCTCCGGCGATGGCGGCTTTGGATTGAATATGCTCTCGCGCAGCTCGTCGCGCTCTGCATCCGAGATGCCATCCATGCTCTCCACCAGCTTCCAGATTTCCTCGGCGCTGGGCATTTTGAAGTCGGGATGGCCCGGCCCAGCACCGGCGAACCCCTCAGGGCCGCCGGCTGCCGCCGCCGCCTCCACATCCTGGGCGAATGCCTGCTGATTCAGTGGATCTTCTGCCATATTCTCTGTTCAATTCACTTCTGGGCTCACTTAGTCTCTGTGGCTGTGGCTGTTGTTGGGGGAGGTTGTGCCTAGCCTTAACGGTTCGCGTCTGAGAGGGGTTGAAGGGGGGTTATAGTATCTTAAAGTAATTGAGTTTCCTCTAGTGTAATTACTGGGGGGAATACGCTAAATTTACGACACTTTGGGAGAGGTGTTAGGGCAAACAAAACGGCAAAAAACACAACAGCAAACGGCAAACACAAATGGAGAACAGAGAGAGAGGTGCAACGTGGCAAACTCAACGGAAGGGAATCATTCACGTTGCTCGCGATTGATAGTTCGATTCGGTTCGGTATAGATGGAGATTTAATTCAAATTTCTAATAATCCAATCCAATTATTATTCCTCCCAGTACACACACAAAACAATTTTGGCTACTGGTCACTGGCTTACGTGTGCTGGCTGTTGCTTCTGCTGCTCAGGAGTACTGAGCGGTCACTAAAAATCATATTTAAAAGTATATACAGAAATTGACACTCGTCGTCGGGTGTAATCAGGTGCTTATAATTCATTCTTATTGGAGAGGAGATATGGTTCTGCTTTTCGCTGCGCTTTTCGTTCTGTTATTCGCGCCATCGTCAGCATATTATTCCAAAGGTAGTCCAAAGAAGTCGGTAAAAATAAGTTGGCTGAGCGATAAGAGAGCCTCTCCTCCACACGCTTATCAGTCCACCCCGGACACAGGCACAGGTATAACTGTACATACACATATGTCCAAACCAATAGGCATGCATTGGCATTGAGGGGATAAACCGTGCAACTACAGCATAAAACAAGGATAACATTGAGTCCCCACACGTGTTCCTTCGACTGTACCATTCATTTATGGGAATGGTGAATGGCTGGCTGGACTCTTATCACTCGAGCCACTCACTCTTATCGCACTCGAACCCAAATTGGCTACGTACGCAAGAAAACCGGAATAAGTGGCTAGATAGGAACACGTAAGACTTGCCAAAATGCTGCAGAAATCATACCAAACCATAAATACAACAGATAAGAACACAACAAACGATAGCCAAAGGGGCAGGGCAAATCTCAACGCATTCCAAACAAACAAAACAAAACTTTGTATCATGGCGGGGACTGTAGATGGGCGTGCGGGCATTGTAGTTTCTTGCTTGGCTTGGCTTGGTGAAAGTCTTTTGACCCGCTTTTCGGTGGAGTGGAGTGGTGAGGATTCTAGGGGGGTAGGGTGGGTAGAAGTTGAAGCACTTACCTGCCAGAGTAAACACAACAACAGCCGGTACATAGAAGGCGAGATTGGGAATGGATTGCTGGAACGGAGAGCCGGCGTCAGTTAGGTCAACCATTATTGTGTATTTTTATTAGAATAGCTTCCGGAAGTGGGCACTACGAGGTGGAGTCTGAGCTGGTCTTTCTCTTTTTCTTTTTTGTTTCACGAAGTTTATCTCAAAATGTTGCTGTTTTTCCAACCCAACTAGTTTTCAGTGAGGCCGCACTATCGACCAAATATACTGCACGTCCATCATAAATATACCACAATATACCTTCTAATTTTAAAAATATACCATAAATCTTTAACAACTTTCCTCGATTTTGATGTTCTATTTAATATCACTAGCTAGTTAGAGTTTTCAGCGCTAAAAATATAATTTTATCCGATTTATCAATCAATCTTCCACAGGACTGGCTAGTTTTTATGACGTCTTTTTATTGGATTGTTTGCAAAATAAGGTCAACAAAGAAAAGCATAGCCCTAGTCTGGATCTGGTTTTCAGTGAGACCGCACTATCGATCAATTATACTGCACGTCCATCATAAACATACCACAATATACTTTTTATTTTTAAAAATATACCATAAATCTTAAACAACTTTCCTCGATTTTGATGTTCTATTTAATATTACTAGCTAGTTAAAATTTTCAGTGCTAAAACTATAATTTTATCCGGTTTACCAGTCAATTTTCTACAGGACGGGTTAGTTTTTATGACGTCTTTTCATTGGATTGTTTGCAAAATAAGGTCAACAAAGAAAAGCATAGCCCTAGTCTGGATCGGGTTTTCAGTGAGACCGCACTATCGATCAAATGTACTGCACGTCCATCATAAATATACCACAATATACCTTCTAATTTTAAAAATATACCATACATCTTTAACAACTTTCCTCGATTTGGATGTTCTATTTAATATCACTAGCTAGTTAGAATTTTCAGCGCTAAAAGTTTAATTTTATCCGATTTATCAATCAATCTTCCACAGGACTGGCTAGTTTTTATGACGTCTTTTTATTGGATTGTTTGCAAAATAGGGTCAACAAAGAAAAGCATAGCCCTAGTCAGGATCTGGTTTTCAGTGAGACCGCACTATCGATCAAATATACCGTCTGAACCTCAAAAATATGTTTAACGTTACCGAACACTACTTATCATCAGCTGTGTATTTGGCGTGCAAGCGTAATATTTTGCCAGGAATTATTTAATTCGATTTGGGAGTCTCGCAAAAATGAAGGTGATCTACAATACCTTGTTCAAGCGTACGTCCACCTACGCCGTGGCCATCATCGCGTCGACATTCTTCTTCGAGCGCGCCATCGATGTCTCCGCGACTGCCCTGTACGAGTCCATCAACAAAGGCGTAAGTTGCACTCGCCTCTTATGTAAGACCAACTAGAAATAAACGAATTGCTCTTTTTCCTGTTGCAGAAACTGTGGAAGGACATCAAGAGCAAATACGAATGAGCGCAGTTGTAAATAAAACAATGCTTTGTTTTAATTAGCATAAAAATGAACGTTTATTGTAAACGATACGAAAACTAGAACCGAACGATTTTCACTTTTGTTTTGACTTGATAGCGTCTGTCTTCGCTGGGGTCGCAGGAATCGATTTCTCCGAAACCTCCCAAGGCTTTTCATGCCGGTACGCATCCCATGGCTGGCTGTTCACCAATCGCGTGGGCTCCTGGAATGACACCCCATTGTCCTGGAGGGTCTGCAGCAATTTCTGAAGTTTGCTGCCGGCCACTGCGTCGACATTGCACGTCATCTCGGTGATGCCCGACTGAAGGCACCGCTGGGCCAGCACTCGCCCCAGATTCACAAATGCCGAGGTGTCGTTGGTCTTGTACAGCTGCTGTTTGATGGCCCATTCGGCGGTGCTGGCGCTCAGAATGGTGCCGTTCTCGTAGTGCTTCACGTCGGCGCTGACATAGCGACCGCTGGTGTTGATCTCGAGCGTGTGCCAGTAGGAACGACCGGGCTTCTCCAAGTGGTAGCCGCTGGGCTTGTAGGCAATGCGCAGCCTCTCCAGATTCCTGGGATTCCGGTTAACCACAAATTGTTCACTGCTTTGCGGCGTGGTCAGCGCCTTAATCTTGTGCAGCACGCGCGCTGAAGTAAGTGGGCGGGCACTGCGAGACATCCTTGCTCTAAAATAGTAGATTTAAAACCGTTTTTATTCAGATTTCCACTGGATTATGGAATCAAATCGTAGTTTCGCTGCAACACACAACACACCTCTGTCAGTGTTGAATACCGACTGCAGCAGTTAGTGCTGTATAATGCTCCGAATGGCAAAAAGCGAACAGCTGTTGCCGTGAAATTCGGCCTTGTTTTTATTTAATTTCCAATTTATCTAGGTATCTTTCGGCCTTGGCAGCTATCCCGGCCCGGCCTTTTAGCAATACAAATTTTCACGAACATGCGCACATGTAATGTTCCGTTACCCACCAGTACGCACATGGGGGTCTGAACGCGCTGCCGATGGCCAGATGATGACGCGGTGCTGGCGAAACTGAAGAGTCCAAAATTCGGAAGTGTATCTTACGGATAAACAAAACAAACGGTTATGTAAAACACGCGCCGGTGCAAGAATTAAAAGTCTGCAGAACATATCATATAGTATTCATCATGTTGATGGCGGTGTGTGCAAATCTGTGCCGCTACAGGCACGTGCAAAGTGCAGCGGCATGTGCCACGCGGAGTCTTTATTGGGGACGCATACACCTGCCACTGGCAAATGGCCTTCATCCGAGCATCTTTGCTTTGTCGGCGAGGGTAAGTGGGGCCATTATTAATTATTGGATTTACAGGGTATTGATTGCGGTCGTGCCGAATCTCACCTCCACCTCACCCACCACAACAATGTCAACAAGTGGCGCGCAATTCAAAAGCCAAACCTCATGCCAATGCCCGACTTACGTATGTGCTTTCGTGTCTTATCTCAAAAGTACACGTATCGTGTGTATGTATGCAGTGTGCGCAATGTGAACATCTTGTGTGGAAGCGTGCTTAGTTCAACACTTTGGCTACTAACTGATAATGCCGGAGCACAATCGGCCTCTTGACTGTTGCTCTTCTCTTTCTCTCTCTTTCTGTATCAGTGTGTCAGGTGTATGGGCCTCTCTCTCTCTCGCTCTCTCGCCCTTGCTGTATTGGGCTATACCAGTGCTTTTTGCCGTATTTGAACTTGAGATATTTCGTAGAGACGAAAATCAGTTAAACTTGAAAGTTCCCGCCGCCTGGTCGCTGCTCGTGCAGTTGTGCATACACAGAAACAGAATTCTTTAATACGTGCGAGAAACGATATTGAGACGACGCACAAAATGTCTTGCATCAGCTGAAGGCCACACGCGAGAGATACAAATTAATTGCAAACCAAACCGAATGAGTTGAGCCTTGAGCGTTCTTCCGTTCCACAATGTGAGTGTTGTGTTGTGTTCCGCCTTTCTTATCGCGCTCTTTGTGCCGCCCCAAGATGAGATGCAGCAATTCCATTTGCGCTCTTTCTATCTGTCAATCCCATTCCGCCCTCATCCACTGGTGCTGGTAATGCTGCTGCTGCCCAGTGCGCATGCTGGGGACCTGTGGCACAACCACAACACACAGTTCAGGTCCACACACAAAGTTCAGTACGGGGTCGACTGTGTTCTCGTTCTGGTTTGACATTTTACATCAAGTAGAAATCAAATACGAAATATTATTCAAAATGCGTAGCAGTGTGCGGCGAGCCAAGCGAAAACAAAAGCATTCCAGTAGTTTCAATTCCGTAAGCCCGAGATAAGATAAATAAATAGGTTTCCATGGTTAGCACAAGGCTTTGCGTGTTACACCATTCCGCGTAGCCATAGCATAAGCATAAGCATAGCCATAACCACATTATATAGCATTGCTGAAGCATTTTGTACTCTGCAGCAATACGTGCAAGCGCCAGAGACCCGCCCAGTGCCAGATGAGAGATCGACGGCCGGACTGCAGAAGCAGGAACAGACGGAACCACGTCCGGCCACTTCCCGTCATCCCGTCAGTCAGCAGGCTCTGAGCAGCCAGCCAATCCAGACGCAGCCGCCGCCACCACAGCCGCCCACAATGTCGGACAAGGAACCGCGGATGAACATGCCCACGGATGTGGTGATACCCTACAACATCGATTGGGTATTCGAAAGGATGCGCTGCCCGTCAAGAGTCTGGTGGCTGGCCAGCCATTTTGTAATCGCTGCTGTCGGCATCTTCAGCAAGATTCTACTGAGTAAGTATGCCCATGACCCCCGACCTCGTACAACATTCGGCGGCAATCACTGCCCGCTCCTCGCTAAATGCTATGGCTATGGGCTCTGACCGTGATTCTCTGACCGATTCTGTCGCTGTATTCGCATTCAATTGAGGTCAAGCGTGTGCCATATTAATTGTTTGCCTTTACATAACTTACATGTGCAGATGCTTTGATCTCTGCTGATGCTCGTCTCTGTTTTTCTCCTTTTACAGTGATCGTGAACAAAACCCGCGTATACAACAAGGAACTGCTCGTTGACCTGATATCGAAGCGTCCCAAGGGTGTGGGCCTGTTGACCGTCTCCAACCACTACTCCTGCCTCGATGACCCCTGCCTGTGGGGCATGCTTCCACTGCGTCAGGCATGCAATACCAGTTGCGTTCGTTGGTCGATGGCTGCCCACGATATCTGCTTCACCAACATGTACCACTCCATGTTCTTTATGTTCGGTAGGCAGTCGAGTCGATCCCTTCACAGATTATTTATACTAATTGATCTACCCCTTCTGTGCAGGCAAATGTATTCCTGTTGTGCGCGGCTATGGTGTCTACCAGGAGGCCATCAATCTGTGCATCGAAAAGTGCGCTACGGGCCAGTGGGTGCACGTGTTTCCCGAGGGCAAGGTGAACATGGAGAAGGAGGAGTTGCGACTGAAGTGGGGCGTGGGCCGCATCATCTACGACTCCCCCAAGGTGCCCATTATTCTGCCATTGTGGCACGAGGGCATGGACGATGTACTGCCAAATGTTGAGCCCTATGTGCCGCAGTGGCGCAAAAAGGTCACCATAAATATCGGCCAGCCCCTGGACCTGAATGACTTTGTCCAAGATCTAAAGAATAAGCAAGTGCCCGAGCAAACGGCACGGAAGCTCATCACCGACAAAATCCAGGAAGTATTTCGAGTAAGTTCCTGCTTGATCCTCCACAGAGCAACGTTAATTGAGAGTATTTTTATTACAGATCCTGCGGACTGAGACGGAGCAATTGCACAGAGAGCGTCAGTAGAGATTTGAGAATGTATTTCCAGCAGCATTCATATTTTATATTATTTATTGGTATTGTATTAAGCCCAAAACGAAGACCAGCCTGGAAAATCCTAGACATGCGCGTCCATCGATTACGATTAACATTTGACGTGTGTATACATTGTGCGATTTTGGCTATTAGTCTTGGCTGAAGAGACCTCTTTAAGTGAAACAGTGTGCATTATTAAATAAATAGTTTAAAATGAAAATATTAAACAAAACTAATTTTAAAAACATAAGTAACAGTGGCGCCAATCCGTGCGATGTTTAGCGCGTTCGTTCCATGTACCATTCATATTTTTCCGACAGTCTGGCAGCGCACACACCGAGCACACACAGCTGCTCAAGCAAAAGCACCGTTATACTGTAAAAATGTAAGCAGTGTGAAATTAATTAAAATTAACTAAAATCTCTCATTATTAAGCAAACGCAGGTCATTTTCAGTAGCTAATCGAGAAAATGAGCTTGTGCTTACCACGCCGAAGCGCAATGAACTGCTCAAGGATGGTCCCCCCGTTCGCACCAGGTGTCAGGTTCTGGGCCGCGGTGCCTATGGTACCGTGTTCAAGGCCATTTATCGCGGTATGTTTTAGACTATAAAGCGGATATATCTTAGTGATCGGCTGTGAATTATGAACAGATCACTCCGTTGCGGTGAAGATCATCAAGGGACAGGCTGTCTCCACGCTGCACAATGAGTCGCATCTGCTGAACTTGGAACACAAGAACATTGTGCGCCTCATAAAAACAGAGTCCGCCGTTGCCTTTGGAATGGTCATAATGGAGTGCCCAAAGGGGCAATGCCTTCAGCAGATACTGGAGACGCTGGCGTTGCCACTATTCCACAGAGTGTTGTATGTGGTTCTGCATCTCCTGCTACGGACTTACATTTTAACTATTTTTCCGCATAGAATCACGTTGGACATTGTGGCTGCTCTGCGCTACTGCCATTGGAACAAGCTGCTGCACCTGGACGTCAAACCAACCAATATTTTGGTAGCTCTGGGGCCACGACCCTCCAGCATGGGTCATCATTCCTGCTACCAGCGCAGCTATATGTGCAAGCTGTGCGACTTTGGATCGTCCATTAAAATTGGCGAGTACTGTGCCCGCCGGAGCCAGAACAATGGCAGGGGCACCCTCAGGTACATGTCTCCGGAAGCCCTGCGGTCGGACCCTCTGTCAGACGCATCGGACATCTACTCCTTGGCCATCACCATGTGGCAAATGCAGTCGCGTCGATTGCCCTATCACACGCTCACCTGCAACGAGTCCATCGCTTACCAAGTGGTCAAGCACGAGCTGCGGCCAGACAACTATGAAAAGCTGAAGGCCCTATCCGTCGACTACCCCAAGAGAGCACCTCTCGTCGGCTGTAACTGGCTGTACGTGAATGAAAGCAGTTCTCAGGCGATGTCGGGCGGCGACCTTTGCAGAAGGGCGAATATGCTGGCGTGCCGCAATCTAAATTTCGAAACAACGTGCAGCAGCAGTAGCCGTGAGATAAAGAAGAAGCGCAGGCAGAACCGATTAGCGCTGTATTTTGATAGTCCGGTGCCACACGCAAGCACCAGCACGTGCCTGGAGAGCTCTTACACGGATCTGTACAGAAGCTGCTGGGTCAGCGTGCCAGAATTCCGCACAAACTCTTTTCTGCTGAGGAACAAGCTGGAGCTCATCTTGAGCAGAAGCTCACCCACCGGTCTGCTTTTAGATGGCAGTGATCGTGATTGTGTTCGTTTGTAATTTGTTTGAATTTTATGCTATTGATTAATTGTATTCTTATTCAATCTGTTGATTGATGGATCAGTGTATTAGATTAAGGGCAGGAAACACACAGTTTTGGGTCAAAATTTATATTTTGTAACTTCTTTTTTGTTTATTTTTGTACTTGCTACGCTAAGAAAATACATTTATAATGTTTATACGAGCTTAAAGTGATACCTTCTCTGACCTGCCGAGCATAGTACTATAGTGCGTTCTGTTCTCTATGTATTTATGTATATGTTTTATGTGTAATATCTATCTATACGTATTTATACTTAGGATGCGGGCTGCTGCGATTATTATTATTATTAATTAGTCGTTGGCAGCAGCCTGAGGAGCAGAGCAGAGCAGATCTAACGCTAACTACTATACGTATAGAAGAGGGATTTGAATCGACTTCTTTTGGGGTCGGGTCTGTTATATACAGGCTTATTGTTACTGCTGTCGTTTTATGTTCGCTTAGAAACCATACGCTTGTGTATATAGTATATATATGTATGTATTTAACGTACCTAAATGCATTTTATATTGCAATTTCACATCATATATATTTCACCCTTAAATGCAAATGTCCAACTGTTGGTTTGGTAGTGTGATAACCAGATACTACAAATGCCTACTGCGAATACACTCGATTTGTGCGGAAGACTACGGTTTTAGTTCATCTAATAGTAGTATTGGTAGTAGTTTTGATTGGCTCTTTGCCAGCGACAAAGAGTGGCCCTATGCTGTATAATATTTTTAGTTCTACTTAAAGCCCGATTCTTGGGGCTGCAACCGCGATGCTCTACAAAATACTTGACATAGAGCAGGGTGAGCCCTGGGCGTCTCCAGGGAACAGTTGGCAGTGCCGCTGCTTACAAAGTAAAACATTTTCCAAAAGTCTACAATATACAATACATAAATACTCGTAATTCTTACATACAAAACCCGCTGGCCGCTGGCTGCTGGCTGCTGGCTACAGACTGCTCCTGGCACTCCCACTCCCACTTCCACTCTTCCTCTGTGTTTTGTTTTTGTTTTTTTGTTTGTTTGAATATATCACAATTTAGTCTTTTAAATCTTTGAATATTTGTTTGCTTGACGATTATTCAGTTGAGATTTCGCTGCGGTGCCGCAGCCACTTAGCTCGCATAGGATCGCCGCACAGGAACTGGCGGAGGAATTTTCGACTTGCGCTGCTGCTGTCCTGAGGGTTTTGGCTGCTGCTGTTGGGGCGACTGTGGCGATGGAGACGAAGGCGAGGGCGAGGATGAGGACACCGAAGAGGTGGATGACGTCGAGGAGTTGATGCTCGTTGGAATTCTGGTGGGCACCGCCTTCGGCAGGCAACTCTTTGGCAGCTCCGTCGACTTGGCCTGCTTCTGCAAATACGTCGCAGATTAGGATACGAATGCATTCTGGTATCTGCAGATGTACTCACCTTCTTTGGGGATGCTGCCGCTGGTATCTGCACCGGGGATGTCACCCGCTTCCAGCCGTTGCTCCTGCGCCAGGGGCTCGATGTCGGCGGCGCGGAGAATTGTCGGTTCAACATTCGCTCCTTGAGCTTGGACACGATCGCTGGTGACGGGGGCGTTGCCTCTTTGGAGATTTTGGCCATCAGGGCACAGCTTATGCTGTCGCTGCGCACCACGGTGGACTCCAGCTCGCGACGCTGATTGTGGCGCAGAATGCAGCTTGGCTCCTGCTCCTCCAGCACCGACTTGGACTTGACCAGCACATGGGGCGGTCGTCGCAGCTCGCTCTTGATGATCTGCGCTATGCATTGCTGCTCATTGAGGGGCTGCAAGGGCGTGGCGCTCATAATCAGCGGCACGTCCTCGATCTCGATGTCGCTGACGCGCCGCCGGCACTCGTCAATGACCGCATAGTCGGGCTCTTCCTCCTTCTCCTGATGCGACTCCGTCGGCAGCGGCGGCGGTGGGTGGCTGATCGAATTTTCGTCCGTTTCGCTGGAGGAGCAGCTGGTCAGCTGGGCGCGTCCTGCCTCGCTGGGCGTGGGACTGGCTGCGGCCCGGGCCGTGTGTGCCGCTTGGCTCTCGGACATGCTCGAGTCTGCCTCCTCGTCGTCATCCTCGTCCTCGTCGTCCGTCTCGCCCTCGAGGTAGGAGTAGAGGCTGCGCGACGAATTGGAGCGGATGTTGACCAGCTTGTAGAAGTCGTTGGTGAAGTCCGTGCACGCCACCTCCTCATCCTCCGAGTAGACAATCTGCAATAGAGAAATCCTTTATAGAAACCAATCAAAGGAAGGAAAGCATCTGCCGCTCACCTTTTGCTGCAGCAGCTGGGCAATGCCGTCGCCAACGGAGTCCGTCTCGACGGTGGTCGAGTTGATGAAGTCACTCGAGGGCCAGAGCCAGTCGTGGTCGCGTTTCCTTCGTTGATGCTGCTGGTGGTGCTCTCGCTCGTCGTCGAATGTCATCACAGCCAGCTCTTCCTGCGACATGCTCCAGTCTTCCATTTCCGTCGAGCAGGGCTCTGCCGGCAGCAGCCACTGCTCGGGCTCCTCGGGCAGGTCCTCCAGGTGGCCGTTCGACGGCTGCGGCTGGCCACTGCTCATCGTGCAGTAGCCCTCGTCCCGCCCCTTCACCGGACTGGCGGACAGCGCTGCGTTCTGCGCCTCCAGATCCCGCACACGGCTCTTCAGCATGCTCACCTCCTCGCGCAGGTTGTCCTCGGCCACAATGGCGTCCACCACCTTGCGCATCACGTCGTCCAGACAGTGCTCATACTGCCGGATGCGTGTGAGCAGGGATCGGTTCTCCTGCTGCATGGAGTGCAGCAAACTCTCCTGGCGGGCGAAGCGCGTCTGCAATGGAAGGGGGGAAACAATGGATCAAGTGTGTGCCTGCAACAGTGGAGACCTTCAGCCTTGTGCCACCCAATGACAGCTGCATGGGCGCCCCGCACTCTTGACGAGGGTCACAGACGTACCGCTCGTTCATCAACTTTTCAGAGTGGAGTGTCAGATCCAAAAGTGCTAAGTGAGCAGTAGTTACAAGTCAAACCCCCACCCCAGGCCCCAGACAACAACCACTGAATGCCCCAATCTCTATTGATCGAAGCCAACTTGTTAACTGCCCCCCGAAGGTCACTGCACGCCATTCAATGCCCCAATCTGTGTGATGAATGGGCAGGGGGAAACCTTGGATTCATTAGATGGTCTTTACAAAATTGGGTTAGGCTCGGATCGGATTGTTTCGTAGCGAGACGCAAATAAGATTGCCAGAAGTTAACGACGTAAAGGGAAAGGAAAGGAATCTCCATCTACCCATCTACTACCTCAAACTCCCCTGCCCCTGGCCCGGCTCAATGGAGCGTCCCTAATGCCAGCCGCGCGTTCAATCAATTCCGGCAAAAAGTGCGCCCAAGCCAGGCCAGGCCAGGCCAGGCCAGAAGCAATTTTCAGCTTCCATTTCCCTGCTCCACGGATAAGAGACAATTTGTATGCGCCAGAATGGGAGCAAGGGGAGAGATTTTGTTCTTAAAAATGAATTTATGCGTTTATTTATGACTCGGGAACTCCTCTCGGCGGCGCTGCAGAGGGAGTCTCGACTCGACTCTCGCTGTGCAAATTGATTTTCCACATGCTGTGTAGACGTCTATCCCAGCTCTTCCCCGCTCCCGCTTCCGCTCCAAACTAGAGAGCCACCATACATACCTGCAGTGCCTTGTGATCCCGACATGTCTGCATTTGTTTGCGCTCTTTGGATTTCATAATGCGACTCATGCTGCAGGTGTGAGCGAGAGGTGTAGTGTGGAGATGCGCGCAAGTGAAAAGAAAACGAAAAAGAATAAGCCAAAGACAAATATAGAAATAATGAAAGCGAATTGCTAAAAATCAACGCAATCAGTGTGTACTCGTAGGTGTGTGTTTGTGTGTGGGTGCGTCTGAAGCGATGTTTTAAATTAACAGTTAATGTTGTCCATGAAGAGGAGAGAGAGAGCGAGCTTTGAGAGAGGCAGAGTCTTGCCTAGAACCAAAGCTATGTGCGCTCAAATCTGAATAGCTGTAATTACACTGGGGCCACGGGTGCGAGGGTTCACTGTGATTGATGGGTTCGCCGCCAGTAAGTGTTTCCTGCTGTTCGTTGTTCTTCTGCTTCTTTTTCGTGTTCTCCTTGCACTCCCTCCTTGGAACAGCTCTGGCAATTTGGAAAATTGCATTTTGGGTGCCGTTAGCTCTCAGGCCGGCCGGCCGGCCGCGGCTCCAGTCTTTTGCTGTGCGTAATGGCGCTGTCCTGGCCAGGAGGCGGAGGCGTGGCTGGTCACGAGTATGAATTATTTACGTAGTTTTTTGCCAAAAGCAGTGCAAAAACTATATCAAAATTGCATAATGGTCCCGAAAAGGGTGTCTGGCGGGAAAATTAAATAAATATTTTGCCAGTAATTTATTGTACAATGGAATGGAATGCATAAGAAAGCATTCCAGCAATGAATTGAAGTAACGGAACTATTCTTGCTCTCTCTCTCTCTCCTGCTAATTCTGGCTCTCACACTAGCACACCCACAGTCACGGTCCTTATCGTGATTAACAATTTAGCTTGGATGACACTTACTTCTCAATTTGCTCGCGCAATTCCTTCTCGAACGTTGGCGACCCGCATTGGCTCTGGAAGAAGTACGTTTGGTGTGTGTGGTGTGGTGTGTAGAGTGGCGGTGGCGGGGGGCAAAATGAAAAGAGAAAATGTGGAAGAAAACATTAAATGAAAAGCAAAAGAAATTAAACACAATAAATTAGTGCACTTTGTGACGATTAAGAGCGACAATTTAATTTTCCGTATCACAGTGTCAATCAGTCTCCGTTTACAAGCTAAATTGGAAAGCGACAAAGGCGACAGATCAAAGGAGCAGGGGAGGGTCTGGCCATGGACGGGCATTAGAAACACATTCTGATGAATGCAGCACCATAAATCACCAAGTCAACAACCGGCTCCGTCTGCCTCCCAGCCCAGCTACAGCCCCAGCCACAGCTCCATCTCTGGCTTCGTTTGGGGGGCACTATTGGCGTGAACTGTAATCGATAAAAAATTACATCACGACGATTTCATCTGTGTGACGTGACCGAGTACTCAGACACACAGACACTCGTGGAAGGGTGCAGAGCGGTGTAGTGGGGCACTTGTTATAAATCGCTTGGCTTAGTGTAAACATAATGAATGACAACGAGAACAACTACAGTTTCAAGTGTAAACAAAACGGAATACTTATTATTGAAGTGTCATCGGCAGCGCCAGACGGAGATTGGAACACGAGCTAGACACCACAGAGATGAGCGCGTGACACGAAGCAACACCAGATCCATATCATACACTCAATTGTCGTATATTTGTAGCAGGAAACTCACACACAATGGAGCCCGTGCGCATCTCCAATCGTCATTATCTATGGGATTTCGATGTTTGCTTAGCCGAGAGTGTATTTGACTCAACGACTTCCCTTCCCTTCCCTGTGGGGTCGCCACAATGAAGTGGGTGGGGAGAAGGTCTGAAGAGCAGGGCAGAGCAGGGCTATTAATCAATTTGATTATTCATCAGAAATACCCAGATTCCTGCCATTCCCGAGAAGCACACAGAACTCCAATCTCACATTCCTTGGACTTGCTGCAGTTCTTTTGTTGTTCGCCCTAATATCTATGGAAATATTTCTAAAATGCTTTCATCTGCAGCTCTGTATTCGGGTGGAGGGGTTGTAATAAAGCACTCCGGGGAGCTGGGGCAGGAGCTGGGGATCGGCGATAAAACGCAGCAGCACGCGCCACGCCATTCAAGAAGTTGCCCCAGCAACCTCCCACTCCCATGACGACTTCTGCTGCCCAGAATTACAAATATATGCAATAATTTTTATTAATTCGCCTTCATGCATGTACCGACGAGTCCCAATAAGAAAATGTGCCCCCCTAAACATTATTTGGAGCAACAGCAGGCGGCAGGCGGCTCACAGCTCCCAGCTCCCGGCCAGACAGATTGCCGTCCTCGGGCGCCACTTGTCCCAGCCAAAGCCAAAGCCAAATGGCAGTGGAATGGTGGGGAATGATGAACGTGTTAATAAAATTAGAGGGCCAAAACGGTTGGGCCACTCTCTAAGCCTCTCCGTCTCTCCCTCACTCTCTCTTTCTCTCTGTGTTTGCTCCCCACCCAAGACGCTATTTTGGGCAACTGGTGCGCCTGTCGGCAGCTGTCGGCTACTGCACCCATCGCCCCACCACGTCCTCACCCCACCCCTCACCATACCACATCGCATTTCCCATTCAAGAGGCGACGCGCATAAATATTCATTGTGAATTTTGCTCATAAAAGTGATGGAAGAAGGAGGAGTAGGAGGAGGAGTAGGCTCTGGAGGAGACCTGAGTGGGGCAGGCAGTGGACAAACGGTGCCGACAGCGGTGCTGCTTATTGATGAAGTTATAAAATCAAGCATGAATTTTTTATTAATTAAGGGAAAAGGGAGAAACCATGGATACTTGGAGTTTCGAATGAAACTCTGCATAAATTTCAATTAGCATAAGGCCCACAACGAGGGTGGCCCAAAAACGATTCGGGGGGTGACTGTGAACCCCAGCGTAATCCACAGACCCAAAACAGAAATTAACCAAACAAATCCCGGCAACATGTTGCACCCGTGTCGTGGGATAAAAAGCGAGCCAAGCGGACTACACAGGGTTGCACATCATACGGCCATTTGCACCCGCAAACGCACTTCCGTACCTAAGACGTAACGCTGGTCCCATCCATCCATCCAGCCACCCACCCTGGACAACATGCTTTGTGCTGACGTGTGGGGGGGAGTTTATCAAAGTGAAATTCCTCTCAGATGGATGGGAGTCCCTCAGGCAGGGGAGAGAAATATGGACACGCTTATTATTAATTAACATGCAGATTGAGCAGCGGGTGCCCGGCAAGCATCCTGCCAACCCACAATGTCACAGCTTTACAATCCCCAATCGATTCTTACCATTCTTGTCCCTTGGCGTGTCCGTTATTCGAGTGCCATCATTCCTAATGGGATTATTCCAATGATTGTTGTTCTTGTTGCTGGTTTAAGCACAAACTTTCGAGACCGACCAACAAAAGCGTAAGAATAACAGCAAAGTGGGATGTATGTAACTTTATGTCCAACCAGACACCAGCACTGGCACGGACAGCGCCCTGTCCCCACGGCACGGCATAAATTTTCGGTAAAAAAAGCAAACGAAAATAGCGACAAAGCGTAACTCAAATTAGAAGAAAGGATATAATTTCCAGGAAGACCAGCGACACAACAACGAACAAAAAATAAAACTTTCAAGAAAAAAACCGTACGTCGCGACGGCGGATGGCAACCATTTGAAGTTACGAATAGCGGCATAGGATAACAGTATAACAGTAAAGGAAAACAACCACCTCGGGCGCCGGCTGCGGCGAGAGAGAGAGAGAGAGAGAGAGCACCAATTCGCCGCAGCAGGACTCAGACTCAGCTGTTTGTGGCTGCTCTCCCCTACTCTGATCCTGCGGCAACAGCCGGCACAAGTAACCGGAATAACTCTCACTCAAACCAACTTTTAACTCACTCTCGCGCTCTCTCTCTCATCCACTCATACTCCACTGCCATTCCCCTCTCTCGAAGCATTTTTGATGTATTACTTTGAATTCGTCTACGAATTGGCCGTTTTTAATTTAATGAACCGCGACGGAAGAGGGGATAGCGCTGTGGATGAGATGGACAGACAGACAGACAGGCAGTCGTCCCCACCCTCCGAAACTCATCCTGCTGGCTCTCTTCCATGGGTAAACAAGAAAACAAACATTCTGCAGATGTGCGAGGGACAGCGACCAACCCTGGGACTGCTCCTGGGGGATGAGTGATGTGATCCGGATCCATTCAAATCGTGAATTTTTTCGACTGCTGCTTCGAATGCAAACACTAAAACGTCACTTGAGCAGAGTGCGGGCGAGAAAGAGAGAGAGAGGGAGAGAGAACAGCAATGCCTTAACAAAAGAGTGTGAGTGAAGCCTTCCACTGCTACTCCTCTTCCCCGTACCACAAAAGTTTCGCGAAAAATTAATTGCATTGCACTTTTTTGTCAAGGGTACACAGCAGAGCGTGACGAGGAGTGTGAAGTGCGAAAGGGGATGGGGAGAGAGGTGGCGAGAGTATATAGAGCTTTATATGTAGTGGTGGTAGTTTCCACACATTCATATTTCGTTTATTTCGGCTGGCTTGAGGGGGCGTATGAATCATCATCATTCGCGTGGGGTTTAAAAAACACATCGCGAGGGTCCTGCAGGTCAAATCCATTTTGGGGGTAGTATGCGAAAGGGTGGATTTTTAGAGAATTAATGGGCATTAATAAGTATATGCAACAATATAACACTAGGGCTGACCTACCCTAAAGATTGGAATATACCATATACAGGGCTTTGTACATAGAACTCCCCCAACCAATCTTTGCCAGGAGATGTGCCAGCGGCTCCACGGGTGGTGCAGCGGCATTGGTGCCTTCATTTCCGTCTGAGTAAACCATCAAACGTTTGCGACAGAATTATTAGCAATTCAAGTTGGACGACAAACGCGAATGATGATGATGATGATGATGATAGAGCCAGCAGCGGTTGGAGGGCCACACGCTGATGTTGATGTTGATAATAAAAAGTGCTCATGCTGGGGGATACTCTTGCCACGCCTGCGGGCACCACCTTCAACTCTAGCTCGGAACTCCTCTTCGTACTCGCGAAAAGCTCTTGTAAGCGACCAAGTGCCACTCAAGACAACGGTCCAAGTCCACGCCCCCCTCCGTTGACAGTTGACAGTTTTTCTGCCTGTTCTCTTTATTCTATTCAATGCTCTTCTTGCTCTCTACTTTTTCTTGCTCCCCTTTCTTCTGCTCTTCTGAAGATGAATGCAATGGAGCTTATTAAAGCGCAGATTTCTCAAAGGGACAGCAAACGAGGGAGCAAGCGAGATGGATGAGGGCTGCTCTGGCTGGTCTGGCGTTGGAATTAAAAATTGAGCACGTGCTTTCGATGTGAAAGGAGCTCTTCATTGTTGACCTGACAATGCATAACGCCCCAACCTTCCCTTTGTGGAGCTGCCTGCTGAAAAGGGGGCGTGCCCGGGCATGCCCACTTCTAGGGAGACAGACCCCGGGCTCCATTAATCAGTCTTTCATTAGCCAAAGCCAGATTTGGATGAACGTTTGCCCAACGCCATTGATTAAAGACATACAAAAATTCCACTCGTTTACATTTTGTCATCTGTTTTGGCAACATTTCATACGAAAACTCCAAATATAAATATTTGAGGACACGCTGCAGTGTGGCAGGAGCCGAAAGGATTAAGTGTCGTGTCAGCCCGTGGCATGTCCAGCACTCGACACGAGGACTACTTCCCCTCCTCCCCTCCACTGCTGTTGTAACCAAATACAAGCGCAAAAGCAACAAGAGAGGAACAACAGAGAACGGAACGACCCACAGTAAAGCTTTTGGGATACCCTTTGCCACACATTTGATACAAAAATGTACCCTAAACGAATAGGCAACAAGGGTGAGTGATCAGCAGGGAATATACAAAGAATCATTGTTGCATTGGCAACAGTCTAACGAAAAGCAACACGGCAACAACAGCAACTGTCAGCCATTTGAGAAGGGTTCAGAGAGAGCGAGAAAAAAAAGGAGAACTTTGCAAACGACACTCAGATAACCTGGGCAACAATACGGATAATCCCTTGGAGCACTTGGAGCACCCGCCTTGAATGCTAGTGGATACTTTTCCATCAATTAGATGACAATAATCCAAGTCATTTTCTGCTGCCACTCCGTTGTCTGGGCTTTGGCAAATCAATTACATTTCCGATTCGCAAATAATTCACCAAAGTAAACGTTCTGCTCCCACTCTCTGATGGCCTATCCCTCAAATTAGAAACAGATGAGGATGATGATGATGATGATGATGATAGGGAGGGGCATGCCGAATCACAAGATGGATATTCATTGAATCGTGCCATTTATTGCCTGCCACATGGCCAACAAGCTGCTGCTGCTGCTTTCTGCTGCTGCTTTCTGCTTTCTGCTGCCTGATGTGCTACTTCTACTTCACGGGTTTCTGGCTCGTCTTGGCCAATTCTGCAACATTCACACTTTTGGTGGCTCGACTTGTCAATGGTCTCTGGTCTTTCTCTCTGCCTCTCTCTCTCTCTCTCTATTTGCCAATAACAATAAAGAAGACACACACACACACTCGGAGCGGGGGCAGGGGAATCTGACTAAGTGAAACCAAAGGAGCTGAGTGGTGGGTGGGGCAGCAGCATAGCATAGTTAATCGTTATTTACAGACAGATAAAGTGCAGAAATATTGCCACACAGGAGGCTGGGCAGGCAGGGGCAGCAGCAGCGGTAGCGGTAGCTCATGTATCCACTTCCCCATCAGCTGCCGCATCCTCCTTCCACTCTTGCGAGGAAAGAAAAGGGAAAAAATATCCGCATACGCCTCGAGTAATCGGATTCCCATGCATGGGGGCCACACCACACACCAGCGAAACCTCCGCCTGTGTGTCTGCAACGTTGATAAGGAGGAGTCTAAGAGATGCGGCGGGGGAGGAGGCGGGTGTGCCACGGGGAAGTGCCATTGCCATACTCGTAAATTCTCAAACCAAGTTGGGACGCCTGCCAAAAGAATAGAAAATCAGGCAATGGCCAGGGCCAGGGCCAGCGCCGGGCCGGGCCACGCCAGAATGTACTTTTCCTCTCGACGATGGTTCTGTCTCTTCCTGCCGCTTCCTGTGGCAGGCAGCGGGCGGCAATTTCGGTGCGGAAATCATTGGCCAGAAGATGTTAGATGGTGCGGAGTGGGAGTAACTGGCACTGGAACTGAACATGAAGCTGGAGCCTTAGATGGGAGCTGCTTAGGCCACACGCTGTTTCTTTTCACACCATAAACCCCGGGCGGGGTCTTTCTTCAACTCGTTATGGTGGAGTTTTTTTTTCCTTTTCGGTTTTTGTTGTCAAATTCAATTACCTAAAGCCGGAAGTGCGTATGCTGCCCGACCAAGTTCCGGCCATTAAACTTTCCTTTGGCTCCATTTTGATGGCAGTTTAGATCGAGATTTGCGCCAAGTTTTGATCTAGTGTGCAAAAAGGTGTCGACAGGAAGGGGGCAAGACGAGCCCAACGCCAAGCTAGAGTTCTTCGGCGCTGGCTCTGTGATGTCAACTTGATTTGGGTACATGGGGCTGGCTCGTACTGGTATGCATGTAATTCAAGCTTGTAACTTTTAATTGCCCACTGGGCAGGCGACCTAGGACTGGGGCACAGTCGGAGTAACAGAGCCAGAGAGAAAACCACACAAACCGCACAGAGCGAGCGTTGGAATGGCAACAACACGATTAATGACCCTCAACCCATGTCCACCCAACGCCCATGTGTGGTGCTCCCTCTACTTTTCTGGGTCTGAGATCTCGCTCACACTCTGACCGCACAGGAAATTAAAATGCTTCAGCCGGACCCCAAGCCCCAACATGGAGACATTAAACTGAATGTTGATTTCAGAGAGCAATGTCCGGTCTCGGGTGATGGGAGGAGCATAATGTCTCCTTCAACTGGCATTTGATACTCACTTTATGGAACTCCTCCTGCAAACGCAGCAGAGCGCCTTCCACTTCAATCATCCGCTTCTCCAACAAATCCTGCAAAGAACAACAAAACAGAAAAACCGAAAACTAAAGCACACGCACTGAACAGGGGGAAGGGAATGAGCCCCAAGCACTACGTACATACATATGTATGTATGTATGTATGTGTTTATGTACATAGATATGTAAATGCTATGATGCTAAGCCATGGATGAATGCCCAGAAAATAAAAGTTAAAGCCAACTTTTCAAAGTGCAGCAAATGAATATATGAATGTGGATGGTGAGTGTGTGGTGTATGAATATGTTCAGTGTGTGTGTGTGTCCAATGAACCAATGGTATGTGTGGGTGAGTGCTGAAATATTTGTTGTTTTTTGGGGATTGTTTTTGATAGCTTTTAATAGACATAAACATAACTGCAACCATTTTAATCGCTCGAATTATTAGCTGTCTGCAAATTGAAATTTATTTATCAATAGAAATCGATTGTTTAGCTTCCTAAACTATTTTATTTTGCTTTTTCAATATTCTAGCCAGAACATTGCTTATATGTAGCTTGTTTTCCGTTGGCATCACTGAAGCGAATGAATGTTAAGAGCAAAGCATGAAAAATAATTATAGCAACTACGAAATGAAAAGCCATTGAAATTAATTTACGATCTTGTCATTGCATTGTTGGGAAAAACGGATTTGAGGTGTAAAAGCAATTCATTGAACTCTTTTGGGCACAAAAGTCGGGCTCCATTTCGAACTGCACCGAATGCAACAGCAACAGCAGCAGCAGCAGCAGCAGCAGCAGTGGAGGAGGAATGGAATGGAATGGAGCGAATCGGAGCGACGAGTCCAACACAATAAGTCTGCTTTAATCCGCACGCGATACACGGAGGTCTGGGGCAGGTGCAGATTGCAGCAGCAGGAGGAGGAGGAGGAGGAGGTATGTTGCAGGTGTGCATGGGCAATAATTCACCGGCACCGAAGCACCGACATGCTGCCACAAAGAACTCCGTGGCACACCCGAACTGGGGCTATAGAAATGGACAAAACAGGACAGGACAGGACAGAGCAGGCGAGGCACCAAATGAAATCTATGGATTCATGGAGATACTTACTCGTACGATGTACATGTAAAGACGAGTATGTATGAATGTACATATGTAAATATGTACAAATGTATGTATTTACATACATACATTACATTTACAGGAAGTGGAAATGGCAATTACCAAGTTTCATCCACCACGTGGAAAGCGACAAACTGGGCAACTTGTGCCACTAAATATGGCCAACAAAAGTGTCTCTTTGGCCAAAAAGAAACTGAATAACAAAACAACAACAACAATTGTGACGCCATTCGCTCGTAAAACACGCATTTTTCCAGCTCTTTTCCTTTTTTTGTTGGATTTTTGTAAACACTAAAAATTAGTTGTGGAAGTTGTAAAAATAATTTGTATAGCTTTTAGAAAATTGTCTCGTTTGTTGGTTTATTGTTTTTCTGCTTTAAGCATTTTTGCGCAATAGACAAATTGATTTTTGTTGTCGCAGCGAGAGGGTACAAGATTAGGATCCAAATGCGATCCGTGATTGTGGACGGAGAGTGTTGGCCATGTGCGAGAATGAATGCCATGATTTGTGGCAGGAAATAATCCAGTCTCAAGTTGGACCGAGGCTACCACAACTACGAGCGTTCATAGTGGGCACCTATAAGCGGCTACGACCATATATCCATATGCTAATGCGAGGCAGGCAGGCAGTGGGGCAGTCGGCAGGCAGTGAGGCATTGAGATGGCGACAACAATGGCAGCCCATAGACTGTGTCTGTGGTGATGCCTTCTGTGCCAGCTCCAGCTGGCGGCAAGTTCTGCGCATGTGCAACAGAAACGGAATCAGAGGCAGAACCAGAAGCACTGAGAGATGTGTATGCGGGGGGATGTGGGGAGCGGCTGGAGGAGCAAACATAGCAAATAAATAGCAACAGGTTCGTTGAACTCTCCTCAATCACACAATTGCAACAGAATGGCAGCTTCAGCTGTGTGGCATCCACGCATTGCATGGCAAGAACGTGACTGGGTTCTGATGATGCACTGCAGCAGCAGCTGTGGCAGGTCTCTCTGTGTGTGTGTGTGTGTGTGTGTTTCTGCAGCTATAATCGAGATGCCATTTGGCAAATTTGTGCCCTGACTGTTGTCCGCCAACTGTGAGTGGGTGTCTTCGGATCCAGTTGGTGGCACCAGCAGCCTCCTGGCTTTTGCCTCTCATTGTGTTTGGTAATCGATACACGCAATGTCTCGCCGAGATTCGTGCTGAACCATGTGGAACGTGCAGAGAGAGCCAGTGCTGCCCCTTCAATTAGCAGGACCCCCAGCTCTGGTCATGGCTGGCCTTTTACAGAACAGCTGCTGTATAGAGGAATTCTGGGAAACATTACCACGTCAACTACCATTTACATAGAGGAGTTACCACGTTCTACCTCTCTCTGAACTGCTGCTGCTGCCTGGGAGCTGGGCCTCATTTGCAGTCGCTTATGGACCACGGCTGATGGCTGTAACTACCATAAATCAAGTGCTCAAAGCCGCGCATGCGCCATACTTAGTGCTATTAAAACGTCACGGAAGTCGCAACGTGATCGGTGAATGAGGCTGAACGAGATGCCGTGGCGCAATCACCGTCTGGGAAACGCTCCAACCAGCCGCAGAACAGCATGGAACATGATAATTGTCAACATTTATACGTCTGCGAGTACGAGTACGAGACGAGTACGAGTACGAGTTCGAGTATATTGCGATCAATTAGAGTTGGCAGCGTAGAGAACGTTGCTGGAGTAACCCGACCTGTGGGTCGACCTCCAATCCTGCACCGCGGGAAAGTCAAAGTTGAGCCTAGCCTAGCGTGATGGCATGTCAAGAGGGCATTTCGTCTGTGCATTTCGATGGCTTGAAGGGGGTCGCGCTGCACCGCTTGTGATGTGTCTTAAATGGGACGTTAACGAGTTCAAGTGGCCGCCAAGGCTCTGGCCCCGCCACGGGTTCAAAGGTGTTTGTTCCAGCAACCAAGTTTGCATGCCCGCCACTTGGGGAAATTCTCCACACGCCACAAAAGGCCGACAGCCGACGGCCAACATCAACAATGGAAAGCGATTGCTGGTGCTGGTTCTCTTTGCTTTCCCCCCACAAGAAATTTGGGTTAACAATCCACAAGGAGCACACGGGTATGATGGGTATACGAGTGGGTTTGTGCCATGATTTGTTTCGAGCTGATTGTCTATAATTGGGTGGGTTTTCTACTCCTTTTCTACTCCCAAACTCCCAAGCGCTAGGTGCTACTCCAGGGCAAGACCAAACCGAAGCGGGGGGCAGGAGCGTGGAGCAGTTACCAACACCGGAAGCGTCTGGGTATTCAACTCACCTTATCACAGCCGCCAGAGCCGAGGCTACCGCCGCCATTGATCCGCTCCAGGGAGAGCGTGCCCGTGTCGGAGGGGTCCGGCGTACGCGGCTGATGCACCAATTGGATTCTGCCCTGCGAGATTTGTATGAAATTGGGTGGCGGCATTATGTCGTGCACATCGTCCTTGTCATCCTCATCGCAGTCCTTTTCGTTCTGCCTGCAAAATGTAGAGAGAGTTTCCAATTAATATCGCCTGCAAGCCTACGATCGTGGGAATGTTGCAACATGCAACAGAGCCGACAAAAGAATTACAAAAGTTGGTTTCCATATCGCTGTGTCCGTTGCCCATAAAGAAGTGTCAGAATTCTGTCCAGCAGCTGGCAAATCGCTTATCGGGCAAACCGAACACTGGACAACATTGCACAACACTGAAATAATCGAGCGGCAGGGTAGGGGTGCTGAAAGTTGCAAGTGGAGTGCAAGAGAGATATCAACTTGGACTGTTTATGGGTGCAGGGGTAAGTGGTTCGTATCACCTGCCGGTGCTGTTGCCTGTGCTGGTGCCCCGGGGGGATTAGGTATTGGGAATAGGAATAGTGTCCTCGAGCGGCCTGCTCAGGCTAACAAACGAAAATTCGCCTCGTTATTTCCAATTGAATTTGCAAGCTAAGTGCAAATAATTCGATAAAATTGCCACTTGAAGGCATTCGAGTGGGCAAACGCCAGCCAAAACACCAGCAAAAAACAGCAACAGCAACAGCAGCAGGCAACAAGAGTGCCCCAAAGAGCTCCGACTTGCCAGCTTGTCTACGTTCACATCTACCTCGGCCCCCCCCTCTCTGGTGGCACTTGGAATCCAGTTTTCACAGAGTTGGCTGTGCCTTGGACTCCATGGTGCGGTGCGGAGTGGCACACAAACTGGAGTCAAATAAATGGACACAAAGAGCTAAAAACAATCTTACAAGCTAATCGCACAAAATGTTTCGTTTCTTGTTTGAAGTGGAGAGAGCCCCCGTGCCCCTCGTTTCCCCTCTCGTGTCGCCAGAGTCTCTATGTCTCTCGCCATGTCTCTCTATGACGTTGACATCGGACAAGTGGGCAGTGCAGTGCTTTGAATTGCATTGGATTCAACATCGATATCGGTGTCTATCATTGCGTATCACTTTGCCAGTCCGAGTTCGAGTTCTTTTTTTTTTTTTGTTGGTCCACGGCCCACGTTCCTAGGCCTAGGCAAATAAAATTCTCATTCCGCTTTGATTTATAGGCATCAAATAAAGCAATCAAAATCAATTTAACTGTTATCAAGCTCGGCAAATGGCAGCTGGTAATTAAGAGAAGAGAGAGAGACGAGACGCCACGCCAAGCATCGCACATCGCATGTGAATCAGACATTCAGCGAAAAGAGACTCCCGGTCTTCAGAGATGGAGATGAAGGCTCCCTCCCCCCTTCGTTTTCGTTAGACGCAAAACTTAATTAGCCAGACATCACAGTCGCAGTCGCTGTCTCCGTCGCCCCATCATTGGCAAGTCAAAAGGCCAACTAATGACATTACAGGGCTTTAATTAACGGCCACGCCAATGCATCCTCTCCTCCTCCTGCACTCCACCGCGCGCGCCTTCCAATTAATTGACAGCGAAATACTAGCGCTCTCAGGCGGTGACGCTGACGCCAAGGTGCAGAGTGCAAATGCTGCACTTTAGGCACACAATTAAAGCGCCTGTGAGTCATGCATCGTTCTAGCCCTAAGTTACGCACAAGTTTTATTTGGATTTAGCAGTTTTATTATCAACTCGATTTCCGTTGCTTGGCCACAAATCGTCACATGTTGAGTAAACACACACTGACACACACACGCAAACGCACATGCACTGATAGCGCCAGCGTTGAGTATTGCACATTCGTCACTTCACTGACGGAGAGAGAGAGAGAGAGAGGAGCGCATGGAATGGGATGGTGGAGCAGACAGTTGTTCCAATAACTCCGTTCCAGTGGGCAAAGCTCGGTCATTCGGTTAATCCCTTATTCCTCTGTGCGCTACTGTTTCTGTTTCTGCTTCGCTTCTGCCATACTCTATTGTGAGTTATTATCATTTGTTGCTGAGTTTAAATTTGCACAGCGTGCATTTGTTGTATTTATTATTGTTTCTAATCTCTCTGACTGACAAAAAAAGTTGCAACGATGCTTCTCTTATCTACTTTTACTTCTAGAATATATATTAGCATGCATAATCGTTTGCTTAGGGTATCTAAAGCTTCGACTTTCGTTCTCTTCTGCTGCTGTTGCTTTTTGCGGCGCATTCGTTTACTGATTATGCTTTTTTATGCGACGACCATAAATTTCCGCTGTCGGTGTCGCTGTCTCCTTCCTGCTCTGCTCTGTTCTTTCCGTTCTGTCCCATCCACTCCATCCAAGCTCTCCACTGTCCAGCGACTCTTATCAATCGCCATTGCAGTTGGCATAAAAATAAATATTGCACAAATGCGTATAAAAAGTAAATAAAATAAAAGGCAGGCAGCCTGAGGGGGGATTTCGTTTTATGCGACCTACAAATAAGCCCCCCCATAAGAAGCTTTACTGACGAGCAGAGGCAAAGGCAAAGGCAAAACCTCTTAAGAGCGATTTGTGAGGCATAATTACGAGAACGCTTTGCGCTGGCTTCTGGCATAATTGAGGGCTGGGACTGGGACTGGTCGCACCGATAAGCACCCACGCATAACTGCAGTCGCGTCTCGGAATGTCTCGCAGATAAGCAGATGCCAGAAGACCTTAAGCCGCAGTCCAAGCAGTTGATGCTTTCCCAGTGATACTCGTGAGTGGGGTTTGGGCGAAAAGCATTCCACTTATTGATCATTTTGTAGGCACTTAAGCGTAACCCCACAAAATGCTCCATTTGCATAAAATCCATCGAATTAAATGGCCGCATGTGGCATGTGGGAATATTTATACGCAGAAACACACTCACACACGAGCTGTTGCAGCGGCAGTTGACAATGAGGTCGCTCGACGGTGCAAATAATTTACAGTTCTATGCAATAATTGCCATAATTTTCGGACTGGCATTCGAACAAGGTTTTTCCTCCCACGACACATCCCCCACCCAACCATCCGACCGCACCGCCCCCCTTCCTGTCATGAATATTGAAAATCGAAGTTGGAGTTGAAACGCCCAAACTGTCCAAATGTCCAACTGTCAGAGTCCGGTCGCTGCTCCGTCGCTCTGTTTGTGGGTGCTCCACTGGCATGGACGTGGGCGTGGACTGTCTGGCATGGACTGGTACTATGGTTGACCACACGCAGATGGAGTTGCAGCCTCCTCGGGGCAGCAGCGGGTGTTGCTTTTGTTGCTTTTGTTTTGTTTCAATTCTTAGAAATCGTCTAGAGTTCGGGGGATCAGGCTACTGTCTGGGGCTTAGTGCAGGGCTGGGCCCATTTACGCCTGTGAATTGCACAATTTATGTGCCCAAAGATCGATTAATCGCTGATGTGTGAGTGTGTGCCTGTGTGTGTGTGTGTGTGTTGATAAAACAATGCAACTAAAGTGGAGTGCAAGTATGTTGCATAAACTTTGAGGGGCTATTTGGGTGTATTATTTCATACAAGGAAAAGTATCATAAGTAGAAGCCGAATATCTTGTTAGAGATAATCCAATAAAGCTCTAAAAATCGATGTCTAACTTAACCTCAAAGCCTATAACTTGCCTAGAAAAAGAGTAGCGTAACCAGGGCGCGAGTGTTTCTGCTGCCTCGGCCCCCGAGGCAAGTTCTAGTTTCTGTTTTTTTGTTAATTTATTCATGAGCGAAAGAGCGGGCTAAGCTTCCGTTATAAATCCGCGCTTAGTGCACTCCACGCTTCGTTGGACACATACCCCCGGCTACTCCCACTGCTTGTGTTTGCTTGCCAAAGGGCCCTCGTTCGTGCAACGTGCAACCCATTTTGCGAGCGAGTTGCAACAAATCCGGCAACACATAACCCAAATAAGCGTGTCTCTCTGTGCATTCTGTCTCTCTGTTTACGTTAGAATGAAAGTCGCTTCCCTCCCCCTTTTTGCATATGCATATGTAAGCCTTTGTGCCCCAAAGTGTTCAGCAAAGTCAAACAAGAGGTTGGCTGTCGGATGCATCTGCATCTGCCCGTTTGCCAGTTGCCGTTCTTCCCATTGTTTCCCAGGGGCCTCGTTGCTGTTGCCTTAGCTGCTGCTGCTGCTGCTGTGTGTGTGTGTGTGTGGGTGTGATTAATGTAATGAGAAATGTGAGTAGTGTAGCTGTGTGCCGCTTGCATCTCATTTCAACACTCTCTTCATGGCTGGATGTTGATGTTGATGTTGCTGTTGATGCTATCGATACATCCATCGATGACCCAAATCTCTCCCAAATGATATGGCACCCACACACACACACACGCACACACACTGCAGTCGGGATATTTGCATAATTTGACGACAAGTCGGGGCAAAACTTCAAGATTTATTACAAGTTATGTGATCCCAGCCCCGAATATGGTTAAGAGCCATCGCGGTCGTCTGTGCTGAGGATGGATAAGCATCAAATAATTGTACTGCCGCTGCGGTTCGTTGTGTGGATTGAGTTGAGCAGGAAATTACGACGACATAATTGGGTGCGAATCGTAATGAGAGATCTCTCTGGTGATCGGAGCGAATAAATACGTTTAATCCCGAAGTCCAGGAGTGGTTTCCCCTGCCGCTGGCACATGTGTAAATATTTATGCAAATATTCGCAGGGACAGCGTACCCATAGGTAAATATTACGACTCCTCCACAGGATAACCTCTGTGTGCCACGCGTGCGGTTCGGGTTTCAATTCCGCGAAATCCAAGAAGGAGCTACGGCTGGCCACGTCCAGCCAAACGGAAGTCAAGTGGACACTTTGTGCTGGCCTGGGCAAACACTTGGAAATGTGTCCACTGATTGACAGGCCACGAGATTTGCATATTTGCATATTGCGACCCGCGAAAGGAAGCCGTCAAGGTGCAGCCACATCACTTTAGAAAGTTATTTGCATGCCACAAAGAGCCGCCTGCCGCCTGCCTGCTGTCGGGTGCCCAGTGCCGGGTGCCGGGTGCCGGGTGGTGCCTCGCCTTGCCTTTGAGCCGCTGTCTCTTGGCAGTGTGTGTGAGTTGCATGCAGATTTTTGATTGGCACATGGCCAGGAGGGGCCACCATCGAATGCCAAGCGGAAGCGGCAGCGGCACCCAGCGAGATTCATATCAGAGTTCAAGGACAATGGCATGTTAATTAGAGGAGAACCAACGACAATATGGCCCGAAAATGTTTGCCCTCGTACGCACCCTAATGACCCATAAACACTGGCTCAATAGGCCACATCCGCGTCGTGTCGTTGCCAGATAACGTTAAAGCATTGGACTGCCGCGCGCGGGCGGGCAGTGTCAGGTGCCAAGGGGCCATAAACCATACTCACCCACATAGAAATTCTATTTATCAGCAAACATTTTGGCCTGGCACAATGGGGTTCGGTGCTTGCGATTGGGACCCTCTCAACGGCTGTAAAACGTGCGGCACCCCCCCCAAACAAAACGAATGTGGAGCTCCGAGACTGGGACTGGAGACCCAACCCCGAAATAAAAACAAGTTTGCGTTTAAAGCGAACGTTAAGGGCAAAGTTTTAATTAGAAAGCAAGTACGGTCAGCCGGAAAATGGCATGGAATGGCATGATAAGGGAGTGGAGTTTTTGTTTCTGTTGGACTACGGAAACTAAATACGTGAATATTTCATTTACGGACATGTGTTCGCATACCACAACAGAAGACGGACGACGGACGACGCACTTCGCACTTTGCATGTCAAGAGCCAATAACAGAACAGAACAGAAAAGAACAGAAAACTCTGGGCAATCGAGAACGACAGAGTGAAAGAGAATAGGAATGAAATGAGAATGAAATGAAGTACTGTGGTAGGTTAGGATCGTTTCACGCATCGGGGCATGGCTGGCTGGAGGAGCCGAGTCCGCTTCCAAATGATAAATCGCCGCGACGGCTGACATCGCAAGCCGGAGCATCCCCTTGCCCCGTTTCCCTCCTGCATATTCATGTGTCAGCTGCTCATTAAAAAGGTATTCATCATTGCCGCGCTGCGACGCGTTGCGACGCTGCAATTGTCGCACCCAAAGACCTGGCTGCGAATCGGAGCTGTCTCTGCATCTTATTCTCCACAGCTGGCGGCATGTTTGCTGTCAAAACCGCCTGGCAGCAGCGGCTTGCTTGCATCTCTCTCTCTCTCTCTGAAGACGTTTTTATATTGATTTTTGCTAGAGAAGTTTCCATAAGGTTTGACAGTTTTTGCGCTTGATCGATGGGAAAAGCTTTCGCTCGATGAATAGTATTTTATTTGCAATGAAATAAGTTATCTACGAGATGATTTTTCAACTGTTTTTGGTTCTTTGATCAACAGATTGGAAGTGAAATTATAAATCTTCAAAAGTGTATCCAAATATTCGTTATATTTGCTTCTTTTTCTGGCTTTCTTTTCTCAACTCATCTGTCTGCTGGCGTTTAATATTTTCTTTTTCTTATTTTACTTTTTTGTTGAGAAATTGTTCAATAATTTTTCTCTTTTTCTGTGGGGGGCGGGCCCCCTTCTTGTGTGCTGCGTTATGCGATATGTGCGCCACTTTGGCATATGATGGAATTGACACTTCAGTCTCTGTGACAGACATGGGGCAGGCATGGGTGGGGCATCACAAACACAGACCCTGGCACTGATATACGGAATACTTCTCTCAACAGTGGAGAGAGATGGAGCTGGAGATGGCAGATAGTGTGGCAGACGACGGCGACGCACTTGAAATGCATAAAATGGCATTTTCCTTTGTGCAGTGAATGGCTCGCCCCTCAACTCCTCGTCTGCTCTGGTGGTGGGTGTTGCTGAAGTTGATGCCCAAATGGAGTTGAAGATGCGTTTGTTAGCGTTAATGGCGCATTTATGACAGGCCTCGGGGTTGCAAACTAACATTGCAACACCAACAGCAACACCAACAGCAACATCAACAGATACAAAAGAAAGCTCACATATCCACCCTTGCCTGCCTCCTGCCAGTTGTGTGGTCTATCAGTCCATCAATTTGTACTTTTATCACTTACGAAAACAAACTTAAATTCGAGGCTCTGGCTTCAGATTACTTCAACATTTCGTAAAGTTTTCGTTTGTCGCTGAGGGTTGGGTGGGGGGCGGCACATCCGCTAATTGCTGTAACTGTGGCAGCCCCCAGGGGTTCGCCTTGGTTCGGTTTCATTATTTTCTGTTTGTGTGTAATCTAAGCGGCGACTGTGTGTAGCACGCTTTGTTGCATCACATTTCCTTTAACCCATAAAACTGGCGCTGTGCCTATGCAAACGAACGACGTAAGTGGCACACATGCGCAGCGTCACAGAGAGATGTAAGAGATACATTTTTGATAGCAAAGTTGCCCCTGGCATGTACATACACAGAACAATGAATGAAGGAGTCAGCCGGCAGTCACAAAACCAAACCCCCAACGCCTGTGGCCATTGTCGCTCTGGATCTGGTTCGTGTGTGTGTTCTTGTGTGCTCTTTCCCGTATCAATCATAATTAGGCATACGGCACGATAGTAGGATAGAAAATGTTGAAGAAACATTAACGTTTGTGCCTCCCAATGCGTAATTACCATTGGAAAATGTTTACGTTCGTGAGAATTCATCATCATTTATGTATGTACTTTGTGTGCCCGGGAGTACAGGGATATAAAATAGATTGGAAGATGCACAAATATCATAACGATGGAATGCTCTTCTCTGCTGTATGTCTATGTTGACTAATCTAAACTTTAAGCTACCCCTTGCACACCCAATAAACCTTATTGCGAAGTACTCTACAGTCGGCTAAGTCCGTTCTATCTGGTTGCTTTTTTTTGGGGCCAGCCACGTCTGCATCTCTGCACTTGGCTTGGCCTAGCCCACATCACAGCATCACAGCACAACGCAGCACATCAAATGTTTTAGTGCTTAATAAAGTGTGTTATGTCTTTTGTAATTATTTTCAGCTTTAGTCGCGCTTGATTGCCGTAGGAAAAGCCTCTCTGCATCCGCATCGTGGCAGGCGTTCGTTCCGAAAATGTTTTTATTTCCAGCCAAACATTTATTCCATGTGTGGGCCAGCACAGCACACATCAGATCTCAAGCCAAGCCACGAAATCAGACATCAAGCAAACACTCTCTCAGAGATATACTTATGTACATACATACATAGCCTTATACATATTTGGGAGTCTGAGTATATGTAAATGTGTGAGGCAGTGCCACCTACAAGGTGCTCTTGGCTTTTGGGTTTCTATTTGCACAGGTGTTTTAGCACCTGGGCTTGGGCAGCGCGGGCATCAGGTACGAGTATTATCATCAATTTAGGGCTGCACCGGGGGCGTGTCAACGATAAGTGCTAAAAGGCACTGGTGACTGCACTTTTCCCGTAATAATTAGCACATCATGAATAAGTAAATAAAGGCCAACACCGGTGATGGATGCACCACATCTGCTTCGTGACTCGAACAATAGCCGCGGAAGGTCGTGTTAGAAGTGAAATATCTACGAGAACATCACAGACTTCTGTGGCTTCACACATACTTTGTAAGCATCTCTGTGGCTGGTTAATATTTTGGTTATTTTTGCCTAATATTAGCTTTCGAAACAATCTCCATTGCTGCATGAAAATTCGATTGTATTTCCTTTTTTGGTTAGTTTGGCGGGAACTTTCTTTTGTGTTTGCGCCTCCACGGTGATTGCTTTTCCCACGAAAATCATTTGGCAGATGGTTTTTTGATTGCTTCGAAGGCTAATTTTTGGGTAGAAGTAATGACTGAATGATTCCGCCTGCCCCCAAGCCATTTGAAGACTTCGTTCGGTTCGAACTTCGAGTCGCATTGGAGCATTATTCAATTTTTCAAAGTTTTACTTTGTTGGACAAATGAAAACCGGTCGGCAGCGGACAATCGCTTAATAATAAAGATTTTAAACTAATTGGCTCATTTAGCGCACAACCCACAACAACAACAAACATTAAACATTATAATAATGAAGACGATGACGATGACGATGAGTGATGACTGATGATCAACGCAAAATCATGGCTCATCGGCTGAGCGGGGTAAGTCACCAGCAAAAATTAATTATACAAAAGTAAATTTTGCCATTGCAATGGTTTTTTCTCTCTCTCTCTCTCTCTCTATTTTGTTGTTGTCAGCGATTTAGCAACTCCAAGCCCCAAGTCTTGGGGTGTTTGCTCAACCCCTGAACTTTATCGCGAGAGTCATTAAGCAAGGAATTGGGAGCATGGCAGGCCATGGAGCACAGGAAGCAAAAGGAGAACATTGATAAAAATGGAAGGAAAGACATAAAAGCCGCTGTGCCACTGGACATAATCGTCTCCAAGGGGAGTCTATAGATGGGGACTGTGTGTGGGGTTTTTTTTTCTCAACTTACTTGCGTGCCAGGCGTTTTCGTATTCCGGCAAACATTTTTCGGGTCCTCCTGCGCGCAGCGCCCTTATCCACTTTTATGTCGGTACTAATGTTGTATTGTAAATTAAATTGCCGATTTCCGTAGCAGTCGTTCGCCCGCTCCTGCCGTCCGTCGAGGAGGGCAACAAAATACGGCAAACACTTAAAATTAATTAAAAAAATAGCAAAAAAACGCGCACTTTCTGTTGTTTTTTCTGTTGTTGCTGCTGCTGCTGTTCATTTGTCGCGTTGTTTTTGTTGTTGTCATTGGCAGCTTTTGAACGCCTCATTGCAGTGGGAGAGGCGCAGAAGCAAACATTCAAACAAACAATCACAAAACTCGCGAGGAAACAACGAAATCAATTAGCCAAAGTAGTTTTCGAGGGGCTGGGAGAGAGAGAGAGAGAGAGATGTGTCTCCCCGATTGGTGTTTTTCGGATTGTGCAATCTATAATTCCAAGAAATCAATAATCCTCAGCTGCGGATCGCGAACGAGCATTTCCCAATGCACAAACAGAGACACAGAGAGAGACACACAGCCTCACACACATGTGCATGCACTTTGGTTTCCACTTTTCACACTAGCTTTTCTTTTCTCTTCTCTTCTCTTCTCTTTTCTTCATTCACTTCTCATTTCACTTCCACTGCCACTCCTCCGTTGACAATCTTTTGTGTGGGAACTGTGGGCGACGATCGGAGTCTGTCTCTGGGGGTCTGGAAAAGAGAAGAGAAATTCACACATTATTTTCAAATTTATTTTCTGTTCATTTGTATCAACAATAAGCCAAGCCAAGAAATGCTTGTGGACCGGACCCCATAAGCGATTTATATAATTGACGTGTCGAGTGACAAATTCAAAACATTTAATGCCAACAAGTCGTTACGAATCGGAGCGGAGCGGCTCCGACCCCCAAAAGAGCAGTGGAAATTTCGTAATTCTGACTGAGCAAAACATTTGCTGAGTTGTATCCATAAATATCACGTTTAACATTTGTTTTTAAGCGCAAGAGATAGGAGTTGGAGTAAGAGTAATGAGCTGCTTGCTGTCACTGCTTGCTTGCTGCTTGAACTGCTTGGTAAGCTGAAGAAACGTAAAGAAACTGTAAAGCACTGCTTGCAAGTGATTGCTTTCGCTGTTAAACTAATTAAAACATATTTGCAGGCAAAGATCGGTCACAACACTTGCTTAAAGTGCATAAAATCAGCGCAGACATGCTGCTACATGTGGCAATAGGCGATAAGGCTGAGTAATTGCCACATTTACGCTACTTCATCGATTCATGAGGCGCTTTTTGCCCGCCGTATAGAGTATTCTTTTATTCTCATTTAAACTTTGAGCGGGAGAGTTACGTATAATTAGCAAACATCTCTTAACGAGTTTAAGAGCTGCGTTCAAGAGTCATTTCCTAGGCTGCCCGCAGAACCACAAGATTTATGGCCCGCAAAGTTGATGGAATCTGGCAAAAAAGAGATGGAGCAGCGGCCTGCTGCGGGGGTGTGCAAGTGGAATCTCAACCCAGACATTTGGGATGTTCTGAGCGATAAGGTGAGAGCAACGGTGGCGATCTCTGGGCCCCACATCAATCATGGCCTCAATCTGTGTGTGTGTGTGTGTGTGTGTGTCGGTGTGTGTGTCGCTGTGGACAGAACGGATGCAGATGTAATTATGGCCCATTCCCGTCTCGTCTCGGCCGTGTTCTGTTTTGTTTCCCATTCCCCGCGCTAATGGCCCAAGTATTTGGTTACAGTTTTCTGGGGGGTGCGAGGCCAAAAACGTTTTCGGGCCGTGCACTTGGCTCACATAGCCACGGACACAGATGCAGCTACTGCCAGAGCCACAGATACAGATACATTTTTGTTCAGAGGCAGCTTCGTGGAGCGGGCCAAGCATGACAAAGAACATGTTTTTGTTGCATGTGAGTGAGAGCGTGAAAGAAGCAGCGGAAAAGGCAGGCGGCAGCAACAACTCGGAACTTCTCACGCACGCTGCTGCTGCTGCTGCTGCTGGTAGTATCTGAGTATCTGTGTGTAGTGTATCTGGGAAATGTTTGTGCGTAGAAACGCGCTTTGTATATATTGGAGATTGCAACACGTACTGCGCGTGCATATTGCCCCGTTCCTGTTCGCCGTTCCCCATTCCCATTGTCCCACCCTTGTTATGGTTCATGTTCCGCATTTGGTTGTGCCGCTATTTTAGGTCGTTCCCCTGCTGCCACAGCGGAAACCTGCAACATACGATACGCTTCAGCGAGCGTGCAATTACCACCGCAAAACATTGCTCCCGATATTTTGTAGCCTGAAAGTGGAAGCACTCTTTCTGATTTATGGCCCATTGTAACTGACAGAAATGCTCCAAACCAAGAGCGAATTCGGAAAGAACTGAAGAAGCTCCCACTGAAGTGCATAGAGCCGAAGGAGTTGCTGCTGCCCCTAGACACTGATTACAGTGCACTCTGCCCCATAGATTGAGCAACAAAGAGGGCACACGCCCACACCCCTACACCACTGCGGATCTTCATGTCACCCACATGGCCCACACGGCTGATTAGAGTACAATTCAAAGTGTTCAAGTGGCCAAAGAATGTGGCCTCGCGGGTGTCTTAATAGAATTATTTTTGACTTTCATTTGTGGGCTTGAAATTTTCCGCTTGCGGCATGAAAAACGAGCCAAGAAAATTGCGACGAGAAATGTGCGAAATAACGTGAAATTAGCGCAAATAACTTGAATGCAAATGCAATTTGGCCACAACGTTGCATGGAGACAGCAATGAGGAGCACGTGGGGCAGCAGGCGGCAGGCGGCAGGCAAAACCACTGATGAGAGTCCGCTGAGGATGATGCCGGATGAATGTTGGCTGACTGACTGCAATTCTGCAGTTGGCGGGTCGCTTGGCTGCCCATAAACGAAGCAGCAGCTGCAGCACAGAACTTAACTCCTTCCACGCTGCCTCCCTACCCCTTTACCCCTACCCGTAACGGGATTTATAATTAAACATCAACTCAGCAGACTCGCCGACTCGCAAGACTCTCCACAGCAGCAGCAGCGGCAGGCACGCACGCGGTCTCGTAGCTAAAGTCCATTTATGCCAATAAGCAAAAGATGAAACATAAAAGCGCGTGCCTGCCATTTCGGGCATACTCGACCAGGGGATACCCATTAAGCACTTACAGTGTTTGTCATGTGTAGAAAAAATCAACCACAGAGTGAACTCATTCTGCACTCTTCTTTGACACCCCCAAAGCCAGTCACAAACACAGCATACCCTCTCCCTCTTTCGTTTCACAAATATTGGGTACAAAAATAATCTTTCGAGTGCGCTGTCTGCCGCTGCCTTCCTTTGGTGCTTTGCTGACAGCAAAGTCTCCGCGCGAATGTGTCGCCAAGTTGGCTCCCTCCCCAGAAGAACCCCCATCCCCTTGAACCTCAACGATCTGCACTATCCGCAGAGTATCGAGAAATGAGAGCGAAAAATAAACAAATCATAAATCTGTGGAAAATATGTTTTATGGCTTTACGACCACCCAAAATATCGCAGTTCTATGCACAGATGATGCCCCAGCAGATATAGAGAATAATTCTATATGTGTGTGCAGCCCATAGACACTTTACAGTTACTTCTCTTTCACGCCGTTGTCCTCCAATTAAAAGAGAAAAGGGAATAATGCCTGCGCCCCTGACTGTCCTCCTCTTTGTTGTTCCTGTCCCGTTCCTGGTTAATCGAAAACGAAATGCAATCAAATTTACATTCGGATAAAGTTTCGCCCCCGAATCGATTGGCCAGAGAGTCAGTCCATAATAAATGCCAATAAAACTTCACATTTAACCCATAAAACTAGCATCGGGGGAGCGCAGCTGCCAAAAAACTCAATTTCAACTTTTATACGCGGAGTGGGGGGGCAGCAAACAAAAAGCAAACTACGGAAATCCTCTCGATGACAGGTGTGTGTGTGTGTGTGTGTGGCGGACAGGTAGTTGCCATGTGCCATAGGTGAATATTTCGATATTTAAACAGTTCTCTGGTTTATGCAGCCAGCAAGTGCTTGAGGCGAGGTGCTAAAAGCACTTTAAAATGGAATAAATCGAATCGAATCTATTTAGGAGCGGCCTACTCGTACGTTAACTATTAGCAAACACTGTAGAAGTAGCAACGACAATTATTAGAGAGTTTATTTATAGTTCAGAGTTACTTTTCAGCCAGAGCTAACCTCAAGTCTGCCTCAAGTTTGCTCCCCACCAGAAATGTAGTTCAATAACCTTTTGGCAACTATGTCTTATATCTATGTGCCGCACTGTTGGGCCCCCAAACCCAATCAATTGATGCGAAATTGCCACAGACTAAGCCCCGAGAAATCTCTCAGCTGTAAACTGAAAACTGTGCGTGGAAATGTAAATACTTTTATGCCAGGCAAAACATTTCCCAGTGCCCCAAAAGTGCCACAGTGCCACACCCCCCACCCAAATCCCGTGTCGCAGTTGTTGTAAATCTGTCGCTGGCTTTATCTGCGCTGGAGCAGCGGAGGAAATGCGGCAGTCAGCAGAAAACTATGCCAAGGCAAGTGAACCCCAGAGAGCTATGCTCCAGTATGTTTTTTTTTCGAGTTTATTCGTGGATTCTAGTCGGAGATTAGCCGCAGATAAGAGCCGAGTGGCGGCTGGGAGGGCTCTGAAGAGGCTTAGTGGCAGTGGCAGTGGCAGTGGCAGTCATAAAAATTCGATATTGCTGACTGCGAATGTGGGAAGAAAGAGACGGCAGAGTACGACTACGAATCAGTCGAAAGCCTCCAGCCTCAAGCCTCAATTATTTGCTCGAATAATTAGCGTAAATTTTGGGGCCCATAAGCCAGGCCGAATGCTGGCCCAAAAGTAATTGCATTAAGTAGCAAATTGAATAATGAAATGAAATAACCAATTAAGCGTCACCCAGGAAGTGGCAACGAGCAGACCACAAAAGCAAACACACCACAGACAACATATGACACCATCGGCATTAGCCGCCCCACATCATTATGATCATCGTTATTGTTGTCTTTTGCTATCATTATGTGAGCATATCAATGGCCAAACCAGTTACCGGTTTCGGCAACTTGAAGGCGACGATGTTCTTGTTGCCAAAAATTAACAATAAAACAGAAAAGAAAGCCAAAAGCTGAACTTTGACAGAGCGACAATGCGAATACCCTAAAGGTTAGCTCTGCTTGGACTCTTTTTAAGTCTTGCTAGATATTAGATGGGTAATTGCAAATTGAATGAATTCCTCAATGAATTGCGCTCCCAGTTGCCAGGCAGGAGCTGCTAGGAGAGTGCCAAGTGTGGGGTGTGCGAGCATTATGAATTTTGTATATCTGACGGAATCAGAACCAGTTCGACAAGTTGTTTGCGTAGCCAACAGCTAACAAAAGCCTACAAATAGATACTCGTATAAATGCAAAGATATCTGAGAGGGTTAACACAACACAGAGACGAGATACGAGCCACGAGAGCGTTTGTTGGGGAGTGCTGGGGCCGAGCTTTGTATCAAAGTGTTGATTTCAATTGTTGACCGTAAAATTGTTGGGCCACAGCAGCAACAACAACAACAAAAACAAAAACAACAACAAACAAACAACAAAAGGTGTCAAAGCAACCTTGCTTGGGCTTTTGGGCTAAAATTTAAATTTAATCAAAAGAAATCAAATGAAATGAATTACCATAAACGCGAAACGTGCCCAAAACTCAAAACTGAGCCAAAAACACTGAGCTCTCTGTCTGCGGCTCTGACTTTGAGCCAGAGACTACGAAAAAACAAAATTAGTGCGTGTCTGCCAAAGGTTTTCCATGCGATTGCGCCCCATGGAATTATGAATCAACAAAATGGCAACAAAATGAAGAGGAGCAAAGCCGCCTCTCCCTCTGTCTGTGTCTCCCCTGCACTCTATTAATTTATGATATGAGCCCAAATGAGATATGGTTATGGTGGGGATGTGTTTACGTCGTCAACAACAAACAGACGGATAATATTCCCAAAGCAGTGCGAGAGAGAGCGAGAGCGAAAGAGAAGTTTCGGTAGTTTAGATATATGACTGGGATAGCACCCACTACGCTGCTCCTGCTGCTGCTGCTGCTCCATATGCGTATGCTAATGTTGGCTTATGTGGAGCACTCAGTGGAGCCAAAGTCAGAGCTGTGGCGCTTGCTGGCTCTAGCTGAGGTCTGAATTTATTTCCCAGCGACACGTAAACTCTTTTCTAAAGAGAAATTTCAGCCAAAAGATACACAAGTGCATTCCTCTCTCTCTGCATGGAAGTTGTATGTTTTTCCTATTGGATTTTGTGTTCGCTTTTGCTGCCCTTCATTCATTATGCAAATCGAATAATTGTACATATGCACGGACGCAGGCGCACCTCTTGTGTTTCCGGTTTCCAGCAGCACGTGCGTGAAAATTACGCCAATTGTTGGGGCATAGATGTGCACAGGTACACAGGTAACCCGAACCCATTATGATTGTTGTGGCAACAGCCGCAATTAAATTGCTGGAAACTATGGCCATAGCCACGTACAACCATATTTTGGGGTGCTGTTTCTTGGCGTTTCTTTATGGCCGTTGGCGCTAAGGTTGCATAATGCCACAAGGCAACACAAAGAGTTCTCACTCTCACTCTGACATTGTTTTGTGCAATGATCCAGTGGAATTCATTAATAATTTCCAATGAAGCGAACCGAATGCGGTCCTAATCTTATCAGAAATGCGTTTGCAGAAGCACAGAGTGGGGCCAAACATTACTCATGGGGCCCATTAGGGTTGCGAAATGGAATTGGAAGCAGCAGTGCCAGTGGCAGTGGCAGCTCCAAAGACCATTCCCCCATTGTTGCTGTTTGTTGTTATTAATTGAATCAATGACAAACCAAAGCCAGAAATTTAATACAATTTCCGCAGCCCCTTGTGGAGGGCGCCATGTGGCCGGGTGCGCAATATTACGCATTGTTCGTCCAAAAGATTGTGCAAGGCGCGTCTCGTCCGCTATCGCTCTCCGCTGATAGGCATCGATGACAACGATAATTGACGGCAATCACTGAGCATTTGACAAGTTCATCATTTAAGGAACAAAACGCAAACAGAAAGAACCTTTTACGAGGCGCCCAAAATTAACATATTCACCGATTGGTGGGGGTAATAGTTGGGTAGCGAGATAATTATGTGTATGTAAATGAGGCTTTTTTGTCGCCTGACGCCTGTCGCTGGCTGGGCTGGAGCATTGTTATCAGTGGGGCAGCAGCAGTGCCAATGGCATAGTGGGGTTAAAGGGTGCAAACTCATTAAGTCTGGCATTAAGTCATTGAACTTGTCCAATAGCTGAAGATAACAAACAACTTACTCGTCTAGCAACGAAGAAGAACGATCCTCTCTTTTCTCTTTTGTTTTTTTTCTCCAGCAAAATCACAATAGAAATCTCTCCCTATCCGCTGGCTTGCACTTTTCTTCTTTATTTATCGTTGCTTTTGGCGTACAACCGGCAAACGGCAGCAGGTGTTTGTGTGTGTGTGTGTGTGTGTGTTTTAGCCGCTTATTTGGTTTATTTGCTGTGCTGCTTGTCTGCCTGCCTCTGCCTCTGCCGCTTGTGGCCACGTTTCGAATGCTGCTGCACTTTGTTTTACTTTTTTGCAGCTGTCAACACGCACAAAAAAGCGCAAAATTATCTGCCTCTATGGCACATACGCTCGTACACCACTCAACTGCACAAAACAAGCCACAAGTTTTTAATTTTTTAGCTGTATTTTATTTGTAAAAATATTTTCTATGGCTTTTCTTTATTTCGTTGCACTGACACTGGCAGTTAAATTGCTAAACAATGAAACGGGGCATCACTTGCCAAGCACAGACCACCACGACAAACGTGCATTTTACGTATTTTCGAGTTTCTTTAATTTTCTTATCTTTATCTACACGCGCGCGCACAACCGCAAAGCTCGAGTGTTGAATTTTGAGTGTTGTTAGATTTGTTTGGGTTTGGGACTTCTTGTCAAGGAAATCCTCTCCTGTGACTAAACGGTCAGGGAAATCCTCTCCTGTTACAGAAAGGTCAGGGAAATCCTCTCCTGCAAACGGTCATGTTGTAAATGGAGCCATCGATAAAATATACCGACATATACCCTCGGCAATACATCGAAATATACCCTTCCAATTTCAAAATATACTGTAAATATACCGCAATTTTAGCAATTTCCCGTTTCTTTCCTCATTTTTGCGTGTCAAATATGAGCTCAGAAATATACCACAAATAATATGCGTTCACACTTACATACATATACCGTACATCTTAAGTCATTCCTCGATTTTGATGTTCTACTTAATATTACTAACTAGTTCGAATTCACAGCGTTAAAACTATAATTTTAACCAATTGAATATTCAATTCTCCACAGGATTGCCTTGTTTTCATGTTTTCTTTTTATTGGATTGCTAACAAAATAAGGTTCAAATTAAACAGGTTTACAAAAAATGAAAGCGACTAGAGAGAATCAATTTCGCCGCAAGCAAACCGCGTGAGAGGTTTTGTGTATAAGAGTGGTGGCAGTGTATAAGACGGCGCTCCAAAAGTGTTCTACTGGAGAATACCCGTTTTTTTTGCTATTCATCGTAGTAATAACGCGACTCCTCCACCCACCCAACCACCCACCCCTCTGCCGACGCTCATTAGATGGCAACAGTGGCGGCTGCCCTGCCCCCACCACACCGCATCATGCCAGGGCATAGTAATCAAATCATTTAGCCAAAAACTTATTCAAAATTCACAATGGGGACACGCTCAAATGCACACCCTGCAGCGGGGCAGAGACGGCTGCCACAGGACCGTTGCATTGTTGTAAACAATCCATCATTATCGCATACACTTCCTTTGCCACTGCGGGGCAGCAGTAGCAACAGTCCTGCCCACATTGCATTACAATTTGTGGCACACAACGGACCCGGGCTGGGGTCGGTCTGTTTTCGGTCTGCTCTTGCAAGTCGTTGCCTTCGTCCTGTCTGCACTCCAACACACACACACAGAAACTCACACAAATTGCACGTGTCTGGCGGCGTTTGTTGGGGATTACGGATGGTACGGACTGGCGGGCACCGAGGGGCAGACATTGTGGCAGTGAAAGTGAGACGCGGCAGCGCCAGGATCCGGCGCCCAAACCCTCCAAAATGTTGCATTCCCCCGCAGTTTTCCTTAAATACTCGTTTGCTGCCATACATTTTTTGGGGTTGCTTTTGGGGTTCGGTTTCCGGGTGTTCGGTGTGTGTGTGTGTGTGTGTGTGTGTGTGTGCGTGTGTTTGGGGTAAATGCGGTCTACGGGGCTACTGCGGTCTATGCAAATTAGCAAAGTTAACATTTACCAAATTGTTGACAAAAAATTTAATTTCATTTCGGTTTCGGTTTCGCCCACCCAAACTGGCGTAGGTGGAAGGTGGAACGTGGAGCATATGCGGAAGTCGCAAAGTCGAAAAGTCGCCAAGTCGAAAAAGACTCGAAAAGAGAGCTGTGAAATCAAAGCATTTTCGGATTCTTTTGATCAGCAATGTGTTAGGATATAGACATGACGACGCCCCCTTCCGAGAGGCAGTGCCACACCACAGCACACAGCACACAGCACACTCGAGGGCATGCCACGCATCTCCCATCTTTATTAAGTCAGATCTTCGGTTGACACCCAGCCCAGGCGGCCCACCAGTGACAGAGTGCACCTGCACGACGGCGTCGCCTTCGTTGCAGCAGCACGTAGAGAAGGAGGGGCCGAAGGCGGTAAGGGAGGAGGAGGCGGTAAGTAAACTCATAGTTCGTTTTGGAACTATCTATCATAATTAGATTTTGTTCTGTGCTGAAATGTCGGAACGAGAACGAAATGCGTGGCCATAAATTAAGTGTGGAACGGTCCCCAGTCCCCAGTCCCCCCCAGTCGGAGGCCTTCAGCCAGCGGTCCCACCATTCCCCCACTCGCCACAAGGAAGCAAATAGAGCGCCTAATGGGGTTTTATTTAATTTCCGTCGCCCAAGGATTCGCCTAATGAGTTTTTTAACCTTCCCCCTGGCAAGAGGAGAGAGCAGAGTTGGAGCTCGTCAAAACTGGGCCCAAGTGAGCCATTCGCCTGGAATATTTGAACAGAAACGAGCTCCAAGGGAAGATGGCAGATGGATACCATCAGGTGAGAGACTGAGAGGGAGGGAGAACACGACAAACAACTAAGAAACATTAACACCACAGATGACTCCGACTTGTGTTTGATAAACAGTTCAGAAAAGGATCCTTTTATCCTTTGTCTTGCTTCGAGCTTCTGCTCTTCCTGTTGCTACTTCTGCTGCTGCTGCTGCCGCTGTGCTTTCTGTGTGTGGCAGAGTTGAGCGAACTTGGCGGCACAGACATTGCTGGGTCTTCCTTTGTCTGTCTGCCCCAACCAGTGGCATCAGACAATGACGCCCCAGCCACTTGCCATGGGATCGCACTTTGGCCCCATCATACGCTCTGTTTCTGTGTGAAATTTATGCTGCATTTTGGCTAATTTAATGCTTTTTTTCCACATTCAACATACAAGAAGGCAGGGGAAGTGGAGTGTGGGGGAGGCACCTGCCGCTGCCGCTGCTGCTGCAATTAACTGCAAGCGCAATTGATATGATTTGTGTTGAGATTTGCATAAATTATCATACAATGTGTGGCAGTCACTGCCACTTGACTATAATTAGATGTAGTCGCTTCGGTGGCAGGTAATTAAATGCATTCCCCGGCAAGACATCTTTCTCCTCGCACTACAGTGCGGTACTTGCGGTACCTTGCGGTACAAGAGAGGGTGCAGGAGAGGGTGCAAAGTGCAGCTGAAAAGGTTAATAAACTGCATGAAGAATTCTCTAAAAATTAGCTGCTGGCTTTGTCCAACATCTGCCTCTTTTAATGAGTAAACAAATTCATGAAGTTTTTTTAGTGTTCAATCACAGCTAACTCCATGACTTTAATCATTTAAAAACACATTCGATGGCTTATGAAAAGTCCAAAGTTGCTTTAATTTTGAGACCCATTTATGGACCTTTTCATCCCCATTCCTTGTGCTTCCATTCTACGCAGTAAATTCAATCACTGGCGAATCCTTTCACGCTCTCGAGCACATCTTGTATTTGCATTTTTATCATTCATTCAAAAGGAAATCTCACCCCTTGGACAGAAGAGAACTATGCCAGGGGCTGGGCATGTGAGCAGCAAGGATTATGAATTCATTTATAATAATTTAGTTTGAGTTATGCCAGAAAACACCGAAAGACACTCAGCGGCGGAATCCCATAATGAGCATATTCTATTAGGCGGTGCGGCGTTTCGTTCCACCCTTAAGCTTTCCTCCCACTCTGCCGCCCTTGTGGGGGGGTGGAAATTAACAGACGCAAATCCTGGACACATGTTGCATTCAACTGTAGTTGGAGTTGGAGGGTGGGTAATGCCGTGTTTTGACAAACCCCAAATCACCAAAAACTGACGACGCTGAGGAATCCCTTTGAAGCTGATGAACATTTGCACCCGCAACCACCAAGCGACAACGACAAACAGCGACAACAATGGAGAAGGCGGAGAAGGACACTGACTGCATCATCATACTACATGGCAAACATCCAGTCAGACAGACAGACAGACAGGGAGTCACAAGGGGTTAGATTGGGCGGGAAGTTGCTTGGTCGGGCATCAAAAAGCTGAGGCACAGACAGACAGACTTCCCCCCCAAAATATTTCTGTGGGATTTCCCCGAATTTTCTGATAGCTGACACGCAGAAGCAACAGAGGAGAATGGAGACAGAACAGAGTTGGTGTTTATTTAGCATAATGGATTCGGGGCATTCAGAGTTCGGTGTTGCTATAATTGAAAATCGAATCAAATCGCTTGAAATTTAATCAACTTAAGAAGGAGTCTGGAAGGCTGGCAAAGGGGTGGCGGACATGGATACCCGAGAGGGCAGAGCTGTCCAAACTCCAATCGAGTCCCAAGTGAGCGAGAAAATGGGAAAATTAGCACAAATCCATGTGATAAACTGGCGACTATTTGCCTTGAATAGAGTTACAGCAGAGGAAACCACCCAAAACTTCCACCCCCACAGGGCAGTGGCAAACCCAAACCTCGAGTAGGAAGACAAAGCAAAGAGTCCGCTAAGCGCATAGGAAGCCCTGGGTTGCCCTGGCTCCCTGGCGGATGCCACAGCATGGCCTCCAGCCAGACTCTAATGCACGATTAATGCCCAATCCCAAAGGCAGTCCGGGGCTTGGGGGCGCTCCGTCATTCGATGTGCATTTGCGTGTTTGGCCAGCAAATAAACCTAGACGAGGTATGGATGTTCATGTGGATGTCCATTTCGTGAAATTAAGCCCTGCCTGTAAGCGGATTTCATGCGACTTTGGCTTTGACTCTGTCTCTTCCTGGTGGAGCCACGTATGAGGGGTAGTACTGCAAATACTTTCACTGACAACCATTTATTCCATTCGATACCATCAAAGTCCACAACAGCTGTGTAAGTAGATGCTTTAGATGATTTGTCCCGCTCTCCGCCTACTTGCTGCGGCGGCGGTAGTTGGAGAAGATGCGCAGGTGCTTGCTGCGGGACAGCTCTCGGGTCTCGCGCTGGCTCAGCTCGTACAACTCCGTGTCCAGGGCCTGGATGTGGGCCACCATGGCAGCAAGGGGCATGCGACTCAGTTCTGGGTGTGGGAACCACATAACAATAAGTGCTTTAATCACCTTTGCTGACCTTTTGTGCCTCACCCTCCATGCTCTTGAGATCCTCCGCAGTAAATTTCTCCTTGGCGTTGTCCTCTTTCTCGTCCTTTTCCTTCATTTCAGCGAACATGGAGCTGACTCCAACGGCGGCCTCCTGCTGCCCCGACTCGCCCTCATCGGTGTCAACCTCGTCCTCAGTCTCGACGTCAGATTGGTTTTCGCTCGCATCCTCCTCCATTTCCAGTTTCTCCACAGATAGCGACTCCTGTTTGGTCCTTGTCGTCCTCTTCTTGGTTAATTCATTCTTCTTTGGTAACTTTTTCTGCGACGCTGTTGGTTTCTCCATTGCGACAAATTGCAAAGTTTTGAGATGTCAAACGAATGACTTGCTTTCTTCCACTATTTTTCGCTCACAGAGTTGCACTGGTGGGCAGGGTTGCCATCACACCTTGTCAACAGAAGGGTTGTTTCCGTTCTGCCGAAGATTAGCTATCTGGCGGGGCCATTAACTTTTAAGCACTCTCCAACTATGTAAAACCATTGAGGACCAGAGACCCAAGCCATTAACCCCAATTTGTAGCGGCATAAAGCCAAAATGGGTACTTTCAAATCCATATTTTCCCCTCACCGTCCCCCCACCGCACTGACAAGTTTTCAAGCCTAATGAGCTGCACAAAATTAATTGTCACACCGAAATCACCGCAGGAGGGATCCGAAACTCCGCAGCAAGTGATATTTCTAAACCATCCCTGAATCAGGGGGCTGGCTGGCTGCAGTCCACAAGGTCAACGAAGAAGCCCTGCAAGACGACCGAATGGCGATTAGAAAGCGTTTTCAAAGGACTCGAGTTGCTGTAAACAATCCATCAACAACATTGTGTGTCCCCCTCCATTCAGAGTTCACCTTCACCCCACTCGGCTGTGGAATATTCTCCCCCTAGCCTGGGGCGCACGTGTCTATTTGCTTTGGTGGCGGCTTAAAAGCCAACGAACGGGATGGCATGGAATGGAGACAGAACGGACCACACCGAATGTGTGTCGTGCCGGGGACAAAGGACGCGTGCCCATTATTCCCCTGTCCATGTGTTTTCTCTGTCGTCTGTTGTCGTCGTTGTTGCTGCTGCTTTATGGGCAAAAGTTTTTAGGCAAAGTATCGTTTATACTTTTTGGCCGCGACTCCATGCAAATTGAACAAGTTAAACTTTTAAGAGGGTATACAGTCCTAGTCCCCATCTGCCCCTTCATTCGCTGCTGTGTCTCTCTGCCTCTGCTTGGATGGATATTGCTCCCCGGGGTGGCGGCTACACACTGTTTGCTCTGCTACAATGGGCCATCCGCATTACGTTGCAGTTTATTTGCAAGTACTCGTATCTGGGTGTTCCATGTTATCATCCGTCCGGGCACGTGCCGCAAGGAGCCCTGCTGCTGACTTTGATTTGTTCAAATCGCTGCTGCTTAATGGATGTTTACATGGCAGTGGAGGACACAGCATAGTCTGTTCATTCCACTGTTCCGTACACAGAACACAACGGCTTGCCCCGAGGCCTCTAAGCAACACGAACAAAGAAACGGGAGGCCAAAACAAACGCAAAAACAGCCCAGACGGGCCGCCAGGATATTGTCCTAAATCCGGAACTCAAGTGGCTGCAACTCCGGCCGGGAAACTGCAGCAGCTGTGGCTGCAGCACTCCTTGAGCAGCGTTTCCAATTTAAATGAACAACATTCGTGCACATTCGCACAGTTGGCATATGCAAATCGCCCGCTTAATTGGATTAACGCACATTTCCGTTGCGTACCGAGAGACTTGGGCCCCCTCATTTATTATTTGCTTATGTTTTCTTTATGTTGCATTTTAATTAGGGGCAGAATGAGTGCCATTGGAAGTGTGCCACGGCAGCAAAAGATTATGCGGATGTGCGCCTCGTTGCATTTACAGTTAATAAAAACAAGGTGCTGCTCCCGCACAGTGCTCTCACGAGAGACCACCAGTGAGCGCAGAAAGCTTTCAAGCAAGAGAGCGGGCGTGGAGTGCAGCCACCCTGCCTAATTATACCTTGATTGCAGTTACTCTCTTACTCTTCGCCTCTCTTTGAATTGATTTACTGTTTCTGTGGTCCTCACGTCCAATGCAACTGTCGATTGCAATCGATACCCTTTCTTATGCTTTGCCTTTGATTGCTTCTCCTTCTCCCTCTCCCTCTCCATCTTCGTCATCCCCGCCAGCAACTGACAGGCTGGTGCGAATGGATTGTCTCTCGTGTGTATCGTATCTGATTTGGGATGAATGTGCAGGTAATTTGAAGTCTTGTTTGCGGTTCGCTAATTTCTGTTTTCAGTGTGCCTCCAAGTCGATTGCAACGATTGTTGTGCATCGATAGCCGAAGTGGAGGCAGGCAAGTGAAAGTCGCTGCGCTGCCAGCTTATTTATGATCACTCATACCCTGCCAGAAGCGGCACATTACACACGGATAAAGCAGCATGCTGTGCATAGAAACGGTTAGTTATTACCCAATTAACTAGCAGTGGGATATACTTATTATATTTATATTTTCTTTGATATCTTCCAGTAGAGTATTGGAATCATTCCCATCCCCTTGCTGTTAGCATTCTTGTGCTCGGTTTGAAAGTTGTTATCGTAGTGCAAGTTTTTTTGCTGTATTCTCAGCAAGCAATAGCTGCAGGAATTGTGTTGGCTGCTTTCAATTGTATGAATAACTTATTTCTGACGCTGTCAAGTTGAATGATGATGAAGAGTAGCAGCAGCAGTCGCCGGTGGCCGGCTCCAACGAGACTGAAAGTTGAATGGATGTTGAATGCTGCCCTCCCCCACGCCGCAAGTCTTCGCTTGTCTGCAGCTTTCCGCTGCTGAAATTTGGACATTTGGACCCATTGTATACAAGAACTCTTTGTGCGAGAAATATTGGAAAATGCAACCCCCCAATTGGCCAAAAAGTTTGTATGCGGAAAATTCGAGGCGGGTTCGTTCGGCTTGTAATTTTATATGTAGATAAGAATCTTTCACCCTTTAGTCGATGTCTGGAGCGCTGAGGGAACTTATTTATATTTACGGTCACATTTCTGTCTTATTAATTGCCGGCATGCACGAACCTAAATCCTGTCAAGCCAAGGAGTCTCTGCGGCCGTGTCCTTGGCGGCCTGTCGCCACCAAATGCAAAACATAAAAAGCATAAATATTAAAAGCCTAATTAATTTTAGGTCACTGCATACCATTCCACTGGACTTGGGGTTTTATTACACTGCACACCGCTCCCCTTGCCCTCCTGCTGCTCGTCAATAATTGCACGTAGGTCCTGTGCAGGTGTGAATAGTTGCTGGTTCTCGTTCACCTGCCGCCAGGACAGGATCGCTGGGAGGGAGAGCGAAGGTTTGTCACTTGAACATGTTGTAAAAATTGTTAAATAATTAAAGCAATTTACAAGGATTTCTGTGGGCAGCAGCTGTTCAGCTGCCAGCGACATGTTTAGCGACAATTTGCCAGGACATGCAATTAGCCTGCCCCGAGTGCCGGCTGCCCTGCATCCTTCCTTGGCAGCCTTTTGATTGATGACGGCCAGGTTCTGCTTGCTGCAATTGAAAGTGCATCTCAATTAGACCTTCGACTGCCCCAAAACAACAACAAACCCGGCTCAATGGGGCAGTAAAAGTAGCTCCACTTGTATGGCAATCAATGTACAATGTATCGACATTGCCGCCAGCAAGTCTTGCAGCGTTGCAGCACTGGAGCATTGCAGGTGCAGCAGTCGCAGCCATTCACCGTTTGTGGCTGGCTATCTGCGATATTGATGGATAACAAGTTTGCCTCTGCCGCTGGGAAAGTGGGTGAGTAGCATCTGAATGGCATGAATAGTAATTCACTTTTCCATTAATTGCTTGCAGACTGCATTGTTCATATGACACAGAGGAAAAATCTCAACCGCATCCAAATCGTTTAATTCCGATATTCAATCTGCTGCTGCTGCCTTTGATCTGCTCTCTGGGTGATCCCAACTGTCAGATCAGATCCTTTTAATCAGCATCAGCACTCCCATCCATCCCAGGGCTCTTCTTTGGCTCCCTTTGAAGTGCTGCTGAGAGTGGAAATAATGCTGTTTGGACATCTAATTTTAGGCGGAACTTCTGCTTTTGCTGGTGGATCACACACAGGATGCAGGAGAGGAAAAGTCAGCGGGTAAATAGCTTCCCAAAAACACATTAAGTGTAATTTTGTTTTGCAAAAGTTTTGCTCAAATTGATGGCTCAAACGATGCCGCACGACGACTTTTGACCCACATCCCCGACTTGCTCTTGGAATTGTCACTTTATTCGTTTTCCCTACACTCTGCCACGTCATCAATGGTAAGGGAATGGCCATGAATGGGTATGGGATGGAGACCGAGTGAACGAGACGGGCGGCTGTGGCTGAGGATGGCAGACCACCAAGACGGCGATGTCTGCGACGACGACAGCAATCTTTTGGCAACGTCGCCGCTGCGTCTGACCCAGTTTTGGCTTGTGGCAGACAAATCGTCGTCTGCGCGATATGTTTGCCGCCTGCCCCACAGATTGTTTATGATGCTGTTGAACTTTTCTTCAGCTAAAGAAAAAGAAGTCGCAAAATCCAACTGCAAGTCGCAAAAGCAAAACAAAAACCCCATCGCGGGGTCAGCAATTTGGCTTCGGCCAGGTCAATGTGCAAAGGAAGGAGAACTTCAATAAAGAGAAGGGAAGCTAACCCCACACCACAATATCCAGCCGACGGAATTGTTACTCTGCCAATTAGTCCGGCTTGGCCTGGCCAAATTTCAATTAAAGTCAAGAGCAATCAACGAAACTTTCCAACCCAGGGAAAAAGGGAAAAACTTTTTGTGCATCAGCAGCACCGACATTGACACGAACTTTATTCCATTCTGGGGCGCTTTTCAATTATTTAAAAACCCAAAACTGAATGCCAGCTGCATTCAAGTTGCATAAGCCCGAGATGGGGAGATGGGGAGATGGGGCCTGGCCGACGACAAACATTCAAAACTTGTTAGCCACATCGTAATTATGACAGAATTAAGTTTTATGCCATGTGCAGCAGAAATTGCCAGCCAGTCAGCCAGCCACTGAAGTGACCAACTGTCAGGCCATGTAGCTCTAGCTAATCCTCGTCAGACAAACCGCAAAAAAGACACACACAAAAAAACACAAACGAAGAGCATGGGGGTCTCTCCGCACATAAAACTGACTGTCAAAGTCGGCATCGGAGTGCGGAGTGCGGAGTGGTGCCAATATGGAGATGGCAGGCCAGACCCCCACTCTGCCCCACATGCTGCACAAATCACTCCATCGCCAGTGGGTGTTTGGGTGCATATTCGGATATTTGTTCATGTTGTGCCATTGACTTTGCAACTTTGTTAGTGATACGAGGAGCAGCAGCAGCAGCAGCAGCAGCAGCAGCATCACAGCCAAGAGGAGTGCTGACAAACTGTCTGTTTGTCAATAAAACAAACAAAGAAGTTTGTCCAGCCTCCACTCCAGTATTTGTAGAGATACACGCGTGTATCTGCATCTCTATCTGCATATGCACTGGCACTGGCACTGGCACTGTCAGTGGTGTTGGTATTGGGCACACTTCAGCACCGCCACCGGAAGTGCAACTCAAACAGCAACACAGAAGACAACTTTTCCGTACCGTCTCGTCTGCTGTATGTCGATCCTTTTCATCAGCAATCATATTTTCTTTTGTCTGGAAAGTTTTGCCGCCCATCCTCCAGCATCTCCTACATCTCTGGCTAGTGTTGAAAATTAAAGTACATTTTCATGGAGGAAACTCATTAAACGGATACCAGGGAATAATTCGATGCTGATGACTGACAGTCAGCCCTGCTTTGCACGCTCTGCGGACGTTATTCAGTTGGCGGTACGTGCTCGCTGGCTGATTGCAGGGCTAGATAAGAATGTAGCCAGAACCCTGTAATTATGGTCCTTTTCCCATCGTTGTCCCTTTTTCATTTGCACTCAATGAAGCGCAATAATTGCTGCGCTTAATGCAAATTCTTTCTCCCAAAAATGGTTCAAAGGCAATGCCAGCCGGCGGGCGACACACCCACATTCCGGGTGGATGTGTGAGCCGGAGGAGAAAGTAGTGTCAACCCCTTGTACTGCAGTATCGCCGACCCGACGCGTCGGTTAATGCCGCCACTGTATATGCAAATGAGTTTCCAATGACTTGGTCCGAAAACAAAACATCACCAAAGGAAGGATGTTGTCTGCTGCACTTGAACTTGCCTCGCAACACAACGCCATGCCATACTCATGTCTCCTTCTCTCTCTCTCTTCACTCGTATCCACATCTATATCGCCGTCTCTCGCTGTGGCTAGACGCCGTCGACCACCATTAACTTAGCCACATGCGTCTAGCTGGTCTTCTGTTTGGTGTAGTGTTTGCATACGGAGTGAAAGGCATTTTATGCGAAATTTGCACTTTTATTATGGCTGGTGCTCCTCCTCCTCCTCCGTTCGCCTTAAACGCTCAACGCAGTGCCTCATGCGATAAGAACCTGGCCATTTAAGTTTAATGCATGCCCTTTATTTCGCTTATCGTTGCACTTTGAATGTCACTTGGCGACGGTGTGACGCTAAAAGCTTCAGGGGACGCGACTGCACAAAGATTATCGAGCAACACACACATACAAACGAATATAGTTACTACACCTTGACGATCTACGGCGTCGAGCACTTTGGATCACTTACCGGGTGGCCAACAAATTTATTGCGCTGAATATCTTCGCGCCCTGCTTTCAAATAACTTCTGACCAGTCTGGCAACACCAAAAGATATTTGTGTGGATCGTTTGTTCTATTTACAAATACATTTTTAGTTTTCCTTATTTTACAACAATCCAATTAAAGAGAGTCCTTAAAGTTAGCTAGTCTAGTAGAAAATTGATTCATCTATTGGTTAAAACTACATATCTAGTGCTACGAGTCCTAGCTAGCTAGCAATATTAAGCCGAACATCAAAATCGAGCAATATGATTTAAGACTACGGTATATGTTTAAAATGAGAAGGTATATTTTGGTATATTTTATCGATAGTTCCAGCAACATTTAGTACTCTTGGATGGAAGGATGTCCTCGAATTGAGAAAATGCTGGAAATCAATGCCTCTAATCAGTAGAAAAAACCAGTAAAATCTGCGTTGGAGAGATATTTTAACAAATGTTGCATAATATAGGAACATTGAGGCATTATTATGTTTAAAAGAAGCCTTGAAAACGACATGTTTATATTAAATAATGGAAACAGGGTACACAAAAGCCCATACCACTGGGTGGCCAGCAACATATTGTCAAATAACGTAACCAAACATTCTAAAAACGTAGCGTTTATTCTTTTCTTGTTTTTTAACCCTTTCAGCTAAATCGTTATTTTTGTATACAATCCAATAAAAGAAGTCATGAAGAGTAGGCCAATCTTGTGGCGAATGTATTGTACAATCGTAGAAAATTGTAGTTTCACTGCTGAGAGTCTAATTTGGATGGCAATATTAAACAGAATATTAAAATCGAGTAAAAATGTCATTGATATGTAACCTTCTGTTGACCAATGGGTGTTTAAGTGCAAACTAAGAAATTAATGAAACTTAAAAGTGTTTAACGCAGCTTAGTAGAATGATACGGTGCCCCTTCGAATTTATTCGTAAACAGGTGGGATGGGTGGCCACAATAAACATGTAAAAGCAGTTTGATTTCGCCAAATTGGACAAAGTGCTTACCTATTTTAAAGGCGGGCGTTCAGTGTGTTAATTTTGAACAGTCACTCGGAATCAGCTAAAATAAAAACAATAATAATAATTGCATAAATGTCTAAACATACGCTGATAGGTAGGTTCAATTTTGAGCCCAGGACCTGGAGCCAGGTGAATTAATCACAGTTCTTGGTTATCCTGCTGTCAGGTGGCGGCACGGGCTTCATTGGCAAGAACTTGTCTAAGCACCTGTCCCTCAAGGGCTATGACGTCACTGTCATTTCCCGCATGCCGGGGCCCAAGCGCATCACCTGGCACGAACTGGAGAAGAATGGCATACCGAACAGCGTGAACTCCGTGGTCAACGTCACTGGCCAGAATGTATTGGATCCGTCACGCCGCTGGACTCCCGGCTTCCAGCAGAACGTGTGGAACTCGCGCATAAACTCGTCCAAGGCTCTGGCGAACGCCCTGACCGCCGCCCCGCAGGTCACTTCGTTTGTGAACCTCTGCGGCGTGAGCCACTACCAGCCATCCGCCTCGAAGATCTACACAGAGGACGATAAGGTCGAGAGCTACGACTACATGTCCCGCCTGTGTGTAGCCTGGGAGGCGGCAGCACACACTGGAGGCGAGCACGACTGCAAGTGTGTAAGTGGACAGGTGGCTCCTATGGACTTTTCTTTTCTGATTTCTGTTCGTTTCCTCTACCAGGCCATTGTACGTACGGGCGCAGTGGTTGGACTTGGCGGCGGCATGATCGAGTCCATTTGGTTGCCCTTCAAGCTGGGCGTTGGTGGTCCCCTAGGCAGTGGCCAGCAGATTATGCCTTGGATACACATGCTGGATCTGTGCAGCCTCATACAGCACATCATGGAGAAGCGCGAGTCGGGCGTGTTCAATGGCGTTGCTCCGGAGATAGTCACCAGCAAGGAGTTCTCCAAGGCAAGCAATTCTTGGTTCCCATTCGACATTCCATTTCTGACTATTTGCTCTTCCCTCAGGCCTTTGCCAAAGCGCTGAACCGACCCTGCCTCTTCAATGTGCCCGAGTTTGTGGTCCATGCGATCTTTGGCAAGGAGCGCGCGGCGCTGCTTTTGAGCGGAGCCAAAATCCAGCCCAAGAAGGCGCTCGCCTCTGGTTTCCAGTTCAAATATCCCACGGCCAAGGCGGCTTGTGCGCAGTTGGTAGAAAAGTGAAGAGGATTTGCCTCAAATGTGCTTAAGTTCGAGGAACCCAAACCCTCCTGTTCCCTTATGTTATATAGAATAGCAAATGAAAATTAAAACCAATTTCTGCCCAGCGCAGATCCATGAATCATCCCAAGATAATGGGCCTTGAAAAATGCCATTTAATTTGTTTACTCATTAGTTTTTGGCACCCAGGTTTTGTTGTCATTATTGACTTAATTTATTTCATAAAAGAGTTAATTTATTTAATCGCAGGTACGTCATGTGCCCCCGCCGCGAACTATTGTCATGGATCCATGCGATAATCTTCGCTTTTGGGCGGAACAATGCGGCTCGTGTATGCCTCCAAGAAAATTCCCCTTACAGAATTAAATTAAATGTGCGGGTGTGAATGAATAATGCGAGATCAATCAGAGCCCTTGGCTGCTTTTGGCCAATTGAAATAATTACGGAATAAAAATTGTCAAATAAAAAGCTTAATTGACTTGCACACGCCGCTGGGCAACGAATACGAATAGGAATACGAGAATATACACACGTAGTTATAACCATCAATCTGTAGTAAATGAACGTATCGTTTTTCTGCTGTACCCGTCGTACCTTCTATAAATTCATGACTCCAATCAGGTCGGAGCTCAGTATAGTTTGAGGCTGCTAAATCGCAAAATGCTCCACAGGTCACAGCTTTTACTGGTCGTTGTCGGGTTCTGCCTGGTATGTCTATGTTGACTGTACACAGTCTAGTGCTGGCACGCGATGGAAAGCTAACGAGCTTTGCTCACAAATCTATTAACAGAACGCAGCCGCTTCAGGGGATGTCGACTGCAGCAAGCGGCCGAAGTTTGTCGATCCGAAGACATGTTGCCCCATGCCGGATCTCATCACCGCGGAGCTCAAGGAGAAGTGCAAGGCGTCCGATGTGACACCTCCACCAAGGCCCACCGATGCTAGCGGTTCGTTCGAGAGCAAACGTCGTCACCACCATCCCCATCCACCACCGGTAAGCATCCAAACTTCCCACAGGGGACACCCAACTAATTGGATTGAAAACCTTTCAGTGCCTGATGGAGTGCATCTTCAATGAGACGGGCATCTATCAGAACCGGCTTCTGGACGAGAGCAAGCTCGAGGCCTACGTCACGGTGGTGTTTGCAGACAGCACTGATCTCCAGAATGTTGCCACGCAGGCGTTCGTCACCTGTGCCGAGAAGATAGTCGATTTCGAGGCCAAGCTGAGTGCCGAGCAGCGTCCACGCCCCTCTCTGCCGCCGGGCATGCCCACTTGCTCCCACGATGCCGGCCACCTGATGGGCTGTGTGTTCAAGAATCTGATGAAAAACTGCCCCGACTCCATTAGGAACGATGCCCAAGAGTGCACCGATATGCGCGAGTTCTTTACCAACTGCAAGGGACCTCGCGGTGGTCCACCATTGTCCTCCGAGAAGGTCTAGACTCTCAGGCAAGGCAGGACACCTAATGTCCTCCACCCAACAATTATTTTAGGGCACGCGACCCAATAAATTTTAAAGCTCAACCAGTTCCACGGCTTCCGCTGGGGGCATCCTTTGTGCCACTTATCGCAATGTTGCACGTCTGGGCGCGCAATGAATCAGAAAATTAGATTTCCTCAAAGCAATTGCTTGTAGCGCGCGCATGTGCGAGGCGGAGGCGAACCACTGTATCCGTGTGGGCTGCTGGGCAAAGGATTCATTCAAGTTGCGTCCGGTGGCGGGTAAAGAACATGGAGAAGGAGCTGGAACAGTTCTTGGGAGATTGCCGCAGGCAGCAGTTCAGTGCCAAGGAAATGCACACCATATGCCAACCTCTGATCTGGCAGATACGTCGGGCCAAAGCGATGCGATGGCTGCGCCTCTTGCTGCCCCTTTTGGTGGTTTATCTGCTTTGGCAGTACTGCGATGCCTTTGCCTGGTGGCTGAGCGCTGTCGGCAGGCTGCTGCTTGTCCAGCTGCTGCCCTACTGGGACTGGACACCACACTACCAAGGAAAGTGCCTCATACCGCAAGGCGAGCAGCGTGTGGCGGAGCAGGGTCCAGCTCTGGGCAGACATGAGACTCTGTGGGAGAACTGCGTACTCTGCGAGTCGCTGGGTGAGCTCTGGGAGGGGAAAACGAAGCTTTAAGTCTCATCCTTCTCATTCCCTTTTAGAGGGCATAGCCACCACATCCAATGTCAGCTACTCCATGCTGGAGTCGCAGTTCCTGGAGCGCGGCCTACCCGTCATTGTCACCGATGTCGATCTGGAAGCGGATCTGGACAGCCTGCTGTGGCTCATAGGTGAATCAGCGCCAGAGATGATCTCCAGCGAGCCCTGCGACGTGTCCAGCAATCTGCTGCTGAGGAAGCTTTTCAGCATGGATGCAGCTCTGCAGAAGATTCGCTCACTCCAGGCCCAACCATCTACTCGTTGGCATCTGCAGCTGCGCAACTGCCAGCGGAGGGCGGTGAAGGCCTCGAGGCTCTATCTGAAGCGGCCCTACTTCTACCCGCTGCACCTGGAACCCTACTACTCCAGCTGGCTGCTGATAGCCCACCAGCAGGAACGACCGCAGACGGAGATCGATGTGCGAGGCTTGATCTTTGTGCAGCAGCTAAGCGGACACTTTGAGCTGGTGCTTCGACCCAAGAATCCGTGCGACGATGGACTATGTCCAAGTCTAAGGATGCGCCTCAACGCAGGCGAGGCTTTGGTCTTCTCCACCGACTTGTGGCTGCTCAGCTATGGCCTGCAAAAGCCCAACCCAAAGCAGAGTTCCATTGCCAGCATATTCGAGGTTGATTGGCAGTTGTAGATCGAAATTGGGTTTAGTTTTAAAGTTTTAGATGCTCAACTGTTGAATAGCTGGAATATAGTTTGCCGAAATTGTATTTACACATGACCAGGATACACTCAGAAGGAGGCTACACATCAATTCAATTAAAGATACACAACTACAGGGGGGAAGAAATAGGGATCTAAGCACGTCGGCACTTGGCTTCGACGAGCTTTTGCAGGGTGCCCGTCAGACTGTTTATGGCATCGATTTTCATCCGCTCGATACGCTCCTGCTGCACCATGGACATCTTCTGGATCTGCACCTGCTCCCGCTGCAGACTGCGCTGCAGATCAATCTTCTCACGCTCCACATCCAGCTTGCGCTCGAAGTAGTCCTTCCACCAGATATCGTCCGTCAGTGGCTGGCCCTGTGACGGAGCCATGTCAAAAATCTTTCCGTTGGTGGCCTCCAGCTGCTGGCTGCTGTCGTTGGTGCGTTCCGCTTCGGCGGCCTGCTCCTGGTCCGCATCGTACTCGAGCTTCGGCTGACGCACCTCGGACAGACTGTTGCTGCTGTCCTCGTCGAATTCGTCGTTGGACTTGCTATCCTGATTCATTTGCTCCTGCAGCAGCACCTGATCCACGGGCGTAATGTACGGTTGTCCCTCCTTCAGGAGCGTGATCTGTGGGGTTCCAGGCTTTGTCTGGAACTGCACTGGAAGTTCCGCTTGCGGCTGATGCTGCAGTTGCATCTGTAACTGTTGTTGTGGTTGCTGTTGCAAAAGTGGCTGCTGATCCTGCTGGTTCGTTTGCTGTACCTGTGTCTGCTGTGGCTGTGGTGCCGGATTCGACTGCGACATGTCGGCCTTCTTGCCCTGCAAGTACTTGAACATCTCCTCGAAGAACTCCCAGTGGACATAGCCAGACACATACTTCTTGGTCAGATTCTTATTGTACGTGATGAGGATGTTGTGCCACTTCTTCTGCACCTTGGCCGCGCTGTAGCGGAATCCCAGACGCTGCAATTGGCGCGTGCAGTGCAGCCAGAGGGCTGTTCGCTTTTGCCTGTAAAGCCGGATATCAATATTAGCAAAAGATAACCTTTACCAATTACTGGAGTGGAGTGTGTACATACCTGCCCTCCGTGAAGTTGCCCTCCATGGGGCCGCGTATGTGGATGAGGGCTCGCGTTGCATCTGTGGTCCAGGCACGCTCGTATGGGCCACGCCCCAGGCTGTTGGCGCCGCCCGGCAGCTCGGCCTCCTCCAGCAGGCAGTCATCGTCCAGCTCGTCCAAGTCGGTGTCGCTGATTTGGTAGGCTGCAAGAGGAAACGGAAATGCAAACGGAAATGAAGAAATTACACCACTTCACGAAAAAAACAAAACAAAACAAATACTTGTTGCTTTTTTAACTAGATGGCAGCGCTGGCACTCTCTCGCTCAGCATCCTTCACCTTCCAGCTTCCACCTTCCACACACACACTCTCTCTCTCGCTATATCTTATTCTTTGTGTTTGCTTTATCTCTCTCTATGTGACCTTACCACCCACCACCAGCCCACATCCTAGCACGGGAATATGCTAGCTCTGGCTGATGGTGCTGCGGTTTAAGTACATCATAGCCGCAGCCTCGCCTCAGCCTCAACACAGACTCTTACCTCGCCTCGCCCACTTGCACATACAAACTTGCAAAGAAAGTTTCGAACTCTATATATAGTATATAGTGCACCGCTATTTACATAAAGTATGTATGTATTGTTGGCTGCTATTACTGGTATGAGGACTTACGTTCATTGTCGTCCATATTACTATTCCCATTGGATTGCACATTTGCGCCATTCAATTGTATTTGCGCCATTTTAGTTTGGTGTTGCTGTTGCCTGTATCACTATGCCACGATTTAAGTTTTCAACTTTTTACTCTGACGGCAGCCAGCCTTGGGTGGATTTTAGACCTTTCGCCTGTCGATAGTTTTCTGTTACTAACAGGACATTTGGCTGGCCGCAGCTTCCAGGCAAAAATTTGGAAATTCGCCTCTGCGCCTACTCTCTGTCTCTCTCTGCCTCGCGCTTCGTCATGGGGCCCGTATGGCCTCTCTCTCGCCAGCTCAGATCTGTGGTGTGGAAGCTGCAGCTAGAGAAACAGCATAGTGTGCGGCGTGCGAGTATCTAGACCAGCGCTGGACTGTGGGTTGGTGGGTCGTGGGAGGTTCAGCATCTGCGCACTCTGCACACCTTGGCAGGTCTTTAAGCAGCAGCAGCCAGCAGCCACCCTGTTTACGTGAAGATAAGATGGAATGTCTAACAAAAATATTTCTAGAGAGGTTATTCCATTCTAGTACCTATTGAATTGCTAATTACACTCTAAAACATTTACATCCATGGCATGGAAAAATGTTCATTCTTCATGGCAACAGCTATTTTATTTCAGTTATTCTTTTCTAGTGCCTACTGTATCATAAATTTTTCTCTTTTCAAACTGTAACGAGCATTTCATCATGACAGCGTGACAGCACTCATATCGATATATCGATAGCTGGGCGTAGCTGTCTGGCAGCGCGCCTGCTGCCAGGTGGCAGCACGCAAAGCCGCGAATTCGCGCGTGGAAATTCTTGTTTTGTTTACAATCTTATAATTTAGGTGTTAGGCGAGAACAAAGACAATGCCCATCGTGGAGAAGTATGTCATGTAAGTACTAGCAACCCTCTTGTGTCGGATCAAATGTAATAATGCCGCTGTCGCCTGCAGCAAAGACTGGAAGCGCCTGTGGCAAATGGTGTCGGGCATCCACCATGAAACTCCACGGGCAATGGTGCGGGAGGAGCTGATGAGTGTGTGCAGTGAACTACAAGCCGGCGTACTGCAGTTCAAGCCCAAGAGCGCATCCGACGTCCAGCTGGAGGCTCTTCTGAGAGACAAGAAGCAGGAGAAGCTGCTGTCGTTCACAGAGCGCCTGCAGGATCTGCTCAACATCGAGTCGGCACAGTGCTGGGAAATATTATGCTACTATCTGACCCAAGAGTACCGCGGCTCCGCCAGTCTGCTGACGCAGCTGATATCCACAGAGACATCTATGGCCAAGCTACTTGCGGATATTGGACACTACTACTCCCTGGAGCGCATGATCGTGCTGAAGATTGTGAAGAACCTGATCGTGTTCTACAATGTGCCCAACCACCCGTACCACAAGGAGTACCGCGAAGTGGTGGACAAGCTGACGCTGACTCGCCTGCGGGACTCGTACCTCGATCAGCTGGAGAGTCTGATCGATGAGCAGCCACCGCGAAAGCTGGCAGCGGGCGAATGCTTCTACTCCACCGACAGTCTGAAGGCTTGGTCCGAGCGAAACTCGCGCGAGATTAAGGAAGTTCTGCATATCCTCCTGCTGATGACCGAGCACCTGCCGATGGGGCTGGAGCAGATCAAGAGGCTCTTTTCGGTGTTCAAGCAGCACTCTTTCGGTCGCACGCACAGGACCCTGGACGAGGGCAATGCCTACCATCAACAATTGAGGCGGAGCCTCACCTACTCGGAGATGGCGCTGCTACTGAGATGCCTGGACTTCGAGGAGCCCCGCGAACACAGCGAACTCATTGAGCAACTGGTCGAGTGTCTCGATGTGGACATAACCAGCATGTACCACCGGCAGGAGCACGGACCGCTGCTGCTATTCTGGATGCTCATGCGTTTGCGTGGCACCAACGACGCCGATGATGCCTCCAGTTTGCTCCGTTGCCGACATCTGGGCAAGCGCGCCGTGGATCTCAAATGCTTTGTCGAGCTCCACTCGATTGTCACACATCCAATGTTCTCGGACGACAGTCTGCTCTCTCGGATTGTGCGCAAGACCGTCTACAACCAGGTGGGATACATGTGCGACCTCTTCGACGGTGACGGCAGCTGTGCCCGCTACGAGGGCATCTACGAGTTGCTATACGAGCTCCTGTCCTGGCCGCAGCTGGCCAAGGATTTCTGCAGTCGTGAAGGTTCGTATTCGAAGTGAATTTCGAGGATTTTGTTAATTAAATGAACCCTTCGCTTGCAGAGACTGGTGCGCGTTCGCTCTACACAACTCTTTTGGAGAACTTTCCCCTGGACTTTACGAATCTGGCCAAGCTGGGACAGGCACTGACCAAAGGCGGACAGCGCAACTATGTAAGACATGCGAGCAGTGGTTTAGTTTATCAATTCTATAAATATTTGTATATTTAGATCAAGAAGCAGCTGGAGTCTTTGCCCATACTGGCGCTCATGTACGACGAGAGGGAGCACAAACTGAATGAAGTGGGCACGGATGACTTTGAGCTGACGGCCAGCGTGCGTCCGTATCCGCGCATAGACTTCACCATACCCGCGGGCACCAGCTGCACGGCCGTGCAACATCCCACGGGCTGCTACATGCACTTCCGCACGCAAGTTAATTTCTTTGACTCGCTGCACCACGAGATGAACTGCCTGCTGAAGGAGACGGGCCATTTGCACGGCGATTTCGAGACCAACGATCGCATTCGTCGCGTGGAGACGGGTCTGAAGTTCCTCGAGTGCGCCGTGCAGTGCACGCAATCGGTTGCGGGCATCAGTGCCGAGATGGTGCATCCCACCGAGATGTGCATCGATCTGCTGAACAAATTCAAGACGGTGCAGTGCCCCCCCGTGGGGCTGTTGTCCACATGCCTCAAAGTTTGCACGGCGCTGCTGCCGCTGGTGGACGAAGAGATATTCGCGCGCGTCAGCAATTTGGGCATTCTGCCCAGCATTTCGGATGGTTCGGTGGCTGACTACAAGCTCTATGCCAGTGGCAGTGCCGCCTGCTTTCAGGCGCGCTTTCTCGGCTGCATCATAGACAATGTGGAGAAGAAGCTCGAGCGCTACGACTTTCTGCTCGCCTACCTCGCCTTCCTGCGCACCTACACGAAGCTCAAACGCAATCGCTACCTGCAGGTCGAGCTGCCCGGCCTGATCTTCGTGCTGCACGACGTCTTTCCCCACGTGCATGCCTGGCACTTTCGGTCGGATCAAGACAAGAACAAGATCTACTTTGAGATTCTCAGCTACATCTGCGACATACTCGACCTCGTCAGCACCGGCAGTGCGCCGCGCAGCGAGGACCGTGAGCTCCTCCTGAAGGTGTGCATCTACTCGCTGCTGAATCTGGAAAACGGAATGATTCTGCTCAGGTGAGCTTATCCTTTGATTTCAAACTGAATTTGACTTTATTTACTCTCTAATTTTGGTTAGGTTTGTGGGCGTGGGCAATTCGTATTTGCAGAACTCCATGGAGCTGGAGACGAACTGGATGCAGCAGCAGCCGCAGGGCATCATGATGCTGGTGCGTCTCTCGATGCGCATTCTGATGCAGCTGTTGCGGCTGAAGGGCACGGTGTATGGGGACCACGAATCACTCTCTCCGCTGGAGGCCTTGATATACACACAGCCGAAGCAGCGGGACACGCTGCGCATCATTCCAACGGTGTGCAGTTATATGAGCAACATCTTTGACAGATTGCTGCCCATCCTGTCGTGCCGCCTGCTGAAGCGCATTGCCTTGGAGTTCAACATGTCCCTGCTGGCCTGCCTCGACATGGAGCCCGACCAGATCCGGCTGACCTTCATACAGAAGCTGCCGGACGAGCTGGAGAGCGACTCGATCAAGATAGCCATTCTGGAGCTGGTGGATGCCTGCATAGCCAAGCAGCCGGGCGTGACCGAGGCCTTCTTCAAAGTCAACTACGGCCAGGACAAGAGCTCGCGCTCGTTCTTCGGCAAGGAGTGCCAGCCGACCATTGGCGAGAGCATCGTCACCTACATGCGGGAGTTCCTCGATGCCCTCGAGCAGGAGCCACTCACCATACAGCAGGCGCTGCCCCGCAAGATCATGAACATCATCCACTCGCTGTGGAAGCACAACCTCCAGATGCTGGTCAGCGATCTGCTGACGCAGTCGAAGTTCTGGCAAAAGCTCTGCTCGCCGCTCCTCGGTCAGTTTGAGCCGAACATCCGCGTCTACACGCAGATCCTCAACATCGTGTCCATCGAAGTCTACACGTGCAACGGGGAGAATGCCGCCCTCAAGGAAGTGCTGACCAAGTTCTTTGAGATCAAACACTTTGGGCAGTGGCTCAAGTATGTCTTTGACATACCCAAGGCTCCCGCCGTTGTCACCTCGAGCTCCGACGAGCTGCCGGACTGGATTTGCTGCCTGCAGGCGTTCAAGGATCTGATTGTCATAATGCTGAAAAAACAGCCGAAGCTCATGAGCATCCCGGAGCCACAGTTCAAGCTGATGTCCAAAAAGTGCCTGACCGTGCTGGTCGATCGCTCGCATTACCTCGAGGACATGCGTCCGTTTATAATGCTGGCAGAGCTTTATGTGTTCATTCTGCTGAAGCTGAATCACTCGTACACGAACAGCGACAAGGAGGACGAAGAGCTGATGGAGCAATTGCTGCAGCTGATGAGCCGCATCTGCTCCTGCTACGAGGACCTGCACGTGCGCGCCAAGGAGGCCTGTCTGGCCATCATCACCAAGAGCGCTCACCTCTACACGCGTCTGCTCATCCGCGACTCATCCATATCGTTGGGTTTCCTCAACTCTGTGGTCAGCATCATCTGCGCGGAGCTGCAGAGCATGGAGAACTCGGTCAGTCTGGACAGGCGGCAGTCGGTGGAGAGTACGGAGAGTACGGGATCCACAAACTCTTTGATTCTGTGCCTCAACCTGCTCAAGACCGTCGCCACGACATTTCACAGCGAAGGACCCGGCAACTGGGATCTGCCCTTTGTGTCCGTCCGCCTGTTCCAACGTCTTCTGCGCTGCATCGGCCACACGCTGCCGCTGCACAACAAGCATGTGCTCACCGTTCACCTGCTGGACGTCCTCATCGTATTCGCCAAGAGCCATTGCTCCGTGGAGTTTCTGCACTGCGACATCGGTGAGTACTTGTGGCTGAGCCTGCAGCCGCCCCGCGAACTCGTCCAGGCCAAATACGAGTTCAACAAGCCCACGGCGGATGCCGAAAGCTGGACCCCCGAGCACTGGTGGCCTGTCTACGCCCGGGGCATTGAGCTTGTGAATATAATCTACGAGAAACACAAGGGTTGCTTTCTGAAAACTGCCCTACAATTTGTGGGCATACACGAGGTGTATCTGGTGGATGCCATGCTGCTGAGCAAGCAGTCACTGGAGCCGGCTGCCATGCAGCTGATCAAGGCCACCGTCTCACTGGTGGCCAGCCTGACGGAGCACCACAAAGAGTGGGCACAGGAGCACAAAACGTCGCTCATGAATATAATGGTGAGCAGAGTGTGCCGCATTGGGTTAACGACTTGACCTTGACCCATCTTATCTTCTGTCCTTGTAGCGTGCAATGCAGAGCCTGCTGTGCCACGTCTCCACCCTGTTCCACCAGCAGCGCAATCTGAAGTGTCTACTGGCCGGCAGACACTGCCAACTGGAGATCATACGCAGCACCGCAGCGATTGTCATTGACGATGACCTCATCTCCGCCTGCAACAAGTGAGTTGTGACTGTCTTGTGGATAATGTGGATATATTTTTGGTACACCCACAGCCTCACGGACATCATCATCTACTGTGTAAAGTCGCTGCTCCAGTTCAGCCCCGATTTGATGGAACTAATCTGCTCCAGCGTCTACGAGCCGTACAAATGGTCACCGCTGCTCGACGTGAAGTTCGGAGCACCCAAGCTGAGCGAGGAAAATGTAACGCTCACCTTTAGCATGATCCTCAACCTGGTCAGCATTTATGTGAAGGCTCTCAATATGGTATGCTGCCTGCCCTGTCCGTTTGCGCATAAATCACTAATCTCTTTGAATCCACAGCAAAATCATGGCTTCAGCGAGGTGCCCCTTAACATTCTGCCCAATGTCAGCCAGGAGGTTGGCGAGGCGTCGGACATGGAGAGTGCATCAATGCTGCAGACCAACCGCACCTTCTCCAAGACCATGTCGAGCACCTCCATTGTATCCGCCAGCTGTCCCGCCAGCGAGCTGCTCTCGAACATGGACAGCCACCTCTGCCTGCTGGCCCTGGAGCACTTGCTCATGTTTGTGGCGTCGCAGGGCATTTACATGATTCGCTCCGCAGAGCTGGAGCCGCGCTGGAAGCAGGTTGTGCGGCGGGACATCAGCAACGAACTCCTCTGCTTCCATGAGTTTGTGCGCCGCAAGGTGATCGTCGACAGCCGCGACTCGCGTTCCCCCTGGCTGCGACGCAAACACGGGCTCTTCAAGCTGAGCTTCCTGGATCCCACTCGGAGCTCCAGCTCCCCCAGCAGCCGTAGCACCGATGTAGTACGCCGCACCAGCACCGCGCCAGCCAACGAGCTGCGGGTGAATGTGGTCCGACGGCTGCATCTCCAGCAACAGCATCGCACACCGGCTGCTGGCACGAATAACTTTGATATGACGCGCGAGCTGAGTCCCATTCCAGCGGGACACGGTCCGACTGGAGCCCAGCACTTGGCCACTTCGTCCACCCCGCGATTGGGCATCGACGGCAGCTCCAATGATGGCTCGGGGGAGTTGGGCAGCAGGAAGCGCCTGTATCCGGGTGAACAATTGGATGAACTGTCGGCCCTGGAAGTGCAGTACTTTCCCCCTCCGACGGAGCCCGGCTTCGGCGAGCAGTCCCAAGTGCAGTTGGTGGAGGAGGACTACCTCAAGCTAATGTCGTTGCTCTTCACTGTGATACCGACCACTGAATGAGCCATCCCTCCATCGTTGCTTCTGTTTCTCGAGTACTTCTGCAAGTTTCAATAAAGTTTCCACACAGTCACACATCGAATTCACACAAGTATGCGAGTGACGTCATCGTGGGCCATGACAAATGCCAAACGTAGACGACGAGCCCCCGGCAACGTCATTGTTGGGTAGGAGAACACAACGAACACGTGCTAACAATGTGGGAGGCACACACCGAAAGCGAGAGAGAGAGAGGAGAGCGAGCCAGCTGGAAGTTTACCTCTCTTGTTGGTAGCTCTTGTACCCGGTTAGACCTCTCTCGTGTTTCCGCCTGCCGTTGCTGTTGCTGCCGCTGCTTCTGCTGTGTGCCGGTGGCAGCGGCGGACTGTGGCTGATTAAAAGTTTTGGGCAGCTGGTTGTGTTGGGCTTTTTAGTACCTTTCGAGTCGCCCAAAGAGAACGAACGCATGTGCAGAAGCGGACACGCACAGAGCAGAGCACATTATCCAGAAATCACGCGTACAAAAGAAAGGTTTATAAAAGACTGACGCAGCCACCGTTTTGGGTTCGGGCTGATTGAATTGGCATTGCGAAAGTGCAGACAAAAAAGAGCAATAAGTGATTGTGATAATGTTCAAAGGTGTACCCACGCTAGCAAGCCAGAATCTTCGCTTCCTGAGGAGCCACACGGAGCAGGCCGCCCTGGGCCTGGCGAAACGCTCAAAGGCGTCGTCTGCGAAACTGGCCGTGGAAGATTCGACCGATGTCCAAGCTCCTGGGGAGCCGAATCTCTTGAATCGTGTCAAGTTTGGCCATACGGGACAGCAGGTGAAGCAGAAAATCGCCACTGAGGTGAGTCCGATGCGAACAGCTGATGAGGAGGAGGGATGAAGTCTCGCATTTTTGGGCCATGAATCGCGTTTCTATTGATTTTTCATGCGGTGGCACAGCTGAAGTGCAAATCCCAAAGAATCCCCTTGGTGCGCAGTTTCCCAGCAGTAAAGCAAACAATTTGCACACGTCCAAGAATAGATTTTTATGGAAATTAAGAAAAACAGTATGTCTGTATGCCAGACGTACTATGAGCATGCAATGGACTCTGTGCTCCAGTCTGGCCTGGAAGTTCTTTCATTACGAAGACAGAACTGACAGCGCCGTATTCCTGGTAGCTGGCAATAAAGATAGCGCCCTGTCGGCGGGATTTAGTTTAATTAGATAACCGTGAACCACGCCGCACCATGATTGGCGCAATCTCTCTGCTAGATAAAAAGCCCAGCCCATTCACCCGCACGCCCACAGTGATAACTTTTCTTTTGGTATCTTATCACGTGAATCGGTCTGGACAAAAAGAAAATTGTGAAATTGTCGTGACGATTTCTGATTACGCGCTAATCAGGTGCAAATCAAGTGACACACAGAAACTACTGGTCCTTACTTCCTTCTTTCATTCATTAATTTATTTAGCAACCAGTTCTGTAGCACCTAAAAATTTGGGAGTTGTCAACAAACCAATTAAAATGTCAGACGCCAGACGACGGGGCTCGGTCCCAGACGCTGACCGAGACATTGGAAACTGATTGGGAATATTCATTTTGTATAGCCGCAGTAAATCTGCTTTAAATTAATCTTTCACGCTCTCTATCGGAAATCTTTGGTGCGGTACACACACATGAATCACTTATTCCATTCCCCACAGACTCTCAGCGTGTCAAAATCACGCGAAAGTGTCAACCAAAAATAATTTAAATAAACGTGAGCGCAGCATGGCAACCGAAGAACAAACAAATTGGACTTTAGCAGGTATTCTGGTCGGAATTATCTGTTGTACTCTTAGTGCAAACGATATGCTTGAGAAGCAGCAGGTGCTAGTTATCCAACAAGCAATTTCTGAATAGACAAGATAAGGTTTGGAATCACTGGCTTTAGTAGCAGCGATTTATTGCAACTTTTATGGCAGTAATAATGCGATTGGCATGATTTTCGGTAGATTGTTTGAAAAAAGCCCCAACCAACTGTGAGACAGTAACGGTACGAGTACGGTCGTGAGAGAAGATCTCTCTCACTGTTCTCTTTCATCTTATTCCATCACTAACGGTGCTGCTGACGCCGCCGCGCTGATCGTTTTGTGCATGTTTCGACATGTCGTTGCCATGGAAGAAACGAACACTCACACACACACGCACACAACGAAACGCACATAGAATTATTCGCGTGTGTATATACTAAAAATTCAGCTGACACAACAACAAGGAACCAAGCCCCTTCGCCACTCACTCGCTCACATGGTTTCTTCGCCTTAGAAAGAGAGCACTGGACGTTCCGTTCTCGAATTTTCCCCCAATAATTTCGTTTCTCTTGTGTTCGTGTGGTTCTCTTTTGGCGCTTGAGCACTTCCGTGCAAATTGTGCGTCAAATATTTCGTCAACCTTCCGAATTTCATTTGGAAAGGTGTCAGTCAGGTACGTCCCACGCAAAAGGCGCCGCCGAGCCTCCCACCGCCACCTCCACCTCTGTCTCTGCGGTTCCGCTTGACCAAAACTTGTTTGCGAAATTCTTTATGAAATTATTATTTGTTATATTTTTATGCCGCATCTGCTGCTGCTGGCGTGTTCACATGACTTTCTTTCCGATCAATATTTAATAATGTATTCCTCACAAAGCAAGTGCGAAAACAGCTGCTCGTTAAGAACTGATTTGGCATGGAAATAATGGAAGGCAGGCAATGCCCTGCTGGGGTTTCACCTCTCTCTTGGGAATAGAAAGAATAGGAATGGAATTAGTTGATTTAAGGAATGTTTGAATCAAATTAATCAAGATATGGCGGGCTATCTTCCCCCCAGACAGTTGAAGGAGCGGAAGCGTCTGCTGATGTCATGCGCCTTTTGGGTTGGGTTGGGTAACCCAATGGGCATTAGTAGGAAGTATTTAGTTACATAGAAACTACAGTCCAACTTGAATTTAAGTGAATGTAAAGACAGTAGGCCAGGCTGTATCTTTAACTGCACAAATTATGGCGTAAATGGAATCATGAAATCAATAAGAACTGCAAGGAAACTGGTGCAAAGGATAGGCGATTCGACTCCAATTACACAAGTAAAGGTACTAAGCCATAATTAAATGTTTTCCGCAAAATAAAACCGAGTATATAAGCTGCTGGCTTATGGGTTGAGTCCGTTATTCAGCGTTCAACCCAGCAGCGGAATACACTAAAAATTGGCCTTAAATATGTTTGTACGTGTCGAACACTGTGAGATAACACGAAATACGTGACTCAGGGGACATTCCTAGCCGGAATGCACACCTCCACAGAAATTAAATGTGTTTTAATATATTTTCTTGGCTTTTTCAGAAGAAACTGCGCGCTCCGCCGCTCATGAATTTGGTTTTTGCCAATCGCAAGTTATCCTTCTATGACACCAGCTCCGGACGCAAGGAGGAGAATGCCAAACTGTAAGTAACCAGCAGAATCGAGTGCAACATTTGCCACTTATCACACTCCAGAGCACCCACCCAACCGAATGCATTCGGCACACACTAACAGTTAGAATCGCAAAATATTTACACCACTCATTCGCACTTGCTCTTTGGCTGTTGGCTGCTGTTGCTCCCACTCCTGCTCCCATCCATGCCACGTGGCTCAAATGAGTTGTGTCCACAGGCTCTGCGGATCAGCGGACACTCGGATACTGGGATACCAGGCCAGATTCCCCATTTATTTATAGATTTCTATTCATAGATGGCCAAATATTGTTTTCAAAAACTGCAGCCAGAAACAAAAACGAAAACAATTTACAGACGCAATTAGCAGAAAGAACGAAAAAGTCCACAGAAATGTGCCCTGCCCTGTTTTGCAATAACATTTCATGACTGCATTGAGTAAATAGAGTACACATTTTGTTGTCAATCTGTGCAGACATATTCACTCTTATTTTTTGGAGGTGCCCTTTGTTTAATGTGGAATACGGCCTGGAATTCGGGTACGGCCTGAATCTGTATCGCAGAATGCGCTAATTGCCGGCAATCGCGTGCGCATAAAAATAAATTAACATACGTTTATTAAACGAAGATAAAAATCGAAATTCGCTCAACTCTCTGGCATCCATGTGCCTGTGCGGACAGACAGACATATGAACATATAATGTTGGTGTAGCCGTTGCCCAAAACTATAAAACCATTGCCCGATCGCCGATTGCGCTCATTTCGTGAGTGACGGGCCACAAGTTTGTACAGAGAGCAGGAATCGTGGTATCGTAGCCAAACGGACAACAGACACAGATGAGCATGGGAGATCGCAGTTGGAGCCTGTTGCAGTATGCAACGGAGCAGGCGCCCATCCCAATGGACGGCTACACCGCCGAGGAGGCGGCCCAGTTCAAGGATGTCATTCGCCAGCGAATTGTCGATGATCTCAAGTCGATGACTGGCGAGGAACTAATCGAACTGGTCAAGGAAAATGCAGCCAAAGTGGTAGAGGAAAAGGCAGCCACACAGGCAACCCCCTCGACGCCCATTGATGGCGTGGCACGCGTACAGGACGATGCGGATCTGATCGATGCGGGCATCATAGCCGAAATGGTGGCGGGACTGTGCACCAAGAGCCAGAAGGAGACCTTCGTCAAGGTGATAACGAAGTATATCAGGTAAATGTGACTCACTGGAGACGTGCCCACCAGCAGCACCATAAGCTTTGGGCCTTATCAGCATGACGGAGGCGTCTCAAAGGTTCCTCAGCGTCATGTCCTCTTATCGTACCTGCCCAGAGCATAGCTGTATGTGCCGCAGACGGGCAAACCCCAGAGCCATTAAAATGCCATAAATCCTATAAAACACACAGCTAGACAGACTCTCGCGTGTGTGTGCAGAGTGTGTGTAGAAAAAAGGAGTTAATTAATTTATTTTATTGGCAATAACATGATTTAGAAATTAGCACCTCGCGGCTCGACTCTGCTCGACTCTCTGTGGTTTACTCTCCGCCCCTGTCCCTGCCACAACCTCCTGCTCCCTTGCAGCGCCGCTCCATCTAAGTGCTCCGAACAGACCCAACCGAAAGTCACACATTTCGATAATGTATAAAATGCCGGCGCGCTTACAGTTGTTCCCATTAAAGTTGCAACAGTTCAGCGTTCAAGTCAGGGCAAAAGCGAGTTCCAGCGCAACAGACACACTCGCAGTAAACAGATAAATAAATAGCTGCAAATAATACCAGTAAACGATAGCAATGGTGAAGAGCAAGGAAGTGGCTGAAGTGCTGCAGGAGCTGAAGCGCCAGAGCGAGGATGGGGAGGCGAGCAAGGAGCGCGAGGAGACGTACAGGCGCGGCAAAGAGCAGGAAACCACAGAGACGGCGGCCATCATCGAGGAGATCATCGAGGGCATCTCACTGCAGAATCGTCGCGGCACAATTGTCCGTACAATTTCCGCCATAATAAGGTAAAAATAGAGCCAACAGACAGCGAGGAACAGCGCCAGGGCCAGAGCAGGAACGCCAAAAGGTTGTCATAAAAATAGATAGTGCCAGCAAGCAGAACACACCCACACCCACCCAACCAACCCACTACAATCTCAGCCCCCACACCCACACCGACAGACACGAACAAACAATGAGCGTTGATTGACGCTCATTACAATTAACATATGGAAATCGATTCTATATCTACAATAACGATTACGCTCTGATCATCCTGTTTATCACTCCTTTTAGCAATCAGCGACGCCACTATTCGATGCGGCCGTGAGTAATCAAGTTTATTGTGCTCCCACTCCTCTTTCTACTAGTCCTGCGTAGATTTGACTCCTTCCTCCATCAAAATTAACGATAAAAAACCCAAACGATCAAAGCCGATCGCTCAATCAAGCTCTCAACTCGACCAAATTGAAGTTGATTGAAGTCTGCAGAACAAATATTAATTTAAGCAAATTGACAGTTCCAAAAATTAATCAATTATTGGCAAAAATCTATAAATACTCCAGACTGGATTCGTGCAGTTTGCGACCAGAGCCCCTGGCACGTTGCTGCATTAGCTGGGATGTCTGTGGGGAAATTAGCACCTGGTGTCCAGCGCCACAGCAGATCCCCCACACCAAATGGCATTTAGTAGTTGTAGCAAACGAATACCCTTTACTCTAGGGGTATATCCAGATTGGCACTTGCTTTTGCTTTGTCTTTGGTGCCCGAATCTGAAATATTGGATATCTTGGCGTCGTTTAGTTACATTTTGTGTATTTTTTGGTCGGAATTTTGCTTTGCTTTTCGACACACGCATGCTAAAAGTCGGAGATCCGTGCCTGCCGCTCAATTAGCGTGTGCCCTAAAATTCCAATTGCTTTCGGCATTTGCGGGGGTTACCATTCCATGCCGATGCGATGCCGCTAATTGTCCAACCGTTAACCGACTGTGTCTCTCTGTCTATCCGCACAGCCATCGGGAGCAGGAGCAGCGCAATGCGGAGGATGTGCTGTTCGATATGTTTGCCAGCGAGACGACCGGCCTGATCTCGATGGGCAAGTTCCTCAATGGCCTCAAGACCACCGGCATCAGGCGCAATGATCCACGTGTGCGCGAGCTGATGGACAACCTCAAGAAGGTGCACAAGCTGAACAACTACGAGACGGGATCCTCGGCGGAGACGCAGCACCTCAACCGAGAGACTTTCAAGGCGTAAGTGGACAATCGAAGAACTTCCTGCAACTTCCACTTATCCTCTGACTAATCACTAATCACTCCACAGCGTGGTGGCTCCCAATATCGTACTGATTGCCAAGGCATTCCGACAGCAGTTCATCATACCCGACTTCTCGAGCTTCGTCAAGGACATTGAGGAGATCTACAATCGCTGCAAGATCAACACCTCGGGCAAGATCGCCGACTACATTCCCCAGCTGACGCGCTACTGCCCCGAGTCGTGGGGCGTGAGCATTTGCACCGTCGACGGACAGCGCTTCTCCATCGGCGATGTGGAGGAACCGTTTACACTGCAAAGTTGCAGCAAGCCGCTTACCTATGCCATCGCCCTGGAGAAGCTCGGTCCGAAGGTGGTGCACTCCTACGTGGGCCAAGAGCCCAGCGGCAGGAACTTCAATGAGTTGGTCCTGGATCAGAATAGTAAGTGGAACTAGGGGGATCCCGTATCAATAATAATTGATTATTTCCCCCCACAGAGAAGCCACACAATCCCATGATCAATGCGGGCGCCATTCTCACCTGCTCGCTGATGAACGCGCTGGTCAAGCCAGACATGACCTCTGCCGAAATCTTTGACTACACCATGTCGTGGTTCAAGCGTTTGTCCGGCGGCGAGTACATTGGCTTCAACAACGCCGTGTTCCTGTCGGAGCGCGAGGCGGCTGATCGCAACTACGCCCTGGGATTCTACATGCGGGAGAACAAGTGCTTCCCGAAGCGCACCAACCTGAAGGAGGTGATGGACTACTACTTCCAGTGCTGCGCCATGGAGACCAACTGCGAGGCCATGTCCGTGATCGCGGCCAGCATGGCCAACGGCGGCATTTGCCCCACCACCGAGGAGAAGGTCTTCCGGCCGGAGGTCATCCGGGATGTGCTCTCGATCATGCACTCCTGCGGCACCTACGACTACTCGGGACAGTTCGCCTTCAAGGTGGGTCTGCCGGCCAAGTCTGGCGTCAGCGGCGGCATGATGCTGGTCATCCCCAACGTAATGGGCATCTTTGCCTGGTCGCCGCCACTCGACGACTTGGGCAACACCGTGCGCGGCCTGCAGTTCTGCGAGGAGCTGGTCAACACGTTCAATTTCCATCGCTACGACAACCTGAAGCACCTGTCCAACAAGAAGGATCCGCGCAAGCATCGCTACGAGACGAAGGGTCTGTCCATTGTCAATCTGCTCTTCTCGGCGGCCAGCGGCGATGTGACGGCCCTGCGCCGGCACCGACTCTCCGGCATGGACATCACCCTGGCGGACTACGATGGACGCACCGCCCTGCACTTGGCCTCCTCGGAGGGGCACCTGGAGTGCGTCAAGTTCCTGCTGGAGCAGTGCCACGTGCCGCACAATCCCAAGGATCGGTGGGGCAACCTGCCCGTCGATGAGGCCGAGAACTTTGGCCACTCGGACGTCGTCGAGTACCTCAAGGGCTGGGCCGAGAAGGCCGCGACAGCCCCCGAGTGCACACCGGAGGCGGTGACCACCAAAACCGAGGCGGATGAGGTCAGTTCAGTTCAAAGAGTGAAGCCAACTCCAGATAAAAACAATTCCAATCAAACATTTCAGGAGCTGTGCAGCACGAGCGACCTCGATCGCAGCCCCACCACCAGCCCCATTCCCACAGAGTGCGGCTCGGGCCTGTCCAGCCCGGCGCCCTCGGAGGCGGGCAGCACGGCGAGCATCGCCAGCGATGACAAGACCAAGCCGGGTCTCTAAACAGCCAGAGATGGTCCGCCACCCACCGGACTACCCGTAGAATCTCTCCTTCGCTCTCGATCGCCTGTGTCTAAATTATTTGCACAACCATTTAGTTCTTACGAAGCCTTAGCTTAGGGTTGCCCAAGCTGATTGGCGCCTAATTTAATTGTTAATAAACCAAAAACATCCCATTTAAGCCAGGTCCCCGCTGCAGCTCGAGCGGCATTGGTACTTACCATCGTTAGTTAGCGACATCTATTCCAGAATATCTAACTGAAACAATGACAATAACTTAACAAATAACAAGTACACATAAATATTTGTATTTATCTATTTACTAACCGATTTTTGGGGTCTGCGACCCTCCATTACAGTATGCTATAGTCAATTAATGTTTCTATGTGTGTTGTATGTATTATTCTGTTCAGATAAATCAAGTTTACATATATAAAGTTAGTGCACAAAACAGAGAAATTCATCAAACTTTTACTTGAACATTCAAAATGATTATTTCCCCAGTTCTACATCACTCTTTACATCCTACATTCCCACACATGAATGTATACATTCGAGCGACTGCTACATGACATTCGTGCGGTACTTTACAGGTACACGAAGTTGGTGTGGAGCATTCGGCTCTCGGCTCCCCATGCTCGGCACTGTGCGCTCCATCTAGCTGCCGGCCAATTCCGAATTTTGATTCCAATTTCAGTTCGTTCACAGCATTCGTGGAGCTCGCACAGAGCCAGAGAGAGAGAGAGAGCGAGGGAGTGATTCGTTTCGGTTTGTTTTTGGAGTTTCCATCACGGACTCATCAGGAACGTCGTCGTTGCCGTTGCCGGTCCGGGAATATGTGTGTGCGTGGTGCAGCTGCGTTCCGTTCGCTCGTTTCACTGCAGATGAATTAATTGGTGGAAATATTTACAAGCAAATTCATTGGAGCGACCACAAATCCAATTACACTTAAACATATTCATATTCATTATTGGATATTCGTTATTCGTGGAGTGTTTTTTGTGTGTGTAATTACTTAATTGAGCATCTAAAAAGAGAAAAGGGTTTCGCTGCCACACGCCATTACATCTTGGGGTAGGTTGTGTCTTGGCCCGGCGTAGAGTGGCAACAGCAGCAGCAGCAGCAGCATCGCTGGGTGGCATCGTCTATAGCTGCTCCACTTCCGGTTCCGCCTGTCCGTGTCTGTGTCTGTAAGCCACTGAATTCAGCAGACCCAAATCGGATTACTCAGTTTGTTGCCACACAAAAAGGATGTCTATTGTGGCTGCCACTGGCTCTCCCTTTCTCTATCTCTGTCTCGTCCGAGGCTGCCCCAAAAACTGACAAACTCGGCACATTTTGCTGCATATCCGGGGCATTCTACACTCGGGAACGGTTTCTTTTGTGACTGGATTTTTGGCTGCTCGTTTTGTTTGTTTGTTTTGTGTGCTTCCTCCACAGTCGCGACAGTCGAGACAGTCGAGAGGCCCGTATCTGCAGCGTTAGCAGCTGTGGAATTGCATAATGTCCAGTTTCCTCTTCAGAACGCAGCTCAAGCGATAGCATCTAAATGGGGGAATTTGGGGCTCGAGAAGTCTAAGTATGTCTCTGGAAATTGAACTCATTTACAAGCAGACAGAGTCTCACTCTAATCGGGAAGCCAATCAAAGCAAATGGAGCACTCTCGCAGCACCCCCTCACCCTGGCACTTGTACTTCATACTGACAATAATTGTCAGAGCATAGCTGCCAATAATAATCGGCAAGGGAATGCAAATAACTTTGGAGCCAGTGTGTGTGTGAGTGTGAGTGGGTGGGCGGGTCAGTCAGTCACTCGATTGGAATCAGTCCAGTCGTGGGAAACGGACACATGTCGGTGGGGGGCGGACATTGTAATGCAAACAAGTCGCAGGAATCCATGGGAGAAGGAAGTTGGCTTCGGCATCAACATTTGCTATGCATTCATGTGTCCATCAAGTGGGTTCAATGAACTGCCAAGAAGTGGAGCGGCCAATAAGTCATTGATTGGTGTAGGAGATTCCCACTCGCTGGGGACACCAGCGGAAATTGGCGTTCTCCTTAGAACCCAATCGGACGTGTGATGAGACAATTTCAGACACAGCAGCAGAACTGCAACAGAGACAGAGACAGCAAGCAGAATGCAAAACCAAGTCAAGTGCATTGCCCTGCCCTGGCTTCAGCTCCTGTTGACGCTGCACTTTTGCCACCTTACGCGGCATACTCTCGTGGAGTGGAGTGGCCAAAAATAAAAACCAATTCCGATTCCCGGCCTCAGCATGAATGTTGTGCATGGCTGGACTGTAGGCGGGGGCCCCCGTTCCCATTGTGGCCAAGGAAGGGTCGGGGAGTTCGCGCCCAGCCTCGGCCCATTCATACGTAATGAAAACTGGCATCTGGCGGCGCCGCAATTCATCGTCAGATTGTTTCGGTAGGGAGATGCGGAAGAGTTCTTTCTTTGCAGACACAGATGATGCGGTGGGAGGATGCGGATGTAGCTGTGCTGCAGTTTGCTGCTGTTGCTGTTCCCTCTATGAATATGCCGCACATAAAACATATATTTACTCGTATAAAAACCACACCACATACAAATCTTTCTACACTTTGTAGGGGAACAAACAGAGAGCAAACAGAAACCATCAAAATTGATTGCTTTAACATGGACTCGAATTCGGTGAGCCCCCTGCCGCCGCTGGAGGCACCATTGGCCATGTTGGACAGCGAGAAGACACCGCCTGGGACCCCGAACGGCATCGAGATGCCGCCACCGCCAGACGAGAAGTAAGTTCAAACCGATTCCCAATCGCACAACATTTTCTCACTGGCATCATCAAGCAATCAACACAATTCACAGCTTCCCTGCCTCCAAAAACATTTGTGCATAAATATTTAAGTAAATTGTGTCACTTAGAACACAGATTTGCAGACAGACAGACAGACAGACACATCCCACAAATGGCCCCAGAGAGCACAGAGCAGAGCAGAGACAATTGGAGAGCTGGCAATTGGTTCTGTTGCTCAGCTGGCAGCTGGATTTGTGTTTTGTGTTTCCACCGACTAAGTCTCAGGGTAAACTCTGTACCAGTCTTATGTGCCAGCCCCTCGTTGAAGCCTGTCCTGGCCGTTAATCGATTCTAATGGCACCATGCGGCGTATGTGAATGGGATTGGGGCACGTTAGCATTACGCTCTGCCCCAAAAGGCTAAGGCTAATTAACAACAACAACAACAACTGTTGACGCCTACACACCCTTTGACTTGTGGGGTGTACTCTGGGTTGTTATTTTTACGCGCCAATTTCCTAATTCACATATCTTTGAAAGTCGTAAATTTCATTTTAATGCGACCTCGCTCGCAAATCACACACAAAACTCGGGCACATCCTTCCCCCCACACAGAGACACACACACTGACACACAGACACACACACATGCAACAGTTGATCGCGTGTGCGCGTACAGTTGCCTCCGGTAGTAAACATTCCCATCCCATCCCCTCCCACTCCCACTCCCTCCTTGTCCTTGTCCACCAACTTCAAGTAATTACGAACATATTTTCCAGACGAACGCACATCTGCCCTGTGTCCTTAGTTGGCTTCAACCTTTTCGCCGCCTTCTTCTGGCACATTTTCATTCCGTTTTCATTTGCTTTTCATTTTCATTTTCATTTTCATTTGATTTTAAGTAATTTTTTTGGGCGCGCTCCCACTCCAAAAAAAGGAAATCCACCAGCAGAGGGCTCCACCGACCTCGAGTAATGACCAAAGCCGGGCAGAGCTGAGCAGAGCCACTAACCAAATAGTATAATAGATATCCAGCTTTGAAGAAGCAAAACGTCACCGCAAAATGTGCGCCTTGGAGTCCCAGGCCTCTGCCTGGAGTCCCGGCTACAAGTATTAGTGCATGTAGAACACGCAGCAGAAGCCCAAGCTACATGGGTATTAGTGTTTGTAGAGCGCGCAGCTAGAAGCTACATTTGTATAAGTTCGTGTAGCCAATGATTTTGTAGCGCTCCAAACCGGTTTCACACGGACACTGCAAGCAATGTATGTGTTGGTGCGTTGACTTCCTAAACTGTGATGAAACGAAAATTCGTTTTGATGATTTGATTTTGTTTTCGGGGCTTGGCGTATGAACCTGACCTGCCGCAACATGTGCAGAATGAGGGGTGGGGGTTGGTGGCCAGACCCTTGGAAAAAATAAATATACCAATAAAAGTTGTTATTGTATTTGAATGCTGTAATTGTTTTAAATGCAGATTTTATACTGCTTTATTCAAAATTGTATGCATATTATGGAAACGCCGTCGCTTCTCGACTTCGTTGCTGCCGTATTATCAACATTGTTACCAAATCCATCTTTTACAGACAAATCATTTTATTTCATTTCATACAACTTTTCAACTGCTGTTTTCGTCGTCGTTTCTGTTCTCGACTTCATGTGCGCTTTAATTGTTAGCGCTTGAAACCTTTTCATTTTTTTTTTTTTTTGCTTGTGAGCTAACATACCATTTAAAATGAAAACCCTCAAGACTTTATGAAGTAGCTTGCCCCTCAATATCAAAATAAATTTGTTTTGTGTGACCTTTATATGCTTTATATAATTTAGGGTGAAAGGGGTAACGGATATTAACATCTGAATATGTATACAAATAATGAATTGCGGCAATCGACTTTGCGATACAAATATTTCCCATTAGAGTATTCAGAGTCACGGTGTGAACAAGCAAGAAGTTTTGACGGAACGGGACATGGAGACATGTTTGATGGCAAGGCGGCTGCCTTGCACATGTACACACACATTAACACTTGCACATTTTCCTCCGTCTCCCATCGGCAAATCGAGATTTGGACAACTGACCTCAAATTTGATGCCCAAGCAAGGCACTAAAATCTGCATAGACCCACCGCGTACTTATTATTTTTTTGTTTTATTTGTGTACATAATTTACATATGTATGTATAATGTACATACATATGTGTGTATGTACAATTATTCATATGTTCTTACATAAATATGTATGTAAATTTGTACATTTGTTTGTATTTATAATTTATAATTAAGCTGATCGTTAGCTCATTGTGCACAAATTTACACATACATAGTATGTACATTATACATACATATGTAAATTATGTACACAAATAAAACAAAAAAATAATAAGTACGCGGTGGGTCTATGCAGATTTTAGTGCCTTGCTTGGGCATCAAATTTGAGGTCAGTTGTCCAAATCTCGATTTGCCGATGGGAGACGGAGGAAAATGTGCAAGTGTTAATGTGTGTGTACATGTGCAAGGCAGCCGCCTTGCCATCAAACATGTCTCCATGTCCCGTTCCGTCAAAACTTCTTGCTTGTTCACACCGTGACTCTGAATACTCTAATGGGAAATATTTGTATCGCAAAGTCGATTGCCGCAATTCATTATTTGTATACATATTCAGATGTTAATATCCGTTACCCCTTTCACCCTAAATTATATAAAGCATATAAAGGTCACACAAAAACAAATTTATTTTGATATTGAGGGGCAAGCTACTTCATAAAGTCTTGAGGGTTTTCATTTTAAATGGTATGTTAGCTCACAAGCAAAAAAAAAAAAAAAAAAAATGAAAAGGTTTCAAGCGCTAACAATTAAAGCGCACATGAAGTCGAGAACAGAAACGACGACGAAAACAGCAGTTGAAAAGTTGTATGAAATGAAATAAAAATGATTTGTCTGTAAAAGATGGATTTGGTAACAATGTTGATAATACGGCAGCAACGAAGTCGAGAAGCGACGGCGTTTCCATAATATGCATACAATTTTGAATAAAGCAGTATAAAATCTGCATTTAAAACAATTACAGCATTCAAATACAATAACAACTTTTATTGGTATATTTATTTTTTTCCAAGGGTCTGGCCACCAACCCCCACCCCTCATTCTGCACATGTTGCGGCAGGTCAGGTTCATACGCCAAGCCCCGAAAACAAAATCAAATCATCGAAACGAATTTTCGTTTCATCACAGTTTAGGAAGTCAACGCACCAACACATACATTGCTTGCAGTGTCCGTGTGAAACCGGTTTGGAGCGCTACAAAATCATTGGCTACACGAACTTATACAAATGTAGCTTCTAGCTGCGCGCTCTACAAACACTAATACCCATGTAGCTTGGGCTTCTGCTGCGTGTTCTACATGCACTAATACTTGTAGCCGGGACTCCAGGCAGAGGCCTGGGACTCCAAGGCGCACATTTTGCGGTGACGTTTTGCTTCTTCAAAGCTGGATATCTATTATACTATTTGGTTAGTGGCAGAGCAGAGCAGGGTGTGTTTGCAGTAGTGAGAGTGGTGGGTGCTTCTCCTTACCCCCCACCCGTAAGTGCTGACTGACCCAGAAGCAAAGTTCTTGTGCCACAAATTGGGGGAAGCCTCGTTTCCATAAATATTTGATAGGCTCCCAGGCTGCTGCTGCCAGGTGTCTTGATTGATTCATGCTCACTCAGCCACACATTTATTTCATTTCACCCATTTATTTATAGATCCAACCCCAAGACACTCACTCGTACGTACATGCGTATTATTGATGTACAGGTGCCCCATTAATTAGGCACCGAATTGAGGCAACTACTCCTCATACACTTGTTATGTACTTTTGTTTGTCCACTTTTGGTCACATTATTTATGTACTTTTAATCTGTTGGCGTATGAGTCGCGTCTTGACTATCTTTTATCTTTACAATATTTATCTTAGCAATAGGAGCCGCTGCAGGCAGTAATAATCTTGAAAGTCAAAAATTGTATAATCCAAGGCCTTGGCTTTGGGTAGATAACTTTCAAGTACATTTCTGTTGGTTATATCAGCGTACATATGCATATAAATGGATTAGTAAGGCTTACAATGATTTCCGATCTTCTCATTACAATTTAGTTCTGTTTGTTGTGTATTTTATTCAATTTAATTTGTTTTTTTTTTAACAAATTACATTTCATTGCACCTTTGAATTCTTACATTTGACATGCAATCTACACGCATGGTTTGTGTCTCGACTACACTCGAGCGATCTTTATCAAAAACACCCTAACGCGTCGTTCGTCGTTTTCAACGATCTGGCGCACGGCTACACAACAGCTTTGGGCTGCCGGAAAATTGAAATTTTGTGCTTGTCTTGTCTCGATCGCCCGTTACAACAGATATCTGTTGTTCCCCGTGTATATACTGTCGCTTGTCGCTGCTTGTCGTTTCTCGATACGTGTGAGGATAGCGGGCGGCATTTGAATATCGTTTGTGTGTGTTTTGCTGCTGGTGTGTGTCTTGTGTCTCTCGCTCTTAACAAAAGGAGCAACATAAACAAAAGAATAACCGAAACCGGCGATTTTATAATTAAAGCGTTTTGTTTATACTCTTGCGGAGTGTGTGTGTGCCACTTTTTACCAACTTTAGATGCTTCCAATTGTGTAAAACACACAGAATTCTGTGTGGCTTTCTTTGGCTCTTTCGGTGTGCTGTAAAATTGAGAGTTTTTCGGTGCCTAAATCGAAATTTGCATCTATAGAAATCGCATTAATTAAAGCCGCTGCGTGTGAACTTTTCTGCCCCGCATGAGCACACGAATAGATAACGAATCTGCGGCTGTATGGGATCGTTTATGGCAGAACAGAACTCGAACCTCGAATCGAACATTTTGTGATTGACAAATTAACGCATTTAAATTAGCAGCTGTATCTGTTCGATATCTGGGTTCTGTTTCAGTAGTTTCAGCGATTAACGATCCCACCAACAGTCAGATGACAGTGCCAGTGTTCCCCCTACTCTACCCCCCTTTCCGTGTCACAATTGTCTATAAATTGGCATTTTGCAGCAACCCAAACTCAATTGCGGAAAGCTTTACCCCATGAGCGATCTATAGAAAACTAATATATAGCTGTATATATAGTGACGCATCATTCAGATCGTTTCTAGTGGGGGGTGCGACAAAAAAAACAAGAAGCCAAACACCCAGCAGTTTTGTCAAGTAATTTCGAACACTTGACTAAATGCGCGATCGTCACTTGGCCAAAATGCCGCGTGGAGGAACAACAACAGCGTAAGTGAACCCCTTGCAAAACACGCACACAAGACCCCCAATCGAGTGTACAATATTTATTTAAATTAAACAATTGCGGATTAAGGCGAAAAACACTGGCGACGAGTCGGGCGGAGTTCATCTGAGGATCGCATTCGTTCCCGCAGTTGTGTCGCCTCTGGTTATGGCACCGCGAATTCGATTCTATCTTCAAGATACAATTTCAGAGGCACATGTGTGTGTGCGTGTGTATATTTATGATTGTATATGCAATCATGTCGCTTAATATGATCGGACACCCGCACTCTGGCGAGCCGCAATTGAGACTCCGAGACGACGCGCCGTCTCTAAACAATTGTCGGGCATTGTAAAATAAAACCACAGCGCACTTCACTCTGCTCTATCCACATAATTAACCCGCAGGATACATACAGACATATGTATGTACATCCAGCGTGTTGTGTATGGATTTTCAGTGGTGCGTGCTGCTGCGGGGGCCAACAAATGTTTTAATTTGCCTCCAGTTGCAGACTTTTAATTGTGCATTCCGCTCCGGCTCGTTATTTGTTACATCCTATGGCTGCTGTAATTGAAATATGCCCAGGCTTCCTGGAGTACTCTGAATCCTCCTCAGTACTCCGCCTGCCCGCACTCTTCGCGCTGTCTCCATGTTGGACAGTTAACGCTGCTCCAGTTACCGTTGGGGAGGCGGCCTGTGCCTCCGGCAACGTCTTTAGCGCTGCGACAGCAGTTATGGCCATAATTAGCCTGCTTTTAAGTACAGATACGGACAGAGTGCTCTTCTGTTCCTCTTTTTTTGTGCCTGTGGCTGCTATTTGTATGGCGACATCTTGTGGCCATGGCAATCGCAGACAGAATCACCATCACATGATCTTATCTCTTCGCGTGTGATAAGAAAACATTAACATTTGTCTAAGCTTTGGGCTGATGCTGTGTGATGACGGATGCCTTGCCCCTGAACTGTGCAGCTACACTTTCCGCATTCCCCTCTCTGTGCTGTGCTGTGCCATTTGCAGCAATCAACGGAATGAAACGACTTTAATTAAATTTGCATCTATCAAGAGGTTGATTGGTTGCCATCTTCGGCCAGCAGCCTTTGTAGGGTAATCCCCTGCAATGCCATTCGTGTGGAGGATGCATCTGAGAACTGTCCACTTGTGCGGCGCTTTCTCTGTGGCACTGTGCCTGCGCCTATGCCTGTGGGTGCCCAGTGCCGAGTGTCAACAGCCTCCTTCGCTTCGCTTCGCTTGGATGACCCATTATCCACAGCCATGACTGAGGTTCAGGTTCACGTTCAAGCCCGGCATCGACTTGCAATCCAAAACAGGTGGCGGCGGCACAGGCAAAAACAAGTTTTCCATAAAGCGAAAAGCTTTTAGCGAAAATTTCTCAGACCAGCAGCAGCTCGCTCCCAGTTGAAAAGTGAAAGAGATACACATGCACACATGCAGATGCATAGATACAGATACACAGCGCCGATGCACACCCATTTGTGGGCCCGACTGCTGTCTGCAGTCTGCCGTCTGCTTATTTGCTGCGGCAAGTGAAATGTGTGTTAAAGCAAACACACACACAGCTCTGCCCCTTCTCCAATGTGTTGAAAGCTAAATGCCTGCCCCAACCACAGAGGCAGCCACTGCAGCAGCCAGAGAGGCACAGACACCGAGCTGTAGGAGTACGAGCAGTTGCTGCTGTTGTGGCAAGCATCGTTCATTGACATCGCCATCGAATGTGTCTGTCTGGGCTTGGGCTCTCTTTCCACTCAGAAGATCTTTCTCTCTCCCCCTCTGTGGCTCTGTGGCTCTCTCGCTGTCAGTGGATTATTGTTGCATGTAAATTAGAGCATTCATTAGCACTATCACCAAATGTTGCAAGTGGCACTGGGAAAGTGAGAGTGTGACTGTGACTGCGACTGCCAGTGATAATAGTACTTAATAGTTTCCCATTTGCTTTGCTTTTGCTTTCATTATCGCAGCATGAGTCAGGGGTGGAGGGGGTATACGGGGTTGTGGCAGGGGCGCAACGCACTATTAATTTAAATAATCATTTTGTTTGCTTTCGTTTCGCATGCCACTGCAATGCATTTCACTTGAAGAGTTGTCCGCCTGTCTGTCCGCCTGTCTGACTGCCACTGGGCCTGGCCAAGAGCTGCACTTGGGACTGGAATGATTAAGCGCCTCGTTGGCAGCCAGCAATGCGCCTAATTACCCCAGCCTCCAGCGCAGCCCCCACAGCCCATAATCCAGTTTGTTTGTTGGCTGTTTACATTGAACAGATGGCCCGCGGATTTGCTGGGGCAGCTCCTTCACCCTGCTGGGTTGGGGGAACTTCTCACAGAGCAATGTACCAGTGCAGCACCCATGCCCATGCTCTGATGATGGATATGTTTCGGTGATGATATCATTCCACCCATCATGGGATGACATATGATCGCTCGACAAGTGATGAAATGAATACTCGTGCACCCCCGGCCACAATTGAATTGAAACCATCAAATTTTGACTCCGTTGGGGGAGTGGAGTGGCAAAGGAAACACTTTCCCAGCTGTCATACAGAATTAATCAGTAAATTAAACTCTCACACTGCCGTACAAATCCCCCAATGGGCAACAAATTAAACAAGCTGCGGTCCATGTTTAAGAAGAGGTGAAAAAAGCAAGTACCAAATATTCAGCTGGCAACACAGAGCTGGCTCCACTGCACAGAGCTGGGAAATCTGGGGTAGCTTCAAAGGAAATGGGAAATTTACTTAGCAAATTAGATAATTGCAGAAACTCTCTTAATCTCAGTGATTCCACTTGAGGGTCTGGCTGGCTGTTGTGCATCAATTAGGCCGATTAGCAGCACATTCAACCCGCAATTAGTTCAACTAAATCTCAAGAGAATTTCCATAATTCCACAGCAACATTACAAATTATGCTTAAATGGGGAACCATTTACATGTGGAACAGTTCTGTGTTGGGCAAATCTCTGGAAATGTTTAATTTTTGACCATGTAACACCTCCCCACGAAAAGGAACTCCAGCAAAATGAAAGCCATTGACAAACCCTTTATCGATGAGCTGAACCGAATGCTATTCCGTCGACCCCGTCTTGGCATACTGCCCAAGAAAGAGTAACAGAATTGAAATTGAAATTGTAATTAAAATTGAAAATTAACTCCTTGCAGGCGCTATGAGGAGGATCCGGATAATGCCTGGAACTGCTGCTCCTGGTGCGAGTACTTGCTGATCGTGATACTCTCCACCATTCTGCTGGTGGGTGTCCTGGTGCTGACCCTCTTCTGGGTGATGTTCTATCGCGATGGCTTCGCCTGGTCCGAGAGCCCCAAGCAGCAGTTCAATCTGCATCCCATCCTGATGATTGCCGGTTTCGTCACTCTCTCTGGATTTTGTAAGTCACCTGCCATTGTTTTCAGCTGTTGCACGATCTCATCATGATTGTCTCTCTGTATCTTCTGTCCGCGCAGCCATCTTGATCTATCGCCTGTGCCGGTGCGTGAAGCACATCTATGTGAAGCTGATCCACATGTTCTTTCACGCCATTGCCATTCCGTGCATCGCCCTGGGTTTCCTCTCCGTCTTCGACTCCCACGAGGCATTGCAAAAGGTGAACTTCTACAGCCTGCACTCGTGGCTGGGTTTCGTGACTATGGGCATGTTTGTGCTGCAGTTTGTGATCGGATTCTTCAGGTATGTCCCATACACCCCCCCCAATGTCCCAATCCCGCATACTAATCACCACATTGCCGATGCCTACATTAGCTTTCTGGTGATGCTCTGCTGTGAGAACAAAACCTACAGCTGCCGCTCCGCCATGGTGCCCATACACGCCAGTCTGGGTCTGGCCAACTTCTGGCTGGCCATTGCCACATCTGTGACGGGTCTCATTGAGAAGGAGCGCGAGACGGTGGCCGAGACCAACGTGAGGTGAGTGTCTGTCTCTTTGTGCTTTTATCCTTTCTAATTATTCTATTTTGTAGCGCCGAGAACAAGCTCATCGAGCATTACATCACCAGTGCCATCGGCATTACTCTGATCTTCATCGGGATCATTGTCACCTTTGCGGTGCGACGATCCAACGCTCCTGCCTCGGCCAAAGTCTACGTAACCGAACGCATTTAGGATGTTCCAGCTGGACCCAGCCAACCACAGCCAGTGCAGGAAGAACGTCTCAAAGGAGACGCATCCAAGGACTCAGAGCTTTGAACCATTGTCGTCCTGTCGTGAAAGGCTTAGCACAAAACAGATCACGCTTCTGCATACTCTATCCTATCCATTCATACCTGTTATAACGTTTTACATCCATATGTTGTATATGCCAAATTTAATTCCCTCTACTGCGTAAATCAAAGAACCTTTCTCACCCATCCAATGGCAGTTTAAACTCCTAAGTAGATTTGTAGGTTTAGGAATCTCAAAGCATTACCGCCTCACCACTTGGTAGTAGACAGTAACAAAAGTACCCGACCAGATCGAATCAGAACCGACCGAGACCAAAACAGGCAAACTAATCAAAATTCAAGTGTTCAGCTGAACCTATTCGTACATACAATACATACAATGATTAGCCAGTTTTTTGGTACTATAGTAGAATTTTGATATAAGCCAATGTATGATGATACTACTAATCTATGTACTATACCACATAAAGCGTACACTTTACACATTTATTGTAGATTCATATTGTCGCATTTGATGTTTCTCAATATAAGCTGTAAACCAATTTTACAAATAAATAAAAGATACTTTCCCCAGTCCGGGGCTCTTATAATATTTGATACAGATCTTAGTTTTATAACCAAACTGATGCAATTTTGATCAAATTTGAATAAAATTTCATCAGTTTAGCTCAATGTTTAACTATTTTGATTAGTTTCGATCAATTTTGATCTACTTTAATACATTTTAAACTTTTTTTTATTAATTTTGATACTTTTTGACCAATTTCCATTAACTTTCATCTAGTTTCAATCGTTTAAATCCGTCAAGTACCTCAAGGGTTGAAGGATACTCTTTTCCTGTTTAACGCTCTTTGGTAATAGAAAGGCATGAATGCAGCAGCCTGAAAGTATGGGAGGGCGTGCCCTACCTTCTGGGATCGCGAACCATTGACCATTTCTTTGGTTTTATTCAAATTTTCCAAATAAAAATCTCGCCAACCAGAACTTATTCAAGGTATTCAAAATGCATTCTCGCTTATCATGGTATCATTTGGATATCTATTGTTTGGCGTTAATAACTTTCAATAAGACATTATCTTATGAATTTGTCCAGCTTTATCTTTGAGTAAGCTTGATAAATATAAATTTACATATTTGTTTGGTTATTTTATTCAGTTTTTTATGCATATATAATGCAATATAAGTACTTGAACCACGTTTACTACATTTTCATTTCAAACGATTTTTATTTTATACTTTTAACAATCGATAGTATGATGGTTCCCAACACTTTCTGCCAGAAAAATGAGCTCCCTGACCGTTCGACACAGAAGAGGATTTCCCTGACTGTTAAGACACAGGAGAGGATTTCCCTGAGAATTTCCATCACGTAGAATGAAAATCGCCGTGTAATTTACCTGGCGCCACTGGAGTTTTTGTTACGCATTTACCTTCTGTCGACACCTTAGTTTTTGGTACAAATTTCACACCATGAAAGCTCCCTTGGTTTGTTAACGGAGTTTTGAAAGCTCTTTTCCTTTGCAGGGAAGTTTGAACAGCTAATGATAACAACTAAATATAAAATAAAATATATTAATATTTACTGAACTGCCCCCCAACCCACTCAGAGCCAATTATAATATTTACTTATGTTCCCTTTGTGCAATTGTCAGGAAAACAATAGAATTTCTATTTCTCGTTTGTTGCGCGCGCTATTTTTCCAAAATGTTCAATGATATCAGTTAACCTACATGTGTCTCTACATGTTACATACATTTGCATACTGAAGACAAAGCTCCCGTGCTTCCAGAGGGGGTGATTTAAATGAAAAATTCAAATAAAAATTTGTAAAATATAAGGTCATAAGGTATACAATCCCATACAAAAGAGTATTTATAGTAAGCCAAATTTATTCTTCAGTCGGACTAAATTATTGTTTTAGTGGGGAAAGTCTTGGCAAGCTAGTAATATCAAATATAACATCAACATCGAGGAATCTGATTTAATCTGACTACGGTTTATTTACGGTATATTTTGAAGATTCAATGGTATATTTTGGTATATTCTCGAAGCCCTGACGGTATATTTTATCGATAGTTTCGCGGTCACACTGGTTGTAACACTCCATTCCCAATAACGTAACGTTTAATGCTATTTGTTTTGGTTGGTTCTTTTAGTTTTAACCCTGTTCAGCAAACATTCCAATAAAAAGAGTTATGAAAACTAGCCAATCTTGTGGAAAATTGATTGTTGAATTAGATACAATTATAGTTTTAGCTCTGAGAATTCTAACTAGCTAGTAATATCAAAAAGAACATCAAAATCGAGGAATCTGATTTAAGACTACGGTATATTTACGGTATATTTTAAAGATACAATGGTATATTTGAGATATTTACTAGGCCCTGACGGTATATTGTATCGATAATTTCGCGGTTACACTGCACCCGGGTAAACAAACAATTTTCCGATCGAGCTAAAAAAAACCCGAAGAAGCCAATAAGTGTAGCGAAGATTAATGAAATGTGCGTTGCGCGCGTGAAGAATTAAATTAATTAATCGAATTAAAGTGTTCCGCGAGCTCCAAGTTGGATAATGCGGGCACAGTGCCACAGCTTCAGCTGCTGTTTAGGTGAGTTCTCGTGTGTGAGGCTGCAGCTGTGTGGCTGCCATGAAGGGCTGGGGCAGTGCCGTGGACGGGTGCCGCTAGGCGTTGGGCAACTATAAATAATATACATTGCTATTTTGGATAGGCGACGCCAGCCGTGTCGCCCCACAAAAGCACCAAGAATCAAGTGCAATTTACGTTTTCTTTCGGGGTCCCAGCCCGCGTCCGTTCTGATTACGAAACGGGGCAAGGCGCGCGTCGCGAGTGGTAGGGGCTGTGGCCGCATCGTCCGATTCGGGACCCCACACCCCCACTAGGCATACAATGGAGGAGCTTGGCTTTCGTTAACGAAGGGAAATTGCGTGCGAAGGTGTGTACTCGCACTGGCAGTGGTGTGTGTCTGTTGTTCGCTTTCGTGTTCAAAGCTATCGATTCGGGGTTCGGGGTGTTCACCATTTCACCTCTTCCGGTAGGGCAGAGGGAGGGTATGGTATGTATTTCTTCTATGTGAATCATCCATCGTTTGGCTTGTCGTCGGGCGCAATCAATAAAAATCGTTTAGCATTTACTCGCTTTTGCTTGACTTGACACTTCCTTTAGCGTTAGATTATATGATAAGCAAATGCTACAATCAGTCACAGATACACACACACACACACGCTAGCATGCTTAGCAACGCCCCTTCTCGAAATTCGAATTTAAATGTTTTGCAGCTGTTGTTGTTGCTGTTGCTGCTGCGTTTCTTGGGCACACACAGAGGATACTTGTTCAACAGGATGTGCGCCCCGGCAGCAGCGACAGATGTTTCTGCCTGCCCTCGCATCGTTCCAAGATGCTGCCATGCCATTTCAAGGCCCTCTCCCCTCCCTCCATCTCACTTCCAATTGCCTTTGTTCTGGCAGCGGCGGCTTAAGTACAGCCACTCGGCAAGAAAAATGGGTAAATGGTTCACTTCTAGGCCGGAATGGGACCCGAACCGTTCACTGGGTGCCTGCAAGTGACCCACTTTGGAAGCGCGGATCACATAAGCAGCAACAACAACAACAAAGAGTAAGAAGAAACCTCAACTCAATTGCTTGGCCTTCCTTTCGGGCCCCAGCTTTGTTTTTGCGTACTCTCACGCGGGGTATCATGATTATTCCCAGAGGTTGCTGCATTGCTGCAATTCGACACGTAAACGACCCTGTAATTAGTAAGGGCAGATGCTGTCTGCCTCTTGATATGCCAACCTGTTGTTGAACCCTTCTTTAAATTGGAAGCTATATCATACGGGAAGATCAAGATAATCTTGAATCGTAAAACACACACAATACACACACACGCACACACAGAAATTACCAGCCTCCGAGGGTATCTGTAGCTTCGGTACGCCCAAGCGGGGGCTTCCTTTCTGGTTGTTGTGCAGTTTTGCACTTCTCATTTGTAGTTTCTCTCTCTTGTTGTTACCCACCAACAACCGTAATTACCTGTATTCCTTTTGGCAATGTGTGCGTTAGTCGAGTGTGCATGTGTGATGTGAGGCGAGCGTGTGTGAAGAATAGTTTTCAAGCGGCTGACTGCCGTGAAGCTACGAGTGTGCCGCCGTGTGTGCTTGGATTATAGTCAGTTGATAACGCCCCTAGTTCTCAATGAAAGATTAGCTAAATGTTTTCCCCACTTGAACAGCAGCACCCAATCCCACCCCTCCACTGATATGACAATGTCTCTTCTCTGGCATTCGGTGTCGAAGGTTGATTGAGTCAAATGGAAATTAATGCAAACATGCTCGTACATACATACATATGTACATATTTCATTTTTAATCGCAAATCTCTTCGGTCGGGCGGTTGTTGAACTTGACGGCAGAAAGAAACGTTGAAGATCACAGTGGCGACAGCCACTCACCGCGCTGACCTTGCCCGCCATTATCCATATTGTATAAGAGATATGTATGTGCGAGTGCGATAATGTAAAAATATTTTGTAAAAATTGTGCCGCAATTTCGAACTATAAAGAAAGCGGCTCCAAAGATCTTCGGCCCCGCAGCGAGGCCTGAGGGTCAGCCAGAGCTGAACTGCAGATTCTATTGATGGCCACCAATCACATGTCACAGACGCCGCCACCGCCGCCGCCGTCGCTGCTGCGAATTCCAGAGCAACCCACCCACACACATGAGCGGAGGAAAGAATTTATCAATGGAAAACGCCAGCACAGAAGAGAGCAAGAAAATTAATGCTGAGTTTCCTCAGGCACACACACGAACATTTGAGCATTTTATTTAAATATTCTACAATTGCAGGCCTTTATACTGATAAACAAAAAAAAAACAAAAACTGAAAGGCAAAATGGGAATGGAGAAGGCAATGTGATTTCCTCGAACTCTGCAGCTGTTTTATTTGTTTTCTTTCAAGAAATTTATGTAAAGACAATAAACTTATTGGCCAGCGAAATGCGACGGGGGGTGGAGCAGTAGGATAAGGTGGGATGGGGCTGATCAGGGGGAGTATGCAGTGGGCGGCATTTTGGGCATAAACAGGCAAAGAGAGACGCCTCCACATTCGCATTTCCTCCAATATTCCTGACCACGAAACAACAATTTGTAGCTGTGTTTTTTATCTATATCACATGTAGATCCAATGGATATAAAAAGTTTACGAAATTCACATTAAAGGAGTTCTTTTTTCCAGGCGGCAAATAGGGACGTTGATTCTTTACACTTAATTGCCAGCAAAAAGAACTCGGAACGAAATTTGGCACAGATTGGCAGATACACAGAGATCCATAATTTCGTACTATATACCCATCAGAATGAGATATTTGTATATGTGCTGAGCGAATAGTTCAAATAGTCAATAAAGTCCATTTGCTCAGCCAAAAAGAAAAACTTGAGGCAGTCGTCTGGCATTTTGGAATATATTCTCGCATCTACTCGTATAATTTGTGTTCGCCTTTTGTCTTGTCTGGGCTTTTGTCGGTTGTTTTTGTTTCGTTTCCCAGCCAGCATTTGTTTTCATTTTATCTACATATCATTCTTATGTGTATCTGCTAGTATATTTTGGTAAATGCGCTGCAATTGAATGGGATTTGGGGGGTACGTACGATCATAGCATATGGAAATGCGAAATAGAATTTATGGTCAGGAATGCCTCTGACTTTTCCTCTTCCGTCTTTGGTTATCGTTTCTGTCCCCCACCTCCCACACTCATCTTTAATCATATTTTCTCGGTCATATCTGAATCGGGTAATTCCATTTGCTCCACTGAGCAGCGCAAAATAATCGAAGGAACCGCAGACACCGACACAGACACAGACAGAGACACAGAAGCCCAGTGACAGCCGCGACAGCATGGCGAAGGCGATGCCAATGGAGCTGCTGGGGCTGGCTGTGTGTGGACGTCATTGCATTTGATCAGCTTTTCTTTGAAATGATTATAACTTAATTGAAATTAATTAGACGGGGTCGTCTCAGTCAGACTCGCTGGGAGAAATGTGCATAGAAATGGCATACAAACGTGCAGGCAGACTGCAGTGCAGGGCAGATTGAATTTCAACTATTTATCATGCTAGAGAATCTCGAGAATGCTGGGCATTCAGTTGTGGCAGATACACGGCACACACAATGTGCATCTATAGTTAATTTTTGGGCATATATTTCCAGAGCCAGGCCCGTGTTCGAACGAGTTCATTGAACCAAGCGGAAAACCAATTTGGGCTTTGGCTTTGGTGACTCGTTTTATTTTTTTCTTTTCTGTTTTCTAAACATGACAAAACTTTCCGCTGACCGTTGCAGCCGTAGACTTTATCAGTGGTGCGAGTGTGTGTGTGTGTGTGTGTGGTGTGTGCAGCAAATTGTTGCACCCCCAAAAAGCCAGTCGACTGCCACACGACTGCTACCATAAAAGAGCAACGCAGAGCGGACCAGGCCAGAGCCAGTCCCAGTCTCAGGTCTTCCTATTGCTTCGTGCTCGTGACTCACATAGCCCATTCCATTCCATTGGAAATTGGGCAGCGAAGCGTGCCAGAAGCTGCCGCCTTTCCGCAGTTCGTGCAACACAAAAGCCACAAGGCAGAACAGCAAAACAAACTTTGGTTTCAGTGAGCGACTAGAAGCAATAGCTACCGGTTAGAGCTCGAAGCTGTGCAGTTCGTTCATTCCAATTGCAGCTGATTGGGGGATTCCATTTGGAAGCAGCAGCAACAAGCGCGGCAGAGGAGTGCCTGAGGGTACAGCAAGTGCAATCCAGTCGAACGCAATCGGAAAGTTTATACTCACAAGTTGCATCGTTTATTGCAGTCCGTTTGTGCTGTCCTCGTCCCACGCCTGCTGGTTGCCATGATGCGATACTCGGAAATCTCCCGCGACCTGTCCACGGATAATCTGCGCTACACGGAGGTAAGCACCTCTCGATTGGCCACTCGAAAACTCTTTGATTCATGTTTGCCCATCCCTCAGTTGAGCAGAAAACCCGCAGCCGACTATAATGGATACGCTGGACAGGCGTATGCCACGCAGTTGCAGTTCAAACAGAGCTCCCCCGCTCCGGCTACCGCTTCATTCATGCAGCAGCCTCGGCTGGCAGCCAAGCAGCGGAGTCCGAATGGGAATGCCCATACCATGGCCGGCCTGCGGCAGGATAAGACCCAGAAGGAGCACCAGGTGGAGCCGCAGCTGATGCAGCAGCAGGCCAGCAAAACGCTGAACATCAAGAGCACGCGACGCAAGAACTCCATCGGGTGCCTCACCAGTTTCTCGTCCTCTCCAGACTCGCCCGGCTGCTACTACAGCATAGCGTAAGCTCGGTCGAACCAACCTCAAATTTGGCTCACTTTAAACGAATATTTCTCGATTACAGAGCCTCGGCAGCGCCGTCCTCCAAGTCGCAAAGTCTGCCTGCAAATGGATCCATCAAGCAGCTGGATGCGGTCATCATGAGCGCCCTGCGCGTGCCCGCCGATGTGCTGGCCAACCAGATCACGCTGCTGGACTTTCCCGTGTTCGCCCTGATTCAGCCGGATGAGCTGAGCAGCTGCGCCTGGACAAAGAAGGACAAGCATGTGGTCACGCCGAACATTGTGGCATTCACGAAGCGCTTCAACCACACCAGCTTCTGGACAGTGCAGGAGATATTGAACGGCGAACAGCCCAAGCAGCGTGCCGAGACAATGACGCATTTCATCAAGGTATGTGAGAGAAAGGGATCCATCCATCCATCCATACAGCAAACGTTGTAATCACCCACTTTCGACTCCCCTAGGTGGCCAAGAAGCTGCACGAGCTGAACAATCTCCATTCGCTGTTCGCCATCATCTCGGCCATGCAGAGCGCCAGCATCTATCGGCTGAAGAAGACGTGGGCGTGCCTGTCCAAGAAGGATCGCCAGTCGTTCGAGCGGCTCAGCGACATATTCAGCGACCAGAACAATTGGGCGAATCTGCGGGCCTACCTGGAGAGCCTCCGCCTGCCCTGCATACCCTACCTGGGCCTCTTTCTCACCGATCTGATCTACATCGATCTGGCGCACCCGCACAAGGGCGGGCTGGAGCCCGAGCAGCGGCGCAACAAGATGAACAACATACTCCGCGTCATCTCGAACTATCAGCAGTCGGACTACAAGCAGCTGCAGCCGCATGAGGCAACGCAGAAGTATCTCACATCCATACGCTACATCGAGGAGCTGCAGAACATATTCGAGGAGGATCAGTACAAGTAAAATCAAGCTACAAAAACCCCAAACTTTGATCGTTTAATTAACTTTCCTTTGATCTGCTCGCAGACGTTCACTGAATCTGGAACCGGCATCGCCCTCAGGGCCTAGCTCGTCTTCCTGCAGCTCCAAGGAGTCGTTTAATGTGGAAACCGTCACACCAGCCCTGGGCTGCTTGAATCTCTCGCCTGCCAAAACCATTGGCTCCATGCGCATGGCCAGCGGCACAAAGTTTGTGCCCGGTCATCGCAAGTGCCGCAGTCTGGGCACCAAGTAAGTAGAGTCTTCCGCCTGTGACCTTTTGGTTCACTCGAACTCCCACCTCTAATCTCTCCACCCACCCAAATCACTGCGCCAATTGGACATTGTTTACACCTGGGTCTTTATTAATCGTTAATCTGTTGTTGTCTCTCGTTCACTCTGTCTCTCACTTGATTGTTTTTGCTTTGGCTTCTGCTTTCATTTTGTGATTTGTGTAATTGTACTCGAAAAATGTGTAACTGCAACCGCAACCGCAACCGCAACTGCAAACCTCAAATGATGCACTGCGCCATAGATTTCGTAGCAGCAGCTTGCCGCGCAACTTTGCACAAAAGTGTCAATGCTGCATTGTGATGATTGCGCCGGGCATTGGCACCATATCCAACAAGCGGTGCAGATGCCGTGGGTGAGTCCTGTAGCTAGGATATACCGTAGCCAAAAACCAGTACCCACCTACCCGCAGACCTAAGTTCGGTTCAAATATGCTCTTAAGTTATTGTCTCCTCAGTTTTGTGCACGGACCCAAGTTGGAAATGCTTCATATAAAAGACAAACCACAAAACACACTCTGATCTGCCTCTTTTGATTTGTTTTCTGTTTCCACACTCTTCCCCACACACCTCACACACTCTGAAACGCAGTTCGTCCTTCGTTGCTTTACATTCATTTCTTATCTCATTGCTGAGATGCATGAACCAGCACACCCAGACCATAACTAAAACGGAATCCCTTTACCCACAGCATATTCGGAAAGATTGCCACGCACAGCCACGGCGACGGGCATCCGCATCAGCTGCACTTGGAGCTGGACCAGGGAGCGGTGCCGCGACACCACCTGCTCGATGACTCGGTGCTGGAGCACAGCGACGCCCTGTCCAATGCGGATCTCACATCGCTGGAGAGCGCCGAGGGCATATTGTGTGACTTTACGGGCAGCGAGTGCGATCTGATGTCCCCAGAGGCGGCAGCCGCCATGCAGGGCTGCGTGCGGCGGAAGACCGTGCAGAAGGAAGGACGCAAGCCGGCGGTGGCCTCGTGGCAGCGATACTGGCTGCAAATCTGGGCCAACTCTCTGGTCTACTTTCCGCCCAAGTCCTTCAAGGGCAGCGAGCGGAGCGACTTCAAGCGCGAGCCCTGCAAGGTGTGCCCCCTGGATGGCTGGTATGCCCACGTCAGCGACAACACGAAGCACAAGAACACCTTCGAGCTGTACCACCGCACTCTGGGCACCGTCTACAAGTTTCGCACCGACAGTCCGCAAATGACGCACCTGTGGACGAACGCCATCTGCAAGCTGGCCACGATGCGTGTGCCAAAGCCATTGCCAGCCAATCTGATGTCCTTCGAGTGAGGGGAAATGTACTTCAGCTCGAATCTATTGTACTCATCATACTTGTGTTTAGACCGTAGTTAAGTTAGCCTAGCCATTGTATATGTGCACAGCCCACAAGCAAGCAAGCAATCGAGCAGCCAGCCACCCACCAACTCGAACTCAATCACACGCCACAGAACATTCCCAGAACACACAACGAACGAACAAATTGCAACTGCTGCAACTAGATGAATCGATTCTAATGGTATTTCAAAAGACTGACACTGACACAGACCAGCAGACCAGCAGAGAGCGAAGCGTAGCAGGGAATTGAAGCGAAGAATCAACTCAAATCAACAGACAAACACAATCAAACAAATCAAACCCCATTTCTGTGCTGTCTTTACTGTCCGTACTGTTTGTATGTGTATCCCTCTAAGATTAAGTCAAATATTTGGACTCTTTTTTTGCGCTAAGTGTGCCATATTATTTCTAAATTAGTTTAAGCACCGCGAACACCTAGCTTTGTAACAGTGAATCAAAAATCAAACTCAACTTTCTATATGGAAACTATAGGCTTTAAAATAAGTATGCTATCGCTCACACACTATCCACCTGTAACCTGTAATCAGTTAATCGGTGACTTTGCCTTAAGTTGAATGCACTCTAAACATTTAGATACCTGCGTGTAAACTATAGATATACATATATATATACTGGATGTTATAGACGAATCTAATTGAATAATTTATGTTGTGGGCTTGTCTACTGTCAAAGGGATGAGCTCATGAATTTGTTACTCCTAAGCTTTGTCCACACATACAGAATTTCATTTGCAACGTTTTACATTAGGCTTAAGAAATAAATGCAAACAAAAAGCGATTAAGAATGTGGATGGTAAATATCTCCTCTATCTAGTGGCCAATGTGTGAAAACAAGAGCTGCAAACGAACCGAGAAATTGCTCTTATATAAGTGTGAATATCGCTTTGGGATTTACAGCCATTTTCACCCGCAAATCAGATCGTGCCAAGTGCGGGAATTTGCAATTCATTCGTTTGATGATGGTGATGGTGCTGCCTGCTTTTGGCCCGGGCGCACTGAATTTCAATTAGGGAGCAAAGCATGACAGGTTAGCTGTGAGCCATAAAACGAAGTGTAAAGATAATAGAGCTGCCATTCGATTGCGAAACATGAAAGGGGTGACTAGCGGAGACAGGATGCCCAGTCCAATCATCAGAGAAGGAGCCTTAGCCTTTCCCTTGCGACGGCTGACAGCGATGCTGCTGCTCTTGTGCCTGGCTGTGAGCTGTTGCCTGGGCGGCAAGACCACCACCATGTGAGCCGATTGCATAACCACTAGCCACTAGACCACTTTCACCAAGCAACCCATCCATCCCACCCATCACCTCCTCATGACACGTTTACAGCGTGCGACACACAGACACCCTGGAACCGCAGGCGGACGGCTTTTGGGCGAACAAAACCACTTGGAATGCGCGCTGGGTGAAGTATTGGCGCACCAAGAAGATCTACGAGCCAGTGTGGAAGAAGGTCTGGACGCCGACCGTCCACAATGAGTGGGTGCCGCTGCCGAATGCTCCCACCGAGTGGGAGTGGGAGCAGGAGAAGGGCCACCATGCCCGCTGAGAGACTGAACCTAGCTGAGATTTTATTTATGTATTTAATTCGTATTTGTATTCACTTTGTTTTTAATTAAACATTTAAGTCTAGAGATAATTTAAGTCGGCGCCAAAGCAAATGGAAGTGGATGGATGGATGGCCTTAAGAGCTAGCGACTGGTTTGTAACTATTTACAAGGAGCTGGGAACGGGCTGCTGCAGGTTGCAGGTGCAGTGATGCAATGGCGAATGGCTTCACTGAGGCCTCCACCCTGCCTACGCACCGGGAAACTGGAATTGCGAGGTGGCTGCCGGCCCGGCTGCAGCTGTCGACTTGGCCGCCTCCAGTGCTTTGGCCTGGAAATCGGCACTGGCCACTGGCTGCAGCACCGTTGGCTTGCCTGAGGCGGAAGCGTTGGTGTCATCGCGTTTCCACACTACCTTGTCCTTGCCAGTGGCAGTGGCAGTTGGGGCGGCGACGCCTGCGGGCGCTACACCATTATCCTTGCGGTCCCAATCCCAGCCAGACTCGTGGTGATGATGGTCATGATGATGGTCGGGCGAGGGGAACCACTCGGATATGACCACAGGCTTCCAGATCTTCTTCCAGCCAGGCACCCAGATCTCCTTCCAGCCGGGCACCCAGATTTGTTTCCATGCCTCCTTCCATTCCTATTACAAAATCGGGATTTATCACTCATGCCGGGAGGATTATTGTGGAGTGATAATGTTCATACCAATTTATCTGTCCAAATTTCCTTCTTTGCTGGCTTCCAGTACTGCTTCCAGCCCTCCTTCCATTCCAGTTTCTTGTCGGGCACCCAGATCTGCTTCTTGGCTGGCTTCCAAATCTTTTTCCAGTGTGACTTCCACACCACTTTCTGTAAGAGAAAGGTATGAGAACTGTTGCAAAATGATTATGAGGAAGCTGCTGACTGACCTTCTTCCACAGATCGTGACTGGTGTACTCCCAGCCCTCGTGATCCTTGCCCAAATATTTCTCGCCGGGAATGCCAACCTGAAGAGGGGTAACGAAACATTAATAGCGGCTATTAATTATGGCACTAGCAATATCTGTTTACCTTCACTAGCTCCGGTGTCCAGATCTGCTTGTAGTCGGGCACTTGAATGTCCTTCCAGGCTGGCACTAGAATCTCCTTCCAGTGGGGCACCCAAATTTGCTTCCATGCCGGCACCTGAATCTCCTTCCAGCCGGGAACCTTCACCCAATGTGGCTTGTAGATCTACAGAAGAAAAACTCAATCAGAAAGCAGTTTCAGGTGGAACTTGATTCCTTTTCGAGGCGAACCTTCTTCCATGAGGGATTCCAGATTTGTTTCTTGGCTGGATTCCATATCTTCTTCCAGCCCTCCTTCCACGTGACCTTCTTCTTCCAATAACCAGGATCATGGTGGTGCTCGTGGTGTTCATGGTGGTGCTCCTCTATGTGATGCTCATCGATGTGATGCTCATCGATGATGTGATCGCTGAAACCACCCAAGTCGATGCGCTGCTGGGCAACGCTCTTGCTGTCCACCTGTGTGCCGGCTGCCTGTTGATCCACCACAGCCTTGGCTTGGCTGCCACCGATGGCCACAGAGAGCGCACCGAGAAGACCAAGCTGGGACAAAAAGAAAGAGATTTCGCAACAGCAAAGATAATTAATTCAATATTCTTCAGACAAAAAGAAATGTGACGGGGCTGTCCCAAAACGGGTTTAAAGTGGGTCAGCGTCTGGCCAATCACCGGCAGAGTAACGTTACATAATCCTCAATGGGTTCGCACAATGCCTGACCTGGGTCAAGACCTGGCTGATGATAGATGCGCCGCCTCATCCAGGGCAGGGCAACGACTTATTTCCCCTTTTCTCTTTGGCTTGGCCCTTCTTTATTTTGTCAATTTGTTTTATTATGCAAATTTAATTGTATTTTTTAAACAAACATTTATTTCGTATGTTTTATGAGTCAGTCAGTCAGCGTTGGCGTTGGCGTTGCGGCTGTGGCAGGGCCAATGCTGCAAGACGTCTGCCTGTCTTTGGAGAATCCAACAAGGTCAGCCACACCAATCGCAGCTGGGATTTCGCAAACACCCAGTTCCTTCCCAGTTTGGGTAATTTCATTTCAAAATATCCCACAACTAATCCCAATCAATTGGCGCACAAATGTCAACAAGATTCGATTATGAAATGAAAATTAGCGCCGGCAAAAATTATCTCATCGCCGTGCTCTGATTGTGCTAATTGTAAGCGGATCGATGATCGTGTGTCAGCTTCCTCGCCCTGCTGGGCAGAGAAAGTGACGACGACTGGTTTCGGGCTGCAGTTGGATCATCGATCGTGAGGGAAAAGAGTCGGCGAGACTCTCTCGCGTGCCGTCCCACCAGGTAGTGCTTGCACTTCATGGATAACCCAATGGATGCTAATGAAACGATCGCGAAGCGATTTCAATTGTTGACAAAGCGCGACAAAAGTGGGAATGGGACAGCCATGAGACAGCTAAGAAAAGCTCAATTTGTGCGGATCGTGATGTTGACAAGGACAGAAGGAAAGCGAAATGTACACATTTTTAAAGGTTTTTCCTATTATTATCTGAAAAGCAAAAGTAACATTTATTTCCCATCGTATTTTGCTTAAACTTCTGCACTTTCTTGTGTCTACTTTGCGCCAAAGATTACCTAATCCTTCCCCAATCGCTTAATCCGCAACTTGAGCAATTTCCGAAGAGAAATTCACTGAACCACCTTCCACTCTCCCATTTCCACTGGAAGAGCAATCTATGCAAATATAATTTGCAAATTACCGACTCAACCCGACTCCACCATTAGTTCCACAACATCAACGGCACCCCCATTTAGAGTGTCTTCTGCCACTGTTTCCACTGTTTTGTTTTTTTCGTAATTACCACAAAATGCCGCTGGATCCTCATGGCTCCCGAATACAACTGGAGATAAGGTCGAAATGTAGCACTATCTGTGGCACTGGCTTATACCGCGGTGTAAAAGAGGGGTAACGATGATCACTTGGGTTGGGTGGCGGAGCTGTTCACCGCCTTGGACACTTTTGGGGAATCGACTGACGTGCTGAAGACTGTGGGCTTACGATTAAATACACACAGCGCAGGTGCAGCCGGCGAAATGAGAGCACCACACACAGACACACACGCACGCACTTACTCTCCGACTCTTCCACTCTCGCTCTCTCTCTCTCTTTCTCTATTTTTCTCTCTGCGTGAAAAGGAGAGTAGAAGACCTTGAATTCTGATAACGGTTTCGTGTGTAAACAACGAGGCGAACACTGAGCTGAGCTTTTGCCCGAGCTTACTCTCTCTCTCTCTCTCTCTCTCTCTCTCTGTCCGTCGCTCCCTAGCTGCAACTCTCTTGTTTTGGCGTTGAACGTGACTTTGTCTGCGGGTTGGTGTTGTAATCGACACAAAAAGCTTATGGCCATAAATGTTATAAATCTTAATGCCGAAAAAATTGAAAAATAAAGGCAGGCCACAGCGGCATCGGTAGCCGCATTTCGGCAATGCAAATTAAAAGCACGCAATGGGAAATCAAAGCAAACCAAAAAAACCCTTTCCGCTCCCCCTTTCTGACCATCTTCCTGGGCAGAGATTGCGGCTGGCCGGTTTTGATTTTGATTTTTGGGAATTCTTATTGTTCAATAGTCCAAGCCGAAGGTCGTCACGTTTTGGTTTATTGTGGATATATGGGGCTTGGGGATGTTTTGATATGCCAGGTGGTGTCGCATTAATTAGATGGTTTTTAATGTAATTCGATGGCTCCGACTGCGACTGCGACCAAACTCGGTTAAGGGCAATGCTCGGGGACGTGCCTATGCCTACGCCTATGCCTATGCCCATGCGTATGGTAGGCTCCCCCATCCGTCAATTGCTATCTATTTCTTTGTGTGCAACAATGTGGCAAGCAAGCCCTTTGGCCAACACTTGGCCGAATCGCCGCGCCAATTATAGACAATAGAAATACAAAACTTGACTCCGAACATTGCGGGCATTGCTCATATCTCATTTCATATGTCTGCTTTCCGTTTCATTTCCTGCAACATTGCAATGGGAGCGGGATCCAAATACTAGTAAAAAGGCAAAGCCACAGCCGCAGATACAGCCACAGCCGCAGACATGCGGAATACCTCTTTAAATGGTTCGATTCATTTGGCCAAAAGCAAGTTAATTGCATGTTGATTTAATTTTGATTTTATCCGTTTTCTACTCTGCACTCTGCACATGAGTGATGGCAGGGGGGAGAGGGAGCTAAAGCTTATGGAGCTGTTCCAGGTGCGTGCGCGGTCTGGTTCCGTTTCACTTAGTGGGAAGTCCAGCCAGACAACGAGTGTGGGGGGGAGGGGGAGTTGCATAACCGTTAGGAGTATCGATTGCGGAACGAAAGGGGATAGACAGTTGGCTATGGCTCTCCCTTAATGGCCTGCCATATATTCCCATTTCCTCTGACTGTCAGCTGCACCCTCCGCCGGGCCATAAGGAAGTGCCAAACGGGATTCACACCAGGAGAGCGCACAACGCCAACGCCAACTCCAGCTCCAGCTCCAATCATATTAATATTCATCAAATCCAGGTAGATGAAGCTGCCCCCCAATCGACAGTGAGTGTGTGTGTCCCCGTCCAGGAAGTCCGAGCCGTAAACTGGAGTGCATTGAATGGTCCAAATGAAATGCGTAACCACTTGCCCATGGCCATGCGTTCCCTCTGCCGCCTTCCGTTTTGCCTTCCATGTCCTACGCTGCGCGCTCCCCTGCCGCCTCGCGCGCTCCCCTGCCGCCACGCGCTCTCCCCTGCTGCCACGCTCTCTCTCTCTCTCTCTCTCGAACACAACACCCGCCGCATGGTCTGTAGCGGCGTTGATGTTGGACCACTTTTACTTTTCCCCCACATCGTTCGTGCTGCAGCTATTTGCTGTGTGTGTGTGTGTGTGTGTTTGTCTTTATTTATTTATTTATATCTCTCATGATTATTCATCTTATCGCTGGCGGTAATCGGTCAATGTGTGTGGAACGTTTAGCCAGTGGCAGTCAGTAAGGGAGTGCTTGTGCTTTTGCTATTGCTTTTGGTCTGCAATTGGTTCCGGCATGAAAATTAGAGCAGCATTTGGCATGCACTTCCTAGCTCTTCCACTCTCCCTCTCTCTCTCTCTTTCCATCTTATGTCTGCCTGATTTGAATGGCCGAAAGATTGGCACTGCGATCGCCAGATAGTGTGTGGGTTGTGCTCACATAACTCCGTCAACTTGACAAGAGTGGGCGTGGTCTCTCACATACGAGACTCACACATGTACGACACCTTTTTGGAGTGCCTGTACTATCGTTTTCAGCCTTTTACTTCCGATTGAATTGGCATTGCTTCCTGCTTGTCCACCAAACAAAATAAACAAATGCAACCGATGTGGCTGGACGTTGACAAACTCACGCACTTGCGCCTTGCGGCAAGATGTTGTTGTCGTTGGCGCCGTTGCACATCCATATAAGGCTGCGGCGCACCAGCTTGGGCAACAGCCTTGCTACAGTTTTGGAGTTTCCTTGAAACTGCAGCTCCAAATCTCCGCAGTGGATTGAAATTTATGTCTCCATTATACGCGCATCACAAACAATTTCCCTCTGAAGGTCACACGCAACGGCTGGCCCCATTCGGCGGCAAAACAAAAGACTCTGGGCACGAACCCCTCATGCAATTCGTGTCCATAACAAAGCCCCGCAGCTGCATGAGTTATGTCTTTGCCATAGAGCCACCAACCAAGTGTCATTTGCATAGACATTTGTCTATGGCAGCGCCCCAAGCTAATGGTCATCCATCGCAGCTCGTACATTTGAAATCATTTAACGATCGCATAATGAGACGCACTGGCGCCTGGAACTGCAGCGGGGAAAAGCCTAAACTGGTCTTTCCCTCCAAGTTCGCTGACCCAGAGAGCCCTTCGCTGCGACGAGGGAGATGGATGAATGGGATACCCAGGAAATCTGTCACTCGGGGCGGGAGCTGCAAACGACCTGGCGTTAAGTGGGTGTAGCATATCTGTTCGATTAGCTGCTAAACGTGGGATGGCTGCGGCTGTTGCTGCGGCTGCCTCAGTCAGTCGGTCAACTGCAGTCACGCCTGCCAATTGGCTGGCACATGCAAACGAATTGCGACGCGGATTGCATAATTATACAACTCAGCGTCAGAGTCTGCAGCAGCAACAGCAGCAGCGGCGTCTCACAACTCCACACTTGTGACAATCAATGGCGTTTCCGTTTTTGAAAATTTTCCAGTTTGTTCGCTGCACCCAAAAGTCAAAGAAAAGGTTAATAAAGGAGTCCGCAGATGCAACCAGGAAAAGCCGGTTAGAGTATCTTTTGCTATAATATATTTTTTATAAAGTTTTCTCAGATTTAAAAACATATTCTTTGTCGTTGTTTTAATTTTTGATATTTTCCACGTTCCCTTTAACTAAGTGTGCCGCCCCCTAACGTCTCATTATAAGACTACCCACGTTTACACGTAATTTGACATTCCATCAACCAAGTGGCGGCCTCTACTGGGAGTCAAGCGCAGCACTCAGCTACAACGTGTGGCTCGGGTCTGGCAACCCCCGCGACTGCCACTCGACGCGCGCAAAACTTATTGCGTTCAAAATTAAGCAACAAAGACCAACTGTTTTATTTATTTTATGAAATTTCCTACTACCATCCATAAATACGAAAAAAAACAGAAGATATTGATTACACTTATTCAAGAACGTACACTTTTTCGCATTGTTAAATGTGAAAATATGATTCATTATTAATGCTGTGAGTGCTGCCAGCCCCACTGTGGACCCACCCAGCGAGCATGGAAATTCAATGGGGGAACGCGTGGACGCCCATCGGGGACTGGGTGTGTCCTGTCCTGTCCTGCCCTGTCGCCGCAACGAAGCGAAAAGTTCAACAGGCTGCTCCACTAAATCAACAAAAACAAAACCGCAGAGTGCCGCGATAAGCGCCGCACCACCCCCAGCCAGGTAGGTGGAGCTCCTGCAGTGGAGTGGCGTGGAGGGTGCAGACAGGAAGCCAAGTGACCCGCATAGGACTCTGAGACGACACACCAGCAAAGCAAACAAATGGCTCACATTAAAATGAACGCCAACGGAAATATTAGCGAAAATGTTGAAAATTTGTGTACAGCAGAGAGAGAGCAGCAGCAGCAGCAGCAGCAGCAGCAGCAACACGGACATGGATCCGGATACAGCGAGGAGTGGGGAGAGTGGGGGTGGCACCCCGGGGACACTTAACAGGCTTCGTCGCTGCGCTGGCGTCGTTTGTTGCTATTTGGCCGGGCCAAACAAACGGAGAAGGGGCGGAGAAGGGAATGGGCCCGTGTCCTGGCCAGTGGGACTGGGAGCCGGGCGGGGGGTTGGGTGCAGTCCTAAAACTGGATATGGGTTGACAACTGAACTGCCAGTTGTAGCTGAAGCTATCCTTGTTCCGTGCTGTAGTCAGTCTCCGGCCGAATGCACGTTGAACATGCAAGGCAAGGCAAGGAAAGGAAAGGAAAGGAAAGGCAGCCGCTGCGATTAGGGGCGTTTCCCCCATAGACCCTGTGTGGCCCCTTGTAGTCGCTAACTGAAAAACTGTGTTCGAAATTAGCTTTCTTGAGAGCCGGCGGGGGTGGCGGTGGAGACCGAAACTATGTCAACGTTTTGGGCGCTGAACTAAATTGGGAGCGGGCAGGGCTAGGGAGCGTTTAAATAAAACGATTGCCGCTGCCGGTTGTCATGCAACGCCGCATGGGCACGTCGTGGGCAAATCGACATTCATGGCTTTATCAATCCTCACAACAGATACAATCTGCCTATTAAGCTACTTATGAACGGAGCCTGTCGGTTGTGAAACTTTTAGGAATTGTAGGGGAAGCCATTATGCTTTTCTAGATGGGAATTATGTAGTTACTTAGGTCTGCGACTGCAAATACCTATCGATCGCTATCAAGTTCATTACTGTGCTGATTAAACATACAAATGATTGCCTTGACAACGGGCAGGAGCTAGTCACGGCATGGGGAATGGAAGCTAAAGCAACTTCCAGAGGTTACAGATTTGAACATAATGTAGCGATAACAAAAGAACCTAAAGCAATGGAAATTATATGAATTTCAGCGCCTTCCAGCTGTGTGGTGCCTCTCGGCTAGTCAAAGTTTATCTGCCACTCATTTGCCTAGCCGTAAACCTACTTTGCGCTCGAGAGTTTGCTGCCTTTTGTTGGCTTTGAATAGTTTCTTTAGTTAAACAAATACCAAAATATTTAAAGCACAAACATTAAATGAAAGCACATAAATCAGTTGACAAATTGTTGTTGCTTTTTTGCCGTTCTCAAGGGGAAATGGCATGCCAGATAGCGAAATGTTCACTTAATTGAGACTGAGGAACTGTAGTAAGTATATCCATGGAGCTTATGCCCGCACAAACACACACTCTGGGCCACAGAAAACGCACTCTACAGCTGTTCTCCATGTGATTGATGGATCCGCGCAGTCTCACCTCATTTCCTTTGAATGGGGGGGAAATGGAATCGATCCCAATCCATGGGCACACACAAAAGGCGGACATGCTACACATCCACGATGGCCTCCAAGTTAAGAATTTGTTGCTGTTTGTGTTTGTCTGATCTGGCGATGGTTTCTTCTATTTTTGAAACAACAAACAAATTATGAGAATGAGAGTGAAAATGGGCGACACGTAGCGAGCAGGGAGACGGCGGGGTCTGGGGGCCACACGTTGCGTTTCCCATAGACAGGGCCATATATCGTGGCATCTATAGAGAGATTGCCCAAGTATTTTGTGATTTTTCTTAATCATCATAAATTTGAGTTAGTTTCAGCCCCAAAGCAGGGACCGAAAGAGAGAGAGAGAGAGAACTTTTGGCAGTTGAACAAGAACTTTCACGTCGACGGAAACATCAATAAATTAGAAATGTTTAACTCAAGATTGTTGGGTGGGTGGTGGCGCTGATCAGCAGCGGGGACAGAGCCAGGCGGGGGCCCACAACTTATTGTCTGCGCGTTGTGCCGAGTGCCGAAGAGGAGGAATTTCTGGATGTCTCACCGAGTGGCCGCTGGCCATCATTTCAAGCATTTAATGTGCGCCCCTCCAGCTGCCCTGAGGTGTGGCCAGAGCATTGAGGGGTTGAATTCGCGGATGATTCACGGATGCTGCGCAGAAATCAGAAAGCAGCCCCCGCACAAGGGGTTGCTAAAGCAGCAAACAGAAACGGCACAAAATGGAGTTTAAGCCATTTTGTTGGCGCTTTCCTGGCCCATCTTTATGTGGCTCAAACATGTGCGCCAAGTGGCATGCATCATTTGGCAACGTCATCGCTCGCCACACCGCTGCCAGCAACGCCCCGTGACTGTCACTGACCCCCCGCTGCCAATTAACGTAATTAAATGATGCGTAGGGAGTCGGGGAGTCGGGGAGTCGGAGTCCGCACTTGGAGTACTCTGCGCACACCAGCGCACCCATGTCCGTGTGTCTTATCCTATCCTTCTGGCTAATTAAGTCGGGACGACATGAATTAATGTTTCAATTGGGAGTTGACAGTGCTGCAGTCAGTCCTCCTCCGGCGGCATGATAATTGGAACACACAGCAGAGTCCGCGACCCACGGAAGCCCCACAAGCCGCAAGTATTGGAGCAAAGCCACAGAAAGTACCAAAAAATGTATATGGAAACCCGATACGATATGTCATCCGTCGGAGCAGCCCGAGCCTGTCATCGACTAAACAAAAGGCAGCGATTCAGCGATTCAACGATTTCCGCACAGGCACGCTACGACGCTCTTCCCGTAATTTCCCCAAGGACTCACACCATGTGGCTGAGTTTTCCACCTTTGACCCCAATTTCACTTTCATTTGGCACGCCCGCCACGAGAACCAACCAAAAATTATGCTAATCAAGGCACTGGGCAACATCTCAGGGCAGCGTAAGTACCGCTTAATGACCGTTATTTGTTAGCCTTGCTCTTTGTGCAGTTCGGCATTATACGCTCTCGCACTCTCTCTACCTTTAATTAAACGAATTACAACTTTTGGCAGCTGAAAAGTGCTGCGGTGACGTCTTCACCACGGGCAAACTCTCTTCTCTATCTGCATCCCTTTCTTGCGCTTGTCTCTCTGAGCGTGGTGAATAAGTGATTGCTCCTCCCCACAGCGAAGGTGTAAGTTCACCTCGTGCTGGGGGAATGTTAACTAAACTCTGTTTATGTTGCTTACATATTTCTGTTACTTCCGTTTTCTACTTTTAATTATGGCACTACAAATATTAAGCCGAAAATGTGTAATCAATTAGGCAGCTTCCCACCCGCCAGCCAGGGATTAGCATAAGTACATATCGGGCGCCAACATCTGCAATTTCCATGGAACACACGGCTCACAGGGTCAACAACTTGAGCCAAGGCTGCGCCGCACTGCCCCCAGAAGGAGCAGGTTGTCCCCCCGAATATGCAAAACAAAACGCGCGACAAACGAAATAAATTCAAATGCGTTTTCGGAGGATCGTAAATGTATGCCAGCACCAAAATTAATTACAGGCAGTAACGTAATTCCTGCCTAGGGCTGGCTGGCTGTGCTTTTTGTGGCCCTGCCAAGGGTTGGGGGATGGGAAGACACACACAAAATGTATTGCCGAAATGGAGGAAAGGAAGCAATGAATGCGACGCGGCAAAACAGAGAAAAAATACTCGTAAATGCGACATACTTTTGGGCGCTACGGCGGGCAGGTAAAACAATTGCGTGTATCTGGGCGATTAACATGATATGCGGAAATTGTTGTGTATTGCAAGCAGCAACACAAACCAATGCGAAAATACTCGTAAATGTTCGCCCCAGTACTGTCCCCCAGCTGGAACCTGCGCAGGCGCCAGCAGAGCCATACCCGCAGCGGCGCGGCGCCTGTCCGAGCACTCGTCATCGTTTTTACTTTTTGCGAATAAAAAATTATATTACTGGCCCCCTGCCTGGAGTCCTGTGGCCTGGGAAAGAGACTTCGTGCCCGGACATGCGGCAGTCTGACATTCAGTTGCCGCCGGTCGCTCCTCCTGGCTGCCAGTAAGCCAACTAAAGTGAGTCCAAAGCAAAACACAAGTTGCCGGTGGGGAAATCACAAATCCCAGCATAAATATAACGACAAATTCACAGCAAATTGCTGCCAAATTATGCCAAGAGAAGCGAACGGATGCTCGCGGGAACCATTTTTCAACAGAGATCATTCCATCCAACAAACAATGTGACAAGAGCCGAACCAACCGAACCCCAACCAAACACTTGCAAATAAACCGAAAATAAACTCGAAACTACAAAGAATGCCGTGCTCAAGCGAAACAAATACCAAAACCTAATCTCCGCTAATAAATTGTCAACAAAAATAATTTCCAACTGAAAAATGCAACAACAAAAAATCATCCAAAATAGAAGCAACACAAGGGGAAGGAGAGCGACGCTCGGGGAGATGGAACAAATATCGTATGCCGCTTCCTGCCACACAATTCCAGCCAACGGTCGGGGGTTGGTGCGTGTGTGGGGGGGTGGACTGTGGAGGTGAGTAAGTTTTCTAATAGAAATAAATTTCACATTTTCTTGTCTCACTTTTAATTTGCCTCAACGATTAAAGCCTCCGTGTGGGCGTTGTGCGTGGCGTTTCTCTTGTTGCATTTTCGAATACGCTGCCACGGAGGCAGGCAGACTAGCCACAGAATTTTGATACACCCACTGAGAGGATCCTTGATGTCAGAGTGTGAGGGTATACTGTCAGTCAGTGTGTGAATCTCTCCTGCCCCACGCTTGTTTTCATTTCATAAAAAACATTTATTATCAAGTCCCAAAAGTTTAATGTCTGCGCGAGTATTTTTAGCCCAGTTAACGTGGCAGGGGAAACGAACTGTTTGTGGTCGCCACAACATGCGAAGATCAGGTGAGGGAGGAGAGAGACCATTTGATGACTTTCATCAAAGAAATGTGCAATTTTATACTCTCGGGTAGATACATTTCTTACCGCCGACCAACTGCATCACTGTTGTATCTGCATTGAATCTATACTTATCGGCGACTGACTTGCTCCATGACTAAATCAAATGCATATCAAAGAGACATAATCTCATTAGGCTTATCGCAGTGGCATCTACATCTACCCTTGCCCCCCCTCCGAGTCGAACCGGTTCAGTGCTAGTCCCAGAGTCAGGTGTTTGCTCGTCTGTCCGAGCTGTCCACCGCATATACTTTTACGTAAAAGGCGAATCGAGAGCTATAATCAAATAAAATAAAACAGAAATCAAAATGAAGAAAACCAAATACCAATCTAAATAGAAAGAGCAGCAGAAGGAGAGGAAAAGACACCACTAATGTCAATAAATTAAGTCAACAAAAGTGACCAACGAAAGCGGTCCGCTATACAAAAGATATAAAAGTATCGCTGGAGAGGGAGGAACGTAGAGTGGGGGGGGAAAGAGATTTGGAAACCTAGTCGAACCGATCTCAAAACCAGAACGGGTTTTGTCTCCCTCTTTCTGTTTCATTTGATATTCTTCTGCTAACAGACTGGCACAGAGACAATGAAAATTAAACCTCAATTTGGATTCAAAACGGTTCGAATTCAGATTTTGTGCTCAATGTAGCCGAGCAGCTGTGGCTGTGGCTGTATCTGTGGCTGTGATTTACATTTCGTGGTGTCTGCGGCACCTGGATTTCACCTGTATCCAACGTTTTTTGTCTTTCCAATAATTTATTCTAATTGCTGGCCCGAATGGCCACGCAGCAGCAGCAGCAGCAGCTGCAACACTCGCTGTGGCAGCTCGAAATATTTAACTATTTTAGTTCGTTGCTGGAAAACATAAACTGATTTCCATCCGGCCGATTGATTACCCATTCTGCTCATAATTCAGTTGGGGAATACCATTCCAAGTGGCCATTTGGGTTCCAATTTAAATAGCGCCGAGCTACGCACAGGTATGGGCCGTATTTTAATTGATGTTCGGTCAAATTTGTTGTCACATTTTGCAGTCCAGCGATAATATTTATTTATGGCCACAGAGCACGTGCTGCAAGTACTGGGAGAAGTCTCTCTCCCGCTCTCCTGCTGTACGTCTCTTTGTTAACATATTTTCTTGGCTGTTGGTTTTGTTAGAGTTAAAAGTTATGTGTCTATGCTGAATAAATTATTATGACTTTCACGGCCCAAGGCCCGAAGGCGTCAGCATTTACAGCGTCACACACAAATGATTAATAACTGGCATGGTCATAATTCTTGTGCCCCATGACAGCACAAAAGACCCGCAGATACACACACACACACACACACACATACACACACACACACACAGAGACAGCAACCAGCCCCGAAAAGGCGGCCAGCTATTCAATATTTTTGTTCATTATTCTCTCACAAGTGCAAGCCCGAAGCCAGAAGCCAATGAACCGCAGAGAAGAAAGAGGAACAACAACTGGTTGACAGCTGCAGTTATAGTTAACAGCTACATCTGTAGATACATCTATCTATAGATACAGATACGGATACATGTGTATCTGTAACTGTCAACTGTTGTTCTGTAGCTCCAAGCAGCCATCACATCTGGTCTGCCTGTCTGTTTGTGAAAGTGAAACCCCACAAGTGCCCCACCCCAGCCCCACCCACTCCAACTCCTAGGTAGAAGCAAGCAAAGTTAATACGAGCCATGAGGGGGTGTTGGGGTGTTGCGGGGAGTACATACATAATTGAGTTAGCCAAATGCCGTAGCAAAAGTTTTCGAAAGTTGCGAGCCGCGAGCCGCGAGGTCTATCAATCTAATGACGATCCCATTAAAGCATTAACTATTCATTTCATATTCCAATTGGATCATATGACAATTTGTGACAATCGGCCTAATCAATTCAGACAATTAGCTCCAACAACAGCAGCAGTCTGGAGGCAGGGGAAACTTTCTTCTTGGTAGATTCGGCCCCAATCTTTGTGGACCGCAACCAATCCAATTGGAAATGGAGCTCAGGTGTGTGTGCTCTAGCTGCCCCTCCAGCTGAATGCAATTCAATTCAATTCAATTCGATTCGATTTCTGTATCGTTTTATTGCCCAAGTTCCCTATAATTGGATGTCTAACGCTGCTGCCGCCGCCGCCGCCGCTTTGCATACGCAAAAAGCTGCCCAAAATGCAATTGGGGCTCCATTTCTTTTATGGCACTGCAATTGCATTGAATTGAATCTTAATTATTGGCCAGTCAAGCAGCAACCATAAAACCCAACCATGGACAAAACTTTGGACTCTGCGGGTAGTAGGCCCCCCCGTGCCTAACACCAAGCTGGCCAACGGCAGTGACTCGCTTAGAATTGATTACCAATTCCACTCATTTACCATAAATACAGCAGTGTGGCAGGGGAAGGGTGTCGTCTCCCTGCTCCCTCCTCCCTCCTCCCTCCTCTCTTTTCGTATGTTAAACGCGTAGATTTTGTATTCAGAAACTGACCAAGGGGCCTGCATACGCAATTTATAACGAGGCGAGGTGGGGCGCATGGAGTTGAATGGAAATGGGTCTACCCACACCCCGCGAACACCCAGCCAGTGAGCCCTTCCCCCCTGCATACCTTCGATCTAATAAAATCAACAGACGGAACCCAAATACCCAACTGAAACATTGAGGCCAGGCCAGGGCAGGCCAGAGGCGGTTCTCTGCTCTGCTTCATGAAAGCATTCGAGCCGAATGGAGACTTAAGTCCTTGAGCTTCCTCAAAGCCCATATGCCATTCCATTCCTAGGGTAGAGCATTCTGCTGATTCAGTATTCCGCGGTTTGGAAATGTATTTTAAACTCGCGTCACCGAAATAATTGATATGCCAACAAAGACAGAGAAAGGCAGAGAGGGACGGGACTCTGTTAGAGCGAATGGAATAGTTCAATGAAATGTTAAATGTTTTCGCACCGGGATCTGGGATCAGTGCATTAAGTCGCCTGTCGTTGCATCGCATTAGGCGGCAACGCCAAGTGGAGAGTGGAGAGTGTGGAGAGTGTGGAGTGAGTGGAGAGCTTGGAGTGCAAAGGTGTTCGCTCTCTGCCAGTGACTCGTATTTCCGTTCCCGCATTGAGCATGTTATTCGGCTAAAGAGCACCCAAAAAGAACTTTTGTTTTTGTTCACTTGCCAAGAGAGAGCAGGCGAAGGACGGGAACAGAGCAGGGATGGAGGGTTAAAGAAAAGGAAGACAAGACCCTCGCGACGAGTCACATTTCAAAATTGACACTTCAAACGCTGCGTTGCCAAGTTTTCCCTTTTGGTCTAGGGTATGTCAGCTATGCCAACTGCATAGAAACTGAACATTTCCTCAAAGTTTCTCCCTGCCCATCGACACTTTGGTGGCACCGAAAAAAAAGACCCAAAACAATTAACGCGCAGATAACGCGGCATAAGAGCCATTTGCTGGTGTCCGTCCCCGTCCCCGTCCACATTCACATCGAACTACTTAAATGCTTTAGTTTTCATTTCATCTGCGAGAAAAATCACAGCACACGAAGAAGCAGAGGCAGAGGCAGAGACAGAGACAGAGGCAGACACAGAAGGCAGCCAGAAGTGTAGAGGAAGATGGTGGCACAATGTGGCAGGGGCAGCCGCCAGTTCAATGACCAACTCTTGGGTCGCTTTCAGCTTTCATCAATGGTTGCGCTACATTGGCCACAAGGCAGCAGCGACAGTGGCGTTGAGGCGACGCTCTGATAGATACAGATACAGATACAGATACATGCTCATCAGCTTCAGCTTCAGATTCAGGCTGCTTGACGTTTTTCTATGGCTTGCCATGGGTGGAAGACGGAGCAGCAGCAGCGCTCGCAGGAGAATAAATGTCACACGCAGTCGCCACATTTAGTTCAATTGCATTACAAAAGGCAGCAGAAGCAACAGCACACACAGCACACAGATACACATTTATAAAAAGATACAAGACCAAATCAAACCAAAAGCAAAACTAAAGAAGAAAACTAAAAAAAGTCACTAAAAGCAGCGCTGACTGGCAGCGCAACACAAACAATTTCAACAGTTGACATTCTATTGAAAAGTATTTCGGAAATTGTAACGCTGAATGTATTGTATCTTCCCCTATCCCATCTCGCATCTCCCATCTCCCATCTCGAATATTTGCAAACGTAGCCAAGGCGTCATCCCATACAATGGCAGAGCAAAATACCTTTCGGCTTGAATCACTCGACTTGTATCTGTATTCCGTCAATGCCTATTCTGAGATACTTGTCCCCTGCCTCTATACTCGGACCGACTGACTGCTGGGCCATGTCACACTGTGACTCATCGCAGCATCTTCCGCACCTTCTCATCAATACTCCAAATAAATTCCGATTTGGACTCGAATTCAATTGCATTATCATTTCAAGTGTGGATACATTTATCTTGGTTACAGCGTTTCTATGGGAGCCTCTGGGCTCACTTGTGTGTCCTCTTTGGCGCAGTCTATCAGCTCGACGCAGATCCAACAGCATTCCGGCCAGGGCTTTGATGACGCTATGCCATTCTCTCTGCACATGGAGAACGCACCGGGAATCTGGCAGCTAAAGGGAAACATCAATATCTGAGATGCACTCCAAAGGCACACTTTTTGGGCGATACTTGCTAGTGGATCAGCGCGTCGCCTTTATCGTTTTGGCAATGAAGCGCACCGCAGACATTGGGGTCGTCTTCCATTCCATAGACCTTCAAGTCGCCCTTTAGGCCCTTGCAGCCACCCTCTGAAATAATTCAAAGATAAGCTCTGGGCAAAAATAAATGGCATGAAAAACCGAGTTACTTGCGCCTGGTCCAACATTTTTAAAGTGCACCAAAGAATGCACCAATGGCATGAGCATGAGTCCCATTAGAATGAAGTTCCAGCCCATTTTGTTGGCACTGTAACTGGCACAGCGAGTGGAAAGCATTTAATGTTTGCTGGCCTGTTTGGTGGGGCGCCTTTATAGGCCCTTCATGGTGCCAAAATGTACTACGATTTGATAAAACATTTCGCAGAAATACTTCAGATTTTTACTGAAACAATTTGACAGCCGTTGCAACTGGAAATCACACCCACAAATGCCACCTGCTTCTTAAGTTTCTGTTGCTGATTCTCTAAGCTGGACTAGTCACAGCGCAATTGTGCGGTAAGTTGGGAATTGGGAAGTCAAAAAATAATCCAAATCGAATCACTATATCATATCCTGTAGCTGGCAAGGGAATTTGCTCGATCTGTAGCTGTGCTTCGTTGCTGGTTTTGTAAGTAAAATCGAGTAAAGCCCAAGCATATCAATAAGTTTTTTGTTGTTTTCGAAGCGGCAACGTCTGGGGTAGGGGAGAGGTGCATATGTTACATATGCAACATTTCATTTGAATTTGTCGTCTCCCCTGACTCGCAGCACAGCGCAGCGCAGCGGATGTTGTGGCAAAAGTTCAACCAAAATGCATATGGTGTGGCGATAAACTCACTCGAAAAGCACACAAAACGAAAAGCAAAAGGAAACTTATGAAATGCCTGTGGCAGCCACAGCAGCAGCACCATGAATTGGCGCAATTCACAGCTAATCCAATCAGCTGTAGTGGCCGCACATCGAGAGAGGGAGAGAGAGCGAGAGAGATACAGAGCAATGTCCTGTCCAGTCTCTTCCGGTTCTCTAGGCCGGGCCAAACACCTGCATGGACGGTCTTTTTTTTTTTGGGCCAAGCACCAGAGCCAGTCCGGTTCGAGCCACAGTCGCAGCACTCTGATTGTGAGCCTGTCAGGCGTGTATTAATTTCTGGATTTGCGCATGTGTTTGTGCAACAAGTTGCTGTGGCTGTGGCTGTGGCTCTGGCTCTTGCAGTTATTCTTTTTTCCATTTTTTCTTTCCTTTAATATGCAGATTGTGTCGCGCTGACTTTAATACTTTGCAACGTCGTCGATCATTTCGCTTTATGCCACTGCCAATGCGGCTGTGTGCGTTTGTGTGTCTGCGAGATGGAGAAAAAGAAACAAGCATGTTGTACATGTCGCCCGTCTTGTAAAACCTGCAGCACATGCAACATGCAGCAGCAGCAGCATGGGCAGCCACAGGCACAGCCATACTGTGTGGGGTGGTGAGGGTAGGGGGTGTGGCGGCCGGGCCAGCCGGAGCAGCCGTGGAACGGGGCTTCCTTCCACACCGCAGAGCGCAAAAATTTCACTTGGCCACAATTTTAATTAAAATTTAAAAAATCCTCAAAAGCAAGCGACCGTCCGCCGAAGTCGCCACACTCTTTCCGAACTGTGATGCTCCTTTGCTTTGGTTGTCTCCTCTGCTGCGCTGTTAGGGTATGCTGCCGATTCGCCTTGGCACTGCTTGACGCTGCCGTGGCGCGAGTAAATTGGACAAAATAAAAATAAAACCATGTAACGGTGCTAATGTAAGATGACGGCAAACAAAAATAAACGAATAAGAGGAACTCTCTTGGCGGCGACTGCCTAGTGATGGCATTTCGCGTGCCCATCCATCCCTATAGAGAAATTATCTCCTCGCGCAAAAGGACAGGCTCAGGACAGTTGGGGACAGTGATAAACATCAGAAATGGCAGAGATATCGATTGACCAATCTTCCATCACTAATAGCAGGAGAGCGCGCTTCCAGCTTCCATTCCAGCAGCCTGCTCCAGTCCATCTATAGCTGTGTCTGCGTGTGTGTGTGTGTGTTTGGCAAGTTTGAGTTACGCTTTACAGAATTTTACAGATTGCAAACATTAATTTTCATACATTGCCTGGCACACACAAGTATCGTGGGGGGCAGGGGAGGCCTTTCAAGACCCGCTGCAAACCACAAGAGCGGCCCCCTCCCAATAAATATCCCCCTCCCGGTTCCGTTAGTTCTGCGGTTCTGCTTCTGCCTTGACTTGGTATGCTGGAATTATGTACGGGGCGTGGCAATCGAAACATGTGCAGTTATGTTATAAAGCGTCGCTCTCTCTCTCTCTCCCGATCTCACTCTCCCGCTCACATTTGCTCTGCGAGTTTGAGCTCCCTTTCCCGGCTTCTCCTTATCGCTGATTGCGGTGGGTTCAAAATGCTGGCAATCCGACCCGAAATGTCCCAAAAAGAAAAAACCCAGCGCTTTCTTACATAATTGTAGCTACAACAATGTAGAAACAACAACAAAACATACCTCAAGAAGCCCCCACCAAATGAGAAAATCGTTTAAAAATGCAAATGGCCCGCACATTGACGGAAAGCAGAAAGCGATATGCATACAGTTGTATGTGTGTGTGTGTATGTGTGTTTGTATTCAAATCAGTCCACGGATCGGTCGGTTAGTCGGTGGGTCTGTCGCCTTGGTTTCTGTGGTTCTGTGTCGTTTCCTGGCGCTGCATTTGTCAAACGCCGCGGAATTAATGAACCGCAACAGCACCGCCGATTTGTATCTAATGGAGACCGAAACCAACAACCAACAACCAGACCGACCAGCCTGGCAACAACAAAACCGAACACAATCCACAAATTGTAGCCCCAGAACTCATGTTTAGAGCGGCGGACCTTAGCACGTGTGAAATATTTTCACATGGCACTTCATTTATTTCGTTGGACTGCGGCTTCGCCTCCGACGGAGACTGCGACTGCGACTGGGGCTGGTTCCAGGTGTTGGCTGGTCACCTTCTGCTCTTGTTGGGGACGCGTCCATAAATTTCCTTATTCTCTGCTTTTGTGCATTTGTTACGTTCGTTAGGCACGCAGTTGCCATCTCTTTCGCTCACCCTCTCTGTCCCTGCAACGTATTCAATTTGTTTGCCGATTTTTGACAGGCGGCGTTCCATACATAAATATCTCTAATAACTCCGGTCTGCCTGCTTATGTATCGATTCAATTCCAATACGCGTAGCTATGCCAAGAATGCCAAGCACTTTTCCACATACAATTTATATTCCACACCCGATATTAGCGAAATAATAAAGGGACAGGTAACCCCCGTATGGTTTATGCGAGAGATCATGACAACTGACTGCGCATGAACATTGTCACCACGTGGCGGCTGTCGATCATCGTACATGATATAGAGAACCCATGTACATATGTACATAAATACATATTTATGTACATATATGTAGCAGCTATCTTGGGTGCCTATCTCTGACTTTAAGATAACCCAATGACTCTCTGGTAGGTCTTTCTAAAGGGAGCATTTATCAAGCGAACACGGACACAATGGTCCAATGGTCTCTGCAATCAATTTCAGAACTGTCACTTTGACACTTGAATGTTCTGTTACAGTTTCCCCTCCCTCTCTCTAACCGACGACTGTCTAAACTCCACGCTCCATCGCTGCTGTGCCGCCGAATGGCGTAGACAACACGTCTGTACCCTATTTATCGGTTGGGCACAAGTATTATGAGTATGTATGCCATATATTTACCGAACAATAAATGCCGTTTTATCGTTCTCGCGGCTTACCCCCAGACTTTCTTGTCTTTCTCATCGCACTGTGGCAAATATTTGTTCATTTGTTTGTTTGTTTGTTTGTTGCCTGTAGGAGAAATGTACCCCAACTATTTCTGTACACTTTGTAGGTGGCTCTTATTTCTGCTGTCACCGTCGTCGTCGTCGTCGTCATCGGTGGCACCTCTCGATGGTAGTGGTAGTAGTAGTTGGTGTCAGGCGGTAGAGAAACAAAAAGACAACTCTGGTAGCCGACATGCCCTGTCACATTATTCCCCAAAGCTGTCAAAAAAATGGGGGGGAAAAGAGAGGAAACAACAGAAAATGTCACACCTCTGGGTGGTTGGGGTGACACCTTTTGACACTTGTCCAAAGTGCATCAATGGCAAACACACAGGAAATGTGCTACTTCTGGCCTACAACCAATGTATTTCCGCTCCCCTCCCACACCAGCAATGCAACGAAAGTTTGGATCGGTCGGGCCGCCCAGATCATGGTTCGACCTCTGCTTACGATTGAGAGCTTCAGATCAACAAAGTTTCAACCGATTCTCGGTTAAAGAAAAAGCCACTTTCCCATCGGTTTCTTGCACGAAATTCAAGTTCAGTTTGCAGATTTCATATTATGGGAATTATGAGAAGAATTTGCTGGGTGGCAAAGTGGATGTCTCCCCACCTTGCCCCCCTCCTGTGCCCATGTATATCCGCTTGAAGATACACATATCCAATAACCGTAGAGCGGCACCCAAATGCTTTTAATATTTATTGTCACAGGGTGGATATTGTTATTAGTACTGAGACGGGGGTCTGTTCTGTTCTGTTCTGCTGTGTGCTACGATGATGACTCAATTGACGGACAATGGACGACTTTGCAGCGAAGGAATTAAGCACGAAAAACAGCATATCAAGTTCTCCCCATTCATTCAACCAGAGCCCCAGGAAATCAGCTGATCTTGGCAGTTTCTGTGCCTACGATATGGGGTATATGTGGACATTTGTACATATTTTATGGTAAATGTATGTATGCTGACAAATGTATCATATATCACTCCCAGCTCCATTGTGTGCACTCGTATATCCACATACTTATGAAGATATGGAACTTATCATGTGTATTGTACATATAAATAGGTATTATATTTTTGTCTGAGAATGTTTGTGGGAAACACTTGCTGGCGGCTTGCCTTGCCGGCTGCGGAAGTATCGATTCCGCTACTGGAGAGCCTTCTAAATATGACTTTCCTCGAAACTTCAATTGCAGGAATATTCATTGGAATTTTCAAAACGGATGTATTCGCATATTTCGCCCCCTGGCTTGTGTGTGACATTTGTTTCCATTCTACTTAGGGGAAAGGGAAGGGAATTTCTGTAGACTCTCCAACACTGTCAGCAGAACGGGGCAGGTGGCAGAACAAATTCTCATTAACTAAATAAACTTATGATAGATGGAATATACAAATGACGGCCATTAATTGCCTACTCACGCAAAACCAGTTTCCCAGATCTCTGTCTGTCTGTCTGTCCGTCTGTCTGCTTGTCTGCCTGGGCGAATCATTTAGCAAATTAAATTTGCATTTCACAATGTTTCGCCACGAGAACGCGATGGAAGATGCAGTGTACGGGATGCCTCTACAATGTACATATTTACACGAGGGTGATTCAAGCGTGCAAAGAAATATTTGAAATTTGTCAGCATTAACGGGTAAATAGCGCGTTTGATTTTGTAGCGCATGCGTACCTGCAGGGACAAGATGTTTGGGGAATTCTCTCGAGATGCTCGCTTGGACCCCCTAATGCTCGACAGTGCAAGTGAAGGTCGCTGCCAGAGGGCGCACGCATTGCTCGATGTGCGAGTGCCGGAGGCAATTGAAATGCTTTGCAGCAAAGGAAAGGCGAATCGAACCGCTGTGAAATGCTTTTATAATGAGTTAATAAGCAATCCCCGAGAGCACCTGTTGCCAGCGCCGACAACGACGACGGGAGCAAACTGCCAAGTAATTAAGAGATTTCCTTGGGCCCCAGCCTCAGAACGATTCGATTGGATTGGCCCAGATGCACTCAGTTCCAGTATTAGCTTTGTGGCTTTGCTTGTTTCTACCCTTACAGAGGGTACTGTTACTGTGAGAAGCTATTTGCTGCACCCAAACTTGAAAAGTATTATAAATGCGATGAATGGACAAGCAAGGGTATCAATAGCTTCGGGTGCTCATGCTTGTCCGCTTTACTCGATTTGTTGTTGTGCCATTTTAATTGCTAATCAAATCGATTTATTATTCTGTGTTGTCTAAGTAATTTATTAACTATTACATTTTGTTTCGATTTCGCTACGCTCATTGCATACAGCAGCACCTGCTCTCCCCCTGCCCAGCTCTCTTTCTACCTCTCTCTCTCTCTCTCTCTGTTGTCTGCTGGAAGTGCGGCGGGCGAGTGGCGCCAACTGACATCGACGGTGTGGCGGAAAATGTTTTCAAAATGAATTAGCGACAAAGGGAAGTGTGTGCGGTTTCTCTCTGTTATATTTTTACCCACTTAATTGTATAGTTGATTGATGCCATTGATTGACTGCGAGTGGGGGAGCTTTAGAGAACAGGAGAGAGGAATCAATTCTGGAATCCTGCTCCGCTAACTGCCTAATCCAACTGCCAGATGGCTGGTCTATGTATACATGTGCGTTTATGTAAATTTAAAAAGAAAAAAATATCCAACAAACGTTTCACAGACAGCGGGAATTTGTTTGCTGTCTAAAATATTACAATTTTCATTTGTAAGTTTCATCGCACGCACAAACATATAAAAACAAATATAAGAAACATGAAAATAAATTGGCATCGCAGCCTAAACATGGATACTGATGCACAGATGTACATACATATGTACATACGTACATACATACCTACACAGATACACAGAACAGTGAGTTCCCGCAGTCATGCTTCTGGCACATACTTTTTAGCTACTTTGACTAAAGCAATAACATTAGCACTTGGCTGGCGCTGTTTTTGCCACAAAACTATTTCTGGCAGCTTACAAGAACAAGAACCGAAAAACTAATATATACAATAGCTACATACATACATACATATGTATGTATATATGTACATACAATGGATGTACAACCAAAAAGCTTAAAAAACTGTAAAAAAATTTGAGTATGTTTTTGGGAATTTTGAACTTGGCACAAGGGATGGAACGAGAAAGCCGCGAGGGAACGGAACAAAGTCTAAGTGGGTTGTTCTCTGCTTTGAGCTGCATACATAAATATGCATGATGTACAAACATGTAAATATGTACATATGTATGTACATACGTCTACATGTGTAGATGGCTAGAATGGATGGCTGTTAGAGGGACTGGCGACAAAGAGCACAGAGCACAGAAACTGCGTCTGGTCTGCAAGTGCGTTCTGCATCTGCAAATACTCGTGCAGCAGATACGAGTACGATGGCGAGTACGAGTACGAGTGCATGTCTGTAGTAAGTGTGGTACGGTCAATGCACAGACTGAGACGGCCAGACAAATATTTGTTTGCTTTTGTTGTCTCTGCAAATGGGTGGAAGTGGGTGTGGATGTGAATGTGGAGGTGGAGGTGGAGGTGGAGGCCTGACCACGTCACATCACCCAGCCGGTCGGTCCTCATCGTCGTCGTCATCCATATGGTAAAACTATTTTTAAAAATGTTTTAATTATTTGCTGGCATATTCCTTAAAGCGTTGACTAGTCGGCGGCGTCTCCGTCTGCTGGTCTGGGGCCATGAGGGATGGTGGGGGCACTGCCAGAATGTGCAACAACTTTAGAGGTTTTCTCTGTTTGGTGCATGTTTTTTTGCGTGGGCTTTGATTTTTACTTTTATTCTCTCTGTGCATAGTACATTAAGTGTGAAGTTTTCTCCCAATAGAAATATTATTGTCGCGTCGCGCCTAATGTGTCGCAGCTTGCATGTAATTTTCTCTTTTGTCACCCGCCAACACTCACTCTCCCTCCCTGCCTCCCATGCATTCCCTTGCATTCCCAAGCATTCCCATGCATTCCCGTACACAAAATGTCTGGGAGATCAAATCCCACCCGTGCCAGCAGCTGCATCAGAAGTTTGCGCTCCCCCCTGCAGTCACCTGAAGAGAGAGAGAGAGAGGAGTGTGAGTATTGGAAATGGAACGCTGCGCTCTCTGGGAATTCCTCAACTGTTATACAGTAAGTTAGCAAAGCTGCCATTCGACATTTTGGAACAACAAATTCAATGCTTTAACCGTAACCAACGATCGTCGTTCTTTAGAGCAAGTCAAACATCGATTCTATCGGCCAGCGACAATGGAAACACCAAGTACAAGTGGTGGTCGTGCCCCTGCTGCGGCTTTGCCACAATGCATTTGCTATTTATTTTTTTAAACGTCAGCAGAGGCAGTCCAGACTTGAGACGGCCAACAAACCGCAAGCATGCTCGCTTTACAGGCTTCTCTTAACCCGTAGACAAGACGCCCAATGAAGCGAGAAAAATTACTGTTTGTTAAGTGAGTTTGTCAACAAGAGGCGTGTGCGCATCGCAGAGCCATATGCACATACACACATGCATGTTTACATACGTATGTATGTTGAAGAGACAGAGAGACAGAGACATAGACAGATGGAGAGATACAAACAAGTATCATTAACGCAATGCCCAAACCGTTAGAGAGAGAGACATTCGAGTTTGGGAGAGCTGGAGTTGGTGGCATTGGCATCTTTACCCGGAAGCCGACTTCAAAAACTCCATAACTCTGAGTATTTTTCTGCAGAACTTTTCTTTGGTTTGGCTTGGCTTGGCTTGGTTTGTCTGTGTATAGGAAGGTGGTGCGCTGCGGTGCGGTGCAATGCCATTGCAATGTATGTAATTGAATACCTGGCATGGACATTTTTACCCGGCACATACCCTAACTTTCGCAAGAGCCTACTCATTTCCTCTTGACGAATGTTTTGTTTATTTCTGGTGTATCTAAAGGGTATCTAAAGACTCGGCTACTGAGACCACCTTTCCTTTTGAATACTGTTCTTGTTTGGGTTCTTGTTCTGTCTAAAAATGGTACTTGGACCCCATCATAGACATCTCGCATACAGAAGCCAGCACAGCGGGCGCAACGCCAAGCCAAGGCTACTGCTCCCCACTGGTCCGTCCGTCCACTGGTCACTGGACCCTGGACATACACATATTGTCAGCAATTACTCATTTATGGCCAGCCAGCGGCATTTCTCGCTCTCGACCCCTATGCGTGTGCAGCGTGCGCTCCTTTTGCGGCCACTTATTAGAGCATTTCAGAGGGTATAACACTTTTGGTCACAGAAGGAAGCAGCAGTAACGCATGGGATGGAACACTCCAGCTGTAAGGGAATTAAAAGCGTCGGCCTTCAAACCTTATTTTCACTCACCCCAGCGAGCGGTTTGGGATGCATTGAATTCATGCATAAGTTGTACTCCCTTCGACTATTGGCTTCTGGTTTCTATATATAACGATTAAGTACGTGGAATTACAACATCGTATTAATAGTATCGGTAATTTTCCACTGAAAAAACCTTGTCCAAATCTTCCGTTTCCATCGAAACATCCACAGCTAAATAGACATAAACGTCCAAAACTAATCCCATTTGTTTCGATTAAATGAATCCAGTCCACACGAATCATACGAGTAATGTAGGGATGAACTTTACTCCCGATTAAAGCTAATCAGGCCATGTCATCGTCTATTTTTTTGACAGCCGATAGTGGGTTCGTAAGGGCTCGCATATCTGACCTCTGACACATTATCGCTCGCAGCAACAGTTGCCTTATCGCTGCTGCTGCTGCTGCCGCTGCCGCTGCCGCTGCTGCTGCTGTTGTCTACGATCTGGAGCTGGAGTTGGTCTTGGCCTGGGGCCCGGGCCTGCGGCTGATAAGCAAAATTTCAATTTTCAAAATCCAGCAATCACAAATCGATGTTCTATTTTAATAAGGGCATTAAAAATACATTTTCATGGTGGTGCACGAAGACTGTCTGTGGACAGAGAGAGGCAGTCAGTCAGTGAGTCGATAATCAGTTCGGCGAGAAGATTTTCTTTGGGCGGGCCACGTGGGGTTATCGGTCGTCCAAATGCAAGTGAGTGAATCTTATTTCATATTTTATTTTTCAAACGTTTATGTGCCATTTGACACACTTGCAGATGCTCTCAAACACACTTACACAATGCAATCGACCAGAGGGACTCGGGCTATCAGTCGGTCGACTGTGTACAGTGGAACCTTTTAATCTGGGGGTACACTACCCCATTCCAGCCAGCACAGCACTGACTTGTGTGTACCGATGATAGTCAGGTTCTGAGTGCATGAATCGAATGAAATCTATTCTTGAACCCCTCTGAACTTTGAGCTACAAAATGCAATGGCTAAAGTAGTCACAAAAGTTCAGAAAGTTCACTGAACACAAAGATCTCTCTGTTGCTTAAGATCTATGAGGTAATACTTGGTAGGATCCATGAGGGATTCGATTCATTCACTTGCACTGCCGCGCCTCTGCTCGTGTTATCCTCCTTTTCATTTAACTTTTAACATTTTGACATTTTCGCTTTAGCGATGGCCGACTGAGAATTGGCCGCGTTCCCGCGCTGCTCCCTGCGCTGCTCCCTGCACTGCCCTGCCCTGCCGATCGTCTCTTAAATGGCGCCCCCAAGAACTATTCTTTATTTTTTCTGTCCACTTGCACGTCTGTCTAGCCGTCAGTTGTAGCCGGCGCAGCGCGGCGCGGCGCGGCGGTTCGCTTTTAGTTTTTAGCATTTACTTGTGGCATAGTTGGCATTTTTGTAGCCACTCGCACTCGATCTCTGTGCACAATATATGGTATGTTTATTCTCGTTTTGCCTTAGTCGTATTCTATATGTTTTATTTGTATGGCCTGTACGAGGGCCGCAAATGCCGCGTGCTCATCACTTGCAGACACTTTAGAATGCCAGCAGCCAGCAGCCAGCATCTCTGAGATACGCTCTCAGAGTGCAAATGCAGAAAGATATAAAATCGAATTGCTTTGAAGGATAGTAAGCCAGAGTTTAGCATGTTTTATACTTGACGCAGGTCCAACAGCATTGGGGAAATTTGTCCTGCGTGTTCACGCCAGACTCTTCGCACGCGGCGAACGTCGCTGGTAGCTGGCAGCTAAGTAAAAGCATAATTATGCAATGGAATAGAGAGCAGGCAGCTAAACTCACTAATGTATCAGAGTATCGCCATTCCCGGACATGCAGTAGACGATGCCACAAAAGTCTTTGTGCTGCTGGTACTCGTACTTTTGAATGGCTCCAGCAGGGCCTGTGCAGGTCTCTGCAACGGCATCGCCAGGGAATTTTTTATAGTGAACCAACGACTTGGCCCCGACAAGGAGCACCAGCAGGCTGAGTAGTGGGTACCGCCAAGTAGCCATAATGCCAGTTTCTAGTCAGACAATGCACTGACTCTGGCTTTTATAGTCCAATATTCAAATTAGCAGCAGCAGGTGGAAGCTGACATGCGATTCAAATGAAAATCGCTGGCTTCTCGGTAGCCCCAAATGGGTTTCCTCTGACAGCTTGCTTCATGCGAATGGCAGTTCCGAACTGTTCTAGAAAACTGTGTTGAAAGCCCATCCAGGCGACTTTTGCTAACTACTCAACTGTTTGTTTAGAACCCTGTAAGGACTCTGAGCTCTGAGCATTCCCAGATTAATTCATGCAAGCGCGAAATTTCTTGATTTTCTTCTACCTGCCGCTGCTGCTCTCGTGTGCGGCTGGCTATCGACAGGGGAAGGTAGGGGTATGCGTATCCTAATTGCGGCATGCAGCCACCCACTTACCGCCCCTTCTTACAGCAGCAGCGACATCGAGCAGTGCGTAAGCGAATGGCCAGGCCACAGCATTTGCTCGAGGACTTTGCACCCATCAGCACGGCGGCAGGAGGAGCAGAAGGAGATTCTAGTCTGGCTGGTGAGGAAGCCCCCGGCAGTGGAGTTGGCAAGCAGTGCGTCGAATCTCCATCGGGCTGCAATGTCAAGGAGATCTTCAAGCCCGGCGATCCCAAGGAGAAGTCTTCTGCCATAGCCATACAGGCGGCGCAGGACGCAAAGGCGGCCAACGAGGCGCAGGGGGCAGCAGGACAGGCCGCGGCGCAGCACATCAAGCTGGAGCTGGCCGAGAAGGCATTCCAGTCGGCCAAGGCCGCAGAGGCGGCTCTCATGGGCAAGCAGATGATGGTCGATCAGCTGGAGCAGGAGGTGAACGAGGCCAGCGCCGTGATCGAGCAGGAAACCAATGCGCTGCAGGGCACAGAGATCAACATGAAGGCGGCCATGGATGCCGCCCGTTTGGCCAGCCAACAGTTCCAGGCATTCAGCGAGCTGCACAAAACCTTCGAGCAGAACCTGGCCAACATCCAGACAGTGGCCATGGGCGTCCAGCAGGAGATGTCCTCCAAGACACAGCTGCTCGAGGCTGCTCAGAACCGGATTACACTGCTCCGGAAGCAGTTGCAGGGCGCCCACGAGGACTACGAGAAGACCAAACAGGCCGCCTACAAGGCTGCCTGTGCAGCCGTCGATGCCAGGCAGAAGGCTTCCAATAATATCGAATCCCCCGTCAGCAGTCAATAATGGAGCTGAGGCGGAGGCCAGCAAAACACACAAACCCAATGCCAATCGTACATCATATATTTTGTAGATGATTCTTTTATTTCAACATTAAATGATTCCTTCAATACTTTTGCACCAAGAACAGCTCAGGCTGCTAGGTTTTTGGTGCCAGAGGAAACTCTAGAATCAGCTGCAGTTGTGCACTTGCAATCGAGTCTGAAATTACACACGAAAAGCGCACAGAAATTTCCCTAGAAGAACACTTTCGCATGTGCGGAGCATGGAGAACTTTCCGCGAAATTCGTGGGTTTAGCCATGAGGAGGGATCAGGGGAAAGAATTACTATAAAGGGCTCAATCCAGCAGGTTAACATCGGCAGTTCCAAAGCAAAATTAAACATGAATTATACCCGCACTTTGATACGAATACTAATTGGGCTGCTGGTCGCTTCCCAGGCCGATGCTCTGGTGCACTATTTCAAGCTGGAAGCAGGCGCACGTAATGCACTCCAATCTTCCCATTCCTCATTCAGTTGATTATTTTTATTGATTTTTGCTCAGAGGAAGGCTGCAAGGGTCCAGGTGGCGATTTGAAAGTAGACGAAACGGCAAAGGACCCAAATTTTTGCGGCGTCTTTGCATGCCAGAACGATAAAGGCGATGCCCTCATACACTAGCAAGTATTACCCATCATTCACACATAATTTAAAACTCAATCACGGGAATAAACTTATAATGCAGCTGCCAAAAACCAGTCGGCTTTGCGGCCTGCGATGGAAACGGCGTTAAGACTACAGCGGACTGGCCCGATTGCTGTTGGCTTTGCGTGAGGGAGGTGAACTGTGCCAAAAACGAACAAGAAGCGACCACGGAGCCCATTTAGAGTTGCACATTCAATTATTGTTTTCCATGTGAAATGATTAATCATGGCCCAATAAACGGGTTTCATCTTGCATGGGCATCGATTACTCCTAGCTCCTAGCTGCCTTGAGTTGTTTTCCAGATGTACCTCGAATCAGGTGTAGTTGTTTGGGGCATATAAAAGGGCCCAAACAGCAAAGGTACTCGCAATCGAACGATTTCCACTGGCTGCATCGGTTCTTCCATAAATTGGTTGCCCAAAATGAAATACTTTCTGCTGCTAATCATGATTGGGCTCATGCCCCTGGCTTATACACTGGTGCACAAAGACAATTGGGGCAAGAGTGCAGGTAAATCACTTCCCTGCTGCCCTTTTCTGCTCTCTCAATAGGTGATACTCGAACTATTTCAGATGGCAAAGGCTGCAAGACCCCAAAGGGGGACCTTAAGCCGGGCGGCTCGGTGCAAGACGATAAAGTTTGCGGCATTTTCTTTTGCAACAGCAAAGACGGGCACGGCCTCATCCACTAGCAAGTATCCAGCCCCGACATTCGGTGATCCTTTGTAATCCTTTTTCATGTGTTTAGCTGCCAAATCCCAGCCACATTCGCAGAGTGCAGTGGCACTGGCGTGAGCACAGATATCGATTATCCCGATTGCTGTTGGATTTGCGTGAAGGAGAAGGACTGCAGCAAGGGGGGCGATGCAGGAAAAGCAGGAAAAGAGAAGGCCCCCAAGAAGCCTGTACTCTAAAACTATATTTGAAGAGCAATGCATATTTGAAGATAAATATGTAGTAATAATAATACTTAAAAGTCAACAGCTAGTGTACGCGACGCATTGCCAACAGCAGTCGGGGAAGGTGGCTAACGTATGAATGCCAGTTTCGTCGCACTCCTGGAACGGAACTGGGGCTTGGCAACTGCCAGCAAGCACATTTCTGATTCATTTGAAATTCGGGTAACAGTTTGCTTCACTTACTAATTTAACGCAGTCGTTCCGTCTTCACCCCAGCACACATAGTTGCCACACATTTCTGGGTGACGGACAACTTGCTGAAAACTGATCTTGCGACCATCCGGCAGAGCGCAGCCCCCAGCGTTATCTGAAGACTTGCTCCATGCCACCAATGAGTGTGTGCCGGACACGGCCATCATTAGAATGATAATGCACTGCAGGATAGCCATGATGAAAGACTAGTCGATGACTGTCGCTGGCGTTTACTTTTATAGCAAATTCTTAGTTGATTCACAGCGATGGGCCAGGGCAAGCTTAGAAGCAGGTGGCTTGGGTGCAGGGCCAGTTGTACGTTGACGGTTTATATCGGGCAAACAGCTGCTTTTATTATTAAATCAACAATCTATGTACGCAGTGCACATATAACAGCATTCGGGATAATAATGATACGTCATGACGCCAGTCTCGTTGCACTCCTGAAACGGGACAGTAATTTGGCAACTGCAGGTGCATGACATTAGCCACTTGGATTATTCGAGTGGGCTGAAATCACATTGTGTCCCTTACTATGAAATCGCGGTGGTGCCATCTTCAGCCCAGCACAGATAGTCGGCGCACATTTCTTCGTGATCGACATGGATGCCAACCTTAATTATGCGGCCGTCTGGCAGAGCGCATTTGCCTGGCTTTTCGTCTGGATATTTTCGCCAGACCAACAACGGCAATGTGCCGGACACGGCCAGCATCAAAATGATAATGCACTTCAGCAGAGCCATGATTAAAGACGAGTCTGTGACCAAATGAAAGGAACTGTGGCAGGGACTTACTTTTATAGCCAATATTTAGTTGTGGGACTCCAAAGAAAACCTTCAAACACTCTTAATACTTTTCCTTATCGCATTTCTGTGATACTTTTACAAAGTAAACACCATAATCATAGGAAACTTTAGGAGCAGTTGGCTTGCAACGGGAGTCGAATTGCTCAGCGGATCGTATTGAATATTTCTGCGAATTGTGATGGCCATCGCGTGGGGACAATCACATCGACTTGGCTACTATAAAGGGCACTGGCAGCCAGGCGTAGAACCTTCAATAGCTTTCCACTTGTGGCTTCGAAAGTTTCAGTACGAAAATGAAGTTGAGCCTAATTTTAATGGGACTGATGCTCATCCCATGGGGAAATTCTCTGGTGCACTGGAAGAAACTGGAACCAGGCGCAAGTAACTAACTCCTCTGCTGCCCTATACTCTTTATTCAAGGGCTCATCGTTGAACCATTGCAGACGGTGGCTGCAAGGGCACAAAGGGCGACTTGAAAGTGGGCCAAACAGAGGAAGATCCTCTGGTTTGCGGGGTCCTTCACTGTTCGGACAATGCCGGCAATGCATTCATCCACTAGCAAGTATCAACCAAAGTGTATTTATTTATGCATTTTAGTGACTAATTTCGCATGTATGTAAATTAGTTGTCAAATACCTATTACGGTCGCCCTGTGCCCTGGCAAAGGCGTGACCACAGAAATCATGTTTCCCGACTGCTGTTGGATATGCACTACCTTTAAGAACTGCTGATGGACGGATGGAAGGATCACATGAACTCCCAAAGTATTCCCTGACCCAAAAATGTGCCTATTGGGAGGGAAATATATGTACACACACAATAAAAGAACAGTTATAAACCAGATCTGGGTGTCGGGGTTGGGGGCAAGGAGGACTCAGCTTGAGTTCGCGCAAAAGAGATTTCGGATGACGTATGCACATTGAACGGGAAAGGAAAGACAAGCATGACAACAAAAAGCAACAACGAAATCCAGAAAGCTGTTTGGGTACACAATTTGTAAGTTGCTGCTGCTGACAATTATACGCTACCTGGAATGCGAGCCCATATGTACATATGTATGTACGTACATTTAAAGCAGATGCACATAAGAATGCATATGTCTGTTTTGCACTCTCATATGATCCTGCTAATGAGCGAATGGGTTTCAATTGGAAGCACAGACTTCCAGGAGAAACTGGACATTCCAGGCACGCGCAGAGTAGCAAAGCAACACAACTGTGGGTAGGGTTTCAAGGGGTTCAGAATCAATCACGTATCTGTGGAAGGTAAAGCAGTTCCCTCTCTCTTGCTCTTTATTTGTTAATGAGGTATTTGAGAGCACTCAAGAAGCAGAAAATGTTTTTACACAACAATATCAACCTCTCTAAGAAGACCTCGCCACAGTATTTATTAATGTGTACATACATATGTATGTATGTATGTATGTAAGTTTTCATTTTCGTTACAGTCGTTAGAAATGATTGCAGTGCAGTGCCATGAAAACAACAAAGAATAACCAGATATGACAGAGATTCACTTTCACCAACCGAAATACCACGTAATTGTACACATGACCTATTACGTTTATCCAGGAGTACGTAGCGACGGGCAACCTTAACGTTCCGTCGTCTCAACCATGCGGTGCAACATGTTCGCTCAGAGAGAGATGGCTAGCTAAAAAACGATACGCAGCAGCGGCATGAAAGCAAACAGCGTGCCAGAGCGAGATGGCTACAATGTGCACACCCGGCAACAGCAACAAAAACACATCAAACGGTAAGCTAATAGAAATGCGACAAAAAATAAAACCAGAGGCGACGCCAGAGAGAGAGAGAGCGCGAGAACGAATAGAACAGCTGTCTGAGGGCCAACATGTCTGACGGCGTTCGCACTTTAACATACTCATACTCAAACGCAATCATACTAAAACCGCTCGAGAGGGGTGTACAAAAAATGACTACCGTTCAATGACAAGACAAATTTTGATCGCGCGCTCGCACGGACGTATTCCCTCCTCGTCCGCCGGCACCACTGAAAAAAATAAACTTCGAGCAAATCAAAATCAGGGCGAAACAGAATAGACAAGTGCGCGTCCAGATTCTCGTTCAGTAGCAAGCTCACGCGTTCCGTCTCAAGTACCCAGTGCAGTACCCGAAGATTCTCTCCAGAAACCAAGAAGAAGCGGGGAACGCTCACACCAACACCTAACGAATTCTAATTTCCATGCGTCCGTGTGCGTGTGCTAGTGAAGAATTTAACACCTCGGCCAGGCCGGGCCCACGCGTGTTTCACACATTTCCAGCATCGGCTTTTTCCGTGAATTCGCGCGAGTCGGAATTAGACGGCAACACGTGGATAGACATGGCTCATGACTCAGAGATTTGCATTACCAGCACCAGTTATTAGACAAATTTTCTAAAATTGAAAGACACCCGAAAAAGGCTGAAAAACCCACAGAAAAACCACAGCACAATCCATTCCCCCCAAATGTGTTAATGAAATCAATCGCCGACGGAAATAATGCTTCGTGTCACGATTTTATAATCACCGTCAGGGCATAGGGGAGGCGGGTTGGTTTCCAGCTATAATACCCGCCGAAGAGGTGCAAGCGAGAGGCATAATAATTGAGCATTTTTAAGCCCGAGCAGAAGAAGCAGAGAGAACCGTTACGATGGTGACAAAGGCACACGTATACGTAACGGCAGGCAGCAGGCAGCGCTGCCTCAAACGTGTTGCATGCAACACTTCTTCGCGATCTGTTCTTCATTTGCTCCAAGCCCCACACCGAAGCCGCAGAGAGAACCGTTACGATGGCGACAAAGCACACGTAAACGTAACAGCAGAGGCAGCGCTGCCTCAAACATGTTGCATGCAACCACTCAGCGCGATCGGACCGGAGATCGGAGCCATGCCGAACCACGCCGGCGCTGGGAGCTTTCAATTTTTCAATTCGTTCGGTTAATTCGTTTTTGGCGCCCGATCCCGCCGGTGTTGTTCGTTCTTCGTTGTTCTGTTTCTGTTTCTGTTCTGTTGGAGCTTCAGTGCTCTTGCACATCGTGGACGGACGGCCTGTACCTACACATGTACAAAGTTGTGTGTTTGCCGCGCGGGCGTTATTGTGCATGTTTCCGGTGGCCGAAAAAAGAGAAATAACAGCTATACGATAAACTGTGTCACAGCAAAGCTGGCGTTTCCAACAAATCGCTCACAAACACTCCCATCATCTCTGCATGTGCTGTGTGCTCGGGTGCGTGTGTGTGTGTATAGGTGCTCCACTCGTAAAAATAATAATAATTGCATTTATCGGGTGTCCGACTGGCGCCAGCTTCAATTTAATTATAAATAACATCAACTAAATAGCGCCATCGCTTCCACACTCTTTCGAGTTCAGTTCCAGTCTCCAATACCAGATGTAAAACACACACACGTGTGACCATGTGTGTGTCCCCACATACATATGTATGACTGTAGTTCTGTACACTTTTCATCGTTTTTGCTTGGAAGAGTGCAAGTAGGCGTTGAGGGCAAACCTCTCGCCCCCCATCGCGCTCAGCCCACCGCCTCGTCTGGTCGGTCTCTCATCTCTCAGTGAGCATCACGCGCGCCGGTACAAAGTTAAAGTTTACACACACGCGAGAACATGCACAACCTTCGTAGTACTTAACGGATCCCGGGTTTGTCAACCCACTTTTGAGCCAAGGGAAAAATCAATACATTTCAAGGCCCTTTCATTGGCGCAGACCCAGACCCATACCCAGACGGAGCTGAAGATAATCCCAACCAAAAACTTAAACCGATTATAAGTAACGCTCGAAGAGAATGAAATAACTTCTTATCGGGAAACGGCCGGGGGCCAATGTTCCAAGGTTTCCGAAAACTGGGAACTTTGAGCTGTCGCAGTCGATAATAATTAGCAAGAATTCTCGGCAATAAAAAAGCAAGAAAATATATAAAATAACAAAAGCGGGAAACACACAGTGCTGCGACCTCGAAAACACGTTTTGCTTTTCGCAAGGACATCTGTTCACATCTTACCGGGCAGCATTAGATCCTTTAGATACCTCTAATACTGTCAGGTAAAGATGTCGTCCGTGTCCTTATCCATCATAAATCGCAAGAAAAGCAAACAAGGCGTAAAAAACTAGTTTTTTCAATTGTGCGTGTAGAAGCCCGAAAAAGAGATCACAGCGGAAGGAAGGATGGAGAAGAGCACGACAGACCGAAGAGCGAGAGAGAGCTGCTGGATGTCGATGTGGATAAATGAACAGGCGGCGGCAGAGAAATGGTCATAAATTCTTTTTTTTTTGCAGCATCAGCAGCAGAAACGACAAGACGCTACGCTACGCGACGCGTTTTGGGATGACATCAGTAAGAGACAGAAAGAGAGATAGAGAGCGAGAAAAATCTGTACTCGGCCCCTCTTCTGTTCGACGGTCGACCGGCGCCGCCCATGGGCGAGTGGTGGGGAGGGAACGGAGAGTGTGTGTGCAGGTAAACCTTATAGAAAGACGACAAAGCGGACGGAGGAACGGGCAGAAGAGGAACCAATAAAAAATATATTTTATGGTTCCGCTGCTTCTTTTCGTCTTGCGTTTCGTTTCTTAATTTCTTCTTTTCAGCATTTTAGTGACAAAAATTCACTTTTTATGATGCCATCCCTCCCGCTTTACTCCTCCTCTCCACCTGTTCCGCGATTTACGATTATAGCTAACTATCCGCAGCATCAGGTTGGGTTTCGTTTTTTTTTGTTTTTTTCCTATCTCTGTTAAATGTTCATAATCCGAAATTATAGAAATGTGAAACCAGAGAAACTGTTCGGACGAAATCTTCCAAAATGGAAACAAATTAAATGCTTACAAATTGCAGAAACGTGATCGTATCGAAGAGCAAAGCTCGGTTTATATGGGCACATTTCAATGGTTTATGGTTGGCATAATCGTGCGGAACTTTAACATATGATTTTAAAATCGGTCGTACCTGTTCAGATAATTTTGCAGATTGGATTATACATTTATTTAGGCATAAAGAAGCTGTTGCCTCGTTTGGTCAGTTCTTGGGTATTTTCCCTTTTGTGCTCGTCTTCTTCTGCTTGCAATTCTTTGCATTTTCTGATAAGGTGGAGCTTTGGATGCTGATCTGCACTCACTCTATTCTCTCTCTTCACACTCTCTCACAACACTTACCGTACAAATTGTGCTGTGTGTGTGTACCAAACACAACTGAGACTATTGTCAAGAGTGACCGACCAGAGTAACGTGTCTATGCGGGCTCTGAGGGGGAAACGCTTAGTGGGGGAGGGGAGATATATGACCCACAAACACACTCGTAATGCACACCAAGGAATAGGGATCGTAAAAGCGTTTACAGGCTTTTAAATTTTACTGTTTCTTGGCACAGTGGTACTCACTTTTAATTCAGTTGGTGTTGCTTGGTTGCTTGGCAGGTCCCCCCCTGTGGCAAGAGGGGTTAATCTAATCAGGAAAACAAAAAATGCGTTAGCTGCGGTCGACTGCTGGAAACGATACCCAATGGCGGAACCAAACGAAACGAAACGACCAACGTAACCAGAACGAATATAAGACCTGCTAATGAACTTAGAAGCGACTCCAAGGAAATACATGGAGACATGTACTGGCTCCTCTGTTAAGACATGTATGCTCCCCTTTTGGAGTCTTCAAATTAAAGATTATATAAACCAATTAAATCAGTGGGAGTCTTTAGATTAAGCTTCCTTCCGATAATGCATTAGATATGTTAGATCCCCTAATTTCTGTAAGAATTTACCTCGACCTTGTGCAAGGTGACTGACTACTGGCTTTCATTTTTCGCACATATTTTCGTACATACAGATAGCATCTATACATAATAAATCTATTGTCAGCACACAGACACGCTGGCCAAGAACTGAACGATTCTTGCTATTTCATAATTCGTTTGAGAATATTCGAAGCGGTCTAACGGTCAGAAAAAGGTGCCAAGTCAGCGGCAATCGTGCGACAATTTCACAAGCAACACAATCATCGGCCAATCTAAAAAATTAAATCAGGCAATACGCGATAGGACAGGGCAGGGCCGGGCTGGGCATGGCCGCACTTCAAGTCCTCAGGCCGAGTGCTAATCGAAACAGCGACCAGAACACTTGTGGTATCCACACCCGAACACATGGCCATACACATGATAATGTCACATTTACACACCATCCCAAAGCCACTCTCCCGCTGAAAACCAATAACGATCGATTCAAAGTCAAACAAAGCCAAACCATTCCAACCAACAAATCCCATTGACAGTCAATATGCCCGAGGGGAAACTGCTGAAATGAGGCTCATATCGCTGCATATCTCACATCTGACATCTGATTTGGGTTTTCGGGGGAGTTGCTGCAGCTGCATGTGGCAGGGGAGAACACATAGAACACTTGAACGAACTGATTTGAGAGCCCTATGACTATTGACCAATTGTAATCATCTTTGAGACCCATAAATCCGTCTTTTCGATCGGTTCGAGGCAATTTCACTATCTTGCAGCAGTTGAAGAAATGTCCAAAGCGTCGTCAGAGTGGAGAATTGTAGTGTGTTGAGGAGCAGTATCTAATCGGCGCCTGAGGATAGAGTATCTAATCATGAACGGCGGACGGACCACAAGTGCGTGTGGAGAGTATCTAGTCGTGTGTTGGTGTGTGTGTTGAGTCTAAGACCACGCTAGTGGGGAGCCTGCACTAACTATATACATATATACATATCTTGACGATTAGATCCAGCAATTCCGAGGAAAAAAAATATAAAGATTGTGTGAAATAAGAGTAGATCCAATAGCTGGAATACGGAAATAAAGCAACTAAATTCGATAACTGACTAACACTCATAACTGTCTGCTGGCACAGTCCCTCTCGTCCACTGCCCACCGTATCTCGCCAAGCAACAGAGAGCGAAAAGATACGAGTACACCAGAGGCGCTGCCACTGGAATGAGCTCCAATCAAAATATTGAGCATGATTTATAAGTGACGGACGGGGTGTAATATAATATGACTTGACATGATAATAGAGCGAAGCCAAAAGGAAAACGAAGGAAAATAACAGAAAAGAAAAGCAAAACATGATCGCGATGAAGCTGCAGCAGCAAAGGAAGGCCAGTGGGGGGAAGGGCGCAATGAATGGGCGTAAATCAATTAAAGGCTAACAAAGCAATCAAGCTCTAGATTCATATGAAACGGGAATGGGAATGGGAATGGAAATGGAAATGGGAACGGGAGCTTGTACCGACCCGAGCGAGTCATGCTCCGTCACTCCTTGACTGGATTGTGTCACAGCAAAGAGTTAAAGTGCCCCAAAAATGCATTCGACAGCCGCAGTCGGACTGGACTTCAGCACTTCATCAACGAACGCGTCTTCGGGTTGTGCGCAGTGTGTACCCCTAATGAAGCAAACTTGTAAGTTGAGATTTCCAAGAAGATCGCTGCGCACATTCGACTCCACTTTCGGCTTTGGCTCTTCTTCTCTCGTTGTGCATTAATTAGTTATACACTAATTTCCAATTCCGATTTCAGGCATGCAAATGTTAATTGACCACTTAAGTTAAAACTTCATAATGATCGTTAATAATACCGAGCGATCTTTACAGAAAAGAGAAGAAAGAGAAGGAGCGGGCAGAAGGTTGACTGAACGGCGACGACGACGACAAACTGTAAGCCAAAAGAACAGGTTCAAAACCTTAACTAGCCAAGTCGAAAACTCGTAAAAGATATGCAACACACACACACACACACACAGACACAGCGGTCCGGCATTCATTCGACTATAAGTAGTCACCTTCCAGAGCTGGTGCTGATGATGCCGAGCATGTGGGAAAGCTGAGGCAGGCCCCTTTGAGCTTCAGGCTCTTAACTGTCCGTTAATGATCTTTTCTGCTAGCTCATTTAGTCAGCATCAACTTACAGGCAGACATACGAGTGTGTGTGTGTGTGTACCCACAAGACGAGCATTTTTTCTGGGTTCTAGCGAAATTGAGAACCAAATTTGACAAGTAATTGGAACAATTTAATTTTGAAAATTTCACACGAACGAGGTTTAAAAGATGGATTAGCTTCCACTCAAGTACTTATTTTATCATTAGTTTATGACTGTAAGCGGATCTTAGGAAATTCAATTAACTGTATAGGGGTTCTATTTAGAGCAGTAACTGAAAAACATAAAAACTATTATCTCAAATTGATCAAACACTGGTACAGGTACAGGTACAGGTACAGCTAAGTGGTGCAGAGAGTATGGGAAGAGAAATGCATGCTCATGGCTCATAATCAAGGGCCATGAAAGCTGTTTCCTGCCCAAGATGATTGCATTGATTGCCCCCAAACTGGAATGGGAATTGGACCAAATGGGCAAGGAAGAAAAGGAAGGAGTCGCGTTTCTGACTCGTGCCGCTGCTAAGAGAATGCGCATGGAGTGAATGCCGGCCTAGCGAAACTAACACTGCTGGAACACTCACTCTCTTGGCCACAGGTAATTGAACGTTCTTACCCCACACCACACACACACACACACACACACACACACACACACACACACACACAACGTGGAGTGGTGGAGCTACTGTGTGCAGCATAGCCGTGGCTCCATGACACGCCTGCTCTTTAGCGCTGGCCCTGGGAGGGGCCTAGGACTGGGACTGGGCATGCGGACTGCATCGCATCGCTCCGCTGATTCAGCATCGTCGCTGGGGTGCATCAAATTAGCATTGTTCCCAGAGTCAGTGAGCTTTTTGGCCCTGGAAAGAGGGCTCTACCGCGAGACTGTACTTGCAATGCAAGAATAACCTTTAATTGGATTGAGGAATTTCAAATAAATATAAAAATGTTTGTCATTCATCAAAATACTCGCATTCTGTTCATTTTATACGAGAGCTACGCGCCAGCATAGATAATCCCATGGTTGGTGGGGGGAGGGAGGGAATTAATTACCCAATTACTCGTACACATTGACATACTCGCACTTGGAGTTTTGTGGACTGTAGACTGTGAAGGGTAATTATCATAAAAGCATATTTCGTGGAGCAACAAGTACAGTGTTCGCGCAGGCATTAATAACTTGGCCTGCAATTTGCATTCGTTATCCGAAACACACATGGACAACCGCCCGCCCGCCCGTACATCTACGACTCTGTGGAGTTATGTTATGTATTGGGGCCACAAAAGCGCCACCTGGCGGGGCCACGCGTGTGTGGCTAATCGGCCCCGTCCGTTCGGGTTTGGTAATTAAAAAATGTTAACGTTTTCAGCCTGGTTATTCTATTTCAGCTCTCATTTTTTCGAATATTTTTTGTGTTTCGTTAAGTTGAACTAATGGAATAATTAGCGTAAATGTTGCTGAACAAATTTCCGCTGTTTTGGGGCGACTCTTGGTCGCCACATGGACGGCGCAGTCCAAGGAATTCTTGACATTTACTAGAGGAGATGCATCCTCCATGCCACACTGTCGGAGTCGGAGGAGTGGTTGCTCAGTGAACAATTAGCCAAGACAAGAATCAACAAGTGGAGGCTGTTCAAGCCGTCATGAATATGCATGAACAGCTGATTTATAAGTGAACTCTACGCCCCATCATAGCTGGAATAGCCATCAACTATAACTATGTACATACATACATATGTATGTATGTATATGTATGTGCAATATAAACTTAACACGTAAAAAATAATATAAATTTGCATAGAAATTGCAATGAACCTTAGCTCGAAAGTGGAAGAACAGCAAAGCAACAGGTTAATGGCAGGCAGCACTGGCCAACAAACGAGTTGGCGAGAAGGCCATCCACACACATGTCCAATATTTACGGAGTTACATTACCAACAGAGCAAAAAGGATTGATAGTTATGAAGAGTAAATGATTGGAACTATTTTATTTTGTTTTGCTGAACAGTGTAATGGCTACACTTAGCGTGGCTGCTGCTGCTGCTGTTGCTGTACTCATACTCGTACTCGTACACATATTATTAGCATGACTGTTGTTTGTTGCTTTAGCAAGTGGTGGCAGACTTTTGAACCCTCGCAGCTGACTGTCGCACACAAGTGCAAATTAAATGGTTGCGGCGGGGAGTGGGGGGATGGCAAAAATGTTTGTTCATTTACTTGGCCAGCACAGCTACTGGCTACTGTTGGGTTGGCCAGTGCCAGTGTAGTCTCTGCCTGCATTTGACCATCAGATGCGAATTGTTTTTCTTTTTTTTGTGTTTTGTTTTTATTTTCCGCTTGTTATTTATAGCGCAGAATTCTGCGGCAAGGGGTAGTTGAAGGGGGAGGGTGCCAGGCAGGCAGGCAGTGCCACAGAGAGCAACAGAGTTATTAATGCTTGGAATTTTCATAATCGAAACGGGTTTCCGTTTCCAAGCGTCCGTCCAACTGCCGGCAGGGCAGAGGCAGAGGCAGTCAGGCAAGGAAGCACGCGCGTCTTGGCCATGCAGAGATGGAGACGGAGACCAGACCCAGACTCACTCTCTGAGCAAAAGCCAAGCCTGGACTTAGAGAGAGAGAGAGAGAGCAAGCAGAGTTATGGCATTGGCAAGACAAGCACACGCCTTGCGCGAACAGGTGAAGCGTTTAACTGTACGTGGCTGGTGCAGAGAGGTTGGTGGGGCAACCAATTGGCCTGAGTGCTCCACGGCTGGACTTTGTATGCTGTGTGTGAGACATGCACCTGGGTATATGCAGAAAACGAAGGCAGAAAAACACTCTCGAGCCGATCACTAATTTGTTGAACTTGCAATTGCTTTTCAGGATGGTTTAATCGCGAAGCTGAATTCCGATAATGGAGCAGGAAGGCCGATAGGGGCATATCGATTATTATCGTTTTATATATATTGTTCTCAAACAAGATCGTCGCACTCGGTTGGCGTTGGGCTGCTAATGCAAATTCTTAATAATCGCGTTCCTTCCTTGTCGGCGCGTCTCTTCGCGTCGGCTTTCACTCACGCAACATGCATGCTGCAACAGGTTGGACCGAAAAAAGCTCATTGCCCATGGCAATGTGATTGCCATGCCTTGCCTTGCTGAGCTGCAGGTAGCCAGCCGCAGCCGCAGTCGCAGCCGCAGCCCCATCGTCTTTGCCATTGCCAATGCCAGCCAGCGCTGCCATTGCTCGACGCTGCACGATGGCCAAAGCTGTAATTTGCTTAAAAGCAGCGAACAAATAAAGGGTTTCAATGGCTCGGCGCGGCTTGCTTTTCGCTCTCCCCTCCCCCTCGAACGTCGGACAGCCAGAGATAATGGATTGAAGAGCTGCAGCAGGGGAGCAAGAGCAGAAGAATGAGGATGAGGATCAGTGACAAGTGCACGTTGTCCGCTTATGACGTTGGACGACAGCTGCCGTATTTTTTGACTTTAATTAAGTGCGTGTAGGTTTCAGCTTTTCCTCCATGCCTACCCGCTGCACTTGATTCTTGGACTCTGCAGCGAGGCTGCGTTCCCAGGCATTCTGAAAACTGATTAGAAGTTGCCTCACAAATCGAAAATCAATGCAGAGGCAGAGGCGATCCGGGGAGGCCTTCTGGGACGCCGTGGACCCACAGCAGTGCACCCAAAACTTTGTTCGGAAATCCATTTAAAATGCAGAGCGAGAGAGAGAGAGAGAGAGAGCTGGGGAGGCAATCAATTGCAGTTTCGGGAGGGATGGAGCGACCGCGAGAGAGGGAGAGAGCGGTTGCTGATAAATGCCCAAAGGCTGCCAAGCGCAACGTCGATAAAATAAATGAAGAAACGAAACGGCGCTAGCCGTGAGAGAGAGAGAGAGAGAGCGCTCGGAAAGAGCGGTAGCGTAAGAGAGTAAGAAGAAGCTTATCGAAAGAACGCGTGGAATGAGAAAGGAAACGAAAAACGGCGCTAGCAGCGCCAAAGAGGGTGAAAGAGAAGCTTATCGGCGGAGTGCGGGGGGGAATAAGTAAGGAATTTATTCATAAACATAAAAAAAGAGCCCAAGCCGCAACTCTTGGAACAGGTTCAACTTTGGATTCGGCTACGGGACGAGACTGGCAGCGAAGAGGAAGGAGGCTTAAGTATTTATTATTAAAAGAGTCCGAATGCAATTGCGGCTCGCCCAAGTGGTTTACGCTGCCACCGCCGCCACAGCCACAGCCATTGCCAGACGATGGCATGGCCACTCTGCACGATAATCATGGGGTGTGAAAAATTTATGAACGCCGACTTCTCGGTGCGCACGCGCACAGCACCGCGCAGGAACCGCACAGCACAGCCGCACTGCAGCCCCATCGACCCTGACAGCATAATGAATATACAAATAAATGTTTATAAGTATGCTTAATCCCCAAGAGGCAGTCCGGAAGGGAACTCCGCCACGCAGCAACAAGTGGATCGGATCTTTGAGAACTGAACTTCATCCGCTGGATCGATGGATGGATGGATCGGCTTGAGTCATCAAACTGCCTAAGTGCTGTCAGACGACTGGTGGTGGCTCAGCGAAGCTCAGATTTATGGCCTGTTAAAACGTCTGCCGCAAAGTGCCAGGCAATTGGTTAAGAGCTACAAGTCCGAGATACAACACGTCCGATAACAAAAGGGAATACAGACAGACAAACACAAACACAACGACAGAAACGGGGGAGCGCGCCACATGTCCAAAAAAGGATCCACAAGGAGCAACTCCAAGTCCAAGTTCATAAATAAAAGATGGCAAAACCCAGACCCGAGAAAGGGTAAAACAATGGACAACAATCGCACCGCGGCAGCCACCGCACCGTCCTTTGCATTGAAGCCCTTTAAGCCAGGGGACTGCATCCGAGGCCGAGCTCAAATATGCAGACGTGACTTACTTGGGACAAATTGTGTGATTTACGTTTCGCAATAAAAACAATAATGGGAGCAGGATGAGTGGGTAAGTAAGGGAAAGGATGGAGTGGGAACGCACGGTCTGAAGAGGAAGTTTAAAGAATTAACCGCATTGTGAGCACTCAATGAACTTTTCGAATAAGGACAGAGAAATAATTATTGGAATAATATAATAAAGAAATGTGAAGTGAATTTGATGATTGAATGACATTCTCCATTACTTCTAAGGAGAGCTTAAACTTGGAATTTATCTATCCAACATTAGCAGAAAGAATTAATTTTAATTGCCAGAAAGAAACACTTTATTTTTGGCATATTCCCAGCTACAATCTTGCTTTTATGTCAACTGATTCTCACGCTGAACACCCTCAGTGATGTCCTCACATGACGATTGTCGATAAGAAGCGAAGGAAAATGCTATAAGCAAAGCTAGGAAATTGGACACCTAGGACAAGTGTCTGCCTAGAAGATTATGCCAGGGGGAGGGACAGAGGATACGCTTGACTTGCATGAAACTGGGAGTGGAGGAGCAGAGAAGGGGAACGGAGGAACGAAGGAACGAAGGAACGCAGGAACGCAGGAACGGTGCCCCGTGGAAGGTCAATGGTCCGCAGCGGATCGAACCAGCCGATACCATGGAATCAGCAGGCTTGGCTTGGGGTTTATGGTTTCTTATTTACGAGTCACTGGGTCCCATGGTTATTTTGAATATTTAATTTTGTGACACTGACTCGGTCCCAAAAACCAAAACCATAAGATACAAAATACTCCCTGACTGCCTGACTGCCTGACTCCGCGCTATTCAGTTGCTAGAGGCATAATTGAAATTTATGGCCAATGCGCTTCGAGCCAATTCATTAGTCGAATTCTAGACGCGGCCTAATTAAAAAGTTTCATAAATTTTCAAGCCCCAGCCACCTGTTTGTCGATAATGGACTGAGATTGTGTGTGTGTGTGTGTCTGTGACTAATTCCCCAAGCTATAAAGTATGTTGAGAAGGGTCAAAGTTGAGTAGAGTCAAGCAAACTATTGGGGTAATACTTAAATTTGAAATCAGAGAGATAGATGGTCGCTGCAGGATTCCTGTTTATCCTCTTTTCAACTATTTGCCATTGGATTTGAATGAGGAATATGTGCACATAATATGTATGTAAATATGTAGAAATTATGATGGGATTGCCAAGCGGACACAGACAAGCCTGCCAACTGCCACAGAGTGTCATTAGCATGCAGGCCACAGAGCCAGAGCCAGAGTCAGAGCCAGAGCCACTGCGATCGGTTGACAGTTGTCAAATCCACTTACGCTCTTCATGGTAAACACATTTTGACGAGCCTGCTGAAGGATTTATTCAAGTGCAGACAGACTAACAGACTAATAAGTGCCACAGACATACATATGTACATATGTACAAACACACAAAGAGAATTATTATATACAAATGGAGCTGCTGCTGCGGCTGCTACCTGTTGCTACCTGGAAACCCCCATTCAAATTCGTAACGGACAAAGCGGCGAGTCAAGTGGCTAACCCCTACTCCCGATTCTATATATATCTCATATATAACTGAGTTCCGTGAAAGATAAAAGAGAAGCGAGGCATTGCCAGAGTTGATTGAAGAGTAAAAGGCATTGCCAGAGGAAGAACAAAAGCGGTTGGCAGATCAAGCAGATCGATCTCTTCAGACGATCTCTCTCAATCAAAGAGTTCTTCTTCGAGGGTCGAAGGTGTTTGGCACCTACTCGACAAATACAAGAAATACACCTGAGTGTGTCCCGTCCCTGAACGGGTTAGCGGCAACCGAATCGTGTGGAGTCTGCCTCGAGTGCCAACTGTTCCAATAGCGAGCTGAACAAATGCGGCTGGCTCCTTCGTTTGTTCTTTTCCAGCTGTTTGGCACTCGGCGTGGTGGTGGGGTGCTCTTTGGGGGATAATAGAAGGTAACTCCACTCAGGGTCTGGCGTAATATTTGCTCAGCATACACGTGTATTGACAGAACCAAGCATAAACGAACAGAACAGAACAGAACAGCAAAGTCAAAATGGAATACTTGAAGGTACCCCCGAATGTGTAGCCCGAAAAAGAACTCGTGACTTAACAAGGCCAAAAGTAGTGCGAGTCGATGGTAGAGATGGTGGCAGGCATAATGCTGATCATGATCAAGATGGATGGAAATGGCAGAGCATTGTGCAAGCAGACATTTCCACACCACAAGTGGGAAATCCATCAGCCCTGACGATCCTCCGTTCCCTTTCTCTGTGACTTGATCGCCTATCCTCCTCCTGTTTGGCAGTTGACAATTGATGGCCCGCGCATTTATCTTTCACTTTTGTCTTGCACCTTATTCAACCATCTCTCTCTCTCTCACTCTCTTTGTTTGACTCTCTCTTTTGCTTCGCTGCTGCCTCTCCGCGGGGCCTTTTGAAGTGAGCCTCGTTTTGACAAATGTGTGTCATTGCTGGGCCATCAAGAGACACGACCGTTTCAGTTTTGACTCAGTTTTTGTATTGTCGATTTGATTTTGTTTGGCAAGGTGTATTTTTTTTCGACTTGAGACACACAAAAGCAACAAAAAACTGGTAAAACCAAATCAGGTGACTGGCAATCTGAAGATGAGCATCATCATTATCATCTTCATTGATCCACAAGCCAGTCGATGCTGAAACAACTTTCAATGAATGGAAATGAGAATTGACAATCACCCTTGGAGTTTCAATATCGACGTTACGTGATCTCATTCAGCTCATTCCCTTTTTGGTGCATCTTTGGGACCATTCTGACTGATCCAATTGATCCTCTCTCGCCGCATTTCGTGGATCGTGCTTTTGTGACTAATTTCTGTAGGGATCTACTAGAATAGAACACTCCCAATGATGGGCTATTACACTGAAAATGATACCAATGAGACAGTTTAGGACCTGGCATGACATTTGTGGAACAACTTTAGTCCGTTCCCTGGGGCATTCGGCTGATGGCAGAAAATGAAAATGAGAGCAGAATGCGACAGCCAACAAGCACTGAATGCGTGTATGTATTTATGTATGTATTTATGTATACATTTGTGTGGATGTTTAACAACTTTCATTGTGGCGACAGCGAGGAATATCTAAAAAAAAATGCCATCACATTTTGAAATAGTTTTCCAAAAAAACGCCCCAACACACACACAGCGAACCCTGACGGCGACAAAGATATTTTCAGTATACTCTCACTTATGGCAGGGAACTTGGAGAATGACAAATAACTCAAAGCAAACCGCCTCTGGTTAAGCCAAAGGAGCATCTTTAAAGTCTTTAAATTCCGTTACAAGTCTGCAAAGAGTATCCAATCTTCGTTGCTCCGCCCCGCGTTTAACTGACAACAGTGAAAAGAGAATTTCTCATTCGCTTTTGCATCATTTCAGAAGCCATCAACGGCGACACGGCGGCAGAAAAGCTCGCCACAATTTTCATTTTAGTTGAGGAGCTACCCAACCCCCCTTCCATCCCTGCGGAGTAGCTGCGTAGGTGTTCGGGGATGGGATGCGATGTCCGTCCCTCCGTCCGTTTGTCCGTTTGTCTGCCTGTCCGTCCGTGTGTGCGGGCACTGTCAACTGTTGTTGAAAGATTTTCGTGTCGTTGTTTCCATGCCGCCTGCCACCAGACGACAGACATGAATTTTCCCGCAACAAAACACAAAAAAAAAAGAAAAATCCGAATACATTTCGAAAACTTTTCTCATTCCTTTAGCATTTTTCAAGATATTTTCCTCGTGGGGTTTTTTGTCGCTTGCTCACACACAAAACGTAAAAAGATTTAGCAATAGCAATGAATTTAGTTAATTTATGGCATTATTAATAACATCTATAGGGGAAAAGCGAAAAAAGCGAAAAAATTTCAAAAATTAGAGCTCACTAAAATGTTTTGAAGCGCACAAGATGCTAGAAAATAGCACAGCCAACACATCTCTTAATAGCTCAAAGAAGTCGAGCAAAGACCATTCCAATATAGATTCCAATGTAGATCTAGTTTGGAATAAATACCATTCTCATGGGAAGTTTCAACACGTTTAAGGTTCTTTAAGAAAGTTATTGAATGGATTCCGATGTAAATGGGACTCCATCGGCAAAAGTCGTGTAGATCTTTCAGATCTTCACTGGGTCAGCCATACATGTTTCAATATGCAGAGATTATTGAATGATAGCTGAGGCCAAAGCCATAAATACCTTCAGATTGAGTTCCGATGAATGGCACGAGCTGAACATCAACCTGCATGAAATGCAAATACGAGGCACCACAATGGAGAGACGCCAGACAGCCAAAAGCCCCGGCCCAAAACCAATTTACGACCCCCCCAATCAATGGAGCTTCAAAGCTGTTTCTTTGGTTTTCTTTTTGGCGTTTTCGTCGTTTGGCTTTGAGTTTTGTTTTTGGGTTTTGTTTGGGTGCGGGCTGGAGTGGTTTCTGGTTTTCTAGAGTTCCAATCGCCCCACCGATATTTACATTAATTTGTGAACAAAGTATGGCATATTATGCAAATATTTGACAGATTCGAGTCCGTCAGTGCCCCTGGCAACCACCAAACGAGATATATTCAAAGTGCAGCATCCACAGCTCGACGAGGACATACCCAGTGAGACAAAGTTCCAAGCTGTTCCTAGAGCTAACAGAGCCAAGAGGGATGAGTCCGTGCATACCCTGCACACCGTGCAGCGGAATGGTAAGCTCAGATTGAGACACAACTGACCCGAAACTGTCCGAGTGGAGCGTGAGGCTTTTGTGGCGCAGATACCGATAACCTGGATGACACTCCAGCTAGATCAGGCATCTAATTAATGTTATTTAGCATTGACTGGAAATTTAATAGTGCTGTGCTTGTGCTTGTGCTGTGCTGGGCGCATTCCTTGACGCCAACTTTGAACCCCACTGAGATTAAACATTTTCAGCTGATTCCAAACTATTGAAAGTGTAGATCAGATCGTTCCCTATACGAGTATGGGTGTGCTTGAAGGTCCCCTCGCAGCACACGGAAAAACCATGAATGAGATTTCTTAAATTCTATAATACAAAAATACATGAAAATATGTACATATGTATGTATGTATGTACATACATACGAACTATGTTTGTGGAGCTCTTCAAGGCGAAAGTTAATTTTAGCCAGGGACAGCGAAAGGTTTTTCTTCTTCGAGGGCAATTTATTATTCAAATTTATGGCGATATTAACACGAAAATTGAAATAACACTTTTACGCATTTGACATTTTTATTGGCCACCCCCGTAACCCCGGCCCCGACAGCCACAAGAACAACGAAACAGATGATAAAAAAGATTTGTACCAATTCCGTTGCAAAGAAGACATTTTAAATTAAGTCAAAGTCGACGCCGCCCCGAGTGCGCCTAATTTATTGCATAATTATAGGAAAATGCCGCGACAACAAAGTAAAAAGATTATCGCACATCTTGACCCCAAGAATAACATAATAAATGCTCGTAATTATTTTGAACATTTAATTCGGCTGAATTTTGTTTTCTAGAAAACATTTTAACAACTCTGCAGCAAAGCAGATGAAGAATGCCACAAACACACGCACACACACACACAATGGCAGTTCCCTATTGGAAATTGGAAACATGTAATTTGCATAAAATCACCTGATTGAACGTTAAATATTTTCAAGATTCCGATTTGAATGCAGAGAGATGAAATGCTCATAAAGATCACGATCAGGCGGCACTAAAAAGAGACAACAATAAAACTGGGGACTAACCGGAGAAGCAAAACACTGCAAGAAATTGGTGTGTACCATAAATGACAGCCATCAGGTGAAACCCTCTCCCTATCTGCCCAAATTCTTGCAGTGCAGCGGAGTAGCTGTTAAGCGAGAGTGAGACAGAGAGAGAGAGAGAGAGAGGACGGACCCAACAACTTATGGAGCACCTTGCCCAAAAGTCCGGCAAACATATTTGCATAAATTAACCAAATATCCAGCTATTTTACATTTTTAATGAACCACAGAAAATAGATTATGCAGAATGAAATGATTGGGTACTCTACTCCCCTTTGATCGCTTAACATTTGTTGTTTCTGTTTCTGTTTCTGTTGCTGTTGCTGTTTCTATTTATCGATTTATGTGCAAAGGTGATATAAATTAGAATTTTATGACATCCATAGGAGGAAGGCAAATCGAAAATGTGTCAGCCATGTAAGCATAAATTAAGGAAATTGGAATTAATAAATGTTTGCTGCAGCTTAAGTTCGGGGGTACATTAACTGCATTTACATATTTGGGAGGTGAGGCTTTTTTATTTACATGTTTTACGGTTATATACATAGATTCTCTTCACCATACCTCGCTTTTGGCAATGGTTAAAAAGAGTCCACAATCCAAATGAGTTCAAATACTTCCGTTTCCGGTACAACAAAAACATCCATATGAAATCTATCGCACGGCTAAATATCGTAGCAAGCAAAGTGTTGCAGAACGACGGACAAATCGCAGACTGCTAATAGCCTAACTGCAAAAATGGAGAATTGTGATACTGTAATTCGCCTGCAGTCATAGCGATTCAAAAATATGCGTCCAGTGGAACTGGTTTATAGTTAATAAACAGCTTTGTTTTCCTATGCTTAAATAGAGGGGGGTCAAGTGGGTTAAACCACCCTTTTCTCGGTATATTTAGAACAGGAGATTATACCTTCGGTATATTTCTCAGGAGCATTTCCGAGGGTCTGTTGATATATTTTATCGATAATTCCGCGGTCACACTGCTTGCCTAATTTTTGTTTTGACTTTGAAATTTTGGAATTTGGCAAGAAAACAGAATGGATGACCCGCTGAAGCCCAAGCCGGTGCCACTGGCGGCCGAGACAGTCTTGTGGTTTGAATTCCTACTCGATCCGCACAAGATAACGCAGCATCTGCAGCGCACACATCCCGGTAAGCAGAAAAAGTCCCACTTGTGGAGCTCTGGTGAAACTGCTAACGTTTCTTAACAGAGCCCAGCGCCCTGGAGTTGATCATGCAGTTCATCAGCGTGACGCCAGACACGTCGGCAACGTCTGTGGTGACGCCTGGAGGCGACCTACAGAATCTGCCGGGCGCCACTGTGGGTGGAGCAGCCAATTCCCCCACGCCCACTGCTTCGGCGGCGCTCAATGTCTCGCCGCTGGCACAGCAACAGCAGTGGCCGGGGGAGAACGGCCTGGAGCTCACCCGCAAGCAGTTGGCACTGAAAATTCTCGAGCTGAAAGTTGCCACATGGCTGCGCTGGGACTTGGACATGCTGGAGAAGAATCTGCCCGTGCTGATGCAGCTGGCCCTGCTGCGTGATCTCTGCACCATTAGCTATGGCCGCAATCTGAGCATTCCCCTTGCCAGTGACTTTGACTTGAAAATATGTAAGTCATCCCCCGCCAATCGAATATGTGGATAATTCTTACCTTTCTGTGTCGCCTTAGCCGCCTCTGGGAACGAGCGAGCGGCGAGGTTTGCCCTCACCATCTACCATCGCCTGCTGCTGCGGCTGCAGCTCGTCAAGGAGAGTGCTCCGTTCAGATTCCAGCCGATAGATCAGCTGCAGCAGTTCCTGGAGTCACCGACGCAGCCTTCCATTGAGTATCTGCAGCAGCTGTGCACGTCCAGCAAGCCCTTCTACGTGTTCCACTACGACAGCTTTGTGACGCTGCACTGCGACGATCTCAGCACTGGCCAGAACTACGACATAATGCATCTGATCAGCCCCCAGGAGCTGCGTGCCCAACTCAACTACGAGCTGGCCCACTATTACCTCTACACCAAACAGTATGTGCTGGCGCGTGAGTCGGCTGCCGCGTGCAACAGCAACCTGCAGGCGATAGCCCCGCAGACCACGCTCTACTTCTGTCACATTCGGGCCGTGGAGCTGGAGGGACTGCTGCTGGCGTGCGGCATCAGCGCTCAGAAGCACACTCTGATGGAGCGTTTCCATCAATCGTTGCTGAACAACTATGCGGAGATTCTGACCATTCTGCGGCTGGATAACCTGGCGCGCGAGATTCCCCTCGTCAGTCGACGCAATCTGGAGCTGGACATTGAGGGCGCCATCTCCACGGGACAGCTGAAGGAGTCGGCACAGCTGCAGCTGCAGGTGGCAGCGCTCAATATGGTGCGCAACATCTTCGAGTGGGGCAGCATATTCGGCAGCGTAGAGTACTTCGAGAAGTATCGGGAGCTGGACTATCTGCCGCCCCTGGTGGAGGCCTTGACGGAGGTGCTGCCCCACTGCAACAAGGCGGAACAGTCGGCGCTCAAGCATTTCCTCATCGACTGCATGCTGCACCAGGCACAGCCGCCGCAGTCCAAACAGCTGCTGCAAATCGTGCGGGATTTGGAGCTCTTTACAGTCGAGGAGCTGGACGATTTGGATGATCAAATGCTGCAGGCAGCGCCGCCCGTGCCTAGCAGCTCGCTGGCCTCGCTCAACGACTGGATGTGCCACTCGAAAAGTACCCGCGTGGATGTGGCTGCCTTGGAGCGGCAGCTGATTAGCTGCTCGAACGCCAACACCGTGAGGATTCTGCTGGTGAAGCTGTGTGGCACGGCGCCGGAGAAGCCGCTGTGGTCCATCAATCCCAGCTGGGATGTGCCGCAGCCGCTTAAGGCCATGGTCATGGCGATGCCAGTGAGCTTCCTGCAGGATTTCAGCTACGTGCTGCTGGGCAAGGCGCGCGAGCTGGCGACGAGGGGCGACTACATCGAGGCGGTGTCCATGCTGAGCGTGCTAAAGTCCGAGTCGCAGCGCCAGGAGATAGCCGGCAATACGCAGCTGATGTGCAAGCTGCTCACGTGGGAGATTCTGCACATCCAGATAACGCAATGCCTGGAGGAGTGGCACCAGAAGCCGCTCGACCTGCAGTCGCTGGGCACCCGCTGCAAGCAGTGTCTCAGTGTGCTCCAGGCGGGCGATTCCATTGTGCCTCGGCCGGAAATACTCGAAAGTTGTGCCATTATGCTGCTCAATCTGACGGATTTCCCGCCACTGCTCTACCTGGACAAGCGAACGGGTCCGCTCGAGCTGCCGCTGGCCTTTGCCGCCACCTTCATCGAAATGGAGAAGATGAAGACCACCAAGAAGGTGTCGCGCGACGCATGGGAGCTGATGGTGAGCATGTTCCTCAATGTGCCCAAGCGTTCAACGCAATCGAGTGCCGGCAACAGCTCCCTGCAGGCATTCTTGCAACGTGTGCGGCACCAGAACATCTTTGGCCTGGCCATCTCCATGCTGGGCAAGCTGCACAACATACTCAAGGATGATCCCAACAATGATCTGAGCTGTGAATACATGCACCTGTGGCCCACCAGCGTTAACAAGTGAGTTGCCAGCATCGCAAATGTCCATTTCTAATCGAATCCTTTCAGTCCCATTAGCTTCAGCCTGCGCAGTGTCTGCGAGACGCTTCAGTGGCTGCTGTCCGAGGCTTTGTCCTACTATCCGCAGACCATTTCCTGGCTTAAGATGAAGGGCGATCTGGATTTGGCCATTGGCAACAATGAATCAGCCATGCGCTGCTACGTGAATGCCTTGGTCACCGGCACGGACTACTGCACGATGCCGCTGCAGCGCAATGTGGCGGATGATTATGTTATACGCAAGATGATTCGCTGTGCCGCCAATTTGGGCTGCCACATGCAGGCCACAGTGCTGTGTCAGTTCCTCGAGGAGATCGACTATGGGATTGTGTTTAAGAATCTCAGCGAAAAGTCGTCAAACTTCACCGATGCCATGGACTCGTACTACAGCTGCATATGGGACACAACGCTGCTGGAGTTCATTGTCAATCTGCATGCGAAGCGAGGCGAGCATAGTCGAAAACTGGAGGCGGTAAGTGGCCAAATAAAGTCATTCCTGAGAGGCACTCACTCACTTCTGCTACTGCCCTCACACAGATCTCCATGATGGGCACCTTGGAGCTGAATGCGAATAACAACGAGGAAATCAAGCGGGAAAGCGCCATGGTACGCAAGTCACGCTTCATTCGGGCACTGGCCAAGCAGTATTTGCTGTAGTCGCAGATCATTCTCCCTCTCCTTATCATCAGCCCAACCTCATACAAAGACCAACTAGAAATAAACTCAGATTGATGTAGTTTTATATATTAATTTTAGGCATTTTGAATAGCGTTAAGTTAATATTAAATGAAATTGTACCTTTGATGATGGGAGTGTGAGCAACTATTTGGGCCTTCTGCCACGTGCCGCACCGCCGCTGGTCTTGGCCTTCTTGTTGTTGGCACTCTTCTTGGCCTCCTCGGCCTTGCGCTTGGCCGCATTCACCGCATTCGGTGTGCTGGGCAGCGTTTTGAAGAAGCTATCCAGCCGCACTTGGGTCTGCGCGTGCTTGGACTTGAACAGCTTTTTGGCACCGTTGCGCACACGCTCCTCGCTGAACTGCCTGTCGCCACAGAGGAACTTGACGAGTCCCTCCTCGTCGGGTTCCGTCCACTTGAGATCAATGGCCGAGGCATCGGCCACCTCCGGCTCAATGAACAGCTCGCGCGCCACTTTGTAGTTCCAGTTCTCGGGCACCGTGTACTTGCTGGTGTCCAGGTTATCCAGAATGGTCTCAATGTCCCGATAGTTGTTGATCAGCTCTATGGCTCGCTTGGGGCCGATGCCCTTGATGCTCTCGCAGTAGTCGCAGCCCAGCAGGATGCACAGATCGATGAACTCGCGATTGTTGACCTCCAGACCCTCGAGCAGCTTGTCGTAGCTAAACTCCTTGACGGGCATCTTGCGCGCCTCGCTGTACGTGAGGTACCTGAGCAGCTTTGTTGATCCAAAAGTCAGCGCATCCATATCCTCCGTGGCCGTGGCATACACCTTGCCAGCCTTCACGAGAGCTGCACATTGTGCCTCCGCCTCACAGGGCGCGTCTACATAGGGCACTCCCATGAGCGACAGCAGCTCCTTGGCCTCGCGGGCATGATCTTTGGTCACTCGCACCAGGCGACGATTGAACTTCTCGATCTCCGCATCATCACCGGCATCGGTGGCCGCCTTTAGGGCCTTCTCCGCCTCCTCGCGGCGCTCGGCACGCTTGGCCAATTCCCCAGACTTCAGATCTGGCGGCTTGCCATCGAACACATACACTGGCTTGATGCCGTTATCCAGCAGTCGGATGGTGCGATAGAACATGCCCATTAAGTGGGATGTGGGCTCTCCATTGACTGTCGCCAGCTGAGCTCCCTCCGAGCGTACTGCTATGAGGAACTGGTACAGGCACATACTGGCATCAATAGCCACCTTGCGACCTACAAGGAAATAGGAAAGGATCAGTATTAAAACGAGTTCCGGTTCCAGGGTCACATTCAGACTCACCAAAGAAATGCTTCATTTCACTCTCACGTATGGCCTGGGGAGCCAAATCGGCTATCAGCTTCGATAAGCCCAAAATTCCCATGGCAAACCTGTGTTTACTGAATTCCGTGTACGTAAATAAATGTTTTGTTTGTGGTTATAAAGGTCACGCCGGCGTTAAAATTAGTTTTTGTCTGCAAAACGCGCGCTCTTTTTTTTTTTGGCAGCAATTTACTATCGATACACATTAGTACTATCGACGTGTTAACAATCGCCTTTTAGGAATGGTGCTAACAATTGTCCAAAGACGTAACAATCCATTCCCAACCACGTAACTTTTAGTGCTCTTTTTTTTTGGTTAACCTTTTTAGTTTTAACCTTATATTGAAATCAATCCAATAAAGATGTCATGAAATTCAGCCAATCTAGTGGGGAATCGAATAGTGATTCTAGTTAAATTATATTTTTAAAGCTGAGAGTCCTAGCCAGCTGGTAATATTAAAAAGAAGTTCAAAATCGAGGAAAATGATTTATTATTGACGGTATATTTACAGTATATTTTGAAAATGAAAGCGTTATTTCGGTATATTTCCGAGGGTCTGTCGGCATATTTTATCGATAATTCCGCGGTCACACTGATTGAATGTGTGTCGGCTGACGAAAAAATATAAAAACCATTAGAAATATGGTATGTAAAATTCTGAAAATGGTTTTAAAACAAAGTTTCAAGTGTGTGCCAAGGACGCGCATTAAAAACGGCTTGTTCGCAAATGTGTTTTGAGTGTAAATAGAGCGCAACAAATATTGGCTCCAGAGAGGATGCGGATTGTCCGACTATCGTTCTCTCCCCGCTCATTTGATGTGTATAAACATGGCGTCGTTGTGGCCTGTGCCTAGGTTTCAGTGAGTGGGAGTGAGACAACGAGAGCGTGCGCGCCTCATAGATTTGCAATGTTGTTTTTCAATTTCTATCTCCTCTCTCTCTCGCTCGCTCGTTCGTCGTGTGGAAGACACGCATACACAAGCTCTCGAACTCATTCCGAATAAAACGCACAAAATCGAATGGTAGATGCTAGTAGCCGCCAAAAAGTTACAAAGTGAAACTAAATTGTATTTCGTATATTTTTTTTGCTCTATTGCCAGGATGCTAACAAAGCGGCAGAAACGGCAGCCAAAGATAATGCCGCCGATAAGGTAATCGAGTCGAAGGCAGTGGAGAATGCAGCGGCGGCCACCGAGGACCGCGATGAGCAGTCCAAAGGAGCCGAACAGGAGTCCGATGCAACGACACCCGCTCCCGAGGACGACGCGGCCTCCGCCACCACCGCTGATGACGTCGCTGATAAAAAGCCCAAAGGAGACACAGCGGCAGCCCCCACCCCCGACTCGGATGCAGGTAAATAAAAGCCACGCGCACACAACGACAACCTGCCTATGTAGCAATGTCGTATCAATAGTTTATGCTTGTGTTGGTGAAGAAAGAGCGAGAAAAACAAAAATCATAAAATGAATTTTGCGCGCGTTTCGCAACGCAGCGAATTGGATTCATTTTCGTCTGTCGCCAGCAGAGAATGTATTGTGTAGTGAGTGGTAGGGGGGGACATGTGCTTGCCGGCCCACATGTATAAGTGTGTGCGTGTTCCTATTGGCTCTCTGCTGGTTGTTCTGGGAGTTTACGTGTGGCGCAGTCGTCTAAACTGTTCGACGTGTTACTCTCTTCGTGATATCATATGATGATCCGTGGTTCGAATACCACCAGAGGCAGCGGAAGAGATCTTCTTAATTTCGTTTTTCCTTGGCTATTGTTCATGCTAATCCTTTGCAATGGGGTTTTGCGTAGTAAACGCCGAGGTATAGCAACATTTTCAGTATTCATAGTTCCTTGCGCAGTTAGCTCTGGACTTCCCAAGGCTGAAGACATTTTCTTTTGCAGCAATTAACTTTACTTTGATTTTAAAACAGTTTCCCATCAATTTTAATCTATTTTGCTTCTATTTGCCCGAACAGGCGCATCGGACAAAAAGGAGGCATCGCCTGCTCCAGCGAAGAAAGTGAGCATTAACAGCAGCAAAGATGCAAAGAAGGAGGATGCAAAAAAGGATGATGAGGATGGAAACGACGACGATGCCGATGGACAAGAGAATGACGAGGACGAGGACGAGGAGAAGGCTAGCGATGAGGAGAGCGACAGGACCACCAAACCTGCGGCGGATGAAAAGCACAAAAGAAGCGACGCCACGGATGGGGCCAAGGGCAAGGCAGCTGCGGGAACTGACAAATCTGCCCCAGCCAAGAAGACATTGTCCAAGCCAAAAAATGGTAAGGTGGAGAAGTCAGAGGACGAAGACGAGGAACCCGAAGATGGTGACGAGGACGACGGACTGGATGAGAACAATGAGGTGGCCGAGGACGATGAGAATGTCGTGGCTTTGGCAGAGATTGATCGCATCAATGAGAACATCAACAAGACTCGTGTTGACGGCCTACAGACCCTGCATGCGGTGAGTGAAACAAATTTCCCTTTGGTAAACAATCTATTTAACCTGGAATAAATCTGTTTTTAGCTCTGCTTTGGGGCGCAAGGCAAGAACAATGTTGTGAAGAAGAATCTGCGCTCCTTTGCTGGTTTCGAGTTCGCCAAGGACTCGGCGGAATACAACAAGAAACTCGATGCCATCAAGAAGGTGGACAACAAAGGGCTGCGCAGCATTTGCGAGATTCTCACATTGGATCGCAAAGGCAGCAAGAATGAGATTGTTATGCGAGTGCTCAAATTTCTGATGGAGCCGGATGAATCGCTGTGCTTAGAGCAGGGCGACGAAGACGAGGAGGAGCCAGACGAGGACGATCTGGACGAAGAAGAGGAGGAGGTCAGCGAGGATGACAAGAAACGTAAGAGCAGCAAGTCGGGTGCTTCCGGCGGCAGAGGCTCGGCCCGTAATTCTAGCGGACGTCCCCGGCGATCAACGGCAGGCAAAAGTAAGGCAAAAACTATTATTACTTAGAGAAGATCCCTAACCCTGACCTTTGCTTGGCATCTGTTTTCAGAAATGTCTGCGTACGTTGACTTTTCTAGCTCCGAGGAGAGCGAGCACAAAGTGACGGTGGCCAAACGGAGACGCAACGATGACTCCGAGTCTGGCTCAGACGTAAGTAATGAGATGAGATGATGCAAACAAGAGATTCTACCATTTCTATCCTCAATTATAGTACAATCCCTCGGCCAACTCAGAGTCGGATGGCGGTCGTGGAGGCGGCGGTGGTGGTGGTGCTGGTGCCGGCAAGGCTGGTCGCAACGTGTCTGTTCGCGGCAGCCGTGGTCGTCCTGCGCGCAAAAGTCGGCGAAGAAACTCGGACTCTGAGGAAGAAGAGGAATCTGAAATATCCGATGCTGACAGCGATGTAAGTCATATCCCCTGTACCCCTCCAAATCAGTTCATTGAACCTTGATCTTTCGAACAGGTGCCGAAGCGCAAGCGCGGAGCTGTTACTGGCAAACGTGGGCGACCGGCAGTAGCTGCCGTGGCTGGGCGACGGGGACGTGGACGGGGAGCAGCAGCGCGAAAACGCAAAGATTCCGACAGCGAGGAGGATGACATTTCCGAAGATGAGGAGGAGGAGGAACTGTCGGAGTTTGGCAGCGATCAAAGTGAGGTAAGCATTAAAACTGACATGGGGAACAGATCAAAGGAGAGGGAAAGGTAAACACATCTCCATCTTGCAGGATGTACGCCCCAAGAAGAGTAGGAAGCCCACAACGCCTGCGAGAAATAGCAAAGCTAACAATAAGTCAAAACCAGCTGGAAAGGGTAAGGCTTACTCAATCGACTTTGGAGCCATTTGATATTCTGTAACCTGTTTCTTTCTCCTTGGTGTCCAGCCGATGGTCGACCAAAAAAATCAAAGAAAGAATCATCCGAGGAAGAGGAAGATGATATCGATGACAAAGATGAGTCCGACGAGGACGAGCCACTAACCAAAAAGGGCAAAATGGCATTCCCAACGGTGAGTAGTCGCTAGCTCTTCCATTCGTTTGGTTTTGAACCAACCCTTTGATTGCAGGATGAGCAAATACGCGGCTATGTCAAAGAAATTTTGGATAAAGCAAATTTGGAGGAGATTACCATGAAAACAGTTTGCAAGCAAGTCTATGCGAAATATCCAGAATTTGATCTAACAGACAAGAAAGACTTTATTAAGGCCACAGTAAAAGCGGTAAGGAACCCATTTATATTCGATATTCAATATTCGATCTAATCACATTTCCCCTACCCCATTCGACAGTTAATTGCGACATAAAACGAAGACGGGAGGCATCTTCAAGCCGGAGGAAGGGCCAGGTCCTGTAAACAAGCAAAGCAAAATAAAGCAAACAGCGGCAGAAAAGTAACCTTTGCCACCCTTTGAAAGCTGTTTCAACACCATCCAACGTTCGGCGTAGTTCAAGAAAAAGTAACTCTAGTTCTCCTATAAGTATATGATGATGATTTGTGCTCGTACAGCTATCTGAAGTTAATCTTAAACTCAACGACAGAGGCATTCGCATGATATCGCCGTCTGTACACTCTTATATATATTCATGTGTATATATAAACTTCTTATTTGTCCCAGAAGGAGACGCCCCCACGCATTAAATTTCCTTTCTAAAAATGGCTAAATGTGCTCTTGACAGCTCTGCAAAATGTGTGTAAATTATGCAAAAAAGGATAAATTTGTAAAAACAAAAACAAAATCAGTTAAAAAACGTACTAAAAATTAGCTATTTTGATTGACATTCAAAACAAAAAAAAATATGTATTTTAAAATAAGGCAAGATAATTTAAAAAGAAGAAAGTAAAGCGAACGAAAAATTAAAAATAAATAACCAAAATTCACACACTGGCAGCAGTACAAAAAAGTAATAATGAATGAAGGAATTAAGCCACACTGAAACGTAAATGGAAGAAGACTTACAATTTTAATTATTGCAACACTTTTTGGCAATGTAAAAACAAATTAAACTTTGGGCGAGTAACTTTAGTTTTAAGATGCAAAAGCACACACAGAAGGCAGAGTAGTGAGTGAATTGAATGATAATTAATTGACGATGCCAGCGGAGGTTTCCGTCACTCGTTTGGGCACATGACCAGTATCCCATCCCCACATCCCACGAACTCCCAAAATCCTATTCAGACCCAAGTGTTTCGCCCCTAGTAGTTGAGGAGGATGGAAAGACAGGAAGGAGGAGATACATAGGTTTCTCGACAACAAAACGCAACTGGGAACACGCTCATCAAATAAATGAATGAAAGAGTTAAATATTATAAATATTTATAAATGTGAACATGGCGGAAATAGATGTATGTTAATTTTAAAAACTAAAAGGCAAGTACACAACACAAATGGATATCAAGCAGAAACATTTAATTATTGTCGGGAGAAAACTTAAAGAACAAATTCAAAATATATATACATAAATATATCTAAAAACGTCAGCATCTCAATGTAAGTTTTCTTCTAGTAAACTCGTAAATAAAATAGCAGAACTAAAATCCAAAATAAACACTCACAAAAACAAACAAAAAAAGTCGATGTATGTATGTTGTTTTGCCCAATCTATTATACCGATACGCACTGTACTATGTATGTATGTATTTCGTGTAGTTTAAGAGTTCACAATATGCGTAGTCACAGCAGCATGTAACTGAATGGCTGACGAATCCAGTTGAAATGGATGGATGGATGGATTGAGCAGGTACTAAGGCTCTATAAATATATCCATATACATATTCTGTTGTTCTAACTTTAAATGTTTCGTTGCGAAATGCTAAAGGGATGAGATGAACAAGAAATGATATACATCTATATATCACAAATAAAATGCGAGAAGTTAAGTAAAACCAAATGTGTGCTAATGTAACTTAAATTTTGGAGGTGATGTGGTGTGGTAAGTTATATTTAATTCTTTCCCTTCCATTTCAAACAAAAATTTCTATCGTTTCGTGTTTTTTAGATGGTGAAATTTATTTGAGAAAAGCATTTAGAATAGTATTCAATATTGATGACATTTAATTGGGTAATATACGATTTACGATCTATATATTGCGAGTTGAAAATTAAACTAATATCGGATCAGACTCTGACCAGGTGAATATACGAAGATCACGCAGACAGGGCTGTAAATTGCAGATAGTATTTCATGGTTCAGTTATATATATGAGTATTATCAAGAGATATATCAACAAATGTTATTAAAACAACAACAAAATATATGTGTAAGTATATATATAGATGTTCCAATTTCTGGTAAAAAGAATACGATACGATATAATATATCTATATGCATGTGTTAATATGAGTAATGGAAAGGTTGAAATGGACTTTTGTATATTCAATTGGCCCTGCAAATAGATCAAAGCACGTAATTTAAATCAAATATAAATCAATACATCTATATATCAATTTCAAAAATATCATTTGATTGCAAAATAAACGGCTTGACATTGGATCCAAAAAAATGCTCAACGTAAGTGGGTTTTAAAATGGACGTCTACGGATAGATGGACCATACTTACCTTTCTGCAGGCGACCGAACAGGAAGGGCATAACATCAGGGCAAATTACAGCTTTGCTGAAACTCTAAAAGAACAAACGACTTCCCGATCTCACACATAGAACAGGACTAGGCCAAGCTGAGCTATCACAATTATTGAGAGATGCCTTTTATCGAATACTATTCGCGTTCCCTGCCTATTCCTAGAGCTGAGCCACACTTTGAGAGGATTTGTTAGACAATATATGTATATATGGTATAAAAAACAATCAATATAGAGATATATGTAGATATAGATGGGCTTTGGAGGCAATGTAATCCGAATATATAGCAAACAAATGATACCTTGAAACTATATACATAATATATAAATATTTATATAGTCAGTACCGAATCATACGAGTATCTGTTAAAGTTCTTGATCGACTGAGATCTACTCTGGGCAGGAATCACTGCAGTTGCTATGAAAATATATAGAAATATTTGTATATATGTAGATATGTAAAGTTTACACACAAAAATAGATAGTAATATATCATCGTCATCATAATCAAATATCAATATTATTAAAAGTGCAATTCGATAAGGCAATAGGTATACATAAATGTAAAAATCGTTTTCCAATATAATTCAAGGCATACCCCGATCGTGGCAATCAATCAATCAATCGACTAGGAAAAGTTAAAGTCTGTCCTGAGCCTGTTCCCCCAGATATCCTCCAAAGCCAAGACCACAAACAGCGCCTCTGAAAATACGCTCAAGAAACGATTTTCAATTATGGCAATAGGCAATAGGAACAAACAAAAAAAGTCATTAAAGTCAATAGAAACGCAATAAAGCATAGAGCACGATTATAGTGCTAAATGCTGAGAATAAATTGATATATGTAGGATATATATATCTATATATATTATATACGGTATTATATATTAAATGTTTATTCAATGTCTCGTCGGCTGCGGGCAGATTCAGCACTCAAAGACTCTGAGACTGAGACTGCCCTGCCGGCCAGCGTTTACAAATTGTTGTTGGTTCATCTGCTGTTGCAACATTCAGATGTGTGTATTGGGGAGACGTAAAACTTAGTTTAGATTATTCAAAGTAATGTTTAAATATTATGGTAGACCAACGTTCATATGGGTAAGTTTTTATCATTGTTAGATTTGCATATATATATGTAATATGTAAGTTTGTATATCAATATGTTTCATATAGAGACAGTAACAAGAACACACGATCTTACCAAGCTTGACACTTTTACAATTAATTATTTCGTATCTGTTCATGTTCTATAAGAGAGAGTGTGAAGGTTCTGGAGTTTTGCTTTCGGATTTCTGTTATGAACTGCCTTGAAGAATGTCCCCTCTGAAAGTACATATATGTTTGGCATATGTATGTATAATATAGGGTGGCATATGGTGGTAATATATGTAAATATTGAAATATATATAGTTATATGGTGTGATATTTATTATTCCTTGTACCTTGGGAAATGAGTTTTTCTGTTTGTTTGTTTGTTGTTTAAAGAAAATATTGAAAAGAGTTTCGCCAGTTAAGATTTCCTATATAAAGTACAGTTAAATAGAGTACCAAATCAAGTCTAATATTATTGAATTCTGGGTTGCGTTGATCATAAGGCTATTAAGTATTTCATTGTCCATAAACTGAAAGGTGAAAGTTATATATTGTACGAGTATGCATATTGTTATTATCAAATCAATTTGGTATCACTCCAAAGGCCCCTGGACTTTCAGAACTCCTCCCTCTCAGGCCACATTACAGAAATCTTATCCGTGTATACATTTTGGAAATCGAAAGAAAGTCTTACCAGATCACCATGATTATAGATATTGCTTGAACGGGTTGGTTTTTTCTTTGTAATATCTAACACTAAGCTAAGTACGAGAGAAATATGTTCATGTATCAAAAACGATCATCATTTATGAGCTACATTCGATATATAGTACTAATCAGTATATGTAAGTAAATGGATGCATATTAATTGTAATTCTATATGTTTTTGTTTCAGTTATTGCAATTTGAGAATTCTCAAAAATGTTGTCTTTCAATTGTAAAATAAGAACGCTCTCAACACTCTCCGATCGACTGCCGCTCGCTCGCACATTTCATTTCGCTTGACGAGGAAAGAATAGATAGATATAGATGTCACCCAAAAACGTATTGGATTGGATTGGACTGGCTTGGCTTGGTTCTACTGTGTGTGTGTGTTTTTGTGTGTGGCTCAGTGCTATTGAACATGGACAGCAGAGGCAATATCTTTCCCTTCAGTTAGGTTTAGGTTTAGGTTTAGGTTTATATATATATATAAATATAAATACAAATATAAAAGTAGAGTTCGGTTTTTCAGGGTGGCATACTCTCTTATGTACTAATGGGGAAATCATAGGGAATATCAGATAATAGACAGTTGATAATATATTAATTTACAATTATGCAAAGTGCGACGCCACAAGCTGAATGATTTTTTGTTTGTTTTTATAATTGATGATCTGATCCGGTCTCCTTTGATCTTCTCTTCTCTGTTCATCTCGTCTCATCTTATCTCATCCCTTCTTCGTTTCGCTCATGTTGTGGTTTAAAAACTTTTACTTTAGTTTATTTTTTTTTGCTAGCTTGTGGGGGGATAAAAGACATAGGACATAGTAGAACAATAGATCACTGCAAAGAGTTGTACGCATGGTAAACGAGATTTGGTTAGGATATCACATAGTGTAAGCATCAATTGTACTAATTATACATAAAAAGATGAGGAAGGGGGGTCTCGGATCACTAAAATGAAGCAGGCAGTTAAAGCAGAAAGATAAAGCAAATATACTATGTGTGTGTGTACGTAAAGCAATCATTTGAGAGGTCAGCTTTGCAGCTCAACACGGAAGAAATGTTTTTGTCTATCAACTACTGGGACTTGTTAACCACTCACCCAATTCAAGGCACCTGCCACATCCGTTTAGTGCAGCATTTTCCACTCCAGCTACAGACTACAGCTTCTCCCTATTCCTCCTACTTCGACTTTGACTCCAACTTCCATGCCCACTTCGCGCTCCTCGCCACATCGCATCCCGAAACTTGATCAATGCTTGTCATTTTTGTGCGGCTTCTGTTGCTGCTGCTGCTGTTGTCCCGGCGCACCCGGGTAGCCGCCATAACCACCACCCGGATATCCACCGGGATAACCAGCGGGCGGACCACCGCCGGGCTGCGGTGGTGCCTGTGGCTGACCCGCAGCCGCAGCAGCGTAATACTGTGAATATTGTGCATATTGGCTAGGAGTCATACCTTGTGCATAGCCACCGGCTGCTGCTGCAGCGGCCGCTGCTGCCGCCGCTGGATTGGGCTGCTGCTGCTGGCCGGGATTTGGACCGCCTTGGCCGGGATTCGGCGCATTGCTTTGGCCAACAGCAGGTCCACCGTTCTGTGATTGCTGCAAAGCATCGAGCGTTAATTGATTGCTTTTCGCACACACACACACTCTTCCCCCACACGCACCTTATTCTTCAGCGTCTTCTCAATCGCCTCTGCCTCCTCGTGCTTGCCCACACTGCGGTAATATTCTGCCCACTGGGCGCTGTAGTCAGCGCTGTTGCCGCCCGCTGCCTGCTGCTGTGCTTGCTGTGGCACTTGCTGCTGCTGTTGCGGCTGCTGCGGCACCTGCTGCCCGGGACCAGGCGCACCGCCTCCCTGCTTGGCCTTCATCTGTTGCTCAATCAACTCAGCCTCGCGATGGCAGCCCATTTGCCTGTGAATTAATTGATTAATTAGAAGGATAAGCCATGGATGCGACGGGCTTTAAATTCTCACTTGTAGTACTCGATCCATTGGGCCGAGTAGTCCTGGCCAGCGTTTGCACCGGCGCCGCCAGGCCCACCGCCCTGATTGGCGTTCATTGCCATTTGTTGCTGCTGCTGGGCCGCTGACGGATCCCATCCCTGCTGGCCATAGGGACCCCAGGGCTGTTGCTGCTGCTGGTACGCTGCTGCGGCGGCGGCATTTGGATCTCCGCCTTGCATTGGATTGGGCCCACCATAGCCGCCCTGCTGCTGACCGTGATGGGAATTGCTGGGTCCACCTCCAGAGCCATTTCCACCACCGCCGCCTCCACCGCTACCGCCACCACCACCACCACCGATGGGCTTGCGTGCAATGACTGTCAGCTCCATGTTGATCTTCTCAGAAATCATTTGACGGGCCGACTCCACCTGGTCGGTGGTGCCCTTCGACTTGAACAGCTTTTCGTTGGGCGGATTGCTGGCATTGCGATCCATTTCAGTATGGGCGCCGGACTGCTGATTGATCAGCTTGATTGTCTCCCCCCCACGGCCAATCACAATCTGCAAGGGAAACATTTCGGTTAGGAAGTGGACGTGCAGGAGGTTCGCGTTCAACCTACACCGCATTTGGATGCCGGCACCATGAATGTGATCTCCTCACGCCCGCCCTGGGCATGATTCACGCCGTAGCCATAGCCATAATTGGAGTTGCCTTCTCCGCCACTCTGGGAGCCGCCGCCATTGCCGTTGCGGTTGAGTCCATTTCGTTGCTGTCAAAGAGAACGGCCAACAAATGAATTAAAGTTCGATTAGTGTTTGGTGCCTCGGGTGCCTCTTACCATCACGTTCTCGATCAGTCCATCGATGGTCCGCTTGGCGTCCTCGACCTGCTGGCGCGTGCCCTGGATGACACACCGCCTGTCGCCCATCTCGTCGTTCTTGCCCTGAATGAACTGCAGCTTGCAGCCGCATTCGGTTTGAATCTTTCGGATCATGTCTCCTCCCTTGCCAATGACAACGCCAACGGCAATTTTGGGCACAAAGACCTCTACGCTCTCCCCGCCATTGCCATTGTTAAAGTTGTTGTAGCCGAGGCCGGGCCCCCCGCCACCGCTGCCGCCTCCACCACCACCGCCCCCGCGACCACCCTGCTGCTGAGCCAGAGCGTCCTTCTGGGCAATGAGATCCAAGACCATCTGCTTGGCATGCTCGATCTTCTGCGGATCGCCGGAAATGCGCAGCGGTTTGATGACCTCCTGGTTGGGTCCGTCCTGGATGATTATCATCTTGGCTCCCGTCTTCTCCTGCAGCTGCTTGATGGTGTCGCCACCCTTGCCAATGACCAGGCCCACCTTGGCACCGGGTATCATGATTTCCTGGTAGGGCGAATACCCACTGGGGCCCGGAGGCGGCATGTTGATGGTGAGAAGCACCTCTACGGTTCCGCCACCACCGCGGCTGGCCATCTGCTGGATCATGTCGCGACCCTTGGACACAGTGTCCCGCTGGCCACGCAACGTGATGACTCGCTCCTGTTCCGGCATCAGCTGTACCTTGGCCCCCGACTCGGCCTGGATATGGGTGATGGTGTCGTTGCTGCCACGTCCCATGAAGGCATTTGCTATGGATTCGGGTATGCGGATTTGCTCCTCGCATGTTGTGCCGGCCGATGCCGCCAGGCGAGCGGCCACTGCAGCGGCCTGGGCAATAGCTTGCGTAATATTTGCCCCACCCGGACCGGATCCACCTCCCCCACCACCACCGCCACCACTGCTGCTGCTCATGTTCGAGTTATTGTTGTGGCCGTAGTCCGGACTGCCAAAGGAGCGTTTGCACTCTGGTCCGCTGTCGCCGTCGTCGTTGTGCCTCTTGAAGCTGTTGCCCGCGCCGGGTCCCGGCCCTCCGCCACCAGATGGTGGTGATGGTCCTGCTCCAGGTCCTCCTGGACCGCCTGCTTGCTGGCTGGGTTGGATCTTAGCCGCTATCTGCAAACAGGAAAGGCAGCCGCGCACAAACGCGTGTACAGAAATAACTGAAGTGTTCCCTCGTTTTCGCTTTCTCTTCTTCTTACCTGCTTGGCACGCTGTATCGCCTGGGCCAACGCCTGGGATTGACTGATACTCTGTCCCTGTTGCGGTTGAAATTCACTCATTTCAATTTAATTTACCAACTCGACTTCGTTCCCACTATCGTTAGCTTGTAGTTGAGGGAATCTTGATTTTTTTCTTCTTCGGGGTTGAAAATTCAATAACCAATTAAGCGATTTTTGCAAAACGCCGCTAGCAATGTTTCAGCGATTATTTCCCAGCACAGAAACACTTTTTCTTCGAGTTTTGATGTGGCGCACGGCACAGTACTGTTTTAAGCAGTGTTTTTTCACTTTTTTAATTGTTTTTACACGTTGAAAAAGTAGAAATTATGCGTCGGAAAAAAAAAAAACTTTTGCAGCATTGTCCATGATTAGGGATGTGTGTATCGATATAGCGATTTCCATATGGTATCGATACAGAGTGAGAACAAAATGATACACTCGATAGTACTATCGATGGTTAGTGTTCTCAAGTATACAATTTAATTATGTTAAAATGTAAATAAAGTGATGTGCAGTAGTCTTAAAAATGTCCAAAGTTATCAATTACAGTATCTTCTTTTAATCTTGCTTATCCACCCCCAAATAGTCAACAAAAATTGGAACCCTACGTACTACGAATATTTTAAAACCAAAAACTCTACAAATATATGTTCTAAAAAGAAATTTACAATCAGACTCAACGCGTGGCTCGGGAAGAGGCTTATCAAAATATATGCGTGTGGGAAGGGAAGATTTAACTGCGCACAGTGGTGGCCGTGTCGGGCACAATGTTTCCTTCGGGCAGCTCCCTCACTAGCGACAGCAGCTTCTCCAGCTTGGCGATCTGCAGCGTGGTCTGATCCAGATACAGTTGCTTCTTGGGCGGCTTTACCATCACGCGAAGATTGGGCGATAGTTTGAGCGAAGTGGTAACTCCCCTGGACAAAGAAATAAAGTTTGGAGAGGATCAAGGCAGCGAGAGGGAACGAAGCTACTTACTTTTCGTCGCCAACTACAATGAAGGGTATCTTCTCGTTGAAGGAGAGTCGCGTGAGCTTGTTCTTTCGCTTGGGCACCACCGCCTGGATGCAGATGGCCTTGTACTTGTTCACATTCAAATCGAAGACGTGCACCTTGCCCTCGGTGGTGACGGCTGCAAAGACGGTGCTGGAATAGGGCGCCCACTTGACGTCGCCAACGGCAGAGCCGAGATCGAAGATGAAGAGCGGATCGGCACGCATGTCCTCCCAGACCTTGACGCGCCAGTCGCCGCTGCAGGACACAAAGATGTTCGAGTTGAAGCGATTAAAGTCGATGCGGTAGACGGACATATTGTGTGCGTTGTAGGTCATCAGATACTTGGAGCTGAAGGCCGTGCTGCACTTGTAGATGTAGCCACACTCGGTGCCCACCAGGAAGATCTTCTGGTCGGTGGGGTGGAAGATCATGCAGCTGCCGCCGCTCTTCAGGCTGACCTTGGTGCCGTCGGGCCCATCCACGAGGCCATCCTGCAGGAACAGCGTTATGATGGTCGTCACCCAGAGCTTGTTCTGCATCAGGATCCAGTTGAACACCCGCCCGTCGGAGGACACCGAATAGAAGTTAATCTCGCCGTCGGTCATGTCCGGGCCCCACTTGATCTGCCAGACGCACTCCCCGTGCTTGCAGTTGACGCCCTTGGAGATGTACAGCGGCTCCTTGCAGTTCTCCCGCAGATTGTAGACGGCCACGTTGCCGTCGTAGAGGCCAATCACGACCAGGAACGGGTATGTGGGATGAATGTCACAGCACATGACACCGCAATCGGTTTGTACTGCAAGGGAAATCACTTAGCAAGGAGGGAGACATGACACTCTGCGGCACTCACTGATGTAGTCCGGAAAAGAGGGATTCTTGACGGTAAAGAGGCAGAGGTAGCCCTCGTTTGTCTGCTTCATAAATTCATCTGAAATGCAGTGAGATGAGAGGAGTAACATTTGGATTTCCTCCTCTGTTTTGCTGTACTCACGTGAGCCAAAGCAAACGGCAAAGAGATCGTAGTAGCTCGGATTGAAGAGGATCTCGGTGACGTTCATCTTCTTGGTCTTTTCGTACTGAAACTTCCACAGCGGCAGCAGGTTGCCCTCGCCCTCACGGAACTCATCCGCCGGATCCTCCCAGTAGCGATAGTCATGGGCAATGTCGTCGTAGATGTTTTGGTTAATCATCCGCTCGAGTATTTGCCAGCACTTGAGGTACTTTTTGTTGAGCTGCTCGGCAATGGCGGACTTGTCCTTGAACTTCTTCGAGCGCATGCCCCGCTTGCGGTCCTCCTTCTTGGCGGCGCCTTCCTTCGACTGCCCCTCAAAGTCCTCCAAGTACGAATCGTAGATGACCCACTGCAGCACATTGCCGCCAAACTGCGATCGTGGCGGTGGGATCGTCTGTGTGTCCACATTCTGGAAAGGAAGGAGCGAGTCCACCAGTGTCTATGTGGAGCTATGGATGTGATGCACTCACCCTCTTCGGATTGGTGTAGGTTAAGGCAGCCCGTTCGCAGTAGTTGAACTGATTGATTAGCTTTCGCTTCTTGCCGGAGGCTGTGGCTGCCGCCGGTTGGGCTGCTGCGGTTTCCTCTTCATCGCCACGTGGCTCCCCCTCTTCTACGCCTTCTTCGCCTGCCTTGGCCTCCTCCTCTTCCTCCTCCTCCTCGCCCTCCTCCTCTTCGGCCTCCTTGTCGGGTGCACTCTTGGCGTCGTCATCGTCATCGGCTTCACCCTCGCCCTCGCCATCCCCAACAGATGTGTCGCGCTGCTCCACCAGCGAGTAGTGGGGCATGGGCAGCGGGTAGCCGATCTCGTCGGACTCCTCAATCTGGCGGCGCGCCTCCTCCGAGTCCACGTGCAAAGAGTTTCCGGGGTAGCCCAGCAGGGTCACCGTGTTGCCCGGCAGCGGTGCCGGCACGTACTCCCCATCCTTGAAGCTGTACACCACCAGATTGTGGATGACGTTCGTGTTGGTGGGCGTCAGCACCTTGGTCACCTCCTCGGCCAGCTCGGCCTCCGTCAGATCCAGCTGATCGTCCGGCTTGAGCAGCTGGCGCGAACGTATCCAGGCATCAAAGTCATCCGCATCGCCGCCACCGGCCTCGGCCTTCGTCTTGGAGGCTCTGTTCTGCTTGACAGAGAGTGGATGGATGGGGGGCCAAAGATTAGGGCACGGACAGGTGGGTGTGGGAGTAGGGCTAGTGCCAGGGCCTGTGGTGCATGCAACATTCCATTGATGGTGCATAAACGGAGGAAGCAGAAGGAGCAACAGAATGGCGACTCACCTGGAGGCTAAAGCTCGGGCTGGAGTGCACTAAAAGCTAAGCTAGGTGCTGGGGCTATGGCTGGTACTAGGTCTACTTCTATGTCTATTAGGGAACCAAGCATGAGGCATGCAAGTTGAAGTATGAAACGTGGTGAGGGCCTGGTTACCTCATCATCATCATCGCTATTGCTGGCAACGTCAACATCCTCCCGCGGATCGGTGGCAGCCGCAGATTCTGACATAAGTTTGCGACTAAAATTGAATTGTATTGTGTACTGAGAGATGGAGGAGGATAGCGATCTTTCCTACTTAGCTACGACTACGAAGAGAGAGAGAGAGATAGAGAGGACTACAGATAGCACGGGGCACATTGTATTTACAGATGGTACAGCTTGGGTATGGAAAGGATATCATCGATTAAATATATGTACATTGAGAAAGGAGAGACACAAAGAACTCTCTGATTGTATTTACAAGTGACTTCCGGCGTTTTCTACAGAGGATCTACTTATGTACATGTCTGCTTTATCGCTCTGAAACGCACTGTACACACACACACACGCACACACACACACGAAATTCTACGAAATTGCTAGTGGGGATTACAATCAATCTATTGGTCATATACCGCCATGGCCTTGTTGGCAAGCTTCCACATCTTGGCCAGAAGTTGGTTCGTGGGCAGGGGATAGCAACTAAAGGGATATCCTACACCGAGGAGCGCGCTAGTGTCTGTCTGTCCAGCGAGAGTGGCGAGGAAAGACTGCCAAAGTGGAACTGAATTATGACCGAATATCCGACAATTTCTGATGACGTTCGTCAAGTCAGCGGCCTCTTCACAACAGCCCAAAAAGCAAAGAAAAACTTTCGGTCCTGACGTCACGACAGCTGCATTGGGGTGGGGGCGGGTCTGGGGTGGCATCAGAATAAACAAATTTCGCACACAACTTGATTAGTACGTACTAGGAGGGGGCAAGGATATAAGTTACATATTTATTTTGATGTGCAACTAAATGAAAAGGTGAGCCTACGGTCGTATATCGTATGAGTGAGGTGAGTGATTTATTGAGTCTTTTATTGCGTTGGGCCTGATGAGGATTCAACACTCATCCTTGAGGGGCCTTGCACTCACACCCAGCTGGCAAACTTCTCCTTGGACCCCAAGTACGGGCCGGAAACTATATAAATTGGTAGCTGTAACCAAATTGCACGGCACTGCCGCTGGGCTGAGACCCTTTCAGTTGGGTTTCCTTGGGGCACGCACATGGATTGCGCCGGAAATTGCAAATTATGTTTCGTGACAAAGTTCCATCAGGGCATGGACTGCCAGCTTTCAGCGAAAAACTTATTAAAAACTAAGCGCAAAAAGGAAATTTAAACAAGCAAAAACCAACGGCAGTCGAGACTCTGGCATTGCATTGCCAGTTGTCGAGGCGAAAGGATGTGTGCAGGAGCAGCAGCAGCAGTGTCAAGTGTGGAGACTATAGAGAGTGGATGTGAAGGGTATCCCATCTGGAATCCCTGATGTTATTTACCTTCCCTTTGTTCTGCTTGCCATCGCCCTTGCCTCCTTTTGGGTCCGGCATGGTCCTTGCTATTCCGTTCACTTGTTTATTTTTAATTAAATGATTTTTAGTTCTATTCCGGACTGCTTGGAGATTGAAACTGTTTTGTTTGTTGTGCCCGTGCGTTCTGACAGTTGTCTGAAAGGTGTCCTGAGTGCGTATTCCACTAAACCCAAGCAAACTAAACGGAAAAACCCCTACAACTTTACGTAACAAAGTTTTTGCTGTGCTGCCGGCAATTTGTGGCCATTTGTTTGTTTCAGTTTCTATAGAAATTTGGCCAAATCCACACGCACTATATTGTGGTTTGCCATTTGCATATCGATTGGGAAATTCTCACACTCTTAATCCAATCACAATCCACAGTGCACAGTTCCAGATGGAATCCTTGAAGATTTTCTTTTGAATACATTTTTATTAGAGCAGTAAATCGATTGGTGGTTGTACATTATTATCATTATAAATATGTTCTTTGCTGCCTTAGACTTTTCACATATCTCACTGGAAGTTCTGGCAGATAAACGGAGACAAAGAACATCGCCGGCCCGAACAGTATCATGCACAACAGCCAGTAGAGCAAGCCAAAAAATGTAAATGGTTCCATAAATGTATAAATGTTTGCACCAGAAACGATCGTTAATAGTGTGAATGATGAATTGTCTTTGTATATAATTGTAGATAAATATCACTAATATCACTAAACACCGGACTTTGTCTGCCTGAGAGTGTGCACGCTTCTCCGATGTTTCTAATAGATTTATAGATGTGTTTTATGCTGCTGCAGGTCACTTAAGTTGATGATTTTAGCTGTTCCAACGTTATGGCTATCGTACAGATCCGCATACGAAGGAATATGTTGCTTCAGGCGCGCCACCTAAAAGGAAAAGAGAATAAAATCAGTAAGTGCTTGGCTCCATTCGCGGCTTAATTCGCGGCTCTTACAGCGTGCTGTTTCCTGCCCTGCTCGACGTTAACTGTCCCAGCTGCTCCACTGAATCACGCACTTTATACACTCGTTATGCCCACACCTCTGATGTGTATTTTTGGGGGCTATCCCCGGGCAAATCACATTCTAAATGCGGGGCTTTTTCAGCTGCTACTGACGCCAGTTAATTCGTAACTGATCCCCGGTACAGGCCTGCTTCGCCCCGCCAGCCAACAGGTTCTAAAGTTCCAGTTCTCGGCTCAGAGCTGAGAGCTCTTTGAGCTGAGAGCGTGACTACTACACTCATTCAAAGCCCATACAATGCTCAAGGTAAAGCCAATTCTATGACAACACAAACTGGTTTACCAAGTCAGCGAACATTAAGCGATTGTCTTTGAATTTCTATTTCAATTAAACATTTTAATTGAGCCGATCCACACAGTTCTTTGCTGGTTCCACACAAACACCATATAATAGCAGTCATTGAACGTTTATCAGTGGTCAAAAAAGTGTCATTGCAATGGGTAAATAATGTACAAAAGATTGTGTGCTCGTAAGGCTATGTACAAGGAGTGATACGTGGATGGGAAAAGATAATGAAAACATTGCTGGAGTTGTATTACAACAGCCCCAAATGGCTGGTCACTGCCCTAATCTAATCTAAGAACTTTCTCCAACAATTGTGTAAACTATAGACACCACTCAGAGCTCTTTAACTGCGGAAATGATCACTTTTTTTTTTTTTTCCATGGGCCCCAACTTACATGATATAGAAATAATTATCGCTGTCCTTGCGCTTGGCATTTTGAGTGGACGCGGAATTCGATGAACTGCTTTCCGTGTGCTGAGTGCCGGAGTTCCGGCCCCAGCGATTGGGAATATCACTACCATTCGTGGGTCCATTCTGCTGCTGATGATTGCCGAGATCGTTGGCCTTGTTGGAGCCGGCGAAGAATGACTTTACGCTATCCATGATGCGACCCTCGTTGCAGATCTCTCTCGATTTCTTTGTGTGGATCGGGTGGAAGTGTGTGTACACTCGTATGTCGAGCCTCCGCACAAACAGTCGAAAATTGATAAAGCTAAAAATATATACGTATATACACCATAATTTATTTATTTATTTTTACTGAAATCTTGTTTTTTTCTTGGTGGGCGCGACTGTCGTGCGACTGCTGCCGCTGTTTCCAAGCGTTTGGGAACTGTTTCTGTTTGTTTCTTTTCTTTTTGGGTGTCGTACGATCTAAATTAAATCAATTTCTGCTGCAGTTGAGCAACAAGTTGTTTATTGATAAGATTTAAGGCAAACCTAGCTGTCGCATCGTATCTTGGGTACAGAATTTATGATTGTTTTTCACTGTTCTTTATGGCGAGCGTACGCACATGAACTGTGGAGTTCAATCAGCACAAAGCACAAAGAAACAATTTAATTGGTTGTTCAAACAAAGTTCGATAAAATGGCACACATTAAGTGGGAAAGTGCGTCTTAATTTAAATTCAAACCGTAGTTGTAGGTACACTTATGTATTTTGTTTGTACATGGTGTCGATCAGTGTACATATTATCAATTAGCGGTTCAAAACAGTTCACCGGCGGCGCTGATAGCAGCATTATGAGTGCCCAAAACTACAGAGACACTCGCACTCTTAGGGATCCATGGGAAATACATAGTTTTGCGTGGTTAGACCAGATGGCCATGGAGACGGCACTGATAAAGACGAGGTCAAGCCATTTATAGGCTGACAGCCGACCTACCTCACACACTCAATTGCCGCTTGTAACACGATAAAAACTTGTGACTAGCTGACTAGCTGCTGTCTATCGCGTTGGATCGTTGAGTTCAATTTCAATTGCTTTGACACTATTTCGCCCTGGACTATTCCTCCAGCTGAAGAAACTGAAACACACTTCAAATTAAACCCACGAGAAACCCAACACAGAACCGCTTTGCACAACGACTGAATGAATTGTGCCGTGCCGTGCCGCTTCGACTCCACGGTAAATTTCATTTTGATATTTCAGTGCTGCCATTTGTTGGTATTGGTGATCTCTTGGGGCGGTTTTTCTAGTTTGTTGTGGTCGTTGTTTCGTTGTATATACATACATACATATGTACTGTATACATAACAGCTTTAACTATGTACCAACCTTTCGGCTGCATTGTTTTGCTATATCCTACTTGTTAAAACAGGTACAAAAAACCTTGTAAATGAACTTCCGTCTTGTCTCTTTTCGTTTGCCTACTCTGGCTCTCTTTTTGTGTTCGATCGCTCTCTCTCACACACCTTCTCTCTTTGTATTTCTTGTGCTCCGCGTGCACTGATGCCGTGCATTGATAAACGGTATACATACATACATGCATGCATACGAACATGTGTGCGGCATGTGTGTATTTTACAACTGTTCACACACAATTTTGTAATTCATTGTTTTGTGGACTTTAGACTTTCGGGTTTTCCTCTGTCGCATTCATATGTACATACGTATGTATGTTTGTATGTATATATAGTGGAGCTATGTAAATGACTTTTGGTTTGTCGCTATGCACATAGCATGCTGTTATTGAATTTCTGTGGCTGCTATGCGAATACCCTACACAAAATCGATTTGGTTCGAAGCGTTTGTTGTCCAGTATTATTTCTGGGAAAAGATGTCATTTCACTGGGTCACTCGACACTGGGTTGATAAGAAACAATTCCCGGTTATTCTGATTAATCCGGATTAGTCTCCGGCGATATGTTCATCCGAATGGAACTGTTCGCTCCGAAAAACGTGCTCCTGTGGAGCATCCTGTGGCTCCTAGCTGTAGGAAACTGTAGGTAGACCTGCGCGATCGCTTACAGAGTAATTTGTTATGAATGATCCTCTTTGCAGTGGCAGAAAACGAAAGCTGCGTCTACTGTGTGCCCATTGACGAATGCGGGAAACTGTTCGGCATTCTGCAGCAGGGTAAAAGTGCACCATTTGAGGACATTCGCTTGCTCTATCAGTCCGGCTGCAATGATTATCGCGGCTTGTTCTGCTGCGGCAGCGATCCCAAGGGCCTTGAGGAGCTGGAACTCCAAAAACCGCATTGTGGCGTCGCTGAGTCAATTTCAGTGGGTTCCCATTACATCATTAATGGCGAGGAAGTGAAGCTCAGCACCAGACCATGGATGGCGCTGTTCTTGACAAACAGCTCCGCGAATGGCCAACACTTTTGTGGCGGCTCGCTCATCACGCAAAGTATTTAAATCCTTTCATACAGATAGCGACACTCAGATACTCATCCAGTCTCTTGCAGGATTTGTACTCTCGGCAGCGCATTGTTTCACCAAACCGGAGTATAATGATTTGTGAGTATTTTGGGAGTCCATTTTCTGTCTGGAATTGATGCTGAAAATGTTTAGGCAGAAATTCTGTGGTGGTTCGCTTGGGAGAGCACGATGTGCGCCGTGCCAGGGACTGCCGGACCTACTGGGGCAAGGAGATATGTGCTTCACCGTCAGAGGATTTCGCCATCAAAAGGATAATTTCTCACGAGTTCTTCTCGCTTAGCACCAATTACCACGACATAGCGCTGGTTGAACTGGCCTCGCGGGTGGATTACAAGAGTGAGTTCCGCATAGCAAATTCGTTTATCAATAATTTCAAGAGCTCTTTCATCTCTTCTTGCAGCTCACATTAAACCCATCTGTATGCCCCTGGACGTAGAGGTGCAGCAGCTGGCGGAAACTCTCGACACTTTCAGCGTGGCCGGTTGGGGCAAGCTCAATGCCTATGCTGCTCGGGGCTCCGATGTGCTCATGGCCACCGATGTGCGGCGCAGCTCCCGCAAAATGTGCACCATCAAGTACAGCATGTGGGTGAAGGAGAGCCAAATCTGTGCTGGCAGCAGCGCCTCAACACATGACTCCTGCCACGGCGACTCTGGCGGCCCTCTGGGAAGTCTCGTCAACTACTTCGGCCGGCCCCGTTTCTTTCAGTTTGGGCTGGTGAGCTTTGGAAACAGAGACTGCCAAAGTGAGGCCGTCTACACAAACGTCGGCGCCCATCTGCCATGGATAACAGAAAATATAGCTGGATAAACATCGATTCGTACATTAAATTTATAGCAACAAACGAGATTCTTAGAGTAAACAACTTAATCGGACCACACAATGCTCTCGATCCAGTCGGTGAAGAGGTGAACCTTGGTGTAGACACTAGGCAGACCCTGGGTGCCGCACACCAGGCCATAGGACACGATGCCAATCACTTGTTTGAGGCAGGAGTAGAGTGGATGCTGCACAAAGATGGGTCCGCCCGAGTCACCGTTGCAGGTGTCCGCATTGCTGGTCAGCGATCCGGCGCAGAACTGTGTGCGCGTCTCGATGCCCTGCTGGAGTCGCTCCACGCACTGATCGTCGCTGAAGCGCTGCAGCGTGACCTTCAGCAGGTGCGACGATTTCAGGCCCTTGTCGGAAGTAAATCCCCAGCCGGCGGCAGTCAGCTGACTGTTCTCGTTGCCGCTGCTGGGCGGCAGGCAAGCGGGTGCCACATGCTCGTTAAAGACTGCCGCCTTGTCCAGCTCTACGAGGGCAATGTCGTTCTTAAAGCCATCCTCGTCATCGTACGCCGGGTGCACCACATAATTGACCACGCGAAAGTCCTGCACCTGGGCATCGTCTGTGGTGCTATTGTAGTCCAGCTCCCCGAGACGCACCACAAATTTTGGTGAGTCAAAATCGGGATCCAGACGCTCGGCCTTTGATCTGGTGAAGCGGCAAATGTAAATTATTATCACGGCTATCGCTGGGCTTCCACTTACTCGCTGGTTTCCAGACAATGTGCCGCTGTGAGCACGAATCTGGGATGCACCAGAGCCCCGCCGCAGTCCCAATTGATGTCGGTCTTGTCGCTCTCCTTTGTGCCAAGCAGCGCCATGAAGGGGAACTCTTGGCCAGCCGCTTTCGATCCGCCCACAATGAAGGGCGTGGAGCGGCAGGAGGCACGAGCCTCATTGAAACGCTTGCACTCTGGCAAAATTATGAGCTTTAGTTTTTCACGTTCACTAATGGACGCTCTCCCAGCTTACCCCGCTCAAACGGTCTCGTTTCATCGGCCGGCTTCACGTTCTGGTGATCCAGCGGTATGGGACAGCACACGATATCATTGAACTCGTCACAGTACTTGATGTCAGGGCCAATCAAGTGCTGATTGTAGAATATCACGGGACATTCGGTGGCAGTTAGTTCCTTGCACTCGCCTGTCCCATTGTCGCAGAACTCGGCCCAAGCACTGGCCAAAAGCATCAGCAGCAGCAGCAGCAGCGAAACCTGAAGTCCGACTAGCGACTCATCCATTTCCGACTGCGTCGCAAGCGAAACTGAGAGGCGATCACGAAACGAGCAGCTCAGCAAGCGCAGAGAGAACTTCGCTGCTGTGACGTGACTCATTCAGCTGCTTCGAGCTATCAGGAAGAAACACCTCCATTAACCAGTAACCAGTTCATTTAGGATTATTGAATAAATATTTTAAAATTCACTTAGACTACGGCTTAAGTTATCTGATAAAAGTTCTCACTTACACGATCTCATGATTGATGCAAAAACCGGTACAAAAAGCGCTAATAATACTACTAATTTGAACTTATGCTAGAGCTAGGTATTACGTCTGGTTGTAGGGCCTCTATAACTAGTTGTGGCGCATGCCCATACTTTGCATGTGCTGCTGTTGCTGCTGCTGTTGTTGTTGCTGCTGCATGTGCTGCATGTACATTTGCTGCTGTTGATTGAGTTGCTGCTGCTGTTGTGGATTGCCACCGCTGCCCAGTGGTACGCTCGTTGTTTGCGCAGCATTCACCTGTTGCTGCTGCTGCATGGGTTGTTGCTGCTGCTGCATAGGTTGCTGCTGTTGCATGGGCTGTTGTTGTTGTTGTTGTTGTTGCTGCTGCTGCTGCTGCTGCTGTTGGTGTTGAGCTTGCTGCGGCGACTGTGTTTGATTTGTAACTGAATTGGCATTGCTTTCAGCGCTAAAATCAAGTGAAAACAAGTTAAATCCTTAAGTACTTTCACTTGTGACAATGCTTACATCTTCTCTGTGTGAATATCCTCCAGATTCAGATACGATATGAAGCGCAGGCGCATCTGTAGCAGTGGTCGCAGTCGTTTAATGATTGCCTCCGATTCGTTTTTGATGGTGTTCCCCACATGAATGTACTTGATGTGGTAGCTGCAAGCGGTACAAAGTTAATTAGTGCCCAAAATGCATAAAAGTACTCCATAATACTAACAGAAAGTCGCATATTTGATCCACATACTGCAGGGGCCTGGCACCGCTATGCTTATCCACAACCTCCAGTATCTCATAGAGCAGAATGGCGATGCCCGCCACCGCATTTGGGGTCTCTAGCTCGATGCGTTTCATGAAGGGACCAAAGACATGGCAGAGATACAGCAGCTGCTGCTCTGTGTGCACGCAGGGCTTCAGCTTCTCCTTGATGTGTCTGGTCATGGCCGCCAGCTTGAAGACGCCCATGTGATGGAAGACCGAGTGAGCCACGGCCAGCACCACAGCGTAGCTCTTTTCCAGCATCGCCTCGCGCACCGTCTTGAAGTTGAACAGCTCGAAGGCATTGAAGCGATACGTCCAGTTCAGCATGTTGGGTGTATTCAGCATTTCCTTCAGCCGATCATAGATGCCGGTCCAGTAGGGCTCTGGCAGGGCAGCCATCACGATGCCCACTGCATTGATGTAGCTGTGGATCTCCTTCTGCGGTATCACCGCATAGCCACTGACTATCACGTCGATTAGGTTGTTGGCCACCAAAGCTGGGGCCACTGGTAGACCCAACAGCTCCACACACGTCACATACAACGCATGAGCGGGTGCATTGGGGAACTCGTTGAAGCGCCAGTCCGTGGTGTAGAAAACATTCTTGCCGCTGATGGCTGAAAGGGAAGCGATTAACTTGAGTGTCCATTAACTTTCCCTCAGCTTAACTTACTCTCCGACAGTCGCTTGATTAAATTCATGTAGTAGCTCAGCTCTGGGGTCCAGAGCAAGTCTTGACTCTGAAGAAAGACCTTGTAGGGTTCACTGATACTCCAGTTTGGTGGCCGAATGTCACTGAAGGCGCCGGTAATCGTGCTCACCAGCTTCTTCTTCAACGAGGGTCGCTCCCGCAGAATGCGCTCATAGTAGTGCAGCGTGTTGTACAGATATGTGATGGGACGATCTGCAGGAAGAGCACACCCAATCGCTAATTCTTGCTTGGAGTGGGCAGTGGGTAGAGTGGGTACGCACCATGAAACTTGTAGAGTATGCTCAGATGATCCAGAATGAAGCCCAAGATCTGGTGAACATTCGGAATGGTGAGCTCAATGAAACGATGCACAACCACATCGAGCACGGGCAGAAAGCGCAGGCACACATTGCTGAAGTACACAGGAAGAGCCAGGTGCGAGGCAGACTCATCGAGGGCAAACTTTTCTGGGTACTTCTGGTGGAAGGAGAGATGCTTATCCTGCCTATAAATGGAAAAGAGAACAGAGAATAGAATTACCCTGCCTGACTCTCGGAAATCTCATAATCCTACCAGTTGCTCTGCTTCCAGTGATCGGGATTGTTGTCCTTGCAGAATTCCTGCACGCGGTTGCGCAGCTCGCTGGCTTTCAGCAGCAGCAGCTGGATGATCAGGAAGCAGACCTGCGCCTCATTGCCCTCGTGGGTGCGCAGGGCCAGGCAGAGCACCACGCGATCGATGGTCACCACATTGAACTTCCAGATCATGTGGTTGATCGTGTCCACACACTTGTGGATAAAGTCACGGCCATCCGAAGAGCTGGCCACCTCTGCGACCAGATAGTCGCAGAACTTACGCAAATGCGTTGTCAGTGCGCGGGCACTGATGCCCTCCAGGATCCTAAAAGAAAGTGGGGTTAGTGTGGATGCGCCTTTGAGATTATTTACTCACTTGTAGGCCACCGGACTGATGCTCTCCGTCTCCCAAATGATCTTGAAGAGCAGGCACAAGAATAGGGGATTGGTAGTTGGGCGCAGAAAGTGCGCAATGATATCGTTCTCGCTGGTCATCGAGGTCCATGTGCGGTACTCCTCCTCCACGGACTTTTTCAGCTGCTGCTTGTTCTCCGGCGGCTGGGCGTTCTGTGTGAAGTACTCGTTCAGGGCTGGCGGGAAGCAGGCCAGCGACTGCAGCGACCACGAATGTGGCGTGTGCTGCATTATGTTTGCCAGAAAGTCTTTGCACCAGCTCTGCATCTCGTCACCGCCACCATGCACATGCATGGAGCGGGCCAGCGTCAGGATGAGTACACGGTTCAGCTCCTCGCTCTCGTTGGAAGCCACCGCTCCCGGCGACTTGTCGTTGAAGTAGCGCGAAAACTGCGGCTGGAACTCTGCCGATCCGATGCTGGTAATCAGGCGCAGGCCGGTCGATTCGAAGCTTCAATTTACAATCGTTAAAAGTGGATTCAAAGCTCTTAATTTCATAGACGCCTCACCATAGATTTAGCTGCATTTTGTTGGTCTGCGGCACCGAAGAGAGCGAGTGGAGCAGCGACAGCAGCTGGACCCGATAGTGTGTGGGCACATGGTGCAATCGGTATGAGAACATTTCCATCAGAGTGTGTAGCATGGCCCAGGCATGGTTCTTGAACACCGTGGGCATTAGTTGGCCTGCGTATGGGGTAATTCGTACAATTTGTTTATCATTTCTAGCTGCTGCACTCACTCAGAAAACCCTTCACGCCGAGCGACTCGATTTCCGTGTAGACCAAAAGTCTCGCGTATGTCTCGAGCAACGCCGCTGCAGGCACTTGGCCCTTGGTCTGGGCCTGCTTCAGCATTTGCGTGACGAAGCTGTGGATCAGCGACATTTTGCTGTGCACAGTGAGGCTGTCCAGCACTGCCACCGAAAAGTTGACGGCTGGTATCTGGGCACCATTGGGGGACTTGGATGTTCCATTGAGTGCCTCCAGGAGCAGACCCATAGGACGTCCGAAATACTCCTGATTGGTCGAGTACGCATTGCACACAAGAATGATTCGAAAATCGTTGCCCAGCGACATGTTCATCATGGTGTTTGGCGAGACCAAGTGCTGCAGAAAGCTGTGGATGGATGGAACGATTACTGTCTGATCCTCACGCCATTTGCATGGACTCTTACTCGTGGTGATTCTTCAGGGCAATGGGCAGTGGTCGTGTTATGTTCATATTCTCCACACGAGCCTTCTTCATCAGATGGATCCACACGCAAATGGGTGCCATGTGGCGAACCATGGACGATTTGTTAATGTCCGGCAGCTTGAGTGGCTCCTGCTCCGGATAGAGCAGATCGAACAGCCGGAAGACGGGCAGAAAGTTGGTAATCTGGAATGGAAATGCAGTTGAGTTCTGTTCGTTCTTGAAAGTCTTTTGCTTCTCCTACGGGATTCTTTTGAATGCTGCCAGAGATGAATTGCAGAAGGATCCACATCAACTGGTCGCGTCCCTTGCGTAGCTCCAACTTTGAAAGCTGCAGAGGGGAAGAGAGTTCTTATAGAGATGATTTATACGAGTCTGTGAAGCGTACCTTCTCGTGCAGTGACAGGACAATGTGCATAAAGCTGACAAACTGGAAGAGCACAAAGTAAATCAGCTGCGAGGAGAGATGCAGCCAGACCCACTCGTTGGGTGTGATCTGCTCGTCCGAGGAGTTGAATCCACTGCCCGCAGTGGCGTCATTTGCCTCAGTCATCTCCATGGCATGGATGATCAGGTTGACCAGCTGCTCCTCCAGGGCATTGTAGCGCTGCTTTTGGTGCTTCTGCAGGTTTAGCATTTGCGAGACCATCTCGCGGGAGTACGGCTGCTCCAGCACATAGCGCAGCAGGGGCCGCTGCTCCTCCAGCAGTTCCGGCTCGTAGGGCAGGCTGCCCTTAAAGTTGAACTTCAGGGTGTTGTGGTCGAGGCGCCAGGAGTTCATCATGTGATCGGCGTAGCCAAAGTGCTCCACAATAGGCAGCATGTTGGCGTGCCCAATGATCGATACCATTTGTGCCGTGGTGCGGAATTCCTCCACGAAGTCGGTCATCAGCTTGTTCAGCTTCCAGTGGTAGGGAAACGGACGCATTATCTCGTTGGCAACGAAGTAAGCTGGCAGCAGGCAATTATTACGATCGAACAGAAAACGCAGTATCTCCTCCACGGCCAGGAGTTGCGGCATGTAGGTCACATTGACGTTGAGCGGGAACCACTGCGCCTTGTCGCGGCACACCTTCATGATCTCGCGCACTCCCTTGTAGTCCACCTGCATGATCACCTTCTTGATAATCCGAAAACTTTCGATCCAAAAGGTCTTGTGTTCGTAGTCGAGTTTCTCACACATCAGCACCTTGTCGCAGAGCATCCAAGCTGTTATTACATGCGCATCCACCAGCTTCACCAGCGCGGCCATCATTACTTTCATATGGTAACTGGACGCGCTGGCGGCCCGCAGCAGGTACAGCCGCAGGACATGCTCCCGATGCTCCTGCGCAATGTTTCCAAAGGCCGCGACTGCAAAATACATTGGTCAAATACATTGTGGGACCACTCGCACAGATACGCATACCCAAATCATTTGAGAAAGTCGCTGCCTTGTCCTCTTCGCCGAATGGCTTAAATACAATGACGCTCACAAAGGCCTCGTCGATGGAGTCTACTTTCTGTAAGAGACAGGAGCCGTTTTAGCTAAATGGATTTCCTTCGTTGCGGTTGCTGTAGGTCTTACCAGAAAGTCGTTTACGGTCTCTATTATTTGCGTTTCCATTTCATTTCATTTAAATTTCCGGCCGCATAAACAAATTTCTTCGGCTGGCCTGGCTCCGGCTACAATCGATAACACACGCCGGCACACACGGACGATAGATAGATTTTCGTCAGCCCTGGTTCTCAGCTGCTGCACGTAAACCATTCTGTTGTTTTGTTGGAATATTCTGTGTTGGAAAAACAATGAAGAAGGTGTTGGTTACAGGTGGAACTGGTCTTGTGGGCAAAGCCCTAGAAGCTATCATCAAGAAAGAAGGGCCCACGGATGAGGAATGGTATTTTGCCGGCTCCAAAGATGCCGACTTGACGTGAGTATTGTGAATACAGTGAGGTCTGTGAATAAACAAGCATTTTCATTAGGAATCTGGCAGCCACGCAGTCACTGTTCGCAAAGGAGAAGCCCACGCATGTCATCCACTTGGCCGCCATGGTCGGTGGTCTGTTCCACAACATGAACAATAACCTGGACTTTTTGGTGAGCAGCAGGGGTTTCAATTGCGCCACCAAAGACTAACTCTCTTCGTTTGCAGCGAAACAATCTGCTGATCAATGACAATGTGCTGCAAACGGCGCACGAGCAGGGATGCACCAAAGTCGTCTCTTGCCTGTCCACTTGCATATTCCCAGATAAGACCACATACCCCATAGACGAGACCATGGTCCACAATGGTCCCCCACATCCTTCCAACTACGGATACTCCTACGCAAAGCGGCTCATCGACATTCAGAACCACGCGTACAACGACAAGTACGGGCGCTTGTACACCTCTGTGATTCCCTGCAACATCTTCGGGCCCCACGACAACTACAAGCCCGAAGTGAGTCACGTTATTCCGGGCATGATCAATCGCATGCACAAGCTGATCACGGAGCAGGCGGATACGCCGGAAAGCGAGAAGGTCTTCACAGTATTTGGCAGTGGCAAGCCTCTGCGTCAGTTTATCTACTCCCTTGACCTGGCAGAACTGATGATTTGGGTGCTGCGGAGCTATGACAGCGTCGAGCCGATTGTCCTGAGTGTCGACGAAGCCCAGGAGGTGACCATCTTCGAGGTGGCCCAGGCAATAGCCACAGCATTTGGGTTTAAGGTGAGCAGATAGGAGCGCAGTTGGTACTTTAATAACGATTGTCTTACTTCAGGGTAAACTTGTTTGTGATACAAGCAAAGCGGACGGGCAGTACAAGAAGACGGCGTCCAATGCTAAGCTACGCAGTCTCCTGCCGGAGTACACGTTCACGGACTTTGAAACGGCCATCAAAACATCGGTGGAGTGGTACAGGAGCAACTATGAACAGGCCAGAAAGTAGCTGGAACGAATGCACAACCCACAAATGTAAATAAATTCCTTCCTTATTGTCTTCAGAAGTTCAAGGGGATCTTACTCCTGCTTTTTATATCGAACAAGCGGCTGTAATCGGTAATAATAGCATACGGTGAGTGGCTTAACCTGTCCAGGAGTCGCCATATTTATTCCTCTTCGGGCTGCCAGTGGCAGCCTCCGGTGTTGGCTCAACAAAACGAGGCTGAACGGGAGCTGGAGGCTCGTAGGGCTTTGAGTAAGGACTTTGCTGACGGGTCGCGTACTCCTCGCGATTCTTCTTGCGCAAATCTTCGTAGCTTTGTCCCGGCTTGGCCGGCTCCAAAGGCAATTCAGTGTCCATCATTTGTCCAGATGCTGATGCAAACAGGGGAAATGTCAAATATTCGTTGTGAAATTCAGTGCAGTTTACTCACAGTCCAGACTGGGGCGGTATATATCATCTAGGCCAGCCAAAGTGGGCCGGGATTCAGTGTCCAAGTTCAAAGAAGTGTTGCGCGAAGGCTTGAGTCCCTCGTCACTGTACACATCCGCGGAGCTGGGCGAAAAGGGAGCCAATGTAAAGGCTCGGCTCAGGCTCTCATCTGGCGTGATGGTGCTAATGACACCACCGCCCTGTCGGCGCTGCCGCAGGACTTCGCCCAGGCGGGAGTTTGGCAGCCGCATTATCTTTTCGGCGCACTTCTGCTGGTAGCTGACCTTTCCCACAAAGTAGCCCATAATGACGCCCATGACCACTTTGGGAACAGCTCCGTACTTGCCATTGCCCTTAATGTAGCCGTTCTTCACACCAAAGTAGGCCAACAGCCCCAGACCAGTGCCAAAGGGCAGCGACCGCTGGAAGAAAGATTCCGTGTTGCACTCACGTAACGCCTTTACCTCCTCGGCGGAGAACTGATAGTCTGCCTGAAAAATAACGATTGAATTAAAGACTACATCAAAGCGGAACCCGTTCTACTCACTAGTGGGTGTTGATCTGGATGCTGAGGCGGCCGGGAGCCATCATTTAACGGAGCATCCATGATGACAAAATTTTATGGAGAATTTATGAAATATAAATGATTGGTTGCAGAAGATTGGTGGCGGCGGCCGGCTCGGGTAACTTGACAGCAGCCCTGGTTTGTGTGCAGCAAAAACAGCCCTGTCTAAATGCGCGCGCGCCGTTTTCGCTCTTTTCAACTATGATGTATTAATACGAAAATAAAATGTCATTATAAGTAATACACTAGCCAGCGCAAAAATTGTCATCACAAACACTCATTTAGATAAACACCTTAACAGATAAAACAAATCAAAATTGCTAGTATTTCGCCATATCCACGTCCAGGGTTGATGACAAGCATAACAACCAGTGCCAGGGATGCAACACGCACGCAGATTATGACATTTTCGCTGTCAAGTAAAGTTACAGCTGTGTCGTCTGCTGCTGGCCCAATCCAGAGCCGTGTTATTGTAATTAATTAGAGTTTTGTATTTTTTGGAAATGTTCTCCGCCACCACACACTCTGTGGTAAGTGTACGCGCCACCCGGCCCACCGCCCACTGGCGCCGATCCGCTGATCCAGCCCTCACCTCACTGACGCTCGTTTCCTCTTACGTTCACTCACAGCCCTACCTCTACCTTGGCAACTTTAGTAGAAAACCGCATTACTACAGCGTGAAGCGTACCAAGCTGCCAGGAGGCGCTGGTGCGGCGCGCCTTTTTGCTGACAAATCAAAGTCATCCAAACAGCCAACGACGGGCAAGTGCCATGCGCTCGTGCTGGAATTCAAGAGTCTGCTCAGTCGGTCTGGCGCCAACCTGCAGAGCATGGTGGAGAAGGCCGTCAAGCTGAACGGAATTCTGGACACTGCGCTGGTGAACGTTGCACTCGCCAAGGTGACCCGCATGCTGCCCGCCCTCGGGAATGTACACGTCACGCTGGTGGAGCCACTCACACAGATCGGCCATGAGCAGCAACCAAATTATCAGTTTGAAGTCTCTTTGAATGGTGCAGCAGGCGCCCAGCCCATAGGCGCACATGTGTAAATGAATACATTAATATCAGCACTTGATCCTTATTAACATTTGCTTGAATTTCAGCAAAATGTATCCAATCGTAACGAAAAGTCTTCTAAATCCGCTCTTCTCCCAGCATCAACTGTGAGTACCATAGAGGGTCGCGCGCTCGTTCCTCTTGTTAACTTTGAATTTCCATGCAGGAGGCAGTTACGCGGCTTCAAGACGGATCGCTCCATAGACGCGGAGCAGAAACGAAATCCAACGATGACGTCCAGACTGAAGACTGCACTGGGGACAACATCGCAAAAGCTTGATGGCGAATCAAACCTTCAGGGAGAGAAGCTTAGAAAACTACTATCCAAAGCCGACGGACACGGATCGCCCCATAATGCGGTAAGCTGCAGTGCAGTCTTCATGGATTGGCTGGCTCTAACATAAGTTAAACATTTGCAGGAGAACCTAAAGATTGCGTTTGCCGAGGGCTATTTGGCAGCAGCAAATTCAGAAGATTCACCGAAAACGGGCAAAACAATGAAGTATCTGAAGGTATTACTCCAGTGTGTCCAATGACATAGTTTGACCCTTTACCATTTCCCTTCCAATGGAACCACCTCCCACCAGTTTATCAAATAATGCCCAGAACTTATCACACAGATTTTCCAGACACTCATCGTTATCGTCGTCTTCATTGGCATATTCCTGAGCTTCTTCACCACCTCGAACGGTTCCGTATTTCGGTGAGTGCACGACTCTATCCAGGCGTCGCCAGAGCAGTATTAATGTTGCTCTCTTTTAGTAGCATTCAGCTGGGCAACCAGGTGGAGGTTGATCCCGAGGAAATCAATGTCACATTCGACGATGTCAAGGGCTGCGACGAGGCCAAGCAGGAGCTCAAGGAGGTGGTCGAGTTCCTCAAGAATCCCGACAAGTTCTCAAACCTTGGCGGCAAGCTTCCGAAGGGTGTGCTCCTGGTTGGACCACCAGGAACTGGAAAAACCCTGCTGGCACGTGCCGTGGCAGGCGAGGCCAAGGTGCCATTCTTCCATGCCGCCGGACCAGAGTTCGACGAGGTTCTCGTCGGCCAAGGCGCCAGACGTGTGCGAGACTTGTTCAGTAAGTAAAGACTTTGCCACCTTCAGAGACTCAAATCTAATCCCCAACTTTTGCAGAAGCGGCCAAGGCTCGTGCTCCGTGTGTGATCTTCATCGATGAAATTGATTCGGTTGGCGCTAAGAGGACAAACTCGGTGCTGCATCCGTATGCGAATCAAACCATAAACCAGCTGCTCTCCGAAATGGATGGCTTCCATCAGAACGCTGGCGTCATTGTGCTGGGTGCCACCAATCGGCGGGATGATCTGGATCAGGCTCTGCTGCGTCCCGGTCGCTTCGATGTCGAGGTGGTTGTGTCCACGCCAGACTTTACTGGCCGCAAGGAAATTCTGTCTCTCTACTTGACCAAGATTCTGCACGATGACATCGATCTGGATATGCTGGCACGTGGCACCTCTGGCTTCACGGGCGCCGACCTGGAGAACATGATCAACCAGGCGGCACTCAGGTGAGATAAATTTCAAGGGAATGGTCATGGAGTGGAGCTAAGAGTTATATCCCTTGCAGAGCTGCCATTGACGGAGCTGAGACGGTAAGCATGAAGCACTTGGAGACTGCCCGCGACAAGGTACTTATGGGCCCCGAGCGCAAGGCTCGCCTGCCCGACGAGGAGGCAAACACCATTACGGCCTATCACGAGGGTGGCCACGCGATTGTCGCATATTACACAAAGGAGTCGCATCCGCTGCATAAGGTAACCATCATGCCACGAGGCCCATCGCTGGGACACACCGCGTACATACCCGAGAAGGAGCGATACCATGTGACCAAGGCCCAGCTTTTGGCCATGATGGACACCATGATGGGTGGACGTGCTGCCGAAGAGATCATATTTGGATTGGACAAGATTACTTCGGGCGCCAGCAGCGATCTCAAACAGGCTACCTCAATTGCCACGCACATGGTCAAGGACTGGGGCATGTCGGAGAAGGTGGGTCTGCGCACGATTGAGCCAAGCAAGGGTCTGGGCACCGGCGAGACCCTGGGACCCAATACCATTGAGGCGGTGGATGCCGAAATCAAACGCATCCTCAGCGATAGCTATGAGCGGGCGAAGGCCATTCTGAAGAAACATACCAAGGAGCACAAGGCGCTCGCCGAGGCGCTCTTGAAGTACGAGACTCTGGATGCTGACGATATCAAGGCAATATTACACGACAACCAGACGTAGTTTCCTCTTTTAATGATTGCCCTCGGTGGGCATGGGCATGGAGCTGAACTGCAAACAAATTTTAGTTGTACCGCTAAACTAAAACAGAAAAGATATAATACAAGAACGGGACGCAGACGGACAGTTAAGAAATAAAATGTTATACATATTTTAGTAACGTTTTCCATCATCCACGTAGTATTTTAGTTAAATTTTAGTTTGAAATAAATATAAAATTGAAGTCATGTTAACAGTTGCGATATCCGCCGATAGCAACATCGATATATCAAAATTAGTCTATCGATGTTGTTCCCAGCCCTGCGCAAAGGCCACCTAATTGATTGAACGGGGACCGTGTTTTTTTCTTTTTAAATAAATTGCTAAAGTAATCAAATAAAATGTGTGACTACAAGATTTCGGATCGCGCATACACAAAGCTGATATTCCATGCTGCCAAATATCCCCACCAGGCTGTGAACGGGCTGCTGCTGGCCGATAAGACATCGAAAGGGTCGCTGTTGGAAATCGTGGATGCAATCCCGCTGTTTCATCAATGCCTGCACGTCACCCCCATGGCAGAGGTTGCCCTTATGCAGGTGGGTGCTTGCTGCTGCTACACCAGCATAATTGCACATTTCCGTGCGCTGAGGCATGTGTATGCGCTGTACTCACAATTGGGTCATTTCAGATTGATGCCTATGCAGAGCAGGAAGGCCTCGTGATTGCCGGATATTACGCGGCTCCGGAGAACTTCTACGACAACCAGATAGACAAAGCGCCTGCCGTAAAGATCGCCGATAAGATCCAGGATAACTTCAAGAACGCCTGCCTCGTTTTGGTTGACAACAAGCTGGTGACTCTAGAACACGACCGTGCCGCCATTCAGGTCTACACATGTGCGGGCGACTCTGGCCGATGGTCAAAGGCCAAGTTTACACTGTCACAGTCGGCACAGACCCTGGAGGGTGTCTCGCTGCTGCTAAAGCGCGGTGCCATGCGCGACGTGATTGACTTTGACAACCACCTGGACAACCCAGAGAATGATTGGACCAACGATTTTCTCAACCAGTCCCTGAACGACCTGCAGAAGCTATACTAGTCCCGGTCGCCCCACTTGGTAAAAGGGTAAAAACCCTATTGTAACCATATGTATGTTATAGTTTAGCTAATTCGCATTAGAACGAGCACAGAGAAGCAGAGCCGGAAATTCAACCTTTGCAATTTAATTTATTGTAATTACAATTTGGGTTTCAGTAATCTTTAGAATAATGCATATAAGTTAAATAACATTCAACTAATTAATAAATAATCAATTCTTTCATCTTGCTGTCCATGGAGTATGTGTGTCGCGAGTCTGTCGTTTAAAGTCTGTTTGTCCGACCCGTTCAGTCCTGTCCGACTGTGTCCTGTGCTTTCTGCCCCCCGTCTGTTGTCTAACCTGTTGGTAAACCTAAGCACGTTTTCAATTAATTTAGATCGTTAATAAATACAAATGAATAATATGTATATAATTTTGCTCTTGGTTTTGCTTTCTGGCCATGTAAATTGAAATATTTTACAACAATATTTGGTAATTGGTAATATCGCGATTGCTGATTATACATTTGTAGGTATACGGTATACATAATACGTATATGTCGATATATGTATGCATGTAGTATGTGTGTAAGTATGTAGGTCGGAGATCGAGGGTATCGCAAAAACGTTTATTAATTTCAGTGTATTATTGTACCGGGGGTTATGTTTGCCAAACGAACTCTTTGAACCATACAATATGTACGAGTATAGGGGAACGTAATATAACGATTACGAGATTAAGGAAACTGGAACTGGAACTGGTTGCATCTGCCATCTGCTTCATTCTCATTTTCATCTTAGTATTATTTGATTCTCTTCTTGTTGTGTGGCATTTATGTATATGTATATGTAATATCATTTGCAGTATTGATTTCTGCTTGTTGTTTTGCATCGATTTGTATATTCCTCAAACATGTGGATGTGTTCGTGTGTGTGTGTATGTGACTCTACGTGGGCGCCTTTTGATTATATCCTAGCTATACAAGTGCCTCCTGTGGCGCACCTCTGCGCCTGAACCTGAACACGCGCAAGCATAATCATTTTGTGTCTGGCTGGTGGTATAACGAATGATGTACTCGAGGCGCGGGCTTGCTTGGGTTCCCGGTGTTGTGTCTTGTGTGCCATTCTCCCATGTTATGTTAGTTGATCTATAAAAAAGAGTCACAAATGCACAGAGAGTGAGGTTATGTACACGCAGCCAAGAGTGTGGTGTGCTGTGAAATGTGTATCAGAAAACGGAGTGAAAAACACCCAAACAGAAAACGGTTTTTTTGCAATTTACAAATTTCTAGGTATGAGTGTGACCCCACTGAGATCGCTTGTACATGTATTAATGTGTATGTGTGTGTGTGTGTGTCTGTATATCGGGTGTAGTCTACACGTGGGCGGTAGATTACATCTAGAGATTGCCGCCTCCGATATTTACCATTCCCGAGGACAGAGAGTTGATGGCATCTTCCACGGTCGGCTTGTGACGATCGATTTTGGATGAGTTTATGGGCGAGAAGTTGTCTACGATTGTAAGCGTGAACGAATACATAACAATACATATACAAATATATAGAGATAGAAACACAAAAGAGGCGATTCAATAAGCAAATCTCATGTGCCAATTACCGAGATCACCACTCGAACTGGAGTCCGTAAAACTGGGTGTGCCCTCTGTCCATGTGGGTGTGGAGCCCTCACCTGATGCCGGCGGCGTCCAGGCCAGTCCGCCCCGCGACCCATACTGGCTGCTCGACGATGTGTCCACCGCCAGCAGCGTATCCAAATGAACCTCAGAGACGCTGTGCAAAGAGAGAGATGGACAATGTAGGAGCTCCCCAGATCAGATCGGATTAGCATACCTCACGATATCCTCCTTGTAGGAGCCTCGATAGGCGGGTCCAATGTTCATTTTGCGATCCAAGTACTGAGCCTGCTGCTGGTAGTAGGCCTGCTGCTGCGACTGCTGATGGTGATGATGATGGTGGTGGTGGTGGGACCTGCGACCCATCGAGGATGTGCTGTTCTTGTTCGAGCTGTCCTCGGAGATGTCGTCGAAGGCAGGGGGAGGAGTCGAGCTGCAGGATGGAGTTGTGCCTAGCGATACGATGAGCAGAGCAGATCAGAGGAGAACATACAATGAGTGGCCGGCCGCAGAGAAGTAAATAAAACACAAATGGCAATCGAGATTAGGGATGAATGAATGGGTGAATTGTGTGTGCCAAGCGGGTGCGAGCGTGCCTAGAGTCTACTTCTGTCCCCCCACCGAAGAACCCCTCTGCGTGTCCTGCGTGTCCTGCGAGCCGCGGGTGTCACTCTCCGGTATCGTGGATGGAGCTGTTTTGGGCGCACGTCTCTTGCCTCGCTTCATGGGCTGCGGCTTCGTCGGCTGATCCTCGTCACACACTGGGGGTGGCGGCTCGTCGGTAAGTCTGGGCTGTGGCCGCCTCGGGCGATGCGTTGACTCCAGCTGCCGCTTCACCTCCAGGAAGGCGCTGACCGACTGCAACAGATTGTCCTCCTCCGTGTCGCAGACATCGTCGCCCAGCGCCAGATCCGCGTAGTGCAGATAGCGACTGCGCTTCTGGCGTCGCTGCTGCTTCTGCTGCTGATCCCGCCGTGGCGAGCGCTGCGAGGGAATGCTGCCCGAGGATCGGGAGCGTCCAGAGCGATAGCTCTCGGCTCGCAGTGCGGGAAAGCCACCCATTATCGAGGCCGCTGAGGAGCGCCTGCTGTGCGCCACGAAGCTGTTCTGCCGCTGAAAGATGTCCACGTGGTTGAGCAGGCGCGGCTGCTGGCGTCGGACGCTGCTCTCCGAGCGGGCCGTGGAGTACACCGACTGCTGGGAGTCGCCTCGTCTCTGAGAGGATCGGCGCAGCAGGGAGACCGCCAGCGGAGGGATTGGCTCTGGGGCGGGGTCGGCGGAGTCAGGGGCATCGAAGAGATCGTGCAGCTCGAGCCAATCCTGCACGTTACTGGGCGAGCGGCGGTCGCCGAAGCGGGGCATGGTATCCCTGGGCACCTGCAGTGTGTGGATCTGTGTTGGGGCTGTTGGTGGATTAGTGTGCGGTTCTGTACCTGGCGTCGAGCGGTCCTGTCCATCCCGGCGACGGGGCGATCCGCGCGGCGGCACTGGCGGTGGCACCCGAGCCTTCAGATTGCTGCCAGCCCCGGCTGGAGTCCGCTGCTTGACGGGCGGTGGCATCCGCTCTCGCTCACGCTCTCGCTCACCCATGCCACTCCCACTGGCCGTGGATGATGGCCCGGCACTGGCCGCTCCGGTTGCCGCTGAGGCGGCGCCTCCTGGCGTGGGCTCTGTGGTGGGCGGCTTGGCTGGCTGGTGGATCTTGCCACTGCTGTGGGAGTGCGAGGCATGCATTGCTGTGGAGAGGAGATCGAGGATTAGGAACGGGGCAAGGTCAACAGTCAACAGTCAGCCGGTGTCGAATGGGTGTGGGGGGTGGACAGCCACTTACGCCTGATGGAAGCCTCGTTTTCGCTGTCAATGGAGCGCTGTATGGCCTTGGAGAGGCTTTTTCTCTTCGATGGCGAATGCTTAAGCGCTGGAAGATGCAAGCAGAGAGCGGGATTAGAGGCAAGGACTCCACTGGGACAGGGGGAGGGACTGGTGGCAGGTGTCCAAAGCAACTACGCAAAGCCAAAGGAGCAGTACGGGGTTGCCAAAAAAATGGACACTAACGTGACTGAGAGATTGAGAGACATGCTTTTGGCGTCCGTTTCGAAATCAAATAACAAATAAATAAGTAAATAATGGTGAGTGATTAATACAGAAGAAATCAAAGTAGAAGACGGAATAATTGTTCAATAATTTCATTACCTATATAACTGGTTACCAAGGTACGAAATTTTCTGTGATTCCCCTTGATCTCGGGGAGATCCACTATATGCGTGAGAGGTGAATGCATTCGAGACATATTCAAAAGAAAAGAAAGCAGAGAATAGAGCGATTACGACGGCATGATTATCGTTTACAGATCAATTCTGATTCGGAGTCTACGCAGGCCCAAGGCAAAGGTGTACCATAATTGCATTTTCTTTTTTCCACATCAATCCATCAATTAGCAACTTACGAGTGTACAGTGTATGGGTGTGTGTGTGTCAGTGTGTGTTTGATCTATTAATCTACCAAAAATCATCTAGAACACCCTTCAATTGAGTGTCTTTTGGGCACAAAAACTGCCTTGCAGCACGAGTACTTAGCCCAGAAGCCTCTATCTAACTCTTTCGCTTCGCCCACTTACGGGAGGGTATCTTTCGGAACACGGTCTTGGCCATGAAGTTTTGGAATCTTTGAGCATAGAACGAGGGCCGACACACCGAGACGGTTTCCTGTGGAAAGAGCAAAGAGTTCCGTGTGAAATGCGAACAATGTTTAGATCCCCAGCACAGCTTACCCCATCGTGGATGATGCTTTTGAATGTGTGCTCCAGCTTCTTCTTCAGCCTGTAGGATTGCAGAATGTCAATGATGCCGATGTAGAGCAGAAGGCGCTCGCCCTTTTCGCTGCGCGCCGGAATGCCCCCGGGCCTGGCAATGAACAGAACGATATAGTGATCTGATTTGATCCCAAATTGAACAAGAAATACATACGGCACATCCTCCTCATCGTCTATGGGTTCGCTCTCCGCCTGTATGCTCTCCATGGCCGTGGAGTGCGCCACCAGACGCTGCCGATTAACCGATCTGTATGCCACACTGGATTAGCTCTTGAGTGTTAGTTGGATCTGCGTGGCAATGGGACGGGTACTCACTTGTTCCGACTGATGCCCGTGGCCGCGTCGCGGTCCTTGCCCTCCCCATCCTGGCCGTCCAGCGGATCGTCCACATCCCCGTCAGAGTCCTCGGCGAGGGGCGCCCGCAGGGGCTTCCTGCTCTCGCTCAGCTTCTCCTTGAGCGCCACATCTAGGTTGTGCACGCCCAGGAGCAGCGAGTAGTCCATGATCTTGAAGGACTCCAGCACCGTGCAGTCCCGCTGAATGGTCTTGATCAGCGCCGAATAGGTCTCGGCCTCCAGGAAAATCCCATTGGGGTGCTGCTCCATGAAGTCGAGGTCCTTGTAGGTGGGCGACTTCTTCGACCGCTCCGCCTTGTTCGCCTTGCGCTTGAACGTCGACCCCTTCAGGTCGTACTTCAGGTGCATCCTCACCGACGACGGCAGCAGATTGTTCATGACCACCAGGCGAATGTTTTTGGCATTGCTCGTCTGCAGGCAGTACAGTCCGAAGAACTTTGGCAAGAGCGTGCGCGGATTTTGATTCAGATTCATATAGTAGCTGGAAAGGGATAGGGCAGGAGGGGAGATTAAGCTGCCGCGCTGCAGTCGATCGTTGACGGCACCCACCCGGGCAGTAGTTTCTGTAGGAATTCACCCTCCTTGTGTTGCACCGTCTTGATGATGAACTCGTCGTCGTTCGTCAGGTAGAATATAGAGCCGGAAGCGCCAGGATTCGACAGTTCTCGCAGCGGAGAAGTGCACATGGACATCTGGAAAAGGAGTCGCCGTGAGTGGGGGCCTCGACACAAGTTCTACTCGCATTTTGCTCACCATGAAGTCGTCTGGTTGGATGCCAAACAGATCCCGAAAGTAACGGAATGCTATGGGGGCGTAGATCTTATATCTGAATTCACTGTAGTGGTGGGCAGGTGTAAGGCTGGAGCCCTCGGGCGGAAAGGTGATGCTCTCGATCTCCCAGAAGTCCATCATTAGCAGATCCCGCTTGGGCTTCGATGCCAGACTGCCGACCTGTTGGAGGAGGGAAGTTCGATTAGCAGTCCGACATGAGCTTGGATAAATGCTGAATCTCACTGTGTGCTGTATGCCCAGTTGTATGGAGCCCATAATCTGCGACGTTTGTATTTTCTTGTACGTAATCTCGCCGCCCTCGCCCACGCGTCTGTGACCAATCTTTCGCTCCTTGTCCGCCTTGTTGTTGTTGTTGGCCGTGCGCAAGTGTCGATTGCCCAACTGAAAGTAATTCAACTCATTAGCGGGTTGTGCGAGTATGTGCGAGTATGGCTATGCTGCGGTGTACTTACCTCGGGCGATGAGTTACCCACATGGTCGTTGGAGGCTAGTTCGGTGAAAGAACTTTATTAATAGGCTTTCGTTTCATGTTTAATTCAACTCCTGACGTATTTTAGGCCAATCACCGCTGCAAAGGCTGTGACTTGAACTTGGATGGACGGACTGCCCTCCCCTTCCCACTCTGCCACTCCGCCTCAGCCGCGCCCTTGACCAACCCACACACACGCAATAAACTTTCCTTTGTTATCAACATTCGCCTGTCCATGGGTTCGTACAAATATGAACCCATGGGCTCCGTCCTCTGTCATTGTCCGTCCGCCATTCAACCAGTCAACTAGTTCGCCTGTCTGTCAGTCTGCACGTCAAACGGCCTGGCGGGGGGCAGTGGGCAGGTGGGGTGGTGTTCCCTCTTGCGAGACACATGCGCCAGGGCCACGCTTTCCATTTGCCATTCATTGATTTTTTTGTGTCGACTTTCTTTGCACTTTTGTCTGCCACATAAAAAAAACGGTAGAGGGAACTGACTGTTGGGATATTTACCATTGCTGGGATCCACTGGCTTTGCCTGCGATGTGGAGGAGCTGTCCATGTCGATGGTGTTGATGGTGTCGCCATCACCAGAAGCCATCGTGCCCAGCCGTAATTCTCTACTCTCCCTCACCTACCCTCTCTCTCGCTCTCGCTCTCTCTCTTTCCGCTTAACCGTTACTGGGACATGCTGCTGTGGCCTTGCTGCGGTTTGAAACTGTATTTGAAGCTTCTAATTTATTGTGCCGCGATCCTATTTATTGTTATCCAATCGACATCCAGTGGCCAGGGGGCAGCGGGAACCTTGGCTTTTGTCTGGCTATGCTATGGCGTCAAACTTTTTGCTAAGATGTTGATTCCGCTGCTGCTGCTGTCATTTTCACTGCATACTCATGGGCGCGCAGCCTGGAACGGCCTGGAAGCCTGGACGTGCGCATGAACACAGGCGCCCCCACACGGCACAGGGCTGCACACACTATCCACAACACAGAGTTGCACTCGAAAGCACTGCTACAAATCACGAATTAAATCACATAAACATAAATCACATTTGTAACGTGTATTTTCGACAATTATAATTATTAACAATTATTTCAGTTCAGTTCATCAAGAAGCCAAATGGAACTTTTAATATTTTCTTTTCCTTTTGTTTATTAGCATTTCTGTACTCAATTAGACCTATACATCATATATAACTATTATATATATATATTTATTTATTTATGTGGTAAATATGTATATGAATACAATAATTTGTTATGTGGAGTGTGTGTTGTTGCTGTTGTTGTTGTTTCTCGTGTTGGTTTGGGTTTCGTTCGGTTTCGCATGGGAGGAGTGCGGTTCGTCTGTGGTGTTTATGTTTTTTTCTGGTGTTCGGTATTCGTGGAGTGTCGTGTCTTGTCGTTTCCCTTACAATTACATGCATTTACAAAATAAGCGCCTTTTTTTTTAAAATACCGCAAAAAATTACGTTTATCCGTTAAAATTCTATTAAAAATGAAAAATCGTTAAACACGTCTATACGAAACATACTCGTTAAAACGAAAAAATATAGCCTACACCTACACCAAAGGGCACTACCAAACTAACTGCTTAGAGCTAGGGATGCGATCGACATGACCACGGCGACCGTTGTCCACTTGCGTTGTATAGTTGAGGCCTTATCTGCGGATTGTCAGTGGTTAATGATTGCCGTTCCACGTGGATTGCTCGTGCGGCCTCGTCTTACCTCTACTTACCATAGAAAATAGTCTCCCGGCGCTTGGTGTAGTTCGTGCCGATCAGGATAAACGCACAGGTTATCGGTGTGGGGGATTCGAGTTGATCTCTAGGAATGCGCGTCCGCACAGTCATGCTGTAGAGGCCACTGGGGTCCTGGTCCAGCTGCGTCAGCACCGAATCCAGCACATGGGTGTCGAACCTGCACAAATAATAAATAATGATTAATTCCCCTTGCATGCCATGCCGCAATCTGCAGTTGATGGACTTACATGACCGACAGGATCGGCTGTGGAAAGACGTGTTGAACCGCACACATTATGTCCACATCCGACTGCGCGCCGCCCATTCGTGCCTCCAGCATGAAATCCGACTCAGGAACTGTCAGTGTGATGGCGTTGGGAGATGGTGAAAAATCGTGAGAATTAATCAAGTGTCAGACAAAACAAAGAAATATTCCAAAAAAGAGGAATATCAACGACAACAGGCGGTTCCGGGTGCCGCAGTGACTGCCACCTGACACGCATGCAAAATGTGAAAGGGGAATCACACGTGCCACAGGGACACATCACACCTGTGCCAACACCCCATACAATGCCCCGTTATGACACCCGTGACACCCACCGATTATTTGTAAGCGGGCACTCCGCTTGTCCGTGGTCTCAAAGGTCTGCACGGCACAGGTGTACTCCCCCGTCATGTTCCAGTCGGGATTCTTTATCGATATAACACCGGGACTGCCCTCCATGCTGAATATTTTGGTGTCTATCTTTGACTTCATGAAGCCCTGCAAGTACAAGTCGCAAGCAATTTTATGTTAATTAATTTTTGCCGCCCCCGTCCCCAGTGCGGGGCAGACAATGACAATGACTCACCATGGCGAACCCCTTCACCGAGGGTATCCATTGATAGATGGAGTGATTGTTGAACAGCCACTTCAGCACAAATCCCTTCTCGCTGGCCCCAATCTCGTACTCGCAGTCGAGCACCAGAGGATCGGGTTCGTTATCACGTTCGAGTGTGTAGGTGTGCGGCACCCGCAGATTCGTGATGCGCACCGAGTGGGTGACTACGCAGCACAAAACGGAGCAAAAAAAACGGCGGAGGATTAGGATTAGTTTCCGGCATCAAGTGGCTTTTGCGGTAATCCGCACACTCGCGGGTGTGCAAGTAGCACTCACCTGTGAGTAACGTCAGCCAGGCCAGCAGCGTTGCGCACAGGACCCTCCCGCTCGCCATGTGCGCTGCCTAATCTTCGACCTGGTCCGGGTCCGGAGCCGGGTCCTCCTCGTTGTTGTCGTTGTGCTGCTCTTGGACGCTCCGTTGCTGCTCTGCAGTGACTGCAATCGGCTAATACTGGACGTTAATTGTTGTTGTTGTTGTCGTTGTCGTTGTTGTTGTGGCTGTGGGTTGCTCCTCGGTCCAAATCCGTTTGCGGGTCCAGAGCCGCCTAGGCACAGGGACAGCCACAGCCGCCATTTGGGCTGGGAATCACACTCATTATCACGGACATCTCATCACAGAACAACAGTTTGACTGGAACCCGGGGCACCCTTGGTGGTTGTGTTGTACAATTAGGAGGGGGAGGAGGAGGAGGAGGAGCTGTGGCAGTGGCGGTGGCCGTGGCGCTGGCGGGGGTGGCCGATACAAACTTTTCTCATACAAACGATGAGCTCAGCACTACGAGCGGCCCCAATGCTGGAGTTGGAGTGTGCACATCCCTCGGCGGCTCGCCGTGCGCCTCTCTGTCGCCTGCTGAATTGCTGCACTACGTCCACCTTCGATTATTGCACTTGCAGTTCCATTTTATGGCTGGCAATTCAAAACTTTCCACATATACAACACTTTTTGTTGGTGAAAAATCGACTTTTTGCTATGTGTAAAACGTGTGCTAGTGTGCGGGAGTGTGTGTGCGTGTGGGGGGAAAATTGTGCCAAAACGGAGTGTGGAGTTCGTACGGAGTAGTACTCGTATTCACGGCGCATCCACCGCGACCTGCGTGGTGGTTCTGCTCAGTGTGACACCGAACTTATCGATAAAAATATACCAAAATATAGCTTTCCGTTTTAAAAATATACCATAAATATACCGTTATCTTAAATCATTTTCTTCGATATTGCTCTTCCATTCAATATTACCAGATAGTTGGAATTTTCAACACTAAAACTATCATTTTATCTAATTCATCATTCAATTTTCCATTGGTTGGTTAGTTTTTATGACTTCTTTTTGTGGGTTTTTTTGCAAAACAAGCTTAAAACTAAAAAGGTCAACCAAAACAAATACCTTTAAATGTTACGTGAGTGGGAATGAAATGTTACGTCATTTGACAATTTGTTGCTGGTATGTATGAGCGTTTGTGTACCCTGTTTCCATTAATTAATATTCAAATTCCACTTTTCCCGCTGCTTTTGAATATTAATAATGACTTTATCCTAGACTGACATGCTTTTAACCTTTGCAATTCGATGATATCTTTTTCCCAAAGTAACATAATATTGTCCATGCTGGGGAATCACTTTGTTGCTGATCACTTTTCGCAGCATGTCGCTTTTTCCTAGTTAAAATATCCCTAAAGGTATATAATATACCTCAAATGGTCACCCTGGTTCGTGTTGGTATTTTCTATATAAATGTTGTCCCTTTTCCAGAGCAGCTTTTAATGTTTTAACACTGGAATGCATCCTTCGTTCAAGAGAGAGAGAGAGCTTTTGGCGAGCTCTCTCTCTTTCTGCCACTGCGCCTGCGCTTCATTTCACAGTTGCAGCTTTCATCCACTAGCGTTGCTCGAATGCAGCCCTGGATGCAGCGAGCGCGCGCCAATTCGATTGCAAGTCGAAATTTGAATGGGAAAACTGCAGTCCTTTAGTATGTTGTGGTTTATTAAATTTTCAATAACATCAGCAAAAGTCTTAGAGTCTAATTAATATTTAATAGTATTTTTTCTTTTTGTTACGCGCACACATCAAGTACTACACACGCGTGTACATATATGTGAATTCACTTTAAAAGTATGCTATAGATGTGCAATGGATCAGATTCGCATAGATATATTCTATGCTTGGATTCCGATATACAGTGTGTAAGTGGACTCGCAACTATAGCGTTTGATTTGGTCGCATTAAAATCTCTGTGCTCTGGCATATTCTACTCCTACAGATACTGATCACTACGTGGCTGTCGGACCTGGCTAGGTGCTAGGGGGTGACTAGTTGGACAGAGGGGGCAAAGGGTGTGTTAAAAAGTGCTTAGATCGAAATGAGACAGAAATCACCGTGGGTGGAATCAAATATACACAAGCCAAGCGGAACGGGGGATGGTCCTAGGGTGTCCTGCGTCAGGACCTAGTCACTCGCCTCGTCGTGACTGGCCGCTGGTGTCCGACGGTGCTGATGCCCGATGAGCGTCTCGATGCGAAAGTCCTTGGCATAGCTCTGCTTGTTGGACCGCAGGCTGGCTGGCTCACCGTCGTAGCGGCTCCTCGGACTGGACGTGAGGGCCTGGACAATGGGGCTTCTGGAGGTCTCGGCATGCTCGAACAGCAGCATATCCGCCGGCACGTCCAGCCGGTTCGTGCACGCACTATCCACCGAGTCCGATATGTGCGAGTCCTCCTGGTCGTTCTCGTTGGCGCTCTCCACATCGATCTTGTCCTCGCACGAGTCGTCGTCCGCCTCTGCCTCCGCCTCGGTCTCTGCATCCGCATCTGCCTCCGCCTCCGCATCGTCGTTGTACACATTGAGATCCATGTAGCCACCGCCGGTGGTGCCGCTGACCCTCTCCCCGTACTCGCCGTGGGCCGGAATGCCAGCGGCGGCACTGGCCATAGTCGCCACATCGAAGGGGTAGGGACTTTTGTACTTGCCGCCGACTCTACTCCCAGCACCGCCACTGCTGTGGGCCACGGCCTCTGTTGCATCCACACCCCGAGCGCGATTTATGAAGTTGAGGCGATCGAACTTGTCGCCACTCTGGCCGTTCTGGTACAGCGATGCCTCGGCATTGGCGAAAAAGTTGAACTTCTTGTCCGCCCGCAGCGCCGTGTCGAAGACATCCGCCGGCGAGTGCATCACGTCAAAGTCTCGGCTGCCGTTGAAGTTGGGCACATTGAAGTGCACCGGGACCAGCGGCACGGGTTTGCGTATCCAAAATGGAGACAGTGTGCCGAATACCGCCGGAAAGGAGAATCGCTGCATTGTGGGGGCCCGCTTGTATCGCTTTCGCCGTCGGAGGAAACTGCCGTTGTCAAACATGTCCTCGGCCAGCGGGTCCAGGGTCCAGAAGTTGCCCTTGCCCGGATTGCCCGGCTCGCGCGGCACCTTGATGAAGCAATCGTTCAGGCTGAGATTGTGCCGGATGGAGTTCTGCCAGGCGGGGAACTTGTCCTTGTAGTAGGGAAAGCTGCAAGTAAATGGGAAGATGTCTCTAAAGATATTTCCCGTCGGACACTCGGTCGGACAGAAGGCACTACTTACCGCGACATGATGAAGTCACAGATCCCGCTGAGGGTCAGCTTCTTGTGTGGCGACTGCAGAATGGCCATTGTGATGAGGGCTATGTAGGAGTACGGCGGCTTCACCAGTGGACCGCCGGCATTGCCGGAACCATCTCCGGCGCTACCGCCGATGGCCGACGGCTCCAGATCGCTGTCGTCGCAGGCCATGGACATGGCATCCACGGCGGCGGCTCGCGATGATGCACTGCCGGTCCGCTGGCTCTTGTGCAACGGCGGCGACAGGGAGACGCTGTCGTGCAGAGTGTGCATGGGATCCGTGCTGGTGTGCATGATTAGCGACTATCACTAACTAGATTCTAGAGGGAGATTCTATGCTATTCTTCTCCTACGAGTATGCAGTAGAGGACGCAACACTTTCGCTTTGACTTTTGCTCAGGAACTGTGTTCGATTTGGCTGATTATTTATTATTATTATTCACTTTGATTTTGATTTTGAGTTTGAATTGGAATTTGAATTCGATATCCAATCGGCCATGTCACTCGCGCACCATTTCGTTTTCGTTTTCGTTTTGCGTTTCGCTTCTTAACGGTTTCGGTTACCGGCGGCGGCGGCGCTTACTGATAACTGTACATGACGAAACGAAGACTCAAAGCTTGAAGCTGAAGCTGAAGCTCGGGGAGATACACTTGGATGGTGGTCCGGTCGTCGTGTCTGTCTGAGGCGGAATCCGGCTGCCAAATGTTAACTGAATCGCAACGAAAACGAAAATCCTCTCGCCCAAAATGTTTTTCTACATAACTCAAACATTTATTTTATGGAAAACCGCTGCCGCTGCCGCTTGCATGGGCTTTTGTGTCGCCGCTGCTGTGTTTTCGTATCTCGAATAACTGTGATTCTACGGCAACGCGACGTCGCGTCGGGGCAGCATCCCTGCAGCAGACAGCCTCGCTCCGTCTCGCTCTGGCGGGGGATGAGATGAGCCGTAAACCAATCTATGGCCCAGCAGGCCATCCCTCTCTGGCGTCTCTCTCGCTGCTGTTGCACTCGCTCTCTCTCTCGCTCCCACCAGCCTTATGCTATCTCTCTCGCGTAATAACATAAAATGGTGGAGTGTCCTCGTCCTGGTTCTTGCTGCTGTTCCTGATGTAAATGTGAAATTTGCGACGGCAAATTGGCAGACGGCAGCGAGAGCTGCGACAGCAACTGCGACTGCGACTGCGAGGCTGCAGAAGCCAAAACTCAGCGTGGTTGGAAGGGAGTGAGGTGGGAGCAGGGACTAGGGTTAGTGGCTGAGGGGAGGATAAACATTTTGCGCAAATTTTGAGATACCTTCTGCAGCTTTGACGTCGTGGCTCTTAATAATGTTTCATTATGTCAGCCACATGGAGGTACCACCCAGCCGCCCAGCCGCCTTCCCTCTCTCTGGCATCCTACCGAGCTACCCACCTACCCACCTCCTCCCTGCTCTTTCGTTCAAATGTTAGCATTTTTATGTGCGAATGTTTTTCTAACCGTATGTCGGCGTTTCTCTCGATTTCTCTCGTTTCGTTCTGCCGCTCCCTCCTCCGCAAACCACTTCGGGTATGCGCCATTTTCGCCAACATTCTCCCACACAATAAAGCGGAGCATTGTCGAACGGTGAAGGCGGGAGGGGAGGGAAGAGTGCGGATATTCTGTATACATGTGTTTGCTGTATTTGTATCCATGCGAGTTTTGTATTATTTCTCCTTTTCATTTTCGCTGTTTATACCTCAGTAATCTCCACATCCCTTTTGGGGTATATGCGATCTTAATGTAGTCATGGAGATGTACACATGCAGATGTATTCCCGATCAAGTTAATTATCAAACAATAGTAATTATTAATTAGTAGTAATTAATTAGTTAGCAACTTGACCTGCTTTCCCATCAGTTTTGAGAATATTTCGGTTAATTTTTGCAGCTAGAAGGAATACACAAAAATTTGCCAAGACTTTTGCCTCTGTTTTTGCTTTTTATTTTATATCAAAAATAATTTCTGCCATAGCCCTAATCCACCGATCCATCAGATAGCTCTTTAAGCCACATATTTGGTGGAAAAAGAGTTATGATTGTTAAGAGAAATTAATGGGTATTCTTTAGTCGTTATATGGACCATGTGCCAGAGCCTTTCACTCGCTTTGTTGCCCACTTGTTAGACATTATTGTTCTTGTTTTTGTTGCAGTGTTGTTCAGTGTTCAGATTTCAGTGTTCGGTGTGCAGAGGCTTCCCCTTTTCAAATTAAACATTCAGTAGTCACTTTTATTTGTTGTACTTTGTTCAAATTAGTTTTCCAGTTTTGCGGAAGTTACACACACACACGCACACATGGAACAGCACACACACACACACACACCCACGCAAACACAAAAGGCAAAGCGGCAGAATAATGGCCGCCATCTTCCCATTGGGGACAATATTGATATCGTTTCTTTCACTTGGCATCCATTTTCATTATTCCAATTCTGTTTAGCTGTATACGAAACATCTCTACCCCCACTCCTCTGTTGCTCCATCCCACTCTCTTCCCCCGCTCTATTCCCCTCTCTCTACCAACTTCTTTTCCACTCCGTTACACTAACGAATCAATGATTTTTTGGCCAGCTTCAGAGGGGCGTGGCATTGCGTTTTGTTATGTATCCTCATCCGTTTGGATTTGTGTTGGTATTAGATAGATAGAGACAGCTAAAGAGAGAGAGAGAGAGAGCGAGAGAGTGGGTGAGACAGTGGATAAGTGCGGGGGGGATTACGGTCTACGGATTGTGTCAGTTTCCCAATTTAGTTGCGGAAAATTTATTGCGGCATTCATTCCCTTCGTCTTGTTTATGGCCAAACAAAGGTTCTTATGGCTTTTGGCCAGAAAAAGTTGTTCACACAAAAGCAAAAATCAAATCAAATGCTTGGCAAACATACCTAAATATGTATGGAGTATGTACATACATATATTTGTACATATACATACACACATGCATATCGAATCGAAGCATTAGAGAGAGAGAGAGAGAGAGAGAGAGCGCAAACTAAATCGAATTTCCTTTCGATTGCCTTTTTGGCAATCTGCATTATAAATACTTTGCGTACTTTATTTAAGTTCGATTAAAATACTTTCTTTTTTTATGTACATATCTACCACTCTTCCCACTGCATTCAACACTAACTAATCCTCAAAAATATTCGCTTAGCCGAAGCATCCTAAGCATTAGTTGCCATGGCAATTGACAGTTTGGCAAACTGCAACCCAACTCATCCAGCATCCAGCTATCCAGCTATCCTCTCGTAGCCATATCCATGTCCATGTCCAACGACAGCCACATCCCCTGTCTGTCTACGGTTAATCATCGCTTGGGCACAGCATGGAACCCATGGGTGGAGGATGGAGGACTTTTTGGCGGCCAGTTGAGCGTGAGGATGCGGTGCACTCAAGCTTTTGCCGTCGAACAATTAACTTATGGGCAAACAATAACGCCCAGGAATGCACGCTGGCAAGAACTAGAGCTAGAGCCAGAGCCAGAGCCACCACAGCCACATCCTGCTCAGGCTGAGGCAGCGGCATGATCCAGCAATAATCCTTCTTTTGTCAGCAAATTTATTGCACACAAACAAACGACCAAAGGACATGGAGGACAGGAGGATAAAAGGGAGCGAAGCATTGGGCGGGGGATGATGCACTGGCTGAGACGGATACTGGGGCTGGGATTGTGGATTGGGCTTGGATGAGCGCAGACTTTGACAATACAAATTTTTATTGCGAAATCTGCAAAAGGCAAATAAAAGATTTGACACTTGAATTGCTTTGACTGCAAGGAGCAGCAGCAGTAAACGGCCAGGACAATGGCTACAGTGACTCCTGCTTGGCGGGGACTGCCACTAATTTGTGCTCGAGATGCTGCGGAGTGTCTGGCACCTGGAGAATCGCTAAGGCAAACACACTCGAGGTCGGGCCGCCTCCTGGCTCCCGGCTTAATAGCTTCGCTTCTTATGTCATTATTAAATCTTTGAAGTATCTGCAGGATGGCAGGATGGCTGGCATGGATCTGGAGCAGGGGCAGAGACACATACAGGCACTTGAATACTTGAGTGACGCTCAATTTGATGGACAAGGACATCAGGAATCAGTAACCACCCACCCAGGACAATGGGAAAAATCACAGCAGGCAGCGGACAAATTGCGCAACTGCACCCGCAAAATTTCATCCAGCATCAGCAGCAGCATCAGCATCAGCAGGAGCCAGCAGCCAGGATCCAAGCCAGCCAACAAGTGGAAAGCACAACAATGGGATGCTCTACCTCTGCCTCTCCCCTGTCCCCTGCCCAAGCATATTTCACGCTCGATTTATCCTCATTCAGTGGTGGGTACAGAGGGCTGGGCTACAAGGGTTTGTGGCAGCAGCAGCAGCAGCAGCAGCAAGTGCTCTGATGTTTCGTGCCTCATTTCATTCAGTTTTGTTCATTTGATGTGGCTGCGGATGATGATGATGAGGATGATGCCTGGTGCCTTTTGCCTAAGCCTCTTGTTTGGCAGCAGCAGCACAAGCAGCAGCAGGCAGCCTCGGCAATAAAAATCGAGAGCCCTGCCTAAGCCTCCTTAACGCCTCTTTTCACTCACTGCCAGGATGTCAATTTCTCAATTCATAAATAACCAGAGAAAAACGGAATGTTAACGCTGCAAGTCGACGCACTAGATACCCTTTAAATGGCAGATATGTGATGGAGAAAATGCGGATTTGGGTTTATTTGAGTTTGATTTTTAATTGGAGCAAAAACATTTGCCTCGAGCGATTGTTGCCTTGAAACTTTATGTGGAGCTCTAAATGTGATTCCTTTAGCTTCTCCTTGAGTTTAATCTGTGCCAAGTCGAGCCTGTTATTCAGCATACCCTCTCCTGGTGCACAATAAGCATCCAAAGCCCTTTCAATGTGTCAGCACAAGTGTGGAAATTACAGCGGGCGTGGATGGGTTGCAAATGTGGCTCTGGTGTGGGAAAGTGGGCATCGATGGCAGAGTGTGTTATTGTTGTTTATTTGCTGCTTCTGCTGCTGCTGCGTTTACAACCGCAGCCAAAGGATATCCCCATCCAGCTATCCCTTCCTCCTCTTTCGCTCTCTCTCTCTCTCTGTGTGTGGGATCTGCTTGAGTTTTTTGAATTGGTCGACATCCTCTGGCGTACTTGGATCGCATTAAGTTGATTTATTATGCAGCGCAGAATTCAATTAAGTGGGATGATTGTCACTTGTCCGTATGCCACGAAACGCAACGCAACGAAAGCCAAGGATGTGTCCAGGACATCGGAACGTTCACTTCACTCGTCTGCGCCGTTTGCTCTCTTAACTGTTGGGGCGTGGCAGCTATTTGGACAGTTGGTAATGCCCATAACCAACGCTGATCCGATGCCAGCAACTGCTGCCCATAAAGGATAATCGTTTATTTGTTTTGGTTTCGAGGATTATGAAGTCAAAGTTAGTTCCCCCTTGGGGTTGATGCAAAGTGGTGCGACAAAGGTTGGGCACTAGATGTTACCTGATGAAGGATTATAATAGGGAAGTATGGATATACATATCTATAAGAAAACTACTGGCAAGAAATCTTCATTCCAAAGACTTCAATTGAAGCTCCATCGGAGGCCTTTTCACTCTCCCTCTCTCTCCTCATTAATTGCTCATCCGTAGACATGGAAACACTCCACAAAAGAGACAACGAGACAACACATTCACACTTGAGCGCGAAATTTAAATCAAACCAGAAAGAATCAAAATCCAGCAGGGGAGCGGGAGCGACACGCTTAATAAGTTCCCAGCGGACACGTGTGGCACGCCCCGTGGAGTGGGTGTTGGGTAATTCACACTTCCTGTCAGGACAACAGAGAGGGGGTGGCTTGCCTGTGGAATTTCATTAAATAATCGTTAGTGTAAATCAATTGGTAAGATCAAAGCGATGTGGGCTGGGCGACATGGCGACAAATGAAAAGAAAATAGAGGACAGGCACAGCCCGCACGCCGCACGCGGGACTCCGATATTACCAATTTGTGTTGCAAATAAAATGTGCACAACACTCGTAAATATTTGTTGGCATTGATGGTGATGGCGCAAACAAGTTAGCACGTGCCCGAGTGCCGCGAAGTGCGAACACGTGCGGTGAGAGCAGATAGGCCTATCAGTGTCCAAAATCAACAATATTGAATGTGCAGTCAGGCATGGGGATGGAGAGCGTGGAGAGGCTGTTTCGATGGGGCATCCTTCAGGAGGAGAGCGCCCTCCCGCCTGCTCCTATGACCAGTCCGAATAAGTCCCATTTGGATCCAGCAAATCTTTATTCCCATAATCGCATTACAGTTGACAGCCCAAATTGTCGAGTCCTGCAATCCGTCCAACGATTCGATTGTCATTGTGCTTTGAAATTTAATTTAACGCATTTACATGCAGCTTAAGATCTCTTCTGCTCTCGCCTCGGGCCATGGGCCACAGCAAACAAATCAAACGTATTTTGAGGAGCGAACAACTCAAACAAAGGGCTGCGTCTACGGATGAGGGACGGGACTCGCTTTTCGGCACCCAACCCCACACGGTCGGTCGGTCCGGCTGTGACCCTGCGCACATGCACACCAGAGGGCGGGTGGATGGCCTGGCGGCTGTGAGCGAGTTGGAAAAACTCAATATTTGAATAACTTACTACCGTGTGGAGAGCAAACTTTTGAGGCAGCAGCAAAAGCAGCAGCAGCAGCAGCAGCAACAGAAGTGGAGAGGCAGCACTTGAGGCAAGCTAAGGACATTGGCGGGTCGCAAAAGGACAATTATTTGCTTACGCGTTGTCATTCAAATTGAGTTTTAATGTAGAGCGTAGCGTAATCCACTAAGTCTCATTTCAGCACCCATCCAAAGGGGCTGCAAGTGCTCAGCTGCGAGTCCTGCGTGCTGCGTGCTGTGTCCTGCCGCTTCATGTGGGCACCATTATTTGCTCTATCACGTTCATGTACTGAAGTTATGAGGACATTATACATCCGTAGTAAACACAAATATCTATAATCCGTGCGCCCAGAGGCGGGCATTCCGTGCGTCATGCAAACTTTGGCCTGGCGTTGGGATGATGGCTGACTGCCTGCCTGCCTGCCTGCCACATGGAACACATGTACTCGGCCGTAATTGTTTGTAGATGTCCTTAAACGTCGTGCGAATATTCAGTTGGTTTGCCCCCGCTCCCCGCTTTTGTTTTATGTATCTTTGGAGGGAGTTTCGTAGAGGGAGCAGCGCCTGTTGCGCCTTGGCTGCACTTCCCAAAGAGTTTTCCCCACAAGCTGAAGTTTCAGTTCGATTGAATCTGAAGACTCGAAATTAATTAAAGTTTAAACTCCGCTCTGTACTGATTACTTACTTAGTTGGCTGAGTAGGCGTAGCAGTCGGCTGTTTGGTCAACAAGTTTTGTGTTCATTTCCAACAAAAAAAGATGGCTGAAGGCTTCAATTTTTCCCCCTGCGTCTTCAATGGCCAGGGAGTTGTGGAGCAATCGTTGTACGCCCTGGGAGCGGTATCCAAGGGCAGCACCTCCGTGGGCATCGTGGCAGCCGATGGCGTTGTCATTGGCACAGCAACGAGAGTGTCTTCGCCACTGATGGAGCCGCGCGGCATTCTACACGTGGCCTCCATAGACGCCATGATGGGAATGACTTATTCCGGATTGAGTGGCGACTTTCACATGCTCAAAAAGCATGCCCAGAAAGGTGCCCAAAACATGAAGTAATAAGCTGAAACTTGTTGATGATTGCCGCTGAAGTTTTTTATACTATCCCATAGGCTGATCAATGGCGTTCCCGTCGAAGTTAAGCAATTGGCACACTGCCTGGCATCTCTCATGCAGGAGCACACCCACTCCGCGAGTGCGCGACCCTTTGGAGCTGCCCTGCTGATCGCTGGCTGGGACAAGGGCTTGCCACAGCTGTACGCATGCAGTGCCGACGGCTCTTACTGCCCCAGAAAGGCCTTTGCACTGGGTCGTAATGCTGCCGAATGCACGAAACTCCTGGAGCAGCGATACACCACGAAACTCAAAGTAGAAGACGCCATCAACGCGGCACTGTGGGCCCTAAAGAAAGGTTATGAGGAGGAGCAGAAGGCTCCCTTGCCCAGCGACGCCATTCAAATGGGGATTGCCTATCCAGAGGGATTTGAGTGTGTGGAGTTTGATATTGTGGATGAGTTTTATGCCGATTGTGTTTAGTATTTATAGAGGATTAAAACTGCATACGAAGCTATTACCCACATGGATACCGAATCCCTATATGGCCATAAAGATAGAAAATGAAACAGAAAATGCCTCACATTTAGTAACTCTTTTGCAATTAGAAGCTATTCCTATCTGTTGTCTATTTCCATCCACTTATCCTGTAAATGTTGCACACAGACACACACAGATTCCATTTCAATCTAAAGGATACCTTAGGGGCTAGGGATATCTACGAATATTAAGAATTTCATTAATGCCTCCCATCTAAAAAGAGTCTTCCCTGCCTCCGCCTGTACTCTACTTAGGAATGGCTCTCCTCTTGCTCTTCCCTCTCCATGGCATGTTGGGTGGAACGTACAGGCACAATTTCCATATTATTCCAAATCTTTGTGTGAAGTGTTTTTGCGCAGAAAACTGTAATTCTTATTCATTTCCAGGACGCACTCTGGAGTGCCTGCTAGACGATTATTAGCAATTTGATATAACTGCATGTAAGTACAACACGAGAACAAGTCAACAACGGATTCGCCCACACCCATACCTGCACACACACACACACACGTGCACGTGTAGCAGAGCCACTTACATAAGACCAGAGAGAGTCTGTCGCTCCCTCTCCCTCTCTCTCATTCTCTCACTCTCTGTGTAGCTGTGTCGTCGCCTGTGCAAAATCACTTCAGTTAACTAAATGCGCCGACTGCGACGCAGGCAGCACTGCTCGCAGGGAAGGCTAGAGCGAGAGGCAATGACTGCCGAAAAGCAGCAGCCATTGCGCGGGGTGTGGCCACAGAGGCAGCCAATGGCTGTGCAGCAGCGCATACATATGGATCCTGGACAGGATGTGAGGCTGGGGAAAGTTAAGCTCATTTTCACTGCTTCTATTCTTTTGCTTTTCTCCTCTGTCTCCCGCTCTCCCTCTCTCTCTCTCACTCGAATTTACTTTACTAACAAAACATGACTGTTGGGAGGCAAAAAGGAAATTGTTTTATCAAATGGGTTTCCTTACGCTTTTTTATTATGAAATTAATTTCCAACATCGTTCCGCAGTCGTTGACGTTTGCCCGCACACCCCTCCAGCCCCACCACCGACCACATCTGAGCTGTGGGGCCATTTTCCAGTTTCATTTCCCACCCGTTTGATGGCACGCTCTTTGAGCATGTGTTTACTCTAGTTTTGCTTTGCCTTTTCCCTCGCTTAGCAATTTTCTACTCGCATTTAATGGAAATGTTTGCGTAGCGCCCTCCCCGACCAGCCCTCCCCCCACTCCCTCGACCGTCTGGCAATGGCATTAAAATGCAAATCTTGATTATGAATTTAAGACCTCGCTCGCACACACAAATTGAATTCATTTGCCACTCGAATGGCAGCAGCCAAGCAATCCAAAAACTTTTATTCAATTGCGCCGCAACCCTCCTTACTGTCAATCAGCTCTTCGGATGGGAGTCTATCACTATATAGTTTTGCTGTTATTAAATGACAAAAATATTTCATTGCTTTCACTTATTTTTCATGATCTTCAAGCCAAAGAATAAATCTATGCAAAACCAAGCAATTTACTTGCAAGGTGACGTCTTCACCACAGCGGAGTCTCTTGCGGTGACCAATATCTCCATCTCCATCCCTTTCTGGCGCTTGTCGCTCTGAGCGTGGTGAATAAGTTATTGGTGCTCCCCACAGCAGAAGTACCTTGTTGGTAATTTCACCATGCAGCAATCTTCTGTTATGGATCCTATCATTAATTTCTGCCGAAAATGTTGTGTTGGCAGCTTCTGCCTCTCAAAATTCCGCCATAAACTCAAATCCTCTTTGCTAGCTCTTTTGGGCAACTTTCTGCGTTCTTTGCGGTTTATTATTCTGCACTTATTTCCATTCAGGTCTGAGACTGCACCTGCGTTGGGTCCGTTGTGGGTGCAACGAAAGAAATGTCTAAAATCGATGGGCATTTGTGGACAAAACTTAGGAGGCTTCCGCTGGCGAAGTGTTTTTTTGCTCTGCCCTGGCCGGCCGAAACGCCCAATCGAAATTAATAAGGTGTTATGGACAATAAAGGCACGGGGGGACGAGTTTGCTGCCCTGCCTCCATGTTGTGACAGACTTGGGAGAGCTGGACAGCCTGAGAGTGGGTTGGGTGGTGGTCATAACAGCCAGCGATAGTTACTCAATGCAACGGCAGAAGCACCACCGTCAGATCGATAGCACTGCGCTGCAAAAGTATTTCTTTCAAGCCACTGGCAATCAACTGCAGCCCGAAACCTGCTCACTAGTGTAATCGATACGAAAATCATACTCAAAATAGAATGGCCACTAAGTCAGTTAGCATGAATGTGTCCGCCAGCTAATTGTGAAATCAGTTTAGGCGCACTTTTCCATCGGCTCAAAACGGGCGCTGCCGCCGCGGAACATTCAAAAATCGTAAAAAATAAATATAAGCCACAAAAAATTGAAATAAAAATAAAATAAAATATATTTAAACGTTGCCTTAATGTGCGGCCAGTGAGTGGAGTGTTCAAAGCAGTAGCAGCCGATCCAAGTCATCCGCAATGGTGCAGTTCCAGGGAAAATCAGGCGCCGCTGGTGGTGGTCAGTGCTAATCGAATTTGCCCCTGGGAACTTGACCTTGAAACGTGGCCACGAGCCAACTGAACTGTTACTCCCTTGGCTTTTGCAGAACTCATTCACATGGTGACGCTGGACAAGACGGGCAAGAAGTCCTTCGGCATCTGCATAGTGCGCGGGGAGGTGAAGGACTCGCCCAATACGAAGACCACAGGAATATTCATCAAAGGCATCGTGCCCGATAGTCCCGCCCACTCGTGCGGCAGGCTGAAGGTGGGCGATCGCATTCTCTCGCTGAACGGAAAGGATGTGCGCCACTCCACCGAGCAGGCGGTCATCGATCTCATCAAGGAGGCCGACTTCAAGATCGACCTGGAGATACAGACCTACGACAAGAGCGAGGAGCAGTCCAAGCAGAACGATCCGCGCAGCAATGGCTACATGCAGGCCAAGAACAAGTTCAACCAGGAGCAGGTCCCCATCAACACCATGGGCATGGGCCAGAGCCAGAGCCAAAGCCAGGGACAGGGGCAAGGGCAAGGCATGGGCATGAACAGGCAGCCCACGATGCAGAAGCGGAACCAAACATTCACGGCCTCCATGCGGAACAAGCACGCGGCGAGCAACTATGCGGACGAGGACGATGAGGATACCCGCGACATGACCGGACGCATCCGCACGGAGGCGGGCTATGAGGTGGGTGTCGGTTCCTTTGCCCTAAAACATTCCCCGGCTGTGATGTGCATTCTCTGCCCCACAGATTGATCGCGCCTCTGCGGGCAACTGCAAGCTGAACAAGCAGGAGAAGGAGCGCGACAAGGAGCAGGAGGACGAGTTCGGATACACGATGGGTGAGTCTGCGAATGCGGTCCATGCTGTGGCTAATCTGCTCTCCCACAGCCAAGATCAACAAGCGGTACAACATGATGAAGGATCTGCGCCGCATCGAGGTGCAGCGTCCGGCCAGCAAGCCGCTGGGCATCGCCCTGGCCGGCCACAAGGATCGCCAGAAGATGGCCTGCTTTGTGGCGGGCGTCGACACCAACGGCACATTCGCCAGCGTGGACTTCAAGCCCGGCGACGAGATCGTCGAGGTGAACGGCAACGTGCTGAAGAACCGCTGCCACTTGAACGCCTCCGCCATCTTCAAGAACGTGGAAGGCGAGAAGCTCGTGCTGATCACATCGCGACGCAAGCCCAACGATGAGGGCATGTGCGTGAAGCCCATCAAGAAGTTCCCAGCGTCGTGCGACGAGGCAAGCGAGAAGCACTTCTAAACAGAAGCCACAGGAAGCTAATCCTCTGTTGCTGCTTCTCATCCACAGACCAAGTTCATCTTCGACCAATACCCAAAGGCACGCTCGGTGCAGGTGCGCAAGGAGGGCTTCCTGGGCATCATGGTTATCTACGGCAAGCACGTGGAGGTGGGCAGCGGCATCTTCATCTCCGACTTGCGCGAGGGCTCCAATGCAGAGGCGGCGGGCGTCAAAGTGGGCGACATGCTGCTGGCCATCAACCAGGACGTGACCATGGAGTCGAACTACGATGAAGTGAGTAGCACGGGGCGGCATGCCCTCTAGTCCGAGACTAATTCCACATGCTCTCAGGCAACGGGTCTGATCAAGCGGGCCGAGGGCGTTGTCACCATGATCCTGCTGACACTCAAGAGCGAAGAGTCCATACGCGCCGAAAAGGAGGCGGAGGACAAGAAGAAGGAGGGTAAGAAAGTGCAGGGGGCGAGCCCTTCCACCATTAACCACTCTTCGCTGTTCTCCTGCAGAGGCCAAGAAGGAGGCGGAGAAGCCGCAGGAGCCCGCCACAGCCGAGATTAAGCCCAACAAAAAGATCCTCATTGAGGTGAAGGTTGAGAAGAAGCCGCTGGGCGTCATAGTCACTGGCGGCAAGAACAACCACGTCAAGGTAAGGCAGCGCACCAGTGGGGCGGTAGCACAACTCAACCTCAACTCAACTTTTTCAGACTGGCTGTGTCATCACACACATCTACCCGGAGGGAGCAGTGGCCGCGGACAACCGCCTGAAGATATTCGATCACATTACCGACGTGAATGGCGGGCCGGTACACGTTGGCAGCATGACCACGCTGAAGGTGCACCAACTGTTCCACGTGACGTACGAGAGATGCGTCAATTTCACCGTCTTTCGCGCCGATCCACCCGAGCTGGAAAAGTTCAACGTGGACTTCATGAAGAAGGCGGGCAAGGAGCTCGGTCTCTCCCTTGCGCCCAACGAGCTTGGCTGCACCATCGCGGATATCGTGAGTGGCCGAGGGTACAGCGTGGCTTTTGCACTACTAAGAATCACTCGTCCCTGCAGGTCCCAGGACAATATCCGGAGATCGACAGCAAGCTGCAACGCGGTGACATCATTAGCAAGCTGAATGGCGATGCACTGGAGGGGCTCACGTTCCAGGTGTGCTTCGCGCTGTTCAAGGGCGCCAATGGCAAAATATCGATGGAGGTGACACGACCGAAGCCCACGCTGCGCACCGAAGCGCCCAAGTAAAAGGCGGGAAAACTTCCTCCAGAGCTGCGACAGCAGTCCAATCCATTGAATAAAAGATCCGACAAACTGTTAAGTGAAAACAAACTGCGTTCCGTTATGGGTTTATTCGTAAGGAAATTCCTTAGGCTATGGAGCTTGCATTCGATGCGATACGGGGCCACAGATCAGCGCATTCCTTGGCCACAGGCCCGGTGATGGCCGACCCCTTCATTTCGCCCTTGTTGTTTACTATGACCCCGGCATTGTCTTCAAAGTATATAAACACCCCGTCCCTCCTGCGGAACGGCTTGCGCTGCCGAATCACCACGGCAGGCATAACCTAAAAGAGAACATGAGACAAAAATTAGCAACCAAACACAAAGCACATAGGCACTAGACGGTAGGTGTGATTTAGTGTGTTGACTCTGAGCATTTTCACTGAAAGTCTTCCAATTTGCCGCTCTGTACATTTCACACTCACATCTAGCGTCGAAAACCATGCAATAACACTCACCTTCTTCCTGAGCTCTGGCTTGCCCTTCTTCACGGTGGCCACAAACATGTCACCGACGCCAGCAGCAGGCAGACGATTCAGACGACCACGAATACCGTGCACGGCAATAACATACAAGTTCTTGGCACCTGGAATGCATTAACACAGCTAGCATTAGCAGACGACACTTGGAGTCGGTATTTGCATGCACACTTACCAGTATTATCAGCGCAGTTCATCACGGCGCCAACAGGCAAACCTAGGGAGATGCGGAATTTACCTCCCGCGGTACCACCACGTCCTAAACGACGAAAAACACAAATATTTAGTTAAACCACTACATTTCTTTACACTTATGGTCGTTGCACAATTGCTTTTCATGGATGGCACATTTTTAAGTCGGTTTAATTGGATTATTTTTAGAATTTTTACCTCTCTTCGACATTTTGCAGCGTTCGGAACAGGAAGTAAAAAGAAAGAACTGGTTCGTTTAGTTCAGCTAGGGATGTTGAATATATATCGATATGTTGTTACTTATCGTTTATTTGTATTGTTCGGATCGATACTATTGTGTGATAAGAAAAAGAAAGAACGGTCAGTGTGACCGCAGATCTAAAAAATATACCAACAAATACCATCACATTTTCATAATATACCGTAATATACCGAAGTCTTAATTCATTTTCCTCGATGTTGTTGTTCTATTTGATATATCTGCTTGCAAAGACTTTTAACACTGAAACAAAAAGCCATCCGACTGAAGAATCTATTTTGCTTATTATAAATAATCATAAATACTTATTAGCCAAATCAGATAAAAAATATAAATATTTCTAACTAAAATTATTATTTTTTTTTTTTTTTGATATTTAATCGCTACAGCGAAATTGGTTGGTCGCAGAGATGAGTCCGCATTGACCAGGTACTTCAGTTTTGTGTTGAATATTATAAAAAGTTACTGAGAATTTTGTACTCAAAAAAGAGTTGTTTGCCGAACGAACACTAGAATTAGAATAAAAAATTATTATTTTAATATGTTTAATATGAATAATAATTAAAAGGTAATAATATCGATACTAAATGTGGTGCTGCCAGATATTCAAGGGAATGAACTAGTTCGCGAGTTGACAAACGAAGTTATGAGCCAGCCCATGGCGTATGGGATCGACCATTACCAAACGATATGGCAACCACGTGCATAAGTCCAGTTATTTCTACATACGGCGGCGTCCTTTTATAAAGCAGAGGATTTCCCTGACAAGAAAGTCCCAAACCCGATCTAACACTAACAACAAAATTTTCAGTAATATTCAACACTCAACTCAAAACTGAAGTACCTGGTCCAATCAATTTCGCAGTAGCGATTAAATATAAAAAAAAAATAAATAAATAAGACAAAAGCACAGAAGATACGAATTTAAAGCACCTTTAAAGTTAATGTTTACGTTAAAGTGCCACCCACTTAAAATTTAATGTTGCGCTGTGGGTTTTGCCTGCACTTCATTCGGCCACACACTTCTGTACATTTTTGGCGCTAACGAGGCGGCAATCTACTACGCATATTCTCATACATGTGTACTTATTGTGCTGTTTAATATGGATCAAACCGAACAATTAGGCGTCGTAAAGAAGATGGTGCACTCTGTGCTGGTTTCGTCGCCTCAGGTAATGTCGCTCCTGCAACTGAATCGCGACTACAGGGAGATGGTGGGCGCAGATGTGCCGTACCACCAGCTCGGCTACAAAGACTTGGAGCATTTTCTTCGCTCCCTTCCGGACATTGTACAGGTATGAGTGAAGTATGGGCTTCGTAGCATATTCAAATCACACTAATCCACAGGTGACCGGCACCGGACATACGGCTATTGTGCGGCCAGTGGCAACTGCAGAGTCGGAACACATCCAGAAATTCGTCAAGTGCCAGAAAAAGACGACCAGACGTCCCAGAATTCTAAGTGAACGTAAACCTCTATATGACACGACGCCATCAGATTTGGTCTTTATCAACGAGTCTGTAAGGAACGCCTCGCCTGGACACATGTACTACCCGGTTAATCAGTTTCAGCCACCAATGAGACAACCAGTAATGTTCCCTAACTATCAGTACTTGAATCCCCTTATGCAGCAGCCTCCTGTTTACTTTCACATGAACAACTTCCAGCAAAATCGTCCAATCAACCCGTTCAAACCTCAGATGAGAGTCAATCCGATCGTTTATCCAGCTGCACATCAGCAGGGAATGTATAATATGCACACACAAGTGCAACCCATTCGTATCCCATATCAAGTTAAGAAGCCTCCTCCGGCACGCCCTTCGACTCATATGCCCTTGCGCAGTTCGACTCCAATCGAAATTGAACAGCCAAAGCCAACTCAAGCTTTAGATTCCATGGTGAAGTCATTCAATGATCTATCCATTGTTGATGATGCTCCCACTGGCGAGACGAAGGCACAGGAGAAGAATGTATCTGATGCGAAGCAAGTGCCCATTGAACCCTTCAGCTGCAACGACGATAAACTCGGCTCTAATGTCTCTGCACCAGTGTCTGATGTGAAACTAACCAATGTGACGGCTCCTGAAGAAGAACCAGTCGTAGAACTGGGGAAAGCAGAAAGTCTTCCGCTTGAACTCGACGACAAACAAGAGGATAAATCCTTCGATTACGATTCCTCGAGCGATGATTGCAGCGAGAGTGATGCCTTTCCAGCATATGCTGTGGTAATATGTGGCTATCCATTGCAAAGGGAAATATATCACCCTAAAACGTTACTTCTCTTGCAGGATCAACGAGTTCTTGGTGTCGACTATCCGCGTGACACCGTTCGCTCCGATTACCAGCTGCAGCGTCGCGACTTGGAAAAAGATCTCAAAGTAGACGAGCGCTACTTCTTGCAGCTTGTGGAGGTGACCAATCCGCATAGCTTCCACTTCTGGATATACGACGACTACGACGCATATCATACATTTTCAGACAACATACAGTAAGGCAATGCCGTTCTTCAGAGTTTCTCTTATTCACTGTATTGTTTGCAGGGAAGTCTACAAAAACTTGGATTCTACAACGTTCACAATGCCCCAGTGCTTGCTGACGCCCGGCCACCTGTGTGTCGTCTGCCCCAGCAATTCATCGGTGTGGGAGCGTGCCAAGATCGTCAGCCAACGTACGGACAACGTGCGCAAGACCATCGAGGTGGAGCTCATCGATACGGGCGTAATAGATACCGTTTACACCAAGGACGTCAAGTTTCTAATGAACCAATTCGCCAACATGCCTCCGCAAGCAATACAAGGCCGACTGGCTTATGTGTCACCGTTCAAGAGTCCGCGCTGGTCCGCGAAGGCTGTTGCCACGTTCAAACAACAAGTGAGCTACCGCAGACTCTTCGCAAAAGTGGAGGCAATCAAGGTAGGAGGCTTACATTATAACTTTGAAGGGGAGATACGCATTTAAATCTTTCAGGACAACATTGCGCATGTGGTGCTCGTCGACGGGGATAATGTTAATATAAATCTTTCGCTGATAGACTCGGGCCTGGTGCGTCGCTGCTTGCAAACCTAGCAGCCCATTTACCATTTTGACCACTAATCATATATAATATTCATTCATATTCAATTCACAGTCGCCTAGTCGCGTTTTTTGTTTTTTACGTTATTTTTTTTTGTTGACATGGAATGTCCCAGTTGTTTTCTTAATTTTTATCTGGTAGTGAAACGAATCGTTTTATTTTATTTTAAGGCAAACGCTGTCCTGCTTTTCTTTTTATTATTTACGTGTAATAAAATACTAAGTTACATAAATCCTCCGACAAGTCGCTGTCCTTTGCCTGATTTATGCTTGAAAGTAAGACAAACAAGGACTCAAAGACGAACCACTTGCGCAGAGATCTCGCTCGCAAACTAAATGTTTTCGTATTCCTGAACGGAAGTTCTGAATCTGAATGGAAAATCATGATCCATGCCCAGCGGCAGGCGGCAATAAATACTTGAAATATAACGAAAAACTGAGATACTTTATAACAATTCCCTATAAAAGACAACAATGTCTATGTTTTTGTTGTTGTTGTTGTATATATATGTCGTGTATATAGTTGGTTTCTTGTCTGTTCTTCCTTTTTTTTTGTTTTTGTTTTGTTTTTTTTTTCGGTTGGTGACCGCTGAAACGACGGCACCCTGAGGTTGGTTTTCTCTTTAACATACTCGTATTTTTTTGTTGTTTTTTGTTTTTGTTGAGGCTTCTCTACTACGTTGTGTGTCGAGTGGTGTTATTTGTTTGTTTGTTTTGTTTGTTAGTTTTGTTTAGTGAGTGAAAAACTAATAGTTCAACTACTAATGCGCATTCGTTAAATTTGTTGCTTAAATACTTTTTGTTTTTGTTTTTGTTTTCTTGTATATTGCTGAGTTATGTTGTTTTCCATTTTGCAATGCGTATTTAAATATGCTATATAATCGCAATAATACATAATTGTTTGTTTGTTTGTTTGTTTGTTTGTTTGTTTTGTTGGTTGCTCGAGTACATAATAGCTACGCGCATAAATATGTTTTGGTATGCCTTCTTCACGCTTCCTTCGTTTCATTTATATCATAAGTTGATGCGTGTCTGCGGATCTGTCGGTCAGTCAGTCTGTCTGTCTGCTTACCCTGTTCCACTCTACAGGTGTGTGGAGTGTGGTGTTGTGGGTGTGGTTGTATATCTGTTGCATGTTCTGTAGTAGGTCCATAGGACTAACGCCTATGTGTAGCAATTAACAAAAGTCTACGCACTTTGTAATCGTTACAATATCGTGGGCATAAAACTTAGATGTAGATTCCCTATAAGGTATGTCTCTCTCTGTGTATTGGTGTGTGTGTTTTATGTGTGTGTGTGTGTGTGGCAAACTCTTCTATGGCGGTGTGGGGGCTGCATCTGTGTGGATCTGATTCGGATCTGTCTTCTCTATCATATAATTTATATTTGTATGTAATTGTTTTTTTTTTGTTTTTTTGGTTTTTTTTTCGATTCTTATATTAAAGTCATCACAGTTAGCGGAGCTGAAATTATGAATAATTATTGAGGACATTTTTGTGTAATTGTTTTGTTCTTTTTTTGGATTTTTTTCGTTTTTAATTGTTTTTCTACTAAATCGCAATTGCATATATAGAGTGTCTACCGTAAATTGATTCTTTGTTTAGTGTACTCTTCTCTTATCGCTTCCTCTCGGGGGTTTTCATTTACTAAATTATTATATACGCATGTGTCAGTGTGTGTGTGTGTGTGTGTGTTTGTGGGTGGGTGTGGGTGAGTGTGTGTCCTGCAAAACTGCCTTTCATATGGATGCTCGATGCCCGCCAGCACCGCTCTTCATCGTGATCGCCATCGTCATCGCCGCGGCTCAGTGTCATGGGGTATTGCCCTCGAACAGGGCACGAAACTCCCCGCTCCGAGGCCTGGGCAGACCCTCGCGTATCGTTTGCACCGGCTCAGCAATGCTCGACTCTGACCCATGCAGTAAATTCTCCTTGAGATCCATGTCACTGCTTGTAATGGGAAGAATGCAAAATGAATACAGAAAACTGTACGACAAATCAGATGCTGATTGCACACTTACTCATCTTTGCATTCGTCGGCCTCGGCAGCCAGCGCATTCACCACGGCCGTAATAGTGTTCGACTCGGGATTGCTCAGCTGCTCGTCCTTTTGCTGCATTATGTTTGGATTCTTGCCGATCTTGTTCAACCGCTCGGCGGCCACAGTCTCCATGGTCTTGCGCATCAGCGGATACTGATCCAGCACGCAATTGAAATGATCCACGCTCAACGAGAATAGATTGCAATAGGTTTCGGCTCGCACGCTGGCCACACGACGCGCATTGGTCAGCAGACAGATCTCACCGAAGTAAGATCCGTCCGATAGTGAGGTGGCAACCTGTTGAACATCAAAACAATTAGCTACAGAAATCAACATGAGAACAGACCGAGCGTTACCTCGCCATTAGCCATGACAATGTCCACCACGCCCTCCTGTATGAAGTACATTTTTGTACCGATCGTACCCTCCTTTATGATAATATCACCTGAAATAGCAGAACGTTAAGAGGGGGAACAGCTTTGGACTGACTGTGGACCAATCACCTGGTTGGAAAACTTCGTATTTCAGTTTGGTAACTACGTCGGAAACGAAATTCGAATCGGCATTAGCAAAAAAAGGCACTGACGCCACGAGGGATCTGTGAAATGGTGAGAAAAGAGAACAATTACAAGAGATTTGGGATACGCGCGGCTTGGTATAACACGACGACTTGGATGGGTTGAGAGAACTAGTGGAAAGATCGCCCCACCTGCAATTGTAGTTAATGACATCCTCGCGCAATTTCTCGCTCAACTCGCCAAGGATTAACTCTTCATCGAAGAATTTACCCTGGTACCGATGCTCGAAGTATTCCGTGATGCGCTGTCGCATGTCGCGCGGCAGCTTGCGGTAGGCCATGTACTCCTCCACCTGCTTGACCTTCTCGCGATACTGCCGCCGGCTGGAGTCCAAGCTCTGGATGAGATTGGTCGCATGACCCAGGAACAATGCGTAACACGTGGCGCCGGATATCATCGACAGCATCGTCAGCCACATGTCTGTCAGTGATTGTGGTGGAAATCTGAAAGAATAAAAATTGATTTAATTAAGGTTTCCATCAGGAGAGGAGTGTGCAATTTGTGGGGACTTACCTGCCGTAGCCTATGCACAGCATGTGCGACATGGCCTTGAACAATGCCCACGAATACTGCTCCAGCCAGTAGGATTCCTGAAATCGATTTGGATTAGCCACCCGATACAAACGACTCGGCACGATTCACCGATTCACGATGGGGGTTACCGCACCTGCAACTCGTTGATGGATACCCAGGAGTTCGATGGAAAACCCTGCAACATTGGCACTAAGAACTGCAAGCAACCGCTCCAGTGTCCGATCAAGAGCATCATGCAAATTAAATTGAAGATCCTCATGAACACCGAGGCCATATTGAGGAACTGTAACCAGAGTATTCAATCAGATACGAATGCGACAATCAACCCAGAGGTCCGACACCGCTCACTAATGTGTGTGTGTTGGGTGTGGGTGTGGGTGTAAGTGTGTCAGTGTATCTGTGTCTGTGTGTGTGTGCGTGTTACATCTTGAGTGAGTTTCACATTTAAACAAATTCATGTACGGCAAACCAAATGTATCGGGTAAACGGGAAAGAAAACCCAAAACAATAAAACGGAACTCGTTGGATTATTGGAATTGTTGAAATTGCGCATTTTGGTGAACTTTAGCTTCCAGCTACCGTTAAATAGAACAGTTATTTGCAGTTATGCCAATCAAAGCAACTAAAACAAAACCAAACCACAGCCATTAAACAAGAATTATTGCAGTCTAGAGGTCCAGATCATGGAACTGCGACTTCCCTTTCCGGCAGATCGAATCAGGAGTGTCGCAGAGACACGACTTGGACATTGACGCAGTCATTAGACGCAGTCGGAAACTCGCTATCAATACAATAAAAGTAGTAGTAGTAGTAGTACATCTGATAGGGTACAAATAATATAAGATTAGTCTAATGTTAGGCAAATGCAACAGTGTCCAGTGTACGATACTGTTTACAGTGTACAGTGTACTGTGTACAGCCTGAGCAATCAATCCAAACTCAATTCAAATTCAAATTCAAACCATTTCTACGTTTTCGAAATAAGTGCAAAATCAGCTGCTAAATTATGGTACAAGGTGCTCATCTTTACTTTTGTTTTTCATATTTTATTTGTTGTACTTGTTTTCAACACTAAAGCCGTTCAAACGTTCAAATTATTGAAATATCGAAACTGGTATTTTACAATGAAAGCGCTTGTTGGGCGGGCTCTGACTTTCTCAGTTGTTAGTAATTTGTACTACGTAAATTCTGTACAAAAGGAGTTGTTTTTTTTTTTTATATAAAACAAACGAACAAACCAACCAATTTCAAACGAACATAACCAAACGAAAGGATAACGTAGAGAGTCAGAGATAAAAAGAGAGAAAAGAGAACAGGAGCAGGAACAGAGTTGCATTCAAGAAATCAGCTGCTGTGTGCGGGTGTGTGTGTACGGGTGTGGTGTCTGTGTGCGTACCACAACTCCGAAAGTCATTTCGGACACTTACAGAAACCGTTACGACGCGCTCTTGCTGAAATCCTTTGTACAACAGAAACAAAAAACAGGAAGAAGTGGAGTTGGAAGGGAGAGAACACAACCAAAGGTAAAAATCAAACCCAAAAAAACAGAACCACAACCAAAAACAGAAACAGAAACAACAGTAGCAGCAGCAGCAACAGCAGTAGCAACGGTAGCAGTACAGTTGTGTTTGTTAAAGAGTAATTGAGAGCAGGAGAGAGAGAGAGAGTGTGAGAGAGAGATAGTGTAGAGAGTGGGGGAGCAGGAAAGCGCGCAGCACAAATATGGCGCCAAACGAAAGCAGAAGAAAGCATTGAGCAGAGTGTCGATCAAAGGTGAGGTTAGGTTGAGTACGATAGATACGATAGGCTTAGGATGTAGAAAGCGTTTCGGCACGGGCCCACAAATGTATGCTATAGTTATACGAGTATTACGTGGCTAGATATAGTACAGTGTTCGTGTTCGATCTGATTGATCTGTTGATCTGTTAGCCAGCGCCTCAGGCAATCAGCATACAACCCGGCAGATTTATCGATTGACTATCTCGTGTATGTGTTTTTCTGTGATGTCTGAGCCTGGGCCTTGCTATCCGGAATAGATACATATGTGGCAATGCGGTGCAGCGTTTTCACAAGACTCCTGGCAGAAGCGCAGAGCAGCAGCAACAGCAACAACTCTCTAATGGTGCAGTTTATGGGCATTTTTACAGTGGAATCAACAGCTCAGCTGCTGCGGCTGCTACTCTACTTAAATGGAAAAGCACAGAGCAGAAAACCGCTTCAGATTGATTTCTACTGAGATCTGTCATCTGTTTTCAGGCTCTTCACAACGCTAAAAAAGGGAATATGAGTGTAACCCAGCTAGTCTGTGGTTCGGAGCAAAAGTTACAGCAGTACGAAAGGACTTTCAGTCATGCCCATGCATGGGAAACAAAATCTACCATAACTAAAGAATTCTCAATCGAGAAATCTTATCCCCAAGACGTGTGAAGAGCGTGAAAGAGCTTCGATTTTGTACCGAAGATTTAATCGATTACTGAAATTCTTCTCTTTGTTCTTGCTGGTTTTATTTTTATTTTTTGTATGCATCAAATGAGAAATAGAGAATATGTACTATGGTCACAATATCAATCAATCAATCAATGTGTGTATAAAAAGGCAGTCTCAGAAATTTACAGAACGTACGAACGAACGAACATTACGATAAAATCAAGCAAACATGATCAACGAACAATCGAACGAACGAACAATCGAACGAAATGATGCACTAAAACTGAATTTTTGGCTCAAACAGTCCTCAAAAAAGTTGAGTCATGTTGAGTCATAATTATACATAATTATAATTTGAATCAATCAAGGTATTTTTTTTTTTGTTTTGTTTTTTGTTTATCAACGAATGTATATTGAAGTTGTTGTGTTTTGTTGATTTTTGTTTTGTTATTTTTATTGGATGGTTTACCTTGAGAATTAGGTTGCTTTTTGTCAAGCCATCTTTGTCTTTTCTGTGCATTCTCCCTCTGCGATCAGCACTTTTTTTCTGTAGATTCTGCAGAATCTAAAACCATATATATACACAGGTATTTTAGGCCCTGATTCAGCTTATTGGAATTTGTATTTTGTTTATTTTTATTTCATTTTTGATCTCTTTACTGGGATTCTTAATCTGATTTTGATTTTCGTTTTCATTTTCTTAATCATTTTGCAATTCTTTGTTTGGATTCTTTTTCGGTATTCATTTCTTTACATCGCTTCCGTTGAGCGGTTGGTTCAAAAACAAAATAAACATAAATCATAAGGTATGTGGTGTTTCCAAGTTAGGCTTATACGAGAATATCCTTTAAGAAACTGTAGTTGTACGTATCTCAAAACGGAGTGAGGTGTGGTGGGGTGGAGGTTTGGTTTGGTTTGGTTTGGATTTCGGATAAGGGTTGGGAGGTTTTTTTTTGAGAGAGAGGGAAAAGATAGGAGAGACGGGAGACAGGAGAGAGAGAGATTCAAAGGCATTCCTTAAACACCTGAGAGTGCCGGAGATGTCCTTCGTTTCAAAGAAGTTGTACAAAGTGCAATGAAGAATTGGTTTGAGTGCTTCAAAGTCAGCAAGAAATGAACAGAAAATCGAATATCAGATCAACAGAAGCGGTAAATCGAAGACTCAACAGAAGAAATGTGGAAAGAAAGCAAAGGGATCTTCCCGTGAAGTCCTCAAGCTTGGCTTAGAGCGCGTTAGATGGTCAAAAAAAAAGTATTCGGATTCGATTCGATTCGGTTCGATTTGTGTGTGTGTCTCTATGTGTTTAAACCTTTTCATTATTTATGCTTTTTATGTGTGTGAGTGTGTGTGTGTGTGTGTGTGTCATAGATGTTGAATGTTGTGTTCTTGCAGTTTTTGGCCTATTTCGGGGGGAATTTTTAGGATGGATCTGGTCTGGGACTCGAAGCGCAGCAGGCGCACAACACGAAACGAAACAAACATCATGGTGGTGGAGGTGGGAATACACAATTGTATAATTTACAAACTGAGTTGGAGTTTGGAGTTGGAATTGGCTTATGGTACAGCGATTGTCTGGTTTGGGTCTATGTTCGTTCTGGTTTAATAGACATATAAACGGTATTACGGTATTAGGATACGGTACGGTACGAGAAAAATAGTATCATATTACTTGGTAAATAAAACGTTTTGGGTAATCGAACGCATAAGGTTTTAAACGGAAATCAAAGAGACACAGAGCTTTCCAGATAACAACTCAAATCAAATAGTACATAGTTTGAACATTTTCAGTTACGGCCCCACACATGTGGATACACAATATCAGATACATGCGGATGGTTGTGTGTGTGTGGCAAATAGATTCATATTCATTCAGCAGAGAAAAGTGAGCACTTCGTGGACTAGTCCCCTGTGACCATCGACCCTTTGATCCCTGTTGATCCCTGACATCTGTGCTAAGCCTGACTGCAGTCACTATGTGTACACAGATCCTAGATACTCGATATATCGAAATCTGTTTGTGGTGTGGCGAGTGAACGAACGAACGAGTAGATAGTATTTAGCGAGTATGCTGATCTTACGGTCGAGAATTGGATCGCAAACGAAAGGGAGATACTGATACTGAAACCGAAATCGAAACGGAAATGGAAACTAAAACTCAAACTAACTCAAAGTGGAACTAAAACATGAATGACGAAACTCAGGAATCAGAGATACATACACACTGAATGTACGTACATATGTAATGGACATGTAATATCGTACAATGATATTGTATAGACATTACAATAAAAGAGAAATCAAGAAATAAATTTAAATACGTTATGCAAAACGAAACAATGGTAAGGAAACGTAACGGTAACGAGAAACGTTTCAAACGTTGGCAAAATGTAGCCGTGAGTACTCACATAGACCTCCTCCCATTGGGATACGTAGCGCACGAGGCGGGACAGCCGGAGCAGGCGGACGAGGGAGAGTAGTTTAGCTAGCCGCAGGATGCGCAGTGCTCGTCCGGCATGCAAAATTTGAAAAGAATCAGAGAAATCCTGCAATTTCATAATCTTAATCAATGTGTTGCGTACTGCTTCTCAAAATACATGGACTTACTTGATTGAAAATTAAAAATATATAATCTAGCGGTATCGACGAAATCAAATCGAGAAAAAACCAAGTTCTTAAATAGTGTTTAGCTATAAGCTTTGGATCCAATATTACTTGTTCAGCGTTGTCTTGTTGCATAATTCCTAAAAACATTCGGGGCGAGAGATGAGATTATGACAAAACAGAAAAGGAACCACAACCGCTTGGGCTCGGTGTAGTTTGAGGTGTCCGGGGAGGCGTTGTAGGATTGATTTGTTAGTAGATTGTGTGCATTACCTGTTCTAAAATTGACTACAATATCTATTAAAAAAATAGTATCACTTAGGCAGTTGAAGGCAATCCATCGTGTGCTCAGATCATCGTTGAAGAATGATATTGCGACTGGCAGGATAATAAGATTTGCTACTAATAATAAAAGCATGCAAAGGTCCCAGTAAAACCTGTCGATCAGATCGATATTTAAAACACATTAGCAATGGTTATAAATTCGCTATCCAGCCAGAACTCACCTGAATGAACTGCACGGGTGTATGACCCAATGACCGGAAGTTTTCTGACGTATGCGCTCCTTGACCAGTGCCTTGCGGCTGCCAAACAGTTTCATGGCCAGACGATTGTCCGTCGGCTGGAACCATGATTGCAATTGACTTTTTAGGAAATTCGCAGAGACTTTTTCCGACACGATCGGTATGTTCGGCATCGGCTCCTCTTTCGGAGTGCCGTACAACGACACGTCATCAAAGTGTACCTGTGGATAAACACAAAATCATTAAACAATAAATATCCAGCATATCTTTCTCTTTATAAATTGGCCTGAGTTCTTGTTATGTTTTAGTCTGTTAATGATGTGTGTTTTGTGGCTGTGGGAGTGATCTGTCCTGTGCAAATAGTGCATATAAAACCTTTGCTCTTGCCATTTCGGTTCCTTGGTCGCATATTAGCAGTGCCTCATCATCGAAAGCGGTGACCAGCGAGTCGGTGCAGGTGTTTTCAAACGAAATCCGCAAATCGTTCTCATTCACATTCAAGACGGAGCAGTACGAGCAGCGCACCGATTCCTCACTATCGCCGCTCAGCACACTGAAAATGGGAGAACGTTGTTACAATTTATAAATGCATGAGCATAAAGAACACATAAGTGCGACATATGGTCAACATTCCGACCATGGGATAAACACGCCTCCGATTTCATTCTACCTAACTGCAATTCTGCCTAAACCAAACTCTCAAAATACGAGGAAAAGACATCCGATACGAGTGTTTACAAACACTTTATGGTTGCTGTCTTGAGTTGTCTTGCATTCCCGCTACTCGGAGACGATTTGAAGTAACTGTAATTGGATTTGGCTTTCGCTAGATTGCTGAACTTTCTTATTCCCAGACCTGAGGGATAAATCGTGCAATTAATTCTGATGAACATAAAACATAATTGAAGCCCTGAAATCACTTCCTGAAAGTATTGCGCTACAATTGATGCCATAAGGTCGCTTCCCCGATAAAGTGAAAGTAGGCTCCACGCTCCACGCGGGATGTCAAGGTGGTTTGGGGTGGGGTAGGTTAGCACGCCGGTCGCTTTTTTTGTCGTTTTTAATTATGCCACACGCACGTTGCAAGGTTTAACGGTATGAAGTGCGACAGAGAGTACGCCGTCTGGTCTGGGCTCCTCCTCTCACCTTGCCCATTCGATGCTGATTGCCAAGGTTTTCCGGCACCGAGACTCCACCACACCCCGCACGACGCTGCGGAAATGTTGTTTGCTCTGCTTGCGTTTTTTTTTGGAGCACAGCAGACAGAAAGAGGAGAGAGAAGAGGAGAGGAGACTGAACGACAAATCGCGTGGTATTCAGCGCGGATCTATTGTTAGGAGACGGACGACGCGTGCAGCAGTTACGTTACTCTGCCATTCGGTGCGCTGGCTGTGAATGTTACGGTTATTCGTATTTTTCGTATTCGGTTTCGGACTCGTAATCGCATTTGTATTTGTATGTTTTTTTTATTATTATTATTATTTCACATTGGCATTTGTACTTATTTCATTTTTTTTGCGCCTCTTCACACTCAATTGATGGTTGGTGGTTTTCATTTATATTTTGAAATGGGAAAGTTTCTTTTTAATTAAGCCTGATGAACGAAGCTGATTTAATTTAATCATCGCCCGTAATGAATTTATTAGTTATTATGATTCGGAATGCACACACACAGGCAGACAGACGGTACAGAACCGCAGAACAAGCTCTAATATTTCCCAGATATTGGATTACACATAAATTGTTTGGTTCTACGATTCCTAATTGTGGTTTATTTTTTGTTGTTTTGTTTTTTGTTTTCACTGTGTTCTGTTTGGCAACTGGAAACGTGCCGCTGCAGATGTTTTGTCTCTGATTTAATGACTCACAAATAGGGTATTGGCGGGCACGAGTATGATTTGGTTTTCGAGTCTGTTCAATGAGTACTCCACGTTGTTACAGCGGCAATCTTTGTGCGACTAGTGACGGCACGGGCCGAGCACAGTGCCCACAGCTACAGCTGTGGCCGGCAAACACTCCGAATGACCGAACGCCGTTTCGGAGCCGCCTTCGGGCGTCCTCCAGAAGCCGCGGGCGGTACGCTACGGATACGGATCGCGAGAGACGTTAGAGATCTCCGTCTACGTAGACGCTGGCAGAGAGAATACTTTGCTTTCGTTGGTGCGACGACGGGTATTACCTCGAACATCAATTGCTGGCGATCCAGATCGGATCGGAGAGGGATCGTATCGGATCTGGATATGATGCAGTCGTTTCTGAGAGCAGAAAAGGCCGAAATTGGCTGGCAATTGCCTAATTAAATGAAAGATAATTGAGAGATTGACACCAGCTTGTGCACTTGGCGATAGTTTCTTCTCTTCTGATTTCCCGTTGCTTTTTTTACTGTTACTGTTTATAGTTTTTCTGTTTTTCTGTTTCTCTGTTTTTTGTTTCGTCTACGACATGTTCAGGGGCAGAGGCTGAAGCTCGAGCTGGAGCTGGAGCTGGGGCTGACTCTTTATTCAGAATTTATTAAGCTGATGCCGATGTTGGATGCTGCTGCTGCTGCTGTTGCTGTTGCTGCTGCGACGACAACTTGATAACCTGTTCTGAACCTCGCGGCGCTGTTGCACAATAAATAAATAAAGAATTTGTGTTGCTTTTTAATTGATTTCGCGACGCGACGAGCGGCGACGCAAATTATGGCTGGACCCCGGGCCTGTAATTCGCTGCCATTCTTCGCAGAACTCAGAAATTGATGCCAATAAAAGCAACGATCCGCAAACTATTCAAAAACGAAACATAAACAAACAAACGATCCGTTCTGATCCGATTCGATTCGAGAATTTCGTTTAGATTTTATGCAAATGTATGCGATCCGCTCTGCCTCTGCTCTGCTCTGCTTTGCTCTGTGATCTGTCTGGAAAGGGGAAAGAAGGAAGCGAAGCCAGACGCTAGGTCTGCGTCTGGGTCTTGGTCGCTTCGTTCTCTCCCTCTCTCTCTCTTTCGTTGTGGAACTGGTGCAATAAATTTAACAAATTATTGACTCTGCTGTTTACTCGCGCCAGTTGCCGGGCCGAATCGAATCGTTATGCACATGAGAATGAAGCTAGCTTTCCGCATCGCTTACAACAAAATAAGGGGAAATATTCCGATTCCCGACTTCCGATCGATGTCCAATCGCTTATCGCTAATCGATAACTGAATATCCTTGACTGCTTTGTCTTCTAATCACGGCTAAAGTTCACTGCTCGGACTGTGCCGAGTCCAAAGCTACAAAGACAACACGAACCGGGCCCATGCCCAGGCCCGGGCAGAGATGGCATTATGCAAATATCGGCGATAATGCCGCAGTAAACTCAAACCAAAAAAAAACAAAACAAAACCGGTAAGAGACAGTCGTCGTCTCGGGTGACTGTGGCAGCGCTTTGCATGCGTAATTTTGTACGCGTGTAATGAATCTCTCACTCTCCTAACTACAGGTATGGGCAAGTACTCACCGTTCGCCGAGTTTGCTCTTGTGCCGTCGTATGTGGCGGCGGTTGAAGCTGTTCGTGCACGAGGTGGACGTGGGACGCGACGGATACGGGTACGGATGGTGGACACCGAAGTTGTGCAGCTGCAGCGACGCCTTGAGATTGGCCGGCGCTGTGGCCGAGGCGTGATGGATGTAGGGATAGCCGTGGCCGGCGCCGTTTCCCAACACTCCCGCACTGGCTACAGTGATGGTTGACTCGCCCACAGCCTCATTGGCCGCCTCGGAGGAGCCCTCCTGCTGGGACCCGTTGCTGGAGGAGTGATGCGTGTAGTCCGTGGGGGCGCTCAGCTGGCGATTGAACTCAGCCTTGCGGCGTGTGAGGTCTGTCAGGCAGTACTTGTTCAGGTGTCCGTTGCTCGACACCGAGCTCTTGGGCGATGAGGCCAAATGGTGTGCTTGTGCTCCCGCGTACTGGCCTTGTCCGTGTCCGGTTCCGTGTCCGTGGGCATGCAGCTTGTGGCATGAGTTGCTGCTGACGCTGAGCTGCTTGTTGCCGGCGCTCTGCAGCAGATTGCAGTTCTTGCCGCTGCTTATCTTGGCCGCCAGCGAGTGCGGCACCGGCGGACTCTTGCCCGTCGTCGGAATGGTGCTGCTGCCGCTCCCGCGATACTCGCTCTCGCTCTTCACGGACGCCCTGTAGGCCGGGAAGGTCTTCGTCTTGCTCTTCAGCGATCCGTTCTGGAGTAGCAGCTGCTGCTGGCGTGCGGCAACCGCGGAGAGTGCTGGCAGCTGCTGCGACTGCTGTTGCTGACGCCCAGTTGTGGCCGTGGATGAGGAGGATGAGCTGGCCGGGGCGGAGGCAGAGTGCGGATTGGCGGTGGACGTGGATGTGGATGTCGCCTGTGGCTGCAGCGAGTGCTTCTTCTCCACCAGATACAAGTTGAGGTACTTGTCGCCCGGATGCAGCGAGTTGTCCGACACCGCGTTCGACTTCGAGATGATCTGACCCTTCTTCTTGGCCGTGCGCGTCTTCAGCGAGAGATTGCGCAGCTTCTTGGACTGCTCCTTGATCTTGTTGGTGCGCAGAAACGACGGACTATTGGCGATGCACTTGAAGATGTACGTCTCGTTCACCAGCTGCTGCTTATCGCTGCCGCTGTAGTCGTACTCGCTGCTCAGATTTAGATTGAGATTCGTCAGATGTCGTCTCTCCCGCTCTCTGTCACGATCACGATCTCTGTCTCGCTCCGGGTCTGGCTCTGGATCTGGCTCTGGCTGCGCTAGCTGCTGGTCACTGTAGTGTCCCTTCAGCAACGATATGCCCGCACCCGATCCTGTGTCGCCTGTTGGAGCTGCACTCAAGCTGCGCGTGTACTCGTGGCAGGCATCGTAGAGTGCCGAGTGGCCGCCAGTGCTGCTCACGCTGTGCGTGCCGCAGCTGACCGGACTGTGGCTATCGAGGATGCGCAGTCCACTGCGGCTGTCGCTGGAGTTCTGTTTCGAGATGCCGCTCGAGAGCCGACTGCTGCTGCTGCGATGGCGTTGCTGCTGTTGCTGCTGCTGTTGCTGTTGCTGCTGCTGCTGCTGGTGGGCCCGCTGCTCATCCCCCGCTGGCCCGGATCCGGATGACGCCTGCCCGTGGCTGAGACTGCTCAGAGACTGCCGCACCAAGTGCTGGTGCGAGTGCGAGTGGCGCTGCGGAGGCTGATGCTGCTGCTGCTGTTGCTGCTGCTGCTGCTGCTGATGGTCGTCGGGGAACAAGTTGTCGCGGCTAGCACTAGAGTCAGCGGAAAGAAAGAGGAGACAAGAATGAGTACGGATAAATGATGCTGGAACGAATGGCAAGACTTGCCGCAAAACACTCAAATTTATCTATTTCAAATTGGCAAATATGTGCAGCATTGGGGGGGGGTCAGGAGCGGGATTCTGCTGGACAGAGGCAGTGAGTTTGCTACGCTAAGTGAGCAGGAAACATTGTGTGGAAAAACCGCGACAGACAAACAAAGAAAATTGTTAATTATAGTTATTGATTGTGCAACATGAGAGGAGCCGGAGGCGGGGAGTCAGAGGAGGACCGTATGCCCCCAGCAACGAGTGTGCGCTGGTGTGAGTTCATCATGCCGCTGGTCTAGATGTGTGATACAATTTATAGAGACATCAATATAACAATGGTTGACATGCTCATCTGGTTGCTGATCGCGCGAAAAATTCAACTTAATTAATGTACAGCAGCACGCAATGCCCCAGGCACACAGCAGATACAAAATAGCTACAAATGCAGAGATATGTTTGGAGGAGCTTAGATGCAGATGAAGATCTACAACCGATATATGAGAGCGCGTGCCCAAAATGGAACTGAACAGCGGCTGGGCGGAAGTGCTCTAAATCAAAATTTGCCCTAAAAGCTTGCGAATTGCGAGATAAGATAAGGCTGCGTCGACTGATAAAGCGTGGGAGCAAATGTGCGACTACAGTGGCACAAAACGCCAGCAGCGGTGGCTACACAAGCAAAGAGAGTTTGTGACGGATGTGGCCCACTGTGCAGCTGGGGGCCAATCAATGCGATGAAACGTGAGGAAAACTATTGTTGACAGAACTAAGCAGAACGAACCCCCCACCCCCCTCGAGCAGTGTGTGTGCATGGTTGTGTGTGTGTGTGTAGATTCGAACAAAAGGAATACAATTGAAGCAGGGAGCTCCCTCCCTGGGTGTGTGTGCGACGCATTCGGGACTGGGGCCCCAGTCGAGCCGACACTCCCGTTGACAGAGCATGTGCCAAAGCCAGAGGGAGGAGCGCAGGGCAAATGTTGTAAAGTAAATATGTACATAAATGTATACGTAATCCTACTAGCCCACCCCAACCATCCGCCGGAATCGAGTGAAATCAATTTCAGTCAATTAGGTGCTCTCCCTCACGCCATGGGCGCAATTATCTGAATTTGGATTTGCATTTGAATGAGAATCGGAATCGGAATCGGAATCGGAGAATAGGAATTGGAGCTGGCATTTCTGTAAGCACAAGTAAATATCTCAAATATTTGCACGCCAATGCGGCCCAACCGATGAGAGTGCCCCGCTTCAGCAGTTAGACAGTGTGTGTGTGTGTGTGTTTGTGTGTCCTAATCTGGCCGAAAGTCCATTTCGGTTACTTGCCCAATCAAAGCGAAAGCATCGACAGCGGCTCTTGGCCGCCCCACCCCAGGGGGAATTCCAGCCCCAACACCGAGATAGAATCTGTGGATTGTCAGGCTGCTGCTGATGGCTTTTTTTGTTCATTTCGCTTCGAGTGTTTGCCACCTGTCAAGTGCTGCAGTCATAAGTATATGCCCGCCTAGCCACAATGGGTGTGTGTGTTCGAGTCCAGTTTTTGGGGCCTGAGCAAACAAATAAGACAACCTTGTTGGGTAATTGTATGGGACTCGAAAAAGGTACTGCGGCAAGGGCAAGCCACCCTCAGCCACAGCCACAGTCTTAGCTGGTGTCTTGTCCAATGACAACTTTGGTGCATTGTGGAGTGCTCTTCCAGCGGGAACTGAGGGGGGATTAGTGGAGCACGTGCTGCCACACACACACACACTGTGCATCAATTAATAATTCAAAAGCCAATTGAGAGCATTAAGCGTAAGTTCCTAATTGAGCCGGCTGCCTGCATTCCACTTCGTTTATCGATCTTGAATCAGTGGAAGCTGTGAGCCCCCAAATGGGGGCTACATACATATATATACTATGTATATATAGTCTATAAATTAGTATAAATGTACACATGTGCAACTCAAATTACCTTGCGCAAAATTACTCACTATTCGATTTAGTTTTGAATGATTTTTGTGTTCGTGAACTTTGAAATTACTACCTGGCCCCGGCCCCTGGGGGAACTATTTTTAAATGAATTTTGGCAAATATTTAGGGAAATGTTCAATATGCAGTATTTAATGGCGCATGAGCTGGCAAAATCAAACCAAATTGAAAGCAAATTACCAAACATGCCACTCGAAACACATTTCATTGTAAACAAATTACGAAAATTTCCATTTTTAGTGCTCCAAATATTTACAATTACGCCAATCCACAAAAGGCTGTGCGGGCCGGAGTGGGGTCACAGCTGGCAGTTTATTTGAACAAATCTGCATTTATCTGTGATTGTTGTTTGAAAATGTAGCTGCTGATACACTCTGGGCCACATTAAAGCACCCATTGAGTAATTTATTTATCTTTCAAATCACTTAGGCAACATTTGGTTAAGACTCCAATGGCAACAGGTTGCATATTCCAATTAAAATCTGTCTGGTTTTGGCCATGTTTTGAGCAATGAAAACGTACTCAGGTAGGTCATCCAATGTCATCCAATCTGGCAATTAATTAATTTGCAACTTGAAAAGATTTCCGGCTGGACAGCCAAATGACAGACAAAACTCCCTGTGATTCACATAATAATTTTTGGCTAACCAGAATCGTAACAATATAATCCATTAATTATACAAACAGCCGAGCAATTAATAAACCTTTTTTGTTCACGAGAATCATCAGAGACAACAAACAAAGAAATGCTACATCATATCCACTTGTCATGCGATTCCAAAATAAAATTTCGAAAAAGTTCGATTGGATTTATACGTCTACAGGTTTAAAGGAGGATTTAAAGGCTAAGAGGGTGTACATAAAGGAAAGGCAAGATCTTAAGCAGGCAATGTTAAGCGATGCATTCGGAATTCAGAGTCGCTTTTGTCTAGGGTATGGGGGGAACCCGGCTAGGTAAAGGGAGATAGCAAAGTGCATCAAAGTTAATGAGTTTACTTTTACTTGCAACAAGAAATTGTGGAGCTCAACTTGCTGGGGCGAGCGTGTGTGAGGGGGAGGGGTAGGGTAGTAGAGCGAGCAGCAAATTTAATAGCATTAAAAAGTGTATCTTATTCTGTGTTGCAGTTGTACATAGTTGTAGTTGGTAACAAGTAGCGGTAGTATTAGTAGTAGAATTAGTAGTATTAGTATTAGGAGAAATACCGTATAGAAACTACAATATAGGCATGTTTATTTATAGAGAGCGGGAGAAGGCAGTGACTGAGAGTCAAAGAGAGAGACAGAAGGAGGAGAGGGGGGAGGTTTATTCAGAACTTTTTGTCGGGCGGTACCTTCGCTGATGATGTCAGGGCAGCTGTCGAAATTTTTGTTTGATCTGATTTCGCTTCTGTTCGTTCGGTTTCGGGTTCGGATTCGGATTCTGGTTTGTTTTCTTTATCTTTTTTTGTTTTCTTTTTTCTGGTAATGCTTACTTTATGGTTCAACTTTCTGTACTTTTAAGCAAAGTTTTCTGTAAAACAACAATAACAACAGTGACACAAAATAAATCCCAGTTATTCACGAATGCAAATTAAAACGAAGACCAAAACAAACCGAAGACAAAACCAACTGAGCGAAACAAATAACTAAAATGAGATTAGTTGATGGGATAAGAAAACAAAAACAAAATGCTTACAAATCTGTGCATGTCTGTGCGTGTTCGGCGGAACTACAGTTGTAGTTGAATTGAAAATATCTGGCTTCCTCTTGCACATCGAAAGGAACAACAGCAATGAGAGCAGCCTGCTTGAGTACACCCCACCCTCTGAGAGAGAGAGAGTAAGGAAACAACGGCTCTTTGCCTGAGTATAAGTGTCTTTTTGTCGTGTCCATGTGAATAAGCTGTGTGAAAGCAGCAACAACAACAACAACAACAATGACAGCAGCAAGCGCTTATCGATATGTACACATACGGACACACACATAACAGCAGCCGAAATTCGGTCAGTGGTTTAATCATTTCATTGAAGTAAAAGCAAAAGCTTCCGCTGCAAGCCCATGCACACACTGAGAGAAAACTCAATTGCAATTGCAAGTACAGTCTCGCCTGGCTGTATGCAACGAAAGTACTTTGACACTATTTTCCAGCAGTTGCATTGTGTTAGCGTGGGTGCTAGCGGACAGGGTGTGTGTGTGTGGGGCTCTGTATGTTCTGGCTGGTGTTTCAGTGTGTGTCAATCCATTGTTGCTGCTATTGTTGGTTGGGCTTTTAATCTAGTTTTTGTAATTGCATTGCCTAGAGTGACGGATGTTGCTCCTCTGGCCTCTGACCGGAGCATGACATGTGAATGTGCTCTTTCAGCCGGTCAAAGGAAACGGGCTTCTAATGGAGGACAGTGGAACATTTGGCCGAGTTATATATTCTCCTTCACACTCTCCCACATAACACATACACACACACATACAAACACAGATGAACGTGAACAGTAACAACAACAACAACAACAGCAGCAGCAGCAACATTATTTACAACAATAAACAGGGTAACTGAAGAGGCAAACCAAACGAACAATGACACCATCGATAACAATAACAACAACAAAAATGAACACAAACCAAACAAACAACACAAGAAATGAAACAGAATTACATTCATCTCATCAAAACTGATGTTTGTACGTTTAATGGTGTGCGAGTGTGGGCACAGGGTGTCTGGCAGGTGTCACCCAATGCCCGCACTCGCACAACTGGACATTGATCGTGCACAACAACGGTACAAAGGACACAGACATAGAGGGAATTACGGTTTATATGATGATTTTGGCATACCGTTGATCGTTGGTAAAGGTTCCGAATGCTCCAGGACCGCTGACTCGGCGCTGAGTGTGTTTCACGTGCATTTTCTGTCACCACCGCCGCCGTCACGTCGCCACCACTAGCACCACATTGAGTAACGGTGAAGTTTCGCCCTCTCGCTCGCCACTTTCGACTTTCACCCGTTATCCGTCGTCCTCTATCCGTAACAGTTACCGTTAAACTTCTGATGTGATGGCTGTTGGTGTTTGTGATTTTTTGTGTGTGCGGGTATTCCGTTTCTATAATGGACGCCCCGCGATGACTGATGCAATTCTTAACACTGTGATGGGCATGTTTTAGGTGTGGGTGTACCAGATGGTATGTGGTGTTGGTGTGGAGTGTAGAGTGTGTGTGTGTGTGCAACTTCCGTTTCGATTTTTGGCATTAACTAACACAGGTCCAACGTCGAAATAAATTGCTTTTCGTTGTGTTACTCTATCTGTTTCACTCTCACTGTATTGCCAGCTGCTTGTCGTCCTCCTGCCGAGGTTTCGGGTTTGGGATTCGGTTTGTTGGTGGGTTCTTGGGTATTAAGTAACGCAGGTTGAATGTCTAAAAGGTAGCTCCTAAAATAGTTAACAGCACTTGCTTGTATTGCTTTCGGTTGGTTGTACACGTCTCGTTTCGTTTCGTTCCGTTTCGATTCGTTATTCGTTATGCGGGTGTTTGCTTGAGGTTAGGTGTCTAACGGGTGTACAGATGTACACTGTATATCTGCTGGGTTTTATGTATAATAATACCATATGTTACTATTTATAGTTTAGTTGAAGTTGCAGCGTTGTTTGGGGTTATTCGTTTGTACTTTGGATTATAAATGTCGTTTTCCCTCTACGGTATCGTTATTGTTTTTTTTATATATTTTTTGGTGGTGTATAAGGTGATGGTGGGGCTGGAACTGGAACTGGAGCTGGAGCTAGGGCCGAAGAACAAGAAGGGCTGGAGTGGGTAGGCGGGATCAAGATCCGGATCCGGATCGGTGAATAATGTATCACAAACAAACAACAACAACAGAGCCGGGGGATGATGGAGAGTTGTCACTTTGGCTTAGTTTCCTTACTCCAAAATGTATGCTATGGAATCGCAAGGGGGTTGCTTCTCTTATCTCCTCTTCCACTTCCACTTCTACTTCCTTTTGCTCTTTGCAATTTAATGTTTGGTCATGAAAGTTTAATGAACGCACAGCGGGCAAGGTTTGGCTTTCTGGCGATGCGGTCGCTCTGTGGAGCGATGGAAGTGACTCAGGTTAAGGCGTTTCGGTGCTACTCCCTCCTCTACAGCTGTCGTACGTACGGCCAAAGTTACGTCAAGGCAGGCGCCACACAGGAAACCCAAAGCAGGTTGTTTTGCTTATATATGTGTGTATATATATATCTAATGTGTCAGTGTGTGTGTTTGTGGCTGTGTGCACGTATCTCTCCTTGGATTCTAGCACGAGCGACACGCGAGCGAGAAAGGATGCGGCTGGGCGGGGGCAAGGACCGGAGCGGACCGGTTGGTCCCTCCTTGGAGGGGCTTGGCGTGGCGCTGTGCTGTAGTGTGGTGTCCTTCGCCACCCAATTAATGCATTAATCGACCTCGTTACTTATTCAGATGCAATTTGAAAGGCCTAGGTCGAGGACTGGGGCTGTAACTGCGACTGGGAGTGGGAGTAGTTCGGAGGATGCTCACCCGAGCGACATTATAAAAATAAATCCATATAGGTAGATATATATATATAGATTGGCGTATATGTTCGGCTACAGCTAGGTATCTTGTATATATCTTTTAGGTGTATATATTATATATATTGTATAAGAGAGGCAACTACTTGGTAGTTTTAGTTAGTCGTTAAGTGCGTTAATGTTGCGGCTACGAGTATTTGATTTGCTTCCTACTTGCGGAGACGCACGTCTCTCTACAAACTACGAGGTTAGTTCCATTACTCTACGATCCAATCCAACGATTGACTGGGGGGGTACTCTCTATCGCTATCGCTATCCTTATCGGTATCGTTATCGGTATCCTCCAGCAGTGAACAAACGTCAACGAACTACGGTTTAAATGGGTAGTTAGAGCGCATATGTATTGCCTAGCGATTACGAGTATATTTTCTATAGCACTTTGGTATATAGCGAGTGTCTTTGTATATTTTTAAAAGTAATCTTTATCCTGGTGATTTTTTGTTTTTTTCGGTCTTTGGGTTTTGGGTTTGTTGTTTGTTGTTTAAGATTTGCTCAATTTCATTGTTGCAGGTACATTGGTTTTCTATTATTACTTTCTATACGTAGTTTTCTCCTCCTCCCATTGTTTTTGTTTTGTCTTTTGTTTTTTTTTTTGTCGCCTTTCCTTTTGTTTGAGGCGTTTCCAGGGGGCCTTTGGCGCTTATTAAATAATTCTGCACGTTACGTTGATTTTCGTTTCATTGCATTCTTTTTTGATAAACTTTCTGGTTTCCTTTCGAGCCTCGTGCTTTTTTGTTTATTCCTTTTAGGCTTTGCTTTTGTTTTGTCTTTTTTGCAAGTCGTTCCTCTATTTGATTATGTAATTATGCTGGGTTTCTTATTGGATATTGAACTGTACGTGTGTGTTTCGGCCTGTGTGTTCGTGTGTGTGTGTTCGTGTGTTACATGCGATTTTTTCAGCTGCTGCGGCTGTTTGTGGTGGTTTTGTGGGTTTCCGATAGACGTAAGTGGGTTCGTCATCAACATTTTCGCACATACACACACGCACACTCACACGCTCTACGTGTGTTTGTGTGTGTAGCGAATTAAATAGCAAACTTTAAAGTTTAAACAAATTATTTATGAAGCACACACGCACAAACACACACGTACACGCAAATATTGGGGAGGACAGACACAAACTATTAACAACAGTCGTGTCCCGAAAAACAGAGCACGCACACAAGACAGTGGAAGAGAGAGGGAAAGCAGGAGGAGAAGTTAAAGAAGAAGACGAAATAGAGGTGAACTGAACCGTGAAGAGGGAGAGTGGGAGATTGCGAATATGGGGAGTTGGGGGAGGAAGTGCACACGTTAAATCAATGCTTCTTTTGACCTCTATTACATTTCGTTCTTCCCTTCCTACTCTCTGCGCTCCGCTCCCGCTGCCGATGCGACTGCTGCTACCTGGAACTTTTTTCAACGCCCGTGTTACGGCACGCTTGGCAGCAGCGTGCTGCGTTTTCGCAGCCAGATGCCAGATACACCACTCTCCAGAGAGAGAGAGGGACAGAGTGTGAGGATACACTCAATTTCCGACTTATTATATTGAAATTTGATTTGATTTCTGTAGGGGTGTTGGGTCGCGCTTCGTACTGCTTATCACAATGTGCTGATTAGGTTATTCCTGGAAACTTTCACTGATCTATGCCGTCAGACAGCAGCGCACTTAAACTTTCTATTGGAATCTCTTCTTTATGTAACGAACGAACGGTAAACGGTATAACGGCACTCGCTAGTGCTTCTGCTACTGCTGCTGCGACACGAACGAACTCAGCGCGACAAGTGAAACTTCGCTTTCGCATGGCACTGACGTGCGCCGTGAGCCTGTGAAATTTCGCTGAAAATCGATAAGGACAGGCAAAGTCGCAAAGGACGGGCCAAATGCAAAAAGCAAAGTCACTCAAAACACAAAAGCACATTCTTGTGTGCTTGTGTGTGGTTGCCAGAGTGAAATCGAGAGCGTGGCGTGTGTGGGTGGCAGTGAAAGTGCACATGCCCTTAGCACACTGCCGGCCATGTAACATTGGGAGAGCTTTCCCGATGCTGTACTATACTATACTGTAAATGATAAATACACTTTGTTCTAAATTACATCATAAATTGCACACAATCCTCTACAGCTCTAAGGCTCTATAATTTCCAAAGATAAAATGATTTTCTGATTTTAACTTTCCATCATCATAAAAAATATGGCCGCCAGTGTAACGCATACCATTTCAGCTGAGAGAGCGAGTGCGCATTTGTGTGTCAAGCCTCGCTCTCCTCTCACTCACTCCGGGCAGCAACCTAACCCGAAGCCACAGCCGAGTCCCAAATAGAGAATGAAAGGGACACCCGAAGCTTCCTTTGTGTTTCGCTCTGAATGAAAGTCCGTCCGGCCGTGCCATCAGCTGGGCTTGCGGCCTGAGGCTGTGGTATGTCGGTGTGGGTGGGGCCGTAACAATTTCTCAATTGCGCTGCCACGCGAGGCGACATGCTACGTCCAGCGTCCAAGTAAACAACTACCCGTACATGTGCGCACGGCTGTGATAATGGGGCGGCGCGCACATGTTCGGCCCTAAGGTCAGAGCAGAGCGTGTCCTTACAGTGAGCGGTGGCCGCAGACGGACATTTAATACCACGAATACCACAACTTGGCAACAAACAACATTATAACTATGAACACGAGGTGACACTCTCCGGTATGGTGGCTAGCAGCAGCGGCGGCTCCTCCCCGCACTTGGAAGTTTCCGAAGAAGAAGGTCTTGCGCAGCTTGAGCGACGGCAGTGGCTGGCACTGGCCGGCGAACCACTTCCGGGTGTTGCCGTCGCTGTCGCGGGACACGATGCAGATCTCGGCAGCCAGCAGCTTGTCCTCGCCGTACGACTGCAGGTCTGCGATGGGTATCTGGGCCGTGCGCTGATTGTAGGCATAGTCCGACTGGAAGAGCACCTCATTGCCGCCGGTCCGGATGTACACGTTGAAGTCGGACACATCCGCCGTGGCAGACACATACCAGCTGAGCGTTAGATTCCCGGCTTTGCTGCTGCATGAGGGAAGAGGAAACAGGTGGCAGAAGAGTGTCAGTGACTGACTAGTTGTCGGACAGTGGGTTTTGTGCTTACGTCTGAACTTCACGGAACCGGACATCTGTGAGCTGCTCGTAGTCGCTGCCCGTGTACATGTCCCTCTCGTCGTTGGCGCACTGCAGAAACTCGTCGTCCAGCTCCAAGAGGTACTTGTCCTTGGCCAGCGATGGTGTGCTGCAGAGTATGCCCCGCAGGTCCTCGCTTGGCGTCGTCTGCTGCAACATGAAGTGCTTAAGGGGACGCGCATTGCAGCCGCAGTGCAGTGGATTGCCGGCCACCAGGATCTGACTGCCATTGCGCATGCTGCCCACCAGCGAGGCGGGCACATCCTCAAGGCTGTTGTTGGACAGATCGGCGTATACCAGCGGCTGCACCTTAACTAGATTGGCGAAGGGCATGTGGTATATCTGGTTGTGCGACAGGTCGAGTCGACTCAGGTTCTTGGGCAGGTCAAAGATGTGCTCCTCTGACTGCAGGTTCGCGAGCTCGTTGTGCGACAGATCGAGGCGATTCAACGAGGTGAAGTTGGACAGGACGCCGCGTCGCAGGTCGTTGATCTGGTTGTGGGACAAATTGAGATGCAGCAGCTTCTTGGTGCCGAAAGTGATGTCATAGGTGAGGACTGGCATCTGGTTGTAGCTCAGGTCGAGGTACTGCAGGTTGTACGGTATGTACTGGTGGGAGGGAAAGGTCTTCTTGGTGACGAAGCTGATGCGGTTGTGGCTCAAGTCCAAGGTCTCCAGGCTGAGCAGATCATCCAGGACGCCGTTCGTCTTATTGTCCAGCTTTGCCAATGAGTTATGCGACAGATCCAAGGTGCGCAACGAAGGCAGTCCAAAGAAAATGTCGTTCTGCAGGTGCTTGATGCCGTTCGACGACAGGTTCAGGTTGAGCAATTGCAGCAGGCCCTCAAAGGCGCGTTTGCTGTTGGAGAAATCAAAGATAGAATCAGTCGTATGCCGAAGAGAATGTTTTATGAGTGGCTCACCTAATGTCCGTGACCTGATTGCCGTGCAGATTGAGTTCAAAGAGAACCGGCAGCTTGCCAAAGGCACTACGCTCCAACGCGGATATGTTGTTGTTCTGAAAGCAGTCATTAAAATATTATCTATACAAAATAAATATAATCCCTGCAATAGAATCACCTCCAAGTAGAGATACTGCAGCGTTGACATGCCCGCCACTGCCTCCAAGGGCGGCTTGCTGATGCCATTGCTCTGCAGCTTCAGCCGCTGCACTACCAGCAGACTTGTGAAGCTCTGCGAGTCCAGGCTGTCGCCCAGCTGATTGTGGCTCAGATCCAGGTAGATCAATGAGTTCATGACCGGCCAAGTGTTCGCTGGGACTGAACTAATGTTGTTATGACTCAGATAGAGCTCGTTTAGTGAAATGGGCAGTTCGAAGAGCTTCTCCAGCCGATTGTTGTTCAAGTAGAGCTGCCGCATGCTGGTCATCTTGGCCATAGACCCGCGCACCACAGACACCAGCTTGTTGTGACTGAGATCCAGTAGCAGCAGTGTGGGCATGGTACCAAAGGTCGATGACTTGATTTCCCGCATGCTATTATAGCTGAGATCCACCGTCCGGAGCGAGAACAGACTCTGGAACACACCGTTGAAGATGATGGAGATGTTGTTGTGCGACACATCGATCGTGTGCAGTTCGTACAACTTGGGAAAAGTGTTCTTTGGTATGTCCGAGATGTTGTTGTGCGAGGCATTCAGAACTTTTAGCCCCGTCATGTTCTGTATGGGTATCTGAAAAGGCAAACAACAATTAGTTACCAAGTTTGTGTCCACTCAGACGCGTTATTACATGTGACAGACTGGTCAGGCCGTTGAAGCTTAGCTGGAAGGTCGTGGCAAATGTGTTCTCGTCGAAACTGCGGCGCGAGAAGTTGGTCAAACGGTTGTGGGATAGGTCCAACGTGGTTATGTTTATGCAGTTCTCAAAGGCGGCCGTTTCAATCAGTTCCAGAGCATTATGCGAAATATTTATCACCGCCTGGTAGATGTCTTTGAAGGAGTTCTTCTCAATCTTCGTAATGTTGTTCTCCGCCAGATCCAGAAGCTGACAATAAAAAAGTTCGTGCAGTTTACGCATTCTTTGGTTGATATTTTTGTACCCACCTCCACATAGTTCATTTGGGTAAACATTTGGTACTCCACCTTCGTCAGCAGATTGCGGGCCAAGTCAATGGTTCCGATGCGGGCCACCGACCCGAAGGTGCCGCGACCAATCTCCGTGAGCAAATTGTCGCTGAGAAATAGGCGGCGCAGAAAGCGCATGCCCCGGAAGCTGTTCGCATCCAGACGCTGTATGCGATTGTGGGACAGATGGAGCACCTTCAGCACAGAGTTTCTGGCAAAGGTGCCGCGACTCAGCTCGGTGAGGGCGTTGTGCGAGACATTGCACCAGCCCAGCTTTGTGAGATCGGAAATGTGTTGCGCCTCCAGTTTCTTGATCCCATTGTGACTTATATCCAAGAATTCCAAATCCCTGAGATTCTTAAACTGATTTCGTTTCAGGTTCTCCAACTGATTGCCATGCAGATCGAGAGTTTTCAGCTTGCGCAGGGGCTGAAAAGTCTCAGAATACAGTTCTCCCAGCAGTCCATTGGTCAGTCGCAATGTCTCGAGTACATTGGCGATCTCTTGGCCAGCGAATAGATCTTTCGGTAGTTGCTCAAACGCATGGCCATCGATCACAAGTTGCGTGGTCTTGCCCAGTATCTGAAATTACACTTCTTGAGCATACATTATATTCGACTCTAATTTATGTTTACGCCAAATCCCAGGGGTCCAACATGGCTCAGATTGGTGCTTAAGAAGTGGAGCTCCTCCAATGTGTTGTTCACGCCATAGAACACGTAATCCTCGATAGTGGCCAGCGGCGTCTGCTCAATAATCAGTAGGCGGGCTTTGATATTGGCAAAGAGAGGACCATACAAGCGAACTAGAAGAATAAACAACACACCATTAAGTATTTAAACCACAAGGAATAGAGCGGTACGCACCAAAGTTACCCCTGTAGATGGTCAACTCTTCGACGGGCAAGCCGAAGGAAGCCAAGTTCTGCAGTGCCACGGAGAGCGTAGCCAGGTTCACTTTCTCGCAGCGCACAAAGATGCCCTCATCGCTGCCCTTAAGGCAGCTGCACGGGTAAAGCACCTTGGATCTGGTTTAAAAATTCGTAAATTATTAAGGAATTTATTGTTAAGTGTGGACACCTACTTTTTGGGACACTTGAACTTGGGCTCGCCGTACACATACTCAGCGCTAGCCACGGCCAACAGCTGCAGCAGTATGAGACTGCGCAGGCGTAGCGTAAACATGATGAGGTGTCGTCAGTGATTCACTTAGCCCATGGCCAAGGCAAAAGAAAGTTTCTTGCTCAAGTCTTTTGTGTGTCCTCAGTCTTTTCGCAGCTCAGATTCTTCTCTCCGATAGGCGCCAATTGGTTCTTAGCTAAGGAGACACGCTTCAGTTATTTTTCCAACTGCGAACAAAGGTAAATTATTTCATTCTCACTTTTACTTTCTGGTCTGCTGGCGCAACAGGTTTTTATTGCCAATCGTTGGACGAACGAATGCCGTGCAGTAGCTGGGACCTGGCTTGATTGGCTCTGCCCGAGCAACGCCTTCAAGGCAGGCCAGTGAGTCATGGTGCAAAGCAGAAAATGTTAATTTCCGGTTTTAAGTTGTTAATTAATAAATTTGATCATATTTATTATTGTTTTGGCTTTGCGCGCATTTATATCGATACTTTTTGTGCAGTCTGGCAGCGCCACGCCCTTTAAAACGATAATCTGGCCACTTATCGACGAAATAGTCACCGAAGCAACTCTGTTGTTTTCTCTGGAAAAAGAAAAAACGGCGCAAAATAAATAGAATTTTTGCCTCTGAATACAGAGTTTTCCCTGTACATTTAATAAAGCCACTGTAAGTAAAAGTGTTCCCCGCCACCGGGATAATTAGTTCAAATGTGCAAACTAGCGAAATGCAACACTATTTTGGCATTTTTCGGTTCACATAAGTGGGCATTATTTCACGTTGCTCGCCTCGCCGACAGGGAGAAATACTGACTTCGCCCGTTTTAGCCGCCAACGTGAAAACAGCCAATCACAGCCCTTGCTACTCACACGCCGCAAAAATTATGTGTACATACACGTCTATGTGCGCGTGTATGCGTGCTGCGGGAGAACGCGAGTTACTTGCTGCTTGGTTGAATTTGTTTTTGTTGCGCGGCAAGAAGTGCGTAAAGATTGTTAGCTGCCACACTGTACAAAGAAACATCCCCTCTCTAGTTCTAGCACACAATGAGCTACGCCGCAGACGTCCTGAATGCTTCCCACCTGGAGCTACATGGCGGTGGCGACGCAGAACTGCGCCGCCCCTTTGACCCGACCGCTCACGACTTGGATGCCTCTTTCCGCCTGACACGTTTCGCTGATCTGAAGGGACGTGGCTGCAAGGTGCCCCAGGATGTACTCTCGAAACTGGTGTCGGCTCTGCAGCAGGACTACTCAGCCCAGGACCAGGAGCCGCAGTTCCTAAACGTGGCCATTCCTCGCATAGGCATCGGCCTGGATTGCTCTGTAATTCCTCTACGCCATGGCGGGCTTTGCCTGGTGCAGACCACTGACTTCTTCTACCCCATTGTCGACGATCCATACATGATGGGAAAAATAGCCTGCGCCAACGTGCTCAGCGATTTGTACGCCATGGGCGTAACCGATTGCGACAACATGCTGATGCTGCTGGCCGTGAGCACAAAGATGACGGAGAAGGAGCGCGACGTGGTCATTCCACTGATCATGCGTGGCTTCAAGGACTCCGCCCTGGATGCCGGCACCACGGTTACTGGTGGCCAGAGTGTGGTCAATCCCTGGTGCACGATTGGCGGAGTGGCCTCGACCATCTGCCAGCCGAACGAATACATCGTACCAGACAACGCTGTCGTTGGCGACGTTCTGGTGTTGACCAAGCCCCTGGGCACCCAGGTGGCCGTCAATGCTCACCAGTGGATTGACCAGGCGGAACGCTGGAACCGCATCAAGTTGGTTGTGTCCGAGGAGGATGTGCGCAAGGCCTACCACAGGGCCATGAACTCGATGTCGCGGCTCAACCGCGTGGCAGCTCGGCTCATGCACAAGTACAACGCCCACGGTGCCACCGACATAACCGGCTTCGGTCTCCTGGGCCATGCTCAAACCCTGGCTGCTCACCAAAAGAAGGACGTCTCCTTCGTTATTCACAATCTTCCAGTGATCGCTAAGATGGCAGCCGTGGCCAAGGCCTGTGGCAACATGTTCCAGCTGCTGCAGGGCCATTCCGCCGAGACTTCGGGCGGTCTGCTGATCTGCCTGCCGCGCGAACAAGCCGCCGCCTATTGCAAGGACATCGAGAAACAGGAGGGCTACCAGGCCTGGATCATTGGCATTGTCGAGAAGGGCAACAAGACCGCGCGCATCATCGACAAGCCCCGCGTCATCGAGGTTCCAGCCAAGGATTAGATATTTACTTTTTACGTAATTTACTCTTAACGTAAACCTGCCCCCTCAGTTGTAGCCGTCACTCTTCGAGTGGCATCGGGCCTTTGTTTTTATGGAAAAGCTTACAGATTTAATGGACTTCGCATACCGCAATACGACTGTATAAAATAAAATACTTGACTTTTGTATCGAGTAAATGCAGCAAAGCAAACACGTGCTTTATAATTACCAAATGTAAAGTGGAGGAACATGAAAGCGCTGCAGCCTCACGCATGCGGTCGAGCTCTGTCGTCTCCCGCGTTTTGGCGCAAACATTTCTCCTCACATTTTGATTAGAATTATCTGCAATATGTTTTTATATATTTTAATTCAAGTTGTTTTATCAAGCTTTTGGATCATATTTATTTACGTACAATTTTTATTTAAACTTTTCAAGTTGCTCAATCATTTTCAATCAAGCTGATCAAGTTGCTCAATCATGCCCATCATACAACCAACACAAAAGGTCTGCCTCAAAAGAGTATTCATGATTCGTGGCAAAAGCGAGTCAACTTTTCTATCGTTTATACAATTAGCATTAGCAGCAAGGCAAGCTTTTTCGGCGAGCTTTGGAACTGAGAGCAATGGATGCTCTCGCAGCCAACAACAGGTCCGGGTGCTGTCTCCGTCGCTCTGCTTCGGTCGAATCGTATGGTATTATGGGGATCGGTGGTGGCAAGTGCGAAATCGAAGCCTCACTACTGCACCAGCAAGAGACGCGCGCAGAAGCAACGAAAACCGTTCCGTTGCCGTTAAATTTGTTTTTGTGCTTGGAACGATCGAAGCAGCCCCCACATTCAATCTCTCTCTCTCTCTCTCTCTTACGCGAAGGCGAATTTTCCAAGACAAACGCGCCCGCGCATCATAGGCAGTTTTCTTTTTTCCGCCGAACTGTACACAACATCAATCGTATCGTTTTTGGAGTTTTGGAAAAGTGCACAGTGAGTGTCGAGTGAATGTATACACTGTGTTTGTGTGTGTGTCTAAGTGTGCTGGTTTTTTAATGAAAGAGTGTGTGCGTTTGAGTGGGCTTTATATTGGTCTATTGAACTGGCAGAGGAGCTTCAAAAAGAGACAGCCACACACTGGTGACAGTGGGGAGGAGAGAACGAACGCACATACTCTCGGTGTAAACGAGTTTTCCCTACGTGTCGTCGTTACTTTTTATCCGCTATGTGAGCACAGACACAAACATACAGACATATCCATACAGAGATGGATGGATGGATGTTTGTATCTATTGTTGTATGTATGGGGAAGTGTACTCGAACGGGCGACCGCCTCTCGTGTTTGGCAGCAAAGTGAAATTTCAATTGCGTTCGTTGAAAGAAGACAACAAAAAAACGCACTCTATTGTGTATATCCGCATCCTCACATTCTGCCACAGCCAGACGGCGGGGCCAGCAATGTATCTACAGATACACTACACGCCAGATGATTCATGTACGGTGGGCACTCTTGTACTCGAAACAGACACAGAAACAGAACCAGAACCGTACAATGTTCAAGCACGGACGGCGCAGTATTCAAATTGAAAGGCGAAAAGCCAAAAAAGCACAGTGGCAGTGAACTATTTATAGAATTATTTGTTTTCATATACACCGACACTCGCAGCGTACAAAAATTGCTCAGCAAAAGTCCGAAAGGCGACGAAACGACAACGAATACGTTGCCTGGCATTGTACTCTTGGCGATGATGCTGCCTGCCGCCTGCCTTCGAATTTCCTTTCAATTATCTATAGAAATGTTCTATATTAGCCAAGTTCAAACGGCGCCTGATCTTTTTGAACTGTAATGTGCGTGGGCGGTGGGGAGAAGCGTCACCAGTAGAACATGCACATATACTAGATAATGATAGATATGTACACACATACATATGTATGTATGTATGTACTTCTGTATGTATTATGTATACACTTCGCCTACGTTTCAATTTGATTTTCGGTAATTTCGGAACGACAAGAACAACACCTTCGCTTTTTTTCTTCAGCCGATCTCAAACTTGTTGTTCACTCGCGATTTGTTTATTTTATGTTTGCGCCGTTAATCTCCCCTAACGTATCCCTCCCCCCGCCCGACTATTGGTTATGGCTTTCGTTTTGCGATCTCGATCTCGTAGCGCCCCGCCCCGCCCCGCCTACTCCCATGACCATGCCCAGACAGGCAGCAAAGCAACATGTTTCCACAGAGCTTCTCGTTTCGAATACATGAGATCATTTTTGACCCATGTGTGCGTCTGTATGCAAAAACCTCTTCTCTTCTCTCCGCCTTGCTGTTTTTCGTAGCTGTTGTCGCCGTAACACACACACATTCACACAGACCAAACTGAGACCCAGAGCTCTGCTAAAAACGTGCTATGATCGCTCCAAGATGGGGGCGGAGGCGGTGACGGCGGCATCAATTAGATTTGGCCTTTTATTTATGTACATTATTGTATGATTTTTATGCATGATATTTTGCTTATGTGAGTGATTTTGTTTGTGTCTCTATTAGCTCTACTACTCTTGACCATATGGCGAGGCATCATCTTATCTGATGCGATTCAGTAGCCGATTCCTCAGAGCTGGACCCCGCGTGATAATGTGATTTATTTAGCTTCGTTTTTTTGATTGGATTGCTTATGGGACAGGGACAGGTTCCAGTGCAGTCGCTGTCGGGGCTGACGAGTGGTGCAGCCTCTGGGCTAAATGACATCATCTCAACCGCCGGTCATCATTCTTGTGTGTGCTTTGACGAATTATTTTGCATCACTCTCTCGTACGCTCTGCCTCGGTATCTGTATCTCGCTCATTCAGTGAATCTCTCTTCTCAAGGGTATCGCTAAATCACACAAAAAACGAATCTGTAGGAGTCTCTGTCTGTCTCTGTTCCAGTCATACGTAAAAGGAGTGTTAAGGACACGCTGAAAGTGAAAACCAGTTTGACATTGAATTTTGTGACTTTTTGGCCTGGTGTGCGACTGTATGCGTGTGCTTTTGTTTGGCATTTTCGGGAATCCAATGCCATTTTGGGTGTTACCTTTTCTGTTGCAGGTAGAAGCATTCATACATATGTATGTGCTTGCCTCAGACTTTCTTTCAGAGAGCATCCCAAATATGTAGATTAAATCTTGAGAAAGTCCCTCATGAGCGCTTTTTTGCATAAAAATATTCAATTTTTGTGGTATTTATAATGTCGTTGCTGATTCGTATTATCTCCCACTTAACTTCTGTGTGTTGTGATTCTTTTTGTGTGTGCTCATGTGATGCCCACTTCAGATGACTTAAGCCTCCATTAATGCGCGAAAAGTTCTCGGCTCCCAGTTTGGAGGAATGCCGAATGCGGCCATTTTGGCGTGGACTGGGGGGACTGTATGTAGGCGTAGGCGTAGGCGGGTGCTCGAGTAAACAGATTCAGAAATGTTTGAAATTCTCGAGAACTGCCTTGAATCAACCTGCCACATGGAGGGGGGCATCGAGATCCGTGCTTACGTGTACGTGTCGTCTGTCATCAGAGACACCCACGGCGGCTCTCGCTTACTCACACGTAGAATTTGAATAATTTATGAATGGGGAATGGCATGGTTTCCGTTTGCAGCAAAAAATACTAATTGGAAATGCAGTACTCAAGCAGTTCGGAAAATAATTCATCCTCGCTGAGGGACACGCCCGCGAAATGGAGCGGCAAGGTAAGTCCATTATTTATGATCTCCAGGCTCACTCTGATGTCATCATTCTCCTTGCCACTTCCTCGCAGAACGACAAGAATTATGCGTACAAAAAGTCCTCGTATCAATACTCAAGCTCTGGCGACAATAATGTGTCCTATCAGGGCAAGTCGCCCGATCAGAACATCGATCAGTTGGACGCCTTGCTGGAGGACTTGAAGCAGGAACGCCAGATCACCAACAGAGATCGCGATCTCCTGCCCACCAACGGCACTTCCTATAGAACGCTGTGAGTGTGCCTTGCGGATATTCAATGTGTGATCTTCCCTAAACAAGTCTTTATATATCCCAGGGAACGCACTGATCCCGCTGGGACTGTGACCAGGACGACGCGTGTGGTCAAGACCACAAAGCACTCGGGTCAGGGCGGACAGCAGCCCTACATCGACGATGTGGAGACCTTCAATCCCACCGACTACAGCACGCTGCAGTCGACGGCCAAGTACTCGAGCCTGAAGCGCGACGATTACCAGACCAAGGAGAAGCCGTACACGCTGGGTAAGTAGCTTGGAGTCTTAGGAAAGAAATTCTTACAATTTATTTCTTTGCATTTTTCAGCCCATTCACCCATTGGCGGTCAGTACGAGAGCAAGTCGAAGATCTACGAGAGCAATCGGACAATTAACAACAATGTGGAGCTGCTGCCTGGCACCACACAGACCCTGACCAGCGGCACAACCATCGACAAGGAGCTGCAGGATATTGCCTTGAGCGATGGCATACTGCCGGCCCCAGGCACTAAGGTGACGACCACCGTCCGTACGTACACGTATGAGATCCCAGCCGGTCCGGGCAGTGCCACCAGCACCATCAACCGCAGTCACACGCTCAACAACAGCAACGTCAACACGAATACGAACACGAACACGCTGAGCAGCAGCTACAAGCTTCACGAGAGCCACAACTCCAGCCAGAACTTTAGCCAGCTGTCGCCACAGCCACAGCCGCTGCCGCATCCACATCCGCATGTGCCCCAGACTGTGGTCTACAACACGGAGAGCTACTCCACGCTGAACAAGCCCGATCGGCCGCTGCTGACCAATCAGTCGTACGAGATACGCGAGCACAAGGAGACCACAACGCGCGGAGTGAGTCCCCAGCCGCGACAGCTGCCGCTTGGATCGGGTCTCCCAACAGGCACACCGCCGGGTAACGGCAGCCGCACTGTGGTCTACAACATCCACAAGACGGACAACGTGAACACGATCAACGAACTGCCGCCGCAGCAGCGGTATCCCCCGCACAGTCCGGCGCACAGCCCCAACTACGCTCAGGGTCCACACAGCCCGCCGTTGCATCCGTCTGGGCCGGGTGGCGTCAATCGTTATTATTACAAGGAGACGGAGACCTCCAACACGGTCAACACGATCCACGGAGCACCCAATGGCGGTCCATATGAGCCGGGACTGCCGCAGTCAGCTCCGTTGAAGCAGCTGCCGCCCAGCACGGTCTATCCGCAGCCACAGAACGGCAATGGATATCCGCCGAACACGAGCTACACCTACAAGTACTCTTCCACAACGAACACTAACAATCGTCGCGGTCCTGGCGTCGGTCCAGACTATGGCTCTCCCTCGCCTTTCCCCGTGGACGGAGTGGAGTATCCGGTGGGCAATGGCAATCCACCGCAGCGTGTGGACGATCTAATGCAGTCCTTTGGCACTGTAAGTAGACAAGAATTAATCTTCTCGGAGCTCCGCTTACCTGATTTTGTTTGCAGACTGATCATGTGGATCGCGGAGACCTCGAGACGCCGGTGCGCAAGCGGGAGATCGAGACATCCGTGGCCTCGCCCAACCAGCAACATGTGCCGTCCGTGAACAAGGTCGGCAAGGAGGTTTACTATCCGCCCGGACATGACACCATTGTCATGAAGCGCGAGGAGATGCATGCCGGTTCTGCCTCTGGTGTAAGTATTTGATTCACTCTCCCAAAGCTGGAGCATGCCTAATGTTTGCCTTCTTATTGCAGGGTCGCTGGGCCAAGGGCTCGGGCATGTACGAGTACGAGTCCGGCTCCAAGTCAAAGACGAAAACCAAGTCCGGCGGCGCTGTGGTGCCCTTGTGCCTGCCCCTCTGCTGTGCGATGCCCTGCTCCATCATGTAGAGATGAGCTGCATCTGGAAGTCGTACTTGTATATAGGTTTCTAATATTATTGCCGTCAATAAGTCTAACGCTAAATCCTGCCCCGCGTCGAACTTGCTCTCTACTTACTGTCTAACTTCTACTTGGGTTTGCTGCTTGTCCAAATCCCAAGTGTACCCATCGTCTATGTCTGTTATTGTCTATGTATATACTTTAATTTGTATTACGGCATCTGTGGAATGATGTCCCATTGTTATATCTGTTATAGATTGCTCCAAACTGTTCAAATTGCTCAAGTCGAATGAGGTTTCAATTGAATTTTGCATGTCGCATACGAAACACTAATACAATAAATGTGCGCAGCAAGCGCCACCTGAATATTTACTAATCGTAAACCATAAACGTAAATCCCGACTTAAAAGGTAACAACCCCCAGCCGCCCCAGTCGTTACAGAGCCATAAATACTATCGCTAATACACGTAAATAAAATAATAAAAACGATATCTAACAAACGAATCAATGAACTCTGCCTTTACCATCTATGGGGAGCTATTGTGTGGGGGTAGGGCAGCGCAACATTTACATATTTTGTTGATTTTGGTATAGTAAAAGTTTTTATAAGTTTTATTTTGGTATAAATCGTTCTGATCGATTAACAATTTGCATATCACAAAAGTAATATCTACATTTCACCTTGTAGGAATTTGGTGTAGGTGTCTTTTGAAGAGAATAGAGATTGAGAGAGAATAAAATACCATTAACCATTGAAGAGTTAAAAAACAAAACAAACAACCAACAAATAATAAACAAATTAATAACAAAAACTCTACAAGTATTCTGGAGTACTTTGAGTATTTAAGGAGGGGCGATTATTGCTACATTTGTTACTATGGTTCGAGTTCTTCGTATTTGGAGCTAAATTATGGATTAAAAGTATACTACATACATGGCTATGTGAGTATATTGAGTGCACACACAATATGTGTGTGCGCGTCTAATGTCTTGATCGTTACATAATAAACTGTCTTTCTTGGGGCTTCTTCGGCTTCTCTAGTAAACGAGAGAATGAGAGTGAGAGATTCTGCGATTCTACTATTCGAGAAAGTAATGTTGTCCTTTGTACATGCACAATATTATAGATAGTTGTTTAAAGGTCACGTATGGTCTGTCTCTGGCTAACTCTTGCGCTCAGAGTTCCTTAGCTCTGCTAAGTACCACGTGAATGTCGGGAACTCCTTGATGCTGTAGATGGCATACTTGATTGAGTTGATGCCATCCATTTCAATCTTATTCATGCCATTCTGTATATTCTCATAGCTGCAAAAGGGGCCAACGGGGAATAAATCATGGCTGAACTTTGATGAGCACTCACCGCTTGGGATTGGCCTTCTCCTTTTGATGCTTCAGCATCTTGTAGCGTGCTATGTTCACGGGATACCTTGATATGAATAGATTTGCGTGCTTCAATCTATTGGACATGTCATCGTCCTCGCCACCCCAGCCAAAGAATGAGTTGGAGAAGCCGTTCACGGCCTGGAAGTGTTCACGTGTCATGGCAGAGACTCCGCCAAATATTGTTCGGTAAGGCAACCTGTGCACAAAATCATTGAATTAAGCGGGAAATGTATAAAGGATTGTATTCCCTACTTGAAATTCAGCGTGTCAATCGCAACGGACATGTGCCGCGGCTGACGTGGACAATTGTAGAGATTGCGATCGTCCAAAGGCAGAAGGTCGACATCGTGAAATATAAAACAATCCCACTGGTAAAGCTTTAAGGCCTCCAAGTAACCGATATTCATCATGGCAGCGCGATTGAAGGGCTTCCCATTGGTTTGCTCAACAATGAATATGCGATAGGCGATGCGTTGCTTCATTAGGAACGGGTGAATGTTGCGTAGGAAGACGGAGAGATGGGCGTAGCGGTCGCGGAAGGGCACAACAATGGCCACATGGTGTTGGGGGTTGCAGTGGTCAGGCTGGAAAGCGCCGCCAGGGCGCAGCAAGGGGCCCAGCTCGGCCTCAATGACGTCTAGGGATTCCAGCGTTGTGTTGGGCGTGATGGGTCCACCTGGAAGAGCATTTCTTGAAGCACAAACAACCCACTAGACAGCCTGAGAGTATAGCATACCATCTCGGGGATCGGGATCGGTGCAATTGGCATGGAGGGCGGACATGGTTGGCTTCATTGGCAAGGGCTTGTGCGTGCTCATGTTCGTGCTGTTGATGTTCGCAAAGGGGTGCGATAAGTCTTGTGGAATGGAAGTAAAGTTTGCAATCGCAATCACAGTCGTTGAGGTGGAGTTCTGAGCGTTGTGCAGCTCTCGCTCCTTCGATAGGGCCAGGGGCGCAGCAGGCAGCCGGATGCCGCCACTTGCGCTGGCGTTCCTATGGATATGCGCATATTTGTGCACGCGCCGTATGCTGTAATTGATAGAGCCAGCAAATGAGGGTGCTAATTGGCTTACTCCGCTTCCCGCTTGCTTGTTCACACTCACCTTAACTTGCTCAGGGACGTACCGCTGGCTCCGTCAGTGCGGAAGACCACAAAGTTCAGCACCAGCAACAAACATATTGCGCCGGCCAGGAAGCGGATGAGATTCGCCTTTGTGAATACGATCATGGTCCATGCATTGCATCATTCCGTGATCAACTCGTTTGTCCTCCGCAGTGCCATTTTCAACGCGAAACGGTCGTTTTTATTGTTAGCACAACAAATTTTGCCCCAGCAGCTGATGTTTTCGCTAAAAGGTTAAGGGTTGCCGGATCTGCGCGCTATCGAGTCCAGCATTGATGCTGTGCCAATCGGTCATATCGATAGTGTTTCAAATTGGAAAAGATTTTCCCAACAATTAAAATTCCCAAAAAAGAGCGTGGTGTAAATAATGGGAAATATATAATAAAGCTGTCTTAACCGTTTTTCTGCCCCACCTCTTGGAATGGGTCTTTCCTATTAAGATTAAAAAACATGTTACAAACACAACTGATGATTTTATACTAAATACAGTATGAAGCGCACAGACCATGGCCCACCAGATGGTATCATGGCAATGGCAGTCGGATCGCCTCGTTGTCCTTTAGGTTTACTACCTTGAACTGGTTCTGGTATGTATACTCTATGCGTAGGATCTTATTGTCCCCAATGCTGGGGTCATAGAAGCCGGGCAGATCGCTCTGTAAGTGCAGGGAAATTGCATCAGTTAAATAGAATATTTCATCAGGCAGGGCAGAGAGTGAACAAACCTTTGAGGAATCGTATAGCTGCAGGGTACTGTCCCTGACCAGGCACTGAATAGGTATGGTGACATCGAGCGACAGCTCGGGCTTGAACTGGGTGCTGCTGTTCTCCGTTGTGCAGCCATACACGGCTCTTGTGACTACCAGTCCCGTCTTTTGCAGCTCCTCGGTCATGATGCGATGGTAGGTGCTCTGCATGAGATGGACGGCGGCACTGGCCTCCTGCCGCTTGGCCAGCAGGCGCTGCTCGTTCTGCCGTTTGGTCCGCTCCACTTCGACGCTCTTGCGTTCAGCATCCATGGGGTCCATAATGGTCTTCTTGATCAAGAACCACGCAATCACGGGCGTCACAGATGCATAGAACACAGCGGCAGGCACTATCTCATCACTTAGGTGTATGGGAAACACATACGACTGATTGGATCGTATTATTCTGCAAGGAGACAATAATGCATTTAGTTCCACCTGCAGAGAGTCCTGTCTTGCACTCACTTGAATTTAAGAATAACTCCAGAAGGCACGCCAATTGAGACAGCTGCCGTCACCGAACTGTACTTGGAAATCTTCTTCTCCAGCCCATATTCACCCATGAAGCCGAATGTGCCGAGCCTGCAAAAAGGGTTTCCATGTTAATTAACTCCATTGGCAAATTCCTTACTGAATTCCTTACTTGACGGCCAGCTTCAGCTTCATCTCGTTCTCTATTAGCTTGCGCGTGTAGGAGAGGCCAAAGTAGATGTGCGGCGAGCCAATTACAAAGGATGAGCTCAGCGCGTACTCGTCCTTGTTGTGATCGATTTGTGTGGTCATGGACGACTGGGGACCCGCGTTCAGCGTCAGGCTGCCCACCGTGTGCTTGTCCAGCTGCACAGCCAGTGTGGAGAACAGAGCGGGTATCACGCCGTGCTCCCGGAAACTTATGTTGGTGCCGCCGTTGAGCGTCAGCTTGGAAGAAAGAGTGCGTCCACCTGTCGGCAGATACATTAGCTATATTGCAGGCTGGGCACTGGCACAGTCTTTACTTACCCTTGAGACCCACCAGGAAGCCGTTGCCCGCACCCGCACAGACCTCTAGCCAGCCTTTGTTCAGGAGCCGACGACCGGCCACCACAAACCCGCCACTGCCATTGCCGTTGGAGGAGTATAGATTGCCGCTCATGATGATCATGTCCTTACGCGTCAATGGGGCCTCAATCGACTGGGCAATGCTCATGGAGCCAATCTCCACGCGGGGCATTTCCGTTTCATCGTAGGGCGCGAATATTTCCGTTGCATTCACGTTGATGGTGATGTTCCCCCGCGGATTGGTTCGCTGCTGCAGGCGACGCTCGTCAGCAGCTTGCGCCAGGCGTTCGTACTCTTCCCTGATCTCTGCCGGCGTCTTCGTTCGGTGGGCTATCTCCCAGCCCTCGGTTTTCAGGCCCTTTATGCCCACCGAGTCGTAGATGGCCCTCTGGTGGGGGTCAGACAGCACCTCGTACGCCCGCTTGGTGCGGTTGAACATAATCTCCGCCTGCTTCTTGCTGTCCACATCATAGTGCTTGTCCGGGTGGTAAATGCGGCTCTGCTTCCGGTAAGCTGTATTAATCTGCTCTGTGGTGGCCTGCAAAAGAAATTGATAAGACTGTGACGTCCGGATGACACTGCACTTACATCTCGGGGCAAATTCAGAAATGTGTAGTAGTTCTCCTCCAGCTCGGCGTCCGATTCATTCTCCGAAGCCATGGCGCGGGCCGGTAAATGCTGCCCCTATGTGGTTTGACGCGTTTAGCGTGTCTTGTCAGACAGAATGGCAGCAAACGCACCCAGCCGGCGTTCTGTGTGTTGATTTGGCAAGAAATTTCAAAATTTTGGATACTTTTACGCAATGGTAGGCTGATATACATGTGTTGGGAGGACCGATAGTTTTGTGGTTCAGAATCACGCTCTAAACGGTCATTTGGTAGTGATGACAGTGAAATCGGCCTTGCCATCAAGTGCAATTATCCAATAAGCTGAGCAAGCGGATTTTCCGGATTTTGAATAGTGTCAAAATTTGTAAAGAATTCTAGAGCAAAATATCATTGTAGTGTTTGCTTTTGTGAAACGAACTTACACTCAAACGTAACTTCGAAATTTATTTTATTTAAAATAATCGTACCTTCAACAACGAATGCTGGCAACTCCGGCTGAAATTCCTATCGTTCTGTCGGAAACCGATTACTTTTTCTCCAGCCCTCGCCTGTTACGGGAAACGTGCTCGCCGTTCTGACGAAATTTTACTTTTTAATTTGACACAGTGCAATTAAAGTGAATACCGAAAATGCTGCGTGTTTCCAAGTTGTTGCCCGGTCTTGTGCGCCAAGCCGGCGTTGTGCCCACAAATGCATCTAGTGCTTCTAGCATGTTCCGCGTAAGTACCACCACCGCCGTCTTTACATAATAGTCGGAGCGGCATGTTCGGCTCGTCTGCGGGTCATGTTTTGCGCGAACATTCCATAAAGATCTATGCATTCTTTCCTCTTTGCAGTGCCTGCCAGGTGCAAGCAATGGACTGTGGGGCCAGCAGCGCTACAAGTAAGTGAACTTTCAATAATTTACATAAGAGTCACAAGAAAATGTATGAAGAATGAAACGGATGCCGCCGACTGACCGGTCAGTCCCATAGCTAGTCGTAGGGCTGTGCTTATGTAATGGAAATGCCAAAAATATATTAGTTTCCAGCAGCAGCTCGTTGTTGCATCACAATGGATGCCAAGAGTTCAGCTTCTGATAATTGGAAGCATCTGGAGCGTGCCCAAGCAGAGATAGAGGCGCGGCCTATTCGCTTATCAAAGCTCCTTGCCGGCGTTATCATTTTTCGAGTGTGCGCCATATGCTCATGAGCAATCCATATTTCACTCTTTTTTTTGTAGGTCTGGCGAGGTCAAGGGTGCTGTCATTGGCATTGATTTGGGCACCACCAACTCCTGCCTGGCCGTCATGGAGGGCAAGCAGGCAAAGGTCATTGAGAATGCCGAGGGCGCCCGCACCACGCCCTCCCACGTTGCCTTCACCAAGGATGGCGAACGCCTGGTGGGCATGCCCGCCAAGCGTCAGGCTGTGACCAACTCAGAGAACACTTTCTACGCCACAAAGCGCCTGATTGGCAGACGTTTCGACGATCCCGAAGTGAAGAAGGACATCAGCAATCTGTCCTACAAGGTCGTCAAGGCCTCGAACGGAGATGCCTGGGTCTCGTCCACCGATGGCAAAGTGTACTCCCCCTCCCAGATTGGCGCCTTCGTTCTGATCAAGATGAAGGAGACGGCCGAGGCATACCTGAACACTCCCGTTAAGAACGCCGTGGTGACTGTGCCAGCCTACTTCAACGACTCACAGCGTCAGGCCACCAAGGATGCTGGACAGATTGCCGGTCTCAATGTTCTGCGTGTGATCAACGAGCCCACAGCAGCGGCCCTGGCCTACGGCATGGACAAAACAGAGGACAAAATGTAAGTCCTTCGATGCTCCGTTGTCTGCCTTTGGGTGCGGAAGTTTCATTACTTTCATTTGTTTATATTTATAGCATTGCTGTTTACGATCTGGGTGGCGGCACTTTCGATATCTCGATTCTGGAAATCCAGAAGGGAGTCTTCGAGGTCAAGTCCACCAACGGCGACACCCTGCTGGGCGGTGAAGATTTCGATAATCACATTGTCAACTTCCTGGTGGCAGAGTTCAAGAAGGACACTGGCATTGACATTCGCAAGGACAACATTGCCATGCAGCGCCTGAAGGAGGCGGCCGAGAAGGCCAAGTGCGAGCTGTCCTCCTCCCAGCAGACAGACATCAATCTGCCCTACCTGACCATGGACTCGGCCGGTCCCCAGCACATGAACCTGAAGATGACACGCTCCAAGCTGGAGAGTCTTGTGGGCGATCTCATCAAGCGCACCATTCAGCCCTGCCAGAAGGCGCTGTCCGATGCCGAAGTGGCCAAGTCTGAGATTGGAGAGGTTCTGCTGGTTGGTGGCATGACGCGCATGCCCAAGGTTCAGTCCACCGTGCAGGAGCTGTTCGGACGCCAGCCCTCGCGCTCCGTTAATCCCGATGAGGCTGTGGCCGTCGGTGCCGCCGTCCAAGGCGGTGTCTTGGCTGGAGATGTCACTGATGTGCTCCTGCTCGATGTTACTCCCCTGTCGCTGGGCATTGAGACCCTTGGCGGAGTGTTCACTCGCCTGATTTCGCGCAATACAACGATCCCCACCAAGAAGTCGCAGGTCTTCTCGACAGCCAGCGATGGCCAGACCCAGGTCGAAATCAAGGTGCACCAGGGAGAGCGTGAAATGGCCAACGACAACAAGAAGCTGGGCTCCTTCACACTGGTCGGCATCCCACCCGCACCCCGCGGTGTGCCCCAGATTGAGGTTGTCTTCGATATCGATGCCAACGGCATTGTGCACGTTTCGGCCAAGGACAAGGGCACCGGCAAGGAGCAACAGATAGTCATTCAGTCGAGCGGCGGTCTGAGCAAGGACGAAATCGAGAACATGATCAAGAAGGCCGAGGAGTACGCCAGCGCCGACAAGATCAAGCGCGAACTGATCGAGATCGTCAACCAGGGCGAGAGCATAGTGCACGACACTGAGACCAAGATGGAGGAGTTCAAGAGCCAGCTGCCCGCCGAGGAGGTATGCAAAAGCTCACAACAGGGGTCTCTTGTAGGGTTTACTAATCCGATTTACTTGCAGTGCGAGAAGCTGAAGAAGGAGATTGCCGATCTGCGCACGTTGCTGGCCAACAAGGAAACCGCCGATCTGGAGGAGGTCAGGAAGGCCACCAGCTCGCTGCAGCAGGCCTCACTGAAGCTCTTCGAGATGGCCTACAAGAAGGTATGTTGTCTGAGCATATGATCTGTGTCTTAACAGTTAATCAATTGGTTTCCTCTGTGTTTCCTCAGATGTCCGCTGAGCGCGAGAGCAGTGCTGGTGCCGGGTCCACCGAAAGCGCTGGATCCACCGATAGCAGCAGTTCAGGCGACGCATCGGGCGATAAGAAGAAGGAAGACAAGAACTAAATTAGGCAACCATAGTTATAGTTGTTGTTCCCCCTATTTAATGATAGCCCCTTCTGGATTTCTATTAAGTTTTACGTTAAACATAACTACATCATATTCCTTTTCCAAATCATAAACCACAACCGGCATTTACCCCCAACAAGTGTGACGAAAGTGACGAAACCCAGAAAGAAGATCGCGATCCAGCGATCGATTGCATAAAGTTTTTATTGTTTATTATGGAATCGATCGATGGAGCTGTCTGCGGCGATGGTGCTGTGTTCCCTGTAAGATTTTGCTTATATTTACGTTTATTCTAACTACCGTCTAGTTGTACGATAACCGATCACAGCGCAAAACACGCGACAGTCTGGTAGGGTCATAGGTCATACTATAGCTAAATTTTGGTACGTTGGTTTCCAGTGGACAACCAACCGACAATCGACACTGGGTAAAATGCAAATTAAATTTAAATATCGATGTAAACTTAAAATAAACAAACAAAACCAAACACACACATATACAAATAGAAGTGTTTTAATTTGAAATTTACTTGATAATACAAATTCCATACATCAATTCAAAGAAGTCTTAAACAATGACAAACATAAATAATCTTAGGTCTACGAACAAATTCTTTGTACAATCGAATAACTAACTTTGATCGCGATTTCTTAGCCTATACAATGGTTTATTATGATCTAGTTTAATTCTATTTTATCGATATCGTATGCTATGGCAGTGCTGTCTACATGGCTCCGCTCTGCAGCTTGTAGAGCGTGTAGTAGAGTCCGCGATTCTCCAGCAGATCTTTGTGGGAGCCGGTCTCACAGACGACGCCGTTCTCAAACACAAAGATCACATCCGAGTGGACAACGGTGGACAGTCGATGGGCTATGCTGATCGTGGTGCGACCCTCGGATGCGGCATCCAGCGCATCTTGGACAACCTGCCAAAGGATAAAGCAAAGGATGAAGAATACTGCAAGCAGTTGCTTAGAGGTATGGACCCACCTTTTCGCTCTCGGCATCCAGGGCAGAGGTGGCCTCGTCGAGCAGCATGATCTTGGGGTTACGGATGAGGGCGCGCGCAATGGCAATGCGCTGCTTCTGACCGCCAGACAGCTGGGCTCCCTTCTCACCCATTCGCGTGTCGTAACCCTAAGGGGGGAAAGTCACAGATTAGAGACTAATCTTTGGAGGGAAAGCTGATTTCTTACCAGTGGCAGATTCGCAATGAACTCGTGAATATTGGACTTCTTGCAGGCTGACATGATCTCCTGGTCGGTGACAGATCTCGCATTGTCGCCGTAGGCAATGTTTTCCCGGATGGTGCGATCGAAGAGGATCGGCTCCTGCGATACGATGCCGAGTTGCTGGCGCAGATTCGACATTGAGACATCTCGGACATCATGCTCATCGATGAGCGCGGCGCCCTCGTCCACGTCGTAGAAGCGCTGGATCAGCTGGATGCAGGTGGACTTGCCGCAGCCGGAGGGACCCACCAGGGCCACCTTTTGGCCCTTCTTTACGCCCAGCTCCAGACCCTTGAGCACCTGGATCTCCCTGCGTGTGGGATAGCTAAACTCAACCTTGTCGTAGGTGACGTTGCCCTGGCAGTGCCATGGCTCGTGCGACACTCCCGGGCGGTTCACAATCGTTGGCTCGCGACGCAGGAACGTGAAGATTGTCTTGGCGGCAGTGATTCCCTTCTGCATGTTGGGGGCAAAGGCCAGAGCGTTGGCTATCGACGCCGTGCCCATGATCAAGGCCTGGGATACTCTGAAAGAAAAGGTAAACTGTAGAACAGCTATTCTCTCTCGATCTACACTCTTTCGGGCACTTACTTGAAGACATCTCCGAACTCGATGCCCCGATTGATCACGCACCAGGTGCCGTAGTACATGCAGGCGGCATACGCGAAGAACATGAGGGAGCGGGCAAGGCCATAGACCAGGCCACGGAAGTGGGTGTTTCGCTTGGCTATCTGTGGGGGGATCGATTAGTTGCTGTTCGAGTTGCACAGGTTTTCGGAGCTACTCACTTCGACGGACGGGACGAGCATGCCGATGTAGGTACGATGGAACATCTCCTCGCGTCCTAGGGAGGCAACGGTGCGGATGTTGGAGACCACCTCGACTGCCAGCTTGGTGCAGTTCTCCATGGTCTTGGCCGTGCCCATGTTCTCCTGGGCCATGAGCGTGCGCTGCATGTAGAACGAGATGAGGATGAAGGGCGTGAAGGCGAGAGCGACCAGACCCAGGCTCCACTCGTAGTACATGGACAGACCGATGCCGAGGGCCAGTGTAGAAATAGACTGAATGATCGTGCCGATTCTCTGGCCAGTTGCCTGCGTAAATCAATTGAAAAGATAGCCATCAGCTGGGGAATAATGAATTAGTTGAATGGCAAAACTTACGCCTTGGACAGCGGCTGCATCGCCGGAGAGTCGGGCGCAGAGGCTTCCAGTGCCGTTGGCTTTGTCGTCAAACCAGGCCACCTCCTGATTCAGCATCTTCTCGAACATGAGGCCACGCAGGCGCTCCGTGAGTCGCTCGCCGGCAATGCCAAAGAAGTAAATCTGCAGGAAGGTGGCAATGCCCACGACTATGCCGGCAATCAGGAAGTAGAGACTGTACTGGTTGCTGTTCTCGCGGACATACTCGTCGTTGTTCTTGACGGACAGCACCTGGAGGATGCTGCCGAAGAGCACCGCAAAGATGGGCATGGCACAGCCCATAATCACGGAGGAGATGCAGCCAACGGTGATCTGTGCCCACTCCGGGTGGCTCATTTTCATCACCTCCGCCATGGGCTTGACCTCGTTGGGGTCCTTCACCTTCTTCTTCTTCTTGTCCTTTGTGACGGCCTCTGGTTCCTCCTCGTCCACCTCCTCCAGCACCTGGATCTCCTCCTCGTCCTCGTCCTTGATGTCGAAATTCTTGTAAATGTCGCCGGTGGGGCTCATCACGGTGCCATCATCCTCGCCCAGCTGTGTGGTTACCAGATTGAAGTAATGATTCTTCAGCATCATCAGCTCCTGGTGCGTGCCGCTCTCCACTACCTCGCCCTTGTTAATCACCACAATCTTGTCCGCGCGTCGCACCGTCGACAGCCGATGAGCCACAATGATGGTGGTGCGTCCAGCGCTGACCTTCTCCAGGGCAGCCTGCACCTTCGCCTCACTGGCGGTGTCCAGGGCCGAGGTAGCCTCGTCCAGCAACAGGATCTCCGGGTCGCGTATCAATGCACGTGCAATGGCAATCCGTTGCTTCTGTCCGCCAGACAACTGAGCTCCCCGCTCGCCCACCAGCGTCTCATAGCCGCGTGGCAGCTTCTTGATGAACACAGCCGCATTGGCAGCCTCGGCTGCCGCCTCGATGTCAGCATCGGTGGCGTCCTCGCGCCCATAGCGGATGTTCTCGTAGATGGATGTGGCGAAGAGCACGGGCTCCTGGCCGACGACGCCGATGCGGGAGCGCAGCCAGTTGATGTCAATGTCGCGCAGGCTGTGGCCGTTGAAGTAGAGATCGCCGGCGGAGGGGTCGTAGAAGCGCTGCAGCAGCTGGATGCACGTGGACTTGCCGCAGCCTGAGGGTCCGACCAGGGCCACAGTCTGACCGCGATGGATCTTCAGGTTGAGACGATTCAAAATGGGAATCTCGCTGCGCGTCGGATACTGGAACTCGACGTCCTTGAACTCGATGGTGGTGAGGGGCTCGTTGAGGCTCTTGCCCTGATGGCCGATGGGATTGATGGTTGGGATCTGCTCGATGATGTGGAAGACCTTGGCGCAGGCGCCTTTGGCAATGCCAAATGCCTCGATGTAAGGTGCGGCCATGCCGATGTTCATAGATCCCATCATGACGGAGAAGAAGACAGTAATCATGGTGCCGGCGTCGTAGCTGGCGTAATACGGATCGTGGTAGCCCTTGATCACCAGTCCAACGCCATACCAGAAGGCCAGGGCGTACGAGGCGTAGATGAAGAACCAGAGCATGCCGAAACCGATGCCGGAGAACATGTTGCGCTTGATGTTGAGCAGCTTGGCGGCCACAACACGTTCCTTGTAGGCCGACACCTCCTTGCCCTCTCCCTCGAACGCCTTCACAGTGCGAATGCCGGACAGAGCGCCCTCGGCCACGACTGCAGCTCCAGCGTATTGGGTCACCTCTTGCTTGGCCAACCTGGCCGTGGCCACCGACACCAGACCCATTGCGACGAAAGTCAGCGGCAGGCTCGTGAGGCACACCAGCGAAAGCTGCCAGCCCTTGACAAATGCCAGCACCAGGGAGCCCACAAAGGCCACAAGGTAGTGGATGAACATGACGACCTTTTCGGCGAGGCCATCCTCCATTTTGGACAGATCCCTAAGGGGCAGAGATGAGTTAAGAGGATAGTTTGGTGTATGCTTGGGAAGCAACTTACTCGTTCATGCGACTGGCCACTTCGCCGCTCTGGTTGAAGTCATACCAGCTCATGTCCTGGTGCAGGATGGAGCGGAAGAACTTGGATCGGATGGTCAGAATCTGATTGTGGGCGGCGTAGTTGAAGCAGGTGATGGATAGATAGGAGCACACCAGCATCACAATTCCAATGTAGGTGTTCTGCAGCGAGAACTCGCGCACCTTGTCCAGCAGCAAGTCTCCCTGGTCATCGCCGGCACGCTGGTACGTTCTACCCTCAACTGTGCCGCCGAAATCGATCATGTTCTACAGGTTAAGATATAAATGTAAGAGGGGAACACTCTAATCACTGCACATTTCACTTACATTTGCCAAGTTGCCGAAGATCAAACTGTTGGCTGGAGTCGTGAGACCTGTGGCCACGGCAGACAGCAGTCCGATGATGTAGAGTGTGCGATCCTTGGTGGTGGCATAGCGGAACATCTGGAAGTAGCCCACCTGCTTGACCTCCTCCTTGTACGAGCCATCGTCCTTCTCCTCCTCTTCTGCCTTGTCATGATTGGAATTCTTATTCGTCTTGTTGGGTGCACTGCAATAAAGGGCGAGCACGCACGCCACTCATCGGTGATTATTACAGTTTATCTGTGTTCTATTGACGCCATAACGCCATGAACGTGAACCCGAACCCCAATAGATATAGCCAACCGAGGCACGCCATTGCGAATTTCTTATCGCCATATGACACCAGTCCCTACACAGCCCACATATCAGCGCGCGACTACTACACATTGGTTTTGCCATTATCAAACATCAAATTGAAGATACGCGCATATGTATGTTTGTATGTGTGTGCATATGTAGTAGTACGGGCTATACCTACTATTATTATATTGAGCCCGCAGACCCTGCGCTATTGTGTTTTTGTTTTCCAAATTTATTGCATTAGGCATCGATAAAAGATAAACGAACGAATGTTAGCAGCGGCGCAACTGATACTCTACCTTACGAGTTTGTATGGTTGTCGGCGAAACGGTTTCTCTTTCTGCAGAAGCGCATTAAAGTGTGTAGAAATTGCGTGTCTAACTCAAGGTGAATTTAGCAATGAGGTGAATTCCGCTTTTCAACTCGCTGCTCCCGGCTCTTGGTGGTGTTTTTTTGTTGTTTTATGCATGCCTACTGACAAACCCAGTTCAATATTCTTAGAGTAAGATAAAGGTGAAAGCCTTGTGATAAAGATGAATTTATTTATGACGTCATGTTTTCTCTGTAAATTCCCCTTAAAAAGGATGGTCTTCAACAATGGGAATTTATTTAGAAAAATTTTACTAAATTCACCTTGGTTTTCCTCTCAAAAGAGAGCAGAGAAGATGTGGTGAAATCACGTAGCTTGAGCGAAAGGTGAATTCACTTGGGATTTACCACGTAAATTCACATTGCTTGAGGCATACACTTTGCGCTCACGACACCCAAAACTTTGCAAAAATTATCTCAAGAAATGCTCGAATTACAATTATTCAGCTGATTTATTTATGCTGGTATCAATGGTAAGCTTTGTCACTTGTTTGTTCCCGTATCTGCACGCCGGGAGCAGAAGGCTTGGGTGCCTTCGAAAGGGTATCACAAGGCCGTCACTTTAATGTTTATTAGTTTGCAATTAGCAATGTCATCGTTAAAATGCACTTTCCGTAAAAGGTGAAAAAACTTCTTCGGCATTTGTTGCAGACAACAACGGCATTGTTATGAATATTTCACAACACAAATTAATGAAAGAATTTCCTTTCATTATGCATAGAGGGGGGAACTAAACGATCACTCAATTTCTGAATGGGCTACAAGTACTCTGAACTTTAATCACTGTTGTTGCTGCTCCACACTTAATCTTTCTTCAAACATTTCACAATGATTCACATGGACACTTGTGGAGGAGTAAGTCCTTTGATCTGTTATATGTTGCAACTTACAAGCTCTTTGAGTCTTTATCCTGATCTTCGAATGCAGATGATCCCAGGACGATGTTTGATTTGTACTGCAAACGCGATTTATCATCGTCCTTGCCGACGACGCCATTCGAGGCGGTCATCCTGGTGTATGTAAGTTTCTATGGAAAATTCGCACTATCGATCAATATCAATGTTTAAGTTTAGGTTTTCAGAGACGTCCTGGTGGTAGCGCTGGGCAAAAAAGACTATTAAAATGTGTGCACAGGCGCGGGCATTTATATATGCAGAAAGCGCCGAGCAGGCAAAAGCCATAGAATGCGGGCCTTATCACGTCTGATAGTGCTTATCGACCATGTTAATTGAACAAGTGCCCAATTCTTGAGACTAACGGTGATTCTGGTCTGCTGGCGAAATACCTGCCCAGACATTCAATGGAAATAAATGACCACAGCACGTGAAAGCATGAAATGAGAGCTGCTCCCAATAGAATTTTATAATGTGACGATGGCAGAATAGGCTTTTTACCAATGGGTTTTTGAACGCTCATTGAGGTGGGATGTCCTCAAAGCCAGCTCTTGGCAACTGTCTATTTTTTAAATACTCATTGATCTATTGGGTTCCGAATTTGATAGGATATCAGGGGAAACACTATATATACCCGCGTAAATGCCATAAATCCAATAATTGCACATTGAAGATACGCATACAATCGATCATGGCAAAGCATTTTCCATAGATTGCGCACATTGTGTTGAATATTTCATCATCTGGTAGATGTCCTTCTTCCTGACATATCCAAAAGAAAGCCCATCGATTCAAATTGATTTGAAATGGCCTATAAAAGCGCTTTTTATATGTAAAAAGATAAAGAAGTCTTTGCCGTTTGCCAGATAAGTTAAGTCATCGTTATCACCAGTCTATGAATGTATTATGAGTAAGTGCTGTATCGATTGCTTTGATTTTGGGGAATGACAACCCAACCTCAGCTATGGTATGATGAGAGATGGAGGAGAGAGTGCTGCCGGAGGAGGAGGGCCACAAACACACACGCAAAACGGAATATCTTATCCTTATCGGGACTTCCTCACGCGCCCAAATATATTATACAAATCGAATTAGATTCGATTAGAGCCCCGACTATGACGTTGAGCGCGTGAGCAAGCCATGGACATTACTCGGCAGTTTGTACGTGTTCCGTGTTCCGATGGGAATCGCTTGGCAGATATGAAATTAAGCAAATCCAGTAATGACAATTTATTGTAGATTTCGAAAAGAGCCATACACTCGAGACTTCTGTATAATTGCTGCTATCTCTGGACGACACGGTTTGCAGTGATTCAATTGCCAGACTAGGAGATCCTCATGACCATGCGCAGCGCATCGCGATTGATTTTGGCCTGCTTGAGTATGTGACCCTCCACAAAGATGTCCGACTCGTACTGCAAATAGTTTACGCACTTGTCCACGTACAGCAGGGACTCCTCCAGCCGCTCCTTGGGCGACAGACTCGTCTCCAGGGACACGCGACGTGTCTGCTCGGCGATGGCCGAGTGCAGCTCAAAGCAGAGCGTGCCGAGTGTGCGTACCTCACCTGTGTGCATAATAAAACAGAACAAAGCACTTTAGATAAGGCTGCCCCAAGGCAATGTCCGATAATGGCACTTACATGGCGCAAGGGTCTCGTATAGCTGTACGAGCTCCGAGGAGAACTGCAGCTTCAGGGCCAACTTATCGTCGGCTAGCACCATCAGTTCCTGCTGATCCTTGGCCAGCAGCTGGACGAGCAGTATCTTCACCTCACTCATGTGAAAGTGACGCGGCGGCAGCCACTTTTCATAGTGCTTTAGGTATCTGCAGAAGGAAGATAAATGAGAACGAGTTGGCAGCCCCTTTCCAACACTGGCGGCATTCACTCACTTTAAGCCGTTTTCCGCAGTCTTCTCCATGGTCTGCAGGTCTTTGCCCGCTCGCTCCAGTATGCGATCTATGTAGTGTCTCTGCACCTGCTTCTGGCACTCGCGGCACCTGCGAAGCAGCAACAAGGCGTGAAGATAACTATATAAAATGTAGCTACGGTCACTCACTTCCAACTGCCATTCCAATCGTCCGACTTGCTGGGCAACATGAGACCATCGCAGCGGCTGTCCTCACACTTGATGGCGCTGTAGTAGGTGCCCAGCTCCGTGACATCCGCACAGCGCTCGCAGGCGCACTTGAAGAGCTTCGTCTGAACGAGATGACGCTGCCGGTCGGCAGTGCCCCACATGGCGTCCGAGTAGCAGATGCTCAGATGGGAGTTCTTCTTGATTTCGCGCGGCGCCCACAGGATGCAGTGTCCGTTCTTGTTGAAGCTCTTGGCCAGGTTCGGCATGCAGGAGTGCTCCGTGAAGGAGGCCGTGTAGAAGACGGCCACGTGTGGGGGATCCGAGGTGGGAACTTCGTGGCCATTGATCTGCAGGGCGCCCACAGCTTTCATCACTTCCTCCTCGCTGAATCTCTCCGTCTTGAAGAACCTGCAATCGATTGGGTTATAATCTCGGTCAGAGTACCGCCAGCTGGCTGCCTACTTGGGTATGAACTGGCCAATGCTGGCGAGATCCGCCTTCCATTGGTTGGAGCCGCGCCTGGTGGACTCCAGCGACTCGAGCTCCTGGAACTTGCGCGCCTTCTCCGGGCTCGTCTCGCCGATGAGCAGGCAGCGCACGGTGCTCACGCAGGTGTACAGCGGATGGGAGCCATTGAATTCGTGCACATTCACCTTCTGGCCCCGCTGCTGGGTGAGCTGACACTCGGCCCGATGCTCCTCGAGCGACTTGCACTCGGGGCCACACAGCGGCCAGCCGCACAGGTCGCAATCGATGTGATCCTCCGGCTCGATGCTGTTCAGGCAGCCCATGCAGACAGGCGGCGTGATCTGTGCTGGTCCCCGCACCAGCGGCGCCTCCTTCAGTATGATCTCGTGCGGCTTTATGTTGCGCGTGGCCACCAAGTGTCGCCCGAGCAGCTCATTGTGGGCAATCTGCAAGCGAAAGTGATTCAGGTTGAGGTTATGTCGTTTGCGGTGGGAAACTTCGGGAAAGTTCTTGCCTTAAACGGATGGCAGCTGGATTTGTGCGCCTTCCAGTCCTGCTTCTGATGCTGCACACTGCAGTAGGACACCTGATTGCAGTTGGAGCACTTGCTCTTGGTCGGCTGCTCGCACACATTGCAGGGATTCATCGCAATGGAGATGCTTTTCCAACGAGATTCTCCAACACACTAACAGCGCCCAGCATGTACACACGTATCAGCGCGGTGTGCATCCACACGAGAGGTACACGATTCGCTGGGCCTCTGCCTCTTGAAACTGTGCCGCCGAGCTGTCGGGCAGTCATTAGAAGAGCACATCTGTGTGGTAGAGGGGTGTGCGGGCTCTATAAATAGCCCACTGTGGCACTATGTGGAGTGGACCAATGCACACTCATGTGTGGCCGAGGCAGCCACCCTAAAAGTAGCCTTTAAAACATTTGCCAACATCGCTAGCTGGTCCGTGGTTGATGCATGCATAATCTGATTTATTTTCCAAATTCAATTAAATCCTTCAATGTTATGTACAATCGTTTGAGTGCTCTCGTGTAGGCAAGGAGCGGGCCTTGCCTGTCTCAATTATAGCTAGTAAAACTAGAAACTTGTATGCGCATTGCAATACTCAATAATCAACTCATAAATACAATTTTTACACAATTTATATAGCCTCCACCCAGCTATACACTGAGGTATATAACACTAATGGCGCTTCGGTTTGCGCCTAAACTTTGATTGTGGCCTGTTTTTGGGCTTGGGAGCTGCTCGCGCCGTCGATCAAATATCAGTCTCGTCCGCCGTGCCATTGGGCTCGCGCACCGTCACAAACTTTTGCAGCGTGACGTTCTCCTTGTTGTTGGTCTTGCTGCCGCTGACACTATTCCGCCGCTTTCCCTTCTCCCTCGTCTTCTCCGGCAAGCCGTTGACCTGGAAATTGTCGCTTTGGAATGGTATCGATATTGGTATGCTGTATTCGCTCTGAAATGCTGTGGTCTTCTCCTTCTCTTTCTCCTTTTTCTTTTCCTTCTCTTTATCCTTTTCCCGATGGTCTGCTGCAGCGGGTGGCTCCGCATTGGTATTGGCATTGTAATTTCCTGAAAGTGCAAAACATAAATGAGAAACTACTCTCTGTGGCCGATTTGGGGAGTGCCTACCTTTCGCTCCAAACATGTCCGTGTGCTTGAAGCTGCTGCGATTGCGCTTCCCTCGCTTTCGCATGTTCAGCCGCAAGGCAGTCACGCTGGTTCTGCTGCGCTTCGATTTGGGCGTGTTGTGCTGCTCGGGTATGGGTGTTGTCTCAACAGTTTGCGGTGGCTTTGGCGAGGGACCGGGAACGGGACTCACACTTGGACTGGGTGTGGTGCGGCGTCCTCGGCTGCTCTCGGTGTCGGAATGATTGCCCTGATAGCTATCGGCCGTAATATCTTCCTCTTCCGCTTCGGGCTCCTGCGCGTCATAGCACTCGGCATCCTGTTCGATGATTTCGATCTCCTCGTCGCCGTCTTCGTCATCGGAGAGAGCCTGTCGCAGCAAGATCTCCGGTCCGCCGCCATAGATGCCATGCAGAAGCCGCCAGGAGCGTGCATTGAGCTGCGCATAATCGGATCCGATTCTCACACAGCGAATGGTGCAGCTGCTGTCCGTGGATGCGCAGATGCCATCGTTCTTGATGGGGCCCGGCTCCTTGGAGGTCTTGCCGCGTGAAAAGTTCTGCCAGGAGCGCAGCCAGGGCATGTCAATGGCATAGATGGCAGATGAATCGAACTCGCTTTGCAGCCCATTCAATCTTGTGAACTCGTTGAGCTCGTGCTGCTGTCGCCGGCAGAGCGCCTCGGCCGCCCGCTTGCAGATCTCGCACTCAAAGAGAATGTTCACTGGCGGTCCACCGCCAAAGTTTTTGCACAAAAAGTCCCACAGGGGCTGGGAAATGGGCACGGCAATCTGGCTGATCATGGGTATCTTGGAATGTAGGACGCCGCCGTGGGGACACAGCATTTCCTGGTTATTGATGGGGCCCGGCTCGGAGAAGGTGGCCAGCCGGGAGATCCACTCACGCGTCACATAGAACTGAATGTCCGAGTCGCAGAGCGGATGCGCATTGGACAGATGTACGGCTTCCTCGCGAATGAGCTTCATCAGTGGATTGTGCTTTTGGTAGAAGAGTACGTAGGCCTGGCAGTTCTGCACCACTTCGGGATTCACCTCGCTCACGAACTGATCGTCGAACTCGTACCAGCGTCCGTTCAGAGCGTTGCGTGCATAGCAGGTGTAGTGGCCACCGCCGACGGTGCCATGGTGGCAGATCACGGACGAAAGATTGTAGATGGGCACCTCGCTCTTGCACAGTTTGTGCACGTACGGCCGCATGTCGAAGCCCTCCAGGGGGAAGTAAACGTGCGAGGATATCTTCGAGCTGTAGGACAGATCGTGTCGGAAGCGCTTCAGGTGGATGCACAGCACCTCGGGCAGGTTGAGGACACGCGAGTACTTGATGCCCGTACGCAGTTTGTTGCATCGCGAGCAGCTGAAAGGAAATGCCGACAATTAGGCATCGAATCGAGATAACTGATTGGAGCAGACTGTCACCTGTACATGTTGTCGCCCTTGAGCTCATCCGCACTGAAGAAACTGGCCATGCAGTCGTAGAGTGTGACCGAGGGTCCGTACAGCCACGATCGGAACACGCCCCACATCCACGTCAACCAGCCGTCATTGGTTCTGCTCGACGTTTCGGCGGCACTCAGACTCTGGACACTTATGCTGTGTGTCTGGTGCAGCATAGTGAGGAAGTCTCGTGTGGGAATGGGCAGTGAAAGGTCCTGGAATGTTTCCTGTCGTGAGGACACGCGATCGCAGGTAAGGCACTGAACAGCGGACAGCAGTTTGCCGTCGAACACGTCGCTGATGATGGAACGAGCTGACTCTACCGGTGGGGTCTGCTCCGGTGATGTTTCACGCTGCTTCTGCTGACGCTGTTGCTGTTGCTTTGGAGCAGACTCTGGCATCTGGGTAGTGCTGGAACCCACGGCAGTTCGGCTTGGCGTAACAAAGTATTCGGTGTTCATATGGACTTCCCCCGTGAATTCCGACATGCTGCTCTCACACGTTTCATAGTCGCTTTCAGAGTCTGCCGTCGAATGCGAGGCGGGCGTCACTTCGTCCTCGTTGTCGTCGTCAGTTTCGTTGGGCTGATTATTCTGCTGCTGTGGCGATTGTTGCTGCTGCTGCGGCTGTACAAAAACTTGCTCCGTCAGCTCCTCATGCAGCTGATCCATGAAGCAGCGAAGGAACTCCTGCGTGTCATGCTGCTGGTAGCCGCGAAACATCGGATGCACCGACCGTATGCCATACAAAATGCCACGCGGTGCAATGTATTCTGGAAAACAAAATTTGCTTATGGCATTTTGATCATTTCAAAAACGAATTTCTACCTTTGGGATCTTCCATCTCTGTCCAGATTTCCTGCATCAGGCGCCTGTAGCTCTTGGCCAGCCCTGCTGGCTTGCAGATACGGGCAAGCGCACTCTGATCCGCAATGTACTCCACCAGATCGCTGCAGTTGATGAAGTAGTGCGTCAGAGGCGGCAAATTGCTCAGCGCTTGGATCGCCGAGTTCATGTAGCAAGTGTTGGCAATGTTGTGCAGTCCGACGAGGCCTGTCCCGGACCCGACGACATCCTCCTCCACGCCCTCGTCTCTCTGGGCAAGCGAGCTCAGCGAGCCACTGAAGAGTGCTTCGTGGGAACTCATGTTTCTTTCGTGTGAATAGGGGTCATGGTCGGCATCTGCCATGGCGTGTCCGTTTGCGTGCTGGAAGGGCAAAGGACGAACAATTTCACACGCTTGTCAATGAACAAAATCGAAAGTCATGTAATAGAGTTCACTTCTGATTGGTCAAAACAATGCGAACGAAAGGGAGACAGCTCACCTTTTGCGCCAGATCCGACTCCACGGTACGATTATTGCTTTCTACATGTGTACTTTGCGATTTTGTGTTAAATCCAAAGCTCATTCTATTTATTGGCCTGTTGGTTTCCAAATATATTTGTATATTTTGTATTTTTATTGAGAATTTGGATTTTAAGGGGGGACGGACGAGCAGCAACCGATAGCGCCAATCGATGAGTCGTCGTTGACTATCGCAGTCAAGGCGATGCGCAAAATTACTGTGCTGCGTGACAAAAACATGTAATAGTCCCATGACAGTTGCGTCTGTGAGCAAAAGCGAAACAAACAGCCTGCCAAATATACTCAGTAAGTTATTTAATTATTTGATTATTTGCGTATTTCACTGCACTTCAAGACCAGCATAGTCTGGCAGCGCATCGATTGTTATGTTACTATCGGTTGCCCCGATACAGTGACTTCAAAGAAGGTATATTTAGGTATATTTTTAATGGTATCACTCAAATTCGCGGTCACACTGATACTAATGCACACGAAATGTGTATACAAAGATTCTAATATTAATTTTTCATGTGTGATAACGGCAAAGTGTTTAGTTTGAGACCGTTTTATTGACCGCTTAAAGGCAAGCTTCGACCACAGCAATCGCGCAATGGCCAGCATATTATAGTTTTTCCTGCTGCGGCTGCTGGAGGAGGCTCTGCTCTAAAACGGTAACAGCCCTGCCTTTCCATCCCCTTGTGTAACAGCCCTGCCTCCATTGCCTGCTGCAGCTCCTGGCGAGTTCAAAAGTCAAAATAAAAAGGATCAATGTGAATAAGAAATTTGTGAGGCATAAACTGGTGTTAAGCTATGCAGCAAAACATTCGATTAAGGTCGTCGGTGCTTTTTAGAAAACATTCCAGTTGAACCAGTTGATTTTCCAACGAAAACAGAGGCCCGAAATGCTCACCCATTATAATTATAGTTTTAGCTAATCGCGGACAGTCGTGCTCGGCGACGCGGCTTGTGGGTCAATAGGAAAAATTGAAAAGCACTCGTGATGACCCTGGAAACGCAGCCCGTTGGTGGCCTGGGCGATGGCAAAATCGCCGGACTGTACGATCTGGAGGAGACACTGGGCTCGGGCCACTTTGCCGTTGTGAAGCTGGCGCGTCACGTGTTCACCGGGGCAAAGGTGGCGGTGAAAGTCGTTGATAAGACAAAGCTGGACGAGGTCTCCAAGACGCACCTGTTCCAGGAAGTGCGGTGAGTATAATACACACCAAAAGGCAGCCAGGAGTGTCGCATCAACTAATGTGCAATGTGTGACCTTGACCCACAACAGCTGCATGAAGCTGGTACAGCATCCGAATGTGGTGCGATTGTACGAAGTCATTGACACGCAGACCAAGCTGTACCTGGTGCTGGAGCTGGGCGACGGTGGGGATTTGTACGATTACATAATGAAGCATGAAGCCGGACTCAGTGAGGAGCTGGCGCGAAAGTATTTCCGTCAAATCCTACGTGCGATCACGTACTGTCATCAGCTCCACGTTGTGCACCGGTGAGTTCGCATACACGCCCACTGATAATACCAGCCCCCGATCAGCAATTTACGTAACTTTTCGTTTTCGTTTCGTTTCGCGACGCTGCTCGGCACACGCAATCACAGGGACTTGAAGCCTGAGAATGTGGTGTTTTTCGAGAAGCTCGGCCTCGTCAAGCTCACCGACTTTGGGTTCAGTAACAAGTTCTCGCCCGGCCAAAAACTGGAAACCTTTTGCGGCAGCCTGGCCTACTCGGCTCCAGAGATCTTGCTGGGTGATTCATACGATGCACCGGCAGTGGGTAAGTGTGTCCACTTGGTGTACAATTGATTCTTGATTTTGATGTTTTTATTTTGTCTTTTAGATATTTGGTCGCTTGGCGTCATTCTGTACATGCTGGTGGTCGGACAGGCGCCATTCGAGAAGGCCAACGACTCGGAGACTCTGACCATGATCATGGATTGCAAGTACACTGTGCCCGCGCACGTTTCGGCAGAGTGCCGCACTCTGATTGCTTCAATGCTGGTGCGGGATCCCAAGAAGCGAGCTACTGTGGAGGAGTTGGCCTCGTCGGACTGGCTAAAGCCAATTGACGAGCCGGACTCGACATCCACTGAGCATTTTCTGCCTTTGGTCAGCCGCGAGCAGCTCAGTGGAGAGGATCATGATTTTATCATACAGAAAATGATCAATGGAAATATTGCGTCCGAGGAGGAGATAGTGCAGTGAGTAGACCATCGCCACAGACCATTTTACGCCTGGTTAACCTTTGATTTTGCTTCCGAATCAGGGCTCTCGACAAGAACAAGTACAATCATATAACGGCCACATACTTTTTGGTGGCTGAAATACTGCTGCGAAGGCGGCGAGAGGAGCAGGCACAGAAACAGAAGTAAGTGCTGAATGCCACTCGAAAGGAGCGCACACACAATTAATATTCTTCTTTCACAGAGCGGGGGATGCGAGCCGCAAGCCAGTGGCTGAGAAACCCAGTCCCACAGAAGCACCCAAGCTTGTGCCCATCAGCATTAACGTGACACCCGCTGCCCAATTAGCAAACGACGGCGGCAAGCCCGTAAGTTCATACACTATCGATTAGTTTCCTGCCATTAATTACATTCCATTTTGCCTTCGCTTAGGACAAGCGGAGTCGCAAGTGCAGTATTGTGCGGGAGGAGGACGAGGAGGAGTCTGCCAGCGAGGGTTCGGTGGTGGGAAACGAGCTGAAGGTGACCACATCGCGGCTGGAGTCTACTTCTGAGGGACAAGTCAATCGGGCGGTGCAGGAGCGTACGAGCAACGTACTGCCCACTGCACCTGCCGCCGTGGGAGTGCCTAGGAATTCACGCACAAAGATTGTCGTTTCCGTAGATGCTACGTTGGCCCAGAAGCTCAAGCAAATGGAGAAAAGTGCCAAGATTGACGAGGACACTCTGAGAGGCCTGAAGGAGCTGGAGATTGGCAAGTTGAAGCCTTTGCCGAGCAGCAGCAAGAACCCGGTGCTCAGTCACCGTCGCACAAAACTCAACAAAGGCACACCGTCGTGCAGCAGCTCGGAGGCCTCGGACGATGACACAAAGACGCGAAACAAGAAAAAGATCAATAAATTCGTGGGCGACACTCCCACACGGTTTCGCATGCACCGGCGAGACTCGCACGACGACTCCAGCGACTCGCAGGATCAGCTCTATCCGCCGCCCGGTTCGGCCAGCGGTGCGGCAAATTTCATCTCGAAAAGCAGTGGCGTAAGCGGCAAGAAGGAAGGACAAGGACAATGCAAGGAGGTGAGTAAACCCCCGCTGAACTTTTTCCACCAGTAATCAAGATTATTTTCGATTTGCAGCCAAATAAATCTGAAGAAACTCGCAAATCTCACACACAACAAAAGAATAGAAAACAGCCGAAGGACCATGTGGACAAGCATTCCCAAGCTGAGAAGCAGCAATCGGTGGTAACGGAGGGTTCGACAGGAACGTCATCGACCAGGAGGCGGCGTATGCGCGAGAGCCAGTCGCTGGATCGCATCACAGAGGCTCAGGAATACGAGCTGCGTCACCGCAGCTACGCCGACGGCGAGGCGGCTTCCTCATCAACACAACATATCGATCAAAGATATTCACAATCCATATTAATTACCAACACATTCTCTGTTGCCGAAACAAAGGAAGAGTACGACGAGGATGAGGAGCCCGAGACGAAGCCCAGGACCGTTGCTGCAGCGGATCCTCATGATGCCAAGGACCAAATCATGAACACATTGAATGCAGCCAAAGCTACGCTTCAACAAGAGCAATATTTTAATAATAACACCAATCTTAGTAGGAACTTTAACAACAACAACAACAAAAACAATAGCCAGAGCAATAGCAAAAGCAACAAAAAGAAATCCAACGAAACACCAAAAGATATTTATAATCTAAACTCAATCGAGGAGATCGATCTGATTTTGGAAGATAAAAGCCTTACCAAAGCAATACACGTTACCGGCTCTAAATGCTTTGTGACCATGAAGAAGATTCGGCGGCTGGGAAAGTACTTTCCCGTTGTGAATTTCTCTTAAAAGATGCGGAAACGGAAACAGAAACATAAACATAAATAGAAACAGATACAAGTTACTTCATTTGCAAAGTGCATTCTAAATCTAAAAACTCGGTTAAGCGAAATATATTATGTAGCCAATATGCATGTGTATTAGAGCCCTGCATCAGTCCACAGTATTCATAAATTCACACAGCTATACTCCATGCCCCTTTTATGCGTTCGATCACTACGTAGCCGAATGCAAGCACTGCGGATTAATGTCAGCATGTGCTGCATTCGCAGGCCTCTAAGTTGACTCAAAACATGCAAGGGAAGGGAGAAATCCTCGTTCTGTTCGTTTTGGGCGAGCGATTTGATGTTATGCTAATTCTAACGGACCGAATCGATTCGGTTAACCGTTCATGCTGGGCTCTAATGTGTATTAATTTAACAAGTAAAGTTACCTTTATCCGAATACGATATATTAGAAATATGCGAGAATATATAAATTTAGTGGTAGCGGAATGTTTTTTTCTGTGGGCGTGGGCACTACATTTTGATATGTCTTTGGCAGAAAAGAAAATATAAATATATGGAAATAGGGTATACAAATTGCCATACTCTATACCTAACAGCAGACAAGCAGCAAATTGTCAAATACTTAGCAATCCATTCCCACTCACGTAACGTTTTATGCCAGTTTTATTATTTGACCTTTTTAGTTTTTAACTTAATTTGTAAACATTACAACAAAACGAAGTCTTGAAAACTAGCCAATCTTGTTGATGATTGATTACTAAATCGAATATTATTATAGTCTTAGCGCTGAGACGCCTAACTAGCTAGTAATATCAAAAAGAACATCAAAATCGAGAAAAATGATTTAAGACCTATGATATATTTACAGTATATTTTGAAAACGCAAGGGTATATTACCGAGGGACTGTCGGTATATTTAATCGATAATTCCTCGGTCACATATAAGTCAGCGGCCACACTGTTCGAAGGGAAAATGAATTTTTGCGAAAGGAAAATTGAGTAATTTCCCAATAATAAACAAAAGAATCTGTGTGGCAACTGCAGCTTCCATCAGCAATAATGTTGCGCATCTATCAGAACTCTTACCGGTAAGCATAGCTCCGCCCAAAGGCTGCACACCCAACATTCGCTGGTTTGCCGATTTCGTCATCGCATCGCCCCACTCTTCTTGTGTTCTAGGCGTACCGCAAAAAAGGCTGTTGTCTACTCCACGAAGGTTGCCTGCTGCAATCATTCCACGCTATGCAACATCACCAGCCACCCACGTCGTCCGCCCCACGATCAGCATAGCAGTGGAAGCGGCAACGGGCGCCAGCGTCAGCATGAAGAATTCCTATTAGCCGGCAATCCAGCGAGGGGCTGGTCGATTCCGCCTCCGTCTCGCGGCTACGGCATGCTGGTGGTGCGCATTCTAAGAGGAGCCCTCAAGCTGCGCTACCTCGTGCTGGGCGGTGCCATTGGCGGAGGCGTGTCCCTGAGCAAGGTGAGTTCACGTTTCCATTGCGTTGTTATATAATGTGCAAAGTGCCAACTTATTAAATTTCGATCGTGCAGAAATACGAGGACTGGAAGGATGGCCTGCCCGACATGAATTGGCTGAAAGACGCCATGCCACAGGGCGAGCGTTGGAGCCAGTTCTCGAAGAATCTCCTCGAGGTCGGTGCTGTGGTGAAGAACGCCATCGATATTGGTGAGTATTGAACTCCCCCCTGCCGTTCAATCTCTCTCTCTCTCACTTTAAATGGTCATGGTGGGGGAACGCTTCATTGTACAAACTTCACTCGGTTCGATTTGCGTGCTGATTATGATTTCGCACACCTCCATTGCACGTTGAATGTTACTGATATTGGGGTGTTTGTTGCTTGTAGATCCGGAGCTCAAGCAGCTTGGCGAGGATAAGTTATCGGAATGGCGCTCGTGGTTCGACAGTCGCCTGGACGATGCCATCGAAGCGGCTGACTATCAAGGAGCCCAAATTGTCGAAAGTAGGTTACACACACAAACAAACACTGACCTCTAAACCCATTTAAAGTGAGAGAACCCAATCCTTTGTAATCGAAACTTATTGCTTATTCCATTGCAGCCAAAGAGGATCTAACATCCAAGACAACTGTCGCCGCACTGGGCATCACCACAGACGAGAGTCGCAAGAAGTTTGGTATGCCTGATCCAATCTCACACAGAACCAGTCTTTTGTAACGATATTTTCACCCACATAGAAAAGATGCAGAACCAGGTGGAAACGCTGCAGACAGAGATCATGAATGTGCAAATCAAATACCAAAAGGAGCTTGAGAAAATGGAGAAGGAGAACCGAGATCTGCGCACCCAATACATACTGCTCAAGACCAACAAGAAGTCCTCAGCGAAGAAGATTAAGAAGTCCCTCATCGACATGTACTCGGAGGTATTGGATGAGCTGAGCGGCTACGACACGGGCTACACCATGGCGGATCATCTGCCGCGTGTCGTTGTGGTCGGAGATCAGAGCAGCGGCAAGACCTCAGTGCTGGAATCAATAGCCAAGGCGCGCATCTTTCCTCGCGGCAGTGGTGAGATGATGACTCGTGCCCCGGTCAAAGTAACACTCGCCGAGGGACCCTACCATGTGGCCCAGTTTCGCGACTCGGAGCGGGAATACGATCTGACCAAGGAGGCCGATTTGGCTGATCTGCGCCGTGAGGTGGAGTTCCGCATGCGTGCCTCTGTGCGCGGTGGCAAGACGGTGAGCAATGAGGTCATATCCATGACAGTCAAGGGTCCTGGACTGCAGCGCATGGTACTGGTGGATCTGCCAGGCATCATTTCGGTAAGTATTCGCAGCTGCTCCTGTTTCTTCAGTCTGTATTTGTGTGTTTTTCCTTAGACTATGACGGTGGACATGGCCTCGGACACAAAGGATTCTATTCACCAAATGACAAAGCATTACATGAGCAATCCCAATGCCATTATCCTGTGCATTCAGGATGGATCTGTGGATGCGGAGCGCAGCAATGTCACGGATTTGGTCATGCAGTGCGATCCCCTGGGTCGTCGAACCATTTTTGTGCTCACCAAAGTAGACTTGGCCGAGGAGCTGGCTGATCCGGAAAGAATTAGAAAGATACTCTCTGGCAAGCTCTTCCCCATGAAGGCTCTTGGCTACTATGCTGTGGTGACGGGCCGCGGTCGCAAGGATGATAGCATAGAGGCCATTCGTCAGTACGAGGAGGACTTCTTCAAGAACTCCAAGCTCTTCCAGTGAGTAGAAAATTGCATGTGGCAATTGAATGTGGTATGAAGCTAATCTCCCCCTCATACCTGCAGTCGTCGCGGCGTCATAATGCCCCACCAGGTGACCAGCCGAAATCTGAGCATGGCCGTCTCGGATCGTTTCTGGAAAATGGTGCGGGAAACCATTGAGCAGCAGGCGGATGCATTTAAGGCAACCAGATTCAATCTGGAAACGGAATGGAAAAACAACTTCCCCAGGTAACAAGGCGACAATTTGCTCCTTTATGCGTTTAACAAACATTTCATTTTATATTTAGATTGCGCGAATCTGGACGCGATGAGCTGTTCGACAAGGCCAAAGGGGAAATACTGGACGAGGTGGTGACGCTCTCGCAAATCTCAGCCAAGAAATGGGACGACACACTCACCACTAAGCTGTGGGAGAAGCTCTCGAATTATGTGTTTGAGAACGTTTACCTGCCCGCTGCTCAGTCAGGTTCTCAAAGTAATATTTTGTAGTTTGTAAGCTCTTAAGTTGTAAGCCAACGCCGTTGCCGTCGTCATCGTTAAATCATCATCGTCGGGGGCACGTTCCCCGAATCGTCAGTGTCTGTTGTTGTGTGTGTAGTAGCTGCTGGAGGCAGTGCACCGTTTAAACTTTGTTTATTTTTCCCCTGGCGCACCTTCGAACTCCCGCGAAGGGAATCACATGCGCCGAAAACACTTTCGAGACCGGTTTTAATGCCGCCCAAATTCCCCAAATTGAATCATGCGTATAATTTTACTGTGTACTCCCCAATTCCGAATTCATTAACATCGATTGCTAATCTTTCCCAGACTCCCAAGTGCCAGTCATGTGCGCTGCCGGAACGCTTGATATGCAAAGATTTACGAGCATCTGTAATGAAACCAGATTTTGGGGAGCCCACAGAACGTGTTACGGCGCGGCTTTTATTTGTTTTGCATTTTATGACGGATGCGTTAATTTGTCAAAAAATGAAATCTAATGGCTGTAATCGAAGTCGGATCTGTGTGTGTTTCGAGTGCTTTGTGGCTCTGTTTACCATTCTATCATACTTGTTGTTGCATGTTGCACGCTGCGATAAACTAATTTCTGATCATTGTCCGATCCCTCTTAGATTCCTTCAACACGATGGTGGACATCAAGCTGCGACAGTGGGCCGAGCAGGCGCTGCCAGCCAAATCCGTGGAGGCCGGCTGGGAGGCACTGCAGCAGGAGTTCATATCGCTGATGGATCACTCCAAGAAGTCCCAGGATCACGATGGCATTTTCGATCAGCTGAAGAGCGCGGTGGTGGACGAGGCCATTCGGCGGCACAGCTGGGAGGACAAGGCCATCGATATGTTGCGTGTGATACAGCTGAACACGCTGGAGGATCGCTTTGTGCACGACAAGGCGGAGTGGGATCAGGCGGTGAAGTTCCTGGAGACCTCCGTCACCGCCAAGCTAACGCAAACGGAGGAGACGCTGTCGCAGATGTTCGGCCCTGGCCAAATGAAGCGCCTCACCCACTGGCAGTACCTCACGCAGGATCAGCAAAAGAGGCGCAGCGTCAAAAACGAACTGGACAAGATACTCAAAAATGATTCGGTAAGCTATAGAGTAGAATCGTCTGGAATTAACACTGGAAAGCACATCCTGTTGTAGAAACATTTGCCCACTTTGAGCTACGACGAGCTGACGACGGTGCGCAAGAATGTGCAGCGGGAGAACGTCGATGTGGATACAGACTACATTCGGCAGACATGGTTCCCGGTGTACAGGAAGTAAGTGTTGCGATAATGCTTCGGGCACTTCTTTGGGCCTCATTTATTCCCATTCCCATTCTACAGACACTTCCTGCATCAGGCACTGCAGCGAGCCAAGGATTGCCGCAAGGCGTACTACCTGTACACGCAGCAGGGTGCCGAGTGTGAGGTAAGCAGGAAACAAATTTGACCACTTGGAGCCACTTTATTTATGTGACAACTCTGCAGATCGCCTGCAGTGATGTTGTGCTCTTCTGGCGCATACAGCAGGTCATCAAGATAACGGGCAATGCGCTGCGTCAGCAGGTGATTAACCGCGAGGCGAGGCGACTGGACAAGGAGATCAAGGCGGTGCTGGATGAGTTCAGCGAGGATGACGACAAGAAGGCACATCTGCTGACCGGCAAGCGCGTGCTGCTCGCCGAGGAATTGAGTAAGTAAACTCCATTTCGATTTGGATATTCCCTGATGGCTTTTGTTCGTTTCACAGTCAAAGTGCGGCAGATCCAGGAGAAGCTAGAGGAGTTCATCAATTCGCTGAATCAGGAGAAGTAGTAGATGGATGCGGTGCCATGACCAAAGACACTGAACCACTCGACGCGTTACTTATTTAATTCAAAATAATTTAAGTTCACATCTAATGGCCGCTTGTTCATAGTCGAAAGATCACGTAATAAACCCACAAGATTGTTAGTTTGTATTATCGAAATAGTTTTTATTGTTTTGTTCCCGTACAACCCGGCACTCGTACATCATTCATTTAAATGTAATACAAATAATATGGTTGTAATTGTAGTCGATAGACGTAAACACGTGCTTGAGTATGTAGCAGTCCGTTTCTGTGTCTGTGTCTGTTTCTGTCTGTCTCTCTGCAGGTAGTTTATACATACATAAGTCTACTTGTTTAGGCGCACAACGGCAGAAGGGCAGGGCAGGGCAGGGCACTTGTTCCACTCATCGTTTGTTTATTTGCTTAGTGCACAATCGGCCAAGTCAACGAATGCAGCGGCATGGCTGCATTCGGCGCGAAGTGCATTCACCCCGCGACCGATCGGTCTTTGATTGATTGATAAATGTATATCTATGTAACAACCAACTGCAACAGAGGTTGCAGTAGTATATTAAATAAACAAATGCTCCAAACATTTCATGTTAAATAGTTCAACAAACGATTCCTAACTTGGCAGTCGACTTGTGGCCCAGCCATAGCCATGTGCACAGCTGCTTACAGCTATCATAATAATATTAATAATGTTTTAGGTTCCTCCTCTCCTCTCCTCTTTGCACTAAATTCTAGTTTAACGTTTTTAACCTCACTTTACTGCAGCTCACTTCACTCCACTCCACCTTACTCCACCTTACTCCACGGACCATCTGTTTGTCTGTCTACTAAAGCTTATAGAACACTGTCTCAGTGTTTGTGTTCTCTGTGTTAGGCACTCTCGATAAGGCTGAAGGCACACGCACATTACACTTAGTCTAATCTTAACGTATCAAGTACTTGCGGAACTTGCAACCACGCTTCCCAGGGGCTTGCTCAATGCCTCTGCAATGCCTCAGACATGCGACATCAATCTTAACATCGAATGATTGGCAATTAGTGTTGGAACAACAACCTTAAGTGGCGCGCGCGAACCCGAACCCGAACCCCGTGCTCGGTATCAAGAAGACAGTCGCTGGGGCGTCTCGTTGTCTGGCGTTGAAATGCTGTCTATGCTGCCGGCAGTGGTGTGATCTTCTCGTTGCGTGCCTGCTCCCACCTGGCCACGCAGGTGAGCGGGTAGCAGAGGAAGGCGGACAGCAGGATGAGGCCACCGGCAAAGTAGAATGCCATGTCATAGCTCTGGGTCGCTTCGTACAGGGCGCCTGAAGGGGAAAAACAAAACCAAATTCAGCACACCAAGAGGTTATACTGGTGGACTCTGACTCACCTGCAATGGGTGTGCCAAAGGTGGCGGCCAGACCCTGGAAGAGCATGAGGAATCCATAGGCATTGGTCAGCTTCTCGAGTCCAATCAGTTCCACGGCAATCAGCGAGCGCAGCGCCGAGAAGCAGGCAATGCAGACGCCAAAGAACACAGCAAAGATCCACTGGCTGGTGGTGTTGATGACGACACCACTGGCAATGGTGGCAATGCCGCCGGCAGTCAGCGCAAAGTTATTCAGCCAAAGCGGCTTGACGGCGGGGAAGGAGCTGATGGAGCCGCACACAATCCTAGCAATGGTGTTGACCAAGCCAATGGCAGCCAGTATGGCGGTGCCCTCATCCGGGGTCATGCCCCCGGCTATGGCACGATCCTGCACGAAGCCAAAGGGCACGAAGAAGCCCATCATGGTGAGGAAGCCACTGACGGCCAGGCACATGAAGGATGCGGACTTGAGCAGGCTGGTGTCCAGCATGGTGGACAGCGTGCGGCGCACGGCCTCCGGGCAGATGCGGCAGCCCTTCTGCCGATCCTGCAGCATGTCCTGCTTGGTGGGCAGACGCGTCACGGACATGTGGTAGGCCAGCGAGGTCTGCGACTGGTACTGGGGTATCCTCGTCAGCGAGCCCGAGAAGAAGATGTCGTCCCTGTACATGGGCCGCGACGTGGATGTGGGCTGTCCGTGATGTCCATCATTGGCGGCGGCTGCTGCCCGCTTGGCCAGATCCTGGGGCCTGCGTCCGGAGACGGTGTGGCGACGCGCCTGAATGGTCACTGGCTTGGCGTCCGTCTCCAACAGGTTGTCGTTCTCGGCCTCCTCCTCGTTCTCGCCCACCGTCGTCAGCTCCTTGTGCAGGTTGAAGGTCAGCTGCTGCGGATCCCCGTTGGGCGTTGTCGGCTGTGACTTGCGCAGCTGCTTCAGCTCGGTGCCCTTGCTGCCCGCCGCCGTGCCCGAGGGACGGCGCTCCAGGTTCATGCCCTTGAAGATCTCCTGGGCGGTGGGGTAATGGTTGCGCTGCGAGGCGCCCATGTACGTGTTGTGTGCGGAGTTGGGCATGGAGTAGGCGAAGCGGCCCTCGGGCAGTGGCTTGGTGAACGCCGCCTGGTGGAGCTGCGGCGTGGGCGCCACTTGGTTGCCATGGCCATTCAGCTTGCTCTTCTCCTGCTCCTCGCCGGCCTCCTCATTGGTCGCCGACAGTGTGATCGGCTGGATGGGCCGGAAGGCCAGTCCGAAGAGAGCGCAGGACATGACAATGATGCCCTGAACGGCGAGCGTGTGCCGCCAGCCCGTCTGCAGCAGCGAGGTGGTCAGTGGGGCAAAGACGAAGGTGCCCACGCCGGAGCCGCACATGGCGACGCCCGTGGCCAGGGCGCGCCACTTCTCAAAGTAGAAGCCAATGATGACCACCGCTGGGATGTAGACCATGCAGAAGCCAATGCCGCCCAGCACGCCGTAAATGATGAACAGAAACTCCACGCTGGTGGCGAAGTACGACAGCCCGAAGCAAATGCCCGCGAAAATGGCGCCGGCTATGGTGACAGCGCGGAAGCCGAAGCGATTGGCCAGCGCACTCACAAAGGGACCGGCCATCAGGTAGCAGCCACTGAGCAGCGACGAGACGAACGACACGTACGCCTTGCTCACATTGAACTCCGCCATGAGCTGCTTCTGTATCATCGGTGAGCAGAAGACGATGCCGTCGATCACCGTGCAGCAGAGGAAGGAGGCGACCATCACCACCCAGGCCCAGCCGCTGTCCGGTGGCACCACAACAGCTGCCTCATCGATTTCCTCCTCTTCATCCTCCTCCACATTGTTCTCTGCCTTCTTGATGACAATTTCCTGCTTGGGCTTGGGCACCAGCGCACGGGCTGATGTCAGCTCGTCCTGTGACTTCGTTTGCTGTGTGGTGGCCATTGCGGGGCTAGAGAAAGGGAGAGAGAGAGAGGAGAGAAGAGAGAGGATCAGTACAGATCTGGCCACATCTGCTGTTGTGGGTGTTATGCAAAATGTTTACCCAATCGCCGCCCAATGGCCTTCACTTTCGCTTTTTGCCGTGGGCCGCGTTGCGTGTACGCGCCGCACCCCCCGCCAGAATGTATTCGTATTCCCATGGATAATTATATTTTTAAGTGTCACGTGCCCCACAACCACAATCGAAGCTCTCTTCGTGCAGGTGGATCACACACAAATATCTGCGCGAGAGATAGCCAGAGGTGTGTGCGGATTGTGAAAGGTTTTTGCTGTTTATCAGATAAAACGTCAATCGGTGAGTGAAAGAGTGCTGAGTGGGTGGGGGATGGCATCGGATATTGTTGGGATGTCAAACGTCAGGCCGCCAATGCCAGGGCTCGCCGAATGTGCGTCAACAGCCGCAGAACAGAAAAATATCAAATGGAATTTGCAATTATGTAGCCAGAAAACAATTCATAGGAGGAGAAGAGCTTTCTGTATGCCAGTCACACAGTGCAGCACATCTCTCTCTCTCGCTCTCCCTCTCTCTCTCTCTTCTGCCTTTTCTTTTGATTATTTTTCTTGTTTGTTGAATCTTGCGGCTAACAAACTCTTGGCCTTGGAGCCTGTGCCTGCGCTGCCTTAATCTAATCTGAGGCAAAACTTAGGGTGGAGTGTAAATCCCGTCTGACAGATTGTCGAAAGGCTTGCCGCACTGTAACCAAGTGGCTGTCAAGGTATCCTAAATGATCCCCACACCCACAACAAACAAGTAGCCACAGTAGTCCCAGATAACAGAGATTGCTGCTGGCTGATGGGTTTACAATCAGATAAAGCCGGATAAGCGGCAGCTGAGCCCTTTCAGTCCGCCTCTCTACGTGTCTACGTTCCATAAATTAATTGATTACTCCTCCAGATTCGGCCTTATCGCAGCGGATTTGCTTTGCCTTTGCCTTTGGCTGCTCCAGATAGAGCGGGGGATTCGCGCCTGGCAACGTAGCCCCGTGGCACCACGCGCCCTGATAATTGCGTTTCCTTTATGGCTGAATTTTTGGGTATGCCATTGCCATTGACCAAACCAATTTATGGTAGCCCATAAAGGCCATAAAGTGGCGATAGGCCACGCAGAAACAGTCGCAAAACCCTTGTAGAACTTTTTGTTTGTTATGCAATCGAAAAGTCCCCATCCAGCGGCAGCAACACACCCAAACCCGAACCCGATCCGCGCCTCGTATTTCAGATTTTGTTTTCATTTTCATGCACAAATGACCACGCGGCTGGTATGAGAAAGAACTTGGAGCTCAGAACCACAGAGAAGAGCGGCTCGAGGAGGAGGAAACCCTTCAAGTGTCTTGCCATAACTGGCTTGCACCCAGCCACTAGCCGCAGCAGTGGCACTGCCAACGCCTATAAATAGACAATCCACACAGCCCCTTGCCCCCTCTCAGCATTTACTGGCTGCCCGATCCCATATTGTGGCCATATCGAAGTGTTTCTTGAGCTACAAATTGGCTCAGGACGCACCCAAAATGGGACTTTGACTTTGCCTTGGGGTTCTGCGGGTATGGAAACTATCTTTAGGGCTATGTCGGGCAGTCAGCAGCTTCTTACATTAGCAATTAGCTATAGAAATCGTTTAATGTTGGTCTTTAATCAGAGTGCATTAAGTTCCCCTTGGGTTTTGGTTAGAGTATTTCCCGCTTTGTGCTCAACTTTTGTTTCCCGTTTCTCTCCTCTTTTGTTTGCTCTCTCTGGGTTGGGCACGGCATGTGGCAGCTCCTGTGGCTCCTGCCCACCCGCCACTGGTAAGCTAATCCCGCTGCGAGCAAACATTTGCCTCCCACCCATCCATCATCCGCGAGCAGGCGTTGGCCAGTAAATGACCAGACCCGAGGGGTAGGGAAGGTCGACAGTTGTCGAACAGCCACTTGTGGCTGTTGACAGCGTTTAAATTGATGCCCGATGACGATTGGAACTAATAAATGTTATAGGTGGGTAATCCGCACATATGGCTGGGGGGCGAGACAGATAGATAGACAGACAGAAAGACAGACAAAACGGCAGGAAGAGGGGCACAAAGTGGACGGCAATGTTCTTAAGATGTTTCCCTCTCTCTCTCTCTCTCTCTCTCTCTCTGTGTGTGCGTGTGTGTGTGTGTGTGACACTATCCCATCTATGTAGTACATGGCTTTACTTTATTTATAACATGCAACCAGCCACAGTAGGCGTCCCGTCCGGTTCTTCATCGGAGTGCAGTGCGTATTCCCACTTGCCGGCGACAGGTTCCAGCCATTCAAGCGCCGCAATTTGTAGGTACAAGTGAAGCAATCGTTAAACAACTTTGTGCTCAAAATATTAATTAGCTTGGCCAAGCTGCAGGTTCGCTACCTTAAATGGTGCGAGCACCTTAAATGGCAGCTCGAACAGCGATGCCCAGAGGGGCACACCGCATCGTGTATGCCCTGCTCTACACACGATCCCACACACTCCACACTCCACTCGAGGTGTTCCCATTTGGAGACACTTCAGAGCAGCTGCTGTCAAGTTCATTGAACGACTGTCGCTGTCGGCCTTTCACCCAGAGCGGGTCCAAGGAGTATGCCATATCTTATGTGTTCTGTGTTCTCTGTTGTTGTTCCACTGGCAAGTTGTATCTTTCGGGGCTTCTGTCTGTCGCTGACACAGTTCTCTATCTCTCAGCGGGACAGAGGGGATAGCTGTCGTATCAGACAGCTGTTGGCGCGTTGACCACACAACACACAGCACACAGCACACCACACTATCGGCATGAACAAAGGCCCCGCGACAATTAGTGGAGCGATCAATGGTCGGGTTTCGAGTTTGTACGGGGTCTAGGGTCCGCTCTTTTTTGTCGGAAGTAGAGCATGGTATTCATAATCAATTAACATGTTTAAATTATGGAAAATAAGTGCAAGTCGCACAATTACGCTGCCTCCAGCCCCTCTTCAATTCCTGTTCAAATGGAAATCGAGAGTCATCGATCGATCGAGACAGGCTTCCATCCAGATTGGTGGAGAGTCGTGATTTGTTGTGTATGTAAATTGTTATTTAAACATTCGCTTATTGGGTTATCTGCACGTGGCTTTGTCAGGCAGGCACTTCCCCATACACACGCACACACATGACGCACAGCCTCTGCTTTTCACATATCTCGCTCTCTCTCTCTCTCTCACGGCTCTGTTTGAGTTTTCAACTGACCCCGAATCGGGCGATCCATCCCATCTGAACTGATCTGAGCCGACCCCGACATTGGCGCCAAATTGTTGTTGCTCTTGTGCTCTGTTTTTGCTGTTTTTCAAACCCAGTTCCAATTCCAATTCCGATTCCCTCATCTGATAAGCCGAGCAAGGAAGCAAACAAACTGCAACTGCAACCGAGAGCTGTCTCTGCCTGTAATCAGCTGTAAATATTGATTGTCAATCAACGTTGGGTGTGGAAAAATTCCAAACAAGATTTCCCAAAAACAGTTTGAAATCCACTGCCAGTCGTTGGCACGCAAGCGCACTCAGCCAGAAAGCTGAAAGAGAGTCCAAAAATCCGAAACGAAACTCAACCGCAAAGAATTCTTTCAATCTCTCGGTTTGCCTCAGTTATTCGGCAATGAGTGGGGTAAATTGTAAATGCAGTAAACATGTTTACTCCTCGCCCAAGTCTAATTCAGATTTATATATTATTTTTCGGTTTTTTTTGCTGGCTGCTAATTAAAATCCAAATTCGAGTATCGAAAAGTAGTTTTCAACATGCCAATCTCTTGGCCGGGCTGGAGTTTGTAGCTCTGGCTCCGACGCATATTGATTAATTACCACGAAACGCAATTAGTGGCTGAGTGGGGGGTAGGGAGGTGCTAAAATTGGGTCATTGGCATCTTGCAGTTCTAATGCTTCACGGCCCATCGATATGGCTATGAATATGGATATGCCTGTGCCTCTGCCTCTGCCTCTGCCTGTGCCTGGGGGTTTCGATTGCGTTTCAGTTTTGAGTTTTATCTTCGATTAGCGGCTATTTTGTTTGCTTTTTACCGGCAACCGGTTGTCAGATGGAAATCATTTTGGAGCTACCACGCGTAGAGAGACCAGAACCTTGGGGGTGAATGCCAAAAACTGGATCGCTGACTCACGCGAGGGACAGGCCCCGAGAGAGATCGTATTGGTATTTGCATTTGCATTTGAAGTGGCTGCAATCGCGAGATTGTTTAACAATTTAGAGCTGTATGTACAGCAGCATAGAAGAGGCCCATTATGTACTACCTATTATCGATCTATGGTAAGCTCATTTACTCTTTGTTCAAGTTCAGGGAGAGGCAACAGACGACAGCAAATGACAGCAAACAGCACAAAACAAGGCAACAAAGACGGCTGAGAAATTGCGCCACAAAAGGCGCTTGAAAGCCGTTTACGAGTGCGTTGTGCTGCCGGTTCCTGGTATAAGTTAGCGTTTCCCTTTTGGCCACAAACGAAGTGGGAACATTTCTTGGACTCTGCTGAAGTTCTGCCCTCAAGCTGTGTGTGTGTGTGTGTGTGTGTTTTTGGCCACAAACCCGTTTTGAGACGTGCCCAGAGCCACAGATGGGCTGCATCGATGGTGTGTCTCTGCCTCTTACCTCTATGTTTTCCTCTATGTTGCAGCCCTGTTGCTGTCGTTGTCTCGAGTGCGTTTACGAGTGTTATAAAACAAAGTTCTGTTCTTATTTTTGGCGCGCTGCAAAGAATGTTTTTTGTGGTGTGAGAAAGCGAAAGTAAGCGGACGCCGACACAGTAAAAGCGAAAGTTAAAAGTCAACGGCAGCAGCAGCAGCAGCAGCCGCACACCAGCAACAGCAACAACAACAACGTGCGGAACCGACAGCAGCAGAAGAAGAAGAAGAAGAAGCAGGATCGGCCTGAAGCGAAACAACACGCTTATAAATACTTCTGTTCTGGCACATATGTATCAGTATCTGATTGTACATATGTCCGCCGCATACATATGTATAGAAATATGTAGGCGTGTGTGTGCGTACGCGTCGTGTGTATGTGTATATGTGGAGCATATAAATGGGCGCTGCTGTTGTGCTCTGTTCTTGCGTTGGCTGCTCGCTGATGTGCCGTTGCTTTCTTTGCGTTGTGGTTTGGGGTCTGGTGTTCGACTATTTGCTATTTGCTTTTACTTGTTTCCTTTTCTAAATACTGCCGCACGGGGGCCCTGATCTGATCCGGCTCTAAAAGCGATGCGAGCGACGCGACGGACTGAAGATAACTAAGGGGAAATCAGAATGTGTTGGCAGTATAAACCGCACAGCACAGCACAAGCTAGCAGCAGCAGCAGCAACAGCGGCGCAGCGGCAGCAGCGAGGCAGTTTATCAGCCAGACTGTGCGTGTGTGTGTATGTGTGTGTCACTCAAGTTCTGCTGAATGGGAAGGGGGGCATGGCTCCGATCGGGTCAACCTCCAGTGTTACATACCGAAATGCCCGGAGAGTCACTGCAGCACGAGCTGCAGGATGATGGCCAAAAGGGAAAGAGTTTGAGAAAGAGACAGAACGAAAGAGCGTGAAAGAGAGAGCGCTTGCCGGTTGCCACTGTGTGTGTGTGTGAGAACCAAAATGGCACGAGAACAAACTTCCCGACGACGTATACGCAATGCAAAGAAGCAACTAGTTGCTGCTTCTGCCTGTGTCTCTTTCTCTGTTTCTTCTTTCTGTTTCCCTTTCCTCTTGTATCATTATTTGGGAGTGTTCTCCCGCTCTCTCTGTCTCTCTGCATACCCCGCTCTCGTATGGCACACGGGTATATTGAACATGTATTTGTGGCAGTCAAATAATACCAACAATTTGGCATCTATTAATAAAGCAAATACAACCCATTAGCGGGTATTTTAAAGTCGGAATGTTGACTTTAGCGCTCTCCCTGCTTACACAGAAAACATCAATTACAAAAAACTTTTATATTTCGCTTTCAAATTATTCCAACAAGCCAACACAGTTTTTCGTGTGTGTTCGTTTCGTGTTCTCCTGCTGTGTTGCTGTTGTTGGTTTGTCTCGTTTTTGGCTTTTTCCACTACCAAAGAGATAAATGCGAAATGGTGAATGGAGCCCATTCATGTTCTGGGGACTTGAGCACCGCGCTGGATACCTTACCGGTGTCTTTGCACTCCACGCGCACAAACAAAGATGGCCGAAACTGTTGCCAGAAATAATGAAATAACTACGCAATATTTTATAAGAAATAATTAGCCGGACGCAGAGTGCGGTGGAAAAACGAAAGTCATACTCCGCATTGAATTCATTAGGAGGGCCCGGATCTGGTAGCGGTTGAGGATTTGCGTGGCGATTAGAGCCAGTGGAACCAATTACTATGCTCGCAGGGTCTTGCCATATTCTTTATCTGTCTGCCATTTATCCGGCATGGCGCTCTGGCTAGCACAGGCGCACCCTTGATGAATTCTTCTCTGAGTACACTCTTGTCTCCATGATATGGCTCAATTTTCCATTTCTCGTTTCGATATCGAGGCGACGAATCATCCAATTTTTCGGTGACTTTGAGTTTTGATTGATAAGCCGCGCCGCGGCACCCCGCCCGGAACCCCTTGGTGCAGTGATAAGCACCTCAAATTATGTGGCCATGGGTGCCTGGAACGTCATAAAAATATATTAGATTAGACAAATTAAGTTATTTTCTGTACTGGCACCTAAAATCTTACCTAACCTAGGTAGATTCGGTGTGTATTTCGTAATCTCATTCATGCAACGCAGACCAGCAGAGTGTTGGTACATGTCACTCTGTGGAAGAAAATATAATACTATAATTATATAATTATATATATATACATATACATATATATACATATTATATATAGATAAATAAAAAAATATAAAAATATTTATTTTCTTTGAAAGATCTCACTCGAACTCAAGTCAAGCGCATCGATCCTTTATCAGATCAATGCCATTTTGCAATTACAAATGTGCAACCTGATTATGCTTTCAATCGTATTTTAAGTTTCTGTTCTGGACGCTGAATCGAAAACAAGTCCGCACCCAGATGCTGTCCAACGATCAAGATGATGATGAATCATCATAATTGGGTGGAGCATGCAGGACGCTGGTTCAGCATCCAGAAATGAGTTTCTAAAACTGAAATAAATTCGAGTGTGGTACTTTTACAATAACCTTAATTACGCACTTACATATGTTTCAAATAATATGAAATTTGAAATTCGGTTATTTACGGAGGTGCATTCAGAGAAATCCATCTCGTATATCGATAGTCATTGGCATTAGTCATTGGCTGTGCACAGTGTTGTGTTACACCTGCTTACACCATTCCACACTTCAAGACCACTCTAGTCTTTTAGACTAAATACCAAAAATAAACCAAAGGTTTAGGAAAATGATATCCGATGAGCAAAAATATGTTAGCCCTTTGTCGACCAGGAGGGTTTTAAGAACATCGAGGTACAATCTTATTATTTTCCGCGATTTTATATTTTTAAATAGAAGACTATGTACGTTTTTTCCCTTGAAATGGTAAATTAGAGCACATGGGGTATCGAAACTCCCATTTTCAAATGTCCCTCTGGGGTAATTTCTCTTTCGCACTACAGGAATTTTCATCACATCGTTTTTTTACCATTGACAACACTAATTTGTATGAGCCGCAGCTTTTATCAATAAGTGGGCAGCCCTGTTTCAAGGAATGTCAGTATATTTACGGTATATTTTTAAAATGATACGGTACATTTTATCCTATTTTTTAGGGTTGTGCGGTATATTGTATCGATAATTCCGCGGTCACAATGGTCACACTAGCTTCCTCTTTCTTTTATTTCCGCCATTGCCTGAGATAGTTGGAAAATCATGGGTGAGTTGTTAAAAAGAGTGTTTTTTGTGTGAAATAAACAAACTGTGTCGCAAAACAGTGAGCAAATGGAGTTTATAATGTGGTGCGGCTGAAACAGTAAGTGAATTTATGTTGAGCAACCTCAGAGTCTTGGTCCCACCAAAAAGACCAAGAGTTGAAACTTTCGAGTTTGCAAAAATCCATTGAAATCGAATGAATCATGGAAGTTAATGGGCTAATATCTTGTTATAACAATGGACTAGAGCTCACAGCAGAAAATGCAAGTGATATTTAGCGAGAATATTGTGTTTAACAAAATTTGCAAGAATCATTCGATATAACCTCACAAAGGCGAAGCCGACTAAACTGCCATTTGTTTACATTGTGTTGCCGCACTCGATGCCGTAGTGAAGCTCGATTTAATCCAATTACTTGATTATTTGCAGGCAAACCAAGAGGTCTGCGCACTGCCAGAAAGCATGTGAACCATCGTCGCGACCAGCGTTGGGCCGACAAGGACTACAAGAAGGCTCATTTGGGCACCAGATGGAAGGCCAATCCCTTCGGAGGTGCTTCCCACGCCAAGGGTATTGTGCTCGAGAAGGTGTACGTACAGTCTTTAGTTATCAAAGTGTCTTTTAAGTGTGTGTGTGCCGAAAGAATCGGCGTCTTGACGCCTCGCAGTATATTTTTGTGTTTTGTTGTGTCTGAAACGCAAATCACAGGATTATACTGTGAGATGCAGGGCGTGCCGCATATCAGTGATAATGCCTTTGTATTACATACCAAATGTGTAGCCAACTGTATGCTGATCGATTGAAATTTGTTTACTTGCAGTGGCGTTGAAGCCAAACAGCCCAACTCTGCCATCCGCAAGTGCGTGAGGGTGCAGCTCATCAAGAACGGCAAGAAGATTACCGCTTTCGTGCCCCGTGACGGTAGCTTGAACTACATCGAGGAGAACGACGAGGTCCTGGTTGCCGGTTTCGGTCGTAAGGGTCACGCCGTCGGTGATATTCCCGGTGTGCGCTTCAAGGTTGTCAAGGTGGCCAACGTCTCTCTGTTGGCTCTTTACAAAGAGAAGAAGGAACGCCCAAGATCTTAGATGATGATACGTCTAATCTTCTTTCCAGACACAGAGTTAGGGTTTTACAAAACTAAATAAACAAACAAAAAAAACAATTCAAAACACGCAATGAACTCAATTTAATTGGCTTTATTTTAATTTTAATTATAGTTCTTAAATATGTATTTAGTTGAATGTGCGAGAACCGACGACGAGCTAGTCAAGAAAATGCGACGGTGCGACGCGTCTTTATGCTTCACCGATATATAGGCAAAAATGTTACTGCCGACTCTCGTCTGGTGATGCGCCGGAATCCGGTTCCTGCTAGTAACGTCCGGGATTGTTGTTAAAGTTGTTTGTCGGCTGACGGCGCGGGCGAGTGCCGCGCGCACGTTGACCACCGCGTTGATTGTTGTATCCACGATTAGAGGGGGAGCCCTGATCACCCTGCATATTGGGATTGTTTGGACCATCAGACCGCTGCCACACAATGCGTGAACGATTCTGGTTCGTATTTGGATTCCCACGTGTCCTGCGAACCCCACGGTTGGTGTTGCTGTTGTTGTTGTTGTTGGGCGGCAGGCCACTGCGCAGGTTGCGATATCGCGTGTTATCCGACGGTGAAGTGGCCTCAGCCTCACGTCCCTCCTCCTTTAAAAAGATAAATTTGAATGTGCTTGAATGTTGAACAGCAGCTAAAGGCGGGAAATGGTTAGTAGCGAACAAGGGGGACAAGGGAGACTTGAACAATAATAAAAACTGAAGTTAGTAGCATGCAGCCGGGAGTTTCACCAACCTGCACCCGCACAACCAACCCAACGCCACTGGCTACTGGTCGGAGATTACGCTATCTTTGGTAAAAGCGTCGCCTTCTTACCTCAACACCCACTGCCTGCTTCTCACCCTCTGAGGAGACGCCATCTGTGCCCTCGTTGGCCTCACCCGAACCGCCTTCCGCTTGATTTGGCTGATTATCCGACAATTCAGACTGACTTGTGCCTACATTTTGATCTGCAAAGGGTTAACAGGTTAACTTTAAAGTCCCCATCGAGCATCGTGCATTTGCTTACTCTCATTCCCGAGCTGCTGTGAGTCTTCACCCTGGCCAGGTTCCAGCGTCTCCTCGGCAAATGCCTCGTCAGCCTCGCAGATATCTTCCGCTCCGCCCAAGTCACTTTCGCTGGGTAGTTTTGCGGCATCGGCAGCATTGGTTTCGGCTGCCTCGTTTGGTTTCTGGGGTAATGCTGCTGCTGTGCCTTCGCCACTGGGTCCAGCACTCTCGTCGGGCGCCACGGCTGCGGTTCCATCTACCTCTGCTGTCTCCACACGCGCCGGCTGCTCACTAAAGTTTGATACTTGCGGGGAGCTGACAATCTCCACTGAGCTGCTGGAAAGTCTTCAAATTAAACACTGCATTAAGAAGTCTTTCCCGGACTTACCTCTCCAAACGCCGAGATGCTGCTGCTGCTGATGATGTCGAGGCGACCGCCTGCTTCCATGGGGAGGTCTCGGCCTGTGGCAATTTGGCTGGATTCGAAGACTCTCCGCTGCCGCTGGTGATGGCCTGGCTCTGGTTGTTCTCCTGCGTGGAGGCTGAGGCAGCGGCGGCCACCACTGCAGCACCAGCTTGGTTGTCCAGCAATTGGCTCTCCTCTTGCACCTGCAGCTGCTGCTCCTCAATGTCCACCTCGTTGTTGTCCTGAGCATCGGACGCCATCTCATTCTCATCGTCAGCACCATCGTTGTCCATGTCGTTGTCCTGCTCGTACGAGTCCTCGTAGCCCTCCTGATCGGCCTCGCCGCCATCGACGGGGCCGTCATCGGCATCCGCCAAGACATCGTCCTCATCGTCAGAGTCCACCACCTGAATGTCATCCTCCTGATCGCGCTGTGACGAGGTGGGCATCTGATCAACGTCCATGCCGGAGTCGCCAATGTGCGTGGCGGACAGCTCCTCACTGTGCATGGGAGCACGCAGACGCTTCGTCTTCTCGGGCACACCATCCTCGGTGTTGGTGGAGTCTCCTTCCACATCGCGCGGACGCTTGATGCCAATGGAGGAGCAGCCTGCCTGAGTGGTGGTCACATTGCTGCTGGACGGTGTGTGCCGGCTGTGACTGCTGACTACCGTCGAGGAGCTGCTGCTGCTGCCCGATGTGCTCGGCTGCTGGCTCTGCTGGCTCGCATCTTGGACACTGGGATTCGCCGTTGGGTTCGGTGTGGAAGTCGCTGTCGATGTGGAGGTAGAAGTCGACGAGGAGCCCTCCACGCGTGGCGACACCAAAGCGACGACCTGCTGCTGCGATCCTCCTGCAAACAGCTGCGAATCATTCTGCTGTGGATGCTGCACGCTCTCCGCCTCCTGGGAGCTCTCAGCGGCAGAGGTGGCGCCCATGGGTGGTATGGCGGCCACCGCTACAGCCGCAGAGCTCGTCGATGGCATGTAATCGGTGTGTGAAGATGTGGGCGATGAGGAGGCCATCGATTCCAAGGCCCCACTGCCTGTGGTGTGCACCTGCTGCTGCGGCGGCACCAAGGCCGTGTTGGCCACCGCCGAGCTGCTGCCGCTGGCCGATGCTGATGTTGTGGATGTCGACGACGAGGATGTGGAAGCACTGCCCGCCGACGGTTGCTGGCTGGTGGGCAAGATGGCAGCCGTGCGGCTGTTCTGCACCGAAATGGGCCGGATGCTGGCCAAGGGTGTCTCCCCGCCACGCCAGGGCGTGACAGTGGCCGACTGCTGGACCGTGGCCGACCCGGACATGGGCTTCACATTGGCCGTGCGCGGCGATGAGGACTCTGATATGTTGCCCTTCTCGGCGACAGAGCTCGTCGAGGGCTTGGTCGACTGCTGGGAGCCCAGTTGGCGTGTGAGTTGATTGATGCGCATGTGCAGCGACTCGTTCTCGCGGGTGAGCCGCAAGTTCACCTCCTTGTTGGCGGCAATACTCTCCTGCAACTCCTTCTCCAGACGGGCAACGGTCTCGTCGTACTGCGTCTTGTTGCTGGCCAGCGTGGCCTCCTGATTGACCAGATCCGTTCTGGCCACTGTCAGATCCTGTATGAGCTTGTCCACCTTCACCTTGTGCTCCTGCCGCACGGCATTCGCATCGGTCTCCGGTTCTGTTTGGCGACTCTTCAGAGCATCATTCTCACTGGTCACCTTCTCCAGCTCCTCCTTGGCGGCTCTGTACTGATTGCCAAGCTCATCCAGCTCGGAGCGAACCTTCTCCAGATCGGCACTGATGTCGGCGCCACCCTGTTGTGCCTGCAGACTTATGTAGCCTTCCCTGTAGCGCTTGGCCACCTTGCGCAGGGCCAACTCCTTGGTGTCCTTTTCCTGCAGCGCCTTCTCCTTGGCATCCAGCTCGTCGGTGGCCTTCATCAGTTCCTCCTCCTTCTGCAGAAGGCGATTCTTCAGCTCCATAATGTCCTGCGTCTGTCGTGAGTTTGTCTGCCGCAGATTTATGGTCTCCTCCATCTGCTTCTTGCGTGCATCGTCCAGGGCTTGCAGTTTGCCCATCAAGGCTGGCAGCTCCGACTTCAGCAGGCCAATCTCGTCGGTTTGCTTCTTGCTGAGTTCCCTTTCGGTCGTCAGCTGCTTGGCCAGATTCTCGCGCTCCGTCTGGATGCGCTTGAACTCCTCCGGATTGCGATTGCTCTTCTCCACGAGGACATTGGCACGCTGACGCCACTTGACGGCCTCGGTGCGCAGCGAAGTGTTCTCCAAGTTGAGTTCCTCAATCTTCGAGGTTAGCTCCTTGTTGCTGCACTGCAGCGGGAACAGTTCCTTCTCCAAACTCTGAATGCGGCTCGTGAGCTCCGCCAGGCGCTGTGTCAGACTGTTGCGCTCCTCCCTCAAAATTCGATTGCTATCTGTGATGGCATCCAGGGTCTCGATCTTGCGCAACACCTCAGCGTACTTGAAGGTGGAATTAACCTCGGTCTGGTTCTTGGAGCGCTCCTGGTTGAGACAGACCGTCACCTCGTCCAACTTCTTCTGCATAATTGTGAGCTCCGACTTGAGGCGCGCATTCTCGGCCTTCATAATGTCCATCTTGGCCACGCACAGATCCTTCTCTTGGCGCAGGAACTTGATGATCTTCAGCAGCTGCTCATTGCTGCGTATCTCCTCCACAGCCAAGCCCGAAATATTGAGACTTTGGTCCGCATCCAGTGCCAGAGATTCGTTCAGCAAGGAAGTGTTTGTGCCCGACTGACTCAGGGCCGTCAGCTTGGTGGTCAGCGCTTCAATCTGGTCATGCAATGTGGCATTGAGAGCATTCAAATCGGCGACGCGCCTGTCCGTCTCCTCCTTCTCCTTCTCCAGCAGACTTTGGGCCTCGGCATTCGCCTTGAGCAGCTCATCGTGAGCGGCCTGCAGCGACTCCTGTCCCGCCTTCAGCTGGTTCAGCTCATCCCTCAGCTTGTAGTTGTCGGTCTTCAGCTTGGTCAGGTCTTGGATATCAGCCGAGTGCTGCACCATTTCGTTGGCATACTTGACCTCCACTTCGTGCAGCGACTCGGCCAGCGTTGTGTTCTCAGTGCGCAGCGTGCGGATGGTGCGACCCGATTCGGTGAGCTTCTCCAGCACAGTCTTCATCTCATCCTGCGCCACCTTGACCTGATCGGTTTGGTTAATGCTCTTGGTCTGTTCGGTGACATTGAGGAGCATTGCCTCGGCCTCCAGCTCATCGATGCGTGCCCTCAGCTCTGTCTCGGCGCTCTTCAGCTTCTTTATCTCATCCTCGTGGCTGGCCACCATCTCGGAGTGCAGCTCGTGCAGCCGCTTGACTTCGGCCTCGGCAGTCTGCGACATCTTGTAGAACTGCTCGCCATGCGCACGCAGCGAGACGAGCTCCTTCTGCAGCGATTCAATCTCCACAGCGGCCTGGTTGTACTTCAGCTCGAATTCTCGTGCGCGTTTGTTGGCTGCCGACACCGGATTCTCGTTCATCGAGGGCGTCAGGCTCTCCTGCAGCTTCTTGCTGAGCTCGTTCACCTGCGTAACCTTTTGGGCCAGCTCCTCGCGCACACTCACGAGCTCCGCTTGCCACTTCTCCGCTTGCTGTCGCTCTTCTTCCTTCAGCTTGATGGCAGTTTCGGCTTGACGCTTGAACTCGTTCACGGTCTCCTGGAACTTTTCGTGCTCTTCTTGCTGGTGTCGCCGCTGGGCGGCCAGCTCTCGCGCCGCGTCATCCAGCCGCTGCTCGAGGCGCAGCCGTCCCTCAGTCTCTGAACGCTCGAGGTTGGACTTGATAAACTCCAAATTGTTGAGCAGCAGCGACTGACTGTGCTGATCGCGATGGAAGCTCTCCTTCTCGATCTGCAGACGTGTGGCCGTGTCCTTGAGGTTGCGATTCTCCTGCCGCAGATTGTAGGCCTCCGCCTCGGCGGCAGATGACTTTTTGTGCGCAGCCATCGTTTCATCCTTGAGCAGATGCATGGTCTGCTCGTGCTTGATGATTGTCTTCTCGTAGCTCCGATTGCGATCTTCCAGTGCCGAGATTTGCTTCTTGCACGCCTCCACGTTCCGGTGCAGCAGATCGATCTGTTCCTTCTGGAAATCTGTGGAGTTCAGCAGCTTGCAGTTGGTGGAGGTCAGCTCGCGGACTTCCTTGCGCATCGAATCGAATTGTTCCTGGGCCAGGGCATCGTTCTTCCGCTTCTCGCTGGTGTAGTACTCGTAGTTCTCCTTGAGCGCTGCATACCTGCTGTTCTCCTCCACCAGCTGCCGCTCCAGACTCTGTATGCGCTGCTCCAGCTGGCTCACCTCTTCTCTGTTGTTGTGCTCTGCGGCCTTTGCCGATGTGTCCAGCGTGGCGGTTTCGCTGACATCCATATCCGTGGCCGAATCATCCAGATTGCGCGGCTGACGACCGAGTCGCTTTTGGGCAGCAAAGAATGACTTCTGGTAGCGCTCACACTTGGAGTTGATCAGGTTGAGGGCATTGTTCTTCTCCGCGAGTTGCTCCTCCAGCAGGGCACATCTTTCCTGTGCCTTCTGTGCACGCTCCTTGTCCATTTTCAGCATATTCATATTGAATTCCTTTTCCTGCTCATCCATGGTCTGTGCCAGCTCACGCGTCAGCTGCAACAGCTTCTGATTCCTTTCCTGTAGTTCGACAATTGAATCAAAGGTCACTAGGTGCTCGGAAATGACGCCGTGCACGTTTTGTGGTTGGCTGCTGCCATCGCCCGACCTATTGTGGTGGGATACGTGGGGCACACCTGCGCGCAGGCAATTCAGTTCGTCCAGCAATGTGCACACCTGTCGGCCGAGATCCTTCGCTGAACGTTCCAGCAGATCGTTCTTCTTTGTCACGGATTTCACATCAAAGTTGGCCCGCTCCAGGGACTCCTCCAGCCACTGTTTCTTCTCGAGCAGAGCATCACGCTCGGGGATGATCTGGTCGTAGGCTTCTTTTAGATTCTCGAAGTCCATGCGCTGCTGCTCAATCTCTGGTGCACGCTCTTCCACCTCCTTCAAAATGGACGCCACATGCAGCTTCAGCTTGGAATTATCGAGATTCATCAGCTCCAAATCTTCGAGGGCCTTGACATACTTCGCGTACAGTTCGGTGATCGTGAAATTGGGATTAATCACGCGACTGGCAACCGCTGCACTTGGCGACATCTTGAAGATGGCCTCCTCCAGGCCCCGATCCTTTGTTTGGGTCAGCAATTTATTTGCTTCGCTGAGTTCCTTTCGCAACTCCTCTATGGTGGCCGCACGTTCTGCCAGCTCAGAGTCATGCTGCACCTTTGTGGCACTCAGTTCGGCCTGCAGCTTGTCGTTCTCTGCACTTGATAACTTCAGCATTTCCTTCAGCTCACCGATGCCCCGCAACAGCTCGTCGTGTGCCATCGCTTGCTGGGACTCTGTGCTCTTGAATATTTCATAGAGCTTGTTCTTGGCATCCAGCTCGTTCTTGAGCGAGGCAACGTACTGTTCCGTGACCATGGACTGCTTGTAGACATTGTTCGTCAGCTCCGCTATCTTGTCATTCAACTGGCCGATGGTTTCCACTGCCTGGGCGTGCTCTGCCTGAACTATTTGCAGCGCATCGCACTTTTCCCTTAGACTGTTCTCCAGCTGCATTGTGTTGATGGAGTTCTCGCGTCGGATGTTCTGCAGCTCGCTGTTGTTGCGGTTCAGATCGCTGTTGAGCAGCTGAATCTCATTTTGCAGCATGAGCCGCTCGCTCTCGATGCGCTGCTCCTTTGTCTGCAGGGCCACCTCCTTGCTTTGGATCTCGTCAACGCGCGCAATGGCTTCGCATTTGGCCGAGATGGCGTTGCTCAGCTGCTGACGGTAGGTGTGAAGATCCTCCTTCAGGCGCTCCAGCTCCGCATTCTGGCGTTCCAACAGCGTCAAGAGCGAGTCACGCTCCTCGATTATGCTGTTCTTCTCCTGCCTGAAGGACGTCGCGATGTGCTCGTTGCTGCGTATAGTCTCCAGCAGATGATCACGCTCTGCGGATACTTGGTCCAGCTGTGTGCGCAGCTCATTGACATTTTGCTCGAAATTTGCCAACTTCACATTATGATCCTCGACAGCGCTCTGCAGCTCCTCCCGCTGTTGCTCAGATTCGGCTAAAAAGAAAACAATTTGATTGAAATTAAGTATCTGATTTTGTAGCCAAACAACTCACTGAGCCGATGGGCAGCAGCGCGCTCTTTGCAATATTCCCCAAAGAATTGATCGATATATGTCTGCAGCTTAATCTGCATGACGGCTGGCATTTGCTCCAGCTCGTCCGGACCAAACACATTCCCTAACTCCTGTCGACCACTGAGGTCCATACTGTTGACAACGGCTAACACAAACTATTGCAATAAATTGGTTTTTCAAGCGCGCAAAAGTAAAACTACAAATTTGCGGACGCGTTTGTATAGATTCAGTGTTGCCGCATTTCGCACTGAAAAATACCAAAAGTCATAGCCATTGTGCAGCTATTTCGTGAAAATTGCGGAAAAAACGCTACCATGCGAAAAATTTGCAATAGAAATGCATTAAAATGACTAAGTAGTAAAACAAAAAGTCATCCATAATCTGTATTCCTGTGCAAATGCACTTCCTTTAACTAACTTGGGATTTTTCGACCATTTTTGTTGAGACACAGACGTCTGGCTTGCAGCCGGCAAACACCATCCCCCGGTTTGCAAATTCAAACACAATGTCGCAATATTGTAAATCAGCACTGCAACATACGTGTGCAATCTAGTTTTTCCAAATAATGCACTTACCCAAACGATTAGCCGCCGCACGGTTCTTGCAGTACTCATCTGTAAACTTTTCAATGTACCCCGACAATTTTTTTTGTACGTTCTCCGGAACAAGATTTAACTCATCCGGCTCAAGTATGTTGTCCAACGATTGTGGACCGCACAGATCCATGTTGGCAGTGAATGTTTCTTTAATAAATGAGGTCAAACTTTACTTTTTTTTTTTTTAACGAAACGCACAGCGATATAAATTATATAGATTTTGTGAACAGACAAGTAGTGTGACCGCGGACTCGTCGAAAAAATATGCCCCCTTATCCTCAGAAAATTACCGTTATATACTAAAAAAGGTATTAAAGTACACCGAATAGTTTTCAGTATTCAGATTTGGTTCGAATATTGTACTTCTTGTAGCAGGGGTCCAGCAAAAACAAAACTTCATATTCGAATTCTAGTGTTCGTTCGGCAAACAACTCTTTTTTGAGTTAAAAATTTTCAGTAACTTTTTATAATATTCAACACAAAACTGAAGTACCTGGTCAATGCGGACTCATCTCTGCGACCAACCAATTTCGCTGTAGCGATTAAATATCAAAAAAAAAAAAAAAAAAAAAAACTTGTTATGATGTCAGCGCCCTGTTATTTTTATGCATAAATATATTTCTAAGTTTCTTTGACGTTAAATATTAAGGTATAGAAATGTGCATTATTTAATTTCAGCTTTTAATTCTCGGGTTCCAGCAGCCTAATCGGTTGGATTTTGAATGACTATGAGGATGAAGTCCTTGTCAGGAGCCACCATAATTTCGTGTTTCTTCGAGCGCACCCGCAGGAATGTCATGTCGTTGGACGGGTCCAGGTCCCTCACAACGCTCCGAGCCTTGTCAGCCAGCTGACTCATCAGGCCAGCATATTGCACGGTTGTCGTATTGTCCAGAGTAGACTTCACCGGAATACCTAATTGGGATCGGATTGGTCATCAATCGTAAGCCATGTCTATCTTGGCACAACAGTGCCCGCACACCCACCTTCATTGTTGACCACAATTGTGCCCACAACGCCTTTGTGACTCTGAATCCGTTTTAGTGTCTCTTCAACTTCTTGCGACTGAAAAATATTGGGAAATGCTATAGCTTGTGTGTTATTTTCAATACGATTAACACTTACCATTCTAATTATTTCGTTTCTAGCAAAAAATGTAAACTTTGTTTGCTCAATACAAGAGATCAGTGTGACCGCGGATTTTTCGATAAAATAGACTGCCACAAATGCACCGAAATATACCCCCTTTATCAAAATATACCGCGCATTTCAAGGCATCTGTAAGTTCATGAACTAACTGGCTCACCAACACCCACCGACAGTGTTTAACCAATGGGAACCAGTTCCAATTCAATATAAAAATTAAAAATTACTTTCAAACTGTGACCGGTCTAATTTAAATTATAAAAATGTATCCCTTGTATATATATCTTGATCCCACTAAAACGCAAACCAGGAATTGTGATTTGGGAAAAACATACTGCCCTAATGACCCACATAGCAGCCGTTTCTAGGGGAAACGCGCCATGGAAACCAATAAAGTCATTTGTTAAGGACCGATACTGGGGGAAAAAACAGTTAGTCGGGGAAAATCACTGTAGGAAAATGTTACTAGAAACCCCAAAAAGAGTAAAACCCTTTCAATTTTTATTTTAAATAAGTTTTTCATATATTTCTACCCTTTTGCAGTCACCTCGATCTCTACGATACGTGGATGAAGCATTCGATCAGATCAGCAAAAGAAAAAACATTCGAGACATAGTAATTCTCAACGATCTGGGGCATCCGGTGAAAAGTACAATGGGGCAGGATGATTCCGTTCAGTTTGCTGGACTATTTCAGGCAATACGGTGCCGACTGGAGCGAGGTATGAAGCAAATTGATCCCACAGATGAACTTTTAATGCTGAGAGTTCGTACAAGGACCAACGAGGTGCTGCTAACCCCAGACTCCAAAATCACTGTCATTGTCGTACAAAACGCGCAGGATCATTTTCAAACGTAATTGATTATCAAATACAATTAAATGGTACCTGAAACTATATAAAGTTCATACATATATCAAAAGACTGTTATTACAGTGGTTCAAAAGCAATAGCTGGTGAACAAATTTAAACGGTGGTATTTTATTGATAATGACCCGCTAACCTATGACCATTTTAGTTTGAACCATATTTTGTAAGCATTCCAATCAAAAAGAGTCGTGAAAACTAGGCAATTTTGTGAAGAATTGATTGATAAATTTAAAAAAATAAAAGTTTTAGCGCTGAAAGTCCTAACTACCTGGTAATAATGAATATAACATCAAAACCGAGGAAAATTATGTAAAATTTACGGTATACTTACTGTACATTTCGAAAAAGCAAGGGTACATTTCGGCATATTTCCGAGGGTCTGTCGGTATATTTTAACGATAATTCCGCGGTCACACTGGGTCACACTGCTTGTCGCTTTATTTTTATTCGTCCGCATTGCAAATAAATAAAATTAAACACACACAATCTATCAAATTGCAATCGGAGCAACAAGAGAACGAATACTACCAGTGCGTAACCGACGACCCGACTCCCAAACTCGTGCAGATTACGTCGCGGGCGGAGAATTTGTTGGTGACGTCGCCGTCTAGGGCGTTGAGCAAACAAACGAAACGTAAAAAAGCGAAACGTGTAAACGTCGTAGAAAACGATAAAGCAGACGAAAGAAAACGAATCAAATACGCAGCAGATACAATAGAGGAGACGCGAGAGAGAGCGAACGAACCAGCGGGCAACAGCTAAAGAAGCAACAAGATTTGTTTAAATCTGTTAATTTTTAGAATCTTTTTCGCAATTTGTGTGCTTTATAGTGTTTGTGTCTTGCGTGTGTGTGTGCTGTGGCGTGGGTTCCACATAGAGTTTTGTAGAGCGCAACCCCAGTTCGAAATCGTATCGGTAAATGCAGCGCCGCAAAAATGTGCAGCCTAACTTTGAACAACATTGTGAATGTGACGCAGCAGGATTTACACGACCTATTAGAGATTTTCGAAAAGAAATCCTTCGAGGCGGCGGCCTTTGAGGAAGGCACAGCGGTAAGTGTAAGCGCTAGTGCGCGTCTGTGTGACATACATTTGGTCGCACGTGCTTGTGCCGCTGCAGACATGCAAACCGTAAGGGAGCAGTGTGCGCTGCGCGCCTACCCTACCACAAGGACACGTCAGAGGGCCGTTACTCCCAGTGCCGCGCCCCAAAAAGTGCGGCTTAAATCAAAATGGCTGCCGTCAAGTCTCGTGTCTGCCCTGAATCGCGCACAAATCGTATTCCTCAAGAAATCAATAAGAATCCTGTCCACTATGAGACGCACATTGGGTCTGTTCTGGCCTAGTGGTATGCTCTCGGCCCGACACCCCGTCTGTCAAGCCTTCGATGATGAACTGAATTCTTATAGAAATTCAATGGAAAAATCATGAATGATGCCTACAAACGTTGCAACCACTTCTGGGGACCCAGTAGGCTTTCAATTGTTTTGCCCCACTCCCACACCCGATTGTCACGCATGCCCTTCGATGCTAATCACCGTACCCTGTCCCTGTTATCAGCTTACTTAGCCGGCATTGGCAACAACATTTTATTGTTCCTCTACTCTTTTTCTCCTGTCCTCTGGGTGCTGGGTGGAGGGTAAATAGCATCTACGGAAAACACTTGGCAACAGGGAAAGAAAATCTAAATAAAAACTTGGCACGTTTCATATCTAACGTTTCCATTGAGCTGCTTGTGTTTCTGGGTGTTGCGGCTGCTGCTTTTGTGTTTGTGCAGCTGCTGTTAAAATAATTAATATATTGCATAGCGAATGCCAATTGCATTGCCAATGTTTGACTTGCAATAAAAAGACATTGTTGCGGGACAACACACTTGGAAAGTATTTGCTGACTGGCAGTTTATCAAACAGTTGTTTTCCTTATCAGACACAAACCCCAACCACAAAACAAGCGCCAGCCTTTCAACATGATTTTCCACCATACATACCACGTATGGCCTGGCCCCCGTTATCAGTGGAGCGGGGCGGCGATTTTAAAGCAACAAGTTGGAGCGAACGCCTTGGTACAACGTATGTACTTAGGGTTACCCAGCAAAGTAATTTTTAATGAGAAATTATGTTGAAGCGGGTGATTTACTGAAGAAGAAAATGTTCCATTAAAATATTGTATGTAGAAATGGGTTTTATAGTTTATGGCTATAAAATCAATAGCCCAGCCACATTTAAAAAGCGAAAGACATATCTTGCATACCCATACATAATATACCCCGTTTTACACTTGTACAAATAAAGGGTATCAATACCTGCACCTTGATACACAAAGCATTGCATTTGATGGCGAGGGAGCAAAGGGTATATTTTGTTATTATTCTAATAGAAGATGTAGGTATGTGGCTCTCTAAAGGGTTCAAGGTTAATTTCAGCTCGGAATAGCCTGATAAGATTAGCATGCGTACTAAATACAACACTTTGAGTTGGAATAATTGGGAATGAGCGGGAGAACAAGAATGCCTCAACTTATTGCATATTACACCTGAACTGAAATTACGGTACTTGCGGCGTGGTGGGAGTCGATCTAGAGCCAACAGATACGAAGGTACATTCACAATATTTTGACCGCAACTGTAGCTTACAGCTAACTCAAGCGCACTCCCATATGCGAGTGCATTCTCTGCGCGCTCTCTCCCTCTCTTTCTCTCACTCTACTTGTGATTAGCCCAGAAATAGTATATTAATACAAGGTGAGTGCATGAATGGTAGTAAACACACCTAGTGTGTTCGCTCTTTCTGTTATGAAAATGAAAATACCAAAATAGCTTTCGGGCGGCACGTGACCAAAACAATTTACGTCTCATTTACGGCTGCAGTCTGGACTTATCAGCGAGCAGTTTGTCAGCAACTGATGATGGAATCGCTTTCAGTTTTAATCGGATCAAAATTCCTGCAGAAAATACCAAAATGTACACCAAGATATTGAAACATTTATTATGCAGCACATCCAAAAAAAAACACCAAAAAAAACATTCATATTTCTAGATTAGTTGCAGCAGCGTCACCGAATTTGTGGGATCACCTTTCCAGTCGTTGGGCTTAACCATCCTGGAATGCCCGCCTGATCTCCTCCTCAAAGTCAGGCGTCTCCAGATCCATTCTCCTATAGTCCGATATTCCCTCCATCTCTAGTCTGTCCTGGGCCCACAGGATCAGCTTGATGAGGAACATCATTTTCGGCTGGACTATTTCGCCACCCTCGTACTTGAGAATGGCCGTGTTCAGCTCCCCGGCTACCTGCTGCCTAAAAGCGGGCTTCATCAAGTCCCCGAAGGGACTCTCCTCGGGCTTATCGAAGGCCAGCAGGGCCAGGGCGCGTTGCATCTCTCGAATGTTGTCCGAGTTTACCTCGCTCAGGCCCGACTCCTTGCTCTGGGCAAAGTCGAGGGCCTGATCCACCTTCTGCTCCCGTATCAGTTCAATCAGTCGCAGCTGCTGCATGTGGAAGTACATGTAGTTGTCCGTCTCGAAGAGCTGCGGATACAGCCTGTTGGCCAGGTCCATGGCATACTTCACTTGGCCACTTCGCACAGCATTGCGGATCCTGGCGCGATCATCGACGCTGTCCCCCAGAGTGCTCGGCTCCAGCGCCGATTCGGCCTTGAAGCGCTGTGCCGCCTCCTGGTAGCCCTCTGTAGGGAGGTGGATTAAGTTAATGTCGCTTTAAAAGGTTTTCTGTGAGAATGCAAACCTGTGACTAAATAGTTCATCACCAGGCGATTAAGATCCGCCTGCTTGATCTGAAAGCTCGACATTCGTTGTGCCCACAAAGTATTGGGGTTGGATCCAGCCATCTTCAATTGATCTAGTATACGTAATAGGTACTAAAAGAGAGACGAGACAGATAGAGATAGGGAGTGGTAGAGATCAGGCTGGGCAGCTTACCTCTGAAAAAATATCATCAATTAGAAATGGAAACATTTCGGTATCCAGGAATATAAATTATTTATTTGTTTATATTGGCTAAGAGAATAGCCCTGACTGTCCTGAGCTGAAGCCAGGTCCTATGATCATTATCATCAGCTCCATCATTATTCATTTTGTTTCTTTTGTCTTTTGTGTTTTGTATTTTCTTTTTTTGCACACTTGATGATTTATTTTTATCAAAAAACCTTGCCCAAAACGACATTGAATGTTGTTGCAAAATGCAAAATATATATGTATGTATTTGTGTGCACATGCATGTGGCTGTGTGTGTGTGTGTGTGTGTGTACCTACACATGTCTGCCTGTGCATGGCGTGTGGAGCGCCACCTCCGTGTGTGATTTTTGCGTGGGCGCCAAAAACGTACGGCCACAGCCAGCCGCACATAATATGCTAAAAATAGCAATAATTTGGTAGACTTTTAAATAATTTTTCACTTTCCCCAGAGGCATTTTCACTCTCTCTTTCTAACTCATAGAATTGATAGAATTTATTTGCCAGCCACAGAACCCACCTGTTGTTGTAGTTGTCGCTATAGTCGTTGTTTCTGTTTGCAGTTTTGCGGATTATGCTAATATTGAAAATTATGGAAAATTGTTAGTCGTAGAGAAAATGCAGCGAATTGGTCCCCAAGGTGATTGAGGAGCCACCCGGAGGCTGAGGAGGGACTGGTATTATAGACAGCTACGGCTGCAGGTAGGTCCAGGTCCAGGTCCAGGTTGAGGGCCCAGGTCCAAGTCCAGGTCCAACTGTTGGCCTGCGCTACGTTGAGCGTTTCCTAGAGCACTGGTCCCTGGATAGCTTGCACTTGGTCCTGTATTGGGGCTCGTGTCTCTGGTTTTCTGTATCCCGCCTGTGCATTCCAGTCTGCAGCGAATTTCCTGCGCCCACGCAGACTTCTGTTGCACTCATTTTGGGGGTTGCAACTAACAGAAAACTTTCCGCGCAGCTCTCCTACAGTGGTACCTCGCCAGGGGATGACGCACTGGCGATGCTGCTCCTTCGGCTGGCTACTGGGCAGCGCTCTCGGGTCTGCTGAACGCCCATGACAGTTGGCAGAGCTCTGTGCGGCTTCCCCTCCCTGCCACGCCCTGGCAGATGCAGCTGCAAGTCGTGCCGCAGTCATTGTGTGGGCGCTTCGCAATACGCGGCACAGGAGCGCATAAAACTGAGCCAGGGACTCGTCATCAGCCACACCTTCCGGCGCAGCTGCAGTTATGAGCACAGTGGGACAAAAGGCGGATCTTGCTGTAGGAATATTAATTCGAGCTGCTTATGCCGTTTGGCTCGATCTGCACCATTACCACAGAAAATTAATTTAAACTTTTTTAATGGAGTTTTGGAAAGTTATTCAAGCCTGTCAAAAGCAATTATTCAAACTGGACTTTGCCCCACTGTGAGTTTATGATAACAGCATCGACACAACGTGTGACTCTGTTGTAACCTTTTATGATTTCCTGTTGCACATTGAACTTTACGCCCACGCCTGGGCACGTGCCCCCCACACCACCTTAATTGAACGTCTCCGCGTGTGCATTGGGGCAGCTGTTGCTGCAATGTGCGTGGCTCGCACCGCAGACACTTGTGACAGGTGCCCAGCAGCAGCAGCAGCGGCAGCAACAGGCACCGCCGTATGAAGTGGGTGGCCAGGCGGGCGTAGTAATGTTTCAGTGGGGTGGCAGCTGCAGCTGCTGGAAGTGCACGCGGGGGATGCAACATATCGGCGCATGTCCAAGAGCATAAAGCGAGAGAGAGAGCGGGAGTTCGATTAAGGGTCTCAAAATGGGAGTTCCAATGTTTTCCAGAGATGCTGCACCCCAGACCCAGACCCAACCCCATACAACCCCCTTCCACCGGTCACTGTGAGGCATTTATGATAGCAGTAAATTTTGTGATATTCTTCTGTTGGTCGGGTTAACTGCGTTGCAACAGAAGGTACCACGCATCCATGATTAGGAGAAGGGCGTCGCTGTCGTCGCGAGAAGAAGCTGTGTCCTGTCCCCCCAGCCGCATGTTGCATGTTCGTTCTTCTGGATGGGCCACCGCGCTGGCGCCTGTTGCTGCTGTTTTCTGCACGCCTGCTAGCTGGCAGATAAAATCGATAGTATCTGAAATGGCAATGCCGTCTTTTCAGGGAATGGATTGGCAATGGCAATGCTGCTGCTGTGTGCAGAAAATGACAATGCTCTGTTGTTGCACACTCAACCCATGTAATCCCGCTGAGCGGGAGAGCTGTGTGGATGCAAACAGTGGGAAGTGGGTGCATGAGGAGCTTATTAAATAACACACTTTGTGTGCCAGCTTTTGTTAAGACAAATGAGAGAAAGGATTGCTGCAGTAATGGAAATAGGAAATATATTTACAGCAATTTGTGTGTAGTCTCTGAAGAACTTTAAGAATTACGAGTATTATTCCAATTCCAATGCTTAGAAACTAAATCAATTAATAAATGACGCTCCAGGAAATCTCTTTCTATTATCTTTGTGATTTTTTGGTGTGGGTGAGGGAAAATCTCTTCCTGATTTCTGTCACTCAAGCGAGTATATTTAATATATATTTACATACATATTATGATGAATAGATGTCTGCATTCCTCCAACAGCTCCCCCACTCATTGCCCGTAGCGCCCACTTGGCTTTTATGTCATTTATTGTGCTCAATTATAAAGCGATGTGCCAAGCTAAGCCAAGCCAACCAGATGTTGGCATTGGGGTGCGCTGAACAAAACCCAGAGTTTGACTCTTCCATGTGGCCCACAACAAAGCTTCCGGCTCAAACGTGTTTTTGCTTGCTCTCCCTCTACCTCCCCCCTCCAAAACAAAGCGGTTTCAAAGTCGGTTTGAAAGTTGTTGGAAAGATATGTAGTATGTATGTAGCACGGATCTGTTTTCTGCCGCATGCAGCACTCCACATTGCACTAGCAATTTGCATATTAAAAGCTCACTAATCAGAGATCCACCCATGTGTATAATGGCATAAATTAGCAGAAGAGCAGGTGGTATAAGAAAGAGAAGAGATCGCTAAGACGATAAGCGAGGCGCCAATGATGCCAATTCCCAGTGAATGGAGAGTGCAATCACTGTACTAAACATATTTTAGGACCCTCTCTGTCAGCCCAAGCCAAGTATTAACCTCCCCAGGCATGAAATGTTGATACCCAAATAGAATCACAAGTTGATTTCTGGTTTTCGGTGTCTTTGAACGACTGGCTATACAAATAAAATGCTGAAAACAAGGCATTGCACATTTGAAAGCTTGAGCATGAATCGTGTAAACAACGAGAACAAGGAGAATTGAAACACGGAAGCGCCCCATGAGTTGTGCATGGGGTGTGGTCAGTGGCCCCCACTTGAAGTTCGACCTGTTTTGAGCGCTGAATAATTCATTCAAGAAAAACCATTTTCCCTGTCGCCGACCCAGATTGATGAATATGCAAGAAGCGCGGGAATCGCAGTCACAGTATCGTGTCGGGTACTGTCGGTCCGTCCTGGGTCCCGTCCCAGGCTCGGTGGCCTCTGCCGATAAGCCATGCCAACTTTCTGCTGCAAAATACAAGCAGAGCGCGAAAGAAACCGTTGTTCCATCGCTCTCTCTTTCTTTGGCTGCTGCTCGCCTGGCCCCGGACCGGCATGGGCTCGGTTCGGTTGCGCTGCTTGCTGGTTTCTTGATTTGTGGGATTTCTTTTTGCTGTTGGTGGCTTTTGCTTCTTTTTCTTTTCTTTTCTGTTTTTTTTTTTCGGTGGAGCCGCTGAAAACTGAGAAGAAAAGTATGCCGCTCCACGCAGCGTTGATTTCTGTTAGCCCAGCATCGGCAAAGTCTTTGAAATCCGGGTTTGTAAGAAAACTGCATTGCAGCTCCCGAAGCAGTGTTGAGTCTGGGGCTTGAAAATCTTATTTGGGTCAACGGTAATGATTGTGATGATGATGGTGGTGGCGGTGGATGATCATCATCCCACAAACTATTTCTGTGGCGCTGTAAAAAACTATTTCGCGCGTTTGTTTGTTGTTTTTAAGTTTTTACAGCGCCTTATTAACAGGCGCACAGCGAAAAGCGAACGCCAACTGGCGGACAGTTACAGTTGCATGCAGTGGCTGCTCTTTCTTACAAAAGAAAAGGCAACAACAATGGCAACAACAGCGGCGAGCAAGCAGTTCAATGCATACAACAGTAACAGCTTCTCTCTGTGTGTGCGTGTGCATGAAATGGCAGCCAGCGTCTACAACTTGGAAGAGTACTCTCTCTCTCTCTCATACTCGCTGCCATCGATAAGACGGTGGTTTAATACCCTTGTAGATGGAGAGTTTCAGGCTAGAGATTTTCTTCTTGTCAATCAACATCAACAAGCGACAAGCGATGCAGACAGTACGTTGGTACGATCAGTCACAAAAGCAAATCTGTATAAGAAAATAGGTTTATTCCTGAAGATATTTCAACGTAAACTTTTTCCTGATTGCATTGTTTAAGAACGATCGATCTGGAAGAGTATCAGAAGCTGCGGCTCCGCAGAAGGCTTTTAATTTTTGTGGCATCCTTCCCCTTCCCACACACACAATACGCAGAGTTCCGTCTCTCCCGAACATTTATGTAAACTGAGAGAGAGAGAGAGCTAAATAATATCCAGCGATTTGCAGTTGCAGTACAGCATTTTTGCTGTATCGGATCGAAAACATTGCATAATACTGGAAAAAATTTTTAATTCAAAAAATTAATTAATATTCGTTTAATTTAATTATAGCTACAGCCTGCCTGCCCTCTGCAAATCGCCTAAACTTTTTCTATTGCGAGTTTTCTTCTCCGCAAAGCCAAGCAAAAGTAATTGCGTTTTAGTTGTTTTGCTCGTTTGCTTCGCTCTCCATAGTTTTGGCACAAACACACACACACACCCACACACTCACTATCTTACTCACACACATGAAGGTCTTTGTTTTCACCACGTTTGTTGTGCTCTGTAGTTCGCTTCTGTTGTTGCTGTTCCTTTGTCTCTCTTTTTTGCACATTTCTCTTTGCTTCTGCCCGTGTGCTTGTGTGCTAAAAACCTGTTTCGTTCAAGGTGTTTGTGTGAGAGAGTAGTGCCGCTTTTATCTAGTTGTTTTTTGTTGTCTGGGACAGCTGGCGGCTGTGGCTACGATCCTCCCATGCCACCCCTCCCTTCCGTTGTCTGCTAGCCCGGCTATTTTTAGCAGCCGCCATAGCCTTTAGATTTTCCCCCAGACCTGAAATCAATTCAAAACAAAAATATCTCGACAAACAAAAATGTGTGCTTGCAAAATTGATTGTTATAAAATGGTCTTGGATTAATTGAAGTTGCTGCAACACCACCGACGGTTCTTCTTCGCTTCAGGGGCCCAAGTTCCATTGAACTCAAGATCCAAACGTCGCAACAGCAAGGCAAGATCAGCTCTGAAACCAGTTGCACTTCTCCGTCTAATCTCTCTGTCCATTAAGACGCCGGGCAGCAGCAAAGTCCGATGGACAGAGTTGATTTATGCAAGCAATTGACTTTGCATGTCATTCGTTCATAAAATATTTAATAATGGTGTTTAAAAAAAGAGTAATATAATGCTAATGGGATTTATAGAGTACGTGAGCCCCAACTGGTTCGTCTTTTCAGTTGTTCCAACTGGTTCCAAGTGAACCAATAGGCGCTTCTCTGTTTCGATAAAGAATTAAACTAATCGATATCCTTTTCGATTTCGTTCACAGGAGTACGAGATCTCCAAGAAATGCGAATACCTGTTCAAACTCGACTACAGCCTCATTGAGCTGGACAACTCGAATGGCCTGCTCAGCCCGCGCTACCCTGGAAGGATACTCATACCCGAATTCGAGCATGGACACATGGCCAAGACCCTGATACCGGGCAATGGATTGTTCGGGGCAGGAGGCGGATCCTCGGGTACAACGGCCACGGCAACGCCACTCAATAGCAGCGCCGGCAGCAACTGCAGCGACGGTGTGGGCATCCAAGCATTTGTCACCTTTGCCAACCCCCTGCAGACCCCGGTCCAGCCTCAATCACAGCATCCTCAGCAGCAGCAGCAGCCGCCAACGACACAGCCCGCGCAGCAGAATACCATCTACGAGGACCAGTACGATATACAGCGGATGAGGGAACTGGTCACGATGGCCAAGTACGCGAGATGCCGTCAAAGGTTCGCTGTTCCCGTGATCATGTATCGGGGCAAGTACATCTGTCGGTCGGCAACGCTGTCCGTGATGCCGGAGACGTATGGCCGCAAGGTAGTGGATTATGCGTACGACTGCCTCAGTGGCAATTATGCGACACCCAACGGGGAGGAGAACGATGCCGACTCCACGGACGAGTCGCTGATCAATCACATAAACGACCAGTCGCAGTCGCAGTTCAGCTACGACGAGGTCATCAAGAGCGACATCCAGCTGCTGCACACCCTCAATGTGTCCACAATTGTGGATCTCATGGTGGAGAACCGCAAGATCAAATACTTTATGGCGTAAGTAGTAAATAAAATTAATAATAATTATAATAAATATTCATAATGCCACATTGCAGCGTATCCTCATCGGAGAAGGCTGATCCCAGCAATCATTACAAGAGCTTCAATCTGCTGTCGCTGCCGTATCCGGGCTGCGAATTCTTCAAGAAGTTCCGCGACAACAACTACATGGCCAAGAATCTGCACTACAACTGGAAGCAGTCGTTCAACGATGCGAACATTAATATACCCAATCTGGGTCCCGCCGCCGACATCGACATCATTTGGCCGGAGTACCGTGACTGGGATCTGGTCTCCATCACACAGAACTATCTGCGGGCAACGCTCAAATACATACAGGAGGATAACTCTGGCCTGCTCATACACTGCATCAGTGGCTGGGATCGCACTCCGCTGTTTGTCTCGTTGGTGCGGCTCTCCCTCTGGGCGGATGGACTCATTCATCAATCACTGAACGCCATGCAGATGGCGTACTTTACACTGGCCTACGACTGGTACTTGTTTGGCCACCAATTGCCAGATCGCCTCAGGCGGGGCGAGGACATCATGTTCTTTTGCTTCCACGTGCTAAAGTTCATCACGGACGAGGAGTATAGCATTGTGGAGCATCGGAAGCGGACCAAGACCTCGAGCAGCAGCGGGAGCAGTGTCATAGTCATCAAGTCCGACTGCTGCGACGATGAGCCGCTCAAGGAGTGAGTGTGGATGCAAGGAGACTTTCACATGATCCGATCTTTAACCGCTTCTTCCCTTCTTCGTGCACAGAGACTACATCCTGGCCTTCGATCAAGATAGCAACGACAGCTATTCAAACTGTTCCAACTGTGATATGTCCATAACAGATAACTTCTATGCCACCACAACGGCAGCAGCTGCGCCAGTCAATCCGCTGACCAGCAGGTCGCCCAACCCAAAGCGGTAATTTAATTGTTGCTGAGCCCCTCTGACCACGCTGACCCTCCTGTTTCGTTTTAGCTCCCGCACTAGCCCGATATCGGTGCCCGGCTCGAATGCGCGACAGCGTCAGGAGTCGACATCGTCGAACGGCAGCTGGCAGGTGGTCACAGACACCGGATCCATAGACTCCATGATGAACGGCAGCTACATGATGCGTTTTGTGGCGCAACAGACGGCGGAAGCCACCTCGAACATTCCCATCTGCAATGGCGGCAACGGCTATCACTGCAGCAACAACACAACAACTGCCATGGGCAGCGGCAGCGGCAGCGGTAGCAGCATCAGCAATGGCAGCAACACAACGCACGGTTTCCCAAACGGTTCCTCCAAAGATGTCGGTGGCAGCACAACTTCCAGCAAGCAGTGCATCAACTTGTGAGTCTCAGATCAGCAGGATCCATTACTCAACTCATCAATTTTCGTTTCTCTTCTCGGTAGACGAAAGCAACGCCTCAATGCGGTGCGAGCCATCTTCATACAAGCGTACGGCAAGACAATTGGACTGAAATTCAAAGAGGGCTCCTCCATGAACCTGGCCACGTTCATTGGCAATCTGGCGGATCAGCTGTTCTGAGCAGACCTTCTTCGACCTGTTGCAATCGACCTTGTTTGTGTTAGCTTTCCGCCTGTTTGTTTGTTTGTTTCTTGTTATAGTGGTGCGCTTGTCCACATTGACTGTATTTCGTAGACCTACCTGTTGAATTGATTGCGTTCTTGCGACTGTTTGTTGAATATGTATGTAATGGCCTCTAATGATAAGCATCAAATGAACCTAAGTGTAAACCAGTTCCGGCAGGGAACTAGGCAACCCTACAACTCCTAGATAACATGCATAGTACAACTAGTTCTCTTCAGTCCTTGTCCGTTATCCCGCCTGCCACATCTAGTTCCAGCTCCAGCTCCTACCCCCAATTCCGCTCCCGCAAATATTTGTGTTTTGTTTTGTTACTGGTTCATCGAGCATGCGAAGCAAACGAAATATGAAAGAAACCAATTCGGATTAAAGAATAGCCTTAAGTTGTAATTTATAGTAATGTATTTTTTAAAATAAACTTATGTGCATTTGATGTAAATTTATTTCCTTCTCAGTCGCTTCCCTACTATGCTGGCCAACGACATGAAGTCATCCAGATCCACACGCTTAACCCGAACGCGCACTTTTTTTGTGTAATACTTGGCGCTCTTGATCGGTATGTGGCGCGGATTGTCTGTTAGAGGTGAATCAGTGGTCTTGGCCACGGCAGTGACTTCTTTCTCTGGATTTCCCCGCGTATTTTCCATCTTAATGGCAAGCTCAATTGCCGCAAGGGCCACCTCCACCTCTCTATTAATGTCCAGCGGTGGGGAGACTGAAGGCGCGCGATCAATAGCTTCCTTCTGGGGTTTCGATGGCGAAACAACCGGTGCGGGATCTATGTCGTTCTGAGCACTAAACACACCGCTAATGACCAGATTTGACCTTTGGGAGCTGCAATCTGGAGTGGCAGAAGCGGGAGCTTCGTTTGCTTGGACCAAGACGGGTTTGACATCACGACCATTGAGCGAAAGTTGTGTCTGAGGCGATAGGTCCATCTCCTTCACCTGAATAGTCTTGAGAAACTCATCGTATTCGATTTTGACTCTGGCCATCTCCTTGGGACCCACCGGTACAGTAGCACGTGTCTCCAGCTCGTGCTGCAGTATGACATCGAGGCACTCAACTTCCAGGCGACGGCGCTCCGCCATCGTCATTGACTCCACCAATGGTAGCTGAGCGAGTAGAAAGTTCTGTGACATAGTCACGTCCAGGGGTGGCTCCACATTTTCCGCACTTAGCGAGCGTGCGATCTTCGATACAACGTCAAACAGTGGAATGGGAATATGTCCACTCGGCTTCGAAAGGGAGTCAATCACAGGCAGAAGAATATTCCAACGCCACTGCAGCTCCTCTGCCGTGAACGGGGTACTCAGCGGCAGGTTCTTGTAGCTGGAATTAAACTCATCGGCAATCTGCTTCCAGGCCCACTCGTCGTAGTCCGAGTCCTGCTGCGACTGCGCTGCTTTGCCATACAGGAACGGATACTTCAAAATTAGCTTCAGCAACAGCAAATCATTCACAACTATCATCGAGCTAAAATTGGTGTTTGATATGTTGATTTCCATTGGGCTGACTGAGACAGCGTCTTCACCGCTCCTCCTGTCCATTTTGGTGCTTATTCAGGATTCAGATGTCCAAGAAAATGTTTCTTTGTTTTTGTTTGTAAAATATTCAGAAATAAGGATGGTACTAGGGTTGTCAAAAATATATCAAAATATCAATATATCGATATTTAAAAAAAAAATATCAATATATTGATCTTTTTTGTTGATATTTTACGTTTGTTTACTCAAACCAAATACACATTTATAATTCTAGTGTTCGTTCGGCAAACAACTCTTTTTTGAGTTCAAAATGTTCAGTAACTGTTTTATAATATTCAACATAAACTGAAGTACCAGAACAGCTATTAATTGTGTGGTATGTGACACGCGCAGTCGCATGACTGATAAGCATATCAAAGAAAGGGTGTTTTTGAAATTCTTAAAAAAAAAGAGTTTTGGATGCTTCCTTGATAGGTAAAGAAAAATAATAAAAGTTAGGAGAGTATTATATGTATATGTAAGACGAACTATGGTAATGTTATAAACAATTGTCAGACTGAAATAAAAATAAATGATGCTATAAACATATGCAAGGGTCTGATTTCTACATACAAGCAAAAAATATCAAAATATCGAATATATCGATATCTTTTCAGTGATATATTTAATATCATTTTGATATTTATCATTGATATGATATTTTTAAAATATTTGACAACCCTAGATGGTACATTATTTTCGATAGATTTATAGAATGGATATTTAAATCGATATTTTCGGCGATAGGCAGATCTTTATTTTGTGTGTCTGTGACTATATCGATGTTTGTAACGATAGTAGTCCTCACTCCTCACTGGCGAAAAAGCCGCAAAATAAATACAGACAAAACGGGCATTTTTGTGTATTTTTGCAAGTAATCAAGCTGAAAAGTAGTCCCGAAGCCCCAAAATGAGTGGCGGCAACATGCTATATGGCGGCGACGAGATTGGAGCCCTAGTTTTCGATCCCGGCCACCACTCGCTGCGTGTGGGCTACGCGCAAGAAGATTCGCCAAAGGCTGAGATACCCTCCGTTGTCGGCATTGGTGCATCCCCAACCCCTGAAACGAATCTTGATCCAGAGACCAAAACTGACAACAATGTAACGCCCAACAGTGAGTAGAAAGAAGAAATTGATCTTTATCATTACACATAACCCACACACAACACACCCACCCTCAGATTCCGACTCGCGCAAGTACTATGTAGACACAAACTATGTGAATGTGCCCCGTTCCCAAATGGAGGTTCAGACATACATGAAGGATGGCATGATTGACAACTGGGATCTCTTCGAGAAGGTGATTGACTATGCCTATGCAAATGTCATACAATCGGAGCCGGAGTACCATCCGGTGCTCTTCTCCGAGGCGTCCTGGAACGTGCGCAACAACCGTGAGAAGCTCACCGAACTGATGTTTGAGAAGTACAATGTGCCAGCCTTCTTCCTGGTTAAAAATGCCGTGCTGGCGGCTTTCTCCAGCGGACGTGCCACAGCGCTTGTGGTAGACAGCGGCGCCACGCACACTTCGGCCGTGCCCGTCCACGAGGGGTATGTCCTCTCGCAGGCGGTGGTAAAGTCCCCACTGGGCGGCGACTTTCTCTCTCGCCAATGCAGGCAGCACTTGGATAAGCTCAATATCGACCTGTCGCCGGTGTATAAAATCGCCTCGAAGGATGTGGTCAAGGAACGGGACAATGCACGCTTCACGCTGCGGAAGCTACCCGAAAATCTCACACAGTCCTGGCAGAACTACATGGTTCAGCTCTTGATGCAGGACTTCCAGATGAATATTCTGCAGGTGCTGGAGAATCCCTTTGACGAGCGTGTGGCCGCCCAAATACCAACTGTCCACTACGAGTTCCCCAACGGATATCACCAGGACTTTGGCTCAGAGCGTTTCAAAATTGCCGAAAGCCTCTTCGACAATGCCATGCTGGGTGCTGGCCAATTGGCATCCACCAGCGTGGGTATGTGCGATGCGGATGTAAGGCTCTCGCTCTTCGGCTCGGTTGTGGTCACAGGTAAGTGAATGATCCCTTGAATAATGCTCACAGCATTGCTTATGCATGAATTTGTACCATTGTTTAGGTGGAAACACGCTACTGCAAGGCTTTCCCGAGCGTCTCAATCGAGATCTACAGCTGCGTGCGCCCTCAAATACACGTTTGAAAATGATTTCGGCCAATGGGAGTGTTGAAAGAAGATTCGGTGCCTGGATTGGGGGCTCCATACTGGCCAGCATTGGGACATTCCAGCAGATGTGGATATCGTCGCAGGAGTACGAGGAGGCTGGAAAGAGTCAGGTGGAGCGCAAGTGTCCGTAAAATCGCTGCCAGTTGGTCATTAACATGAACGAATTCCAATTGTAATTTTAATTTTAAAGACGAAACTCCATGTAATTATATAAATGTGAACTTTTAAATGCGTAAGTCGGATTAGGCTGGCAGTACGATGTGCAAGAAATGGGATTTGATATTCTCACTGCTTATCGCCAGTCGTTGTACGTTCCGGCTTGATTGTCGTTTCTCCAGTCAGATTATCCTCCCCCTCCAGTTCGTACTGGATGGAAATGGAAGTGAGCTTTGGCACACGTTTCTTGTAGTTTTTCGCTTGTTTCGGTGGTATCAATGGCCGTCGCCGCCTTATGGTGTCTTGAGTGATTTCGGTGCAAAGTTTTAGAAAACGTCACATAGCGCCAGACATGGTATTGTTGCACACACATTGCTATGGCAAGAAAACATTTATTGAGTCACTCAAATAGCGTTTATAGAATTGATTCACTTACCTTGGCATTTAGAATGTCCTCCGACCAATCCTCCTTGGCAATACGTCCCACAGCATTCACCAGAATCTTCTTCACCTTGATGACATTCTCGGCAAAGGTCTTGAGCACATCCTGCACATTGACGCCCTCGCAGCCCATGCGCCAGCAATCGTAGTCGGTGGCAATCGCCACAGAGCCGTACAGCAGGCCAGCCTCTTTGGCTAGCACAACCTCTGGGCACGTGGTCATATTGATAAGATCGCCGCCCCATTCCCTGAACATGAGACTCTCAGAGCGCGAGGAGAAGCGAGGTCCCTCGATCGTCACAATTGTGGCCTTCTCGTGGGCCGGAATCTCCAGTTCCTTGGCCGCCCCAATTAGAATGTTGCGTGTGCGCTCACTGAAAGCTGGATACATGGGCAGATGGCAGACACCACGTGGGCTAGTGGCTGAGCCATCGTAGAACGTTTGTGCGCGCTTTGTGGTGCGATCTATGAAATCGTGCGGCATCACCAGGTTCCCGGGCTTGATTTGTTCACGCAGTGAACCACAGGCCGTGGACACAATCAGGTGGGTGCAGCCCACATCCCGCAAAGCCCAGATATTGGCACGGTAATTCACATTGGAGGGCATAATATCATGTTTCCTTCCGTGGCGTGCCAGCAGCACACACTGGACACCACCGATTTCACCTTGAATCAGGGCATCGGACGGGTCCCCGTAGGGCGTTTGGATCACTTTCTCTTGGCGATTCTCCAAAATGTCGGGATCATCCAAGCCGGAACCGCCAATAATGCCAATCTGTCGACAAGAGCAGAAAAATATTAATAGAAACGGACAGGAAGTGGGCGCCTGGTAGTGGCTCTGCTCACCTTGACTGGTATGGGCTCGAGATCAGTGTCTTTACATTTAATGTGTAGCATTTTAGAGATTGCTAACGACGGATTTTATTACTAGTTGCTGCGGCTGTCTGGCGAATAATGAATCCCGCTGATAGCACAGTTTGATAAGTGTGTGTATGGAGGGTAGGGTGCAAAAGCCGCAAAAGCTTGGGCATATTAATATCATAATAATCTGTGAGCAGTATGTAACATCTAAATAATAAGAAAAAACTCTTTTTACTTAATTAAGTTAAATCAATAATTTCAAGCTTTCCAGCTATATTCGTTTTGTTATTCAGCAACAATAATAATACAAGTAAGGTATCCATGAACAATTGCAGCCGAACAAGTCTAGTATTTTTCACAATCGCGCTTACCAACACTGTGCTCAGAAATAAGAAGAAGCTCAAATGTAAACAGCTGGACTGTGCTGCACATGTTCGGGTTTCGAAAGGATGTACCAACTTGAAAAGAACTTTGCAGGCAACGATATCGACGATATCGAGGATTTGATATCTGCCGAAGATGTCAAGCCGCAGGAGCGTTACCAGAACAAGAAGAGTGTGACAGTGCGGGCCAAGAAGCGTGCCCAAATCAAGCCAGAGACTGATGTCGAAGAGAAGCCCACTCCCCGGCCCACCATTTACGAGAGCGTCATACCCGGAACCCAAAAGGTGTTTGTGAAGACATGGGGCTGTGCGCACAACAACTCCGACTCCGAGTACATGGCCGGTCAGCTGGCTGCCTACGGCTACAAACTGAGTGGCAAAGATGAAGCGGACCTCTGGCTGCTCAACAGCTGCACCGTGAAGAACCCCTCGGAGGATACATTTCGCAATGAGATCGAGACGGGTATGAGCAACGGCAAACATGTTGTGGTGGCCGGCTGCGTGCCCCAGGGAGCGCCAAAGTCGGACTATCTACGCGGACTGTCCGTGATCGGAGTGCAGCAGATCGATCGCGTTGTTGAGGTGGTGGAGGAGACCCTGAAGGGACACAGCGTACGGCTGCTGCAAAACAAGAAGGTTCACGGTCGTCGGGTGGCCGGAGCGCCATTATCCCTACCCAAGGTGCGCAAGAATCCCCTCATCGAGATAATATCCATAAACACGGGCTGCCTGAACCAGTGCACGTACTGCAAGACGAAGCATGCTCGCGGCGATCTGGCCAGCTATCCACCCGAGGAGATTGTGGATCGGGCGCGACAATCGTTTGCGGAAGGCTGCTGTGAGATCTGGCTAACATCGGAGGACACTGGCGCCTATGGCCGAGACATAGGCAGCTCCCTGCCAGAGCTGCTCTGGCAGTTAGTCGAAGTCATCCCAGAGCACTGTATGCTGCGCGTGGGCATGACGAATCCTCCCTACATACTGGAGCATCTGGAAGAGGTGGCCAAGGTGCTACAGCATCCACGTGTCTATGCCTTTTTGCATGTTCCTGTTCAAGTGAGTGACAAGCCACAAATTAATCGATTCCTGAGCTAATCTTCTATCTCCCACAGAGCGGCAGTGACTCTGTGCTGGGCGAGATGAAGCGCGAATATTGTCGCAAAGATTTCGAGCATGTGGTGGACTTTCTACGTGAGCGTGTTCCTGGCGTCACCATAGCCACCGACATCATATGTGGCTTTCCCACCGAGACAGAGGCAGATTTCGAGGAGACAATGACGCTGTGCAGCAAATACCGCTTCCCCAGCCTATTCATCAATCAGTTCTTCCCGCGGCCTGGCACCCCGGCTGCCAAAATGGAGCGCATACCCGCAAATCTGGTAAAAAAGCGCACCAAGCGACTGACAGATCTCTTCTATAGCTACGAGCCATACGCACAGCGAGTGGGCGAGATGTACACGGTTCTGGTCACGGAAATCTCTCACGACAAGCTCCACTATGTGGGCCACAACAAGAGCTACGAGCAGGTCCTGCTGCCCATGCGGGACAATCTGTTGGGCACTCGGGTCCATGTGCGCATCACCAGCGTCAGCAAGTTCAGCATGGTCGGTGAGATACTGGACGATGAGCGGGACTGGACGCGTTGCGCACAAAAGCATGAAGAGGCTCCAATGGAATCAGCCAGGATGAGTCGAGACAAGCTGATTCAGCGTTATGTGGGCATTGCCCTCGTGGTGGGCAGCGTGGCCTTTCTGCTGCAGCTACTCATCAAGTTACTCTAGCTCTCTGGCTCTAGGTTGAGCAATAAAAATGCATCTGATTTCCGAATTCATAATTTAAGTAACGCTTTGAACTTAGCCTAGGATACATTAGAAACTTGTTGCAGGGTCCACCATCGCACCTAGTAGTCGTCGGAGGGCTCCGTGCCGAAGTAGCGATCGCCAAAGTTGCCAATGCCGGGTATTACATAAAACTTACTATTAATCTCCGGATCTAGAGCGGAAGTAACGATTTTAACCTGCAACGAAATGGCTTAAATGAAGTGAAAACTTAATGGAAAGATGCTCCAGAGGAATCCTCACCTTAGGGAAGGCATAGGCTATGGAGTGCACACCGATTTCGGCCATTAGCAGTGAGGCCAGAATGATGTTATCCTCGGGCACATCGTGATCCAGGAGCACACGAATGGCCATCATGGCCGCTGCCCCAGTGGCGACGGTGGCATCCATTAGTATCACCTTGTAGTCTTTTATGTCTTTGGGCAGCCTCAGGTAGTAAAGCTCTGGCTCGCCGGTCTTCAGATTGGTCTGTATGAGGATCTTGCCAATGCGTATGTCCTTGCACACATCACAGACGGCCTGCTCCATGGTCTCGCCGGCACGCAGAATGGAAACGCCGCAAATCTTTCGCGAGGACATGCGCTTGCCCTCGTACAGCACACCCTGTGGCGTCTCCACGGTGGTCAGCTTGAAGGGAAACAGACTCAGGGCATACTCGATGACGAGGCGTATAAGGCGTTTCGAATAAAAGATGAACTCATCTCTGGACGTATTCCGGCAGCGGATAAACGTGTGCAGGCCCTTGATTTGGGGCGTGGGATCCAGTAAATGCAGAGAATGTGGCATTGGCTGGTCCTTGTACGAGTTGGCCAGCGTCTCGCGCAGCTTGAACCCGCGCTGGATTCAAATGAAGGAGGATTTTCATTAACATTATAATGAAATGGAAAACTACTTCAGCTCTGTTCTCTTTCTCTCTCACCAGTTGCAGCTGGGTGTGCACGTGCTGCACAATGAGATGAATGGCGACTTTATTCTCGCCGCCTCGTGGCACAATGATGTCCGCATGGGCCATGGTTGGCGCTATATAATTGGCATAAGAAGGCTTCACCATGTTCAGGTATTGCTTGAGCACACCCCTCAGTTCGCGTCCACGTTGTGAGATGTCGCTGCAAGTTCAGATTTAAGTAACAGAATAGAATCTAGCAGGCAAAGTAATTACCGCTTAAGGCGCCTGGCCAGACGTATATCCGGATCCGTGTCCACGAATATCTTCATGTCCAGCAGCTTAAGCACCTCGGGGCTGTGAAAGGTGAGAATGCCCTCGAATATGATGACATTCGCACCGTACATGGTCTTCGTTTGTGTCTCACGGCCATGGGTGACAAAGTTGTATACCGGCACCTCCACCTTGCGGCCCTCCTTTAGCTTTGTGAGCACATCGACCAGCAGCTCAATGTCAAAGGCATCCGGATGATCAAAGTTATACTCGTTGATCAGAGCTTGCTCGTGCTGCTTCTCGTTCAGGATCTGGCGCGGGAGGGGGAGTACATTTCGAATTAATAGGAAGTTTTATTATCGCCTCTCGACTCACCTTGTAGAAACAGTCCATGGACAACAGGGTTACCCATGGCACATCCAGGCTTTCTATGATTTTCTCGGCCACAGTTGTCTTGCCGGATGCACTGCCGCCGCAGATGCCTGGTTTGGGTTTGGGAAGATTAGACACTGTTAAGCAGTTTGGGTGGAGGGACTGTGTGGCGTACCTATGACAAAAGGCTCCACCTGCTGACCCGCACAGTTGTACCATGGTGGACGACCGGCTGTATAGATAGTACGATTGTTGGCCCGTATAATGCACTCGGACGGATTTGCGGTGGTTGTCTGATTGCCAATCGAGGTGGTGCGCTGTCGCCGCCCGGCGCGTCGCATGGGTGACTCCAGCGCCGTCTTGGTAGGCACTGTGGTGGGCGAGGCCGGGCAGCAGTTAAGATCCCCGCCGCCAACAGTCCCATTGCCCAGATCGACGTAGAGCGGTTCCGTCACATCGGAACGATCATCGCTGCAAGAGATTTACAATCATCGTTAAAAATTATGTCAAGTACTGTGACCAGCCCCAGTCACGCCCAGAACCACCACAGACAATGTTTATTTATAATACGTGTGGCTAGAAGGTTTGGAATTCAGTGATTAGCAACGATAAGGTTGGTCTATCACAAACATTATTAATCTCGGGATTTCATTACAAAGTCAGCAAAATAAATACATATGTATGTACATATGTACTGCACACGCAAGGCGAAGAAGGGGAGAAGAGTTCAAGGATATGTTATACTCACTGACCTACTCTAGCAGAAACCCAACCCTGGGCACGTGCACCACCCACACATACAAACGTGCCGACGGGCAGCCCACAACGCAAATGCAATTTCTACTCAATATGTTCTAAAAATAGAAATGATTATGGGGGAAACGGTCTTCATTGAATTTAATTCAATGGAAGTGAAGTGAAGGATTGGTGAAAGCCAATTTCAAGATGAAAATTGCCATTGCTGCTGCATAAATCCATCCACCCATACATGCATATGTACATATGTATGTGTATGTCTGTGTTTGTATTTCCGCCATGTGTGGTGCAGAATGCTGACGTGACTTTTATGATTGCCGAAATTAATATATACAAAAATTCACACACACAAATGCAAATGTATGTGCATATGTTTAAACTTTAAAGAGTACTCAAAAAAAGAGTTTCCAGCGAATCATCAGGCAATTAATATATTGCATTGCCTGCATATGTACATATGTATGTACATATACGGACGACACACACAGGCAGAGCAAGAAGCAGAGACAGACAGACAGAGACAAAGCGGCGCTAGACTTTGGTTTGGATGCTGCGTAGGCATGCGTTCGTTGCACTCTTCACTTTATTAACCTCCCCCCCACTGCGTTGCTACTCAGCTGTGCCAAAAATGGCCAGACCAGGCCGACCATTGTGAAATTATATTTATAGTTTTGCGTAGTAATACGAAATGCCCAAACGCACGCATACACGTATGTACATACGGCAGCCGCAGTAAAAGAAGAAGAAAGCACATACAATACATATCATAAAGCTAAAGAGAGATGGTGGAGCGAAAGAGACAAAAAGAATTTGCCACGTGTATGAGCCTTGCACAACAGGTTGGCCTGAGAGCAAGGGAGAAGGATAACAAGCATAAGAAAGGATTTGGGCATCACAGTGGGAGGAAGCAGAATAGCGATAGACGTGGCGGCTTGATCGCAGCCATATTGGCGCATTTGCTGACGCTATCGCTTTTTCTTAACTTCTCTGCTGTTATTAGACGCCTTGCCAACCTGACAGGGCGGCGGCGGCGTCGCAGAGGCAGATGCTGACACGATAAACAACAATTTGAGAGAGCGTTAATTAAACACAGAAACACAGAGAGACGAACAAATACAGGCACACACACGCCGAACAAGGGCGACAGCAAAACAATTAGAATGGCGGTAAATGGACGAAATAACGAATGAACTGATGAAAGGCAAACACAACAAAAATATAGGCACTCATACATACATGCATATGTATGCACTGGTGTGTACATTAGAGCGAAAAAATGCAATGATTTACATGTGACCATTGGTTTTGGCTACGGCGGCGGCGGCCTTAACCTTTGACTGCTGCTGCGGTGGAACTGCGATGGTTAGTAGACCGCTGGCGGCAGCGGCGACGACGGCAACGGATGCGCTGGCAGATGCAAATGCTGATGTTGGTTTTCCCTTTTGAACATCGCTGTGGTTGTTGCTGCCATTCGACTTGCTGCACAAAAACGTGATGCTGCTCATTTTACTCTACCGTACGGGACTTGTGCTGGCGCTGCGCTGGCGTGGGCGTAAGCGTGAGAGTCGTTCGCTGCCGGCGATGCCAAAATGGGTCAATCACTCGCCTCACGTACTCACACACAACACACAATCACAGAATAATGCTTGCACATGGGCCGGCACGGATCACATGTGGTATGCTTTGGCTATGAATAAAAGCTGTTATTTTCCACGGGGTTTGTTCAGTTTTTTGCGTTGTGAGAAATATTTATTCGATATCTAATAAAAATGCGAGCACCGGCTAAAGTGTAAGCAGCAAGCAGCGCGCGGGTTGTGGGATTGACTGACAAAAAGTGTGAATGCAGAGCTAAGGTTAAAAAGCTGCGCTGCCAGCGACGCGACTCTCTGCTGCTGCGAAGGTAGGTACATATATACGTAGGCAGGGGAGGGAGAAGACGGCGGCGACGCGACGTCGAATCGACTGCTTGCTTATTGCTTTTTTTGTTATTGCCATTGCGTTTATAACTGTTCTCCTGAAGTGGCTCTTTTTCTCTCTCTGGTTTGTCTTTCTCTTTTCAACTGCAACGTAAAATGACAACCGGCAATGACAACAACAGGCAAAGCAGAAGCTATTGAAATTGAATTTATCACATGTTACGTCTGTGTGCGGATGTATTTTTATGTAAAACTTATGTACACTTGTATGCCATTTTCATCGTTTCGCCTCGAACATTTTGTATTGCGTGTTTAGCTTCTAAGGCCCGCCGATGATGAATGAGTTCGAAGCACATGGGTGTGTGTATGCATGTGTGCGTATGTGTGTGTATAGCGTATATCACAGTATAACGACTTTTCTTGGATGTTTCACACTTCACTTATACTTTATTTCGTCGTTATTACCACCGTTGTGTGTTGCGTTACCTGTCGGAGCTCGCGGAACTCGATGGGTTGTAAAATTTGATTTGTTTCGTCTGCGTTACAGACATTTCTCCTTCGGAATTGGTGCAGCCAGGCTAGTTGCAGCGATTAGAAACACGCGGTGATTTACTTCGTCGCCTCGTCAGAGCAAATGACTGAACGCAAGAACAGCAGAGGCGAAAAAAAACGTGCGCGTGCTCTTCGCAGTTGTACCACACGGCACATGTATACATTTAGGTGTAATTGAACAGCATATTGTTGTCGTAATCTAAGGAATTAATTGGAGCAATAAATCATTAAACAATTAATTATTAATTTGTTTTTTAATGAGTTTCATGGGAATTTTCAATCTTCGTGTATTCGCTCTCAGCTGTTGGGACCTGCTGTTTGTCCAGTGCTGAAAGTCGCCGTTACTACGACAAAATCGAATTTTTGGCTTTGGCGACAGCCCTAATTTTGTTTAAATCGAACGACTCGAACCGAACCGCTGATCATGGAAAGGTATGGCAAAAACGGTACTTATGCATTTTTGTTTACTTATTTGATTTAACCCTTAATATATAATTAATCAAATAAAAAGAAGTCTTGCAACTCAGCCAATCTTGTATGAAATTGACTGATAAAATGCCCAAATTATATATTTTGTGTGAGGGCTCTAGATAGTTAAGAATATTAAATCGAATAACACTATTAAGGAGTACGATATGTGATAATGAACATACACAATTAGCCCATTGTTGACCCCCCGAAGAAACTGATGAAACTTGATGAACTGTAGCGCAGTTCAGGTATATTATTTCTCAGTATATTTACGGTATTTTTTGAGAAGAAGCCAAGAAAATTTCGGTATAATTGTGCGGGTCAGTCGGTATATTTTATAGATAAGTCCGCGTTCACACTGCTGCCTGGCGCAAACAATAAAATTTTTTTTTATCTTTATTTAACCGAAGTTTTAGCTAAAATAAAGATGACCTAGGAGTGGCAACGAGAGTGTGTGCGCGTCAGGATGGCCTATATAAACATAGCTGAATGGACACCAGACCAAGTAACAGACTGGATCAAAGGTAATAAAATCTCAACGCTGCTCTGACAGGTCAAGGAAAAACTGCATCCGTGGGCTGCAATGCCACTGCCCACAACAACAGCAACAACCACAACAGCAGCAGCGACAGCGACAACAAAAAGCAAAAGCAACGCCCACAGCAGGAATCAGAACAAATTTCATCATATTCTGATGCGACTTTCTTTCTGTTTAGGTCTCGACGAGTCCATGGAAGGTTATTTATATGAATTTTCCAAACATGAAATCGGTGGGCGATCCCTGCTCAACATACGACCGTACGAGTTGGAGAATTTGGGAATGCAGCGTATAGGCCATCAGGAGATCGTGCTGGAGGCAGTAGAAAATTTACGAAATTTTGTGAGTACAAAAGAGATTTTGTAGGTTTTCCCTGGGGAAATTCCACCAACCCACACAACACATATGACATATGGCAATTTTGACCTTGATCTTGCAGCATTATCATTTGAAAAATGATAATCTTCAGTTTATGGCGTTGCATGTGGCGACGGCGGCGAGGAATTTGCACCGCGAGCTGGCCAAGAATCATGCGGACAGCAAGAAGATCGATACGCGCACCCTGCATGACATCACCAGGACAATTGCCACGCTGAAGCCGCTGGTGGGCAGCCTGGAGCGTTCACCCTTCCGGGGCCAGGATAATTACCGCGAGTATTGCGGCAATGTCCTGAAATGCGGCCTCGAGCTGGCCACATATGGGCATCGGGACCGCTTCGTCGAGAATCCAGTGGACAAAATCAGGAACACAGCGGAGCGGCTGGAGAGTCTGGCCAATTTCATGATTCAGGACATCTCCGATCCGATGGTGCTGCAGCCGTCCTCCCTCAACCTGGTCAACCTGAAGAAGCGCGAGTCGGAGCTGGGCTTCAACATAGAGTCCAGCTACAATGGCATCCATCGCGTGACGGACAACAAGTACCACTCGCCGGCCCACAACTCGGGCAAGATCGAGGACGGGGACGAGATTGTGCAGATCAACTATCAGACGGTGGTCGGCTGGCAGCACAAGACCGTGCTGAAGAACCTGCGCGACTCCCTGCCCGATGTGGTGCTGACCGTCAAGAAGCGACCGAAGCACACGAAAATGTTCGGCCAGATCTACATGCAGCCGTATCGGCTGCCGAGCAAGAAGCGCAACATGGCGTGTCGCTGGGCGGATCAGGTGCCCAGTCCGCGGGCCGCCTTTCTCACGCTGGACACGGAGAAGGTGGCCACAGCCGGCCACACGCTGGGCACAGAGGTGACGAAGTCTTTGGCCAGCGAAACGAGTGAGGTGGTCAAAGCCAGTCCGCCAGCCTCCTCCGACTCGGACTCCAGCTGCAGTGATATAGCCACGCCCACGGATCCCAAATCGGCGACGCGTGAGATGCGCCTGTACTATCCCAAGCCCAGGGCCCTGCTGCAGCGCCGGCACACCATCTGTGGCTATGAGTTTGTCAGCCTCAAGCACTCGGATCTGGTGGTGCCCTCGTGGCACGAGCGCAAGCCGGGCATTGGCTCATCGGTGGCCTGCTGTGATCCCGGTTCGCCCAGCATTCGCGATAAATCCATCTCCTTTGGCTACGGCCTGGAGATTGCACCGCGCCCGGCGACCTACATGGGCATTGCCGACAGCACCACGGACAAGGCACGGCGCATGTTCAACGAGGCGCGCAAGCTGAAGCAGCTGACGGGTGAGTTCCAGCGGGAGCATGTGGAGGATCGCTACAAGCCGGGCGTCAGCAAGGTGGTGCGCTTCGATGCCACCATGAAGGTGGAGGACTATGTGGTGCGGAACGAGAAGTTTACGTGCAATGTGGAGAACACCATACTGGAGACCTTCGAGCCCATACCCTTTGCCGACGAGGGCGACGAGGATGCCCTGGAGACGTTGCGCAACTGCAAGACGGACAACACCGAGGAGCTGCTGGATGCCATCAATATGGCCACTCTCGGACAGGATCTGCCCCTGGCCGAGGCCATCAATACGCCCCTGCTGCTAAATCGGGGTCGTGGCCGCCTGGACAAGAGTCACAGCACGCCGGCGTATGATAACTCGGGCGAGGAATCGGACACACCACCAGCCGTCGAGCCGCGCAAGGAGTTCCTGCTGGTAACGCCGCCAGCACCGCCACCGCGGCCGCGCAAGCAGAAGGAAATGAGTCCGCCGGTGGTGCCGCCGCCACCACCCAAGCCGGCCAGCATGCTGGCAGCCTCTGCACTTGTGCTTCTCCCCGTACCTGATCCCATCTCTGTACCTGTACCCGTACCCGTACCTGTGCCTGTGCCTATTCAGACTCCCACGACACCCTCGGAGCCGGCGGAGATCAGTGAGCTGCACACGCCCAGCAAGTCGCGCACCCTGACCCTCAAGAAGAAGCACAGCCTGATGGCCAAGCGGCGGAACACAAACCTCAAGCTGCTGGGCACCGGCGACATACAGGGGCATCTGTATAGGCGCAAGAAGAACCATCGCGGCGTCACCTACTGGGCCAGGATATACTTTGTGATGTTGGACACCATTCTGTACGGATTCCGCAGCAAGCAGAGCACCACCGCCAGTCTGGTCATCTTTCTGCCGGGCTTCACCGTCTCCCTGGCCAAGGAAGTGCACTCCAAGCCGCACGCCTTCAAGGTTTACCACACGGCCAAGAGCTTCTACTTTGCAGCCGAGTCCCTGGATGCGCTCAATCAGTGGGTGGAGTTTCTGCGTCAGGCCTCGCAGAAGATACCGCCCAACGTGCGTGCGGATACCAAAGATCTGTACTCGGAGAACGACAGCTCGGGCGAGGAGTGTGACGCCCTGGTGGCCAAAAATCTGTGCACACCCTCGCCCCAGGGCTCCAAGGAGATGTCCATGCAAACGGGAGGAGGCGGCGGTGGAGCTGGAGGTGGTGGCGGCGGCGGAGGCGGAGGAACACCCACCTCCAGCACGGGGCACGGCATCAGGCACGATCGCAGCTATCTGGACTCGTTTCGCAAGTTCACGATGGGCCCCTTCAAGAGCAGCGCGGCAAAGCCCTCCTGCGACATCCCAGTGCCCACGGAGCAGTATCGCAGCTATCGCAAGGTGCCCGGCGGCAGTTTTGGCATTCAAATTGGTGCCAATACACCGGGCTACCATGATCCAGCCATGCCGCCCACTTTGGTCACGCAAAACGCTTTGGCCGCTGAGGCGCGTAAATTGTCGCGCAGCTCCAGCCGCAGTTCCGTGGTGAGCAACACAGAGTCCGCTGTCTCCGTTTCGGCATCCGCATCGGTGTCTACCTCGCTGGCGCTGGGTCCGCCCACATCGCCAGCGCCTACGGTCAGCTCCATGCAGCAACAGAGCTCGGAGGATAGCCAGAGTCAGAGTCCGAGTCAGAGCCAGAGCCCGAACAGCAAGTCGAGCCTGAAGAAGGTGCCCTTCAACTTTCTGCACGCCTCCAATCCCAATCTGGTGGAGTTCGATTTCCACACCTCGAAGACGCTGCTGCCGAAGATGAGCGTTGGCGGCACGCTGGACCATCACCACAACACCCAGGGCTTTGTCACGCTCAAAGATCTGATGCTGCGCAAGCAGGAGGAGGAGGCCCAGGAGATGTACAACAATCGCGTGCATTTGGGCGTGGAGAAGCACAAGCATGCGCGCACCGAGTCCACGGCCAGTCAGCAGAGCAGCACCGTGGTGAAGCCGCCGGCCAATCTGCCCAAGATCCAGAGCGTCAGTCTGCCCAAGACGCCGGACTATGAGATTAGCTTCAAGCCGGACGACGAGAGCATCAAGCGGACACGCACCAAGGAGGGCCAGAAGCTGCGCGACTTTGGCTACGAGCTGATATGCGGCGATGAGCCCAGCTCCTCCAGCAATCACGAGCAGCTGCACCATCATCATCTGCAATTTCTGCAGCATCATCAGCAGCAGCAGCAACAGCAGCAGCTCCAGCAGCAGCAGCAGCAGCAACAGCAGCAGCCCCATAGCAGTCGCACGAAGCACTTTCTGCGCTCGCAGCAGCTGCAGATTTCCAGCTTTCTGCACAAGAGCAGCAGCAGCAGCAGCAGCCACGCCGATCCGAAGAAGAGCAAGGGCAAGTCGAGCAGCGATCGGAGGTTTCCCTTCTCCTCCAAGCACTCGACTGGCAGCGGCAGTGGCAGTGGCAGCGTGGCGTGTGCTCCAGCCCTGCCCATGACCATGACCCTGCCGCTGAACAAAAAGTCCAAGTCGAATCATGCGCTGGATGGTGGAGCCGGCGGCAGTGGCAGTGGGATGGCCAGCAGCAGCATTAAGAAGAGCCAAACGTACAATCAGGATCTGAGGGAGAAGATTACGGGCACCAAGTACGATGCTCATCGCAAGAATTCCGCGCCCATACCCATCTTTGCCAAGCTGTCGATATCCTCGGCCACGCCCACAAAGCCATCGAAGGAGAATCGCTTTCTGGGCTCGCCGCTGCTGCATCGCACGCTGTTCGGTCATCATCAGCAGCAGCAGCACCATCAGCTGCCGCTGCAGCCTGTGACGCCGCCGTGCAGCAGCGCAGATCCTGACTGTGATCAGGAGATATTCTCGCAGATAACATTGCCCACACACAACCAGTCCGGTTATCGTAGCTATCGCGGTCCTGGAGTGCCAACTGCGTCCACCACCAATCTGTGCACGTCCGAGTCGCTGCAGCCGCCACTGCCGCCAGCGCCGCCGCCACCAACGATGGCGCACAGCAGCAGCAAGGACAAGGAGGAAGAGGAGGAGCCAGATGTGGCAGCAGCGGCGGCAGCAACAACGCCCACACCAAAAGTATCAACAACCAATTCAGTGGACTCCAAAGCGGCCACACCGGACTACCCGAACATGGAGTGTCCGCCGGTGTTTGAGCCGGAAATCTATTCGCTCAGTGAGCCCAACACCAGTCTGTCGCGCCTGATGTTGCGCAGCAATAGCAACACGGCGACGAGCACCGCAACAAATACCAGCGCAAATAGTGCGTTGAACAATAATAATAATAATAATAACACCAACAACAACACCAACAGCAACACCAACAGCAGTCCCAGTGGCAGCGAACATCCAACGACCTAGGTGTGTGATGCAAAACGATTGTGAATGCTCTAAAACAGGATCCCGGACTAGGCGGGATACCTATTTACATATATATACATTATATATATATATATATATATATATAAACTCTCGTATTGATATAGGTATACATTTTTCTTACATTTAATTCGTCTTTGTCTTCCCTGTCCCAAGTGTAACCGTTTTCCTTTACAATTTGTACCGTTATCCTATCCTCCACCCCTATCCTTTAGTCGTTAAGCGTTTACTCTGCCTTATTTGCATTAATTCGGTTCTAGGTAAAATGAAAACAACAACAACAAATGAGAGAAGTCTGTGGCACACGCGTAATAATTGTTTATGATTTTGGCCTTTGTAATAAGGATTAACAAAGTTAATCCGAGCTGTTTTGATTTTGCTCAACAGTTGAATGTCTAGAGAGGAGTACACATTTATTATCTATATATTAGAAGGATATTATTGTAGAGGCGCATCCAGAAGAGGAGCCAGCCCGCAAATGTTGTAGTGAATACAAAATATATACACCAATACGATATACATACATACATTAAATATATGCATAATAAAAATCAACTGTATATAATAAACAGTCCACAACAGACGTTGTTTGTCCTTTCGATTGATTTAGAATCCCTTTATTCACATTTATTACCGGTTTAGAAGTGTTGGAAAATTCTCTGCATAATCTACGCATTTGATTACAAATTTGAAATATACTCCTCGACCTCCTGCTTGGAGAACATGTAGTATTCCTTCTCGGCAGTCATGGTCATCACCTCCACGTTGGTCGAACTGAGCTTCTCCTCCATGACTTGCTTCAGTGTGTTTAGACACAGATCGATGGCATCCTTCAGGCTCATTTCGGGTGAAAAATTGTCCTGCAAGTTCTGCTGAGCGCCCTCGCTGCCGGAGCCAATGGCCTTGGCGGAGTGACGCACAAAGGTGCCAGAGGGATCCATGTGCCAGAGTTGTGGCTTCTTGTTCTCGACACCGGCAAAGAGTATGGCCACACCAAAGGGACGGCTCATGGCGGCGGCACCATCGCTGTCGCCACTGTCACCGAACTGTATGGCCAGCGTGGAGACGGCCTGGGCACAAGATTCGATGGACATGCGCTCGTTGTAGACAAACCAATGGTTCTGGCACTCCACGCGGGCGCGCTCAATCAGTGTGCGTGCATCGGCCATCAAGCCAGAGGTGGCGCAGCCAATATGCTTGTCCACTTCCACGATTTTCTCCACCGAACTGGGCACCATCAGGGGCGATGTGATGCGCTTCTCCACGGCCAAGACAACGCCTGGGAATGCAGAATGGATTAGAAATAACATACATAACATCACGATTCACTCTACCTTCTTTGGTGCATATGCCGATGGCGGTCGAGCCCAATTTGATGGCTTCAATGGCATACTCCACCTGGAAGAGACGTCCCTCGGGCGAGAAGGTGTTTACGCCTCTGTCGTACTCGGAGCGTGTAAGAAACATGTCTGACTGCAATGGTACGATTTAAATGGGTATCTAGAAAGTATACTTAAACACAATAAATGCTCACTTTTCTTTTAAATTATTCACGAATCACAAAAATAAAAGCCGGAATGACTTGATGCTGAAATGACTTGCGATAAATTCAGTGTGACCGCGGAATTATCGATAAAGTATACTCAGAAACATACCGAAATTACATTACCATTTTCAAAATTTACCGTACATATACAACGAAAATTATTTTGTTTAATTTTAATATTCGGATTAATATTACAGACAAGCCAAGACTCCTAGCCTTGACAATACAATTTTATAGGGTTGATGAACATATTTTCTACAAACTAGAGTATTTTAGGAACTTCTTTTATTGGATTGTTGGTAAAATAAAGAACGTTTACAAAATTGTTTTGTATTTACATTTATGGAGTAAATACTCATTTCTCCGTTTAATGTATGAGCTCTCGGTTGGATGGAGTTGGAGCGATTTACCATAATGTGCCTGTTAAGCGCATTGCTGTTATGTTATTTTGGCGCACTTATTTGACTTAATTTACAGAGAAACGTCCACAAAATATTGAGGAAGTATACATTTAACGTGTCATAATTGGTTAATGATTATATAAATTATTGACTACTATGTAGTCAAGGACCCGGTTTACCGAAGGAAACAAATTGCATAACATTTCGTAAAATGTGATTTAAGAGATTTACTTTCACATTTGATTGCTCACTTCCACTCGCTCCACCACGATACACTGGAAATCTAAACAAAATAAAAGGGCCAGCCCCGCACAGTCTCCAGCTAATTGCATTGCCCTGTTACAAGACAGACCAACAAGAGATATAATGAATGGGTCAAGGTTGAGGTTGTTTTTGTGGCACCACCACTACCTACCCTTCTTTTACTTTAAAGATGAAGCTAGCTTTGGTCTGGGCTTTTACGATCACAACACATCACTTTTAACAATCCGCACAATGCAGGAGATCGCGAGCCGCCAGCAGAGGCGTTGCCACTCTAAATAAAAGTGAAGGTCATTGACCAAAGCAAAGCCCAAATGCACTGCCAGCGCGTGGAGTGGGGAGCGGGGGGAGTATCGGAAACGCCCCAAAGAATTGCAGTAAATGGTGGAAAATTGGGGAACGGGCGCAATTAGCGTCAAATGTGCCTAAATTTGATTATGAAATATAATAAGCATGTAAACTAATACAAACATACATACATACAAGTATGTACACACATAGTACATAACGGTACTGGCTCTCTGGCTGCCTGTCTTCCGCGTCTGGTCTGGTCTTCGCGTCTATCTGCATTTGCGAAAATTGTACACGGCACAATTGCCTGCCTGGGCTTTGTTTTACTTTTGTTTTTCTGTTTTTTGCTAGCCGAATTGTTGGTATGAATTGCCACATGATGGATTTTAAAATAGCCAAAGTCGGAGCTAAGTATGTTTTCGATTTAATGACTGAATGAGTGAGTGAGTGTGTGCAGCGCTGCCGGATTGCACAAAATTCCAGGCAGTCAGGCAAACATACATCACATAATAACTAGGAATATGTAGACAAATACACAGACAAGTCACGACGGGGAGTGCTGCTCCTACAGGAGGGGGCTGCTGGCGGTAATCACGATCAGGCCATCAGCCACTCTACCACCATCCCCTGAATTACACGTTGTCATGCATGTGTCAGCGTGACTCCTTGCCACAATTGTCAATGGACTGGATCTATTGTTGCTGTTGATGACCCCATAAATGCCCATAAGCCGATATCAAATATGTAAAATCCATCCAATAAGCAAAGTTTAACCTTCTTATTGTCTTTGCCCCTTGCCACACTTGGCGCTGGGGATTGCTTTGGAGTCAATAGCCGCTTGCATTTGCATAATCCCCCCTCCGCAGCATCGCATATATCATATGTCCAGGCATTGGTCCAGTAAAAAAAAAAAACGGAAGCTTTACCATGTTGACGTTCGCAATCCGATATTTGTTGCCAATCAACTGAAAGACAGAGAGACAGAAAGACAGACAGATAGAGAGACGTATTGAAATGCAGTAATTGTTGTCTCGTTTCAAAGTAGCCGACACTTCGTATTTGGGTCTCTGTAACAGATCAGATGCATACTTCCTAGCTATTGTTAAATAGAGGATAACGAGTATACCCTGAGCAGCACCCCCTTCTGGTAATATGAGGCTGCAGAGAAGCCTCCTGGCCCCCTAACCCAGCTGCTGTAAGCGAAACCGAAAAACCAAACCCGAAACAAGTTTTCATATAACACCGTTCCCCCAACTAACTTTTCATTACTAAGCCAAAATCCACAACAACAACAGCAGCAACAACAACAACAAAATGTTGCGAATGCGCCTTCGCGCAGCCGCAGTCTCGCGGGGTCTTCGCCCCCCCTTTGAGTCTCAGTGATTGGGTGAATTGCGTTGCGAGATATAGAAAAGCAAAAGACAAGCCAAGCAATTTTTTCGGTGTATAAAAGCCGAGTGCAGCGGTAGAGCGAATCAGTACCAGCTTGGATCTCGTTATTGGTATAACACAGCTAATCGTGGAGTAATTGTTTCCCCCGTGAAACGTCAAATCAACAGCTCAACAATGCGAATGGTAATTTGTGGACCAGGAGCGATGCCGTGACCAAATATATATGTGGATTATCCTTTTCCTTGCAGTTCGTACTTCCTTGTCTCGCCGTGTGCTTGGCATTGGCCCACTGTGCGGCCGTTGAGGAGAAGAAAGCCGAAAGTGGTGGGGCGGATGAGAAGACCGTGGAGAAGCGTGGCCTCTATGGCAGTGAGGGCAGCTACCATCATCACTACCATCAGCCGCAGCATCATCACGAGCACATCAAGACGGTGACCATCGAGAAGAAGGTTCCAGTCCATTATACTGTGACCAAGCATGTGCCCTACACCGTCGAGAAAAAGGTGAGCAATCAGAGTCCCTGAAAGCAGAACACAAAAGTAACATCACACATCCGATCCCAACCATTATTAGATCCCCTATGAGGTTAAGGTCGATGTTCCACAGCCTTATTATGTGGAGAAGAAAGTGCCTGTTCATGTGAAGGAGTACGTTAAGGTGCCCGTGCATGTGCCCAAGCCTTATGAGGTCATCAAGAAGATCCCGTATGAGGTGAAGGTGCCTGTGGATAAGCCCTACGAGGTGAAGATTCATGTGCCACAGCCGTACGAGGTGATCAAGAAGATCCCATATGAGGTGAAGGTGCCCGTGCCACAGCCCTACGAAGTGATCAAGAAGGTGCCACATGAGGTTAAGATCGAAGTGCCCGTGCCCAAGCCCTATGAAGTCATCAAGAAGGTGCCCTATGAAGTGAAATACGAGGTGGAGAAGCCCTACGATGTGGAGGTGGAGAAACCCTACGATGTTGAAGTCGAGAAGCCATACAAGGTGGTCGTGGAGCAGAAGGTACCCTACGAGGTGAAGGTGCCCGTCGACAAACCCTACAAAGTTGAGGTAAGAATTGCAGCTGCCCACAGGAAAACTGTTTCAAATGTAACTTCACTAATTTTCTTTGTGTAATCGTTTCGCCTGCAGGTTGAGAAACCATATCCAGTCCATGTGAAGGTGCCTGTGCCACAGCCCTATACCGTGGAGAAGAAGGTTCACTACACCGTCGAGAAGCCCGTACCGTATGAGGTGAAGGTGCCCATCGAGAAGCCAATTCCCGTCTACAGCGAGGTGAAGGTGCCCATCCACAGGGAGATTCCGGTGCCACACAAATACCACGTGGAAGTGCCAATCTTCAAGCATCACGAGGATCATCATCAGAGCCAGCACGAGTACGGACACGGACACGGACACGGCTACTAGAGCCCCAGTGCCAGCACAGAACGCGAGCACAAGAAGAAGAGGCAGTAAACGAACAAGAGAAGAAAGAGGAGAACGAGAACGAGAAGCAAGCGAAGACACTAACAGCGAGTCTTCCATCATGAATCCACGAGGCAACGTTGAGCTGGACGTTGAACGGGTGACACGAGAAGGAGGAGCAGACAGAGCAGAAGAAGGAGGAGAGCTGAAGCGAGTAGCGGGTGAGAGGACAAACTGACCAGCTACTCGGATTAAGATCTGGTGGGGAGTGGGACCAAACTGGTTCGCTCTCCCCACATCAGTTGTAAGCCAAATGTGTTAGTACTTTTATCATTGTATTAGGCCAACTACAATTTCTTATTTCTTATTTAAATTATAAGCTAAAGAAACACTCCAAAAGCCAAAGGGGAATTAATTATTGGTGGGGTCTTGCCTGGGGGAGGCAGGCAGGCAGTGAAAGTGAAAATTACCAGCCGAACACCCCACACGAAACGAAACGAAACGTGATGGTACGAGTAATGGTAACAACAGGCAGCGAAATGGAAATGAAAATGAAAAATGAAAGAAAAACCTGTTGCTGTTGTGCAATTCCTCTGCTGCCGCGTTGCTGCTGTGTGTATTCTTTGGCCAGTCCATTATGCAAGGAGCGATTTGCTGGCGGGATTGCATCATCGAGCTGCCAAATTAATTGCAGGAAACGCTCGCCTCAATGTAACCAAAACCCCATGAGCCGCAGCCAGAGCTGTCATAATGTAAAAGAAAAGATGAACACGATTCATAGATTGCCAACAAATTTACGGCTTGGCTTGGCTTTGCTTCGGTTGCAATTGAAGCGGAATAAGCTACGAAAACACTTGAAGCAGGTACATAATGGCCCCATTTTGTGGCCAATAATCGTAGCGTGGTGTCGTGTCCGTCGCTTGGCTAGCGCCAAATTGCTTTGCATTTCGAAATGCATTGCATTTATTGCGCTTGTCAAGTGCGTGCAATTACAATTGCAGTCAAAAGACACACATTAAGGTGTAATAATTATCTGTATGCGTTTAATTGTGCGCCCACATAAAATCGCATTAACAGTGGCCATTACATACAAGAGATGCAGAGCTGTTAAGCGCTACATCGATCTGGCAGCGCTACACAGTGCCTTTGTCGCTAGCCGAAGCATACTCTCAGGCAGGCTACGGATTTTACAGTAAACTGTAAACTAATTCTCAAAGCCAGGTTGGTAAGCAACATTTTGTACCCTTGGAGGGATGGATATACTCGAATTTAAGACATTTTGGATATCTTTTACTACAATCAATGCAATAACAAGTCAATCTGTGTTGGAGATTTATCTCAACGAAATTTTGCAGATTATAGATTTCGAGAATGCATCTAGATCGTTATATAAAAACATGTCAGTCTAAGATAAAGTCATTATTAATGTTTGGGAGGAGTTTTGAAAATTATATTTTAATATTAATTTATGTTAATAGGGTATCCAAATGCACATACTATACCTACCGGTTGATAAGCAGCAAATTGTCAAATAAGTAGCAAACCATTCCAGCTCACATAACGTTTCATGCAATTTTTGTTGGTTGACCATTTTAGTTCTAAACTTAACTGGCAAAACATTCCAAAAACAGGGAGTCGCGGTAACTAGCCAATCTTGTGGAGAATTGATTGATAAATCGGATAAAATTATAGTTTTAGCGCTGAGACTCCTAACTAGCTAGTAATATCAAATAGAACATCAAAATCGGAAAAATGATTTTAGATTCACGGTATATTTTACGGGATATTTTGAAAATGAAAAAGAACATCTCGGTATATTTTCGAGGCCCTCACGATATATTGTATCGATAATTTAATCGATAATTCCGCGGTCACACTGCTGTTGTGTTTACAATTTACAATTTATTAATTTTCAATAAATAACAATTAACCACAAGTCAATTGACATGCCCAACATGGCCGACGACCCAGAGAGCTCTATGGACCGACCCACAGATGACAGCGAATCCAGTAAACCGGAGAATATGTTCACCCTAAAGAAATGGAACGCGGTGGCTATGTGGAGCTGGGACGTGGAGTGCGATATATGTGCAATTTGCCGTGTTCAAGTAATGGGTGAGTAAATGCATTTAAATTGGGCACTAAATATACCCTCAAACAACTTGATAAGTTGGCCACATTTGCTGTTAAATTAAAGCGTTGAGCGAAAAGTGCAGGTTCGATTGAAACACCAAAAACAAAGGGCAGCAAAGAGACAAAGAGAAAGGAAGAGCAGAGCTGCAGCTCCAGCAATGAGTAACAACAGAGAACTCGAAGCTAATAATATCTGGGATCCACTTTATATGATTCTGCAGCTGTGGCTCCATGCTTCCGTCCCATTGTACCGCATTGTAGTTGGCCCTCAACCTTGACTCTACTCCTGGACAGATATCTAGATAGCATCAGGATATGTATAATATTTAGTTATATTATCAACTTCCATACTTTATACATTGTGTAATCCATCGTTGACGATTGTAGAACAAATCCATTGTGCGTGACTGCTCCAATTGCAACCAGTTCAATCCAGGCAAATCAAACAACAGATTACACAGGCAATCGCAGATTGTTGGGTGGTGGGGGATTACAAATAGATGCAACAATTTCTAGATCTGTCTAGTGGCAGTCAGGCATCGGGCGAATGCACCGCTTGCCATCTAACATCTGCTAATGGGAATCCGATAAGGAGGCCCGTGTAATGCTGCTGCCCCTCCATCTTATCTGCATCTCTACGCTGAGCGTCAGCCGACCAAATGTCGGTGTTTGTCTATAAAAAATATCAAATGAAAATTGTCAATTATACAATACAAAACGCTGTTGCCAGTGCCACTGGATCTGGACTGTACGAGGGCGAGACGGGACGGGAAGGGGCGTAAATGCGTTTCTATTTTTGTAGCGAATTTTCATGTGCATTTGGAATGGCCATCCGTCTGTATTTAGCCTTAGCCGCTACCCAATGAAACTCACGTATTTTGAGGCGCTGACATTGTTTCCAACTGTTAACTGTGCACCCTGAAGGTCGTATGTAAAATATTTGCTCATTCATTTTTGACCCAGAGAGAGGGGCGTGACTGCTTGGATATGGGAAATTCCAGCAGCAGCAGCTGGAGAAAATTCACTTAAATATGTTTTGATTGTATTTTTGTTGTTTTAAATTAGTTTACACTTAGGACTTAGGTATAGCATACAATTATATATTCGATATAGCCAATTGGTGTATTTCTTTCGATGGAGATTGTTGCGGGGATTCTAGATTTAGAATTAGTTCTACGTTTTTATGTCATTTTTGTTTGTACACCGATAAGTTATGCATGAACAAATAAACTAATGGCTAAAACTCATCATAATTTACATACATTTACATACATTACATAATAAAACTATGCACTTAGTGGCTATAAATAATAGTAACGAATTATGTGTGTAGAAAGGAAATTGTTTTGCTAAGCATTAAACGATAGCTAGGACTAACAATATCAGGCCCAAGTCCAAGTACTCCTCCTGCGGCCAGGCTTCTCCTTCTACCCTTCCAATTTGCGCTGTTACACAACTTAAGCACTAAAGGCACTAGTCTAATATTTGGTTTGATCGCATTTAGATCCTTGATTATGGCCATGGACTCTCGACTCCAACGTGTGTTTATCTACATGTTGAAGGCCAGCGGCTTCATGTTCGCCACCGATGACATGCGCCGCACGCGGCCCATCATCTTGCGCTCGATATCCTCCAGCGTCTTGCCCTGCGTCTCGGGCACATAAAGTATCACAAAGAACAGGCCAATGAAGCAAATGGATCCAAATAGCCAGAAGGCTCCATGTGCGCCCATGAAATCTAAGCAAGAACAAGTCAAAACATTCATTAGCATCCACCTCTAGCACTCGCTCTCTCGCTTGGGTTGCTCACCAATCATGTCCTGGAACGTCTTGGTCACCACAAAGGTGCAGGACCAGTTGAAGGCGGTGGCCACGGAGGCAGCGGAGCCGCGTATCTTCGACGGCAAAATCTCGCCCATCATCAGCCAGGGGATGGGACCGAAGCCCAGCGAGAAGCCAAGAATGTAGATGACAAAACAACTCAGTGGCAGCCAGCCGAGGTGGCTGACATCCGGTCCATGGGCCTTGCAGTAGAAGAAGCCGCCGAGCACAAACAGCGTGATGATCATGGCGATGTTGGACACATACAGCAGGATCTGCAGGCAAAAGGAAAGTATCGTCAGGAAACACACTCCAAGCCTTGTCCATTCCGTTACTCACCTTGCGTCCGGCGCGATCAATCAGCAGGGTGGCTATGAAGGTGGCCAGGAAATTGACAACACCCACAATGATGGTGCAGACATTGCCGTCGATGGTCGAGCCGGCGTCCTTGAATATGGACACAGTGTAGAAAATGACCGCATTGATGCCGCTCAACTGCTGGAAGAACATCAGGCCCAGCGAGATGGACAGCGGCTTCAGGTTGTTGCGCTTCAGCAGCTCCAGCATTTTGTTCTGGCTACCCTGACGATCGGCGTCGGCCTGCGAACGCATCAGACCCTTAAGCTCCGGCTCCACATCTGCCTCCTTGCCGCGCAGCCAGGTGAGCGCCTTGCGGGCACGCTCCTCCCGGCCGCGGCTCACAAACCAGCGCGGCGTCTCCGGGATGAGGAACATCAGCACGAGGAACGGCACCGGCAATGCCGCACCCAAAAAGGCCAACATCGACCAGTCCATATATGTCCCTGCCACAAAGCACAACAATATGCCAATATTGCCGAAAGCCGTTGGCAACAGTCCCAGAGTGCCGCGCACCTCCGGCTGCACCGTCTCGCCTAGGTACACGGGCAGCGACAGCGAGGCAATGCCCACACAGAAGCCAGCCAGGAAGCGTCCCGCGAGCACCATGGCCACATTCACGGCACAGGCAATCAGCAGCGAGGAGACAATGAAGGGTATGGCTGTGGCCAGAATGGTGTTGCGTCTGCCCAAATACTCGATGAAGGGTCCGCCAGCAATGCCGCCAGCAAGACCCGCCAAAGGCATGATGCCGCCCACCCAAGAGGCCTGCAAAAGAGGAGAAGAAAAAGGTTTAATTGGGCAAAGAATTACGCTGGGGAAGCGTGGAATTTCTGCTTACCGCTTGTGCTGTGACCTCAAACGATGTGATATTGCCGTTGGTCATCGAAACCAACGCCGGCGATGTGTAGGCGCTGACAAAGCCCACCACAAGGGAGCCCAGGGAGACGCTCAAAGCAGCCAAGACCTGAAATTAAATTGAATTACAAGTTAAACACTTTTATAGATCAATGGAGATTGGAGTTGGATAGGAAATCCACCTGAGAGAATGTGCAAATGGCCTTGGGCTCCTCCACGGGCACGGAGAAGGACACATGAGTGTCCGCACGCATCAAGATCTTCATGATGGCAAAGCTCTATACTTTCTATGCGGATCTATACAACGATCTAATTGAGTTCTGCTGTATGCCACAAGGTTGTGTTTGCGGCTGCCTTTCACTTTAAGCCTTGCACTCCTTGCTGCGAATGCTTTCAGCACGTTTGACCGACGAAACTCAACTGAAACTTGTCATTTTGCAGTTGCAGTTTTGTGAGAATCGAACCGTTTGCCGATCTATTTGTTAGGCTCAGGCACGTACACATGAATGACAAAAACATATAATGTAACTGGCGGTTATGTAGATGCACTTTTGGTGGCTTATCACTTATTGACTGCTGCTGCTGCTGCTGCTGCTGCTTGGTGCTGGCTGCACATCGATTATGCCTACAGGCTTATCACGCTATTTACGAGTGCCAAAACCCATAGAGAGGGAGAGATTGATAAGCAGCATCCACACTCAAAGATGAAGACGCTTGAGTGCCGTGTCTGCGCTTAGCTGGTGTCCGGCAGCGTGCGAGCGAGCTCTGGCGAGGACGAAGCAAAAGTGCAACTGCCGTACACCAGGAGGAAGCCCCTTAGGGGTACAGAGTGCCATTGCATTCGACTCGTATCCAATACCATCCATCAGCTACTTGTATTTTTAGTCCGGCCATAACTAAATGCGTTAATTTCAATTAAAGTGAACGCCAGCAGCAGTAGCAGCAGCAGCAGAAAATTATTATTCAAGGCGTGCGAAAATAGCACTCGACACGCGTGCCCCGCTCTGACCCACAATGTGGGGCCTACGTCTTGGGCCTTAAATTGGCTCAAAGAATGCTTTATGATGGCATTAATGCCCATTCATAATCCATAACTATATCCACAGCCCCGAGGCGGCGCCAACGAGCTTAACGAGCTGACAATAGTCGGTCGCACGTTGCGTCTCGTGGATGGTTGAGACTCTTATATAGATCACCAGTAATAGTAATAGCAATAGGAATAGAGCTAATGGTACACTCTCTTGTAGTCTTTTTGAACCTTACCTGTGTCCATATATAGATGGGATTCGTTGTCGGCCTGTAGACCTCCAGCTTGGGTTTGCCATCTTCGGTTATCTGCCGCACAAAGGGCACTGCATGACGGATGTTCTCGCCCCGCTTGTTCCCCATCTCATCCATCTCGTACAGTCGACGGCTGAAATTGCGTTTCAATGTTGGATTAGAAGGTGACTAAACCGTCATTAAACTATCAAAATACTATTCGTCTTCCACTTGACGCCAGAGACACTTTAATTAAAGCGAAAGGAAAATGCTGCGCATTAAGTTTTTTGCTGCCGAATTTGCTGCTGGATCGGAGACCATTTGGAACTTCTCTCTTAACATTTTGGGATAGTAATTCCGCCTCTGATCTCTCATTGATTTACTGTCTATAATTTCGTGGAACTTTGTATTTTGTCTTGTCGTCGAGCGAACAAATAATCCAGCGATAATGCTTTGACCCCTTGGCACTCACCTTTTGCGGGAATCTGTGCTGATGGAGCGCTGCTGCTGAAAGTGCTGGCGCGAAGTGTGGAAGTCCTCGTCGCTTTCGCTCTCCAAATCCTTGAGGTCGATAATGACTGGCTTGGTGATGTCCTTGGGCCGATGGATGAGGCGCTTGTGCTCGGCGTCGTCGCCCTCCTCGTCGCTGTCGGTGCTGGAGCCCTGTAATACTTTGTCGAGCTTGAAGGTGACACGCGGATCGAGGCTCTGGTGCTTGCGGCCCTGGAACTCGCGTCGCGTCTTGTGGAACTCCTCCTCCGAGGATGACTCCTTCAGCAGGTCCTGCAGGAAGCGCGTGCCCTTGACATCCAGCGAGACGTGCTTCTTGGCCTGGAACTGGCGCCGATTGTCGTTGGCCAGAATGTGCTTCAGGTCCTTCAATATGCCCTTGTGGTCCACGCTGGTGGCCTTCTGCTGCTGGAACCCGATCCGTTTGTCCTCGAAGCTGTCGTCGTCGCTGCTCTCCGCTGCCTGCTTGCTGCTGGCGTTGTTCTTCTCGAAGGACACGCGGGAGCCCTTCAGCGATTGCTTGCTGCGCTGCAGCTCCTCCACGGGCAAGGGCACGCTGCGCTGCTGTCTGTCGCGGTGTTCGCGTATCTCCTGTGACGTGGGTGGTGGGGGCAGCGGTGTCAGCTCCAAGCTGCCGCTGGCACGCACTGGTGTCCGCTGCTGCAGCGCCTGTGTGGGTGGCTCGTTGATGTCGTCGTCCTCGAGCAGGGGCCGAAACGACAACGGTGGTTCGTCCTCAAGCAAACGCAGCTGCTGATGCTGTTGCTGTTGCTGTGGTCTGGGCTGTGGATGCCTATGTGGCGCCGCTTGGGGAAAGAGAAAGGGATCCTCCGGTAGTATTGTGTCCAAACTGGTTGCCGTATTCGATGTGGACAAATTGCTCTCCACACGATGATAGCCCTGATCGTCCTGCAATTTATTCAAGATTGAATTCAAAATTAATCTCTGTTCGCCGCAGACAAGCGCGAATTAATGAATATCGCCAACGGCTTGGCAGCAATTATAACAATCCAACGTCCATGCTCACAGTCCCCCCAACACCAATCAAATCCGCTTCAATCCGATCCGTGCCCAAGAACGTTCACAAAAAATATATTTTTGCGATTATTATGCTGCTGCCGTGCCACAAAAGGTTCAGCTTGGGGTTCAGCCAGCATCCTCCTTATCGGTCATGTGTCTATTCCATGTTGTTCTTTTTTCAGTCTTATTTTTATTATGTTTTAATAGACAATAAATGGAATTTCAGCGATAAAGTTGTAGTGAAAATCGCACTCTTACTGTTAGTTTGAATATCAAATTTTAAACTTTAAACACAAAAAGAAAGTAAAGCTCTACAAGTAAAGTCCATCAAAGTACCATTTGACTTGAGGACACTTTACCAGCCCCCACTTGTCTTGGGGACTACCCCAACATTGGTACTTACACCTGCTCTGGTTAGTTTCTCCTTGAGCTTGCCCATGGCGCTGCTCAGGGGCTGGTGACCGCCACCACCGCCGCCGCCGGCGCCTCTGTTGTCGCGTCCGCTCATCTTATCTGCTGTATGATTGAACTTGAACTAATCGCTCGTCCTTCTCTATGGGGGAGGTCTTCGTGTTTTGGTTTTTGTTTTGTTTTCCTCTTTTGGCTTGGTAAACAGTGTCTGCCTCTGGACTCTATTCCTTTTTGTCTTTGCTGCAATGGAAAAAAAGAATGCAAAATTGAGTTAACTTGTAGGTATGTAAATGGAATGGGTGTGCGCTTATCTGCTAGCAGGTAGCACTAGAACTTAGTACTAGTTGAAGTCACTTTTTACTGTCTGATGTCTGAGCTCTTATCGAATGCAATTTATGTGTTTGCTCTTTGATAGCACCCGGCACCCAGCACCCAGCACACACCCACTTTCCACTTCGCGAGTGTCCTTGGCTATCACGCGTGACCAACATTAACACTGTGGGTCGCAAAAGTATGTTCTCTTTCAAATATATTTTCGCGCATTTGTTGATCTTTTATTTTAATTTCTTTTTGGCAGCCACTGTTAGCGTTTTGGCTTTCTTTGAATTTATTTATGATCTTTTATACTTGGCATGCGGCAAAAAGATAAATATGTGTGTGTGCGTGTGTGTGTACATATTTTTAAAATTTTCCACCCGCTAATTAATGACTGCGCAGAAAAAAAGCGAAATATTTTCATTTGTTTGGTTTTTGTCAAGCATTTTCTTGGCTTTTTTGCCTTCCTTTTTCCTTTTTTTCCTGCGTCATGTGACTGCTGGCAGCGACTGTGTGTGGGCGTCATGACGTCGTCTCTGGACGCTCTTTCGCTCAATCATAACCGTACCCCGCTCACACCCTGCTCTGCCATTGCCTATGCGGAATGTGGGTGGCGCTTTTTTTTAAATTCTGCGCTAATATTAATCGGCGAGTGACATAACGATTAGCAATCTAATGCAGAGTGGGGGCGTGGTGCGGTGGACAAAGTTTGATAAGCAAAGTTCAATTGCAATGATTGCCATTTATGTACAATAAATGTGTGTTCTGTGTGCTTTTTGACTGAAACGCAATTACAAATACAAAATTTGCAGGTCCGAAAATTCCCATTAGCCTTGAAACTATTTCTATCGTGATTATATTTGAGGCTTTGTGAGTGGGGTGTGGTGTGTATGGGTGAATCACTACACATATCTATTTTTCGGGGGCCTAGCTATCTAGACTCTAGTGCGATGTTAAACGATTGATCTGTCCCAACACGAGCCCCCCAAATTATTGCCTCACACTTGCGCGCACACGCTCGAGAAAAGCGTGCTGACGCTCTCTCTCTTAGACCGCGCTCAAAACGAGTCTCTCTTTGTGTGGCTGGGCTTGCTCTCTTACAAAATCGACTCACGTGCCGAATGAACCTGATTCTCTTAAGGCCACACAAACACACACACGCTCAGGTATGAACTGACTGCTCTCATTTGTCAACAGTGCAACGTTGCGATTTTGTTGTTTTTGCATTTGTCATGATCTTTTGGCATTTTATTTTTAAAAAACGTTTTCGTGCTGACAAAATACTCGGTGTATGTAGTACTCAGACTTTTTGCATGAGCTGCGCTGAAATGAACAAAAGACTGCCGACAATTTCCATATTTAGTTGCAGATTATAATTAATTTCGAGTTAATTAGACATCGCCCACACTTGGACTGTGGGACTCTGAGAGACTGAGACTCTGAGACTCGTGCGACTGTGTGACTGAAGGATGATTGTTTGCTTGGGACTTTGTTTTCACTTTTTGCGCGCTTCCGAAATATTTCGTATTTCACCTATCGCTTATATTTATTTCATCTTGCTTTTCGCAAGGAATTTCTAGCATCCCGCCCCCACTGGGTAAGATTTTACATACTCGTACGTACACACACACACACACATGCATATCCACCGCAAAAACTAACGATAAAAACAACTAAATTTGTGGTCTAAATTTAAGAATTTTCGCGGTCGCTATCACCGCCGTATCGCTCGCTCTCTGGCCCGCATCGCTAAACAGTTTTCTCGACATTTCTTCTCAGAAAATTTGCAGTTTTACCCTTGGCAAATCAAATGGCATTTTTCGCGTTGTCTTACAGCATTTTCCTTTTTTTTCTCATTTTCTTTCTTTAGTTTTCGGTTTTGGTTTTTTTTTTTTGTTGCATTGCACAAAGCCAACACACATTACGTAAAGTGGTGGTAGCTGGCGAAATCTATCTGGTACGACGAAGACAAGTGTCGTCCAGTCCAGTCCAGTCCATCCACCGTCGCTGCTGCTGCTGCTTCATTACAAATTTGAAATTGTTCGAACAGTTTAAAGGAACCCTTTCCATCTCTTTCTGGCATTTGACGTAGTATGCAAAAAATGCGCATAAATTTGCAATAAAATCAACGTTTTGCTTGACGCCAGACAGACCAGAGACTTGGTGCTTCTTATTGTTGTAGTTGTATTTTATTTTTCGCTTTTTTTTCTGCATAAATTTCTTGAGAATCGCGACAAGTTTTTAGTTGATAAGGTTACGGGCCGACCGGAACTGGTTGGAGCAGAAATACATGACTAGCTAACAAGAGTTTACACTTTGCGGCATTTCGGTAATTATTTTTAATATTTTAATCGAAATTCAGTCCTCAGTTTGTTGTGGAATTTATAGTTTTCACTGTTTTTATCGTTCAGCTATCGCTCGGGAGAGCGCCTCGTTATTACCTTTTGAACAAACTACTAAATGTATCCACTATTGTGGCACTGAAGTACGAGATTCGAATGCGCAACGCTTATATAGCGCACACCGATTCCGATTCCGCAGAAGCAGCAACAACTCGTTTGAGCTTTTGTGCACAGTGTGTTGTTCCCCAACGGTAAAACAGGCCGCCAGAGAGTCTCTCTCCCGCTCTCTGCCTGCACGTGTGTGAGTGAGCAAGCGGCGAAGCGTTGAAGCGGGAGAGCAGAGCGCTGAAGACTGCAGAGAGTGAGCTGCGGAACGAAGGTCGAAAAGAAGGCATGAATGAATGGGGGTCGCCCGTGTTTTGACTTTGGCACTGCGCCTCGCTCCCCGTCTCGTCTCATCGTTTGTGTGCGTTGGACGAACGCCTCCTAGTTGGAGGTGTATAACTGTTGTTGCTTTTCGGAAGCTGTGTGGGCGATGACGCGTTCGTTTAGCGTAGTAGTAGTGCTAGGACAAGAGAGTGAGAGCCGCCGGCGACCCAGTGGCACCATCAAAAACATGTGTGCCCTACAAGGAATACGAGTCTCTTGGCTATCACATAAGAGGAGATCAATGCAGTTCCCGTGGGTTTCCTATGGGTTCGAGCCAAGAGAGAGATCAGTGCAGTTTCCAAGCGTAACAAATTCCCATTTGAGAATGAAATGCAACATAGGATAAATCCCAGTTCGGTGTGATGAAATTCCGTTAGTTTATATTTTTATTGATTTGTTTTGGCCGCTGTTCAGTTATGGTTATGCATGGCATGGTCCACACTGGATGCTGTGTGTGAGTGCCTGCCTATCAATTGATTTTTATTTACACACATATTTTCAATTGAATATTATTAAGTTGACTTTGAGGCGCGTGCAAATTTGTGGAAGCCTTGAGGAGCATTTCATTTGTTCCTTTGCTGATTTCCAATTTCAATTTATTTTCGGGGGCCTGACGCAATGATGATGGATGATGGAAAAGCATAAGAAAAATTAATAATAGTATATTGTGTACAAGTGCGCCTCACACACAGTCTCCGATATTAGTTTAATTGCCTTATTTATTTCGCTTTAAATGCCAAACGCGCCCCCAAAAGCGGGGGCTCGTCTTCCCCTATGTATTTCATAACGTGGCATAAACATTGCCGCCCAATGAGATCGCAACAATTCCAAGTACCAGTGAGTTTATTTGTAGATACAGATATGAATAACGCAAGCAGACAGGCGCCAGTCAGCGATATAAACAAGTTTCCATGACTGATCGGATCTTTTACTGATGAAATTTGACTAAAGTTAAAAAAGCGAACCTTTTCGCTACCTAACCCCTGAGATTTGCTTTACGCCCAGAGAGAGGGTTTCAGTGCTGCTTATACCCCCCAGGGATCTGCGCCCCTGTCCTTGGTGGGGAGCGAACAATTATCGCAAAGTTTTTAATCACGATTCTGCGAAGCATGCGTTCAGTGTTTGCCCTCGACTCTCGGCGCAGATTTGATCGAATGTGTGTTTGGCGTGACATGACTCAAGGCTCCCCCCGCCAGAAGTCGAGGAAAAGTAAAAACAAAGCCTCAACAGTTTGATAGATTTTTTGGTGGTCTTAGGTTTGTTTTTGGAGTAGGCTAATGGTGGAAAAAACGCTTTCAGTTCGAAACTTGATTGACAGCAGAAACTGAGCTTAACAGAGAAAGAGAGAGGGAAGAGAGAGAGAGAAACGTGAAATCGTAGTGGCGTAAAATGTGCAAAAAAAGAAGTGCAATGAACCCTCTTGAAACAATGCAGAAATCCCTGGAGGAGGCAACAATGCCGTACTGGAGGAAGGGCATGTGGTGGTGCTGCCCTTCCAGAGATTATTCAACTGTGGAAAATGGTGAATCAAAGCAAATCCCCACCTACCTACTATCTAAAACTAGATAGCAATATCAGTTCTGTTCCACACACACTCACATGACGTAACGAGCATAGAGCTTTCTCGTAATTACTGTACCTCCCTCTTAGATCGCTGCCAAAGCAGTCGCTCACTCGAACACTTCCTCTTTGGCTATTTTTAGAGCGTGGCACAGCCAAAAACAGAAGAGCAGACACCACGATCGTAAGCAAAAAAAAAAACAACAGCAAAAAAGTAAATGGCAAAGAGACGAGCCCCCAGCAGCAGCTCCACGAACCCAGAAGAGAGTCGTTCGTAGGCCGTTTGTTGGTCGCTTGACAACAGCGCGGAAGAGCGACAGAGGAAAGAAGAGAGAACATGACGCTCCCCCTTGCAGCAAGCAAAAAGTGCACGGTGCACTTTTACAAGATGGAAGCATTCCCGAATATCGAGTTGTTCGTTTTTATCCATAAGACAGCAGCTGCTGATGCATCCGACCAGCCTATGGGGCAGAGTCGAAGCTGAAGCCTGCGCAGGCGCACGTATTGGGTCGTGTGGTATAATTTGCTGATGCAATTGCTCACTTATTGCGTCAGACAAAGATCTCTTTTTCCATCCTCTGCGCTGTTCGTGGGCCAGAGCACACACATAAATATTGGCTTGCGTGTGCGTAAAAATTTTCCATGCGCTAATTAAAGAACTCCCTGCCCGGCAGTCCTTTCGCACTGCGACCAAATTGAAATAAATTACGAAAATCCATTAAAAGGTTATTTATCTAATTGGTGTTGGAGTCACATCACATCAATACGCCAAACGACGCGAATTTATTCCGTTTCTCTCTCATCACAGAGTTCCTCTCTCTGCTTCCCGCACACTGTGACGCGGTGGCTCTCGTGATCTGTTTTACGCTCTCTTGCTCTTTGCTCTCTCTTTTTGCCAAAATGCTAAAATTAGCATACAGACGAAGTGTTATAAAATGAATAAGAACAAGTATCAAGAGAAAATAGCATTTAAATTAAATACAAAAAATAAAATTAAGCATGTGATGAGGTGGAATAACCCTTCTCGCTCCGCCTCTCTGTCTGCCTTAGTCTCTCATCACGCGCCCACAGAAAAGTACATACATACATATGTACATATACAGGCATTATAGCCAAACGTACATACATACATATGTATACATATATGTATACAGATATTCATATGTAGTGAACTGATGACGTTGTTGCTTTTGGCAAGACCCAGACGAGCCTCCAACTAATACAGCGAAAAGTGCACACGAACACAAACAAGCGCAAGCTTCCACTGTGTACGCCATAAATAGTGAATATTCCCCCACTCACCTACCACCTCCGCGCCAGGGGAAGTTCCACCTCTGAAGAACATTTACAATTTGATTTGCTGATTAGTGGTTTATGACGAACATCGCGATTTGCAGAATTTAGTTGGTGCTTTAATCGATGCACGTCTGTACTTTCAACTTTCCAGTCACTGACCAAATCTGAATTGATCGCTGCCCCCAGCCGAAAACGTTTTAACTTTGGGAAAGGGTAAAATGATTTAAAGAAGACTTTTGCAACACTAGAAGGCTCAGCTAAAGAGAATCCAATCAGAAAATGAAGCAAACAAAGCACATGAAAATGGAATAGGAGGAATCCAACTGCAAGTGTATCTAAAAATTCGGCTCAATACAATATTATTTTCTTGTCTCTTTTTTTGCCAAGTAATCATTAGAATTTGACTTTTGCTTTCTATTTATATATACATATGTACATACATATACTGTACATATATTGCTGTTGCTTTTGTTGCTGCTGTTGAGGTGGATAATTTTCAATGGGAGGTGCTTGCTTACCTAGTACAACAGCAAACACGTGTGCAGATGAGAGCTGCTTTTGCTGTATTATATTCAGAGTAAAAGAAACGGAGAGAGATAGAGAGAGATAGAGAGAGAGAGAGACCGAGGGAGACAATGAAATGTGTGTGCGAGTGTGCGTGCGCGATTGTCTGCCTACAGTCGTGTGCATTGTACAGGTAAACGCAATTATGGCTAAATGGCAAACCAGTGCCCTTCATTCAAGGTCACGCCAACTTCCCGCCGTCGATCAGCGAAGCTTTGCAAAGTTTCTGACGTTAATACAAGCTAAAACTCTACGTAGAGTGCCGGCTAACATTGACTAATTAGTCATAGCCACTACGTGTGTGTGTATGAATAGATTAAAATACTTGAACACGGTATCTATCAGGTTTTGGAAGCTTCAATTGATTACGAGCAAGACGAGACGTGTATTTTTAAACGGCTTCATGAATATGCACATTCCAGAAATGGTTAAAAAAAGAATTCGATAGATGGGGGCATGTATTAGGTCAGATTTGGTCAGAGTTGTATAACCGTCTGGTAGTCTGTATTTTAATTAGCATACCACTGTGAAAGCACCACGAGCTGGTCTCCCTCTTTCTCTCTCTCTCTCTCTGTATAATCGTATAACTAAATATCCAACTAAAGTAAACCCATTATAATCCTTTGGTTCTTCACTTCGCAGTTAAGAAAAAAAAACGTTGTGTGTGACAACATTCCAAAACGCAATTCCAATTACTCAAATTAAACAGTCTCGAATGCAACCTTTTGTTTTACAATTAATGCACAAATATTGAACGAATATGCGAGAAATAATATTATTCCACAGCCTTGATTTACGTGCAAAAATGTTCGGTGAAGGGCAAGTAATTTCGATATCATATCGTTGTTCTGTACAACAACAAAAGTCCATGCGAAATGCAGTTACAGTCCCTGGCACAGCCACACGCCACGTGGCATACTCAAGTAGACAGTCGGCCAACGCTAAGAACATAGCCTCGGTGGCGCAGTTGGCAGCGCGTAAGTCTCATAATCTTAAGGTCGTGAGTTCGAGCCTCACCCGGGGCATGTAACTTTTTTTCATTTTTTTCTCTTAAAAAACTTTTCTTTCTCTTTATTTGGATATTATAAATTTAATTACTTTAATATTCACTAATTACTAGGCTCTGAACGCTTGTAGAATTTAGTATTAACGTAGTATTTAGTATGCAGTTCCAATAAATCTTTCATAGAAGTTTATAACATTTTAAAGTACAGAACCCCAAAACCCCTAAAAACAGCAAACAGGCAATGCCGTAAATTGTAAAATAAAATTACTCTGTCGTGCGGACAGGGATTATGACGAGTATTACGATTACAAAAGGCAGGCAGCCAGTTAGAGTTGCAGTTAACTAGGCAATTACACGTCCATTACGAGTGACATTAACTTTCAGATGCCAGATGGAAAGCCACCTTCCAGCTAGCAACGAGACAAAGTAAATAAATCCAGCCACCAGACAGTGCAATGTTCAGGGCAGGTGCAAGTGCAGTCTCAACGCCACCAAGATATGTGGATGGGAGATTTTGGACTGTTTACCCACGGCCATGCCGAATGAATGTCACGCGGTCGATCTGGGATTTGAGAGAAAATTATAATATAATTATTCGTACAATATATGGCCATAGGTCGGACTAAAATCTTACATTTGAGTGTCTTTCATTTCGAATGAAAAACACGATACTACCCGTGTAGCATCCCAAATTTGAAGTCCCAATTTCACGGAATTACAACGGACACCTCCTGTATGTGGCAGCATATCTGCTGATTCTTTCATATGACACCCAGCCTTATGTAAAGCGTGCCAAAAAACTGTTCCAAGGCCAGCACGTTGGGGATCTAGGGAACGGAATTGAGGTCTCTGGATCTTATTTTACGACCAACAAACAAAAAGAAAAGACCAGAAAGCGAATAAGGATAAAAACGTAAGAGCTTTCGCTACCCAAGACGCGAGACAATGCACTCGCATGTGATCTTACCCCCAGGAGGTGGAGGCGCCTGTGCGCAGATTCTATATTTAAGACAAATGGAAAATTTTATGGAAATGTACCAGACCAGTCCAGACCACTGACACGCACACCACAGAATTCCATGGGGGACAGAGTCCAAATGCAGGGTGCAAACATTTAAAAAATTACTAAAAAAAAAAGACAAGAAAAAAAGCATTTCAAGCAATCACAAAATTTTCCGTTCACTTTGTGGGGCGCCTCCACTGTCATGGAGCTACATATGTTTGTCGCTGTCGCCGCAACGGCCACATGATTCACTCTCTTCGTCTCTCTGCCGGTTCCCATCGATTCTGGCATTCAATGTGTGAGCCCCATACTGCAAATATTTCAAGTTTGCACAGTATTCCCCCCGCCTGTGCCTCTCCCTCTTCGTTCGCTGATCTTCGCACATGAAGTCGCTCTCGGTCTCTGCCTTGGTCTCTGGTGGATCGTGTATGATGCAGGGTTCTACCACTTGCCAGCCCAAAAGTGCATAGGTGTGTGTGTGTGTGTCGTTCGTTATCTGCGCCATTTTACAGCGAACGTTGCAGAAATGTTCTCGAGATCTGTCGCCCCCACGTGATGCAGATGCGGCCAAGTTGGTCACTGGGTTAGCTGCACTTGGACCACCTTGAAATATATTGAGAATAATTTGATGAGGGATTGGTGGAAAGGTTTTCATTTCTAGATCCAAATCCTAGATTATTCTCAAATATCTGATCACTCACTTGTTGGATGATCTCTCATACATGCGAAGTAGTTCCATTGTAATGGATTTCCATTGTACTATCCCATAATCTATAGCTTGTTAATTGGTTCCAACTCCTTGCGCCGAGCGTCCCTTGTGTAGGGAGCGTGATGTTAACAGTTGCCCACTAACATTCACACCTCAATCTTGGTCACATGTGTGACTTTCCACAGAAATGCGCTGTCAAGTGATCTGTGAAAAAAGTCGCACAAAAATCTCCTTCACTGTAAAAATTTCCACCATCAGAGTATATTTCCATGCAGCGCTGCCGATGCAGACTCACCTCACCCCACACAAATGCACCTTGAATGCACAGACACCAAACAAAAAGAGAGATCTCTCAATCTGTCGCGCTCTTGTTCTCTTTTCCTCTCTCTCCACTTTCTGCCTGAGGCTGGGGATGCATGCACTTAAGAGAGCGCAGCGCCCGCTTAGCGCAGCAGCAGCAGCAGCGAGAAAGAGAGCAGAGCGCAGCTGGTTTTAGGGGGCACGTTCGCTTTGCTGTTTGTTGGCGCCTGTTGGCGGCTGCTGGGGCGACAAGCCCCCGTGTGTGACGTCACGTAAGCGAGACCGTTACAGCCGAACAGAAAACGAGTTGTGTGCAGGAGAGCGGGCGACGGCAGATAAGTAACCAGAACGAATCGTGCAACGTGATACGTGAAACGAAGCACTGCCCACAGAGCATTCCAAGAAAACATGCGACACAGTGGGGGCTTAAGGGGGGCGGTTGAATCGATAGATAAGAGACATGTTATCGTCCCGATAAAATAGTCATTGGGGTGTCGTTGGGCGCGAGAATGTGCTGGTCACATGTGCGAGATCTGGCGAGAACTTGCGAGGCTATATTTAGCTCCCGATCCCAGACAGACATCCGTTGCAGCCGCTAACCTTGAACTTGCATAACAGCAGGGGTGGGGCACAGACGGTGAGGCACGACATTTGCATACACCGCGCCAGACTCGATTAGCTGCGATTCCCCCAGCCACAGATCTCCATCGATAGACCGCCGTCCGGTCTGGTCAGGTGCAGCAAACTGGAATTTTAATGGCCACAACTGTCGGAATGTATCGGCCGACTTGTAGCCATTTCATTGAACAAAATCAAATACAATCTCTCGCCGCCCGTCGAACAGGTTTACCCCAGACAGTCGGCCTTCAGGGGCGCTGCATTTCAAGAGATCGGCAGACGGAGACTTTACTGGAAATAGCATAAAGAATATATGAAAATGATCCTGTTGAATGATATTTGAATCAGACTTTTGGTGGGGGCATTTGTCAGCTATGTGATTGTGTAATGCCCCGTCTGGATAGTCCCTGAAACTGGGGCTTGCTGTGTGTTGAACCGCGTCATTGTCACGTTTCGTTTGTCTGTGATTCGTGTGATCTGACACTAAACATTTTGTACTTAAACCGTTTGCTGCTCAACTATCGTCTGGCTGTCGCTTTGCATACATCTGCATAACTCTTCTACTATATAATATACATATAAATACGCATTGCCAAGACACACCCCCTGGAGGCAGGCCCTACAACTACAAGCTGAACGATCGCAATTGGCAAAGAGTCGAATGAATAAATCAATTCGAAGATTTCCAACGACGCAGTAGAGATTCTTTCCCTGTCTCTACTGTGGGATTATTTGTTATGATTCATTTTTGTATAAATATTTAAATGAAAGATTTATATAAATAAATAGCTATAAAAACTAAAAAATGAAGGATATTTTGTTTAGGGTATTTGCCCAAATTGTTCCACTGTTCCTGGGACAGGCCCACTCAACAACGAGCCCTCTAAAAAATATTCCATCGCCGAGCCAACTAGACGATCGTAATTATTGTTTATTGACTTGATTGACTTCCACATTGCCGCACATTTATAACTAAATAGGGAAGCAAAACAAATCGATGAACAAAACTGGCAGAGCAGACACCCATAAATAAATACTGTAGGGAAATTGGAAATATGTAGCTATGATATTTGATTGAACGAAATGTTTTCTCTAGATTAATGTAGAAATTTCTCGAACATTTTCCCTTGCGCAATTCATATTTCCCAGCACAGGTACACAAACCCATTAATAAGTACACGAGACACTGAAAACATGTGTTTATTATGAACATTTTCAGTCGGTCTTCTCGAAAAACACTTGTGTCAATGTGCGTGGTATGCCGTATGCGTAAAAGGTGAAATCCAAACGGTAGACCCCCGCAGGGAATGGCACATTTATTAACGCTGGATCCAGGGCAAACTTCTCCACCGTCATGTGGTTCTAAATGGGTCAGAGAGACACGAGAATAGTAGCTGCATAACACACACCCAAACAGAACCCACCTCCTTCCAGGGACAGGAGTGATTAAAGTTGCTGTGCTTGCTAATCGCATCGAAGACGAAGCGCTCGAAGGACAGTTCGCGTCTTCTGCCATCCATCAGCTTGCAAAAATCGAAGAGAACGTTGTACATGAAGGGGCGGTAGCCGTCGCGACGCTGGAAGCACTGCAGTCGCGTGGTCAGATTCCGCACGGGCAGCTGCAGCAGGCTGACCTTCAGCGAGAGCTCCACCTGGTTGCGCCGCACCACCTTCAGGCGGCAGTACTCGTATCTGGTGAGGCCCGCCGTTGTGGGTAAGTCCTGGCACTTGACGTTGGTGAACTTCAGCAGGCGTGTCGCCTGTAAGCCACAGAAGAGACTTTAAGCGGCTGAAATCCAGCTGGAACTTACTCACTCTCGTTATTTGGAGCAGGACTGCCAACAATAGTAGCAACAGGTTCGAGCGCATTTTCACGGAATGATTACTGGAGCTTGCTCGACTCAGAGTTAAGCGATCTGCCAGGCGATTTTCAGCTAATTTTGGCTATTAAATATCAATCGAAATATGATTAACCATTTTGGATGCCCTAACGGAGAGTGCTATAAACAATAACAAAAGCTTTGATGCTTGCTGTGTAAAGTGTAGCTAGAAATCGGAATACAAACTTCCACTCCAATAATGAATCATATTTATAAATCCCAAATGAACGACGCAATTAGGTGCCATTTTCTGTAACCCCATTCAATGGCCCATCCCAACCGATCCCATCACAAATTACCGCCCACATAAGCAATAATTTATCGAAAGAACGCATTTAAGCCTCGCTTAGAGCCCTGCTCCTACTCCCACCCCACCCCATCCCGAACGGCTATTGACTTCGTTGACAAAAAGTGCATCGAAATTCTTGGAAATATGTTAACAATTTCCTGTTGTCGTTCGGTTTTCAATTACAACTATGAAAAGAAATACAAAATTAAGTAAAAACATGAATCAGGGAAATCGAATGGTAATTTTTCACACCACAAAACATAATTCTTTGACTCATCGAAGCGGTCACATTTCCCTTGTACTTATGGATGTACATACATTTCCCTGATACACAAGCGGGGTATATGGACATCGCATTTACATAAATATATTTGAATGCCCAACAACGATTAAAATTCGTTAATAAAATTCAAAAAAATTCCCAAAACGATTCGATTTACCCTAAAAACATTTGCAAAACAAATCCGAGTAGCGGGTGTCTGCTGGTCGACTCCCTGTCCGGCTATAGCACTATTCTTTCTGCCCCAGTCAGCAGCATTCAACGATGCAACGGCAGCCACAGCGGCGTATACTCGATGCCTCACTTCATGTAGAACGACGATGACGACGACGCATTTAGCTGGATTGGATTGGATTGTACATTTTCTGCCAACGCGCTCATATTTCGAAATGTGAACACCAACACCTGCACCAGCAGCAGGTCTTCTCAAGCGGCTCAGGTGATGACCGATCCACACACACACACACACACAGACGCAATGATTGAACCATTTTTGCATTGACTTGGCGAAATATTGGAGCGCTTCTGAGAAACCGTTTTTTGGGCAGTGAAAACCGATGCGTTCCCAAATTTGGGCCGCTGAGTCAGTGACCTCTCCCACGAAACCCACCCAAAAAACGGGGTAAAGGCTCGCTTCCCCTTGGGTTGAGTGAATTTATGATTTTCATTGCACATTTTGTTGAATGAAAGTACTGGCAGTTTCTGGTGTGAATATTTTCTGAATGAAGCGCGTTGCAGGCGGAACCGTGCACATATCAAATGACTGCCATTTGAGGTGATTTTCGATATTAACATGAATTATGATAAGCCCCATGCTGTTGCCCTTGCATAACGAAGTTAACACTCTATAAATACGTAGACATTCTGCAAATAGAAAGGGCTTGTGCATCATAATGTGATTGAGGGAAGCGGTTGCTGCTTGCGTCATGGGCAAAGATCGAGCCGGCATTCGGCTAATTGTCGCTCAATGCCGCTGGTGGCGTATTTGGCGCGGCTCTGGCATTGCCAAGTGCCAAGTGCACTTCAAGATCAGTCCACACCCGTACTCTTCATTGTCGTCAATTGCTAACGAATCTGTTCTCTTCCTTTACTCTCTTGCAGATTCGTGTCTGCGCTGCCAGGCGGACAACAAGCGAGATGTTATGGGACGCCAGGATTGTGTGGTGGTTTGGGGCGAATGCAACCACTCGTTCCACCATTGCTGCATGTCGCTGTGGGTCAAGCAGAACAACCGGTGTCCGCTCTGCCAGCAGGAGTGGTCCATTCAGCGCATGGGGAAGTAAATCACATTGATATTCCACTCGATCCATTAGCACTTAATTAAGTTTATGTAAAAGTCTGCTACTGTCTAAAAAATATATACAAATAAAGCGAATATGTAAAAAGTAGAAATGAAAACCATTCAAAAGATGCGTTTCTTCAGTTACAGCCAAAACAGATGTTTTCTGGCAGGAAGGAAAAAAGTGCAAAAAAGTTACATGCCCCGGGTGAGGCTCGAACTCACGACCTTAAGATTATGAGACTTACGCGCTGCCAACTGCGCCACCGAGGCGATGTGTTCACTTCGGTCTAAGGAACATTTCAACCCCGTCAAAGGTTCTACACTCAGAACGAATTCTGCCAAGAACATTTTACATATGCCACAAAATAATGGTAATTGATTACTAGACTTAGAATTAAACAAATATTAATGATTTGAGTTAATTTATCGGGATTGGTGACTGTCGAAACTCCACTGGGTTCGAGTGAGTCATTTGCACACCGTCCACCACCTGTCCCTTTGGCGCAGAGGATAGCGCGTTGGACTTCTAATCCAAAGGTCGCGGGTTCGATCCCCGCAAGGGATGTTCTGACACAATACTTTTTTTGCTAATTTTTTATCAACATTTTAATTTTAGCTAACACATTTACAGATAAAAACACTTAATTCAGGCCTTGGGCTGCAGGGAAGGGGACAGATTCCGCTCCAGGACAGAGCTGTTGAGCCGGAGTTTCTCCACATTGGTGACGTTCGATGTGAGGCTCTCTTCGGTCAAGCGCTTGGCTCGCACTTCCTGAATGGAGGCTGCAAAAGATTGGTAGTACGATGTAGACCAACTGGAAAGTTCTCTTGGCACAACTTACGGCTGTAGGGAGTAAATTTGTCAGACAGCAGGCTCTCCAGATTATAGCCAATGAAACCCACAATGCCGGCAATGGGCAGGGTTATGTAAACGGCATTGCGCCTGAGGACAGCCATTACCAGCGGCCACATCGTGCTTATCTTGTTGTCTTTTCTTTGTAATGTATTGTCGGTGTTTTAGACGGGATCCAACCCTTAATTTCGGTAAATTTTTTTAACTTACATCAACAATAAGACAGATAGAGATGGGACTAGGTTGATAGTTGGAAAGTCATCGTATACCAAAAATAGTAATACTAAATAATGATAATATGGTATCTCTAAAGCCCACTACTCAGATGGGCCAATTTCGCATCATGAAAGCTCTCTTGCTTCCTGAAGGGGTGATTGGAAAGCTGGCTGGTTTGCAAATAAAAATAAACAATAAATATATAATATGAATATTTGAGTATAGAAAATATATAGAAATGATAGGGAATACATAAAATAAACAAAATATATCCATCGTTGATTAGATTGACAATGATGATGATTTTTCCAATATTTCTCGTGGGTATTTCTCGCGCGCGCTAATAAAGAAAACTTTTCCACTAATTTGTTGATATTAAGAAAATTCGTGGTAATTAATTGGTAAAATATAAGGTCATAAGGTATACAATGCAATAAAAAGGAGGATTTATAAGATAGTTTTTTCAAAAGGAACATCAAAATCGAGGAATATGATTTAAGATTAACGGTATATTTTTTAAATGAGAAGATATATTTTGGTATATTTTTGAGGGTTGTGCGGTATATTTGATCGATAATTTCGCGGTCCCACTGTTCGTATGTTTTGGTTCGGAGTGCAGTGCAATTGCAGTTTCATTGCAACGAAAAAACTTGCATTACATAAAAATTAACAGTTGAAAGACAGTAAAAGGAAAAGCAGCAACAAGTGCGGGGGAGATGCGAAAAAGATGCCTGAAAGAGAAAAGTTTATTTACGCATCAAGCAGCGGATTGGCAAATCAAAGTTTCAGGTTGATATAATGCCAATGGCGAAAAACTGCAGCGAATGCAGTTGTTGTGGTGGTGATTGTGATGTAGAAGTGTAAAGCACGCAGCAGCAGATGCAAAATCGCAGCAGCAGGAGCTTCAATTAATTAAAAAGAAAAAAAACAGAACAAAGAACTACCTAAAGCAACAACAGTAATCACAACAAGCAGAAGAGGAAGAACAACAATAACAGCGACGCATAATTTCCTGCTCACAAACAGACACACACACGCACATAAAAGCACGCAAGCAAGCACACAAAGAGCCCAGAGCTGTGGCTGTGTGCGCGTGTGGGAGAGGCAGAGCAGAGGAGAGCCGGCCAACAGAGCATAGAATATAATTTCTGCGGAGGTGAACGTGAAGTGGAGAGAGGAGAGTGAGAGCTGCTGCATTTCTTGAATTTACAAATCGCAAGGCATAAAATGACCAATTCTGGACGCAATCCTCATCGATTCGATGTAAGTAAACCACTTGAGAGTACTCTGTGAAGTGCCCCTACCCCCTTTGCACTTCTTTTCGAAATGTATCCAATGAGAGCAGGTTTAGTTATGTATTTAATTTGTGTAACTGCAATTATTTCTCTGGGGCTTGCAACGTGGGAGTGCAAGAATGGGTTTGCTTTGCTTGGGTGTGTGGCGTTCTGGTATTGCGCAGGGGGAATTCCTCTGCTTTGTCTTCCTCCGCACCTCCCTACGCTGACTGGCTTCCTGGCTTTCCATTTGTGTATTTTCTCTCTTTTGCTCCTCCTCCTGCAGACTGTTTGTCAGTCAACAGATTCCTGTTCCCCCCCCCCCCCCTCTCCCACACTACTAGATGTTGTTTCTTTGTTTCCTGTGCACGCTTTGAAGTCTCATCCTAATCAACAGTGGGAGAAGCAGCACCAGCAGGAGTCATCGCCTTTGTTGTCGGCCGAGCAGGACAAGGAAAGGAGTTTACAAAGAATGTAAAAGTGTAAGTGGCTAATGTCCCTCACCCCCCCAGCCCAGTGGCTCCAGGCAAAAGAGCAATAAACTCACTGAAAACTCGCCACCCTCTCAGATAATGACCATCGACGAAATGGCGACTTCTTACACTCGAAGAAATTCAGCTCCAGGCAAAGTGCAATATGTACTACAGTGTAGATAAGCAAACAGGGAAGGGGGAGAGTGTCTGCGTCGCCGAAATGGTTAGACTAGTGTTAATTGACAGCTATAGAGAAAGAGAGAGAGAAGGTGGGTGGGTGGTTGGCCGCAATACAGTTAGTGGAGTGGGGTAGTCAACTGGTTTAAATTGCGTTCTCGTACATATGCTTTAATCGATGGAATGAAACACTTATTCATTTGGAGCTTATAGCGATTCGCAATGGCCAACGAACGGACTTATCTAGCCCCGAAGCGGAAAACCAATAACAAACGAAAGTAAACAGATTGCTCGTCAAGATAAACAGCTGACGGGCGCATGTTGCTGCAGAGGTCTGGCAGCACTGCAACAGCTTAAGCAGATTTGCAAGCGCCAGAGAGTGAGAGTAAATAGAGAGAGAGGCGGCCGATTCATGGAATTTACAGTTCATTTTCGTGCCTAGATACCCTTTAGTTAGAGAGTGTTGAACTTCTTATTTTTCTAATTTGAAGTGAATGGGTAGCAAAAATAGATTAGCGTATAGAATTGTTCCACCCACTTGAAAGTTCAAAGTGTTTGGAACAGACACACAGCTAATGTGTGGCAATTTTGTTAACTGCTGTCGCCGCAGTTGAAAGTTCAAAGTGTTCTTGCAAAGGGCATACAACAATCTTCATGCTTTCAGCATGAACTCTGCCTCTCTCCCTCTCTCTGCACACACACACACGCAAACAGACTCGCTCTCATTGAGACTTTGTTTGCTTTTTGCACTTCTTTTTGCTTTCATTTGATTTCTTTTATTAGCGTGGGTGCATTGCACCGCCCCAAAAGACGCCCCCTGCCCCTGCCGCACACGCAGCAGCTGACGAGGCTGACTCGCTCTCTTTGTGGGGGTCGAGTCGACCTCCGTATGCATGCATTTGTCGGAGCGGAGAGCAGCTAACCGTCGCGTCGTGTTCTGTTCAGCTGTTCTTCTGCACTTTGCTCGCCCAAGCTCGAATCTCGATGCCATTCAGTTCTGCCCCCCATTCGGCGCTCTGTTTTCATCGATGTTGGCTCGCTTTCGCTGTGTGTGCTGTCTGTCGTCTCAGCCTTAGTGTCTCGCGCGCCTCTGCATTTACCCTGGTTCTGTTTTCTGTTGGTGTTCGTCGTTCGTCCAATTGTTTTCCAGGGCAGGCCGATACGAAAACGAAAACTGCTGGAAAAACTATTGAAAATCCATTCTTGCACAAACGCCTCCCGCCTGGGTCTGGGGCGCTCGATGCAATTAAAAGAGATAATAACTCAGCGGAAGCAGAAAATATAAACAAATGGTATATTGCTGTAAATTGTGTAGTGTACTCTAAATGTGTGTCCGTGTGTGTTTTAGTGAGAGAAGTCTAGTGTGTGTGTGTGGTGCAAATACCGTTTCAAGTTCTTTATTTTTTTGCACTTCGTTTGCAGTTTTTCTGCTGTTTCGTCTGTTTTTGGTGTGTCATCAGCTGTTTTCTTTTAATCTTTCCCCTTGTTGTGCCTGACGATAAGGTTTTGGAGAGCAGAGCAGGGCAGAGCATGTACCCATGTGCTATATTTATCTGAGGCATCGGGCAACAATAGCAACAAACGCTAAATGCAACCCAATTTGGAGGGGTGACCCAGTTTACTGGCTGACCTTGTTGCTGCAGTATCATATAAGCCATATGTACAGTGAAGAATATTGTACATAATATATTTGTTGTACATAGAACAGAACAAAGCTTGTCCATCGCTATCGATGGCAGCGACAGCAGTTTAACTTTTGGTGGTGCTGTCTGTCCAACTGACTTTGGCCATGGCTTATATAAAATGCAGCCAGCAGCAACAGCAGAAACTGCAGCAGTGAACTGGTTGTCATGTGGCCCTATTTCAGTGACTTTGGGTGTGTGTGTGTATACCCTTTGGTTGTTGTTACATTTGTTTTTTTTTCGAGGTCACTCTAAGCAAGTGAAATGCCTGAACGGGAATTTTTAATTTGTTTACCGTTTTTCAAATTCAAAGCCTTTGACACGCATCCCTACAGCCCACCGCTTGCTTTCCCACACTTCCTTCTTGCCGTTCTCGTCGTTTGTCAGCTGTTTTATTAACTAGCTTTCGCATGTTAGCTGTGCTTTGGTATCTATTTTGGGTGTGTGTGTGGGTGGGTGTGTGCGTTGCATATGCCATGTGTTGCATGATCAAATAAATAATAAAGCATGCAAAATACAACAATCAACTGAAATGCCTTGCACTGGTCGCTTCTATCATTCAAAGCGAATTGAATTTTAACTACGATGACAACTCCGAAACACGAACTTTGCATTTCTCGGACACTTATAGAAAGCATAACAATAGTTGGGAAGTCCTCACCCTGTCACATTAACCACTTAAGACACACAAAACACCTTTTGAGCCTCAAAGGGTTGACATATCGCAGCGATCACTGTACTTTTGGGTGTGCACATGCGGTGTGTGTCGTATCGCTTGTGTTCCATGAATCTCAATTGTTCCTTCTCGAAATTGCTCTGATTGCATTCCCGGGGACACTTTGAAAAGTGTTTTCTTCGCACACACACACACACGCACAGCACACCCACACAAACACACAAATATTTTTTAATGGTTTCGCTTGTTTTGATAAACTAATTGTCTTTGTTTGCCAGCCCCTCGCCCCCTTAAATGTGATATGAAAATGTGTCAACTTCCATTTAGGTTCAAGATCCAACGCAACAATTAATAATTCATTGGACCTTCGGGCAATCGCTTTATTCGAAGCTCATAGATATTTATGATTGAGCAATTTAATAACAATATAAATATGTACATATATTTGTATATTTACACTTTTCTTTTTGTTGTAATTATTGTGACATTTACAAAGAACTGAAGGAACAATAGGAGCTTGCTTTAAACGTATTTGAATCCCCCCCCTATTAGGAGAAAACTTCAACTTAAATAAGGGGTTTGTGACCTTCAAAAGGAGGAGGCAATAAGTGGAAGCTTTCTTAGTGGATGATAGTTCCGAACGACTACAATTGTGTGAAGTTTGTCTGTAGATTTTGGCAAACTAAATCCGATTAAGGGGTATCTTGTAGTCAGGCCTTTTTTGTGTGTTTTTTTTCCACAATTCTTGTTCGCGCTTCACTCAAATTCGTCGCACGTTCGATTCGATTGCCTTTTTCAATTGCCTTTGATGACTTTTCATTTAAGTTGAGTGGCAGTCGGGAAGGGGGCGTGGCGGGGCCAGTGGCAGTCTTTGCTTCCGTGCCTCTTTGGAGCCTCAGAGTTGGGTGCGCATTTCAATTAGAGCGGTGCGCAAGTTGTCAACCTTGGGACGGCGACAGCAACGGGCGACCCTTTAAAGCCCAGAGTCTCTTAATAATTTTGTTGTTGTTCTCTTTCTCACGTGCACACAATCGAAAAAAAAGCAGTTCCCGGTGCAACGACGAGATTAAGGGAAGCCAAGCGACGACGCTGTTGCGAATGTTTAAAAATAAATAAACGAAGATTACCGAAATAATCTGAACGAATGAGAGGAGAGTAAGATCCGCAGCAGCAGGAGAGCGAACGGAAGAAAGAGAGCGCGCGGGAGCAACGAATCAAAGACGCAATTTGTGAATATTTTAATCGTGCATTCACACGAAGACGACGAAGCAGCGACGAGAGAGTGGGAGATTAAGAGAGTGTGAGTGTGGGAGAGAGCGCACGCTTGCCAAAGAGTTAATTGAAAGAGCAGCGGCAGCGCCAGTAGCAGAGGCTAGACGCAGAAAGAAGCGTCTTTGGTTTTTTGTTTGATAAGAGGAGGCAAAACAAAGGAGACTCCCACAATGTTTGCGCCCAGCGGCAGCAGCAGTATCAGTGGCAGTGCCAGCGCCAGCTTCAGCAGCGGCAGCAGCAACAGCAGCAGCAGCACTGGAACAGGCGCCAGCTCCACCAACAGCACCAGTGTCAGTGGGAGTGCGAGTGGATCCGCGGAGCGGGGCGAAGCGAACAACAACCACAATCATAATTTGAGCTTACAACTGAACGGTAATGGTAACAACGGCAACAACAGCAACAGTCACAGTAGCAGCAGCAGCAGCAGCGTCATTACAAACGGCAACAACAGCAACAGCCACAACAATAGCAACAACAACACACACACAAATCTCATCAGCGGCTTCTGCAGCAGCATCTGGCGCTCGGCCACCTTTGGTACTGCCACACCAGTGGTGGTCAGTGCATCAGCAGCAGCAGCAACTGCCTCCGTTTCTGTCTCTGGTTCTGCCATGAGCGACTGTTCCTCGTCCAGCTTATCGGTTTCGCCCGATGCCGCCTGCCTGGCTGATAATGATGATGAAGATCAACAGCAAAGGCAGCCGCTGCAGCGCTCTGAGGCCGGCAGCACAGACAGTTATCTTGCCCAGGATTCGGATGTCGCCCAGCAGCCAGTAAGAACACCAAAAACCAAAACAAAACAAAAAAAACATTAAAAAACAAATTGATTTTCGTTTCCATCTACGATGACATTTCCTTCAGCGGTCGTTACATCATTCTTGGTCAACAGTCAAAGCATTTGTACATAGCCACCCCCACCCCAACCCTACCCACCACCCGAAAACCCACTCTTCACTCAGTCTCGCTCTCTCTCTTTCTCGCTGTCTAACTATCTCGCTCTCGCTCTACTCTTATGATTCTCCTCCATCAATTAATTTGTTTTCCTCAACAATTATTTTTTATCTATTAATTTTGTTTGTTTCTTTTTTTTGGGTCCAAACCAATCAAAGAAAAAGTTTCCTCAATTTTTGTCAATTGATTTTGTTGAGCCCCCAACCCCAGCAAAGCCATCACATATCCAATTAGAACGATATAATGTATAATACACACCATATGTACTCAATATATATTATATAAAGTAAAACTTGACATTGTACTCCTCACTCAATTTTGCAGCAAACATTCCTAGGGGCCACCGAACTGGACGATGAGCTAATCAAACAACTGCCAAAGGAGGTACTGCTGCGGGTCTTCTCCTATCTGGATGTCGTCTCGCTATGCCGCTGTGCACAGGTCAGTACAGGGAGTCCCATTCTGTCCATTCTGTTACCTTCTCTACTAATGAATATTTCAATGTCCCTAACGGCAGGTGTGCAAATACTGGAATGTGCTCGCCCTGGATGGTTCCAGTTGGCAGAAAATCAATTTATTTGATTTTCAACGTGATATCGAGGTGAGTTTCACTTGGAGGGTACATATGATGTCCTACGGCTACTTATTCATTCATTTTGCTCACTTTAGGGGCCGGTGATTGAGAATATTTCGCAGCGATGTCGCGGCTTTCTCAAGTCCCTGTCGTTGCGTGGCTGTCAATCGCTGGGAGATCAGTCTGTCAGGTAAGACCTCATGACCACAGTCCGCCCCTGCTTAAAGCTTTATTAACTCTAGATAATCCTCTTTGTAGAACTCTAGCGAACCACTGCCACAACATCGAACATCTGGATCTGTCGGAGTGCAAGAAGATTACAGATATATCCACACAGTCCATCAGCAGATACTGCACCAAACTGACGGCCATTAACTTGGACTCTTGCTCCAACATCACAGACAATAGCCTCAAATATCTATCAGATGGCTGTCCAGTAAGCCTCCGTCATAACCCTTCGAATTGAGTAGATTTAATTTGTTTTTTATTGCAGAATCTCATGGAGATCAATGTGTCATGGTGTCATCTGATTTCTGAGAACGGCGTCGAGGCGCTGGCCCGCGGCTGTGTCAAGCTGCGCAAATTCAGCAGCAAAGGTTGTAAACAAATCAACGACAATGCCATAATGTGCCTGGCCAAATACTGTCCCGATATAATGGTGCTAAATGTACACAGCTGTGAGGTACGCAATGCCAGGAATAACTCATCATATTTGAGCTGTATTTATAAGCTTCCTTTCATCCATTAGACCATAAGCGATTCATCTATACGGCAGTTGGCCGCCAAGTGTCCCAAGCTGCAGAAGCTGTGCGTGTCCAAGTGTGCGGATTTAACTGATCTCTCGCTGATGGCCCTGTCGCAGCACAATCACCTGCTGAACACACTGGAGGTGTCCGGCTGTCGCAATTTCACGGACATTGGTTTCCAAGCCCTGGGACGCAACTGCAAGTATCTGGAGCGCATGGATCTGGAGGAGTGCAATCAAATCACGGACCTAACGCTTGCTCATCTTGCCACAGGCTGTCCTGGTCTAGAGAAATTGGTGGGCACCTCATTAACCAACCAAAAAAGTATTCTTTATTTATTAAATTGTGTAATTCTGTAGACCCTGTCGCACTGCGAACTGATTACGGACGATGGCATACGACACCTGACCACTGGCAGCTGTGCCGCCGAGATACTGTCCGTGCTGGAGCTGGACAATTGTCCCCTGATAACGGACAGAACGCTGGAGCATCTGGTTTCATGCCACAATCTACAGCGTATTGAACTATTCGACTGTCAGCTCATTACACGCACCGCCATACGCAAGCTGAAGGTGAGCAGAGAGAGATAATTACTCGAGAAAGAGCGCTCATGTCTGTTTGTTTTTGCAGAACCATTTACCAAATATCAAGGTGCATGCATACTTTGCTCCGGGCACACCGCCGGCGGTGACCAGCGGACAACGGCCGCGCTACTGTCGCTGCTGTGAGATTCTCTGAGATACGGCCATCGGCTTTGCCAGGAAGATAATGCGCAAGGCGGCCACAGACTGATGCTGGCCTGTCTGCATCGTTATGTTCGCCATGGCCCTCATCTCGATGATTTGCATGTTTTTGCTGGGACTGCTCGATGGCGTTAACAAAACGTAACCAATAAACACAACATCAACAACAACCAGCACGGCTAGCTCCGAACGAAGCGAAAGCGGAAGCGGAAACTGAAACGAAACGAAACGTAGCTTTAGTTTTAGTTCTCTTTCTTTTTTTTTGTGTGTGTTGTGTTGCAAGTTTACAAAACTTCAGCAAACAGCATCAAATTGTGATTATTTTATTTAAATGTTCTCTATATCTATGTTAACCCAAGACCTTCATTTGTGTAATATGTGTATGTGTGTGTGTGTGTGTGTCCTGCAAAGCAAAATAATTGCTAGCCTAAAAATGGATGCATTATATAACGGTATATATACACACACACACACACGCACACACTTGTATATGTGACGGCTTTCTCGCACTGATCGTACGTACCGCTGAATGTTCTGTGTCTAGCCTGTAACTGCGATTAATTACGAATTAGTTGTAATATCAGCCACGCCCACACAAAAACTCATACATACCTGTATTAAATGTTGCTAAAAGAAAAGAAAAGAAAAGAAAAAGAAAAACAGAATCCACAAATTCGGATCCACTTGAATTTTAGACAACTCTGAAACATGTCGATAGAACCAGAAAGCGTTCAACCCACACAAGAAAATACACACCTACCTACCCCTAGTACATATAACCCAAGCTCCCCACAATCCCCATCTATAAGCTTCATCTGAGACGAATATTTATTTAATGTGTATGTAGTTTTATTATTATTATTTTAAACTCAAGCTTAGTGCCAGCTAACTCCATACAGCAATTAGTGTTATCCATGTACATATAAACCATATAATGTGTATTACACAACGAACAAACAACTACTCTCACACACACACACACCACACAGGGGGTTAAACAAAAACTATATTTAATCTCATTTACACACAAAAATGCAATCACACAACTGAATGGATCATCGTTTCTAAAACAAAAACAAAAAACAAAAACCAAAACCAAACCAAACCCTCATGCAAAGTTCCCACTTAAATAATTAATTAAATAAAACAATATTCATGCATGTACCCTATACCTATCCGACACATACAAATATTATATATTTATACGTATATTTTGTAAAATGCAAATATCCAAGGGGTAGTAGTTCACCATTCAAGATCTCTCTGTGTGCACACTTTTATGTTTGATAACTAAATGGTTTCCTTTCATCTAAAATCCCCATTCAAATGGATGCTGCTGAGTATTGCTCGCGTGTAACCAAATGGAAAGTGCTGGGCGTGACAATAAACGGCCAGGCCACAACAGCACCTTAGACCATACCCAACACCCACACACACCTCACACACACACACACCTCAGTCAGAATTAGCACAATAAATGCAAAATACAGATATTTTCCTGGCTCATTTTAATCTCTCTAAATATAAGAACTAAAACAAATGGTGTCATATTTGCATATAACTACCATACATATATTTTCCTAGAAAAACAAAAACAAAATCAAAATCATATTTACACAAAGAAAAGAAAAAACCAGAGAGAAAACAAAAGAAAATAAAACAAAACAAAATAATGGGTATTGTAATGGAGTCGAAAGGAGTCGAACCCGTAAGCAGCGTATTTTAACGAGTCCTTTTTCTCAGTGTCTCTTTGTAGTGTGTTTCAACTATTGTATTATGGTATTGTATGTTTTAAAACAATTAAACACCACTGATATGTCTTAGTTAGAGTTTAGTAATTGGAAGAGCCATAGAAATGTGAACGAACAATTCAAGCATAATTAACAATGATATGGGTTGCCGGTACAGATAAAGTGCAACAAATTAGTTCCGTACCAACAAAACAAAACAAAAAATAAATAAAGTATAATATATACATAAATATATGTAAAAACATATATATATTTAAACAGACACACTAATAAACGTTTTGGTTTAACGAAATTTACATTCATATACAATACATATAAAAATACAAAGGGTTTAACATACAAATATTTTAAACGAGAAACAAAGTGTTTTATTTACCACAAATTAGGGTATGCAGCAGAAAGAAATTCAAACTTGGCGCTCTTTAGCACTCTTGGCCACATATATTTGTATGGACCAGCAACATTCTGCGAAAAGTGAGCAGCACTGTTCCTCAACATTAGGCACGGAACAAGCAACATTTAGTTCCCTTGGAGGAATGGATATCCTCAAATTTAAGAAATCTCTGGCTCCAATCAATGCAAAAGCATTCTATCTGTGTTGGTAAGCCATCTCAACAAAATTATGCACATACCGAGAATACATCTAGAATCTAGATCGATATACATACATATGTATATACAAAGAAGGCATATGATATGATATAAAGTCATTATTATTGTTTGAGAGCAGCTTTGAAAATTAAATTTTAAAATTAATATATGGAAATAGGGTATACATATGCCCATACTACACTTTACCTACCTGTTGACAAGCAACAAATTGTCAAATTTCGTTGCATTCCGTTCCCACGCACGTAACGTTTTACGCTATTTTTGTTCGTTGACCTTTTTAGTTTTAAACTTCATTTGGAAACATTCCAAGAAAAAAAAAACTAGCCAATCTGGTGGAGAATTGATCGATAAATCGGATAAAATTATGGTTTTAGCGTGGAGACTCCTAACTAGCTAGTCAAATCAAATAGAACATTCAAATCGAGGAAAATAATTTAAGATTCACGGTATATTTATAGTATATTTTGAAAATGCAAGGGTATATTTGGGTATATTTCCGAGGGTCTCTTGATATATTTGATCGATAATTCCGCGGTCACACTGATCAAAAACAAAAAAAAATAAATAATAAACAATTAATCATTAATTGCCGTGGCGTGCGTGTATGTGCGTTTGTGAGCGTAACTATGCAAATTTCAGCATCGAAATCGCAACAGCGCGCAGTTGTTGGTGTCGATGCAGCGGTTTTGGCATCAGCCTGCACCTGTGGTGGCATTTGCACCAACATTTTCAGCTGTGTGGCTGCAGTTAGTGGCAATGGCGTCAGCGAAAACGATAATTTTTAGCGAATAAATAAATGAAGACAACCAACTACTGAAAGAGCGTTGTGTTAGGTGAGGGGTGAGACGGGACGAGACGAGCGAAACGAGCTAGGTCCGTTTTCTTCGTGCTTTTTTCAGTTTGTTTTGCGGAAAATTTCCAACCGAAAGAAAGGAGTGAAAAGAAACGAAGTGGAAGTGTTAAGAGAGAGCAAAAGTGTGTGCAATGCAAAGAAAGGCTGATGATGTGTTATATAAAATATTAATACGAAATGAAGGCCAAGAAAGTGTTTAAAATGCAGCGAAAAAATCAATGTATGCGGTTTTAGACGGGTCGAACGGAAGGCACACAACACAGCGCACATCCCATGAAAGGCACAAGGAAGAGAGGAAGCAGCAACAAAGCACAGCACAGCTGAGCAGAGGCTTCGTGTGTGTGCGTCGTGCCTGTGTGTGCCTATATTTGTGTGGACTGTGTGTGGGAGGCAGCAACAGAAGCAGCGCCGCAGCAGCAGCAAATCAAATCAATATCTGCAACCAAAATAAACTGCAATCATGTCTAGTTAAGGCAACAAATTATAATTAGAAGCAACTGCAACAGCAGCATTTGCAACAAAGTGCGTTTGCCCGATCCTATCTGATCTTCTTGTTACAAAAAAAAAGGTAAGTCGTCGGCCATTTTGATTGCAATTCTTTTTGCTCGAGTGAATTATGCCCTGAGTTATCCCATCTACCGCAAATTGTGTTTAATTACTCTGAACTTTATGCGGGGACAGATGTTCGTCCGTCCGGAAGACGTTATGGGGGAATTTTGTTAGAATTTAGCTTCAAAGACTGTTCGAAACTTGTTTCTCTCTCTCTCACTCTCTGTCTCTCAGTTTCTCCAGTAAGTGGGGGCCTTATATAAACAAAGCATGCAAAGTGATACATGGCCTTATATACTTCTATGTGTGTTCTTGGCAACGTTCTTCGATGATTCTTCTCTTTATATGGTCAAACTGCAAAAGTGAATGATTTCAATTCACGTTTCATTGCGTTCTTTTCAATTTGTATATGCTGCGCGCCTCAGCAGAACGCAAAACAGACAGAAATACACAGGCACACAGATGTCTGCCCAATCAGCTGATGTGCCTGTGTGTAGTTGCAGACAAAGAAACTGCTAAAGCCAAAAGAGATGGAGAGGGACGGGCGCACCGATGTTAGCGTTGGCTCTGCTGTATCCTTGATTTCATTTCCATTTCCTTTTTTGCGCAGCCCCCAAAGAACAAAGGAAATCGTATTAAAACAGTTGACAGTTTGTCCCCATAAGTGAGTGTGTGTGGGAGTGTGTATGCGGGAGAGAGTCGCTCATCCATATTGATTTAATATTCGCATTGACTTGATGATAGAAATACATATTGCTTACATATGCAGTTAAAAAATAAAAGAAATCAACTGCCAAAACACGAATCACCCTGTAAAAACATTGCAAAGATGTTTTCAGTGTAGACTTTTCCGTTTTCATTCTCTCTCCATAGCCATGTAACACAGCCAGGCAGCCATGTTAGATCTTTCGATCAACGGAACAAGGCTGAAAGGAAGAACAGTTCAAAAAGAAGAGAGCACATGCTTAACATTTTCTTATGTTCTCTTGCTCGCTGTTAAGTCACTTTTCCTACACCCTTACAGAGAGGATTTTAGTGTTTTGAACAGATGGGATGATGGTGGAACGCAGAGATGCAGCTCTGTTACAGTGATGACCACAATAATAGCACGGGTCTTATATTGACTTCTGTATATGGATGTTCTGTTCGATGAACGTGCTAGGGATAGCTTTTAGTTTAACGAATTCCCGCATATGTCTCATTCTGTATCAATCATCTAGGTTTCCATCATCGTATACCCACTCCCCCCAATTGTCATGTAGAGCACGTAGCACACAGCTCTGCATACGGTACAATGCAAAGACACACACAAACACACACACATCTGTGTGTACTTGGAAGTGTCAACCTTGTTTTACCATTTTATATGAGTGTATGTTTTGTACCTCAAAGTAAATGCAAACGTAATAAAAATACACATAGAGGAGAGTTGGTTTTCCATTCAGTCAATGAAGCCATAAGCATTGTCAACCTCAAAACAGTTCTTTGGCTTAATTTTTCCATGATAACGAGAAACCGAACCGAGCCGCAAGGCGAGAGAGAGAGAGCCTTATCTTGAGAGTCACCGAAAGCCATGTGGTTGGTTATGCGGGGAGAGTGAGATAAGCAAACAATTAAATAACAGAACGCCTATCAGAAGCTGCGCCCCTTATGGTGACTATCTGAGATTGGGTGGGTTTCAGTTCCGAGTGCCACTGCAGCACAACTCAGGGTCATATTTTTGTATGGGGACTGATAAAGAAGCGAGAACTCTTGTGTACTTCTTGGGTACTTCAAATGATCATATCCTGGTGTTATTTACGCGGGTGTGTGGCATCCACTTGGAACATCTCAGCGACTCGATGGACTTTGCTACGCATTATAAGTATTTTCGAAATTCACTCTCGCCAAATATGATGTTAGATGGGATAGGGGACGCGGGGGTCAGTGGGAGTGGGAGAGGGTGGCAGCGCTCAGTGACCCCATCGACGCGGCTGCCGTTGACGTTTCCCGTTGTTGTTGTTGCTTCTGTTCTTTTAGTACTCCCCCTCCTGCTTCGCGTCGCTCTCCTTATTGCGTTTTATTTTACGTTATTTTGTTGCTGGGTTGAATGACTCTGAACAACGTGTGCGAGCAAGAAGAAAACAACAAAAAGAAGAGCGTAACTGAGAGAGTGCCAGAGAGTGAGTGAGAGAGAGAGTGTGAGAGAGTCGTCGAGCCAATGAACCCACCAAAAAAAATATTCGCAGCTGATTTTGGAAGAAAAGAGGAGAGTTTTGCAAACGTCGATGGTTACAGGAGTGCAGGGAACCATGGCAGAGCGGAAGGAGATGTAGATGTCTCGACTGGTGTCCCCTCTCCCTCTCGCTCTCCTACCCCTCGACTGTTACTTTTCTTTTTGTTTAGAATTTCATGTTGATGCTAGGGTTGTTTACCCTGTAGAAGGATACCCTCGAAGGGGTGGGGGACAGGTGATTTTATTTCGACGGAATTTTTGTTTCATTTATCGTTTGAATCCGCCAAAAACATTTCTCTAACTCGTTAACAAAGCACAGCTCTTTGTTTAGATTTTATTTTGTGTTCATATTTTTTCTTCTTCTTTTTGTGCTGTGCTGTGTTGTACAGAATTTACAAAAATAAACATCATGTAGTCATCGCATGGTCCAACTGGTCTCCAAGGTGGCAGGGCGGGGGGCAAAGCAACGTCTGCATAGAGAAAGAGAGACAGAAAGAGCTTTTGATCAAGAGCGGAGGGGAGGGAAGGCGGCCAGGCCAGGCAGTGTATTACGTAGTTCCCGTTTTGGCAAAGTTCTCTATTTGTATCTGTAGCGCTGTTTCTCTTTTATAGTTCGTTGGGATTATTTCGATCTCGATCAAGATGTGGGACACGCCCCAAGTGTGTGTTGTGTGGGTGCGAGTGTGTTGCTCTAAATATGCAGGAAATGTAGGTACATCCAGCCTTATCTGTGTGTGTAGCTTGCATGCGTGTGTGTGTACATGTCAACTCTAAAACTCAATTAACTTTAATTATTTACCATGCACCAAGCACCATTCAAAATGTCCGCCTGCTATCTGACGGAGATTATCAATATGCATAGTCACACTGTCAGTCAGCACCATATATTATTCAGCTCACTCCAACCCCTATCCCCTATTCCCTGGCCCCTAGCCACTACCCACTCGAACATCTATTCATTGCCTCAATCACTCCCTCCCCAACATGGCGGCCGCTCAGCTGTTGGCTCTCTCTCTCTCAACCTTAAACTTAGTGTGCGACGACAAGCTCATTACCGTTACACCTCCTTTATGCTCTGCCGCAGCAAAGCACAGAAAAGCGCACCTGACTACGAGTCAATCACAGTCACGTGTAAGCGAAAAGAACAGCTGTACGGAAATAGAAACAAAGGCAAAGAGACGTGGGGAGGGGAAAGGCGAACTGAGCTTGCTTCAAGGGCCCCTCTGCTATGGCTGTAGCAATGGATACACGATTTTGTACATACAAAACATCTTCTTCAGGGTTAAAGCAATCCATTTCGTACCGAGGTGGTTACGTATTCCCATTCCCAGACGCTGTGCTGTGCTGTCTATATTTGCTCACAATCAATCCAAAGTCTCCCAGTCGGTAAGACTCTGCCGACACACTTTTCCTCAACTACGTTCTAAACAATTTCAGCACTATAAATACATACAAACAGAACTATTTGTGTGTGAGTGAGGCCATAACAAAAGAAATGCTCTATAATTTATAAGTTACGGTAAATAAACGCAACACACATGTTGGCAGCTGAACAGGCCACTTGAAGATAGCAACAAAGTAATAATAACAATAATATTGTTGTTAGTTTTACCCAATCCTACATAAGGTTTTCCAAAAACAGCTGATCGTTCGTTGTATGTGTATGGGAGTGTACATATGTATGTATGTACATACATATGTATGTGTGTTTTGCTGTTGGATCGTGTAAAAGTGTACCCAAATTTTTCCATTGCTATTCTTTGTTACATTTTGTCACAAATCGATCCTCTTGATGCTAAGCTAAAATTCATCATGACTGCCACTGTGCATGGGATGATGCCCCCCGTCGGACGTTGCTCAAATTCCACTTAATTAAAGAAGCCAAGAGCCGAAGAAAGCAGTCAATCAGTCAAGCTTTTAGCTTTCAAAGAAAGAAAACCAGAAACAAAAAACAGAAAAATTTCCAAGCCTGAGGCCGCCCCCCAAAGGGCTGGCTGGGCTTTCGTTCGATTTGGACTGACCGGAGCAGCGCCCTCTGCCGTTGGGAAATCACAAATGAAGACTTGCCTTCATAAAAGCCGAAACTACCTGTATTCGGAGGGAGAGGGTTTGGGTTTCCTTCAGAGCAAACACGTTTTATTTGTACTTGGAGTGTTATGAGCGATAAAGGGAGCGGAGAGGAGGGAGAGTCGAAAGTCGGTAAATATTTATCGGGAGTCGTCGTTTATTCTTGGGTCGGGTCTGGGAAGGAAAGAACGACCTGAAATGCATTAGGAGTAGTCCCTAGATAAGGATCCATATGAGGAGACCCTGGGAAATGAATCGATTGGGAAATGGGGAGATTGATAGGATAGATTGATAGCAGTGAAAACAAATTACATTTGAGCTACTAATCTGTTCATTCCATGAGATTTTCCCCCACTATTTCAATCGATTCCCCCACAACTTTGCATTTTTAAAATGCACCCATGCCAGTGCCAGTTGCCAATGGAGTGTGCGGAGGGGTCAACAGCAGTTTCTTGTTTTCCTGTTTGGCCAAGAGCAAGAGAGAGAGACCAGAGCCAGACGGTCTTGGCATTTCTTTGTCTGCAGCGCGCGGACAATTCTTTGTTGTCGCCAGAGACGCTTCGCCACGCCACGCCATGCCCGTGCCGTGTTGTATCCTTCGGCTTGGGTTACTCAAGTTCGTTCCGCAGACAAGTGACGATTCCATATGCACCACCGTAGGTGGATGTGGATGTGTGTCTGCGTCTTCGCCTTCGTCTGGTTCTGTTTCTGTCCGTGATTGTGTGTGCATTGATTTGTTTTTGTGGAATTGTGCAAAGAGAGCAAAAGGAAGCAAATATTAAACAGACAATATTCATCAAAGAGAGAACACTAAAAGTCCACTTTGAGTAGATTTATTCCTAACATGCATCATCCAGACATACCCCCACGTACCCGTAACCATGTAAAAAGAAGCAGACAGTCAGACCTGTGACGACGTATCAAGTACAAAAATCATATCAGCAATAGTGTTCTTTGTTTGCCTAAGGCTGTGTCTGTGTGTGGGTGCTGATGATAAGATGTCACATCGTGTGTGGATTGCAAGGTCCAGAGAGCAGAACACGCAGAACGACAGAAAGAGAGAGCGAGAGACAGACGAAAGAGAGAGAGCAGCGTAAGCAAACATAAACTGTGAACTGAATGCTGTTGCTGTTGTCTGGGTCGCGACGTCTTTTGGGCTCTGGCCAACTGCTGACTGTCTTTGGGGTTTTGGATTATACTTGCACACACACACGCACACAATTAGTACATGTACACATTTGTATATGTATTAAGTGCAGTGAGGGCGCATGCGTTTTTTGTGGTTTTTATTTCTTCTCCGTTGCTGTTGTTGTTTACTTCTCTCCAAGAACTTCTCTCCGTTCGTCCGTCTGTCAGCCCCCCAACAAGTACTCAAGAAAGCGAACGAGCAAAAAAAGAAACCCCAAGCGGATTCTTTTATATGCCAGCAATGTAGCAGTAGCAGAGGTAGTGGTGGTGGCAGCAATCAGCAGCAGAAGCTGAGGAGGAGCAACCTTCATACATATCATCATCGAACATATGGAAACGGGTTCGTTTCGCTGTGTGTGCTGTGGGTATATGTATGAATACTTTTCTGTATCTCTGTTACTGGCTTTTGTTATTGAATCGCTATCACTTAGAGATGCCTGCCCCTCCATTTACGATCAACATGCATACATTCATATGGATGTATTTATATATGCATAGTACATTTTACCTATTTACTTCACTTATCACTCAAATGTCGCCATGTCTGTCTGTCTATTGTGTGTGTGTGTGTGTGCTCTCTCCCTCTGCCTCTCTTGCTCTCCTAGCCTAGGGCCTTGGAAATTCCATATGATTTTTGTGTACATTCGTTCGTTTTCCCCTGCGCACTGCAACATGTTGGCGCACTCCAACTGAACTGTGACGCTGGCAACATGTTGCTTGCCAGATGTTGGATGAGGGCCATGCCAAAAAAAAAAACGAAACCCAACAAAGAAACTAGCCAAATGTACGACGTAGTTTTCCCTACACATAGCCACACGTACATATGTACATACAAACGTATATAAATATAGAGAGAAACACATAATGTACCCACTGAGCACATAGCACACGGGAACACACAGCCACACACACACATACGCAGCCAGAAGCAAAACAAAGCCAGCCGTGGCGTCGCGTCGCGACGCGAGCGTGTGGCTCGACTCAGCTGTTTTAGAAAGTTGCCGTCAGCAGCGAGCGGAGCATTGTCGCGTAGTCCGTTCGCTCATTCAAATTGCGAACCCCAAAGCGACCACACGCGGGCCCCTCTACAGTTATACGAGCCAAGAGAGCAAGCACAGGCAGTCAGAGAGAGAGGCAGAGGCAAGGCAGCAATCTTGGGGTTTCTTTTTTTTGTTTGTTCGTGGAGAGCCAAAAAGTGCAGCCAGAGACCAAAAATAATATTGAAATCTAAGCAAACAAGTTTCGTTTCGTTTCGTTAATAATCTGTTGGTATTTGTTACCTGCTGCTGCTATTGCTGGACTCTTGTGTTTCGCATTCGTATTCTCCGTTTCGTGCGAGTGAGCAAAATCAAAATCAGTGTGGTGTGGGAACAAAACAGACACAGATCCATACACAAACACACCTATACTATTTTTCTGCGAGTGTGTGCCGTGTCGGTGCGTGCAGTGTACTCTACCAAAACGCGACTTCAGTTCAATTTCACATTGAAAACGCCAGGCAAAACCGTTGAGAATTCAAATGCAGCTTCGTGAACACCCAATATGTCGACGCTGTCAAAGTTGTTGCTGTTGTCAGCCGCTTAGAACTAAGAGCAAACAACACCTGAAAGCAGAGACGCAACAACAGCAGAAGCAGCATCAGCATCAGCCAAGGCAGCAGCGAGTGAATAGTTAATTATGATGAACAGTTAAAAAGGGGAAACCAATCAAGAAAACCCACTAAAAGGTGTACAAGTTTTGGAGAAACGTGATTTGAAGGAGAAAAGTGTTTAGCAAAAGGTTGGTACCCAGAATATACCCAAGTTCCCCCATTTATGTACATAATCCCCCACCTCCATACATGTGTGTGTGGGTGAGAGTAACTGCTGTGACGTTTGCTAGGTACATACATACGTTCCGTTCCCCACTCAGCTGTGCAGTTGCGCATGTGTTGGTGACGTAATGCTCAAATAAAAACATCGCAATAGTCAAAGCTCTGCCCGTGTCCACGTCCACCCACACAGATGTACACACTGACAAATACAGTATAATAATTGAAGATCGCTCAGGCACTAGGCTGTGTGTGTGGGTGAAACACTTTGGGAGACTATTCGACGCCCCCTTCAGCGTTATTATAGCTGCTGCTGTTGTTGTTGTTGTATAACACTAAATTACTGAAAAGGCAATTGGAATATCGCTCCCTCTCATTCTCCTGCTACCTCACTATCGCTGACTGCTGCTGTTCCATTCCAATTCCACTCCCTCAAACACTTCGAGTGTTTCTCTTGTATGCGTTTTTATGTGACTGTGTGTCTGTGTGTGGTTTGTCAAGTCGGGAAAACTACTTTTTTGTTGCTGTTAATATAATTGACACACATTTTCGAATTGTGGCGTCAGTTGTTGGTTGTTGCATTCGCTGTGTGTCAACATTCGTGTGCCCCATGCAGGCAGAACGAGAGGCACTTAATAACTATTTAGGCGAGAGGAGAGCGCAACTGAGGCAATCAGCTGTTTAAAATGGAGAATCGTGCTCGAAGATTTAGCTAAATTTACACCTGGTATTTTCCATGCAATACACAATCGTGGTCGGGCTGTGGCTGGGGCTGGGGATGGGTGCGCCCTCAGATCACATCATTTAGCTTTATGAACAATTGCGCAACATATAGAACCACCCACGTGTAAGATCTTACAACGAAAGAGACTGAGAGAAAAACACATACACACACATGTGTGTGGATTAAGAACAAAAGAGAGAGCAAGCACGTAAGAGAGATGAAAAAGCTTCCCTTTTTAAGGTCAATTTAATGTGATTGATGTAGAATATTTTGGCAATAGGACGTCCACTTTCACTATCTATTTATCTGCTTTATATAAGAGAAAGCTGTATAAACAAAAAGATCATTCAAGATAAATACGAAAAATGAAGCAACAGTTGCTTTTTGGTCAAGAGATTGGGAAGTTATGCCACCTTTGGATGGGGAAATTTATATTAATTTTTGTGAGTAGATGAAGGAACTAATAAACACACACACGGACACACGTAAAATTACATTCGCGGGCAGCCCAACAGTCGCAATGTAATTTTATACGTGCGCAGTTGGAAATGTAAATGAAGTGAGCGGGCAGAACGGAGAGAGAGCAGAGCAGAATATAGTGAGGTTGCCCAGGGGCTTGGGGTTGGCTGAGTGGAGCACAGAACGAAGTTGTCCCACTCTGGAAGTAAGGAGGGGAAGTTGGGGAGGGGAGTGAGAGAGAGCGAGCATTGGCACTTCTTGCGGTCATTTGCTTTTGCCTGCTGCTGTGACAGCGAAAAACGAACGAATGCGTGTGGCTGTGTAAGTGCGTGTGCGTGACCGTCCGTCTGTGCGTTCGGTGCTCCCGATTTGCAGGATGGGTATAACATTTTGGCTAAAAATAAAACGTGCCATCGGTGTCTTCGACTTACTCACACTCACTCGCAATTCTTTCGCAAGTCCTGTCTGGCCCCCTCAATCCCTCCACCCACCCTCCCCGTCTAGCTGCTGGTTACTTCAACTCTCCCACTCTCTCACACACACACGCATACGCTCCAGCAGTGGGAGCGAGACGGTTCACGTGCTCACGTTGCAGAGGCTCTCACACACCACACACTCTCACACGTGGGACAGCGGAAGAAGAGCGCAGAGCAGAGCAGAGCCCCATAACTGGACTGCGTTTGTTTACAATTTTTGTTTTTGCTGCGCACATGTAAGCAGTGCCACGGTATATTAATAGCAAGGTGGATCAGTACAAAGAAGCATCAGTAGCCAAACTTGCTTGAGTGTGTGTCTGCCCCACCTTCTTGTTAAGATACCTTGAGCAGATGCTTGTGTGTGCGAATGATTGAGCGAGAGCTGGCTCGAATGATGCCGTTTAACTTTATTTGTTGTGTAAGAAACAGGGTGTCTTTGTCTTTCTCTATCACTATCCCTATCCCGCTCTGTGTAATGGGTTTAATTACGCTTTAGCTCACAATATATGTAGCAATGTTGCTCAATTATTTGATTTACGCTGCTATTTGTTGTAATTAATCTTGAAGTATTTCTTTTTTTTAATCGTTTGTTCGTCTCCCTAACACCCCCTTTCTCTCTCTTCTTCTCTCGTTGCAGCAAACAGCAAAAATAATGGAAATTTAACAAAGTTTTGAAAGGGTGAGTGTTGCGGAATCCTAGTGTAAAGTCGTCGAAAACCTTGAATGATTATTACAACTTTCAACTGTTTTGCTCAAATGCTCTCATGGCCCTCTCACTTGTCCGTGTCCAGATTGTCGATAAAATCCCCTACATACACATACAAATGTATGATGTACATATGCTCGTTCTATGTACAAACAGCTGGAGAGAGAGAGACAAAGAGAGAGATAGATACTGATGGAGGGGGAGGCAGGCGGGCTGTGTGACCATGTAACCCATCGAAGGTGCAGCCCCCTCAAACAACGACACGACGCTCGCTCAGCTGTGAAGCCAATGGGAGAGGGTTGAGCTGATCTGAACACACACGCAAACGAACGGCTAGAATAATGCGTTTTTGTAAGGTCGGCTCCGAGGTCAATTAGCGCCACATAAAGTCTCGGAATGATCATCCTCCCAACCAGCTGTTTCCAAAGTGGATGTGCTGTGGTGTGTCACATTGTGGAAGAAACCACGCCAACTCCACCACTTCCGCCTTGGATGACACATTTAATGAGGGTAGGAGTGGAGGCACTGTGGGGTAGGAGAGGTGTAATTAATGAATGCAATGAAGCTTTTGTCATGACGCATTTGGCCGGATGACTAAAGGAAAACGAATATGATATGAGAATGACCATAAATGTGGCCTGCATATCGTTCTGCAGCAATATAAAGTCCAACTTTTGGGGCAATTTCATAATGCACTTAAGAAAAACAAAGAAAAAGCGAAAGAAAAGGAAGCACAACGCAAACGAAAGGTGTACAAAGACGGAGGGACAGAGGACGGAACTTGTTTTCAAACAGTTGCAACATATTTTTGTGTTTCCATTCGCTTTTGTTGTTATTGTTGCTGTCGTTTTCTTTGAACGGGTTTTCCTGTGGGGCTGACGTGCGGCGCCCTCTAGCGCCTGGTGCCGCCTGCCTTTCACTTGGCGCTCGCTTGTGGCGCACAGGGCACGGCACGGGACGGGTCGCCTTCGCCCCGTTTCCATTTTCCGCCTGGCAATCCAAATGCAATGCTGTAATGTGCGTCAAAAAAATACATACCTAGAGGCAAGCAGAGAGACAGAGATACAAAGAGACAGAGAGAGAGAGGAAAATGTGCAATAAATAAATAAATTAACCAAGACCAATGCAAAACGCAAACCGTATTGCAAAATCAAAAAGCATGCCAAGGACGGTGGCCAAGCCAAATGAAATTAGTTCAACAATGCGCTGCGCTCCCCCTCTCCCCGGTAAGCAGATTTTCCACCCTGCTCCTCCCGCCACCTGTCGGACTGTGGCAGCGTGTGGCTGGCTCGATCGGTGTGCCAAGAACTGCAACTAATCAGCACAGAGGGGGGAGAGCGCTGGGATGGATTATTGGGGTGAACAATGTGACAAATGTTTATTTGATTTTGATCTGCCCTTGTGGATGATATTGAGCATTGCATATTTGGGTGGCAGAGTGGGGAATATCTGCCACGGAACCCCGTTATCAGCATAAGCAGTCTCCCCTCAAGTGAAAATGAGCGAAAATATCTGTTAGCGAAAGTTGTGGCTAATACCGTAATGCGCTGTGGCTAATGACATTTGGTGTACCCCTTCCGAGGGGTTTGCCAAAAGAAACCCCCTAAAAGCACTGCCATCCAATCAATTTTTCACACTGCTGCTGCCAACACTTTTAACGTTCCAATCGGTTCCCTTGTAGCGGATTTCCACTGCGTCACAGGCCACGAGGCGCTTGACGAAGTTTTCGAAAAATCATTTTCCCATTTACGCTGTAAATGTATGTACAGATGTACAAATGTACATATGTATGTATGTATTAAAGTACATACATAGCTGGGAGAAGTGATGAAATGTAAATGATAATGGGCAAATGAAATACGTATGATACATACTACGAATATTAGTATTATATATGCATGTGTAGAAATAAAAGCGTGGCAGACTGTAATCTAATCAAATATTATTAAACTCTGTCCGCATTGTACCGTTCCTTTCCGTTCCGTTCGCTTGCCCCCATTTTCATACAAGTTTTTATGCCTTTGTGTGTGTGTGTGAATGTTGTCTATTGTGGGCCAAGTGTATTTGTATGTTTGTAGATGTAGCCATGGATGTACCATAAACAAAACTTGAAACACACACATGCGCATGCATATCCGTATAAACTTACCACGCTCACATTCATGGAGCTGAGGCAAACATTGCCAACTGATTGCAAAGCAATACAAAAATCATATGTTTTCTAACACACACACACACACACTCTCACACAAACACAAACACAGCATATATAGAGAGCTTTGAGTGCGAGAGCGCGCTACCCTCACCCCACCTCTCCTCTCTCGTGGACTCGCTCTCTTTCGCGTGCCAGTTATATATTGTGCATGCAGGTCAAGAAGAAACGCAAAAACAAAAGCAAAAGTAAAGACAAACATGTTTACCCAACCACACATACACAAACAGGCAGAGAGAGAGAGAGAGCGAGGGTACGCGCTCTCGCAACATGCTGCCAGAGTGTTGTTGCGCGCGCGTGTCTGCCTGCAACAGCTGTTTTTTGTATACAAACTTTTTTTTTTGTTTTGCATGTTTTTTGTGCATGTACATATGTGCATGTCGTTGCTGCTGCTGCTGCTGTTGCCAAGCGCGGTTTAAGCAGCACCCAGAATTGCGTCAGAATAGAAGAGAGAAGGCAGACAAGACGAAGCTTTGCTACTCTTTACATGCGCTTTTGCACGGGACAGCCTTGGACTGCTGTTGCAAACACATAAAAGTTGTGCACTTCCCTTACATAGAGTATTTTGCAGCGACCTTCAACGAGTGTGCCTCTATGTATGCACTATTTTGGTTCTGCTGCAAAGCTTGGCTTGGTTGGCAACTGACGTCACAGCGTTAGCAACATGTTGGCTCTAGCGCTTGAGTGGGATGAAGTGCGCGTGCCGAAAGGAGAAGAATTATGCATTGCCAAATGCACGACATGTGTTGCACACACACACACACACATAACTGTGCTTTTGGTTAAGTAACGACCTGGTTTTACCATTTTTCAATTATATTTCATTTTTAGGCCAAATTGGGGCTGTGTCAGTGTGTCGGGTCGGGTCGGCCAGTGGCAGTAACAGACATCAGAATCGAAGGCTGCCTGGCTGGGCCATTCTTCTCGTCGTTTGTGCGTTACTTCCGCATCTTAGGGATAAAAAGTAAACCATGTCAGCCTTATGTAATACATACGGACCAAGAGCAAGGGTAAAAGTGGGGTGTGGGTTGGGGTGGGGGAAACGGAGACCTTCAAAAACATAATTCAATTTGAGTTTTTTTTTCCTCATCCATGGTGCTGCCTCCGACTGTTGTGACCTCATTCGCATTGTGACATTTGACATTCAGAGTGGTCCGCGAGGGTGCAAAGGGGGCAGGACTGCTGGGCTGAAATTACCATAGGAAACCATGAAAATATTCAAATAAATTTAAATTCTATTTCTAATTTGACTTTCCCTTTTCTCTTGCAGTGTACTTCCGGTGCAAGAACAACTCAAGCGCAGTAGGCTGCAGCAGCAGCAGCAGCAGCCGAGTGTGTAGCTGAGGCTGAGGCAGCAGGAGCAGCGCAGCAAAGGACATCTAGAAGGCCATCCCGACCATGATACCCACCAGCGTCACCAATTCACCGCCACCCGCCAGCTTGGCCCAGAACGGAGCTGTTGCTTCCTCACTGGGCTCAGCGGCAGGCGTCGGAGGAGGAGGAGGAGGAGTCACACAGTCTGCGTCATCAACTGCAGCAGCAGCAGCAGCGGCGGCAGCGACAGCGACAGCGGCACAGAACAACTACAGCTCCATTGTGCTCGGACTGGCATCGCTGATACTCGAGGGCAGACCCATTGCGGACGATGAGTATCAGCCGCTGGCGGTGGCAGGCACTGGCGCAGGTGCACCGCCAGTCAGTGGGGGTCGCTTGTCGCCGCGACCCTCCACTTCCCGGGCGGCCATCAATATAACAACGAATCCCTATGCAGGCGCCACCACCACCACGCCACGCGCCCCCAATGGCAATGGATCGGCAGGTGGACCGAGCAGCATGACGACAACGCATCAGCGTTGGACGCAGAAGCTCTGCCAATTGCGGCAGATTTCGCCGGCAGCGCAGAGCATGAGTGCCGAGCCAGAGCTGGTGTCGCTGGCCATCAATGATCTCAACACGGATCATGGCGGCGACTACGAAATAGTGCGTCGAGTGATGCTGAATCGAGCTGGAGGAATGGGCATGGGCATGGGCATGGGCAATGTAGGAGGTGGTCTGGGTGTGGGTATGGGCGGCGGAACTGGCACAAGCAATTCCAGTGCCGCCAGCTCTCTGGGCTCCAACTCCTCGGACAATATATTGCACTCGCTGCAGTCTTTGGCCACCACCTGCCTGAGGGGCGGCCCAGCCATGCCCATTGGCCAGCCCTCGCCCTCAGAGACGCGTAATCTGAGTCTAAACTTTGGTTGGACAGCAGCCGCAGGAGCTGGAGCAGGAGCAGGGTGCAATAATAGCAACATCAATACCAACACTGCCACTGCCACTGCCAATAGCGGAGCAAGCAGCTCCGCCAGCACCACAACCACCACCAACAACACCAATACAAGGCCCAAGCATGGGCCACACTGTGATCAGTTCCTCAGAAAGATGGGTCTGGCCAAGGGCGAGGCGACAACCGAAGCTGAGGAGCACATCTGTGATATGTCTTACCTAAATATGACCGTGAGTAAACGCATAAACCCATCCTCGAGAGTTTCCATCACTGATTAACTGCCTCCCCTTCTCAGTGTAATCGTTGGCGTGCGCATTGCATGAAGATGGAGGCCATTCTGGCACGCCGTGATCCCGTTTGCATTGAGGTATACCTGGGTCCAGTCAGCCACAAGCTGCTGCTGGAGCAGTGGATCATCAGCGGCAAGGAGAAGTAAGCACAAGAAACATTTCTACCCTACAGCTCCATTAAACTCACTCTCTCTTTACCCTTTAGAGTGCCGCCTCCCACGATGACTCTGCCCTCGCTGTGCAGTGCCATACGCAGTCAGCTGTACTTCTCCCAGATTGTGGCCTGGTGCGATCTGCTGCGCAAGTGCGATCCCTCTGTCTATGACAGCGGACGCGTTGTCTTTGCCAGCCAAAGCGCTGGAGATCTGGCTGGCAGTGGCAGTGGCAGTGGCTCCCAGGCTTCGCGGCGGCCCCGCCTCAACATCTTCTACAGAATTCGGCAGCATAATCCAGCGGCAAGCAACGGCTGTGGCAGCCAGTACTTGGACGAGAGCAGCGGCTTCAGTGCCAAGGCTTCGGTGCACAACTTTCCCAATGTGAACATCTCGGAGAGCTTCAGCGTGTCCGTGTGCGTGAGGAGTCTGCCACGGATCAATGGCGGCCTGCCGCACATAGAGCCACCGCCGCCGACACTGCCACAGCCACTGCCGACACCGCCAACGCGATCTCTGCGACCGCCGACGCAGCCAGCCAGCACACCCACAGGTGGCGGTGGCTTGCACGCAGCCTCACCCACCGGCCTGGGGGCACGCACCGCTGCAACCACGCCAACTGCGACGCTGACAACCGGCTCCAACTGTGATAATAATGGCAAGCAGCGGCAGCAGCCGGTGGTGCCGCCGCCATCGGGCGATGAGCTGGACCTATCGGGAGAGTTTGGCAGCGTGAGCCACAGGGAGCGGCAGCTGCAGAAGTATCGCAAGCGAATGCAGCGACGTGACAAGAAACGGGAACAGAAATCAACGACAGAGCGCCTGCAGCTGGAGGAGCCCATGGAGGAGGGTGAGGAGATGACACAGTCCACCTCCCAGTCCCAGTCCCAGTCCCAATCGCAGGCCATTGTGATGACACTGACGCAGCCACAGCCACGTCGCATAGCCATGATATCCACGGGCACGCAGACCTCGTTGAGCAGCTGCCAGCAGTGCGGCAGCGAGAAGACGCTGCTCTGCCTGAACTGCACAGCCGGAGAGGGAGGGCACAGAGATGAGAACGATGACGATACAACGGCCTCGGAGATCGAGGACACGTCCAGCTGCAGCCTGAGCAGCGGTGATCTCATTGTGGGCACGCCGCGGAACAAGGCCGAGCTGCTCCTGCAGGCCATACAGCGCACGCCAAAGAATCGAAGCCGAAAGCCACACCATTCGGCGGCTCAACATGATCTCAACAGAGGGCAGAATAACAATCAGCCCAAGGCGGTGCCGGCGGTCAGCGGGTGCCAGGTGTGCAAGCGGCAGAAGACGCAGCATAACTTTGCCAATGGACGAGGCCGCAGCAATGGCTACACCCGCATGGAGCAGGAGCCAGAGCAGGAGTCAGACCGAGAGACAGAGCGGGAGGCACAGGTAAGCCAAAGCCTTGCCTTAAGCGTGATGCCAGCGACTGATTCATTGCCATTTCCGCAGATTGAGCGCTGCAAGACCCCGCCACCGCCAGCCGTGGCTGATCACATTGTGGTGCAGTTCAAGACGCCCATCAGCCATCTGCCACTCACGCCGCAGTCGAGCAACACGTCGCTGGGTCGTCCGTCGCCAAAGCCCAGCCAGCTGCGTCTCAACTGCAGCGGCTTGGCGGCGGACAACGGGACACCGCCACCGACATGCTCGCCGCTGATGCGCAAGCCGCTGCCCAAGGTGAATCTGACGACGATCTTCTGCAGCTCGGCGCCCATAACCATTGGCTGTGGGAGCAGAGGCAGTGCAGGATGTGGCAGTGGCCAGAGCAGTCCAGCCTTCTCCTTCGATCTGGCCGCCCTGAGCCACGCCCACTCGCAGCTAATCACCCCAGAGGCGGGCAGTTTGACGGTGCAAAAGTCCTTCTCGGCTCCCACGCTGCCCAATGCCTCGTTGTCGGTGTCGCCGAGATTTGCCAAGCAGGCGGCGGCCTTCTACAAGCGACGCTCCCGCCACCTGAGCGATCGCTCGGACCGCAGCTCGCTGGGCTCCGACGAGCAGTTGTCCGACGAGGATCTGGAGTCGGGCATGTGCAGCCCCGCGGGCTCGCCGCTCAAGAGTCTGGCGCGACTGGCCACGCAGTTTGCGGGCCGCCCGCTGCTGGGCAATCTGGAGGAGTCGCTGCTGCAGAAGCGGCTGATGCCCAAGATCGAGGTGATGGGATTCAAGCTGCAGCTGGGCGCCTCCGGTGGCTTCTGCCCCACACAATTGACCATCCCGGCTGTGTCCTACTTCTACGAGCTGCACGGCGAGACCCTGAGCACGCCCTACCTGGTGAGTGATTCAGCGGGGAAATCCCCACTGGCAGCAGGAACTCACTTTAACGCTTTTTTCAGTGCGAGATTCGCCTGCCACGCAAGGGCTATTCGGTGCCCAGGACGGGCACGGTGCAGGCCACACTCTTGAATCCCATGGGCACTGTGGTGCGAATGTTTGTGATACCCTACGATATGCGGGACATGCCGCCGCTGCATCGCACCTTCATTCGGCAGCGCATACTGGCCGAGGAGCCCGCTTGCAGTGGTCAGCAGACGACACATGAAAAGGAGCAGGTGCAACAGCAGCAACCACCGATACCACGCAGTCCCACGGGCAGCAGCACGAGCATCACCACCAGCAAATTGGGTCACTTCATCACAGCCGAGCAGATGAAGCGGCTGCGCTACTCCATACACTTGAGGTACGAGCGGGGGATTTGCTGCAAAATTTGTAATTCTCGGGATTAAACTTTAAATGTTGTATGCAGGTTCCAGACATCCCGCTCCGGACGCCTCTCGCTGCACACGGACATCCGTTTATTGATCTCACGGCGCACCGATTGCGACACGGCTGCTGCCCATGCCAAGGGCGTGCTGGAGGCACCCAATGAGCTTGTTACCGACACACTGACGCCCACTGAGCCGCGCTACAGTGCGCGGCAGGAAAGCGCCGGCAAGATTTAGTAGTTACTAAAGGCCTTGGGCGGCACATACCAACTAATACGCCGCCTGTGCCTGCAGCTTCATGCCCAGCTCTGGCACCGCTTTCAGCAATATCCAAAATATCAATTGTAGTGGGAGGGGCTGGCTGGCTGGCAGGCAGAGAACAGGAATCGAAAGAAATTCCTACGCTTTATTAGTTACTCTTTAATCTACGTAAATTAATTTAATTAATTTTTTTCTTTTCGTATTTTTTCAAATTTTCACTCCCCCACTTTTTGTGAGCGGTGCCGTTTTGTGGTTTAGTTTTTGGAATTAATTGAAAACAACAAATGTGTGAAGCAAACATTGCAATGTAAAAATGTTAAAACAAGTTGAAATATTTAAACTGAAAAGCAATCGAAAGAACGCCAGATAAAAGCAACTGGGAAATGGATTTGGGGCGGGGTCAAGCGACAAACTAGCAATACTAGAGGGCGCCCTCTCGTGGGGTGCCACTTATACAATTTTAAATGCAATTTAATGAGTAGAATTTAGTGCATTGAGTTGATGGATGGATAAATGGAGAATGGATGGTGTTTGTATGCGCTCATATCGATCGTTGTTGTTAGTGTGTAGCGTGTGTTTTCCCTTTGTTTTTAAATCAAAATTGCCTTGAGGATCATTCATCGATCAACAAATTCGAAATGTTTTACTTTGCGTGCAAGTTTGTTTGAGTTTTTTGTTTCTTTTTTGTGTTTCCGTTCTATTAAGCGTGCCTGTGATACGATATGAGCTGCATGAGCGAGCGGTGAGCATATTTCTAATAGGGTTTTTCTTTAGTTAAACACAATTGCAACAATACAACACAATAAATAATACACTTGTGCGTGTGTCTGCCCCCTTTGAATTAGTATTCACTGTTTTTGTTTTCCACACTGTATCCTTCAATAATAAACAAACAAAACCTATTATATATTATATAGATAGTGTGGTACCCCGATATGCAGACCCACACACACCAAGCGTTCATCATTTAATGTGTTTGAAAAGTCTTGACGAAAAATTCTTAGTTTCCATTGATACCTGACTATAACTACGTATAAAAACCAACCGAAAAAACAACAAACTTAACTTACAGCTATTAACTGTGTAGATGGTATGATTTGTGCAATTAAACTATATACACATACGAATACTAACAAAAGAAACAATAATAAAGAGCAAACAAAGTCAATGGAGTTGGATATCAAATTGGAAGAGCCCATATATGTTTTGTTTCGTAGAGAGCTTATTGTGCGCTGTCAATAGCAACTATATATGTATGTGTAACAATAACATCAATATATACAATCAAAAAATGCAATTTTTTTAGCGTTGTTTCAAATTTTGAACTTGAGTGCAAAAACAGCAGTGGTTTCATAGCAGTAAGCTTTCAGTGCCATCGATTGTTCAGCTATCGATGCCGTGCGAGTACTTTTGAAAACAAAACTGTCAAAAAGTACTTTGTCTTCTAAAAGTTGTTTTTGCAGTTCAGTTTTTAACTTCATTTCTAAACATTCCGACAAAAGGAAGTCATGAAAACTAGCCAATCTTGCGGAGAATAGATTAAAAAATTGAATAAAATTATATTTTTACCGCGGAGACTCCTAAATGGCTGGTAATACTAAATAGAACATCAAAGTCGAGAAAAATTATTTAAGATTAAGGTATAGTTAGGTATATTTTAAAAATGCAAAGGTATATTTCCGAGGGTCTGTCGGTATATAATTCTGCGGTCACACTTGACCGTTTAAGGTCATAAGGTATACAATCCAGTAAAAACGAGAAGGGACGTGTGAGACGCTTCTTACGTACACTAGCGGTTATTTTTCAAATTTAAAATTTTTCTTCATCTGTCATCTACATCTACAACACTTCTCACACCAACACGCTCCTTTAGCTCGCCCGCCTTCCCTAGACCCACACACTGCAGACTCACGGCAGAGGCAGAGCCAGCGGCCAGCGGCAGACGGCCAGTGTGCGGCCACTGCGCGAAGCAGAGTGTGAATGAGAGAACTTTCAAAAAACAAATATAAGCTGCGGGACGGGGTGGGTTTAGCCACTGAAAATTAATTTCTTCATTGTGGCTATAATAATTTGGTGATCTGATAGATATGGTCATTCCCTACGGAATGGCGTTTTTAGTTATCTTCAAAATTGTAGATTTGGGAGGTTTTCGCCCTTTTGCGGGGGCGGAAGGGGGCGGGGCTCATTTTTGAAATACACTGGTTTCAGTGTGAGCATACAGCAGTCTGGTGCCAAAATTTGGTGGCTCTAGCTCTTATAGTCTCTGAGAACTAGCCGACAAACAAGACGGACGGACGGACGGAGGGACGGAAGGACAGACGGACAGACGGAGCTTAATATTATTTACTTGTTATGCTGCTGGGCTGATTATGTAGAAAGGCTTTCCACACAAAAAATAGAGAGTATCCAAATGTCGAATATAAATAACTAATCCCTCTTTTGTTATTAGAAAAAACCAAATCAAACAAACAACGAGAAGGGACGTGTGAGACGCTTCTTACGCGTCACAACTTTTATACCCGGCACTCAGTACTACATCTGCAACTTAGCGGTTATTTGTCCAATTTTACATTTTTTCTTCATCTGTCATCTACATCAACAACACTACTCACGCCAACACGCTCCTTTAGCTCGCCACCCTCCCCTATAGACACACACTGCAGAGTCGCGGCAGAGTCAGCGGCAGAGGAAGCGGCAGAGGCAGCGGCAGAGGCAGAGGCAGTGACGTGTCAGGGGCCAGGCCATAAACAGCGCGAAGCAGATTGTGAATGCTGCGGGACGGGGTGGGTTTGGCTACTGCAAATTAATTTCTTCATTGTGGCTATAATAATGATCCAATCGTATCCCAATTTGGTGATCTGATAGATATGGTCATTCCCTACGGAATGGCGTTTTTAGTTTTCTGCTATCTTCAAAATTGTAGATTTGGGAGGTTTTCGCCCTTTTGCGGAGGCGGAAGGGGGCGTGGCTCATTTTTGAAATACACTTGTAACAGTGTGAGCATACAGAAGTCTGGATGCAAAATTTTGTGGCTCTAGCTCTTATAGTCTCTGAGTACAAGGCGCTCATCAGGACGGACAGACGGACAGACGGACAGACGGACAGACAGACAGACAGACAGAGACTCGGCTATTGATGCTGATCAAGAATATATATACTTTATGGGGTCGGAAACGTTTCCTTCTGTGCGTTACATACAACCGTTATGTGCACAAATACAATATACCCTATTTACTCTTCGAGTACCGGGTATAAAAATAGCCAAAACTTGTTTCTTGCTTCTTGTTGGAGACTTGTGTAGACTTTCTTCATTCTTATAGATGTGTAGACTCGATTTTTGGTGCCAATAGAGATAGATTCGTATATAATAAGTATATTTTATTAACTCAGTGCAGGGTATCTTATGTACATGTGCATTTTGCTAGTCAGCTGTTTTACTACTCTAACAACGGCAATCTTCGCATCACTTTCGCCTCACAAGCTTCACTTTAATGTTGTTCTGTGTCCGCAGTGTAATTCCCACATTAAAGACGATAGTTTTGGGATCGATCATTGGCAGAATTCGGAACTGTTTGAGTAGGACAACAATCAGAGTTTTCATCTCTTGCATGGCAAACTTTTGACCTAAAAGGAAAAATTTAATTATTAAATTGGTCAAAGTAGGAGCAAATCCCAAAGTGCCTTACCAATGCAATTCCGTTGACCCGCACTGAAGGGAATGTAAGCGTAGGTATGACGATTCTGGCAATTCTCAGGAAGGAAACGCTCCGGACGGAATTCATCTGGAGAGTCCCAGTACTTGGGATTGCGATGAACATCAAAGATGTGAATTGTGACCTCTGAGTGCTCGGGAAGGATGAGGCCATTGGCCAGCTCTGTCTCCTGAGTAGTCTGACGAGCCATGATCGGAACGGAAGGGAACAGCCTCATTGTCTCCTTGATAAAGTATTCCAAGTACTTCAGCTTGCCGAGTTGATTGAGGTCCAAATTGTCAAAGTTGTCTGAAATAGGAAGGAAATTGTAATGGAGTTTTCTCTAGATATCACTCTTCTTACCATCAATGTGCTCTTCGATCTCTTTAAAGCAGAGTTCCTGCTTGTCGGGATACAGCGACATGTTCATGAGGCTAAAGATAAGGCCGATAGATGTAGTGTCGTATCCCTCAAACATCAGAGTGTCCACCTCCTCGCATATCCCAGCATGGTCGATGAGGCCATCCTTCTCTGCACAAATCAGCGAATCCAGCATAGCAAAACGCTTCTTTCTGCTTACGAAACTATGGAGGAAATAGGGAGACAGATGAGTGCCAGGGATCCTCCCCGTGATAAGATTCACTCACATATCATCATCTGCTGTCTGCGTAGCTCTCCTCTGCTCCAGTTCCTCCTCCAGGAGTATCCTTCGCTTGGCAATGATCTCGCTGGAGAAATCGTGAACCACTTTGAGGAACGAATCGTACGTCTTGGCCGCAAACCAATTGTAGATTGTTTTGTTCCACAGAAGGGGATTACTCATCCGACGGATAATGCTCATTTCGATCATATGAATGCCCGCGCGGTATTTGTCACCCTTCTCGGCCATCTCATCCAGCTTCACGCCCATTGCAGTCTCTGGAAGATGAGAGATTGAGTAACCAATGCCTTCAATATATTTATTTTACCCACCACAAATGCTGTTCAAAGTAAATCTGGGAATAAGATCGCTCAGGGAAACGATGCTCTCGTCTTGATTTTGGAATTGCTGCACAAACTTCAGGCTTTCCGCTCTATTGAAAGGGATGGGAGGTTTACAATCATTCAAGTATCTGTCTAGATTCCTCACCTGAAGATCTCCTGGAACTGTCCCAATATGTTAAAGTGGAATGTGGGTGTCAGCATCTTGCGACGGGCGTGCCATTTTTTTTCTGTGGATGTCAAAAGGCCAGTTCTCAGAGCCGGTTTCAGAAAACCGTACACCAGACCCTTGGTTATCAGCTTCGGATGATTGAGTACATATTCGGCGTTCTCCGCATCGATAATGTTAATTCCGGGCACCCCCATGTTGTATTCCAAGTAGCTTCCACCCATTCTCTTGGACAGCTCTCGAACGTAGCTAAAAATGCCGGCTGTTGGAGTGATAATCATTGACAGAGAGAGAGAGAGAGAGAGATAGAGAGAGAGTGTGATGAGAGATTAGTAATGAGATAAGCGAAGAGTGCTCAAGTCTGTCGTGTGTCTGCCTCACCAAGATCTTTCCCGTACATATCGAAGCTGTTGGCGAAGATCGTGCGACCCTTGACCAACGGCATAATACTCTCCACGGGTCTGCCATCCTTCGTGCGGATTCGTTTGGAGAAGAAGGCCATTATATAGTAGTCCTTGTTGAGCCGATAGAGCCACAGCACAAGGGCACATAGTGCCACAGTCAACAGTAAGGCAATCATATCATCGCTTCAATCAACCGCTCTGATGGACTTCTCTCGCGAAACTGCGACTCCGAGCGATTCCATCTAACCGAGTGGTATTTCGACTAATGCCCCCTGTGCTCTCGGTTATGACTCAGCCGATAAGAATGAAGTCTTTTATTAACAACTATGTACAGATGTGTGTACATATGTACAGATGTATGTACATACATATATATGAAAAGCATGTCCACCAGACCCTTGGTTATCAGCTTCGGATGATTGAGTACATTTTCGGCGTTCTCCGCATCGATCGAATTTGTGTTTACACACGGTGAGTCGGCGCTTTTTATCACGTAATTCTTATATGCAATTAGGATTTAATTGCCCAGAACTTGTTATTCTACTACAAATGGGTTATAATAATTATAAATAATTATTTACTCTTCGAGTACCGGGTATAAAAAGTTTTATAGTAATCCAAAATGATTCTTCAGTCGAATTAAATTATTGTTTCAGTAATTCTCTTTGCAAGCTAGTAATATCAAACAGAATATAAAAATCGAGGAAAATGAGTTAAGATTCACGGTTCATTACAGTATATTTAAAAAATGCAAGTGTATATTTCGGTATTTCCGATATATTTTATCGATAACTCGCGGTCGCATGATTAAATAACAAAAAAAGAAAAAATATGATTCGCTCCCAGGTGTTTTCTGGTGTCGCGAGATTGCTGAAATACAATAGAGGCACCCCCCTGATACGCGGCAAGAGCAGCAAGGCCACCACAACAAGCAGCCTCGATCCACAGCAGCGGGATGGTGGCAGCGAAAAGCCGGGCGGCGTGGAAGCGGCAGCGGAACAACCGCAACAACAGCTGCCCGCACGTGAACCGCTGGTGAAGAACTTCTTTGTTGGCGCTGTGGACAAGGAGCTGCTGGCCTATCCGGAGGTTATAGCCCGCGAGGACATGGCACAGCTGCAGAATGCCCTGCTGCCGCTCAAGAATTATTTCAGCGAGCCCAAAGGAACGGAGGAGACCGCACAGATTCTCAAGCAGCTTGGACTCTACGCCTTGAATGTGCCCACCGACTACGATGGCAGAGGCTATGGCTGGAGCGCCAGTTTGATGGCCAGCGAGCCGGACTCGACGGCCACCAGTGTGGGCCTGGGACTGCAGGCACATCGCGTGGTCGTGGACCTGCTGCGGGAGGTGGGCACGCCACAGCAGCAGCAGCGATATCTGCTGGCGCTGGGCACTGGACAACTGATAGCCACCGAGGCCATCTATGAGTATACGCCGCCCGAGGACGATTACTTCAGCACACAGGCAACATTCACGCCCGAGTCCAGGTCGTGGGTGCTCAACGGCGAGAAGGCCTATGTGGTGTGTGCGCCCGGGGAGCGGCAACTCTTCCTGGTGCTGGCGCAGACACAGCAGCCCAATGTGAGCGGCTCCTTGGGCCGTGGCACCACCATCTTTCTGGTGGACTCCCAGCAGGCGGGCGTACGGCTGGGCGAGCAGCACGCGACCTTTGGCTGCCGCGAGACTCAGATGCGGCGCGTTCACTTCGACAACGTGCAGCTGAGCGAGGAGCAGGTGGTGGGACTGCCGCACGACGGCAATCGCTACTCGGAGCAGCTGGTGCGTGCCTCCCGTTTGCGCAGCAGCCTCGTCGGTCTCTCCCTGGCCAAGCGGCTGCTCAACGAACTGACCCAATTCAGCGTGGACACCACCCAGTGCGGCGTGCACATCAAGTGAGAGTGTGGAAGAAAGAATCTTAAAGACTCCTCCTAATGTTTCCTCCTCTGCAGAGACCTGGAGCTGACGCGCGTGCATCTGTCGCGTGCCATGTGCTCGGTGTACGCCATGGAGAGCATGTTGTACCTCACCGCCGGACTGCTGGACGAGTTCCAGGGCCAGGACGTGACGCTGGAGAGTGCCATAACCAAGTACTACACCCTCAAGCAGCTGTACGCGATTGCCTCCCAAAATCTGGGCGTTGTGGGACCCAAGAGCCTGCACAGCGGTCAGGCCACAGAGCTGGGCCTGCGGGATGCCGCCCAGCTGTACACCCAAGGGGAATCCATCGACACGTTGAGCATGTTCATTGCCCTCACAGGACTGCAGCATGCGGGGGTAAGTTCTCGCCAGGATTTGCACTCCCAAATTGAAGATTTACAGCAGATCTACCCCACAGCAAGCGATGAATTCGGGTGTGCGAAAGAGCAGGAATCCGCTCTTCCATCCCGGCCACATCTTTGGCAAGTTCCTGGAGACGTCGGGCATTGAGAATCCAAAGACCAAAATGCATTTGTCCGAGCACGTGCATCCCACGCTGGAGGCGGCGGCTCAGTGCATTGAGCAGTCGGTGGCCCGCCTCCAGATGTCCGTCGAGCTGATGTTCACCCGTCACGGCAACGCGGTGGTGGAGCGCCAGAGTGAGATGCAACGCCTGGCCGAGATCTCAACGACCATTTACGCGATGTGGGCCAGTGTGGCGCGTGCCTCGCGCTCCTACTGCATCGGCCTGCCCCTCGCTGACCACGAGCTGCTCACAGCCAGCGCCGTCTGCTCGCAGGGTCGGGACACGGTCCTGACCCTCTGCACGGAGATCTTTGGCGGAAATTTCGTGAACAACGACAACAATCTGGTGCGGCTCTCCAATCAGCTGACCAAGAGCAAAGGCTACTTTGCCGTGCATCCGTTGACATTTAATTTCTAGACCTTTGAGGAATAGTTTTACATTATAAATATATCAAGTTTTGTTAACATAGCGTATTTTTTGAAATGAAAGGATGTTGGCGCCAATTCGTTCCAATTATCGATAGTTATTCCGAGAGTCCTTACATGAAACGAAAAAATGAGTGCGCAGGGGCTATGTCGGAAAGGTATGTCTCGCAACATTGCGATTTTCATATCAACAATGTCCTTACATTCTAACCACGTTTAAATTTTATTATTTTTGTAACAATCCAATAAAAGAAAGATACGAAATCTGGCCAATACTGTGGAAAATCATCCATCAAATTATTTATATTTATAAAATGAGAAACCATGTTTTGGTATATCTTTAAGTGTCGTGCGGTATCTTTTAAGCTATGAAAGTGTATGAAAACAAGGTGAAATACAATAGCGGAAACAGTTGTGCCCATTTCAAAGCCGATGATAAATCGGATAAAATTATAGTTTTAGCGCTGAGACTCCAAACTAGCTAGTAATATCAAATAGAACATCAAAATCTACTTATATGTTATTTAAAATACTGTATATTAATGGTATATTTTTAAAATGACAAGGTATATTTCGCTATATTATGGAGTATCGGACGTGCATATTTTATCGATGAACCACGGTCACACAGAATTTATTTGTTGTCGCCCGCAAGTCCCGTTTTTCATCCATCTTCGTCGAGTACGCCAAAAAATAGTTAAATAAATAATAAAATGCGGTGCATATGTAAAATGGACAAGTGCAGATAGCGTTAAAGCGATTTCCGAACATATGGAAAGTGGACAGTTCTGTGATGCTTGAGCGCGCGTGTGTGTGAGAGAATGAGACAGTGTGGGGCTCCCGTGTCCCCAAACTAAATTAAATTCTTTTGTGTTTGACTCATAAAATTCATAAATATTCTACTGAATTGTTGCTAAGCCTGGAGCTATTGGCTTTAATTTGATTGCCAGAGCCGGGAACTTAAAAAATGCCGGTTTGAAAGCATCGTTTGTAGGGAAGACTATACTAAATCGGGAATACTAAACGATTAGTCGGAGATTTACCACTTAACTTTTAAATTCGTTTAGCGCGCGATTGATAAGTTTTTTTAGAGAAAAATTTGAAGCTGATTGCAGAAACAACGTGAAAATTGCGCGTGTGCGGGTGGAACAGTGACATTTTTTGGCGAGCGTGTGAAAATCGCCAAGAAAACGGCAAAGTGAAGAGCAAAAAAGAAAAAGAAAACCGCCCGCGGCGAAAATTGCTTCCCCTCGTTGACGCGTGTGTGTGTTCGTTTGTGCGACCGTCTCTGTGTTTGTGGGTGTGCAAAACGGGAAAAAATTGGAATGTAATATTTGCACACATGTAAAAATACAACAAAATTTCGAAAAAAAGAAGAAGAGTTGAGTATTTTCTGTGTTTCTGTGCGTGTGTGATAAATGATTGGGCGGCGGCAGGCAAAAGTCAATCAACGATAAGCGTCGCGTCGCTGAGAAGGTGGAGGAGAAGCGCTTAAACTGGACACAGGTACGTTTTTTTTCTTACCAGAGAATCGAACTTGAGCTTCAAATTGTGGATCGAATTCTGAGTGTTTCAATGCATGCGTTCGTGTGTGTGTATGTATGTGTGTGTATGAAGCGGCAAAAGATACGAATCAGAAAGGGACAGTGGCGTAGACTGGTTTTTGTTGGGGTGCAGGAGGTGACAGTGACATGGAGAAGGGGGATGTGAGCATACACACAAAACAGAATCAAATTACGATTGAAGTTCTGGAAAACGAATATTGTCAGGGGATTCCATATCATCATCGAGACGCGTATGTGAGACTTCCACCCGTGCACCTCACAGCAATCACACAACAGTTACTTCTTAGAAGAAATGAATGCTAGCGCCGGTTTGCTATTCTAAAGTTTGATGTGTCGACTAGAGTCGAAATCACCTAAACATAAATATACCCTCTGCAAGGGAACAACAATAAAATGAGTAGTAGAAGAAGCATAAGCAGAGTTCGCCAAGCTGCTGCTGCTGGCTGCGCTGCTTCTTGTAGTTGTATTTCTTTTTACGGGCTGTGACTTCGACGCGGCAGCGGCGGTTGACAGTGGCACACGACACAGGCAAACACACACAAATACAACTGCAAATGCAGCGGCAGAGCCAAGCAAAGACACTGGAATGGAGAGAGGAGTCAGTTTGGGACTGATTCGGGTTTTTGCCTTTGCTTTAATTTTTTGTTTTCTGCTTATATTGTATTTTCCTTCTTTTTTTTGCTCTTCCCCTGTCCGCATGAGTGTATGTGTGTGTGTGTGTTTGTTGGGCCTCGTGCAAATACAATTCATCAGCAGAAGAGCTCCTCTGTCGGCGGAAGCAGAGGCAGAGGCCAAAGGCAGCGACGCCGCGTTCTGCGCGCTTTTATTTGAGATTTGCGCACGAATGGCTTTTGCCCATTTGTTGGGGGCGGGGCGGGACGGAGTTGTGTGTATAAATTGTGTTTGCTGTTGGATGGAGTGAGGGGGAAGCAAAAGGTGGGGTGGCTAGTTTTGTACTAGAGTCGTGGACTCACACTGATACACAGCCACACACACACACGCGTACATAGGGCCCGCACAAAAGAGAAAAAGAAGCAGAAAAAAAGGAAGGCAAGTGGATTGGGTTTTGGGATTTTGTTTTATACTTTGTGCTCTCCTCTCCCGCGCTCTTTTCTTTTTAACGTTTCTTTTGCACCTCACCTCGTCTACTTCGTTGTAAAGTGACGAAGCATATTTTTACCCCTTGCCGCACCGTACCGCACCATCCCTTGCCATTGCGTTTGTTTTTCTCTCAAATGTTAATTGCTGCCTTTTGAACTTTTAGTTGTTAATCAATTGCCTTTTAAGTGTGTGAGTGCTGCGTGAGTGTGTGTATGTGTGGGTGTAGCGCTTGTGAGCTTGAGAGCCGTTCGATTACGGATTCGATCAAAGTCGTCGTAATCAAGGCAAATATCCGAGAGTTAACCTGAGAGCCAGTCCAGGTCTAATTAACCACCATTTCGTCTTTGGGGTTGATTAATGATGATTGGTGGCTGTGCGGGACAGGTGGAATAATGATTGCCGTCTTCTCTCTAATAATCAGTAGATATTCAATCCAAAGACGATGGATAAGTTAGTCTGTTCCCATGGTTTTTCTACGAATGTATGACATCTTGTTTTGATCAAAAACCGTGCACAGAATATGCAAAGCTCAGTGCTAACTACATTCCTCAAAGCAATTCACTGATTCTAGTCTATACAGTTAATTATCGGTATGTCGCTTTTTGCTCTGACAAGCAGTGCATTAACTCGCATTTTCGCTTAGTGTAGGCAGCAGAGCAAAGGTCGCTTGAAGTTGGGGGACGACGATAGATGTCGCTGCCATTGCCGCCGCAGTTGCTGTTTCTGTTGCCTGCCCACAAATCGATTTCGATTGAGCCCTTCTCTCTCTCTGTTTCATTCTCTCCCCCGCTTACTCCTCTTTGGAACACACATGCACACACACTCTCCTCAACATTGAGTGTTTGTGTGTTTGTATGGGTGGGTGGCCTGCCAATAAGCTTAACATAAATCATTATAACGGCACATCCATATGAGAGGAGAGCACATATACACATGAATGCATACATACACTATGTACTCTGCTCCTCTTTCTGCTTTTTGCTCTCTCTCTCTGTCGTTCTGGCGACACAGGAGGGCACATGTGTGTACTTTTTGTTCTTGTGTATTCCGTTTGTCATTTCATATTGAATATTATATGGGAATCGCATAAAATCGATTTCTAATCGTGTAAATAAATGGCGACAAATGCTTTGCTCCTCCAGCAACAGTAAAAATAAAATAAAAAACGCAACATAGGTAGAAAGTGGTGGCAGGGACGACATAGCCATGAGGTAGAGACAAGTACAGGGACAGGTGGAGTTGTCTCTCAAGCACACGTGTGCGTGTGAGTGCGTTAGTGTGTGGGTCGAGAGAGATCTCCGAGTGTGTGTCGTCTCCTGCCTCCTACATGTTGCACCTTGAGGAGGCAGGCCGGCAGGCTCCACAACGCTCAAGAGACGCGCATCGACAGAGGCAGAAGACCACGAAATCAAACTGGAATCGAAACGATGCCATACACCTTGGGGCGCACCTTAAGTGCCAAGAGATAAGCGAGAACTTCGGAATTCGAAGCTCGAATTGGCAGAGAAGAGAAAGAGAGAGAGAGAGAAAAGAGAGTAGCGACCACAACAGCAACAGCAGAAAAAGATAGCTGCGGTAGTCGCAGCTTGGGATACCCTAGGAAATTAGAGTTGCATGCAGTTTGGATTGCAATTAAAAATTAAAGGGCTCTTAAAAATGCGGCAAATCGAAAAGAAATTTGGAGGCCAATCCATCAATACGTAAATATTGTTTAAAATAGTATGGGATACCTTTTGAAAGGGTAGAGAGTAACCAGAAGCTTACATATAAACAAAAACATCGAACAGGCTTGACTGAATGTCAAATGGGTAGAGGAAGAGTGTGCTGCAGAGGGGCAAATATAAGGGAGATTGGCTGCCTGCCCGCAGATTGGGATTGGTATTGGTATTGGGCTGTGGATAGGTGGTGGGGGAGGTAGGTGGTAGGATAGGTTCGTGCCTGTCACAGTGGTGCGTATCAGGGCGAGGTGGTGGCCGAACGATTGCATTTTGTAATGCACACACACGAACGCAGACATTTTATTTGTGTTCGTCCCTCTCTGCACTCCTTCCAGTGGCACTCTTCAAACACAATTCAAACTGTAAAAAAAAAAATAGTTGGAAGGGCAGAAAGCAGTCACTCGCTCTCTCGCTGGGGTTATTTGGAATGGATATGGAGCGGCAGGATAGCTGTAAATTGAATTTGTTGTTTTGGGCTGCACTTTGGATATATTTTCAGTAATTGAATTTATGCCGTTTGTGTCGGATTGGGGAGTGAGGTGGAGCAGCAGCAGCAGCAGGAGAGGTGCTAGGCACACAGTTAGGGCCCAGCCCCATCCAAACTTGGAATGCAAAAAATGAGTGCACGGCTCATCCTATCCCTGAGACCACCCACCATCCAAATCGATGTGGCATTGTCCACTCATTTGCCACAGCCAATGTGGATTTTCTTTTGAGCCCCCCCCTTCCCATTCCTGCAACTAGCAATGACATTTGAGAAGGGTATTTCAACTATTCTGATATGTTTGTACTTAACTCTGAACAGGAACATTTCGCATATAGTCAAAGAGTGTAAGTGCCTTCGGGGCGAAGTAATTTCCAGCATTTCATGGCATTTTTGTGGTAGAAATTCTCCCATTTCGCTCGGTTTTACCTTGTTTATTTGCAGTATGTATTTCTGTGTTTCGAAATATTCTTTCATTGGTTTGATTTTTAATTGCATTTTCTTTCAACTGACGATTGGCAGCCAACGAGGACTCCGATGATGGGCTTTCTTGGTGGTGCTCCTCCTGTTGGGTGTCAAGCAATAAACTTTAGCATACAATATTCGCACAATTTATGCACGAAATGGGTGGAGTATTGTTGCTTGCATGTTACCTTCGATGAACTCTGCATAAATTTAGACCCACTGATTGGACATGTCCTTTGTGTTTGCGTCATCCAACGTCTTCAATGCCAAAACAGGGAACTAGCCATGATTCGCTTTAATCTCTTTGTGAGTCTCCCTTCCTCGCAACTATAATGATAATTGTGAAATTAATCTGAACGTAATTAATTGATGATGTATCCTTAATGTTGGTTGATGCTCATTTATGGATATAGTTGACAGTTTATTTCCGTTATTTTCTGTTGCTTCTTCTTCGGCTGCTGCTGCTGTTTTTTCTATTCTTCTTTCATCTCCTTTTGGGTTTCTTTCTGCTTCTTTCTGCTCCTTCGGGCTTGTTGGTTCGGCTGACAAAACGAAGCTAAATGTGAACCTTTGCTCTTGCTCTTCCTTTTGCCCGTGTCCCTTGTCCCCTTTTGCCCCATTCCAGTGCTGTTGTTATTGCTGCGGCTTTTTGTTGGGTGTTTGGTCATGCGACTGCTTGCTCTTCCAAATGGCAAGGGGAGGAGGGCGAGGTGTGCGTGGTGTGGGGTGCTCGGCGAGTGGGCAACCCTCGTGGCGTGGTGGCTCTACTTCATTATGTGGATATGGCCATAGCATAGCATTTGTGTGTGTGTTTGTCTCTGTCCTCGCTCTCTTCGTCTCTTTCTCTCTTACTCTGTGTGTGTCTCTGTTTCTCTCTGTTTCTGTATGGGTGGGCCAAAGGTAGCGTCACCATCTCACTCCCTCCCTCCTCCTTGTCGTCGTCGTCTATTGAATCCTGCTTATTGCCAGAGCGCACAAGTGGCGGCATTTTCGTGGCACCCATTTCCAAAAGTGCTGCTGGGTAGCCAACCGGATGGGCGGGGGAAACTATGTAGAAGAAGAAGCCCACTGAAGCAAGAGGCGTTGGAGCCAGGTCCGTTGTGAGTCCTTGGCTGGCGGCCGTTATCCGAGCAGCGAATTGCATGCATCCCAGATGCCACATGTCTTGCTGTTGTTCCCTAATGCGCGCGGCGTGTACACTGCACAGCGGTACTGTCCTGCCCAACAATTGTGGGTGTGTGGAGCTCTGAAATAATCGAAACAAATACAAGTTAGGATAGAGGTTTCTTTTGAGTGTGTAGACTTGTACGATACTCTGCTGATCCTTTTGCTGCTAGTGTGGCCTCCATTTCAGCGAACTTTGGCTTTTCCAGCAAACAAACCCTTGAACTGTGTTAACGAGTGTAGTTGCCTGGGCATCTCTTCTGTTTGCATGGAACGCGCGAGCTCAGTCCCGGGCCAGAAGCCTGCTCTCAGCCGATGCCTCATGTGCCTTCTGCCACTGCTACCATTGCTGCCTCGCCTCCTCCATCGGCATGCAGCGAAAACTTTGCAATGTCGCTTTTGTGCTGCTCCCCACGTATCCACGTATGTGCTGCCTGTGTGTATGTGTGTGTGTGTGTGTGGCATGTACACACATACAAACACATGTACATATCTGCAACTGTTGTATCTGTAGCTGCGCAGCGAGCATTTTCTTGACTATTGTACAAATTATACAAATGCAATGGCTCTGAGACGCTGACTATGCGACGGCAGCGGGAGCGGCAACGGCAACAGCGATGCTGTCACCATCCTTGGCACTCACATCTCATTCTGGTTGACTCTCGCATCTGTGCGATACATTAGAACTGGCAGGGCAGGCAGCTACAGCTACAGCTACATATACAAATGCAGATACACATTCTGTATCTATTTCTGTGCGGTGTACGGGAAATTGTTGTAATTTGCATGGCTTAACGCTGGATGAGCTGGCGCTGCATCTGCCATGTCGATGCGTGGGCGTGGCTCTCTGCTCATTAGATTCACTTGAGAAACGTTCCTTGGAAAGGATGCCCTCTCCTTACCCTGCATCGGTCTGTCTCTCTCATTCCCAGCTCTCTGTCAATAATTCATCGAATACATAAGAGTTGACATCCGTTTTGTATTTATCTGTTAATTGGGATAGTCCTAGGGCCCCCTTTATAAACTATTCCCTCGAAGGGAATTGCCTGTTAGAACGAGACAAAAATATGCTAGTGCTTGCAAGCAGTAGTTTCGATTAAGAGAGTGATGAGGTGATAAAGCAGTGTGCTTACCGTAATTCGAAGCAGGGCAAAGCAGTGCTTGGTAGAGAGTGAAACTTCGAAGCGCATAAATATTTATTTGCGGGGTTCTTTGTTTGCTCTTTGTTCAATTTGAAAAGCGGTTTATCGTTGTTGAATTATTTGTAGCTGTTCCAGTGAGAAATGAAATTAAAGTTGGCTCTGTTCGCATACTTCCGCTGCCTGTGTCGCTGCTGTCGCCCCTTTTTGGTAAACTAAAATCCCAACTAATTATGGTGAAACGTGTGCCCGGCGACTGCTCTGCTGGGATTGCTTTTGAGCCGCGTCGCAATCCCAATCAGCTGCCCGAAAAAAGCTCTCCGTAGTGCCAATTAAGCTGACTTTGAGGAACTTCGTGGTGTCCCAGCATGGTAGGATACCTCTCGCACCCGCTCTCCTCTTTGGCTTGCGGCTTGCGCCACTCACTCACTCATTTGCCGTTTTGTGTGCTCCACTGATGAAAATTAACAAAAAGCAGAAACGTCGCTCGAGCTTTTGTGTCTGTCTGGTGTGTGTGTGTGTGCGGTTGGCTTTGCTTTGCTTTTGGCCCCTTTGCGCTAATTTATTTTGCCGTCGGTTGCAGTCGCAGAGGGAGCAGAGCAGCAGAAGCCGCAGGTTCCTTTTTCTTTACAAAAGCAAAAGCAGTCGTCGTTGCCGCAGCCTCTGATCCGCTGATGCTGATGCTCCTCCAGTCTCATTCCCCTCAGTCCCTGCTTCTCTCGCTCTCCCTCTCCCGCACACACACACTCACACTCACACACACAAACTGTGAGACACGCATGTACTTATAAATTTTTTCTTCCGCACATTTTTTATGCATGTGTATTCCTTGGCTGCAGCTTCGGCCAAGCCAGGCCAGGCCAGCGAGAGAGAGAGTGAAAGAGGATGGAACAACAGGACAGGCAAGAGCATGGAAGAGGTAACGAGTGGGGGAAGGGGAAGCAATAGCAGCAGCAAAACTTGGCCTGCGTTGTCGTTGTTTTTGTTGTTGTTGGCAATGCTGCTGCCACCTTCTGCTCGGCACGACACGGCGCGGCTTTGGCATCCCTTGATGCCCTACCTCCACCACATGCTCCTCCTCCTTAGCACTGGCATTTCCTTTATTCCGCTCTTGCTCTCGCTGTCGCTGCTCTTCCCCCCTATAACCAACGGCCATGGCAGCCAGCCAGCCAGAGAGGCTGACGAGCAAGTTTGAATTGTAATCCTTGTCGTTGCTGTTGTTGCAGTGGCACGTTCGCCCCTCTCGCTGCTCCCTCTTCATCCTGTAGCCTGTTGTTGCAGCAGCAACTTTCGGTCCGTCTGTCCCTCTCGTGTGTGTTCCCCCCCACCCGCAACCACGCCGCACAAGCCAAGCAGCCGACCAACCGAGCGACCACCAACCCGACCCGACAGCAGTCTCTGCTTTGTCTGCATCTCCTGTCCTTTTGTCTACCGCTCCCGCGCTATGCACCTCGCCACCCCATCCTTGTCGGTTGCCCTTTTACATTTTATTTCGCTTTGGCTCTTTTACTCTCTTGTTCGTCCACTGCTTACTCTTGGTTTTCTCCTGCTTGATTTTGGTTGCGTTAATCAAAATATGGATATCGATTAAGCACTAGATCAGGACTCAAGCCCACTATAAATAATTCCCTAAGGTTTGCAAAATTTCTGATTTTATAGGGTATCGCCTGTGCGGTGCGAATGTAGCAGTTTTAATTTTTTTCTCAGTCGGTGTTCGATTGCGTTCGAGCGCGCTTACAATAAAAGTGCTCCCATTAGTTGCAGCTGCAGTTGCGGAGGTGCTGCTTCCACTGACTGCGCCGTCGACCGAGCGCTGCCTGACTGCATTGAACTGCTTGGTAGTGATGGCTCTGTTCTTTTTCACCAGGTTGTGCAACTGTTGTTTCTGTTTGGTTTTATTTCTAATTGTGTTCCGAATGACATTTAGCTTAAGGAGAGTGATTGGCCATAGTTTTTCCTTTTTCCTTCCAGCAAATTCCAACCGAACAAGTCTTGCCTGTTCATGCCATTTCCCCAGTCATTTATCATGCTCCCGCTTACAAACGCAATTTCACTTGACATTATTCAACAATTTGCATTGCTGCTTCCGCAGTAACAAGCAACAGAAACACGCATCGGCCTCTCTCTTTACTTCCGCCGCAAAAGTTTTGGCAGCAGCAGCAAGCGTGCACCAGCAACACCCAGCAGAGACACCTTTTGCCAGTCTCCAGGCTCTCTCTCACTCCCTCACACCCATGCCTAGAGCAATGCACTTGAGCGTGAGCACACACACTCACGCACTCACAGACACCACAACATTGTGAAATTTGCTAGCTCACTTCCTCCCACACCACAACTCTACTCTTCTCAGGGCATGGCATGCATTTGCTTAATTTCTCACTTGTTCCTTTCTCACACACACACACATATGTAAGAGTAAACGCACTCTGCAGGCAGCGGCGACTCTACAAAGCAAAGCAGAGTAGAAACAGAGGCAGAGACGCCGCTCATCTGATTTAGTTATTGTAGCAATTTTAATTACCAACACTTGAATGGACGGCGACGCCGCAACAGCAGCAGTAGCGGCAGCGCCAGAAATAAATGTAAAAGAAATTGAAACAAAACAAACTCTGCTGCTTCTCTGCTGCGTCGCTGCTGCTGCTACTGCTCGTGGTCCTGGTTTTCCACTTGGGTCCCTGACAACGACACCTTTGCCTGACTTCACCCGCTACCCCCGTGAACTGAACCCGATGCCAACCACGACGCCGACCCGCTGCGCCCACAACAAGGCACGTTCGTTAAATGCTGAATAAATTTTCCCATATAATCGTTGCCACTGCAGCCAGCCACCCATCGCCCTCCCAGATTCCCTCCCTTCTCTGCTCCAATCATTGGTTTGCTACGCCAGTTGTCTCCACCAGCTGCGCTGCCGCCGTCGCAGTCGCAGTCGCTGCCGCTTCGTTTCGCAACTTGGCTTCGGCTGGCTTCAGGCTGGATGGTGTCGTTAGTTAAGTTCGGAAACTCGTCGGTCGCGCAAGCAGAGCAAGCATAGCAATCCAAGCAGTCGCTTCAAGCAGTGAGTGTGAGACACCGAGCAACAGCAACGGCAACGGCAAGAGTCGTCGTACGGGACGGACGCCAAGAAGAAATTACGAAAAGAAAAAATACATGTGCGGAGGGGGCGCCCAATAAATGATATGTGAGTGTGTGCGCGGGTGCGAGTGAAGACGAGAGAAGAATTAGAAAAAGGAAGAAGCATCCGCAAGCAGAGTGTATGTACGTGCGTGTGTGTGTTTTCAATATTTATTATTGCAAAAAAAGTAAATAAATAAGTGGAAGAAAGAGATGAAGCAGGCGGCGGTGAGGCAGTTGCGTGGCGGGGGTGCAGGAAGTGCGACAGATACAGATACACAAATGCCAAAAGCAAGAAGCAAAACGAATACGTTTGGGCCAAGTTGCCAGCCCCGGTCCGAGAGCCACAAAACGACGGCGACAGCGACAGCGAAACCCAGCCAAGCAGCGCAAGCAGGCAAAAATCATGTCTGTCGCGCGTATGCGACTGTGTTTGTGTGGTGAATGTGTGTGTGTGTTGAGTGTTTCTATATGTGTGCGTAGAGCGCGCACCGCATTTTCTTTTGTCGGTTTTGAAAAAAGGATTAAAGGCATATCGACAGAGCGAGCGGCACTGGCTGCAAATGTGATTCTCATTCGACACTCGATTATTGAGGGTGTATTAAAAGTGCAGTGAGAAGCAGAGCCATGCGGTGCGCTTCAAATGGAAGTGTCATAGTCAATCAATAAAAGAAAAACTCCAAGGCAAAAAAGTGTCGCAGTCGGAGTCAAACGACGTGAACGCAGCTGAAAAGTGTAAAAACGGCAAAAATTAAGGAATTTTCGGATTATGGAATCACAATATTGGGATAATGATAAAAAGCAAACGAAAATTTGCTCAAGTTAAGAGTTCTTTCAAGTTTTCTGAGCAAATTGCAGCTCCAATAAGATTTATTGCGTCAACTGCATTCCAGCGACTGCAGCACCGGCAGCATGCGTCGCGTCGTTCACTTTTTGTATTTTTATGTATCAATAATTACAAAGAGAGGGAGCCACAGGCACAGGCACAGGCACAGCAGCAACAATTACAATCGAATCGCTGGCGGAGAGCAATGGTTGAGGGGAATGGTGGTTGAGTTGACTGGTGGAGTGGAGTGAGGGAGCTAGGCAGAGCAGGCTGCGGAGCGATGGAGAGGCACAGCCAGCACAGGCAGAAGTAACGGCCAGTCAGAGCAAGCAGTAACTACAACAAACACATTGGAGACATGTTTGTGCGGCGGCGCTCATTTATTTTATGTCTCGGTTTTGACGTTGTTTCTGTTCTGTTGTTGTTGTTGCTGTTGTTGTTCTTGTTGCTGTTGCCGTTGCGCCACTTTGGAGCTGAGCTGCTGCCTGCCTTTCTGCCTGCCTCCTTTCTGTCCCTTAGCTCTGTCAGAATGTTTGTATGTCTCCCTCTCCCTCCTAGTGCTTGTGTGTGTGTATATGTATATCAAATTGTGTGCATGACACGACCCGTAGCGCTGCCAGCGTCGCTGTCGCAATCGCAGTCGCTAACATTTCGTTGGCTGTTACTTTGTTCTTGTTCTTCTTTCAATACTTTACCCTCGCAGGGTAGGGAATTATGATTTTGATCGGATGTATGGAACGCAGAGGTGGACAACGTTTTTATAACCAATGAAGGTTACACTAACAGCGGCCAGTCTCTCCGTTTGTTTTCACTGTCTCATCTGGCTGAAACTTTTTAATCAATTTATCAACTAGGGTATTAACTTCTTCGGCACACAAAACTGGTACTTTTTTCAGTTTTTTTTTTGTATGCTGCTTCTGCGATGATGATTAAGATAAGGCAGATGATGATCGACAGTGTCTGTGAACTGCTGAATGCCTGATTGCGTGGGCAGAGCGCGGCTGGCCGATATGATGATGATATGTACAGACATATGTACATCTCTCTATATCTATCTTGATTCGCCTGTCAATCGTTTCTTAACCCATTAGCGTTGAATGTATGCCTCTGGGGCTTAAATACTGTTTCCCATACGAATGCTCGCTTTGCTGTCTCGCTCTCACTCCCTCTCTTTCGGCCAATTGTTGTAATAGTTGCATTTCCCACTGCGCTTTGGCTCTGCTCTGCTCTGTCATGGCCTCTGTCTCTTCTCTGCTTCTGTCACTATCTCTCGGTCTATGCTTCTGCCTCCGCCTGTCCCCCCGTCCATTCCTCTGTCTCTGCTTTGTCGGTTGAACTGCTCTCGGCCATTCCACTCCACTCCACGCCATCCACTCTCTCACTCACTCGCTTCGCCCATTCCCATTTCCACTCGTTTCTAAAATACAATTTTGTTGTTTCTCGTTTATTGTAGCGCAGCAGCAGCAGCTCTGTTTGCGGATTTGTGATTTCGATATTTAGTTGGATTTTTGCCGACGCCCCGTCCCCCTCCACATCCCATAACCATCGCACTCACACTCACTCCCCCGAAACATTTCGCCCAACAAGCAGCCAAACCAACCGTCGCCCGTTTTCCCCACCGTTCCGCACGGTCCATCTGTCAAGTTGTGTGCGCCCGTCGGCTGGTCTGGTGGCGGCTTTCGCCTCGCTCCCCTCGCTTTTCCTTTGTTGATTGCCATGCCGCAGCTCCCCCTCTGTCTCTTCCCTCCTGCTCCAATACTCTACTCTGGCCGGCCAGTCCATTTTCGGTTTGTTTCTGTGTGTACGAGTACGTACGGTCGCTGTACGGTGCGCGAGAGGTTCGGTTCGTGTCTCTGCCGCATGTTTCTTTTCATATTATTTAATTTATTTCGTTGGTTTTTATTGTGGTCCCGTCCCCGGCTTCTCCTTTCCTCACCTCGCCTTACCCATCTGTGCTGTGTGTATGTGTCTACAATTCGTTGGTGTTTCCATAGGTTTACCTTGCCCCGCAGCCCTTGGTTCATCGCAGCAGCAGCATCGTCATCGTTATCCTCATCATCATCCCTTCAATCCGAATTTTTGAGGAGGCATTCCATGATGAATCTGTTTTCTTGTTTAATTTTAGTCATTTGCTTTGTTTGGTCTTCCTGCCTGCTGCTCTTCCTCTTTGCTCTCCTCTTCCTTCTCTGCATGCGACGGCCAGGGCATGGCACCCTCTTCCACACATACACACATATGGTCGCTTCCCCACACTTTTTTTGATGAATTCCCTTTGAGAAATGCATCTGCTTTTAATTCTTCGCTTTAGTTCAACTGCACTTTTTGTGCGCGCTGTTTGCTCTCTTGCAACCGCTACGCTATCACATCCACTCTCCTGTGCACACACAAGTCAAAGTGGACAGCGCGAAACGGCTTTGCCATTTGATCCACTTGAATGGAAAGTAGGGTGCGGGCAATTAAAGCAGATTTCCAGTTTTCATTCAGACGATATCTTTGCAAAGGGAAAAGGAATGAGGGTGGTGGGAACATGTGGTGTGTCAAAGTTAACGAGAAAACTGTGACATCATTAGAGAAAAAGGGGGGAATAGCCAGCAAACCAGATGAAAGCCCAGATATACGAGTATTAATTGAATTACAAACCTCCGCTCGATGTTTCGCCAGTTGCTCTGCAACCCTTAAGCTGCAACAAGACTTGTGTTTGGTGGAATGGTAATTCGCAGTTAGGTTGATATGCCATCTGATTGATTACTTTCAAACGCACATGCAGAGGGAGAGTGAGTGGCAGCATGGCATGAGCACTGCTTGCCACTTGAATTGAAAGCGAGTCTCGTTGTTTTTTTGTTGGAATTTATTGAAGCGCATTACAGACGAACCCGCTCTCTTCTTACCTCTTGCTTCTTAGCTCATTCCATTGACAGAGTGCCCTCCTTCCTATTCAGCCGTCTGCCCGCAATACCTCCCCCTATTCCAGCCCACGCATCGCCTTGCCTGACTGTCAATTGTTTTCTTGGCCTCTTGGCCGAACTGCTCTTCCACACTGCTTATTCTGCCTGTACAACCCTCGCCTTCTCGGCCTGTCACTCTCTTTCTAGTTCTATCTCCCTCTGTCAGCTGCAGCTGATTCAATTGAAAAATGCGAGCCATTTCGTATTGGGCTGTCGCTTTGTTTCTTTTTTTCTTTCCTTTTTTTTTTTTTTTGCTGTTTATTAGCTTTCTTGCTTGAGACTTTGGCTCGCTTTGCAACCCCTACTCATCACCCGCACGACACCCACCCCATCTCTCCTCTTCCCCGAGTCCCTCTTCGGTCAGCGCTGGAGAAGTGCTAAATGACTGGCTTCCACGTCTCGTCTCTGTCGATTTCGACGCTGACGTTGACGTCGAACAGTGTCGCCGAAGAGAAGCTGACCAAAATGCCGCCATTGTTTCTGTAAATGACTCATATATCCTCTCTCTCGCTCAGCCTGCCTGTCTCTTTCCCATAGGCAGATTGTTGTTGCTGTCTATACAGAAATTGTAGCGAAAAGCAGAAAAAACATAGACAAAAGGGCAAAAAAACGGATGAAACTACAGCTTGTTGAGTTTTGTTGTCTCTCAAATCATATGTGTGTGTAGCTGATAGCAGAGGGACGGACAAAACAAATAATACTTTCGGAAAGAATTTAAAATTAAAGAGATAAAAGAAACGAAAAATTATAATTGTGCATTGCGTTCCTCAGCTTCTTCGTCAACTGGCGATGTGATTTTTTTTCTGTTCTGGCGAAAGAGAACGAGTGGGAGAGTGAAATTTCGAACCGACCCATAACTTTCAATAATCATTTAAAAATTCATTTCCTTTCCACATCAGAACTGAACATAAACATACGGCATGAACGGTGTCTGTGCTGTGTATCTGTGTGCGTGTGCGTTAACCGGGCCAAAAGGCCGAAAGCAGAAATCATAAATAAATTCACAAGAAATACAACAGAAAGAATCATTAAATTATACAAAAAAAAATAGTGATAATAAAGAGCGACAAAAGTCAATTGTTAATTAATGAATAATAATGAAATTGAAATAGAGAAAAATCATTAAAGAGAGCAACAATAATAAAGAGAAAGTAACTCAACGGCGGAGAATATTAAAGCTAAGGTGAGTTTTGGAGCGGATTAAATGTGCCAGAGTTTAATTGGAATGAGTGGGAGAGATCGAGATGAAAGGACATTTGAGGTCAATCGTAAACAACATTTAAAGGAGATTAAATTTAAATGAAAATCAAATAAAATGTTCAAAGTTTAAACGACCGTGGGAGTTTTTCATTGAATACAACTTCTAGAGTTTCGTTAAATTTTTAAACAGAGATTTTGAACATTAAATCGGGCTACCACATCCGCAGGACGCTTTCTGTCGCACACTCTGTTGCCATTCCTCCCCTCGCCCTGTGAGAGTGAAACCGCTATCCTTCCCTCGGCCGCCGTTTTACCGTTTGTTGGGATAATCTGATTGAAGCATTAATTAAATGGCAGCGTGTGAGTGGTGGGGTGGCGGCAAAGAGAGCGTGTGTGTGGGTGTCTTTTTCTCTGTTATGTGCTGTGTGTGGTGGTGTGAGAGAGAGGGCATATTAGATTACGTGCAGACAAAGTTTTTAATATTATTTGCTGTCTAATGAAATCACTGCAACGCAATGGCATTAAAAAGCTTTTTTGTCCTAAGCTAAAATAGAGTTGGGCAACACTCGCTGTCAGAGAGGGGAGGGGGACAGATGACCACAGAACTATGCTGCTATTCATTTCCCCAATAGTGTCTAGACATTATCTAGATGTTGCCTAAATGAGGCTTTGTCCTTTGAATTTGGACTCCCTCTAAGCGTGGCACCTTCCATTAGCTGCCTTTAGGGAAAGGTGGGAATTATGGTCATCTACTGGTCGACTAAACCTGACTGGAAATTGCATGACGTTATCAACGTGATGTTTGTTGTAACTTCCAACAAAGGCCATAGCCAGAGGGGGGATTGCCTGGTTTGGGTATTGAATTCCATGCATCCAGCCACAAAATCCACCCACACTCCACAGAGAGTCAGAGCGAAATAGAGAGAGAGAGAGAGTCGCCCACAGAGAGAGAGGATGAGTTCAGTTCAGCTACTGCTCCTCCTCGTCCTTTCCCATAATACTCTGTATTTGTATTTGTATTCTACTTGCTCTGCTTTGCTTTGGCACTGCTGCTTCTGCTGCTGTTGCTGCTGCTGCACTCACCCACTCCATTCTCCTTCTCCTTGAACTGCGCTGCCTGGAGAGATTCCAGAACCGCCGTCGACTGCAGCTGCGAGTGTCGAGTGCCGAGTGGGGTTGGGGGACTGCGACTGCGACTGGGATATGGACAGGTTGCGCTCTGGGTTGCAAATGGCAAATACGTCAATGTTGTTGGTTTCTCCACCCCACACCCCATACTCACCCGCAGGCGATGCTGCTGCTGCATTTGTTAGTTGTGTGCTGTGCTGTGCGCTCTCTCAATTCTCCTCCAGCTCGCTCCCTTATGCCTGCTGCTTTTGCTGCTTGCGTACTCGTTCTCTCACTCTAATTTATGGGTCGTGCGCGCTCTCGTTCCACATTGAGCCTTTGCCTTTGCCTCCTGCAGTCACATCAGCCAGGGCGGCCGAGAGGGCGGGCTGAAATGAAAGGCAGAAACTACAGCAACACCGTTACATAAATACCAGCTACAAAAACAACTGCATTTCTCGTTGTTCTTGTAGTTGTTGCTGGTGCATAAATTCATTTGTTTGTCGCTCCTCATTCAGTTGTTGTTGTTGTTGGCATTACTCACTCTGCCGCTGCTCTGGGGCGCTGCCTGCTCTCTGTCACTGTCCTTTGCGTTGGCGTCGCTGTCGGCGCTGGCATCGGCATCGTCATCGCCAGGGGGGGCAGGGGGTATCGTGTACTAGTCCTCGTTCTTGTTGCTGCTGTTGTTATTGTTGTTGTTGGTGGTGGTTTGCCTTTCCTTTCCCCTTTCGTTGCCATTTTCAATTTTAGTTTTGCTGTTTCTCTTCTTCTTCTCCTGTGTCGGCTTCTCCTTCTTCTCCTGCTCATTCGTTAGTTGATTCGTTTTACTGCCACTCGCCGCACGTTTTCCCTCTGCTCTGTTTGGGCCACACTCCCACGCTGCTGTGTGTGTCCTTGCACGCTCGTTTCCTGTTCGGTTTGGCGCAAACTGCGCGACAATCCATGGAATGCCCTGAAGCGGAGTGGCGTCGGCGTTGGTGGTGGGCAGTGCCGGGTGGACGATGGAGTGACTCGGGAGTTATAGCGCTCCCCTCTAACCTCCCTTGAGGGGAGTACTCTTACACACGCCCCGTTTCGGTTCAGAGTTTACATTTTATGTGTGTCCCTTTTTTTTTTGTGGATTGCGCACACGACGGCCGTGGCAAGAGACGAGACCCAAGCAGAGTCGTCCACTTCCCCCTCTTCGTTACCCTGCTGTCTCTCGCACTCTCTCTCTCGCTGGTTAGTGCTTTCCTTCAAGATAATGTTGTACAGCAACAAGAAGGCGAAACAGGAAGAAGAAAGAACAACCTGCCATCTCGATCCCACAGCGTGTTCCGTCACAGCCGTCTCTTTGCTTCGATTGCATTTTCGTTAATTTCCTTTAGTTTGGAGTGAGCGAACTTATTTACCTGCCCTGCTGAGACGACTCGCTACCCGCAGGAATAAACACTTGGATTAACCAGTTTGATTAGGCTTCATACATATGTATGTATGTATGTATCAGTAGACACAAAGAGAGCTGGTATATCTCACCTTATGGAAATTCACACAGACACATTTTGGGTAGGTGTTAAGAGCAAGGAAATTGCCTTTACCGTTGCTGTTTGAGTGAGCAATATTGCTTCCTTGCCCGGAATTACCTTCACACCTGCGTCGGAATTGTGGATTATTTGGAATTATTTGGAAATGAAAATGCAATATTCACATTTATTCAACTAGAAGGTGTTACAATTCTTCATTTGAGATGTGATTAAACGAATAATTGAGAAATTCCTTTAGGTTAAAAGCCAATTACAAGCGCTTTAATTCAATTACTGAGAATTTAAAAAGTCAGGGGTTTTCTTGCCAAAGGCAGGCGGTCAATTTAAAGGAAATGTTGCCAGGAGAAAATAGAGTGATTGATTAAAGAATGAGCTAGCCTGCCGTACTTGTTGCTGCACTTAAACTGCAGACGAAAAAGGCAGCGCTGAAGGAACGTGGAGAGGGAGAGAGAGAGCCAGAGATCGAGCCGTCAGACGGATGACGCAGACTGTAAGCACTGTAACTTGTCTGCTCTGCATGTGCTCTCTGCGCGGTTGAGTCAATAACCTCGTCCCGTCCGTCGCGAGAAAAAGAAGTAAGCGAAGAAACTCTCCTCTCTTGCGTGCTTGCGCCGAACAAAACAAGAAGAGTCAACGTGAATAATGGACAGAGGCAAAAAGAGTGAACTCAAAAACGGCGGACGCGTTAAGGCCGCCAACAATCAAAAGCAACAGCAGCAACTGCCACAGACACATGAAGCGAAACGCATGGATGGCAACAGCAACAACAACGAAAAGAAGAACGGAAAGAAGGAATGGGAAATCATGGCCATACCTAAATCTAAATCCACAAGAATTCCAGGCAAAAGAATAACTGCATGAGTGTGTGTTTGTGTTTGTGTGCAGTAAGAGTCAAAGATGAGAGCGCGAGCGAGAGATCAAGGAAATTGGAATCGAAACGCGGCTTTTGGAAGAAGAAGGAGAACTTAAATTCGCCTTAGTAGCAGCAGCGCGTCTGTTCTGAGTGCACTTGACCCAGAGCAAAGGAAGAGAGAGAGGGAGAATTTATACAGAGTTTTTTTCGATGCGGGAAGGGAATCAATAGTGAATGAATATAATTGGACTTGTCGGTTTCGATGGGTAGTAGAGGAGGTTAACCACCCACTGTCGGACAATTGATTAGCTTATTGACCGATGTAGCACAGCAGAACACGAATAATCTTGAATAGAGCAAATCAAACGGAATATACCGAACAAAACAGTCGGCGGTGGCGCGGCGTCATTTGTTGTGTGTATAACATGAAAGGAACGTTGGCAACGGCGGGCAGTGGCGGCTGCGGCGGGGTATCACCAAGATATAACACAAAATCAAACATACATACAGCCAAGTAGATCCGACACACAAGCACACACGCAAACACACGACAGAAAGACAGACTGCCAATTGAGTTAGAGAGAGAAAAGATAATCAAGAGCAAACAAGAAAAGCAATAACAATGGACTTCCAACACCACCGTTCAGGAGGGATGGAGGGGATAGGGTGAGATGTGAGCTTTGCTAAAGAGTCATGGCAGGCAGCGGTTCGGTAGGGGGTATGGTATGTATTGTACAGCTATGACGCCAGCGACGGACAGCACACAATGAGCAGAATTTCACATTTGTACGCTGTCACTCACAAATATTGAAACGACTGCCGAAGCATGATAGAGAAGAAGGGATGGGAGTGGGGAGTGGTAGGTATCGAGTCATTTGGTATGAGCAGAATACATATGTACATACACACGAACATATCTAGCAAAAAAAAATATGCGCTGCTCGCACACCTTCATTCTTTGCGAGCCTGCGTTGGCGCTGCGTCGGCAGTGCTAAATGGATACCGTGTGCTGTGCGGGAGGTGACCGAGCACAGTATCTGCTTCACTCACTCCCCTCCCCCACCCACTCTGCGGTCACTGTGCGGTTGCGAGCGAGAATCAAACGAAGAAGAGTCAGCATTTAACCATTTAGCCAGTGTGCGAAATCCGACTCGTCTCGCCCTTCTCCGCCAGCAGACTTCTGCCGGCTGCATGATAAGAGAGCACATCTGTCGCTAGTCGATGCGTGACAAAAACACCAACAAAAAACAATGCGCAATAACGGTTATTAACGACCCTCCTCCCAGCCGAACGACAGACAGACGATACAGTGAGACGGACAGACGATACAGTGAGACAGACAGAGTGGCCCGGCCCCACCTTTATTGCTCTGCCTGACTAAACGTCGCCTCATTATAATGATTAATTCACAAATACAACAAAAAACCAAAGACATTTTCGATGCAAAAAAAACTGTAATTATCAACCACTGTGCGGTGTCCAGAAGCATTCATCTGTGTGCTGCCGCCGCGCTGCCTCACGCTCTCGCGCTCTGACTCGCTCTTGATCTCTCTCATGTTTCGTTTCGCCTGACGTTCACACTCTCGCCGCGAAAAGTCCAACACAGACACAGACGGGGTCGCGTCGCGTTGCTGTCGGCTTCTTGTAAATATATTTAGTTAATTCTACATTTCTTTTTATCAACGAAATGCAATGCCGAAGAATGTAAACAAAAACTATTTAATGCCGCATCCAGCAGATTCTTGTGAAGCAAGCAGAAAATATAAAAGTCTTCGGCAGCCAGTCAAATGTCTGTCTGTGTTCAGAAAACGGCGCAGTCGGCGCTTATGTATAACCGTAAAATGCGAAGACGGGAGAAAGGGAGAAAATAAAAACCTGTATCTCCGAAAATTTAATGAATGAAAGTGTAAAGTGCAACAACAACATAAACCGTCGATTAAAAAGTGCAAACTGCTACATACTTAATTTTTCTCTTCTCTTTGTGTATGCATCGTGTGTTCACAGTCGATTCATATGTATTTGTGTGAGTTGTGACTGTGTGTCTTATGATATGAAAAGTTAAACGTTTTCAGCCGTTTTTCATTTATCATTAAAATATTCGTAAATACATACAATTTTGTGCGTAAATTTGAATTCGCCTTGTAGTTTTGTTGGCGGCACGACCACGATTTCGCCGCTCTGCTGCTGAAATGCAGGTGTAGTGGTAAGCAGCTCTCTTTCGCGCTCTCTTTGCTCTAACGTTGGCTCTCTCTCCCGCATACAATTACAACAACATGAGGCGGCTTTTGCTTCCGTTTGCCTCAGTTTGGGTGCGCTTGTACATCTGTGTGAGTTCGTGTGTGCAAGTGTGTGTGCAAGTGTAGTTTTTTTAAGTTTTGTTTTGCTTTTCATGTTTCTGCCGTTTCCACTTTGTGCTCGTGGTTCGTCCAAGCGCACGGCATTGCCAACACAAAGTGTAGAGTAGCAACGAAGTAACAAAATCATTGAATGATGTGGTGTGGTGGGTGGAATATATGGATGGGAGGGGAAATTATGTTTATAAATGCCCTTTTTAATGAACAACTTTAATAAATGAATTTTATTATTATTTGCAGAATCGAACCGCATGTAGCGCACAATAACAACAGAGCCCAAAGCAAAGGGAATACAAATTTTAATACCATTGGATTTTGAACATGAACAAAAATGCCGGCGATGGCAGCGGCAACGACGGAAAAAACTCAAACAATCATGGCAAGGGCGGCGGGGGCTCCAACGCGGGTGGGGAGCCGGAGGCGGCAATCCACACGATCCCACCGGACTCCTAGATGCCGCCTCGCTATTTGGTGAGTCTTTAAATACATTTTTTAACCCTTTACCTGTTCATAATCAAATTTATCCCTTCTCTGCACTCACAGCTTACTGGGGCCGTGATCCCACTGGAGCTGCGGCTGCAGCTGCCTCCAATCCGCTGTTCAACTCACAATTCAATGCAGCCGCCGCTGCTGGCTTGGGCCTGCTACCGCAAACAGGTGGCGGCTCTGCCAACGATCGCTACTCGATGGCCGCTGCAGCGGCGGCAGCAGCGGGCGCCCATCATCATCAGAACACCATGGCAGTGGCTGCCTCGCAGGCCGCCAGTTTGGCAGGTCTGCATCCAGCAAGTGAGTAAAATGTCGGCATGCATCCGTATTTTGGTGGTCACCCAGCCACAAGCAGCAGAGGAGCAGCTCCCTGAGTTCTGCATGGAGGCAAACAGCAAATTCTCTCGTCCCACCGAGCGAGGCATTTGAAGGAAATCCTCCTAGAGCAAAATATTTGTCTAATCCTCCGTAATTCTGCAAATCTGCACTGTGCTCAATGCCATGGCCAGTGCGGCAGGCGGCCAGGGTTAGGCACAATAAATATAAATATCTGCGACACCTTTGCCCTGAATCACATTCGATTGCTAATTCCAATTTACTTTTCATTGCAGGCTGGTGGTCGATGGCACAGCTGGCAGCGCAGGACTACTTCAGTCGCCTGCAGGCGTCCGGCCTCTCACCATTCCCGCACCCAGACCTGGCGGCAGCCTTCGGGCCGGCAGCCATGGGCATGGGCGCCACAGGAGCAGGAGGCAATGGCGGCGGTGGCAATGGCAGCGTAATGGGTTCGGGTGCAGGCAGCGGATCAGCTGTCGGTGGCGGCAATGGCGGTGGCGGCGGATCGTCCAGCTCCTCGGGCAGCAAGTCCAACAAGTCGCGCAAGGAGAAGCGAGCGGCGCAGCAGCAGCAACAACAGCAGCAGCAGAGCCTGGCCAACAGCCTGAATGCGGCGGCGGCAGCGGCTGCAGCAGCTGCGGCCAACAATCCGGCGGCAGCCCTCGCCAGCATGCACGGATTCGGCGTGCCAGGATCGGTGGCTGTGAGCACGGGCAGCGGCTCGATTTCCACCAGCAGCGGAGGCGGTCACGGAGGATACAAGGTATGATTTTTCTTGGACATCTGTGAGACACATCCTCCATGTTGCCTGTAATCCTCCACTTGCAGAGCACTGCCAGTGCGTACGGGAAACCCTCGACGATGACGAGCAACAGCATGGCGAGCAATCCGAGCTCCGCCTACGATCCTGTGACCCTGCACAAGGAGCTGATGGCCATGCAGGCTGTGGCAGCTGCCGCCTCAGGATCGGGTGGCGGCTCGGGCAGCGGTTCGTCGAGCAAGAAGTCTGGCGGCGGCGGCGGCGGCGGCGGCGGCAGTTCCTCCTCAATGCACGGCCACGGACTGTCCGGCCTGGGCATGGGCGGCGGTGGCAACGGTGGCCTCATGTCCGGCAGCAAGGCATCGTCGACGAATGTCAGCTCCAGCAATGCATCGATGGGTGGCATGCACCCCAGCCTGGGCAGCTCCAATCCGCTCATGTCTCCGCATGGCATGGGCGGCGCCTCCTCGTCGTCTTCGGGGTCCGGCAAGGATCGCGATAAGAACAATCCCTCGCTGAATGCCCTCAACTCGTTGTCGCAATTCGGGGCCCTGGGCATGACGCCACAGCAGAGCATGCAGGCGGCAATGAATGCGTTTGCGGCCAGCACGGGTGTGGTGCCCAGTGCCACAGTCACATCATCGTCGTCGTCGCAGCATCACAACTCCTCCCAGCAGCAGCAGCAGCAGCAGTCGGGCATCAGTTCAACGGGTGGATCATCGGGCGGCAAGGGTGGAAATGGTGCAAAGGATTACATGAGTGCAGCAGCGGGAATGATGAGGTGAGTTTAGGTTCATCTTTGCCCTGAAATAATATTAATTCTCTTCTTTGTTGTGGGAACAGCGGCAGTGGCAGCAGCGAGCATCCCTCATTGCTGGGCGTTCGCCTGCCACCGGACACGGAGATTATCAAGTATACGTCATCGATTGTGGGCCCCAAAATACCTGGTACTACATCACGGGGTCGCAAGAAGACCATTTCAGAAACAGAACAACAAACCACACAACAACAGCAACAACAGAAACAACAACAACAACACCAAGCAGAACAACACCTACTCCAACAACAACTCCAACAGCAACAGCAAAAAGAGCTCGATAGCACCACAAATGCACTCTCCTCTCTGCTTGCATTTCCAGGTCTCAGTCCCGCTAAACGGGCTAGACTCGAAATGGAGTACGCGGCAATGGCAGCAGCCGCCCAGCAGCATCAACAGCAGCAGCAGCAGCAACAACAGCATCACCACCAGCAACAGCAGCAGCAGCAGCAGCAACAACAGCAACAGCAACAGCAGCAACATCACCAGCAGCAGCAACAGCAGGCGGCAGCAGCTGCAGTGGCAGCAGCCGGTGGACTTCATGGCATGCTTGGTGCCGCTGGCATGCCAATGGCCGGTCTGTCCGGCCTCACGGGCATGTCCAATCCGCTGGATCAGCTGAGTGTCACCAAGTCCAGCGCCTCGACGGTCACCAGCAATGCCAACTCTTCCGCATCCTCGATGGCTGGCGGCCACGGTCACGGCCATGGCCAGGGCTCATCCAGCGATCGGGTGGAGGTGATCAAGCTGCCGCCGACCATCACCTCGAACGGTGCCTACAATCTGTCCAGCAAGGGCAAGGAGGTGCACGATCTGACCAGCGATCATGCGCCCACCGGCTCGGGTGGCGTTAATCTCAGTTTGAAGTCGAGTTCGCAGCCCGCCGCTGCCTCTGCGGCCACTGGGGCCGTAGGCTCTGCCTCGAATCCCATCACCATCGATGATTTCGATGCGCCGCTCAATCTGTCCATGAAGCCCTCGGACAAGAGCAGCAGCAGCGCCACAGCGGCAGCGTCCACTTCCTCCAGCTCGGCGCTGGCCAACATGGCCAGTGAGTATCAGGCGGCTGCCCAGGGCGGCAACAGCGCCAACAGCCTGCAGAGTCTCAGTTCCATAACGGCAGCGCTCGGTGGCAGCAGCGGCGGTGGCATGCCGGGTGGCTCCATTTCGGGCAGTGGCGATACATCGCCGGCACCACAACTCGGCGGCAGTGGCTCGACTGGTGGGAATACCTCGGGTGGCGGAGGTGGCGGTGGCTCCTCCTCGTACAAGGAGGGGCGTCCGCGCAATCTAGGGCGCGGCGTGTCCAAGCCGAAAAAGAACACGGTGGCCTCCCTGCTGGCCCAGTCGCGGGCAGTGGGCCTCAAACCGATGCTGGCCACCCAACAGTTGCTGCAGCAAGGAGCAGATATTGTGAGTAACAACACTTGAAGGAAGGATCAGAACAGTCCTGAACAGTCTCTCTTTTGCAGGAAAAGATACGCCTGGCATTGAGCGAGGCGAATGCGCACATGGAAACATCAACGGACTCGGAGAGCATGGCTGCCGAGAGCGGTCTGTCGGAGTCGGAGAGCGAGGATGCCAATATACACAATGTGTCGGAGCTGCGAGTGCCCCTGGATATGGGCTGGAAGCGGGACACCGTCATCCGGGGCCTAACCAAGCTGGGACAGATCCGTGGCGAGGTCACCTACTATGCACCGGGCAGCGTGGCGCCGCTGAAGACCATTGGACAGGTTTTTGCTGTGAGTTTGTAGGGCGAACTTTTTCTCTCTTTTTTCGAACACAAATCAACTGCCACTCGACCCCATGCCTGCATCCTCTGGGAGCACATTACTGATCCTTTCCTTTGACAGATCCTGGAGCAGCAGCCATCGAATCTGACGCGTGAGAACTTTAGCTTCTCCGCGCGTGCCATTGTGGGCTCGTTTCTGCAGCCAGCACCGCCGCCATACGCCAACGATGGCGAGTACATACGCATGACGGACGAGGATGTGGCCAAGCGGCTGGAGGATCTAAAGGTCTTCACACGCCAGACCCTCAATGTGGAGCAGCGTATCGAGATTGCCAAGCAGCAGCAGGCGATGCGCGATGCCAAGAAGCTGCAGAAGGAGGAGCTGGCGCGCAACAAGGAGAAGGCGCGCCAGGAGAAGAACGCCAAGCTCGAGCAGCAGCGCAAGGAGAAGGAGCTGAAGAATCAGCAGGCCATCGAGGTGAGCATCTGGGTGTGGCCATTGATCTAGCTGGCATGCAATAATCCAAACTCCTTTTTCATAGGAGCGCAAGAAGCGGCAGGAGGAGCTCGATCGTCTCAAGCAGGAGGAGCTGCTCAAGAAGCAACAGGTCAGTGCCACAGCAGGCCCCAGCCACAGCCACAGGCACATTTTCTATAATTTATATTTCTGTTTTTTGTGCTAGGAGAAGGAGAAGCGTCGTCAGGAAGCGATCTTAGCCAAGGAACAGGTACAAAATGCATTCCCTTTTTCGTACTTTGTGGCACCTCCTTTACGTCCTTTTCCTCCCCTCTCCCCCTTGGGAGTTCCTTCATTTTGTGCTTCGTTTTTGTCAACCTTTGTGTTCTGTTTCTTGATGATTTTTATTAATTTATATATTTTCTCCTTGCCTCGCAGGAACTGCAAAAGCAAAAGGAACTGCTGCTGGCTGCTGAAATGGTAAGCGCATCCTGGCATCAAACGCTTCGCCAGCCAATAAACTTTTCTTCTTTTCTAAATAGGAACGCGAACGTCGACGGCAGCACATGAACCTCATACGAATGCTGGAGGTGCGTCGCAAGTTTGAGGAGCGGGAGAAGAAGAAACACCAACTGGTGCTGGATCGCCTGATATTGCGCGAGCGTCGCATGGCCGAACGGAAGCGTGACGCGGAGATACTGCAGCTAATACGTCGTCCCAACGAGGACTCGGAAATGCTGCAGGAGATGGCGGTGCCGGAGCTGGAGCGTATTGCCGGCAACCGATTGCCGGGCCAGGCGATGGCCGATCTGCTGATGGTCTTTGAGTTCTTGCACAACTTTGGCGAGACTTTGGGCTTCGACATGGAGTCGCTGCCATCGCTGCAGAATCTCCACGATGCGCTCATCAGCGACAGCAATGCGGATGCCGAGGAGGAGCTGCTGTCGGTGATGACGCACCTGCTGGTGTGTGCCATCGAGGATCCCGGTGTGCCCAATCCCGGCCGCCACACAACACTGCTGGGCCAGTCGCTGCGCAACGCGGACATCACCAACTCGAATGTGTCGGAGATTCTGCGCATCTATCTGTACGCCACGGCCACCGGCGAGGTGCGACAAATGCACGGCATCACCGTGGACAGAGAGCGGGAGCGACGGGTGCCCGACCACCATCAGGTGGACTCGGACACCACCACCCATTCGGCCAAGAATCAGGAGTACTACAAGCTGCTGCACGAGAACGACACCTGGAAGCTGTCGTACGCCCTCAAGGATCGCCCCTTTGTGGCCCTGAATCCGACGCGCAAGGCCCAGATGTTGGCCCACCTGTGCAACGATCTGCTGATGAACAAGGCGGTGCTGCGGCAGATTGACGGCAGCCTCGAGACCTGCGCCCAGATGCGCAAGGAGAAGTACATGACGGACATGAAGGTGCGCAAGTACAAGGCGCTGCACATGCGCAAGGCACGCATCGAGGCGTACGAGAAGGCGCAGGCGGAACGGGAGGCGGCCATGCATGCGCTCATGGCACAGCAGAAGCTGGACGCAGAGCGGCTGGCCCAGGCACAGGCAAAGCAGGCCGAAGCAGAGGCGGCAGCGGAGGCCATGCAGGCGGCAGCAGCAGCAGAGGGTGGCGACACGCCCAAGACAGCAGACAGCGAGGGCGGAGCACAACCTGCTGGCGAGACAAACAACGGGGAAGCCAGTAAGGAGCAGGAGGATGGCAAGGAAGTGGCACAGCCCATGGACGTGGATGGTGTGGATTGTTCGGCCAGCATTCGGGAAGAGGCCACCGTCGCCGCCACCGCCACAGCCGCTGCGCTCCACGTGGGCGTTGACTCCTCCTCGCTGGTGAGTCCCGCCAAGAGTTGCATCTCGTCTGTGGATTGTCTTACGCCCGGCAAGGACTTTGCCACACCCACACCGACGCAGGCGCAGACACCGACGCCCACCTATCAGCAGAATGGTTCGAGTACGCCCATAACGATTGCGGGAGTGACAGCCGGGACTGAAGGCGGCAACATGAGCGCCCTGATGCAGGCCAAAAAGAGCGGCGCCCGCAACTCCCTCAACGAGGATGGCCACAACGATGTGAGCATCATTGAGGACGATCTCTCCGACCTGGACTCGGAGATCACCAATGTGGAGGAGGACGAGGACAATCGCCTGAGTGCCGACGAGCTGCAAAAGAAGCTGGACAAGATCGTGCGCGCTTCCCTCAACTGCAAGGAGGCGCTGGAGAAGAGCACCAATCAGCTGCGTGCCGCCTGCTTTGGCCAGGATCGTTTCTGGCGACGCTACTGGAAGCTGCCCAAGGCCGGTGGCATCTTCATCGAGGCCTTGGAATCGGCCCAGAACGACATCTGTGACTATCACGAGGCACTGGAGAACATGGACGAGAAGCAGCTGCAGCAGAAGCAGAAACAGAGTGAGGATGTATCCAGAGACCAGGAGGCAGAGCCAGAGACTGAGGCAGCAGTGCAGGAGACGGCAACAGCGACGGAGACAGAGCCGGCGGCAGTGCAGCCCATGGAGGTGGATGAAACCCACACAGAGGTGGATCCAACTACAGCCACAGCAACACCGGCTGAGGGGCATGAGCCAGAACGGAAGCCACAGCAGGAGGATGCAGAGGATGGGGCGGAGGAGGACGATGATGATGAGGTCACCGAAGTGAACAAAATCGAACCGGAGATTGTGGATCTGGGCGATGATGACGATGAGGACGAGAACGATGCGGGTGCAGTGCCAACTCTGCCCAAGATCGAGCCGCCCAGACCCGAAATTAAGGTCAAGTCGGAAATGGAGCTAATGGGTCCGCCCACCACGATGATATCCACCAAAACGGACTTTGAGGCTGAGATCAAGATACCCTCGATGCCTGGCCACATGATTCCCACACTCAACAACAACAACATCAACAACAACAACGGCAACGGCAACAACAACAGCATTGGCAACGACAGCAGCAGCAACTGTGATAAGCTGGAGGGAGTGGGAGGCATGGGACTGGGCATGACACAGGCATATGGCCAGAATCTCATCACATCTTCGGCCATCAAAATGGAGGATCTGAAGAAGGAGACAGCCGACGATTGCATCATTGTGTCCACCACCAGCGAAGATGATACGCCCAAATGGTTCTCGATTGTGCAGCGCGAGGTGCCGCTGATCAGCGAACTGCCCGCGGACGAGGGCGGTCTGGTTGCCCAGGAACTGCAGTGGGGCTATGCGAACCAGAACTGCTACGCGCAGCTGCAGCTGCAGGGCCATCCGTGGGATCTGATCAACAATGTGCAGTACTACTCCATACCGATGGAGGAGTGCAAGGTGGATCCGAGTAAGCTGGCGCAGGAGTGCATCTTCTCGCTGAGCGGGCTGGACGAGCGGCAGATGCAGGCCAAGCTGGAGGAGTACGAGGCCAAGATTAAGTTCAAGTGCACAGTGCCAAAAAACGGTCTGGAGTCTCCTCATCGCCCCCTCGTGACGAACGATGATGAGGAGCAGGAGATCAAGTTGAAGCCGGATGCAGACAGCGATGGACACATGGATGTGGATGCGGATGCCGATGCCGATGCAGATGCTGAAGCAGATGCAGACCCAGATGCGGATGCCGAAACAGATGCTGATGCGGAGGCAGATGCCGACGTGGATGCTGATGCTGATGCGGAGAAGGAGCAAGCCGGCAAGGACAAGTTTTTTCGTTTGCGCACTGATGTCCCCCCGGACACGGGAGGGGGAGGAGGGGCCGTGGAGGACACAACAGATGCCCCAGAGCTGAAGCCGAAGATTGAGCTGCGTCTGGACGAGGCACTGTCACAGGCCTACTACCACAACATTGCCAACATGACGCTGAGCAGTGTCCAAACATACATACCCATCGACATACCCTTGCCCCTGTCCATGACGCCCGACGAGCACCGGCTCCTCGAGCAGGTCAAGCTCTCGGGCTTTCCCGACAAGGTGCACGGCGTTTATGTGCCGCGTCGCCAGCGCTACGGCTGGTGGCAGCTCGACGACGAGCAGAAGCTGCGCCAGTTCCTGAAGACGCTGAATCCGTCGGGACTGCGGGAGCGCGAACTGCAGGAGAACCTGACGCGCTTCCTCAGCCTGGAACAGCCGCTGGGCGTGAACTATCAGCTGCAGCCGCTGGAAGCCCACATGGTGGAGTACCTGCTGCCAGATGGGCCGCACGACTGGAACCCCAAGGTGGCCAAGCGAGTGGAATTGGCGCTGCTCGAACAGTTGGAGTCGCTGGAGGACAAGGTGGCCAGCGCCTCCATGCAGCTGAAGAACTGGCAGGTGCCCAACCGCGTCGAGAGCGAGCTGAGCCTGCCGGAGCCAGAGGAGGTCAGCGAGGAGGACTTTATCAGCATCATTCCCATGATCCGGGAACGCATTATCGATCTGGAGGCCAACATTGAGCGGCGCTACCTGAAGCCGCCGCTCGGCTCCCAGACGGGTGACGCCCACCTGGCCGTGATTGCCCAGAACCAGCACACCTCCACACAGACCCAGAACTCGGCATCCGCAGCGGCCTATCTACTCCAGATGCAGCAGCAGCAGCAGCAGCAGCAGCAACAGTTGGTCCAGCAGCAGCAACAACAGCAACAACAGCACCAGCAGCAGCAGCCGGGAGGAAACAGCCTCAATCCCTCATCCTTCAACGAGCGCACCATGGCCCTGGCAGCTGCCGCAGCGGCTGCAGCGCCCAGCTCCGGCAACGCTTCTGGCTGTCCGGGTGAATCCGGCAGCGTGGAGCCCGTCTCGGGCAATGTCTCGCCCGCCAGCAACTGTGACAGCGACAGGGACGAGAAGGTGGAGAATATACCCAAGGGCCTGGTACAATGGCGAGATGCAGTCGCTCGGTCCCACACCACGGCACAGCTGGCCATGGCCCTCTACGTGCTGGAGTCGTGTGTGGCGTGGGACAAGAGCATCATGAAAGCGGTAAGAGTAGAAGAAATGTACAACAATCCAATAACCCCTGGCACCAACTCTCCTGCACCATCGATTTCCTCTTCTGTGAACACTTGATTGAAGATCCCTCCCCCCTCCCATTCAGTGCTCTGCCTTCATGTTTTTGCTTGCACACTCGCTACAATGCTACACGCTACTCGCTACACTCACCCATACACTTACACATGCACATGCCACTAACTAAAAGCCAAACCATCGAGTGAGAGACGAGGAGAGCTCTCGTTTTTTTCAGTTTAGTTGCATCGTAGAATAGTTGGTAAATTTTATTTGCATTTCTTTGCTTTCCACTTCTGCATCCATTTCCAAAACACACATACCCCCTCCTAACAAACATCCCCACCCTGCCGATAGGGTAGGAGGAAATGCAAATGCCTGACAAAAATTTATGAAAATTAATTCGAAATTTGATTTGTTTGTTTCCTCTTCTAATTATATATTTATATATTTTTTCTTTCTTTCTTTCTTAACAAACTCTCTTGCTCTCTCGCTGAATGTTTGACTTGTTTGTTGTTTGTGGTGTTCTTCACATGGGTGTTCTATAAACAATTCAAAAAAAATACATACATTTATCATACATGCCACAAATCTAACGCTTTAACACACAACACATACACATACACTGCATCAAATGCATACACACACACACACTCACATACATTACATACATGAATGCTTTTGTTGCTCCGTTAACGTTTACCGTTTACTGCCTATCCGTATTACCATTTTTCCCCCGTACTCCCCGTTCACACTGTTGTTAAAAACAAAACAAAAAATTCCACCGAACAAATAAATATTTCCCCATCCCTGGACTGACTCGAACCGCAACCACAACCAACTGGAACCACAACCAACTTGAACCACAACCAACTGCACCTTCAACTGCAACCCCAACGAACATCAAACTCATTTTGATTGCGCACAAAAGTATGCAACAAGAAGCAAGTCGAGCAAGAAGAGCAGCGCCAACAAGCAGCCAACACCCAACACAAACTACAAGAAGCAGCAGAAGAAGAGCAAGAAGAAGAAACAATCCACGCCACAGAAAGCAAATAAAAAGGAAGCACTGCCACCACCGCCGACACCCCCAAAGCAACAACATAAACAGCAAAAGGAACAACTACAGCAGCAGCCGCTGAGCATTAAAATCAATCTTAAAGCCTTGGCCAAGGCAGCGCAAAACGGACAAGACAGCAACACACAATCCCCCAGCGACGACGACGACTCCCACACGGACAATGACTCGGCAACCCTCCCAACCCCGACAAAGACAACAACAACAAAACGCAAACGTCGACGCTCGGCCACAACCACAAACTCTAGCAAATATTCGAATTCCTTCCAGAATTGCCAGTTCTGCACCTCGGGCGAGAACGAGGACAAGCTGCTCCTGTGCGATGGCTGCGACAAGGGCTACCACACGTATTGCTTCAAGCCCAAAATGGACAACATACCCGATGGCGACTGGTGAGTACAAATCCACGATCTGCGATCACTTCCACTATGCCCCCCATGTCCATTTCCATGTCCATAACCAACTCGACTTCACCCAAACACACACGCACACACACACACATAAAACATCATCCATGGATGCCCTTCGTGTCCTTCTTGTGGCGTTATTTGTTGAACGTTTGTGTGATCGTTGATCGTTAACCCTTCAGACACTGTTGTTGTGCGGCACTGTTGCTCCTCCCGCTCCTCCTACACCTTCTTCCTGGAGTTAAAAGAATCCCCCGAGTAATCCTTCCAAACCTCTTCTTCCAGGTACTGCTACGAGTGCGTCAACAAAGCCACCAATGAGCGCAAATGCATCGTTTGCGGCGGCCATCGTCCCTCGCCGGTGGGCAAGATGATCTACTGCGATCTGTGTCCGCGCGCCTATCACGCCGACTGCTACATCCCACCGCTGCTGAAGGTGCCGCGCGGCAAGTGGTACTGCCACGGCTGCATTGCACGCGCACCGCCGCCCAAGAAGCGCAGTGGCGGCAGCAGCAGCAGCAAGTCGCGTCGCGATCGCGATGCCAGCACGGCGGCCAAGCGGCGCAACGACAAGCCGCTGCCGGGGCCAGGCGGAGCCGCCAGCATGGAGCATTTGCCCCAAATGGGCGGCGGGGACTCGCAGCAGCTGCAACAGTCGCTGAATTCGTCACACGACGAGTCCATGACATCACTGCCGCCGCCTTTGAGGTGAGTTCTCAATGAGAAGCAGCCCAGAAATCACACCAGAAACTAATGCTCTCCTTTGTTCGACTTGTTTTTTATAGTCCGGCGCATTCGGTTGCCTCGGCCACGTTCGAGGATCAGCAGCACACAAACTCCATCGACAGCAGCCGCTTCCAGGCGCATCTAGGCAACAACAACAACGGTGCCGTGCCACTGCCCGAGGATGTGGCTCTTGTTGCGACCGGCTTCCCGGTCTATCCGCCACCCAGCGCCTTTGCCGCTGGTCTGGTGAGTCCCGCAGGAGCCACAGTTCTGCCCGTACTTCCCCATGCACCGATGCAGTTCGGCAACGTGGCCATGTCGCCGCGAGCTGTGACACCCACGCGAACACCAACGCCGACCCCAGCGCCGACTCCACCACCACCGGGGCCGCTGCATCCGCCTGTGCCCACAGCGACAACACCGCTGCTCATGCAGGCCTCGCCGACAGCGCTAAACGCCATCTGCCAGTCGCCGCCGCAGCAGCAACACCAGCAGCAGCAGCCGATGACCATGCCTTCGCCGCGTGCCTGCACACCCACACCACCCGCAGTGGGTGTGGGCTCGGGAGTAACGCAAATGTCACCGCCGCCCATCAACATACACGCCATACAGGAGGCCAAGGAGAAGCTAAAGCAGGAGAAGAAGGAGAAGCATGCGACCAAGAAGCTCATGAAGGAGTTGGCCGTCTGCAAGACCCTCCTGGCCGAAATGGAGGTGAGAATTTCACACGGGACTGATGCCCCTTTGGCGTAACTAATTCTGTATCTATTTTGGGTTCTGTTCTTGGCAGCTTCACGAGGATTCGTGGCCGTTTCTGTTGCCGGTAAACACCAAACAGTTTCCCACATATCGCAAGATAATCAAATCGCCCATGGACCTCTCCACCATTAAGAAGAAACTTCATGATTTGAGGTAGAGTATAGCCGCCGATCACTTGACTCCATGTATTAATTGCCCTTGGTTTCTCCTGGTTTATATAGCTACAAGGGACGTGAGGACTTTTGCGTGGATGTGCGGCAGATCTTTGACAATTGTGAAATGTTCAATGAGGATGACTCGCCCGTGGGCAAGGCGGGGCATGGCATGCGCAAGTTCTTCGAGTCTCGCTGGACAGAGTTGACCGAGAAGCACTCCTGATCGTATCCACAGCTTCAGCTAGCCAGCGGCAGCTCTACACCGGATCCCATAGAAGTAGTGATAGCAGCGGTGGAACCAACCGCTGAAGCAGCACAATTTCGGACAAGAGATTAGCATTACGCGTAGAGAGGAGTAGAAGCAGCAGAAGGAATACAATTGTATATAGATAGAGGGGATAGCGATTCGGGTTTAGTCGTAGTCTACAAGCAGAAACACACACACACACACAAAAGCATTAATATATATATTTATATATAGTACGAGTAGATATTAAATATTCTATATATAACCCACGTGAGCCCCACGTCCTACATTGTTCGACGAGGCCTTTGCAAGAGGTCCTCCCATGTAGCCAGCAAGAACAAGCGCGCACCCAGCAGCGTGCCAGCAGTGAAGCAGTATAAACCATAACTATTAGCCAACATAATCGAGCAGCTCCTAACTATAGTTAGACGTTTAAGAAGCCATCCACAGTACAGCACAGACGACTCTGACGAAAATAAGAAACGTACAAAAACTGTGTCGCCCTCCCAATAAATCCTCCTCCTTCCCACAATCCCAAAATCAATCAATCGAGCCGACATTCGAACAGTATTTTGTGCACAAAGCTCTGCGCCTCGGCTTTGTTTTACACATTTCTAAAAACGTAATAATACAAGAAAGTATCATTTAAATTGTAATTTTAAACACTTAATTTAAATTTAAAATGCTAATTGTAATGTAATTGTTTGTGTTTACAATTTAAAGCATCATCAACGAAGCGCTCATTTAAGTTTTAACGTGTATTACTGTACTTATAGCCACTCCGACAATTGTATTTAAACATATACATACATAAATACATACATACATATATACATATATATATATAATTAGCATTAACAATTAACTGGCGCAAGAGCGGACTCAAATATACTCAAAGGGATGCTCGCTCCACGAACGTCACAGAGATCGTTCGGACGATCCATCGATAGAGCGAGTTGTAAATGTGAAACGAAGGGCAGACCTACAATTAAATTTAATTAAATGTATTAAATTATTTACTCTGTGTACATTTCTCCACAATGTAGTTGGCATTTTTAATCGCAACTTTTGGCAAATCGCAAAGGAATATTTGAAATTCAAAATACAAAATACAAAACTAAAGTTAAATATTAATCAAGTCGATGAATGAATGAATGGATGGAGGCAGTGAGAGAGGCCCCTTGCTGGACATATCCTAGCGGGATGTAAGCGCAACTCCAGATGCGAAAAACGAGAATTAGAAGGGTAGAATCAGAGGCGAGTTTTAGCTGTAGATAGTCCCATGCCCCCCAAAAAATGATATATGATCCGCACGAGCCTAGCATATAGTCCCAGCCGTTGTTGGGGTCGCATTATGTGAATTATGAATGTTAAATATACATTTTACATATGTGTATATGTTTATGTAGTATTATGTACACACCGAAAATACAACAGACAAAAGTTAGCAAAAGTTCAATCCTATTTACACGAATAACAAAACATTTTTTGAATAAATCAAACTCATTTGCAGTGCAGCACAATAATTGAATGAAATTGAACAAAACGAAGGAGCTGGAGTGGAGTGGAGTGGATATTTTAAATGGATTAAATACGAAGACGAGTATTGGGTGTGAAAAGATAGACAGTTTTGCCGCTTTAACAATAAACCGAACCGAAACCGAACCCATAGCAGACATACCAGACAGTAAACCTCAACAATAACTACCTAAAAGATACAACAGACAGATGAATATAGCCATTATAGACTTGTGTAAAGTTCGATATGAAATGAGACAGGAGTCAGGCAGCAATTGCAATGAGTTGCTTGTGTAAATAGACAGCGAAGCGAACCCCAACCAATGCATGTACATAAGTCTAAGCATTATGCATATTTATATTAAAGTCCAATCCAGATGCAGAAGGCCGACCTGGATTCCTGCATGTTATTGGCACTTCCCCAGGCGATATATTGAAAGGGTCGTGGAGGCTTGCCCCTGGCAATATCTATTTGTATTCCGATTTGTATTTAATTGTGTGTTTATGGTGATACATATAGAAATATATATATATATATATTTTAAAATTATACATGAAACAAATATCCCTAATCCATGCATACATGTGAACGTAATTACTCATTAACAGAAAAGGAAATATTAAACGATAACTAAGCAAACTCCAAGCATGTACGATTGTGAGAGCATAACACACACACACACACAAACTCACACACACAAGCGCACACGAAATCAACAAGCAACATTAAAGTAAACAACAAACAAAAGAAAACAAAATTTACAAAAATTAAATAATGGCGGGGCATCATTTTCGACTTTCGTGCACAAGGAAATAAAAAGCAAACAAAAAACAGAACAAAATAAAAGTACAGTAAAGCATATAAAAAAATACAATTATCTGTGTGTGTTTCGCATTTTTATGGAGTTGTTCCTGAGGGAACGATCGGATGGCAATTAACTCATTTCTGGGCTGATGCATCTGCATCTGCATCTGCATCTCGTGCCAAGCTGCCTGCCTGCCTGCCTGCCTGACACGCTTCATCTTTCCACTTGGATCGACAGATGAGTGAGCGGATCCGACTGAGACTGAGAGCCAGCCTGAGACCGCAAGCTTGAGCTTGGCCATTGGCCTCACCATTTACCGTTGGCCCGTTGCAATTGGCCCATGCAATGCTCCGTTGGCTGTGCCACCATGTGACAGGCCATAATCAAAACGAAAGCAGGGGCTTTGGGGTTTTGAAAGCGCATCAAAAGCCCAACCGCAACTGTCGAATGGGCGGAGATGGAGATCTCTCATCCGGTCAGGGTTTCGGCCTCTTCTGGCTATTCCCTCAACCAAATCAAGTCTTCAAATCATTTAATTATGCATAAATAAATCCAAGTTCTATAAATCTTTGCGCTATAAATCTCTCCCTTTTGTTATTTTGCGCAAATTTTGAATTGCTGACAGATTGGCATCCCTGTTTTTACGTAGGTGCGATATGGTTTCGGGGAATGAACATAAAAGTCGAATCTCGTGTGTGGGAACCGTCGCCGAAGGTGTTAATATTTGAGAAGCTCTTTGGGAGCGCGTAATCCCCCAGGCATCACTGTTGGACCCAAAAAGACCGACGAACTGCGTACCACAAAAGATCATTCGATTTTCTTACCCTCTCCAGAGTTTACCCTGCAGTCCCTGGCCCATTGCAACGTTCTGAAGCATTGACAGTTTGAAACTCGAAACGCTTTAAAAATCGCTGATTTATGTAATTATTCGCGGCGACAAGAATTTCGTGCAGCAGAGCCCAGAGGCGAACACAAAGGGCAGAGAGAGGGAGCCACGACACAGAGATTGGGCCGCAGTCAGCCTCAGTTCGAGCTCGAGCTCGAGCTCCAGCTCCCGCCACATTATCAAAACATCATGGAAGATGACCAAATTAACTGGGCTTCGGTCCCAGACGACAGACTTCGACGTGAGCGTGGACCTGGGCCACAGCTACAGCTCCAGCTGCGATGGCGACTAGTTAGCGGGGCTACCTGGCAGGGCCCACTGCCTGTCCCTTGGACGATCGTTGGCTGCTGCTGCTGCTGCTGCTAAAGGCAATAAAATTGACTCCATCGAAATTAAGAACCGAACGAAATTGTATTGAAAACTCTTTAGTGGAACTGCAGGGGAACTTGGGGCTGAGGCCAACTAATTTAGTGCCCTGCAACGAAACGAGTTTGCTGCTGCTGTCTCGCGTCTTCTATGTACATATGCATGTATATCCAATTCACAATATACATATATATATATATACATATGCATAAATGCATATGAGAGCAGCAGCAGCTAGCAGACAGCCGTTCGTTAAGTTCGTTGCCCAAAATGGAGATTTGTACGAGACTTGCAGCCAGTCGTGGCGAGAGAGAGAGTCTTGATTGGGACATTAATTAAGACACAAATTGCTTTACCCAAAAGCGATGCAATATCACCCAGCCAGCCATAAGTGGCGGATGCATGTACAAAATATACCACTATATTTCATGAATATTCCATGGCAACTACTGACAGCTCAATGAGGGAAGAACCTTAAAATGGTAGCCCAAGAGAGCGTTAAAAAAGAAACTTTAACTAAGCGGGAGAAATAAATAAACTAAGTGGAAATCAACTGAAAATAAAGAGAAGTTCTTGGAGTACAACCAAGTTGGCAATTAACAATTTTAAAGGCTTTCAGCTAGAGTTTTATTTGCACTTCTGTTGGCAAAATATTTCTATTTAGATTCTGTTCTCATGGTGGAACAAAACGAAGACTTTGTACACACTGCAGTTGGATCTTTGGGTTGGCTGTGGAGAGATCTTTGCGACTTCGTAATGGCAAGGCATTTGGGGATAAAAATAATAATAATTCTTCATTTCTTCTGTAGGTATTCTGGCATCATGGAGCATCAACGTTTACGCCTAACTTTACTTTAGCTTCTAATCAAATTCTAAGCTAAGCTTCTGTTCTACTCCTAATTTATTTTGTATATGCAAACTTAAGAATGTCCCGAATAAAAGTTGCCCTTTTACATTGCTCTCCCCCCCAACAATTGCTCTGCCAGCTATGTTTCAGCAAGAGAGAAAGAGAAGCCAACAGCAGACAGCAGCAGGCAGAGTTCGGCTCAGCGAGGAGCAGGGTTCGGATCGACGACGACGACGACGACAATGATGCTGAGGCTGAGGCTGAGGCTGATGATGCCATCTGTGTCGGGCAGCCTGACATGGCAGTTGCTTGTCCCGCCTCGTCCTCCGCCCAACGTGCTCTCTCTCTCTCAGTCACTCTCTCTCTATTATCGCTACGTCTCGATCGTCTTGGACTTGCACTTGGAGTCGGACTTGGACCTGGGTCTGTGTGCCTGTGGCTCTGGACAACGACATCATATTGGTGACACATGAACACGATTGTGAGCTACCAGCCAGAAGTCAGTCTATAAAGTTGGTAAACAGTTGCTGCCCGCTGTTGCTGTTGTTGCTGTTGTTGCTGTTGCTGTTTGTTTGTTGTCTGGCTGAACAACGTGCAACATTTGCATTTTTTTAATTTGCTACAACTGCAGAGAGCAGGGAGGGAGCCAGGGAGCAGCCAGGGAGCAGCCAGCAGTGCCTGCTGCCATGGAGTGTGATGCGAGCGCAACTCCATCTTGGTATCCTCCATTTCCATTCCCATTTCCATTACCATCTTGGCGTGCGTTTGGGTTGAGTAAGGTTCGTGCCATCTATGGCTCGGGGCGTTGTTGTGGTTTTTGCCTGCTTTATCGGGAAATGAAAACATCAGACCATGGCCCCAAAAAGGAGAGCCAATGCCAGATGGCGGGCACACAGGGTCACACACACAGGGTAAAGGATACGGCAGCTCCCCCCCCCACTCATCAAGGCAAATTGGTTGTGGGATTGGGCTTTAATGGCCCGGCTAATGGCTAATCATGATTTCCGTTCGCACTATTCAAGCTCCTCCGCACATCGCACACACAAATCATGGCTGGTGTCGGAGACTCTCAATCTTTCATCTCCATCTTTCAGCGTTGTCCATCGGCAATCTCGGACTTGGGCGTTGGCGGCTTTTACTCGTTTCATGTGTAATTGTCTTTGTAATTCTAGAGAAATTGCAGCCAGCCTCGGACTTGATTTATGCGTAGGGGCAGCAAAAGGAAATGGCAACTCCAAAGCAAAGCGATAGAAGAAACAAAGAGAGGGAGAGGGAGCGAGGGGGGCATAGTTTTTAATTAAAAATATTTTATGCTCGATTTCTGACGAAGCTGCATTAGTCGCCATCTGCCGCTCTCTCTCTCTCTCTCTCTCTCTTTTTGTGTGTGTGTGTGTCGGCCATATTGTCGGCCATTAAGACAATTCTACACATTTCCCACACCACACTCAAGCAGGGCCCGGCTCAACCATCTCTCCATCTCCATCTCCATCTCGACCACAGACCCACTCCAAGTCCCAGTCCACAGCGAGAGCTCAGTGCCCAGTTCGAGTCCAATCCAGTTGGCCGACACCCATTAGTGCTCAACATGGAAGCTTCGGCGCTCATTCGATTTTAATTGCCACCTTTGGCCGTGTGCAGCCCTTTTCGTGGGATTCTTTTTTGGTTTTTGGTTTTGGTTTTAACGTTTCTCGTTTCTCGTTATTCGTTATTCGCTTCTCGCATTTTGGTCATTAGCGCCCAGCTCTTTGCGTGTAAAATGGCAGCTCATTGCGGTTGTCCACTCCACACTCCCGGAGCACTGCCCGGGCAACCTTTCGCCTCGTTCGCCTACAAAGTTGTCGACATATTGAGGTTGATTCGTTTGCTTTTGGTTTGTAACTAATCCGTGAGTGGTGGAGTGGAGCCTCACATGTGCAAAGTCATCAACAGGCTGGCAGGCAATCGCTGTTCCAGCCCTGATAATGATGATATATGGCACACACACACACCCCACACACACACACACACACACGCACCAGCTAATGGAAATTATTTAAAATGCTTCCACAGAATTTCTCAAATATTTCCTCCGATGATTGCCTTATAAGCAGTTATGACTGCAACTTATTGGCCCGTCCCCGGACTGCTCCTTCCTTTCGCTTCGATTATTATTTATTTGGCCAGCTGGGGCAGGAAATTGTCGTAATTGCTGCAAAATTTCGTAGTTCTTTCGTAATTAGGGACTGCTTTTGCGGTAATGATTTTTGGTCGTCTCCTTGTGTGGCATGCCCCGCCGCAATCAATGAATAATTGATTCAATTTGGCTCCAAGTTATTCCCGGTAATCGGTATGAAATAATTGCACAGAATTATGGGGAGGCTCCTGCTGGCAGAAAGAACCTTTTGAAATGTCAAAGAATGGAGGATTTTTGTAGCTTTTTTGGGCAGAAATAAATCTATAAAAATTAACTAAAAATTCCCCAAGTTCCCTTAATAAATAGGGGTTTAAATTGCTAATAATTTTAGTCAGAGCATTACTCAGTTGAACTATGAAGGATTAACGGCCGCTTTTGGCCATAAATAATTTATTCTCGCATGAACACAAATTGTTGCACCCTCATTTCATTGCATTTTAGCATTATTTGCCTCCCCCATGGGAATGAATAGGTTTCTCCAATGGATTTTCTGTGGGTTTTCATTCATTAACTGACAATTTCCGGCACTGGCAGCGGCAGCGGCACTCGACAAACGCTAAATGCCTGTGAGACTCGAGACCCGAGACTCGAGATGCAGAAATGCCATTGTTCCAGCAACTAAAACGCCAACCAACCAAGTAACTAACTAGCTGACTAACTAACTAACTAAGTGGCTAACTAACAAGCAGCTAAGCACAATTAAATACTCGCGAGCAGCGATAAATAAATATTTGTTTTTCTCAGCCAGCGGGCATCAAAAGTGTTGAGAGCACGCAATAATTAAGCTGAAATGTGGCAGATAATAGACGAAGGGGAAGGGGAAGGGGTTCGTGGCATGTGTGCCAGATACAGATACAACTTTAGCCACAGCTCTAGCTTCGGCTTCGGCTTTGGCTGAATGGCAATTAATTAACGCTGAGACGCTGGAAATACAATTGCAAAATCCGCAGCCAAACACTCGACAATTCCCACTCGGACTCGCACTTGGACTCGCACTCGCACTCGCACTCGATTGTTAATTGTAATTGGCTTTAATGAGCCAAGACTTGGCCAAGATGGATGCCAGCTTGGATGACAGAGTTTCGATTTTCGATGTTGATTTGCTGCCATTTTGAGTGACGCTGAATGGTTTTTAGCGCAATTGTTTTAATTAGTCGCGGGATTGGGAGCTCACACTCCCACTGCCAGTCTCTGTGGATAAAGTCGCTAATGGGCTACAACTTTATTGGTCAGCCTCAGCCTCAGCCACAGCAGGAGGTTTCAGTTTCAGTTCCAGTTTCAGTTCCAGTATCTCCCCCATCGCTCGCTGGCTTCCTTCGATTCGTTTCAATTCGGTTTTTAATGATGATGGCAACTCCAATTGTGTCCTCGTCCATGTCCATCTGTGTGCGTTTAATTAACTTAATGAACCGCAATGAGAGACCGCCATGCTGCTTACTCACACTTGACCAGTCGTCAGTCAGCAGTCAGCAGTCCCCCAGTCGCCCTCCCAGCCGGAGTTATGGTATCTCTATTGCTACAGTCCCAGTCCAGTCAACGAGTATCTGTATCTGTATCTTGTACTCTTGCTATTGAGACAATCAACTGCTGCCACATTTGTGCTCTCCACTGATTGGCAGCGACTCTTAGGCCGACAATTTACACTCTGATTTCGAACCCCTCCAACCGCGCTGCTCAATCTGCGGGTTCATTAACAAATATTACTCTCAATATTGTTTCATCATTTTCAATTTGTTCTGCTGCCGCTGCTTGTTTCAACTTTTGAGTTCGTTCTTGGGGGAGTAACCCAAGGGAGAGTGGCAGCGAATGCGGGCCTAACCGAGTTCATTTATAATTATGGATTATTGGGACCAATTCAGAGCATCGCTGGAGGAAATTGTAGTGGAACTACAGCTGGAATTATGGCATGTAAACGCATGTACATAGAGCCCATGAGCAGCCTTTAATGTTTGCCTTTTGTGGGTAAATAATTCCCAAAATCATTGCAGCATCTATTAGCATTTATCTTTGGCATTCAGCAAACATTTCTACACGAAAGTTTCAAGTTTGTTGCCTTGGATTTGTGCGTGGGTTGCCGGGATTCTCCTCTCCATTCTCCTCTCAATTTCATGGCGGATTCCCAGAGTCTAATTGAGTATTTCTAACCATTTTTGGCGTATCCAATTATATTTCGCATATGATCCCCGCCACAGCTCCTCCATGGCCAGCACAAAAGTAAGTTATTTCCTGGCGCTGGCTGGCTGGCTGGCTGGCTGGCTGAGCCTTGTGCCCGTCCCGTTCCCATTTGCGGAATCGAAAATGCTTGCGGTCAGAACGTGAGACAGGGGAGAACGTGAATGGGCGGAGAGTTGGCCAAAGAGTCGAAAGATGAGAGGCGAGATCCAGCTACGTAGATGGTTCTACAGCTGCAGTCGAAGCTCCAGCTCGAGGTCCAACCACAGACAAAAGGAGAGAGAGAGACTCGCTTTAAATGGCATGGCCATGGTCTTCTTTGGTCCTAAGTAAGTTATAAATAATAACTGGCATGTTGTAAATCAAAATTATCAGTTTGCGTTTGGCTTTGCCCTTCTCCTTGCTCCAGCTCCAGCTGCAGCTCCTTCCTGCTGCCTATTCTCCTGCGAGTCTGCGCCTCGGCCAAAATGGCAGACAAGCAAATTATGGCAATGGCCAGAGACTCGCACTTGGGGCTGTCTCTGTCCATTGTGATTACACGTCTGCCTGCCTGCCGGCCTGGCGATCGCTGAGCCTGGACGCGACTGTAATTATGCGGAATCACCTTCCTCCAGTGCGCGCTGATTGCCTCGTGGATCGTGGATCTGCGGAGTAGCTGCAGAGGGTGAAACTGTTTTAGGGGCTGGTCGAGCGTTTAACTGGCTGGCATTTCCCTTTGCTTATGTAAAAGTGGCTCCCTGGGCAGGGGGACCCAGTATGAGCTCATCCTGTGATCCAGTGAGTCAGTGGAAAATGTCAACAGTCTGCACTCCCCACTCCGCTGCGTGGTCTTGTTGCCATGTTCATTGGCAATTGAGCCATGTTCGATTAATCTCTTTGATTTATGCTCACGTGAGCCGCCATAAGACCGGCCAAATGCCGAACATTAACAAATGTCGCCTGTCTGCGCCCTGCTTCAGCCCCGACCGCCACACACCGCCATATTTTGCCCATAAAGCCATGTGTTATGCGACTTTAATTGGCGTTTATTGTGAGAGACGAGACGCCTGGCTGCGAGCAAGCAGGCGAACCAGGCCAAAGCCAAAGCCAGAGCCAGGCCCCTGAGTCAACGCAGGAGGCAGGAGGCAGCCAGCGGGCAGGCAGGAGGACCAGGAGCTGTGGCTGTTGCTGGATCTGTAGCTGTTTCCAGTACGTGCAGTAGGACTCTCCTTGGGACAAATGTGTGCGGCACTCGGTGCCTCTCCTCCTGCATCCATTTGCCTTTGCCTCGTAGCTGTTATGGAATTATGAAGCCATAAATATGAAATTCAGCACATTTATTAGCGTTGTCAAATGTCGTGGCCCAAAGTTGTTGTCGCCGTTGTAGCTGTGGCTAATGGCCTGCGCCTGGGCCTGGGCTAGAGAGAAACCAAAGCTAACTTTGCTCTCAGATCTGCCTTGAATCTCCCTCGCTGTCCCAGGTTTAGCTTTGACTTTTGGCCAACTTGCTGCCTTGGAGTCAATAGTTTTTGGCTTGTTTCTCGGCTTGTTTAAACATTAGTTGCCTGTTTGCTGGCTGCTGCTGCTGTGGAGTCTCCCCGTTTGCTGTTGCTGTTGCTGTTTCTGTTTCGTTTTCGGCACTTTTCTGACACCCAAATTTATTGCCCGTAATTTGTGTGGAGCTGTGAAAAATCATTCTGGGAGGCATCCATTTGGATTTCAGGGATTTGCGTTAATCAGAGGAAACCTTCGGCCTGCAAGCCGCACCATTTTGTTGATTTTTCCATGCAAGCCAAAAGGTTAATAAGAAAAAAAAGTAACCCAAAATCAGCTTGGGGTGGGGTAAAGGAGGGTTAGCGGAGGGTAGGGGGAACGCTTGTTATTAAGAAATGAAATTTTGTTGCTTTATTAGGCTTTTTTTCATTATCATGTTGCCTCTCCCCACTCCCCTCCAGCACTCCCCTCTTTTCGCTTGCAATTTCAACTTTAGCTCTGCCTTTTTTCAACATTTTTGTTTTGTTTTTTGTTTTGTTTTTTTTATGGCGAGTGAGTTACGCCCACTTTTGGTCTTTTCGACTGGTGTGCAATGCTTTTGATTGCCTTCGGACACGAGATGCCCGCGAGAAAATTGCTCAAGTGAACAGAAAAATTAAGCAGTCGGCGGGGAGAGGCAAAAATTGATTGGAAAACATGCACAAAGTTTTATAGCTTCAATCGGGCAGCGGGTAGAGCATCTAAGCTGCAGCTTAGACTCTGATGAAAGCTTTCCCAATCGGATGTGACTGTTTCCTGGAACAAATTCTTCCCACGCTGCGTGTGGGCAAACTTCAGAGGCGGCGGCGGCGGTGGCTTAGATCCCCTGGAACGTTGCCCATAAATAAGGCTCACAGGATAACTATGCAACGTTGACAAAAGGCTGAGCCAATGCTCGGGCGCAATTTGTGAGTTGACAAAATAACTCGGGCAGGACGGGGCAGTGCAGGGCCGAGCCTTTGATATTTAGCCGCAACCTGCCATTGACCTGCGAACCCTCAGCCGCTGTCTGTCTGTCTGTTTGTGTCTTGTGTGTAAATATTTGGACAGATATCCTGGCTGCAAGGATCGCCTTGACTTTGGCTGCTAAACCGATTTGTAAGGAGATCAGTGTGGCTGCCTGCTGACTGCTGACTCCTATGGACAATTGGCGCTTTGGGTGGGCCGCGGCTGCTCGGGTCTAATCAGGCAGAGTTGCAACTATGTTGGCACTTGTAAAACGCTAAAGGCCAGAGCCCGGCTAGGCCTCCACATGGCAGCAGCCAAGTTAACAAGTTGCTTGGCATCTTGTCTTGCCCCACAGCCAGCCAGGCAGCCATAATAAAATAATTGTCATCAATTGTCGGCGGACAATGCCACTCGACTGTCAATATTGACAGCTCATCAAGGGGGACCGTTGGTGGCCGTAGTGGGTTACATGATCATCGCACATGCGCATAATCATTCATAATTACACTGGTTGCCGATGGAGTGGCCGATGGAGTGGCCGATGGAGTGGCCGCTCTCTGCCGCCTCTCATAACACTGACACTGATGGGCGTCCCTATATGGAGTTTTGTTTTGCTGCTTGTATCTGGGGATGTTAGATCACTTCTCTGGCTACTGGCTACTGGCTGCTGGTTTCCTTCTCTGTTCTCTGCCTCTGCTGGGAGTCTTCTTTGTCCATTTGTCGCATGCCGCGCATCTTTGGCTTAATCGCTGATCTCTCCCCAGCGGAAAGCCAAGAACTCGCCAGGAACTCGGTCACTGCGCAGTTATGATAATGCTCGAAGAGCAGCCACAATTTATGAATCAACTCAGAGCGATAGAACGATTCCCGGTAGCATGAGGGCTGAGCCAACCCTTGGGTAGGGCTGCAAATATATTCACTGGCATGTCCTTCAATTAAACTTCAATTCAATAAAGCTCTTCGCAGTGTTCTCCTTACGAGCAATATGGTGGGAATTACGAGCACACTCCAAACAGGGTAGAAACAACCCTTGTGCGGCTGGGCCTCCCTCTTCAACTGCTCTCTCGCTCTCTCTCCGTCTCTCTCTGTCTCTCTCTGTCTCTGTCTGTCGCTTTTGGGTGGTTGTCTAAACGTTTCTAATTTGCTGATGGTACACAGGGGAGTGCCAACAGATCTCCCATTCCGCCCGCTGCCCAACATCTTCACGGCGAAGGGATGACCAACCCCTCGTTGTGTGTGCTTTTGCCTCGAACCGTGGACCCTCCTGCTTGCCTTTCCATCTGCTTTCCTTTGCCCTTCTTTGCTGTGCCTTAGAGCTGATGGAATAATAAAACCGCGCGTGTTTTTACTACAAATTGACGCTGCCACAGAGATCAAATGGCACGCTACAACCACCACCCACCACCCACCACCCCCAGTCCTGCCCCGAGAGTGCTCCACGTGTAGATTGAATTGAATTGCTGGAGGGATTTTATGGCACGTTGCGGAAATCGTTTTATTATCCTGTTGTCAGGCAGAGACTCCGGCAAAGTGCGTGGGCGGAGCAAGAACCCAAATGGAGCTGGGTCCGTGTCCGGGGCAATTTATTATCTGACGCCAGCATGTGTAAATAAACTCGGTCTGGCACAACCCCAACCCCACCCAGCACTCGACCCACTCGACAATTGCGTGAAAATGTCACGGCTGTGCCACGTAACGAGCTGCACAAGATCCAGCGAGGACGATAAGGCCGTAATCAAATTATGCACAGGACAGGGCTGTGGCTGTGGCTGTGTCTGCCTTTCGCCCAGTGGGGGGGAGAGCGAACTCGGGTTGATTTTAAGTTAATTAAAAATCATGACAAAAACAACGCCCTCGCCACAGAACGACCGAAATCCCCTTCGAGCCCGGCAGAAGGTTGTTCGGATTTGTTCCTGGCTTTGGTTCTGTTTGCCTTGGGATCTGCCTGTGGGGTGTTGGGATTGGGTGATGAGCGTGTAAGTGCACAGATTGAATTAATTATGGGTTCCCGCTCTGAGCTGGGGGGTGCACTCAGCAGTGCCTATTAGCTGCCAAAAGGGAAGTGGCCATAATGGAGGGAACTCTGCCTCTCCCTCTCGCTCCCTCTCTCTGTGTGTGTTCTTCTGTGACCCTAATCAAGTGTCGTAAAAGCTGTGTTGCCTTCGTACTTTTAATTACAGCCCCGCTTGAGGCTGCTCTACTCCCCCCTGTTATTAGGCCTACAAATAATTAGCCAAAGGAAACCCCCAAAAAATGGTTGCTTCGGTCTCTCCCTGGTGCTTGCCGGTTCCCGTTCTTCCCCTGCATAAAAATGAGATTTTAATTAATTCAGTTATTAGTTTAAATATATGTTAGTGCCGTGTGTGTGGGTGGAAAGTTTTTTGGTTCTTTTAGCTGGAAAAACTATGAGTACGAGTTTCTATATTAAACAATCATCCACCAGCCCACAGCCACCATCCACCATCATCATCATCATCATCATCAAGCGTGGGCTGCACTCAATTGAGAAGCGGAAAATTAAAACTTGAATTTGTTTTAGTTTTTTTGAGTTTAGGAAGTGGAAAGATACGATCAAAACATTTGCCTAATTTGTGGCTGGGTTCATTTTAAACTGCAAATTAATGGAAATTGTTCTGTTGTTTTCCACTGACCACTGGAATTGTTATTATTATTTGTTGGCTGTTTGTTAATGCTGGAAAAATGTTACTTAAGTGCATAATTAGTGTGGAGAACCCTTTTGAAAATTATCTTTAATATTTCAGCTTGTGCTTTGCCCCCCCTCTAGCTTTAGTGGCTGCAACAGCTGCCAGGTTTCCATTCAATTAGAAAATGGAGAAGCAAATAGGCGTGCCCGAACCCACTTCCCTTCCGCCTACCGCTGTCAGGTCTCCATGCTGTGAGGCGGCAGGCAGGAAGCGGAAAAGCCGAAGGTTAAGTTGAGAGTTTAAACTTTTCAAACTGTTGGCCAAGTGCACGCCCACAGGGCTGCCTGTGGCTGGCATTAAATCGAATGAAGCCGCACTTCGAGGCACGCAATGCGTGAAATATGCAGCAAAAATCAATGGGGAGTGGGGAGTGGGGCATGGGCAGGGCAAAACTCTTTTTCAGTTATATTTCCATTAGCGACTTTTAATGCGGGGTTGCTCGAGGCTTGCACCTGGGAAGCGGACAAGCTGGAACTCCGTCTAATTATTTCTGTCACCTCCTGCCGCTGCTGCTGCTCCTTGGCTGCCGCTGCCGCTGCCGCCGCTGCTGCATTTCGAGGTAATTAAAATGGGACCAGGCAGAATTATGAACTGTAGCTACGAGCTCCTCGGGGGTCGCTAATCAACATGGCCGTCGGCCACACGAAACGGAAGCGCATGGCAGCATTTAGCGAATGCCAACACCAACACCAACACACACGCCACTTACAGCTGTGTGTGTGTGTGTGCGTGCACTTGGGGGTTGTTGAGGGTTAACCAGGCAGGCAGAGGCCTATGGCAACCACTGAGGCCATACAGTTAGCGTTAATTACGGCCAACAGGGCAGTGCGGAGAGGGGCCAAGGGGAACTGCCATGAGAGTATTAATTATTCCTGGAGTCCCACCCTCGCTCCCTACAGCTAATGAAACTTTGAAGCCAACGAATGGGAGGGAATCAATCAAAAGAGAAAGAAAAACTATTGTTGGAAAACCTCTTGAAAGGAGGGGAAAGCACACATCAATTAGTCATCGATGAGGCTCCATATTTAGTTGTTAATTATGGCAGATATAACTTTAAGGATTCTTCATGGAATTATTGGCCACAATCTTTGATTTATCTGCTGCAACTCTTGGCAAATGATTTCTAAACATATTCCCCCAAGGAGTATTCTCAATTCTTGAACCAAGAAGTATTTTTCCTCAATTTAATAACCCCCAAAATACCTTTGATTAACTTTGTTTGCGTGCCTTGCAAATGGATTTGTTGGCGGTTCTAATTTTCGTGTCTGGTAATTTGTGCACGTGAACCACACCGCTGTGGATTGTGGGTTGTGGGCTGTGGGTTGTGTGTGGGTCGGCAACTAATTACTAATTGGCTGTAATTTTGGGTTAATTAGTCTGGTTCTGCACGCTGTTAATTATGGCCTATCGCTGGGCTTCATCTATCGGCTGGTTAACATTTACAACTTTATCATAATGCGGCCATAAAATGCAAACAGAATCTGATTGGAAACTCGAAACGTGAAACGCGAAACGGCGAAACGGTGAAACGGCCAAGCCGCAATCGAAACGAGTTTCTGCCCCGAGGGAAGGCAAAGCTCTGCGGTGTGGCACTTCATTAGGTGGAGGGTAGAGGGGCAGGATAGGGGCACATAGAACCCAGCGATACATTAGCATTAAAAGCCACTTAAGAGGCGACAGGAGCAGGAGCAGGAGCAGACCCATTCTACTTTGCTCTTCCTTGCAAGACGGCGACGTAATTATAATACGCCATTAGGCCTCTCTCTCTCTCTCTCTCTCCCTCTCTCCCTCCCACTCCACCCCTTACTCCAGTAGAACCAAAGAGCGGCCCAGTCTGTGGCGATCCAAATGAGGCAAAAAATTAAATAATTTAATCTTGTTATTGCTGGAAAATCAAGTTGTTGACTTAAAAATCAACTCGCGTGAAGATCGTGCAGCTTGCCGCAGAACCGGTCCCAAGAAGGATCCACACACACACACACGCACACGCACACCACACATGCAGAAATATATGTATATGTGGTGGAGTGGCAAAAGCTACCCAGTGGAGACCCACACAGTCGCAGCTCTTATGACTTCATAATCTTAATTAACGTTTTCGCGTTTTGCTTGCTGCACACGCGCACCTCCTCTCCGGAGGATCCACAGATGCAGCCAGCGAGATTCGGCTCCCATGGCCACTGGCAGAGGCAGAGGCAGGTCCCAGTTCCCAGTCTCCAGTCTCCAGCCTGCCGCTTCCCAATCAAGTGAAGTTGTAGCTCGAATAAGAAATACAAAAAAAAGAACGTGTTCGGTTCGGTTCTGTTCGGTTTGGATTTGGTTTTGGTTTTGTTTCGGTGGGGTGTTTGGTGTTTTTGGTGCTTAATAAATGCAAGAGGCAGGTAGAAGTCGAGGATCCCCCATGCATTCCCCCGCCCCGCTGTACCATTCCACTGCAGAGCCCAAACCCTGTTCAACCAGTTCTGAGCCAGAGAGAGAGAGAGAGAGAGGGAGTGAGGGAGTGAGGGTCGACCCTTATGTATCTGCCGTTTGCTTTTGGTTTTACTTAATGATGCCAGGAATTCAGCATGGCCGAAACCCCAACTAACGATCGTTTCCAGAGCAAAGGGGAGAGAGGCCATTCCGCTCCTTGGAGCTCTTCTTCGCTGGAAATGTTTTTGCAATAAAGATATTTGCCAAAAGAATTTCTGCTCTTTGCTCATTTCGCGAAATGGAGCAATTTGCGCCGCGCGAAAGAAACTTTGCCCAAAGACTGGAGGGATGGAGGGAGGGAGGGAGGAGTGTGGTGGTGGTGCAGCAGCAGCAGCAGCTGGAAATGTTATTGAAAAACATTTATCATGTCCTGTCAATGGGCATGTAACCGATACTTAACCACAAATGTTGCCACATCCTCATAAATCCACTTAACGCAGACAAAAGAGAGCGAGGGAGAGCGCGAGGGAGAGAGTGGGAAGGGGCAGATGTACAAAATGGCTGCAGCGGCATCTGTGTGTGGCAAGTGCAGAGCCAGGGATGTGCGCACAGGATGTGTGTGTGAGAGAGAGAGAGGAAGAGGGGAGATACTCTCCTTAGCCGATTTACACGCTGTGCTAACGAGGGGTTGAGCAGCGTCCACGGGCGGGGGCAGCTTATGGCTTAGGGCTTAGAGCTCATCCGGAGGGTTGCCCGACAGACGACAGTTGTTGGAATGCTGGTGGAATGCTGGCCACAGCATCCTCATCCTCATCCTCATCCGTGTAACAACTGACAATGACATGTAAGTGGCTGTTTGTGGTTTGAATTTGTTCAACAACCTCCCACCCCACCCCGCCGCACTCACTCCCCCTCTCCCCGGCATGCGTGTGTGTTTGCTGTCTGTCTGCCATTCGATTGCTCTTAATGTGCTCTTCTTTCTCCCTTTTCCTAGAACTCTCTGCACCAGAACTCGGTGGTGAAAGTGCAGCAGCAGCAGCTGGTTGAGCGGGCAAGTGGCGCTGTCGAATCTAATTGCTTATGAATACCTCGAGCCAGAGGAAGCGACACAAGAATTTAGCACACCCAACAATGATCAGCATGAGGATGAAGATGGGATGCTGGCAGGCCAGAGCAAGCGGCAACTGGGTCAGAGCAGAACTTTCCAAACAGCAAATCAACGCTTCAATGAATGAAGCTTGCGAGTATTTATGGCCACCAAAAGAGCTTCAATTTCATTTAAGTTTTGCACTAGAAATCAATGAAATATTAAGTGTAAAAACACATATAAAAATGGTCTTTGGATGCTTCGGTTATATAGCCAAAAAGTAGCACAAATCTGCCCCCAACCCCCGAAAAACAATGTAAAACGTTGATCGTTTTCTGATTAATCGATAACTAATGATACAAAAGTTTGACTGCCAGCTGAAGCTTCAGCTGGGGCACGATTTGCTTGTGGATTGATTGAAAAATTGTGAGCATTTGACACGCCGTTTTGTGGCATATTCAAAGAGATAAGGTCAAAAATCAACAATCATCAGCGACGCCCGCTCGGGGCGAGCCCCACAGACGCGTGACAGGAGGCGGACGCCAAAAAAAAGAGAAAAAAACGAAAACAAAATGTGTAAAAAACTCGAAACTGAAAAGGAGACACCTCCAGGCACGTTTTGCATTTGAAATCAGCGCAGACAAACGGGGGGAGAAACGCTGACAGGCAAATGGCATGCAAAAAAATACAGAGAGGGAGAGGGAGAGAGCGGGGAAGAGAGACAATCTTTTGTGGCAGCAGATTACATTAATGCGACGATTACAAGCAGCAGGAACAGCGTGCCAGGGGCATAATAAATGGCTGAATGCTGGAAAATACGCTTTTCAATTTTCGCAGAAGGAGCTGGAGTCAGGGAGAGACACAAGCCATGCACTCTGAGCTGTGGGATCTGTTCATATTGATTGTTTGGCGAGGAGGAACTATGAGATTATTAGCACTTGGCTGCAGCTGCCGCTGGCTAGAAGCGACTCCCAGGCTATGGCTACACATAGGGGCTGATTGGAACGCCTCTCAAGCACACACACAAACACACACAAACCCACAATGATGAACGGACATTGAGTATTGCGTGTTATACGTCCATTTTCGATATTTTGCTGCTTCATCATCGCATCCTCATCTCAGCCATCTCAGCCATCTCCCATCCCACATGTAATCTGTGGCTCTGTCCCCCTGCCTCTACGCTGACTGGCTGACTGGCTGATGATACGTAAGTAAGTATAGGGTTTTACATCCCATCCCTCGGCTACACGCCGGCAGCGCAGCCATCAGCCATTCGAATGCTGGCGGCATCATCAACAACCGACAACCGACAACCGACACCGACGGAAGGAGGCAGTCTGGCGGCAGTCGGGCAGCATTCGGGTACAATTTATGACCCGCTGGGCATTAGGAGAACATCGATTTAGTTTTTCCCTCCCCAACCCCTACCCCTACCCTTACCCACACCCTATTCAGTGGCCGCTCCGTAACATTATCAATTTCAATTTCAGTTTTTTGTGTGTGTTTGCTGTTTGATTTGGGCGCCCTAATGTGTTTTCCCAATTGTGTGAGAGTCGATCTGTTTCTGTTTCTGTTTCTGTTCGGCATCCAATATGTTGTAATTTGTTTGCTGCATCATTTGGCTGAAAGGCAGCCAGCAGAGTGCCGAAAATGGAGGCGCCAACACACATTTGCCCATAAAGGACCTGAAGGATGTAAAAGTCCAGCATGCGATTGCATTTACGACTCTGTCCCGGCTGATGGCAAATTATTCCTTTTTTATTGTTGGCCCCCCAAACGCCACTTTGCGTAGTTATCAGTTCACCTGAGGAGGAGCTCGATGGAGGCTGCCTTTGGCATCAAATATTTGCCTAATGGAGTGCCACAGTGGGTGAGCTCAAGCCGGTGAGCAGCAAAAAGTAAGCTAAGGAATGGGCCTAGAAATGGCAGCCGGGGAGTGTTGGGGGAGGGACTTCGTAGAGCTTAGAGGAGTCTTCAGTTTGGTTTTACATTTGACAGTTGCACATTTCTACTCCACTTGTACTGCATTGACTCTGGTTTTGCTTGCTCTAAAAATGTATCCCAGACATTCCATTGGCAGAACTTTATTGATGTACAACCAGCACCCGCTTGTGTGTGGTTTATGGAGTCGCAGACCTTACTTATCGAGGCCATATACTCGGGCCGTATAATTTGTGCACCAAGTTTGGCGCATTCAGCCCATTGTTCCCACTGCCCGAGTGCCTGAATGCCATCTCCTACCTGCTCCGACTACCATCTGCCCGCCTCTCTCTCTCTCTCTCTCTCTCTCTGTTGGCCATTTGCGGAGTCTGTGGCCTGACTTAGAAGTTCGATTCGATTTCAGAGTCGCTTGCATATTCATAAACTTGTGTGCTCCCTGCCCCTCCAGCTATCTGCCTCAGCCTGCTGTGCCTTCTCTTTCCCCTTTTTATGGACTGTTTTCGTTTTTGGAGCTTTGCGGCGGGGGCTGGAGAGACGTCTCTATAGCAGACAGAGTGTGGTGCAGTGTACAAAATTAGGATCATCAACCGGCATATGGTCAGACGCCATATTTGAACAGATCGGGTCTCCAGTTGGATCTGTCTCTCGTCTGTCTGTTGGCTGGCGCCGTCCTCGATGCCGGGGCTCCGCCACTTAATTGCCAGCCTAAAGGCCGAGGGGTGGCTGCGGGGCAGCGGGGCAACGTACCTCTAATTTGTTATTGTCCCAATATCAACAACAAATCAATCAATCGATCATTTACAAAACGTTCAACGATCAAATTTGATCGGTTTTTGCTTCGTTTGCGTTCGCTCATAAATTATCAATTTCTATCCACAATTTTATGTATGTAAATGTATGTACATAAATACATACATACATACATCGCTGTTCGCTGTTACGTTTTATGCTCTTACTTTTGTGTTATTATTATTATTTATGTTTTATGTTGATGCCACAGCAGCGGGCCCAGGGCCCAGAGGCCCAACTCCATTTTGATCAACAATTTCATTTCAATATGGCTGTCGTCGATTTTTGTGGCCCCCGCGCGCTTCCCCTCTCCACCCTGCTGGAGCGAGCGCAGCTGCTGAAGCTCTTCGCTTCGCTTCGATTTCTTTTTCCTCTTTGGCCAGCGAAGTATTTTTGTTTTAAGCCCAAACAAAAATCACGTTGTGCTCATAAAATATTGTTGACAAGTTTCTTTCTCGGTGTTCGGGCCTTTGTATTGAAATGAGCTTTTGATTTTATGCCCAAGAGTGGAAGAGGGAGGCAGGGAGGAGCCGCAGAATCTGCTGTTAACTGTTACCAATTGCGCATTAAATTTTATAATATAACCGTCGCTGCCTCTCCCTCTCCCCCTGCTGCTGCACTTCTCGTACGTTTTCTGTGGCTCTCCGATTCAGATTCAGATGCTGTCTGGGGATCGGTTTCGGTTTCGGTTTCGCTTTTTATTAAATGAGCAGAAACAAAAGCAATCAATGCCACAGCTCCCCAAGAGGCAGAAGCAACGTTTATAGCGCCGAATCGTAAAATTAGTGAACATGTTAATGGTTGATTGGGCGCCATAAATCTTCCATCTGATGCGCAACGGACATGCCATATGCTTATCAGATAAACAGACTCCAAAGTCAGAGAGTGCTCCCCCGATGTTCGGGCTGCGCTTTGATCGGTAGAATATGAGTGGCCATAAAGTGGATTGGTTTGTGTTGAAAACATCATAAATTGAATTGAATTCTAATGGCAGGCCAAACGGTCCACCGTGGGAGCCCAAAACCAAAGCTCCATTTACGACCAAAGTGTCCACGAGCAGCTGAAGCTGGGCTAATGACAGGACAGCCAACAGCTGCAACGAAAGGAAAACTAAACCAATAATAAACAAAGACTGCAGGAGCAGCAGGAGCAGGAACACACTCCTATGGCAAAGGGAAAAGGGGAAAAAGGAAGCCAAACAGCACGCGCACAAAGTTTTTTCTATAAAGGAAGAAAATTAACTTTTGTGTCGAGGATACAACGGATGGAAGCCAAAGCAATAGACAAATGTCTATGCCAGCCGAGCAGAGGGACGGGGACTGGGGCTGGACAGAGAAAAAGTCAACAGCAAATGGCAATAAAAGTACAGGCAGGGGAAGGGCAGAGGCAGAACACGAGCTGACACAATGGACATGAGCAGGAGCAGGCGCTGTGGCAGGAGCTGTGGCAGTGGCAGTCACAGGATGAGGTAATAAAACCAAAATCAGGATAATGGCGGTCCAAAGGCAGCCGCCAAATGCCGCTTGATGTCAGCAAATTAAATAAATCCCCAGAGCAGCGGCAGATGTCACCGAGGGAAAGGGACTCTGGCCTCAACGGAGCAGAAGAAATCTGGCCACAAATGACATTTTGAGGCTATAAAAATCAATTACATAATGAATGGCAGAGGCAAAGGCAGAGGCAGAGGCAGGGGCAGCCTCAGCCATGACTGACACAAAACCGCTAAGCAGATTTGCCTTTTGGGCCCAAAGCAGCAGTAGCCAAAAAGGATCGGCCCAACAAAGGAGCAGCCAAAACCCTCCGACTTGACTTCTGTGCGGTTGGCAAAACAGAGGCCACAACAAAGGGCCAAAACAAGAGAGTCTGCAGTGTGCATCCTGTTGCCAAAAACTGCACACAAAGCGGGAAGGACGCAGAGGGAAGGGGCCGGCACAGGATGCACACAGCGGGGACACAGCACGGCGTTGTCCTGTGGCCAGCGACCAATTTCATTAAGCAAAACGATCGGCAAAAAGCAAACAAAAAACTGACACCAAAAAGCGGGAAGGCAAGGGAAAGGGCAGGGCCTAAGGGATTCATGGAGCTGCAAGAATATTCAAGAAAATATCTGAGGATATATAGAAAGTATTTAATATGGAAAGAAGTGCCTCAAGTGACGCTCATGGCGGTGTAATTCCTCCGCCTGGCATCTGCTAAGTAACTCCTTAAACCCTCTGCCAGAAAGTGTTTCTGCCGCTTGACACTTGCCAAAATAAACAAAAAACTTAACCGCGAACTGCTGGCACAAAAAGTAGAACCCAGCTTTACATTTTTTGTTGCTTCTTTGCTTTTTTGCTGCTTGTTTTTTAGCTGTAAGCTCATTTGGCAAATTGAGTTTTTCTACGCAAAATATAACACACGAAGGACTTCGAAAAAAGGAAACAACCGCGTGGATTGCGTGACTCAAATGTTTTCATCATTTTGGCTAAAAATATAATTTAGTCCGTAATGGGCTTCGGGTATAAATTATATTGCCAGAAACAGCCGTAATGGCCGCAGAAACAATGGCGATAACTCCACTGTTCAGTTCTGCTCCCTGGGTAATGCACTGCCCAAAAAAAGGAAGGAAAATAATGGAAAAGATTTCCATTCCACCCTGAAGGAACCCCTTGAGGGGGAGCAGAGAGTGTGTCACTTGGTGTGTGGGTGGGCTTGTCTGGGGTGTTGCCAACAGTCATGAAAAACTGAAATGTCAGAAATTGTGACAGCTAAATGATTGTTGGGCCAATAAGGATTACAAACCTCGAGGGCAGCAGCGGAACAGAACTGACAAGTAATTTGTTGCAACCATATCGAAGAGGGGCTGTGCGGGTGGAGTGTAGCTAAATGATTATTTAATACAATATTCCAGAATAAATGCGAGTAATTGAAGGCTCGTTTGTGTGGCAGTTGCTGGACAGTCTATGAAGATTTAATCAAAACTTGGGAACTTGATTGCGAAAATTGTACAAATTAAATATTTTAGACTCCTGTAAACTCTCATTTGAAGTTGATGAATTATTGTCTGAGCACAGCCCTTGGAAGCACTTCAACATGCCCCAACAACCCTTTCAGAACTGAAGTGTTTCGCTTATTAAATCGCTGCCAGATCTGGGCAAAACCTGAACCCTTTTTGTTTGGGCTGCTTAGCGTTTTGCATGAGTCAAAATATTTACTTCATAAATGTCGGTCTGCTGCGCCACATGATAAAAGGTGCGAAAAGCAATCATTAAGTGGGGAGATGAGCTCCAACCGATCCGATCCCAAGCGATCCCTTATGAGATTTGAGATTTGAGAGATGAGAGACGCAAGCTCTTGGCGGTTGTTAGCATCATTAAAATGCTTTAATTAATTTTTGTTTTGTTTGCTCTTTGGACAGTGTTTGGACAGCAGGCAGCACTGCTCATCCTTTGGGGTTTTGGGCTTTTTGGGTGGTCTTCTCGTCTCTCGAGGCGGCGCCTGTGAACTTGAGACTGTAAGTGGGATCTGGACAGCGGTTGCGCCGACACCAATGCCGACACCCATGGCTAATTGATCAACGCACAGCGGGTCGTTGCCTGATTTGGGTATGGGCTGTGGGCAATGGGCAATGGGCTCTGGGCTCTGGGTATGGCCAACAAATTGGCCAAATTAATTTCATTTTCGCTGTGGCCCCTCCCTCCGCTCTCCTCTCTCACTGTGTGTCTCTGTTGTGACTGGCGGCAACGCGTGCGCCGCCAGTTGGGCATCCAAGAAAGTAGGGAAATTAATTAAAATAACAATTTACGCCAGAAACATGTAAATTTCCAGCTAAATGGAGATCGGAGCAGCTTCGCTCTTCGTTTGTATTTATTTCTCTCTTCGTTTTATAATTTTTGTTGCGAGTTTTACGAACTGTCAGCCATGTCAGTCATAAAATGGTAGTTTATGCTTTGGGTTTATGTTTATGTGCACCTTCATTTCCATTTCCCCTTTCCCCTCGCAACGTCCATGCCCAGCCAAGACCATGGCCAGCCATTAGTTGAGCGTCAGCTGTGGGTCCGCCATTGGGTCATTGATAAGCATCGTTGTCGATCCGTTGTCGGTCTCTCAGGGCATCCAATAAAATGTCACGATGCAGGCCGATAAGCACCTGTTAGCTAGCTGCTCCCCCACACACGCACCTGTACTTAGAGAGAGAGCGGGAGAGAGAGAGAGAGAGAGAGGAGAGGTTGCTCTTCGGTGTTCCGCTTCCACACACAGCCACAGATGCCGCGTGTGTGTGTGTGTGTGTGTGTGCGTGTGTGTGTGCATATAAAACGCACTATTTTATACACAGTTTGCCCATAAATTCACTCTCTCTCTCCTTCCTTTTCTTCTCTCCGCTGCGTCTTCGCTTTGTGGTTAGTTTTATTATCCTATTTAAGCCACATTAAAATCCACGGGGTGCGCGACATTTGACAAAAAACAATTTATTGGACATTTATGTTCGCCGACAGTTGCAGTCTCACAGTGGAAACAAAGTCGCAGTGGAAAGGATCGGCCCGAGAGTGGGAGTGGGGAGACACACTAGCGGGGGGTACGGCAGGCACTGTGGGACAGGCCCCAAAGGAGGCCTCAAGGAATCCCAAATGGGAGCGGCGGCACCAAATGGAGAAACTCGTCTGGGGCGCGAGGCGGAGTGCTGTGATTCAGGCATTTATTATTAGAGTTTAATGCGGGGGGAACTGGGAGGGGCTTATGGGCGTGTTTGCCGAGTGGGCCAAGGCCAGAAGATGGAAAGAATATTTTTAGATCAGCAGAAAATGAATTAAAATTGTGTAAAAATGATGTGGAATAATTCCTTTTACAGAGAATTTTCTACGCGGAATTGTATTTGTGGTAGCTGCTAAACCAACTTTATTTGTTTCTTTTTCCACTCTCTCACAAGGCAAACATTTGCCATAAATATCCAACCCTACCCTCACCCCCAGCTACCCGCCAAATCCTTTCTCACCCACTCGAGACGCGTTCGTCACAGTCACTTATCGCCCGCACGGCCTGCACTTTGCCCGGGAATCATGCAATGGGTTGGCGGATGCCAGTAACCAGCAACCAGAAACCACAAGCATGACGAGTGCCGCACTCCACCGCAGAGGCCATGGCCATGGCCCTTGGTGGCCATTTTGTTTGGTGCTTAAAGCAAATACAACAAAATTTCTAATTGCCACCCTTAGATGATGCTTGGGGGTTGAAATGGAAATTGAAATTCATGGAGGAAGGTACTTTATGTAGTAGCTTCCCTGCCTGGCTATGATTATGATTATGATTATGTCATTTGATATACACACACAAACACACACACAAACACACACACAAACACACACACACCGGAAGCAGGAAGCAGGAACAACTCGCTGCCTGTACCCTTTGTCCCCTTTTGAATGGCTTTTGGTAGCTGGAACATAATTTAGTTTTCTGTTTTGGGCTTATTAGCGTGCACAAATCAATTCTCAAAGGATTTGCACAACAAATCCCTGCGTGGCCCGTTTGTGTCCTTTGATTTATGTCACGCGTCCTGGGAAACTCCGCGCCAAAGAGGCGTGGCAGCGGCAGTTATCTATTGTGTAATAGCAGACAGCAGATAGAAAGGGTTCCGCGAGCGCTGGGCTGTGCGATGTTTGACTTTGTCCGCCCCGATAATGGCCATGGAACAAGGGAAAACGAGATCAAGATTCGTCAGGGTTCGAGTGGCGCATGAAAGGCGCAAAATTGTCAGCCCGTCACGTACGAGGGAGAGGACCTGGGAAAAAGGGAAAGGACAGGACACAAAACGAGTGCCAAAAATGTAAAAACAAAAAGGAGAAGCCGCTTTAACCAGTAGCTTTAAAATGCAATTAAATATAATTAAGTAAATTATGCGGGACGCTCGCTGAAATCATAGCCAAACGATCCATCGATCCCAGCCCCCCATCCATCGATCGCTCTGTGAGGGAAGCGGCGAAAACCGAAACTTGAAACAAGCTGCATAATAGCTTACTTAGTCGGACCAGACAGAGAGAGAGAGAGAGAGAGAGAGAGCGAGAGAGAGGCACGCACTTAATCAGCGATCTACGCAGAAGAGCAGCCACAAAAAAGCGATCTTCAGTTGATTGAAAAACCAAAAGCCAGCTCCACCTCAACCTCAACCTCGACCACAACTCAAGCCAGAAAAGAACAACAGCAACAAAAAAACCATTTAAAAATGTTGCTCTGGCTGGAGCTGGGGGCTGGAGGCTTTGGGCTGCTGTGGAGGCTGATCATTATGCGATCAATGTTGATCATTTTATCCCGCAGGCTGTTGACAGCCTCAGCGCATGGACATGACAGCGCGAGTCAAGGCGAGCGGAGGAACGGAACCCTCCCAGAGGCTGAGAGGCTGAAACTGAGACACACTGAAATGATCCTCATCTTCATCATGGTGGGACAGGCAAAGGCCAGCAGCAAATGTATATAATAATTACCAGAGCAGCGCAGAGCAGAGAGTAACAATCCAGAAAAAAACACACAGAAAAACGTTGCTTCATTTTCTTGCATCTCCGCAGCCCGCGATGTTGCATGGGGAATGGGTCGGGCCCGTCTTTTGTCTTTAAATGGGTTTGGTCCGTAACCGACATTTTGTTTCGCTGCCAGCGACCCGCTGCTTCGCCCCCTCCCTCCGTTCCCTGCTTGCCTTATAAAAATGCAAAATTATGTACAAACCCAAAACGACGTTGTTGTATATTGATCCTGTCTGGGGTTTCGGGCCCTGTGTCTGTGTCTCTGTCTGCCAGCTCCTTTTGGGCTTCTTTATATAGTTGTAGCTATCGGTGGCATGGCTGCACTTCGTGGTAGTCTGCCTCATCCCTTTGCTGCCCCTGCCACAACTGTAGCTTCCACTCTCCAGCTGCTGAGGCAGCCTTCCACTTTTTTATTTTACTTTGTTTTTGTTTTGTTTTTTGGCATATTTAAGCACGATCGCCGTTCGCCTGTTTTTAAATGATTTCTGTGGGTTTTTTGTGTGCTGCTGCTGCTGCTGCTCCTTTTTCTTATGAACCAATCAACACACACAGTCGCAGATGCAGAGGAGATACTGCCACGGACACGGACACGGACTCCGACTTCGACTTCGACTGGGGCAAACAGACATTCGATGTTCGGGATGCTTGGGCTCCTTGTACGGTGATCTTCCGCAAATTGGCGGCCATAAGCATTGCAAAATTATCTCGTCGCTGTCTCTGTTCGATTTGGACAGACGACCAACGACCGAGCAACAACCAACTTGGGTCCCACAAATATTCAGCAAAATGTCAGCCAGTTGCAGAGACCCAAAGCCAGAGCCAGAGCCAGAGCCAGACTTGGGTCCAGTTCGAGTTCCAAGATCCCAGAGCCAGAGCCAGAGCCAGACCCACAGCCGATTGAAGCCTGTTTCTGTGTATTTGAGTTTACTTCTTGATTGCTTCTTTTTGTGTTTCAAAATAAAGCCAAGCAAAACAAGAGGCAAACTTCAATTTCAAGCGAATCTTTGGTGTCAGACCTGGACTTGGACTTGGAGTTGGAGGGAGAAGGGAGCAGGGTTCTCCCCTTGTTGTCCGTGGCAGCAAGGAGATCTTTCTTACCCTGGCAGACGCTGGGCAATGAAGAGCTTAGAATGACAGCTTAAACAGAGGAAACATGCAACACAATGCTGTTGCAGTTTTTCCATTAAAATGTAGTTGAAGTTGGGGCAACATTTCATTTGTTTTTGTTTAGTTTTATTCTACAAACTTCTACCAACTTCCAGCATTTGTTTACCAATATATTTCTGGGCGATTTCTCTTCTCAATTTCTAGATTCTACTTGAAGCTCTTCAACAGCCCATTGCGTGTCCAGCAAATGTTGTCCATTTCATTCGCCATTCAATGCCCCATGGGAGTCGCTTGAGTGCTTTGGTGGAAACTCATTTCGATATTTATGGCTGGACATTACATGTGGCCATTGCGGCATACAAAGTTTCGCCAATATTTTACAGAAATTGCAATGAGAGAGTCGGCTGGCCATTAGCATTAATAGCGTTTCGCATGGGTGTACTCCAAGTTCCGGTGAAGATGGAGATGGAGAGAGACAGAGAGCGACTCCAACTCCAACTCCAGCTCCAACTCCAACTCTGCGTCTAATCAGCTTAGTGGGCGCGGCAAGGAAGCGGCCATCAAAGGGGAATAATTGCTGCGGACTGTGGCGAATGTGTAATATAAAAGGCTTAAGCAGCCACACAGACAAACGGAATAACTTTTTGTGTTGCGCTTAGTGTCAAAATATTTTGTGGGCAGCACAGCGAGACTTCCTTCGATCGATTGATCGACCTGCGATGACTTAACGTTTTAGCCACGGGATACCGCTGGGCAGTGAGCGTATCTTTGGGTATCGTTTGATGCAATTCATCTCTGCCGACAAGAAACACTTTCTCCCCCAGGGGCACATATCATGGCCGATCTTCGAGTCAGAGTCCGAGTTCCTGCGATTGGTTGCCGCATTGAGGTCCTGTGCCCATTAATTTTTCGGCTATTGTCGGATCCTAAATACAAGATCTGCCGTCTCTCCCTTTCCAGCATCCCCCTGCCATTGTTTTGTGTCTGTTGTGTGTGTTGTTGTGTGTGTGCCTGGCTGTCACAACAATTAGGTCGGCATTTGGTCAAACGATCCAGAAGGGACAGCAAATGTCAAAGGGATTTTTATTGACTTTTTATGCTGTTAACTGACCGACATAATGCCCAGTTTTGTGGGTGATTACCCGCAATAGCCGAATGGGCAGGTCCTGTTCGCCTGGGTGGTCCCCCGGTCACCGAGAGAACAAGTGCAGAGTGGGCTCCGGTTCCCCTGACTGTCGGCATTTGTGGCTCTGATCTTGCAGCACATGTGTCCTGCGTTTAGTGTCCTGCCCGATGATATATTACTTGTAATTGCCGAGTCAGTGGGCGACCCCCGAAACACTCATTCCACTTGAGGATCCTGGGGAAAGTGTCACTGGAACAACGACAAAGAGCTGCTCCCTCGCGCTCCTTTCTCTGCCGTTAAGCGATCATTAATCGATCGATGGCGCGTTGAAAGGCGATCGCGAGGAAACATCGACGACAACGACAATCAGCAGCAACAAACAACTGCAGCAGCAGCCAGGCAGCAGCCACAGAGGCAACAGGAGATGTCGTGGCAAAGGCAAAGGCGATGGCGATGTCGATGGAGCAGCAATGGCAAGTAGCAGAAAACAAATGCAACAATACAATAAATATCCGCAAAGAGTCGGGACAGCAGGACAGGACTGGGAAAAGGCAATGCACCTGAAAGCCACGACCAAGGGATGCTCTTTGAGAAAGTTGAGGTTGGGAGTAGAGTAGAAAATAGAGTAGATACAGGGGATAGTTGGGGCCATTCCTTGGGTAAATCTTCTGGCACTCATTGAAGCGCTTGCAACTGAATGAACATTGAATGGCAGCAACCCTTGCGCGTCATAGAGTATGAGCATATTGAGGACAACAACGGTAGGCAGACAGAGTCGAATGCTGATCGCTTGCTGATCGTTTCTCTTCCACTTTCGACTTGCAATGCCGTTCCCCGGAACCCCTCCCTCCCCCGTGCTACCGCCAGTGACAGTCTTTTGGCTTCTGCAGCCGCGGAAGGGTTCTGGCTTCTCGCTGCTCTCCGTTCTCCGTTCTTCGTTCGCCGTTCCGATGCTATCAACGCATTGAGCATTGAATTACAGTCACACATAAACTGCAGTCCAATGAAAGGAGTGGGGAGTGGAGAGTGGAGAGTGAAGAGTGAAGAGTGGAGTGTGTGGAGTGGCTGCGAATGGTTTCTGTGTTCGTTGGTGTGGCCACAGCCCAGTTCCTTGGAGTTCGTATCGAGATCGGTGTCTTCGCTTTGCTTAAATGCTCATTTAAAGAGATTTACAATGTATGCCACTTAAGTACAAGCAGCCAACGGCGGCTATTAGCTATCTCTCTCTCTCTCTCTCTCTCCCTGCTGCTGCTGCTCCTGATAAGAACGCATTGTTGCATTAATTTTGCTGTCTATCTGGAGAAACACGTACGACTGGAGTGGGACTGGAGTGAAGCATCGCTTCGGGAGTAGAACAGATAGGGACTGAGAGGGAGACTTAGAGATTAATTGCTGCAGTCATTAACAGCGGACACCACCAGGCGATGGCATCTAATGCACGATCCATCGATCGACGCACATACATCAACATCAACATCAACATCAACGACAACGTGGGTTCCCCCCGTGTACCCCTGTCCTAGTGCTCGTGGGTCCTGCTTTGGGTGCACCTTTTGAGGGCGTCGGCGAATATCTTGTTATCCCGATTGCTCTCAATACAAAGGCATAAATCGTCTTGTTTTGACAGCAAAATCGACCGCAGGCAGGCAGGCAGGCTGCAGCCAGGCAGCCAGGCAGCCACACCGGGAGAATAATGGCAGTAGGCAGGGACGAGCGGCAACTCCTGTTCACAGACCTGGCCCACACACACTAGGGAGAGAGAGGGATTGCATCGGGATTCAGAATCGGGTACATGTCGTCGAGTACATGGGCCTGGGCCTGCGACTCCTTTGACTTTGACCGAAACTAATCATTGTTGCGCCAACAAGAAGTCAACTGCTTTATGGCCCGATGTCCTTTCGGTGTCCTGCTGTGTGTGTGTCCGCCCGGGCCATGTGTTCCCTGTGTGTGCCATGCCTCCTTTCTTTACTAATTTCTGTCTGGCAACGCAAGGTGTCCTGATCTTGTTCTCGTTCCCGTTCCTCCGTTCTCCGTCCTCCGTTCCAGATCCGATCCGTGTCCTGCCTTTTGGCAAATTAAATTCTCTGCGGTTAGCAACATGCGGCGTCTGCGGCTGCAACTGCAACTGCATTTGCGGTTGTCCAAAATGCTTAGCTAACCAGCAGCTCATTGTTAGTACGAGCCACACAAAAAAACCCACCAAAAATAAAGGCTCTCACGTTCTGCTTTCCGTTCCCCGCAGTCTCCCCACCAACCCATGTTGGAGCCAGCTTTCTCGGGCATCTCAAGTACTCTAATTGCCAGTGGCTTTAATTAAAAAGCCAAAAGCAAATCCAGAGCCACAGCCAAAGCCACAGCCACAGCCAAAGCCAGAGCAGACCCAAACACTAATTAGATTGCCAACTCTTCGAGCTCTGTCTAAATAAGGCAGCTCTGAGGCTGCTGCTGCTGCTGCTGCAATTGCATTTGCCACTCGCATCGTTTGTTTAATGGTGTAGATTGTTGCACGCTGACAATTTGCTGCCTCAAACTGTGCAACCGCATCGACAACTCGCAACTGCGACTGGCAATTGGCAGCTGCATTTGGCCCCACAGAATGTCGCGCCTATATTAAGTAGATGGCAAATGGAGGCTCTGCGGCCTCCTGCCTCTTTGCCTCTTGCCACTGCATTCTCTTGTCAGTTCGCTAAAGGTTAGAAGGCGCCAAAGTGAAACTCCCGAATGCTGCGCGGAATGCGGCAGCCATAAATTGGGTGCCACATTAGGGGGTGCATCAAAGGAAGGAAAAGTCTCGTTTTGGGGCCGAGGGCTTATATGGTTAATCAGAGCTACATTTTGGTTTAATCGATAGTCGACATAGATAGGGGATAAGTATGGCCAATTGGGTGGAAATGCACCATACAAATTTATAGAATTTAATCCTAGGCATATTGTAAATAAAGAAAATATAAATATGGAAAATATAAATGTAGAAAATATAAATATGGAAAACATGAAATGTAGAAAATAAAGAAAATATAAATGCAGAAAATATAAATTTGGAAAAAATAAAATATGGAAAAAAACTCACCCCATCTGTTTCCATATTTATTTAGCGTCGCATTTTATTTGGTGTGTTTCCTTTGTCTTCCTCGACGTTTTTAATGTTTTTTTTCACACACAAAAACACCTTTGAAAAAATAGTTTTAATAAATATTTGTTCACAAAAATAAAACACTTGACAATTGGGTATGTAAAATGGAAATATTAGAAAAGTTTGTTGCACTTCGATTGCACTTAAGATTGCACTGATATTATCGTGGAAAACAAAATTATGTTAAGAGATTTATCACGTGATTTGCATTCATGAGCGGGTGCACCTCACGTTGGTATTGGTGTGCTAACGCCATCGATTGCACTGCACTGTGAAACTTCACTAACGAAAATGCAGCACGATCAATTGCACTGTTCATAATTGGGGGAAAAAAAAAAAAATACACTAATAATAATTTGCATATCTGAGCGTGCGCACTTTACGAGGGGTGTGGAGGTGTGAGAACTGAGACACTGGGCTAACGAAAGTAATACGTCATCGATTGCACTGCTCATAATTGCGACCGGAATAAGCATTAGTCAATTGATCACGTGATTTGCATTTATGCGCGCGCGCACCCGAGAGGGGGGAGGGGTGAGAAATGACTGCGTTTGCAGCTTATCTCAGCTCGTCTCAGAAATCGATCTTCGTTTCTGCTCTCCCATCGTACTAACGCAACGAGAGCGAAAGCTTCTGGCCAAACGAAGAGAGTAGAGCACACGTCACCGAAGCTGTAATAAGAACGCAGCATCGTGGGCGGGTGGAGGCGCTGCAGCAGAGCTGGGATCGTTTGTCAAACGGAGTCTGCGAGAGCACTACACGAATACAGTAGCTCTGCTGCAGCGCCACCACCCACCACCCACCCACGCTGCTGCGTTCTCATTACAGCTTCGGTGACGTCTGCTCTGCTCTCTTCGCTGCAAGAGCGTAGTGTGTATGAGAAAGCAGCGCAGCGTGGTCTTCTCAAGGTGGGTAAGCGGCAGAGGGGGGCAGCGGCAGAGCAGCGTTCGTTGGTCAAAAATCAGAAGAAGCAGCGCTGGTAACTTTCCATGATGTCACGTGTTAATTCTATGAGTCATGTTACAAATTAATCAATAACAATTATGCACGTTATTGCGCTAGTTTGTGCATATGTATGTACATACTTATGCAATTGCACTGGGAAAAAAAAGATAAAATACACTAATAATAATTTGTGATTTGCATATTTGAGCGCGCGCACTTTACGAGGGGTGTGGAAGTGTGAGCACTGAGACACTGGGCAAACGAAAGTAATACGTCATCGATTGCACTGCTCATAATTGCGACCGGAATAAGCATTAGTCAATTGATCACGTGATTTGCATTTATGCGCGCGCGCACCCGAGAGGGGGGAGGGGTGAGAAATGACTGCGTTTGCAGCTTATCTCAGCTCGTCTCAGAAATCGATCTTCGTTTCTGCTCTCCCATCGTACTAACGCAACGAGAGCGAAAGCTTCTGGCCAAACGAAGAGAGTAGAGCACACGTCACCGAAGCTGTAATAAGAACGCAGCATCGTGGGCGGGTGGAGGCGCTGCAGCAGAGCTGGGATCGTTTGTCAAACGGAGTCTGCGAGAGCACTACACGAATACAGCAGCTCTGCTGCAGCGCCACCACTCACCACCCACCCACGCTGCTGCGTTCTAATTACAGCTTTGGTGACGTGTGCTCTACTCTCTTCGCTGCAAGAGCGTAGTGTGTATGAGAAAGCAGCGCAGCGTGGTCTTCTCAAGGTGGGTAAGCGGCAGAGGGGGGCAGCGGCAGAGCAGCGTTCGTTGGTCAAAAATAAGAAGAAGCAGCGCTGGTAACTTTCCATGATGTCACGTGTTTATTCTATGAGTCATGTTACAAATTAATCAAAAACAATTATGCATGCTATTGCGCTAGCTTTTGCATACATATGTATGTACTTATGTACGTACATATTTACATACATATATTTTTGTTGGTTTCTGATGGTCAAACGGCATATTTTATGTACCGGGGGATTGAATGGGGGGCACCAAACACCACCAGCTGCTGCTGCTGCTGCTGCTGCCATGGAGGACCGTTGATGAGGATCACTTAATCGATTTTAAGCGCTTGCAAACATAATTTCCTTTCCTGCCACACCAACAACAACAACAACAGCACACAGCAACAGCAATTGCATGGCTATCAGCGGCAATCAAACCGAAGTTAAGACACATGGCCATGGCCACGGAGAGCTCCTCTTCTCTTCTCTACTCTACTCTACTCTACTGCTTGGTACTTCCTCCCGATCCCGAGGTTATTCCATACTCTCGTTCTCTTCTGCTCCACTCTGCTCCTGCTGTGGCTGGTAAATGCAAAATTAAAACATAAATCGTGCGCGCCATTATGGTTATGGCAAAGCAGCATGCCACAGCTGCAGCGTGGGGCAGGGGCAGGGCCAGGCATGATTGAGTGGGGGCACAGCAAATGGGCGAGGGACAGGCTGAAAAATTGCACTCAAAGTGCGCTCAAAATGATCGTTCGATCAAGTGAAAGATGGTCAAGAGGCAGGGGCAGGGGCAGGGGCAGCCTCCACTTGCCACTCGGGGCAAGAGCCAAGCCATCAAGTGTGGAATTATATGTATGGCGGCAGTCGGGCACCTAAGCCAGAGCCAGGGACCAACCCCAATGGCCTCCTGGCCATGTAACAGCTATGGCGGCTCATTGCGCATTGTTATTATAAAGGCCCAAACCCCCCCGAACCACATCGGTTCCTGTGGCTGCGGTTGTGGCCAAATTGCAATGATTTAGTAATACGCAAAGCTCCAACTGCAAAATGAAGACTCACTCACACCAGCAACCCCTCCCTGGCCGGGCGTGGCCTGGCCCTTGGCCCTTGAATAAAATATGGAAAATAAAACAGCCACAAAAAACACAGCGAAGAGAGAGAGAAGGAGAGAGAGAGAAGCAAATGAAGAAGAGAAACCATTTATAAAGAGACAGGGAAAAATTGCTTAAGCTGCGTAGATCACGTGCTTATTAAATAATTTATTTAAGCACCCAATTCAATTTAATAATAAAAATGTAGCCACGACAACGAGGCTAGCCCTTACCCCGCACATAACCAGCACAACCCAAGCAGCCATCCAGCCACCAGCCACCAGGAACATCCAGCAACGAGCAGCACCAACCATCTCCTTGGCCAAGTTACCAGCAAAGTGGTTAATTGCCAAGAGATTTTCTTTTTGTTGTTGCCAATATGCAATTTCCTTGTCCACGTCTCTGCACTCCGCTGCCTCTTCGCTTGTAATTAAATGGGTGGCAGCCACATGAGGGGCGTGGCTGGCTGCATACGCGCCTTTCATTTAACTCCACTCCACTGACTGGCGTCCACAGGCACTGGCACTTGCACTCGTCTCTCAGTCTCCTCCCCGACTCCTCGCTGCTGGCTCATTCATTTAATGGTTTAATTGTAGGTCTTTGCCCCTGCCACTGCCACTCAGTCTCCGTCTCAGCTTCAGTGCCTCGTCTTGCAGTGTCGAAATGAGTTGCAGCATTAAGCCCTGTCGCTCGGATGGATCAGGTTCATTCTCCTCCTGCCCATCATCTTTTTTGCTGATGTTCATTGGGTTTGGCTGCTCAATTTGCAAATTTATGTCTTCATAAGGAATCCCTGGGCTATTGTTGCGACGACTCCTAGAGAGTGGCATGCAGCTGGCTCTAGCACTCCTACGTGACGCAGTTGCTCAAAATGCAGGCAATAAAATAGACCATTTTAAGGGATTAAAAAAGGGATTGAATGGGATTGAAAGTGGATATTAGGGGGAGATCCACAATCCACATGGCATCCTCCATCTGCAACCACTTCAGAGTCGCAGTCGGAAATGGAAATACTTTTTGGTGCACCTTTGCTGACCTTTGGGTGTGAATTGTGCATTCAGAGGAGAGCCGATCCTCTGGCAATCGAATGCCACAGACAACCCCATAATTCAATGATATTTAATCTCAAACAAATAACAATAATAATAATAATAATAATAATTTCCTGCAAAGGCAAACAACACGCCACTGCCCAGAGCGGAGCAAAAATCTTTCGAAAATTGCAAAGAGCGCGGCATCGGGGGGAAAACGAACAACTTTTGAGCCAACAAACGCCTCCAAACACGCCCACCACCAACAAGCAACAAGCAACAACAAGCAACCACTTTTTGGTCAATCAATATCGTAAAATGCAATTTATGATTTGTGGCTTCGATTCCCAAAACAAATAGCAAAGGCAATTCCCCAGCAGACAACAGAAACAAAAGCTGAGGCTGCGGCTGAGGCAGAGGCACACAGGCACGAGAGGATTGAGCAACAACGCCAACAAACGAGCAACATGCCACATGCAACACCACGGAGACAGAGGCAGAGGCAGAGGCAGAGACTTGCAGCAGCAGCAGCAGCAGCAGCCACCACCAAAAGTTATGGCACAATTTTCACATCATTTTCCCTGCCTCCCCGCCGCTTGCCAATATCTGAGTTATGGGATGAGTTGGAGCAGAGTCCAAGACGGAGTCCGGAGTGGTCTCCGAGTGCGGCACGTAAAATAATTTAACCAGCGTTTAACCTTAGTTTTTCGCCACTCGGTCGGTGTCTGGGGGATCGGTTGGGGCAGCCAGCCAGCCAGCATTGTGGCTGTTGTTGTGGCCGTTGTGTTGCAGCTGTCCGAGCGTTGATTATGATGAAGTTGTGCGCAATTTGTTGGCCGTCTGGCTTGCCCATGAGGCACAACGGAAATTGGAGATGCGAGCTGGTGGATGGAGGCAAGATGGTAGATTCACCATGGCCCAGGAGCAAAGCCAAAGAGCGGAGAGCAGAGAGCGAGCGAGCGCTTTAGCCATGGCCAGAAGATCGCTTAATTGGCAGCCAAGTGGAACTGGAACCGAAGACTATTCTAAACTAAACTAAAGTACGGAGCAGCCTGGACTCTTTCTTCACAGTTTTTTCTTTGCGTTTCGTTGCGCCCCGGTACACGAGACTAATTAAATTGCGAACATTTTAACGTTTCATCCTTAAGATGAACATCTGTGTGTGCGTGTGTGTGTGTGTGTGAGTGGCTCCGCCCAAGCAATTTTGAGGGCAAACGGCGAAGCGAAGGAGCAGCCACTCGCCCGCACGCCCGCACGCTCCTTTGGAGAGTGGAGACTTGGAGAGTGAGTTGCCGCCTCCAGCTATTGCCATCTCTGTTTTTCGCAGCCGAAACTGGTTTTTCGAAGTTTCGCAGTTACCCCAAGTTCGAAATGCATCCCTCTGCTCCTGCCTGCTGGCGCAATTATGACTTAATGTTTGGCATTCGATCAGAGAGCCCGGGCAGAATGCGCAATTTCCTGTTAAATGATACGTGCCATGAACGTTTAATTTATGCCACCTTTTGCTTTAATATTAGCTCGGTTCTGCCCCGCTGCCCCTTAGCACACAACTCTGCCACCCTGCCTGCCCGATGCTCCACCCCCCCCAAATGGCATCCACTCTGAGTTTGCTGCCACGCAGGCGCAGACCATTAATTATGTGCAACGTTTTCATTACATTCCATTTCCACATGTGACGCCCAAATGGGATCATGATTAAAGCGGACTCCACTCCCCTCTGCCTTAGACTCCGCCCGAAAGCTTCGCCTGAAGCGACTGCCTGCATCCGTCTCGTTTGCTTTCGCGCTACGCTGAGCAACCAAATTGCCGTCTCAATCTGACAATCCCTCAGAGCGTGCGGTGTGGGTGCTGCGGCGGTGTTGCGGGGAGGGGAGTCTGGGGGCAACGCTTAACGCTTTTTAGTCGCTCGTTGGTCGCTTCCTCACTTGCTCTCGGATAGAACAAATAATACATGGCACCTACTACTTATTTGTTCGGACAACACAGCAGCTCCGCCTCCGCCTCCTCTGATCCCCCTGCTTGCATTGTCTTCTGTTGGTTGTTGGTTGTTTGTTGTTTCTGTTGGCTGCTTCTGTGTTTTTGTTTGATTTGTTTGCCAGTTTTCCGGCTCTGCGATAATGAAAAAGGGTGCTAAATGTCAGTTTTGTTTGCTGTGCCCCCGTTTGGTGGTAAGTGGCTGTTGTTGCAGCAAGTTGCAGCTTGTTTGCAAGTGGCGCCAAGTGCTTGTTGGAGTTTTATTCGTGAAGGTGGAGACTGAGCGGCTAATAGATGAGAGATCCCTCCAGAAGTTACTTCCAAGTGGCCACTCCATAGGAGTGGAGGAGTCCTCCTGGACTGCGTGCCGTCATGGGGAAGCAGAGCAGATGGAGGCAGAGCCACGCGGCTTCCATGTGAGAGATGGCAAATCAAACAGCGAAAAACCTACGCAAATCGCACCTCCAGCCGCCCACATTCACACCTCAAAGTAATCCACATTTGTTCAGCCAGTTTTAGCCTTCGATCTAATGGCTTTGAATTATTACTAGCTGGCCACGATCCAGCAGTTGAGTGGCGAGTAAGTGATCAATGTTTGAACAGCTTTTTCAGCGACTTCAGCGAGAGATTCAACCATTAATTGAGGAGAATTTCGGCTCTCCATTTTGTGTAATTAGCTGCCCAAACGGCCAGCAGTTGAACCTGGCGAAAGTTGCACAAAATTTGCGCATTTGATTTATGGTTTTGTTGTGTCGAGCAATAAAATTCGAACAGGCCATCGAGTGGTGCTCATCAATCAACGTGGAAATCTATCTGGAGGGGCACTGCATTCCCCTCCCTCCCCCAGCAGAAAGGGTGATTAATTTCAATAAGCTGCAGAGTGGAGAAGCTGGGGCCTAGGCAGCAGCGATCGGGAAATGGGTCAGACTCGGGCACAGTCAGACAGTCTGGTTGGGTCCCTGGGTCGCGAGTCTGTGTCGCTGGACTGTGGTCTGTGTTGGAGTTTGCTGTGCTCTGGGAGGGATTACAACGTCTCCTGAATGTCTCTGAGAATTTATTATTTTGCCCTGGCAGCAGGGGGAGGCTGGCATGGAGTTGCAGTTGGAGGTGGAGGTGGAGGTGGCTTTGCCTCGCTGCTCGATCCTGCCATCTCGCGGCAAACAGGGGAAGGAAACTCTCGGCAAAACACAACTCATTTGCAAATTCCAACGAAACACTGTTCCGCAGAATTTTCAACGATCATTTAGAATTCAGTTTGGGTGCCTCAGCCACAGCCACAGCCACAGCCACAGCCTGGCAGTCTGTGTTGCGGTTGCATGCCCCATCCAAGCTGCTGGCCGGCTGTCTTTAGCTGTGCCTCAGCCACTGCCTCGGTCGCGCTTCCCTCAGGTTCAGGCTCAGTTCAGGTTGTGCTACAGCTTTAGGTTCGTTCGTGGTGCATGTTCAGGTTTGAGATGCGACGCGACGAGTCCGCGGGCTTTGAAGATGCGCCGCGAAAGTTGTTCGAGACCACCCAAGTTGACGCAGCGCTAAGGATGCTGCCTGCTGCCTGCTGCATGCTTTAAACTACAGCAAAAGGGCGCTGTGTCTGTGTGTGTGTCTGCAATAAATGCGCAAATAAAGTCACAATTAGAGTTGAACTGGTGGGAACGTTGCCTGCGCCGGACAGCAACGACAACAGCGACAAGGAGCAGCAGCAGCAGCAGCAGCAGCAGATTCTTTTGGCATACACTTTTGGTTAATATTTTCGACTCTTGAGTGGACCCGCTTCCCCCCCGCTCCCGTGGCATGTTTTGAGTTGCGTGAAGAATGCCTCTCCATCCGCGTGGCTCTTGGTGGTTCTGTGTCCATCCTCTACTTGGGTGCTAAAGTAGAAATTCTTGTAGTTCGGCAGCTCCCGCCGGTGGCTTAGGGTCATTGGTTTGTGGTCTTCTGATGCCTACTTTTGGGCTACCAACCAACCTGCAGCTTTTCCACTAGCCAAACTGTTTCACACGCTCCCATCGATCCATCGATCGCAGCCCAAGCTTGGCTCTGCGGCAATTAAGCCAAGTGTATCTCGATAATTGCAGCCATGTTTTCGCTCACTATCACTGAGCAGCAGCCAGCCGTTGGCGCGGCAATCAACCAGCGCTGTGGCAGGCTGCTCCGTTATCATGTGGCTGGGCGATAATTGCCCGAAGCAATTTGTAAGCTATTCTTATGACAGCTGCACAGATCTATGCCCCGCACCGCAGTTGCAATTGCGAAATGAATAATGCAAAGCAAATGCCACACACAGGGGCAGGAACGGGGCATTTACTCCATTAATGCGATTTTTATCGAGTCACAGTCCGGGGTCTTGGCTCTCTCCCGAACACCCATTACAAATCACCGTTAATGAAGTTGAACTCCATTGGCGCGGAGTCCACACTGCTGCTTGCCACACTGGAATGTCCGCTTGAGAGCTGGGACAGAGATGGAGGGAGAAGCTGTTGATTGGACTGCCGCTGCTGCAGTTTTCTCTCTTTGCAGTTGCCCAAGGCCAAGGTTGTCAACGCAATTGACTTGAGTTTTGTGAGCAATTAGAAGCAGATCGTTGAGTCGAAGCCCGCTGCCACGCGTACGACAGCGCAACAAAAGGACACACGACCTGCGACCTCTCCCGGGGACCTGCTGCCACGCGTGGCACGCGCAGCAGTCGAAGGACTAACAGTAGGCATTGCCATTTGCCATTTGCCTTGAGCCTTGAGCTGGAATGCCTTGAAGTTTTATGGGTTTTGCGCTGTGACCTTGCCTGCTGCCCCGTGGGGGCCTCACTCACCTTGGACACGGCGACAAAACGGTTGCTAAATGGGAGAAAGGAGCGGCAGCGAAGGAGAAATCAATCAGTCACAGTGGAAGCAGTGGAAGTAGTAGCTGGAGATCTCATATGTTGTCTTCCAGGAAGACACACTGTACCCCACCCCCCTAACAGTCCACAACACTGAGGGAAAAGTTGGCTAAAGAAATTGCAGGGAAAAAAAATTCCTGCAAATTTGAGGGAAATTTTACATTGGAAGCCAAAGAAAAGGTTTTAAAAACGGGAAAAATAGTTACAGATTTTGTGAACTTTCCACTCCAGATTTGCTCCTCATTTTGTATATTTTTTGTACATTTTATTTTGCACGTTTTTTCAGCGTTCTCTTCCCATTCGTTTTTCATTTTTTGTTCAGCTGCGCCTGTCATTGTTTGTCTCAATTCGTTGGCTTGGGACGACACTAATCCCAGCTTATAATTCTTTTTATTATGAGAGCCACTTCGTGAGGCCCTGCCACTGGCACTCTGCCGAGTGTGGGTGTCTGCCCCCAGTAGCAGTAGCAGCGAATTACTCCGACGCGAGGCTTTTGACACACGTAATTCATCATCAGACAGCAGACAGATTGAGCTCCAAACGGAGACCCCCAGCTTAGTGTCTTGGTGTTTAATTGGATGAGGGACTACATGGACTGTAGCGCTACCCTTTCCCCCCTGCAACGTGCCACACAACTCAATTGCTTGCCACCCACCCAACTGCCCACTGGGAAAATGAAGTTTTCCTTCTGGGAACAGTTTTTCCAAATTGAATTTTTGTTCTGCTGAACAGCCAAAGGGCTCAGGTGTCTGGACGTGGCCCTCCCTCTGGCTTTATCGGGGCATGCGATATACTTTATGACTCAACAATCGAATCGCAGTCCAGAGGGGGGGAAAGCTCCGCTGTGCCCCTCCAAGTACACAAATTTCAAAGGAAATATCAGCGGCAGCCGTCGGTTGTCTGCTTGTTGGTTGCTTCTTTTGGGGGGGTGTTGGCTGGGTTCGGCTCGGTGTTCGTGTTAATAATTTAGTTGCTTATCGGCTGGCTGTTGACGTTCAAAATGGTTTTGGCCGGGCCCCTGGTGGAGGGCTGTCCGTGTGTCTGTCAGCGCTCCGATAGCGAAATAGTTGCGTCTCTGGCCAATTAGCGGGCCACTCGGCACTCGGCACTCGACGCTGAAGTTGGGCATTAGATAGCCAGGCAGGCAGGCAGGCAGTTCGCCTAATTGGCAGGCGTTGAAATGAACTGCGGCTTATCAGGCAGCACAGCAGCTCGATAACTGGCAGCAGACAATGGCGTGGCAGAACGGGGAGCGGAGACAAACGGGGGAGACGGGAGACGGGAGACTGGCGTGGAAGGAGCAGACCACACACGACGACGCATGCGCAAACGAGATTTAAATGAGTCGCAACTCTCTCACGATTCTGAGTTTCAGCGAAAAGTCTGCCAGGCAGTGCCGGGCAGTGGCAACAGTTGGAGTCGCAGGAGGCACATGGAATGCCACGCATTTCAGAGATACTTTTGGCACCTCAGCGGCGATTAAATGCGCACGCACGAACCCACCAGAGAAGGAGGGAGACGAGGGAGGGACGAGGGAGAGGTGCACGACTGCCGGTAAGCGGCTTTGCAGCGCCCCTGCTGCAGCATCCACTCCCTTTTAATTGCCAAGTACAAGGACCACACAGGCAGGCGGCTGGATGGATGGATGCGAGCAGCGATTAGAAGGCATTTTAAATGTAAATCGACAGCAGCAGCAGCAGCGGGAGCGGCAGCGGGAGCAGCAACCATTTGTTGTCACAACAATCGAGCAACCGAGAACCCAAACAGAACCCATGAAAAATGACCCAAACGCAAAGAGTCAACAGGTTGAGGCTTGCCCCTGGCCACCGATAAGATGACCTGACCACAAAGTGCCCCCAAAATGCAACCGCAGCGGCAGCCACGGGAATCAGAATAAGAATCAGGGAGAGTTCCCTGCTGCCCCTGCCCCTGCCCCTGCTCCCATCGTCCCCTTGTTCGATGTGACACTAATGTCCTGTCCAGCATTTGTCGCTGTCGGTGTCATCGGCATCTCGTTTGTCCACTCGCCGCCGCCGCCGCCGCCGCCTTATCGCAGCAAATGGAAAAGAGAAGAACCAAAAAAAGAGACTCCTTTCCCCTCATAATTTACGATTAAGCAGCAGGCGGGGAGCAGCGTGGAGCGGGGAGCGGGGCACTTTGCTTTCCTTTCCGTGCCTTTCCTCTGATTGTAATAACAATATTTTTCTTTTGGCTTTCGCCGCATAATTAACTGAAAAGTGCAGACAAAACTCGATCGGTGGCTTGTCAGCGCCCCAAAGCAAAGATCGATCCCCAATCGATTCGAATACCAAAAGCAAACCCGGCCTGCCGTGCTGCTGTCCAAATGAAAGCGCGAAATGCGTTAATTTTTGCAGCCAATTGACGTGTTTCAATGCTCTCTCGTTGGTGAAGCCGAAGCCTTCCGGCTGTCCGGCTGTCCGCTCTGCTGCTGTCCGCGCTGTCCGCTCTGTCCGCTGATTGAGCAAAGTGCGCCTCGGCAGTCGACGTGCCTGAGCGCTTGTCTAGCTGGTTGCTGGCTGGCTCGCTGCCTGTTGGTTTTAGCCGCTAATCAGCGTTTGCTGCCTTACTGATTCAATTGACTTGGCCCGGACGGACTGTGGCACTGCTCAGGCTTCCCAAGTGGCCCCCAACCTGCTGTTCACTTTACGCTTGAATTGATAAATGAATAGGAAAGAGAGGAAGAGCGAGATGGAGATGGAGATGAAAAACCCGTGCACGGCCCGCTGCTGACTGTAAATATTTGCACTGCACTTAGCACTCAACCCCACACCCTGGCACACTCCCCTCCTCCCCGTCCCCCTCTGGGACGGCATTTTGAGAGCTTCAATCAAGCTTCGAGCTGGAGCTGCAGCTGTGTCTGTGGCTGTGGCTGTGGCCGCGCCGCCTCAGCGGCTGCAATTATGTGGAATGAGGTGCTAATTTATGGATTTGAAATCTTTTTCCACCGATCAATTTTTGCGTCCACAATTTACACCACAGCCCAGACCCCTCTGATTGCTCAGTTAGCTAACGGTTGTTGCCTATGCATTATGCATTCAAGTGGAACTAAACGACGGGCAGAGTGTTTGGGGGGGAGACAGACACTGCAGTGGAGCTGCACAGCCGCAGTCGGAGATATTAAGTGGTGATCAGATCAACGAAGGAAAGGGAAAGATCTCATTGGATATAGTTCTAGAGGGTGCAAGGAATCTGGGCTTAAACTCTGCAGAGTTGCAGATATTTCGAAGGGTTGTAGATGGCCATGAAGTGGTTTTAGTTATGCCAAATGCCAGCTAGATTTGAAGCTAATTGAATCAATATTGTTATAGAATAAGGCTTCTTCTGTGGCAATACTTTCTATAACATTCCGTAACAATAAGTGGCACTTACCGTCATAGATCTTTTCCGCATTCTCCAATGATTTCTTTCCTCTCTAACTCAAATTTCTGCAGCAAAGATCTACAAAGATACAAGTTTTCAAACCGTTAAGAGTTGTATTTCCAACATTTGTGCTATTTTCCATACTAATTCCTGCCATTAGCAGCTCCAAATCAGCTCAAACCCACAGCTATCGCTTTGGATATCTTGATTTAGTTTCATTTCCAGCCGATTTGCATGTTAATTTTGTTCAAATTGAAAGCAGCGTGCAGCTAATTGTTGCAACGTGACTTGAACACCCAAAAACGCAGAACGGAGCACACCGAACCCAACTCAGAACCCAGAACAGATATCAGAACCGATCCTCTAATCATCCAATGGGAGAGAGGCATTAATTTTGATGCAAGTTTCAGGTCATTGGTAGGGAAAACTCTGAAATTGATTGCCCCAATCTGCTCGAACAATCTCTCAGTTCTGACTGTGTGTAAGTGAGAAACGTTGTAGATAAATGCCATAACATTCCCCCACCCATACGTGTCTCTCTCTCTCTCTCTCTCTCTCTTTCCCACTCGCACTTCTAGGCTCTTCTCTCGTAGGCTGCTGGGACAAGTTTCTGTTTTTGGTTGTGGGCATTTGGGGAGGGCGTGTTTGCTGCCTGCTGTTGCCTCAATCACGCTATGCTCTGCCCTCTCCACTAATTATTTATTGGGTCTCTCGCTCTCCGCGCGGGATATAGATACATTTTCGTTTGGGGCTCCGTTCTCGGGAAATCTGTTTATTTATGGGCATTGTGGCTTTGTTATTAAAATGTTATTGGATTTCTCTCGCTTGCCAGCTGCGAGACCTGGCCCTGCCCGTCATTAGAGGAGAGCGAGCGGAGAGACGGGTCTCCGGTTGGGTCTCTGCCTTGGGGTGTTGTGATAAATGATTTTCCCAGTGCCTGACCCTCGCTGCCATTTGCTGTTTCCATTAATTGGTTCTATTTTTCATTTGGAACATTTTTCAGGTGTCGGCAGCGGGAATCCCATAGCCAAAATGGCCGCTGGACGAGTGCAAGGACAAGGACAAGCCACCCAGGAGGCTTCGCCCAGTGCTGCTGCTGCTGGTCGTGTGACTCTCGTGTCCTTGACTGCATCAATGCTTCAAAGCACTGGCAATTAGACCAAGGACAAAGTCAAGGCCGCTGCAGCAACCATTTGCAGTTGCTGCCGTTCGCAGCTTCCGTAGCCTTCGTCCTCGTCCTCGGCCTCGTCCTGTCAACCGCAGACAATCATTTGCAGCCTGAAAAGGCACCGCCCGTCGAGTGCGTTGCCAATTGCCAAATGCACTTGCCTCGCTGTGAGTCCTTGGCCCAGCATCTGTGACTGTTCCGGCACCTCTCTCCCTCTGTCTGTGTCTAATGGCCTCTGGCCTCTGGCCTCTTGGCATATCCTTAGGCCTTTCATGCTCTGCGGTTTAATCGAATTTAGAGATTTGCCAGCAGCTATCCCTGCGTCTGTTTGCAAACACCAAAGTGCTTACATTTTTATTGGATTAACCGCACACAAAGCGCGCAGAGAGACAACACACAAAAGTGTCTTAAGACCGTGGACCGATCTCCGTATCCTTTGCTTGGGCTTGTGCAATTTGTGTTGCGGATACGGGGATTTTCGTGGAAAATCAGTAGACCAGCACCTATGGCCAATTAGGTGGGCGTTGAACAACAGACTTAGGACACCAGCAAGAGGTCAAGATTGCCATCGCCAAGAGGCAACTTTCGCCCAGGCCACGGGCCAGACAGTTTTTCGATTTAAACAAAAGTGAAATTTGGACAGCAAGCAGCGAGATGCGAGAAGCGAGAAAATTAATTGCAGTGAAACTGCGCCAAATTGTTTAAACAATAAAATAAGATATTAAACACTTATGGCGCGGGCCAATTAGCGCCCCAAGAGAGGGGGGAAGGGGCCAGCGGGAAATTAACAAATTAGCTGAGAAAAACCATTTGCGAGCGGCGCGAGTGGCACAAATTAGACAAATTACAGCCTTTGCAGCGGAAATTGGTCAGCTCAAATGATGGGGTTGCCCCCCATAACAACAGCACCCCCCGCACCACGCACCACGCACCCCTCTAAGTCAATGATTGAAAACGAGTTACGTTTGACAAAAGCCAGAGACCGGACCGACTTTTGGCATGCAAAAGCGGCAGATGAAGTCATAAAATTCTTACGACTCTCTCGGCGTCTGTGTTCGGTCTTTGGAAATGCCAGCCCATCCGGGCGGCAGCTGCTAATGGCTTAAATATATGTATATAAATTAATAATAAAAATCGGCAAATGGCCAACAATAAATATGAAACTCGTTTCGAATCTGCACGATCTATTAGCGGGCTCTTTTCTTTGGGCCGGGATCAGACATGGACACATTCGAAATGGGCAAATAAAGTAGTCAAATTTATAATCAACAAGTTCATTAACATTTAAACCTAAACATGCTCCAAAGGCGACAACTTGGCGCACAAAACAACAACAACAAAATGTATTTTTAACAAATTAAAACTTATTTTAAGGCCTGAAGGCATTTTGCGGGTTGGGAGCCAACAGGAGGTGCAAGTGAGGCACTGACACACGATTTACGAACAGAGTTAAATTTTAATTAAAGCCAAAGCTCAAAATGCTTAGGGTTGAAGGGAAAAAGGGCACGAAAATACCCTGCAAAAAATGTAAATAAATTCTAAAAATTGGAATAATAAATGAAATGAAAAGCAAACATTTAAATCTAGATAAATGTTTAGTTATGCCCCATAAATCATGTTCAATATGTATCAAATATCGTACGGAAATCGTTCGTCTTGGGATAACCCTTTCTGCCGCAGATAGTATATCGCTTTCCGCTCATCAAAGTCTCCGATTACAGCCAACCCGAGCACCCGTAATTCCCAGAAGCAGCAGCTAGCCGCAGTTTTTGTAGGGTATGCAAATGCCAGACCCAGACCAACTCATTTGTCTCGCAGGAGAGCCGGGGGGCAAGGGAATATCCCACATTATTATACATATGTATATGGACTCACGCTGTCCATTAATAACGCTCGCCACTCGCCGGCACTCAGCGCACATCTCACGGATTTACGCATTTACGCATTTTGCTGTTTAAAATATGAATTTTAAATTATCCCAGCACCAGAGCCAGTGCCAGTCCCCCAGGCCCCATTCAAGTCTCTGTTGCAGCTTCGAGAAAGGGTAAAAAAAAACTGGTCCGAAGGGGAGCTGAGGCTGCAGACAGACATGTGTTTTGGAGGGGGCTTCAGTGTTGACCCCGGCAAAACATTTACTTAATTACGTGTATGTCCAGTGCCCGTTACGGTTTCAGTTCCAAATTCAAGTTACATTTCCAGTCTCGAGATGCGAGAGCCGAGACCTGCCACAGATGCCGAAACAATTGAGTTGTACGCTGGGAACGGGCAACTCATCTCGTTGCAAAGGCAATCAAAAAGATGCTGAAAAAAAAAACAATTTAAGCCAGGAAGCGGCTCCCATCGATGTGATTTGATGAATTCTGTTGCTTTTCTGATCATTTCTGTTGTAAATTCTGATGCTTTGTTTTGGCACTCGTTCAAGTTTGTTGCTTCAGTCTTTTGTTGTGGCCTGCAGCGTCTACGCCTTGGAAAAATACCATTAGGCAGAGAAAACAGTAGCCAAAATGTGGTGGATGGATGGGCAAAGCTCATTAGCAGTTACCATTTTATCGAAACAGAGGAACGGACAGACGGACAGACGGAGGGACAGACGGACAGACGAATGGATGGTTGGATGGATGGACGTACACATCATTATCATTAAGGGCAAAGCAAAGCCCAAAACTGGAAACACAATCAAAAGCAGCAGCAGCCGCACATGAGGCAGGCAGCGGCAGAAGCAAGTTGGAAACTTTAATTAACGCATTTTTACGCAACTGTCGGCGGCTCTTAGCCTCTTTGCCCCTGCTCTGGCTGTGGTTGCAAATGCTGAACAAACATGACAACGGTAATAATTGAAAATCATGGCAATCAAAGCGGAAAGCGCGTTAAGAGCGTGTGGGGAGGGCTGCATATGGGGTTGGTTGGGCGCGTTGAGCGGAAAAATCAACAGCTGCCGACGGCATTGAGAGCAACAGAAACAGCAAGCAACAGCAACAACAAGCACAGCAGAGCAGAGCAGCCATTGATGTTGTCATGCGTGAGAGCGCAAAGAGAGCGCGACAGAGAGCGTGCGAGAGGGAGACAGGACAGCGGTTAGTTGTGCAAGCGGGACAGCTAGCGGCAGCAGTGTTCGAATTTCGAGAGAGGGGAAATGAACAGAGAGAGAGAGTGCGAGTGCGAGTGCGAGAGCGCCTTCCAGTTACAGTTCCAGTTCCAGTTCCGTTCCCATGAGCCACAAAACAAAACGAACAAATAGTTCAAACATTCGAACTTCGAATATTGTTCCATATTTTATTTATTAAATCCAAAATTGCAATCAAAATGCGCATATTAATTGCATACATTTTGGCCATTGATGTGAAACGATGGGAAACAGGTTCGATCGATCGAGGGATTTGATCTTCGATTCGATTCGATTCTGCTCCAAATTTGGATGGATCTCATTGATTATGTCAACCGGAAATGTGTGGGCATACGGGGGAGTGGCGCGGCTCAGCTCTACTGATTATTCTATAATTAAATCCTTGCCACTTATCCGAAATACATCCATAACATGATTAGAATACACCGTAAATCACATGTTGCCACCACCAACAGCACCACGGAATGGAATCTCAATCGAGGTGCTTTTATTATGCAAAATTAACACCACAAATAAATTCGAATCGCGGCAGTGCCCCAATATAAGGCAATTCATTAGCGATTTTATTATTTGATTTGGCTTCTATGTGATTTATGTGCCATATATCAGGGGATATACTATATTTGTACGAATGTAGAGACGCAATCTGGCAGCACATGTTTCACATTTCGTAGATTCGGCGGCTGATTAGAGCCCTCGCCTTGCCATTGTGGGGATGTGGCTCAAACCCAATGCCAAATGGCATTCATTTCTAACACCTTTTCGAGTCGATTTTGAACATTAAGCTTGATTTAATGTGTGTAGCATTTCGGGTAGTTTTCTGATAATATTTCCGATACTTTTCAAATTGATTTTCAATGACAGCAAAAATCGTTTAAAATTCAATTAAATTCCAATCAATGGTCTCCACATTGCGTCACTCTGCCGCGATGGAACATTAAATCGTTTAATTGTTGCCAATCATGAGCTGCAGCATCCCCCCGCCCCCCCAAATTGATGCCATTTTTAGCATGTTTTTGTTAGAAATCGCAAAGTGATTTGTGCGTCGGGGAAGGGAATGCGGGTGCCGGGTTCCTATTTAAATTATAACAATTAGTGGCTGCCACACCGCATTTCCCCCCTGCGAACGATGCCACTCACTCACTCATGGGTGTCGATAAAGTTGTAGGCCGACGACGACGTCGTCGTGGACGCAGATTGAAACGTCGCGGCCGAAAACAAAATCAACAAAAACTAAATACTTATGAGAGGTCTACCTCCCTCTCTCTCCCGCGTGCAACAGGGACAGACTGCGCACGAGAGAGGGAGAGAGAAGATGTGACAAATCAACTAAGAAAACCAACAGGCGGCCATTTTGCTGCGTAAGCATAAGCCAGTGCGAGCAGCACAGCTAGCTATGCGCGCAAGGCAACGCCCACCCCCAGAGAGAGAGAGAGAGAGAGAGAGCGAGAGCGAGAGCGAGAGAGCAGCGCAGACGCAAACGCTGGCGACACAGTTGTCAACCGCATGACAGCTCCAGCGCGCGCATAATAAAGTCATATCGGGGCCTAACAAGCAAGCTGGCCCCCTCCCCCCGCGACACAGCACACCCATGAAAAGCACACGGCTGAGGAGGTGGTGAAGTGGGGTTGTTGGCTCTCCTGCGAAGGCGGAGTGAGCGAGCCAGCGAAACCGGTTAGCGAGCATTTGTTGTCGGCTTTGCTCTGGCAGGTGGCAAAACATCGACATCAGCATACGTTCGCAGAGAGAGAGAGAGAGAGAGAGCGAGAGCGAGAGTGGAAAATCGATCAGAGTGAGTCTCTATTCCAGTGTCGCGTCTCTTCATCGTCACTGTCACACGGCACAGAGCTTGCTGTCTGTCACTCACTCTTGCACCACCACCACCACCACCACCATCGTCACCATCGTCCCACTGTGCTGCTGCTGCTGCATAGTAGTGCTCGCTCCTTCTCGCGCATGCTGCGAGCCGCATCGGACGGCCGCTCTCTCGCTCGCTCCGACCTGCGCTCAGCTGACAGTTCAATCGGCTCGGTCGTCGTCGGTCGGTCGGTCGCCGTTGCCTGCTGCTCGTCGCTGCTTCGTCGCCGAGCCCGGCAGCAGTGATTAGTTAATTTTCTCGTTGCGCTCAAACAGAACAGACGTGCGGTGCGCGTAGCAGAGTGTAAAAGAAAGTGTACGACAAAACGAAAAGCAAACAAACAACAACAGAAAGAAGCAAGTGGCAAGCAGCAAGCGCAACTAGCAAGTGGCAAGCCAGACAGACAGTCAGAGTCAGTGAAGTGTCCGCGTGCGTGCAACGACAAATGGCCCTTGAGGATCGCTGCAGTCCACAAACAGCGACCAGTCCGCCAGGCTATCCCTACGCCAGCACCAGCACCAGCAGCAGCAGCACCTCAAGCACAATCATCATCACCGCCCTCGACATGAGTCTGCAGCATCATCCACAGCAGAGTCCGCCACCAGCGCCGGTCGCCGCGCTCTACCACCAGCAGCAGCAGCAGCTGCAGCATCTGCACCAGCTGCAGCAGCTCCAGCAGCTCCACCAGCAGCAGTTGGCCGCCAGTGCCGGTGTCTTCCCCCATCCGGCGGTGGCCTTCGAGGCGGCAGCAGCCGCCGCCCACGCAGCTGCACTGCAGCAGCGACTCAGCGCCAGCGGCTCGCCCGCGTCCTGCTCCACACCCGCCTCGACCACGCCGCTGACCATCAAGGAGGAGGAGGGTGACTCCATCATGGGCGATGGCAGCTTCCACAACCGAACGCACACCACCAACGGCACGACCACCGAGGACGAGGAGGATGACGACATCGATGTGGATGTGGACGACACCGCCGCCGGTCGCCTGCCCCCGCCGGCCCATCAGCAGTCCACGGCCAAGCCCTCGCTGGCCTTTTCCATCTCCAACATCCTCAGCGATCGCTTCGGAGACGCACCCAAGCAGCAGCAGCAGCAGAAGCAGCCAGGATCGGGTTCAGCCTCCCCCAACGTTTCGCTGGAGTCCCAGGCCGCTGCTGCCGCTGCGGCTGCCAGCATTTTCCGCCCGTTCGAGGCCAGCCGGGCAGCCGCTGCCACGCCCTCCGCCTTTACGCGTGTGGATCTGCTGGAGTTTAGCCGGCAGCAGCAGGCAGCCGCCGCGGCAGCCACCGCCGCCATGATGATCGAGCGGGCAAACTTTCTCAACTGCTTCAACCCGGCCGCCTACCCGCGCATCCACGAGGAGATCGTCCAGAGCCGGTTGCGCCGCAGCGCCGCCAACACGGTGATCCCCCCCGCCTCCAGCAAGATGAGCGAACCCTGCGCCGAGAAGTCCGCCCTGGGATCCCTCTGCAAGACCGTCTCGCAGATCGGCCAGCCCACGATGACCACGACGCTGCCGCCGCAGCTGAGCAGCTCCAGCAGCCTGGCCAACAATCTGGCCAGTCCGCCGCCCGCCTCGAATGCCTCCACCATCAGCTCCAGCTCGACGGCGCCCAGCTGCTCCTCCTCCAGCTCCTCGGGCTGCTCCTCGGCCACCAGTTCGCTCAACTCCTCGCCCAGCAGCCGCCTGGGAGCAGCGGCCAATGCCAGCAGCCCACAGCCCCAGCCGATTCCACCACCCTCCGCCGTCAGTCGCGACTCTGGCATGGAGTCCTCGGACGACACGCGCTCCGAGACGGGCTCCACGACCACCGAAGGCGGCAAGAACGAGATGTGGCCCGCCTGGGTCTACTGCACCCGCTACAGCGATCGTCCCAGCTCAGGTTAGTACAGCAAAAAGTGGGAAACGGGAAACGGAAAAAGGGAACGCGGACACTGCCATGTGACACATGTAAGAAACGGCATCGGGTTACTGCTGGGCCACCCCCGAGCAGCGGCAAGTCTTTTATCCAACATTTGTTGTGGGTCATAAATACCGAAGGACACTGCCAAACAATTAGGCGACACGCGGACAATGGCAATTGCGACTACAGACTTGGACTCCTATTCTGAATCCGAATCCGAAGTCGATTCCGATTCCGATTCAGGGCCGCACGCAGCGAAACGTTTGAAGAGGCGACACTTTATGTGACAACATGGAGCGCAGGCAGCGCGTTCGGCTTATCGCCGACAAAGTAGAAGCAGAAACAGGAGTGGGAGTCAGCCAGATCGAAGGTCAAAAGTCACGCACACACGCCGCACAGGGCCGCAGGGAACCTAAAAATGTGCTGACGATTGACGGGGGCGCACACACACACGGAGCGAGGGAAAACTCTCGCTTTGCTTTGCCCGATGGAAGAGGTTCCTCTCTTCTTAGAGTCTGTGTTAATTGACAAGTTAAGTGCTTTTTTATGAGTGGAAATGGCTTTTTAATTTGGTGTGGCTGCAATCGATGGCAAGCCCATAAACGAGGCGTTGATAGCCAGCCTCAACTCAGATTAACGCCAGAGTGGAGAGTGGGAATTAATCAAAGCCTCAACTTTAATTATAAAGTTCACAATGTGTGGAAATCCAATAAGCACTTTGACAGTCACTTTCCAACGCTGGCTGGCACTGCCAATTAGATTGAGAACTGGCGGGAACGGCCACTAATTATTTGCCTAAAATATGCCCTGGCCCAGGGCCCTGCCACATTCCCGGACCGAGTTCGTTAGACCCGCGCGGGAGCCCACTGACAGCTGACAAATTGAACACTTCCACGCCGTCACGCAAGAGGCGGAGGGAAATAGCAAAACGAAAGAACGAACCAAAAGGCATATGCTAATTAAATCATTCATATTATTAATCACATGTGTGAGACATTTATACTAAACCTTTCTCTTCTCTTTTGTGTTACTTACAGGACCCCGCTACAGGCGCCCCAAACAGCCAAAGGACAAGACCAATGACGAGAAGCGTCCACGCACGGCGTTCTCCAGCGAGCAATTGGCACGCCTCAAGGTAAGCATCGGATCCATGGGCTAGACTCCGAGTAGATCCCTTGTTGTGTCACATTTGCTGCAAAATATTTACACATATTTGGCCAAGGCACTGCCCCCGCTGCGATTGCATCCTGGCAACCGCATGTCCTGCCCCGGGGCCGTACTTAACCAATTCGACACGCTCATATCTCACACAGACACTTCGGGGCTGCCTCTTTCAACTCAAACCGCAAATAATTGATTTGCCTTACCTACCCAGAACCCGAACCCGAACCAGAACCATTCCATTCCATTCCGTATCTGTGCCTCCTGTACTCATCCCGGACTCTCGTTTCTCTCTCTATTTGCAGCGCGAGTTCAATGAGAATCGCTATCTGACGGAACGGCGTCGCCAGCAGCTGAGCGGCGAACTGGGCCTGAATGAGGCGCAGATCAAGATCTGGTTCCAGAACAAGCGGGCCAAGATCAAGAAGTCGAACGGCTCCAAGAACCCGCTGGCCCTGCAGCTGATGGCCCAGGGGCTGTACAACCACACGACGGTGCCGCTGACCAAAGAGGAGGAGGAGCTCGAGATGCGCATGAACGGACAGATACCCTAGGAAGGGAGCTAAGGGTCTGCTGCTGCGGGGCGGAGTGTGTGCAATATGGGCTGGGGAGGGGTGTACAAAGGTTCTCATGTGATATAATTGTAAAGTAATATATTGTAATCTATCTGCTAAACCAGCTAAATTAAGTTTCATCTCTAGCGAACTCGACACGTAAGTTGTTGGCGTATTTATTTCAAACAAACCCCAAACTTTGTATTCCGCAAAAAACACTAAAAAAGCTTCAACTTCTCGAGCGTTTATGCCTAAAGAAAATATTATAACGGCACGTACTTTAGCTGTAGTTTGTCCATCGCTTATGTAATCTCTTGTATAGTTAGGGAATTTAATCTTTCATTTAAACACAGCTATGAAGAGAGTATTTTTAGTTGTTAAGTCTGCAAAAAGTAAACAACAACAAGTTCTTGTTATGAAATCCATGCACAAAAAATATTTAAAGAAAAACTCCATGGAGCGCAAAGAAAACTATAAAAGAAAATACAAAAAAAATTAATAAAAAAAAGATTTAAAAATGTTAAAACAAAAAAGAAACCAAAAACGATTTATTTGATGGGGAAATCAGATCAAAGGCCGTCGGGGAATATTTTGGGATCGTGTAAACGTGTCAACAGGCCAGAGGGTGGCTGGCTGGGGGTGTGGCACTACTAAGTAATGCCGCTAATTGCACAATAAGAATCGAAATCGGGCGCAGGGTCTGGTCTGGTCTGGTCTGGTCTGGTCTGGGCATGAGTGATGGCAACAGCATTGGCTGCCTCCAATCCGTTTAATTAGAGACAAAACTCTCATATAAACAAATATCAGCGAAAAAAGACAACAGAGGCGGTGGCGCTGGCGGTGGCGGTGGCGGTGGCGACGAACCATCAAAAACGAGCGGAAAAGCCGCAGGGAGTCGACATCAAATGATTTATTAGCGCGAATCTTTGGCAGTGTGCGGCGTTAATTTGCTGAAAATAAATGCAGAAAATGCGCGAAAAGAGACTCTGGGGCTGGGGTGGTGCTGGGGCAGGGTAGATGGGCAGCTGACATTTACTGGCAAGCGTTGATGTACACTGCACATGAATGCCCCGTCGATCCGATCATCGCTGACTGGCTGCCTGACTTCAACGAATATGAATCGATGCCAAACGCTAATTGCAACAGCTCGTGGATAGCAGGGGGGAGTGGAGTACTTGCATGTGTCTCTCAAGGCGGATTTAAATCAGCCGTATTACAGAGGCGCAAATCCATTTGTGCGCGTAATGAACCAATTAGACAATTTACCCATTAGCCAGAGCAATACACACAGAGAGACACACACACACCAGAGAGACAGCCAGATATTGCCCCAATCTGTCAGACGTTTTTATAGTTATTTGCGGCAAACGTTTAGCTGTGAGTCGAATCAAATTCCCCTTACTTTGAATGCCCTTTCCTTGAGGGAGTTACCCGTGGAATTAGCTAATTTAAAGGCACTTATTCTAGCCACTAATGAATCATTTAAGGTTGAGTACATTGATTCATCGATTGAAACTAGCTTCCCCTCGACTGCCTCTGCCTAGCGTGCTTAAGTGAGCAATCGCGTAATTGAGTGTATCAAAGCAATATTCAGTTATCCAACTGCCCGCCTTCATCATTCCACAATTGATTATTGATTGAATGCCATCAGGATATCATAGTTAGGCGCCTTGCTACCGCTTTACCCTTACTGATATTTTGAAATGCATTTCGTTATCAAAGCAAAACACTTTCAACACTTCTAATTAGCAGAAATTGCCGAGTGACACACCAAATTTCACTTCCAGACAGCCCAAACGGAACGGAATGGATTGGCTGGCATACAATGTCGGCTGGAGGGAGGCATTTATGTGTGGCCTGAAGATGGAGCTCGGGTGCTGCAGATGGATATATGGGCATGCAGCTGGAAGTGGAGCTATGGCAGGGGGTTGCGATCCATCGAGCGAGCTATTAAAGAGCCACAAAAGCCACACATATGCTCCATAAGTCAGCGACTGAGGCATTCCTCTCGTGCTCCCCTCTGGGGTGGGGTTGTGTGTGGGCGCTGGTCGTGATTTATGCGCCTACAAAATGCAAGAGACTGAATCTAAGGGGGAGCCCCCTTTGATATCGGGACACGTGTCATGCACATCGCTAATTGCATTTCTTTTTTCGGGCGGTCTCTGCGCCGCAATTTTGCAGTTTTGTAGCATTAATTGCCGCCGCCGACTCCTAGTTAAACGGCGTCCAATGTGGCAATGTGGCAATGTGGCGGCATTTGCCAGATTTATTTGCTCGCTGCCTCCCTCCCCCGCGTGGCAATTGAAGCTGCCACTTGCTTCCGCTTCGCTTTATCAATTGATTTACGATGCAAAAACTGAAATGGAAAACTTTAGCTGCAGTCCCAGTCCAAATGGAATATAAAATACTTAAACATTACGACTACGAGCCACTGATGTGCGCCATTTGCAGTGGCTCCCAGTCCCCCAGTACCCGCTCCCTTCCTAGTTGCAGAGAGTTGTCAGTGGTGGCTCTGTTGGCATTTCATAATCGCTGCTGCTGCTGCCTGCTGCCTGCCAGTTCCATGGAAAGTGCACTCAATTATGGCCAACAGACAGCCGCTCGCTCCTCCAAGTGCTGCCCTCTCGCTCTCGCTCTCGCTCTCACCCGCTCTGGCGCTACCAATGGCATGAGGAGGCTCTCATCTCATCTCATCTCACATTATGGGGCTGCCAAGACTCGGGCCTCAGCCTAAACAAACATTCAAATGCCCGGGCGCACTTGGCTTGGATTTTCAGCAGAAGTCAACGCCAACATGGCCAGCAAAGAGGCAAGAGCTGGATGGAGATCCCAGCCCAGAGTCTCAGAGTCTCAGAGTCTCAGAGTCAGGCATAGGCCTCGGCATCATCATCAAGCGTCAACTCGAGACGTCAATGCGATGTTGACTCAACGCATTTGATTCCCGCATGCGATCCGATGGCAACCCATTCGATACGGACCCCCCTGCTCTTGTGCCTCCCTGGCGCTTCGATCTGGCCCGGCCAAATATTTGCGACTCCCATTGTGACCAGGTCCGTGGCGAGTGTGTGTTCAATTTGTTGCCTGCTAATTGCTGAGCTGAGCTCAGAGCTGAGAGCTGAGAGCTGATCGCTGCTTGCGCCTTTGTTTGGCCTGCGATTTGCACCTTTTTCAGCTGTTAGTTGGCCGCTAACTGCTCTCAATGCACCGCTAATTGAGTTGGCCAATAGCCGACTCCAGCTCTAGCTTGAACAACCAGATAAAGTAAGCCCCTGCCCCAGCCCCAGCCCCAGCCCAGCTAATGGGCAATGTCGCACGTCTATGACAAGTCGCAGCGCCTGAGGTCCTCTCACCCGCCGCGGCGCCTCTTTTGGGCACTCCGGAGTCCGGATGCAATTAAAACTTGAATTTGTTAACAAGCAAATGAATTGAATATCCAAAAGGCCATAAATATATTATTGTTATTATGGAAATAATGCCGTGGATGGGACACACATTTCCACCTCAGCGGTGGGTCCCTGTCGCTGCCTCTGCCGCTGCCTCTGCCTCAATGATGACATTATTAACATTATTTTGTGCTTATTAATGTTTGGCCATAAAAGTGTACATTACTTTTATGTAAATGCCAGTGGAGAGTGTCGCTGGAGAGCGGGAAACAATTATTAATTTGAACCGCGGGTCAAGACGCCGCAAAAGACGCCGACCAGAGCTCCGTCTAATTGAAATGCAACAACAACAAACACACAGCGAATGTCTGACTGAGCAACTGTAGACTGAGAAATGCATTAGCCAAGAGATACTCGAAGGCAGAGGCCACCCCAGAAGCAGCCAGGCAGCAGGCAGCCAGGCAGCCAGGCATATGCGTACGCGGCGTACGATTCAATGCCAAAACCAAAGACAAATGATCCCCAATAATGGCAACAAAAACCACACACACACAATGCCAGATAATGACAATATTTTGGCATTTGAATATGACAAACAATACGCTGGAGAGTGCAGCAGGAAACTTGTCATTTATCATGCGATGAAATGCAAAGCCCGGGCCAGGCCAGACCGGAGCTGGCTTTTGGGAGACCCAAATTGATCGCCAGCATTTCACCATTACCGGTAGACCCAGACGACCTCTCTCTCTCCACGGTGCGGACCCAATCATATATCAAAATCTCACGTACTCCTTGTGGGTGGCCCCCGAAAAAAAAGCCAAAAAGGATTCTCGTTCAGTCGTTTAATTAATCAAGCCGTGCAAACAGTGTCCTGTGTCCTGTGTCCACACCCAACAAAAAATAAGACACACAAATTACGAACGAAAATGTTTGCACAATGAAACCGACAATTTGCTTGGCATTCGATTTGAGGGTGAAGCAAGGCCTCGACGAGGCAGCAGAGTTTACATTTATTTTAGCTAAAAGAAGGTGAACTAGGCCCAAGACTAGTGGCAAAATAAATCATCAAATAAGCAACTATAATTCGGCTAATTGCTGCCAAATCCAAGCTCAAATTTAGTGGTACAAATCTATTGAATATAAATATTATTAGTGGAACTTCCGACTGTCCCTTAAGGGTATTCTTCCATCGTCTCGCAGCGTTGACACCTCCGCCAAGTGCTGCATTTTCCTTCCTTCTTTTTTGAGCAGTCAGAACTGGTTGGAAAGCGCTGCCCGAATGCCAAAACAAATTGTTTTCCATATGCAAAGTGGGAAAACGAGACACACACACACACACACACACACACATGCAAGGGTTAATTGGTGGCACGGCGAAGCTTCGTAAACAAATTCAACGCTGATTCCGCGCGCAGATGAGAATGCGAGTGCGAGGCGGGTGCTGCCCCAACACTTGCAATTGGATTCGCTTACCTCACAGCCGGCTGCCACACCCCTGACTGCCCTGCCCTGCCCTGCTCTGCCCTGCCCCTCTTGTGGCAGTGTAAAAATAAACATTGTTCGCGCAAGTTGTAAAATTTTCAAATTAAAAACGTGATCTCAGCGCGAATTGGAAAGTAAATTATTTGATTCTGCACTTTTCACAGGCGGCGAACACACCCCCAACACCCCTCCAAAAGCTGAAGCGAAAGTGCTGAAAGCTCAATAAAGCAAACAACAAAAAAACACACACAAAAGGGAGTAAAACGAGCAGAGAAAAAAGGAGGAAAAGAGGAAAAACAGGGCCAAATGCAGCCTGAACATTGGCGCAATAAAACGAGTGGCGGGAAGGAGACCGGGACCGGGGAGTGTGCTGCGAACGCAGCAGAAAAAGGATGTGTATCCTGCCTGCAAATGTGTTGAAAATCGCGCGCCGCCGTTGGTTATCTCTCCATTCAGGAGCCACAACCCAAGGGTCCAAGTGCCCCAGGAGGAGGGAGTGAGGACGCAGGAGCAACGGTTTTTATCTGTGTTCGTGCAGCGCTTTTGAGCACGAACCGAGGCCATAACTCAGACATGCCCACAGGAGGGGAAGGAGGGTGCTGTGTGTGTGTGTGTGTGTGTGTTGTGCGGAAACGGAAATGCGCCACAAGCACTGCCGCTGGGTTTCTGCGGAGGGTTTTTGCCGCTCAACTTTTGCCCCACTGTGCCATGGTGGACGCCTTAATTGAGGTACAAATTGAGCTTTTGTTGCTCCGTTTCTTTTTTGCTGTATTCCAAGGAAGAACACTCCCTACTCCCCCTACAAAAAGGGCGGGCTGTGGGTGGCTGTTGGCAGATTTAATGCGATGAAAAACCTCACACCCCACAGCCCCACTTTTTTCTGTATAAACTTCTATGCTCTTTGGATGGCCGTAAATTCGAGTGAGTGTCTGCCCGGCGAGCTGCGAGTGAAGCGTTTTTAGTGTTTTAGCCGGGGGTAATTGCAGTTTTATAGCAACTAGTTTTCGAACGGATGCGACTTTGATGTGATTTTTATGGCACTCAGCAGCGGCAGTTTGGTGGAACGCGAAGATTCCATCCACACTCAGGAGACAGCAGACAGCAGAAACAGAGCGACAGAAACGGAGAGAGACAGAGAGACAGAAAACAGGGACAGCTCCAAGTGTAATTAGTGCGATAAAAGGGAGAAATGGCTGCAGACAGGGCTCTGGAGCTGATCTACTGCTGGGTCTACACGTAATTCAGCTGAAAGATGCAACCAATAGATACCAGAGCTTGAATTTCAAATTAAATCACACAGATTAGTCGATGTGAAGTCGGGAACAGGCCAGCATCTCGAGAAATGCATCCAGAAATGTACCTGAGGCCTTAGAAGTATAAAATAATAGCAAAAATATTGAATAAAAGCAACCGAAGGAAACAGAAACAAAGGCAGAAAATCTAAAGATGCATGGGAATTATTTTCTATAATTTTAAACATTTTAATCTAATTTTTCCAATTGATTTTTCTATAAGCAGTTGCCAAATGTATGCAAATGTGCACCAGAGATTACTTCTATTATCTTTGTGACAGATGCACGCTCAAAATAACACCAGAAAGAGAGATCTTGATATGTGTCAGTTCGGCTTCAGTTAAGTTTCTCTAGATATTCACCTCAGAGCTTCATTAAAACATATCTCGAATGCATTTATCAATTAAATCCAATTTGTGCAGCTCAACAGATACAGCAAGTTGCAGGCTTCAGTTTCAGTTTCCGTCTGCGACTTGCAGCCTAATCAAAATACATAAATTATTACACCCTTTGCCAAGGCGCTAACTCAGGCAACGAGAGCCGAGCTTCGCTCTGCGCTGCGCTGCTTGGTTTTGCGCTGCGCTGCTTTCCTCTGCTCTGCTTTGCACTGCTTTCCTCTCTCTCTGCGTCTGTGTCTGCTCTCTCTTAAGCTGTGCGCTCTCTTTCGTTTGCTGTTGCTGCTTGCCATTCGAGTTGATTGCAGTCTGCGGATTGCCTGACCAAGATCATTACAAGTACAATGCTAAACGCTGTTTTACTTTGCTGCAATTTGGCGCCGCAGCACCACCAGCAGACACAAGAGCCCAGACCCAGACACAGACGAGAAGAGGAACCCGATGATGATGATGATGATCACGCTGATAATGATGTTCAGCGAGGAGTCAACGCAGCAAACGAGCCGCAAAACTACTGTCGATGTTGCCGCCTTCCGTTGCCCCCAGCCAGAGCTTCATCCTCCGCTGCAGCGAGCTGCCTGTGGCGCAGACTTTGCAGACTTCGTGTGTGGTCCACAGTGGTCCGGTCCGGGTCCTCCCTTTGGCGCTCTCTTAGCCGCTCTCTTAGAGCCGGCTCACAGTAGCCAAAACTCGGCTCACGTAGCAGTGGCCGTGGCCGTGGCCTCGATCGCCGCCAAAGTGTCAATAATTTTAAGTGCGTTGCATTTTTGTGGCGATTCTCTCTTTGGCAGCAGCAGCAGCAGCAGCAGCTCGCTCTTTGGTTCTGCAGTTGGGATCTGTAGATGCCTCTGCCTCGAATCGCATACATATTAATCACTCCTAATGGACTGCAATTGAATTTCAAGTAATCATCGAGTGCCTCGAGTTGGGGCCAGAGCTTAATAGCCGCCGCCTGGCCATGCCTTGCCTTGCCACAGCAGATACTCAGATGCACAGATACACTCGCATCCAGTCAGAGTTCCAGTCCGAGTCCGAGTCCGAGTCGGTGGCAACTTGGGTGGTCCAGATGCCGTGTCCGAGACCGACTTGTGCTTCGGGTATGTAGGGAATCGTTTTCGTTGTTGCTGTTGTTGGCGGCTGTTGCTGCCGCATTTTGCTGCAACTTCGGTCAGGGCCAAAGGTTTGTCTTTTTTTTTGCCCAAATCGCGGAAAAGCATTTTACACGCTCCACGGCCACGGTTGCTGTCTGCCCCTTTCCCTGCTCTTCGCTTAATGGTGCAGACGATGATGATGATGATCCTCACATCATCGGGCTGCACCCCACCCCACCCCACCCCAGCCCCCTTTGAATTTTATTCGGAAAATCCCATTCTGATAGCCCCAAACATTAATGACTGCAATTTTTCATAATGGGTAATTAAATGCGGTTTGAAAATTGATTTTTCGTTCCATCCGCGCGCCGCTGATCTTCCATGGAAATCGGATCGATCCGCCCGTTCGCTCTCTCTCTCTCTCGGAGAGATGGATACGGTAGCCAACCCGATACCGAGCGCTGATGAGCATCATTAGTTAAGCGTTGAATTCCAGGTAAATCGAGCGAGTCGCAGTCACCTGCAGTCCCCGATCTTCTCTGGGGACAAACCTCACTCGATCGTCTCGGGAGTCGGACAACATGTACTCCTGCCACAGCCACTGCTGCCCCTGCCACTGCTGCTGCATTTTGAGAAATTGAAAAATTTGAATCGACAGCCAAGGCAGCCATATAATTTCTCCCGTTCCATGTATTCGCATCGATCATTGACCACACTCGTAGTCAGAGTCCAAGTCCAAGTCCCAGTCCCAGTCCCCGTTGCAGTTCCACACAAAAAACTGAACACCAAACCGAGACACAATTTCGGTAAAAACTCTAGAGACAAGTTGACATGGTTTCAGTTGCAGTTGCGGCTCCCCTGACTCTGCCTCCGACTTGGCTAATTGACAAGATCGTTTCTAATTAGACCACCGGGCGGGCTGGCCCTGGCCCTGGCCCTGGCCCATGGCCCATGGCCCTCCTGTCGCTGCACTTTGCATCTGGGCAAAGTGTCGCGTGGAGCAGAGTCGAGTCGCTTTGTTGGGTAATTTACACGGGCAGGTGTCACACGAGGCAAGAGGAAAGAGGAGGAAGAAATGAAGTTGCAGACGGAGACGACGACGACGACGACGACGACGACGAGTGTGGCCGGGGTCTGCGTGTCCGCGTGCTGTTGGCGATAAATTATGGCTTAATTAAACCAACAAAAAAAGAGAACAGAGAACAAAGAAAATATGTACAAACATTAATACATATATGTATATGTATATGGTTATCTGTGACACTGTGGTTCGTGCATAATTAAAATTCACTTTGCCCTTTTTGGGTAATTGTGGCCGCACATTTTTCACTCATTGAACATATTCAGCAGCGCGGCTTATCCGCATCAGCAGCCAAGCCCAGCCACTTAGCCCTTAGCCCTACATTCTCGGACATCAACGTAGAGCATCAGCGGACTCAGCATTCTGTCAAGCGAAGTCAATCAATGTGGCAATGATTCAACGATCGAGTCAACCATTCATCAAGCGCCTACCCATTCGGTGATTAATCTGACGCTGGACTCAAGCCAAAGTGTTGAGATGGTACGGAGATGGATGGCTGGCTGGCTGGCTGGCTGACCGGACTGATGTCTAGTTGTGATTGAGCTGCGGACACTGATCTTGTGAGTCATGCAATTATTCTGCCGCTTATCGCGGCTGAGTGGAGGGATTTCAATTGGCTTTGATGAGAGTTTTGTACAGTGACAAATGTGTGACAACAAATCACTTTCAATGGATAAGGATCGGCAGAGAGCAGAGTACTGCGAGTGTCAGCAGGAATTGTGCCATCAACTCGAGCAGGTTTGGCTGCTCTTTCTTTTGCATGTGATCCAGGTGGTCCCCCTACAGCCTGGCATCTGCATACGAAAGAAAGGCAACAGCCGAAGGACCCCTTGAGTCCCGTGGCAACAGGTTCGCTCTAGATTTCGGGGCAACCTGCCGTGTGTGGTCCACACACAATTGAGCCATCAGCGTCCATCAGTGAGCAGAGAAAGAAATGGTAAACCGAAACCAATATCAACACCAAGCTGCTCTTCGCTTTTTTCTCTTCTGTGCCAACTGCCAACTTTTATTAACCCAAGAGAACGCAGCGAAGACACAAAAGGAGTGGAGTGAGGAGTGTGGAGTGGCCCACGCTATGGCACTCAAGTGCCAAATCATGACATGGCATAAGGCAGTTACAGACACAGAGACTCGGCCACAGATTCAAAGTCACAGATTGATCCTGCCGAGAAGCAGTACGTGTGGCCCGATGAAGCGCCTCCAAAGTACCAGGAATCAAGCACTCAACGGCTTAAGTGTGCGCCATACAAATATCGGATCCCAAGCAGCCAACAGTCTTCCCCACAGTCCCTGCAGCCCCTTGCAGTCATGAGCCATGAACAAAAAAGGTCGCACGATCATCAGTGCCGAGGTGGAGATCCACCAGCCAGCCAGCTGCAGCCTCTTAATTTGACACAAAACAAGATCAAATGTCACTCATCATAACTGGCGGGCAGAGGCGATGCCATCGAGGGAGAGAGGAGAGTGGAGAGTGGAGAGCACGTATGCATATGAGCATAATACTAATGAGCAACATCGATCTCTTCCCCGCCCAATCCCTTTTGGGGTCTGATCTGATCAGCGTCTCTTAATATGCAGGCGCGCATGCCTCGACTCCAGCTCTGACCGACTTAAGATTGCCAAGTGGCAACCACAAGAGCGACAACAGCATTGTGCAACTGTCACAGAAAGACCAAAGTGCGGTGGGTCTCCAGGAGCCGGAGCCCAACGAACTCTGGGGTCCCTGAACCGCTTCCCGTTTCGAGTCTGGTCCTCTGCCTGGGTCTAATGCGCACGCCCCATGCATAATGAACAAACGAAAGGTGAACCTTCATAATTTTCGGTGACATTTCCTCCTTGTGGCCGGCCACTTTCAACAACTGGCTACGTGGATTTATGACTTTTAATTTGTATGTCCGACTCGACACTCGACTCGATTAATTGGACCTCCCCGAAGCCCATGGCTACTGTGCATATCATTTGGGTTAGGGTCTCTGGGTGCCTAGAATGAGGGTGAGAGCGGCAAAAGGGATGTTCTGTTCCTTTGCGGCTCATTTTGGGTTGTCATTTGTTGGCTGCGGAAGAGACTTTCACCTCGGTCGAGCCTCTGTTGATTACCAATAATGCAAGAGAGAAACCAAGGTTAAAACAATGAATGAAAATTGGCAAAGAACAAACAGATTCGGGAACTAATTTATAACATTTTTAATTAATTTCAGCCATAGCATAATTCCAGTTGAAATTCAAACTGCTAAGGCTAAGGTTCCTCCCTTGCCCTTGGTCGCTTCCAAACTCTCGCCACACCTGCCTTGTGTCACCCCCTTTGGCTCTCACTCGTATTAGCCATAATTGTATGCAGTGGTGGACGTGTTGTCTGGACTGCATGGGGAGTGTACCATTAAATGGTTGATGGCACTGAGAATGGGACTGCAACTTCTGCTTCTAGGAATGTGCGACCTTGCCACTGTTTTGTTTTGTTTTGTTTGCCATTTGTGGATTCCCCTTGGGTTGCGGTTCCTTCGATGCGTTTCTTGTTCATATTTTATGCAAGTAATGTTTTGATTTGTTTAGTTGTGAAGGCACACACACCCACACCCACACCCACACCCACGCAAGTCCCATTCCCAGACGCGATCAATTTCTGTTTTGACAGTTCTGGCTGTCAGGGGAGTTGAAGTGTGTCTAATTGATGTTCCACTGCCACTCTGGCACTCTGGGCAGGTCACAGATGTTTAGCCATGTAAACAGTTGCAGAATTTTCATTTTAATCGAAAACCTAATATCAAAGTAGATAAAGGATAGGCAGGGAGCAGAGACAAGCACTCGAGTGACATCTGCTGGTTGTCCTGGTGACAGTTTTATAACACCTTAAACATTATTTGGTCTTTCGGGTTGCGTTACGTGTTTATTGCCCTGCCCTGCCTTGGCCCAATCCCTGCTCGGCCGTAGTCCTGCGTCGCAGGCAGGACATGCGTGTCCAATCGCGTTAAGCGTCTGGCGACAGTGCGAAAAGGGTTGCCCGAATGTCCTGGGTTGGGTCTCTGGAACTCTGCTCATTGATACAATTAGGAGTTGCGCTGCAAATGTGCCATGAAAATGCAATCCCAGGGTTGGGCCACATCGTTAGATTTTACGATGCGGCTTGGGCAGCCCCAAACCCCAAGGAAAATTCCCATTGGCTGTTCCGATTGACTTTTGCTAATTGAATTGAAGCGGAAACACAGTCGGAGACACAAAACTAACTTCCAGTGAGTCATAATCGCTCCTCCACTCTCGTGGCAGGTTCATAAACAGCTCCCAAATTCTCCCAAATCCCAAACCTTTGCCGACTCCAATGGCTTGTTTTGCATGTTAACAAGATACTTCCGCTCCTCGAATGGCACCGACTACCACCCCACACGTTGTTGGCTAATGCCTGAGCATGGAATGCGAATGGTACTGAAATTTCCACATTTTCATATGTCAACGGCAGAGCTATGAAGCTCTGAAGTATTTTCATTGCATAATTAACCCAGCCCACCCATCAGTCTGTCTCTCCCCCAATGTTGAGCAGGTGGCAAAGGCATTTCCTTATGGTTTAGTTTCGTTTCGTGAAGCGGGAAACTTGTAGCAGAGTATTGAAACACGAACTGTGGGGAAAACTTGGCTAAAACTCAATCGATTTTCAGTCTTCCTCCCACTGCCATTTGTCCAGAACAATTCTTGCTCCTGCCTAAAGATTCGTCTCTTATTTCACGCTAGATCTCCCGCGTACAGCTCTATAATCCACACAGCAATGAGCCTCATTTGCTCCATCAAGGATCGCAGATTTAGACTGCATCTCTCCCACACAACCATTGAGATACACTGCCAGAGAGGCAGAGTGGACTTTGGATTAAGTTTTGATACCCAGTATCGCAGTATAAGAGTAAGAGTATCCCAATCTTTGGTGCCCCCAAAGTTTGCTCCTTCTTTATTTTCTTCCGACTGTTTTGGGGGATTTTGTCTGCGCGCAGGCGTAATGAGGCAGAGGCAACATCAGCAGCCACAGCCACAGACAACGCAGCAATGTCAAATACGCAGATCTTGGCAGCAGATTGGCGCTACGTGGGTGGTCGCCCAGAGAGATGCTGAAACTCTCGGCAGACAGCAGGACACACCCACATGCATGCAGGGGATCGCATCAATGGGGATCAATGAAACCGAGTGGCAGGAGGCCGAAGGAGATGCAGGGAGCAATTGGGAAGCAGTTCGAAGATTTGCATGCACCAGCCCCGAAAAACTCATTAAGCCGCTGGGCATTAGATGCGCGGCCACTGGGGTATGGGAATGCTCGTAAATCTTGTGCTAGTTTTTGGCTAAAAGGGTGCCGCCCCACAGACACACACACACTTAGCCTATCCTGCCACGGAATGGCACGCAGTGGGGTTGGGGGGAGACGAAGGCTGAGCGCATTTCGTTGTAAGTTTGCGTTTCATTAATAATCCGAGACCGAAACGGAAAGCTGGCTGACTGGATGGTTGGCTGGTTGGTTGGCGGACTCTCTTCATAAATCTTGTGTCGCATAATTACAGTTAAAATTTATAAGCTTATCTCCTTAGCCGCAAATTTATTAGCGAACGACCAGGCAGAGTCCAACAGCCAGCATCCCAGCATCCAGCGCTGCACACTGAACGTTCGTCAAGTCGAATAATGTCGCTGGTCTGTCGTCTGCACTGCAACAAAAAACCTCAACCAGAAATCGAGAATTCAACAGAGAAAAATAATAACTGGAATTTTTCACAAGATTTTCCATATTTTCTCAGCCTAATTGATCAAAATCTAGTGTAAATATGTGAGGATTGTAATTTTGAAGTGAAATTTCACTAATTTCTCTTAGTGCAGAGTTTGTCGTGGGTTTGAGGTGCCAGTTCCCGATCCATACCCGGTTCCCGGTTCGGCTGCGTTCGGTTCGCTCATTAAACGGTCTCCAAGTATCGGCTAAAAAATGTGTATTTAAAACGGCGTGAAAAACAATTTGTTGCCAATTTTATGACGCCTCGCCACTCAGCCTCAGCTGACCTTCCCCGTCCTCTCTCTATCTCTCTCTTCGCCTGCTTTTGCTCTCTTGCTGCTGCTGCTGCTGCTGCGCCGTCTGCTGAGCTGGTGCTGATGCTGAACAAATTCATTTGAAGTCTGTGGTCTTTGGGTACTAAGTGTCAACCCCATAGATTTATGCGTATTGTCTTTTTTTTCGGGTTACTCGCTCTCTCTCTCCCTCTCTCACTCTCTCACTCTCTTGCGCATTCCGGGAACACTGACTGAGGCCTGGGGGCCGACGCTGGCTCGGACTCAGACGCGAGCTCGGATTCGGACGCGGACACGGACACGGACTGGGAGTCTGGCCAAGGCTGCAACCTGCCAGACATTAATCATTTGGCGGAGGGGTTCGGGGAGGAACAACACCAGCAACAGCTACAGCTCCAGCAGCGGCAGCATTCGAGGCGTTGTAATGTGTTGTCCCTGAGGGGGAGCAAGAGTGCTGGGCGGTAAGGGTTAAGGTGGCAGCGGGATTAATGTACGCGGGCAAGGTATTTGAATGGCCCTTTTTATGGTCACATTTATTGAATTTATAACGTAATATACTCGCACCCCAAACCCGTGACCATGACGCATGGAGAGGAGATCCTGCTCCATAGTAGTTGGACTGCCTGCCCCTCTAAAGACACAAAAGACAGGGTATCCCCACATTCCAGTAACAGAGTGGCGCGCAGCCGTAAAAAACGTATGCTTAAACAAAATACTCTCCACTATAAATACAACAAAATATTACTAACCTTAAATTGACTTTTTATGAAGTTATATCTCTGTCGCGCCGATTGCGACGCGTGCCATAAAAAATCACTTAAGAAACGCGAAAACTCCCACGCACACCCAGCACAGCACCCACAAAACGCACGACGGCTGAGAACACGCGCGGAGACGAACACAAATGGACATGCAAATAAAGTGCAATACCTAAGCTTACTGCTTTCTCAAGGTCTATTTGCACAAGGTGAGGTTTTCAAAGAGAGGGCTCTTACTGTTGCCTACAAACTTTCCTCTCAATTAATTACGTTTGCCTTGCGTCGAGCACAAGTGTGGTGGTGAGAGTGCCTTGGCCTGCATGCATACATACCTTGATTAAGCTTGCGTTGGTTCCGTTCACTCTCTCGCTCTGCCTCTCTCTCCTGATCTCTTTGTTCCGCTGCTCAATGCACAAACAAATGTCGCCAACAATGAAACCCAAAACCGAACTGTAAATCATTCACGGCGAATTAAGACGTTTTTTTTTTTGCGCAGGCCAAGGTGATGGCGAATTTGCTTTTGCTTTTAACTGTTGCTGCCTTCGCTGTTAAACAGAACTGTCATGCGTTGTGACAAAGGGGACGGGAGAGACACTCTCAATGCGTTCGATTTGCCATAACATGCAAAACAAAATTTAAATATTCAATAAGGCAGCAACTATAACTGTTACACATAAAGTTTATTGCCCGCAGAAAATATTAAAACGAGAAAGCAAAAGGAAGTGTTTTAAAGCCGAAGATTTGAATACTCTCTTTGATCAGTCGTTAAGTTTTATCAAAATGTTTGTACAGAGATTGTACGCGCAGAGAAAGAATGTTCTAATAAGTGAAACATCTTCCTCTCTTCATTCCCAGTGGAACAACTTCTTCAAGCGCTTGCTTGCGATCCACAGTTACACTCTTTTTCTCTTCCTCTCTCTATCCGCCAGACCCGCTCTCACTCTCTGCCACCCACCCGCTGGCAAAAGCCCATCGACGCAGCGCAATGACAGACACATTTAACACCTACACGATGTTGACGATGTTGACGCTGCACTTTAAGCAAAGCTCTGCCGCCGTAGCCGTCGCCGTCGCGTAGACGCCGCTTTTGCCGTCAAGGTGTCAATTTGTGCCTTTGGCAATACTCACACACACACAAGCAGCAGACAAAGTGTGGAAGGGAGGGAGAGCCATGTGTGTGGCTGTGTGTGGCTGTGTGTGTTGTGTATGCAAATTTAATGGCTAAATTAGAGGAAGGAGAGAAACAAGAGAAAAAGAGAATTTAATAATAGTCGTAGTAAAATGCTAGGCATCGGTCGGAGTCGTTTATTAACCGCGATTATGCTCAAAGATAGCGCTTTGAAATCCAATTTGCATAATGAATTTTATTCGAATGTAAGCTCCGCGCAATTGCGGCCTATCTCTTGATCTGCGCCAGTCCCAATCCATTTCAATGCGATCCAATCCAATACGATCCAAATGTGGATTGTTAATTGAGTAATTAATGATGACGCCGACGCCTACGGCCCACCAACTGGATGGTAGACCACCCACCTGGCCACGTTTGTGGGCCATAAAGAGATATAAAAAATTAAACACAAATTATGCAAAAATTCCACCCATAATGACAACGATCACGACGATATGCGTATAATTTAAATGTTTATTAAATTATTTAGTTGTGAATTTATGAATCTATTAGATATTATACAAAAACACGCACACAACAGAGGGTCTGCCCCATCGACTCTGTGCCGCACTGCGGGACTAGAATATTGTACAACTTAAAGCACTAGACTTACGTACTAATCTATAAATACTAATCGTAGATGGTACATATTGCTACCCCAGCGAGGGGTACGGTACGGTACGTCTGCCTTATGAGGTCTCCTTGCAGGCGGAGGCGGCTGCCGCCTCCTGCAGCTCCTGCAGCTCCTCCTCCTCGCGGGTCAGCGGCACCGTCGAGTGGTTGTACAGCCCCTGGGCCATCAGCTGCAGGGCCAAGGGATTTTTGGTGCCGCTCGACTTTTTCAGCTTGGCCCGCTTGTTCTGGAACCAGATCTTGATCTGTGCCTCATTCAGGCCCAGCTCTCCGCTCAGCTGCTGGCGACGCTTCTCCGTCAGGTAGCGATTCTCATTGAATTCGTGCTGAGAGCGAGAGGAAGAGAGGACGAAGGAGAGAATATGGGTCAAGGTCAGGTATGCAATCATAATAATCGATTATTAGCGATCATTTATCGATCGGACTCCTCCAACTACTCACCTTCAGTCTCGCCAGCTGCGGCCCACTGAAGGCCGTTCGCGGCCGCTTGTCCTCCGGCACGTTGCCAGCATCCGTATCCCCCTTGTCGCTGCTGCCGCTGCCACCCGCCGCACTGGCCGTCGATGGTTTCTTGGGCTTGCGAGCTCGCGGACCTGCGGGAGAGAGGCGGGGAAGAGAGAGAGAGAGGGAGATGGATGGTGTGTGTGAGATGAGGTGGGTCATAAAAATTCCAGGCAACGCTTAATGGCATCAACATGACTGGACCTGGACGTGGACGTGGACCTGCCCTGCCGACTCATTGGGCACACATAAATCCTGCGCCTCATATATGCAGCGATGTTCAGCAATTAATTCAAAATTTAAATGCGTCCAGACAACCCCAGAGGAACGACACCCCCGACTCCAGCCCAACTCCAGGCCAACTCCCTTCGTGTTCACGGACCAGCCAAAACAATTAAAGTTTTGGGAAATTTGCTCGCGTCATTTTCAAAAAGTAATCAACGCAATGACTTTTGACTGTGGCTAATTTCAGCACATCCCCCGTTTGTCTGAAGACACCACCACCCCCAATGTGGGTGGCTGGTAGTGGGCGTGGGCATCATTCCCGACTTGAGTTGTCTTGGATTTAATTAACAGCGTTCGAGGCAGACAGCCGCAGAGAATCGCAAGAGCCACCTCCCCCCCCGCACCACACTTGATGTGGGTGCTCGGAGAGCAAAACAAATTCTATTCAAAATGTGAGAGTGGAAGGGAGGTTGGCAAAGTTACGCTCGTTTTGGAAATAGTTTCGGAAAACTGACACCGAAATGGAAATGGAAATGGAAAAGCAGAAGATGAAGCAATTATGAGGTTTTACTAATGGGAATATTTCGGTCAGAGGCAGAGAGCCTTCAACTGACCGCAAGATGTTTTTGTGGCAAACGAACGGCAAATATGTCGAAAGCATTTTGTAATTTAAGCGCCTCCATCTATCATAAGAACAGTTTGGGGAGGAAATGGAATGTCGGCAGGACACTCAAGAAGCTCTGTAGGAGGTTATTTTCAAGCTTGGACAACATTTGAACAAAGTAAATTTTGGTTCTGAATGAAGCATAATCAAACTCTGCTCAGACTCTCTATTTCTATTCTCTGTACACTGAATTTCTGAGCTTGTTCCTCTATGAAAAGTCTTGCTTAAACCTTATTAAGCTTATTTATAGATTGATTTTCCTGTGTAACTTGATTTACTGCTTCAAAATCTATTTCCAAAGCATAAATTCCAGCGATTTCTTGGCTTCCCATTGCTGGGGGAATTCCTCAACTCTTCTGGCACTTATTGCTGCAGCAAACCCTTTCCCTTTCCACTCTGCACCTCGTAACACTTTGACCTGCATCATATTGATCCACTTGAACTTCCCGTTGACTGACTTCCAGTCCCCAGCTTGGCTTGTCCTCGTCCTTTACTTACTTCGACCTGCAATGAAACGAAAAGGCAAATTGCGAGTGTTAGAAATCAAGTAGAATTTTCGCTTTTGGGGTGTAAACAATTTAAAATTTAATTTACTTTTAACGCGAATCAATAAAATATCGAACATTGATTAAATTCCACGACGTCAGCCAAACTTTTTTGCTGGCAAAACGTGCAGAAATTCCCCTCGAGCCCCAGTCCATGGCCGGCTATCTCGGGGCGGACGCCGTCAGGCAACAACCTTCAAAACAAATGTTGCGGCACTAATGGCAACGCAACCGAGCCAAGTCATGCCCTAAGTTAAATCGTTGGAAAAATTGAACAAATCAATTTTGTCAACGAAATGCCAAAGCGGCCGAAGGGCGCGAAATTAAACCGGCACACAAAAAGCAAAGGAAATGCGAAGAAAAGTTCGAGCGGGGCAGGCGTGGGGCGTGGGGCGTGACCATTAGGAGGTGTTATCACGGTTTTAAATTTCACACGCAGCCGACAGCAAAAATACCTTCCACGGGGAGCAGACCTTGAACCTGTCAGACAGCCGGGAGACGCTGAGTGCTGGCTGCCGCGTCATGGTGATGCCACCCCACCCCACCCCAGCGCACATTGGCAAGCGCAGATAAGCTTCAAGCTGCATGCCACAGCGTCGCAAGGACATTGCCAAGGGGTTGGCTGTTGCCTTTGTACTCCCCCACCAGAAATGCAACAATTGCCAGCAAATCTTTTTCCTCCCCCGCTCCGTTCCTGTTTCGTTGTGGAAATTGTGATTTATAGCGTGCTAAATTTTTCATTGCTTTGACACAATAAAAGTTTCAAAGTTGTTGTTATCCGAGGCGGGCCCTACCCTCGTCCAAAATTGGCTTTAATATAAATTATATGAACTCAATCAAGGCGTCGTCTCGCTGCTCTTTAAGAGATTTCTATGGATGAGCAGCGGCTGAGTAATTATTGCTAATTATTTGGCACTTATTGGGCGTAGTTTGAGAAGTTTTTAGTGGAAATCTTTGGGCATTCAACTCGAAGTTTTTGCCTATATTTGAGTGCCTGAAATGTGCAAAAATCACCGCAAAAAGCAACACAATTGTGGCCTTGTTTTATGCTAAAAGCCTGGCTCAAAAACAGACTCTCGGCCGCGTCTTCGCACATTCACATAAATTCTTTTCGTTTGCTTCAGAAGCTCATCAAAAACAGCAACACAAAAACCGAAACAGAGAAAACAGCAACAACGGAGTACGAGACAGCAGACAGCAGACAGCAGGCGAAACAAAAACGGGAAGATGTCTTCATCAGCAGCAGAGAGCAGCCTCAATGACCCAACTTGGCAACGGCAAAAAAAAGAGACTGCTGCCTGCCTGCTGCCTGCCTGCCACTGGGGCATATGTTTAAACTTTAAAGTAAACGCATTTGTTTTATTTATGCTTAACATGAGTTGCAAATGCCAAAAGCAGGCATCCCGTTGATCAGCTCAAATGAATGAAACCGAATGTGAGGGCGCGCAATTAAGGATCGATCGACTCCCTGGCTTTCCTGCGCGAGGAGCAGCGCAGAGACACTCGTAACTCAGAGAGCACAAGCACAACGCACTGGCGCAGTGGAAGGCAGCAAAACGAAATTGACTTATAAAGATCTCAAACTAACGGGCCACACACAGACTCGCGATCCACAGACAGCCAGAGAGAGCAGCAGACGAAGAGAGCGGCAGACAGAAACGGAGAGGAAGCGGAGACTGGAAACAGATACAGCAATGTGGAGCCGGTCTCTGCTCTGTGTCTCCCCCTCTCTCTCTCTCTCTCGCAGCAGAACGAGTCACATGAGCTGGAGCCATGGCCCGAGCTTCGTTGTAAGCGATCTGTTTGGAGACACAACATTTGGCTCTACAGATTAGATCTCGGCTCGTATCTCTATCTAATGATCGCACATTCAAGTCAAGATCATTAATAAGCCATAAAAGACAACACGTTGTTGTCTGTGGCAATATTTACAATATTTACATGTGAACGAAAAGTGAAAGCTCTCTCCAGCTACGCCCTGCCCCAGCACCCATCGATGATGGATCAGTCGGGGCCTCTGTGATGGATGGCCATCGCCCAAAAACTGATCAACAGATTAGAGCCGAGGGCTCGGGTGGCTCGGGTTTGAGCAAATTAAAGCTGCGGTTAGCGTCAATCGGCTGCCAGTGATGAATATTGACATGACGACGGCGTTGCTCATCGATTTGATTGCACGTTTAATTGAAATGATTGACACGAGAGACACTGCGACACTCGCAATGGATATAGATGGGTGGATGGATGGATGGATAGCTGGAAAGATGCATGGATAGATGACAAACGATGCCGCTGCCTTGTCAGGCGTTTTGTCTATCGCTCAATCGGCGGACTGTTGCCTCGAAAATAGCCATTTAAAGCGCTGCGAAGGCAAAACATGACAGCATTCCAGCGCATAATTTCCAGCGCAAACTCCTGCATGAAAATATTTTTATTTAATATTACTTAATTGCTCTATCAGTGTTGCAAGTTGCACGTTGCATGCGTAGCCCACTGCATTTGCATAGCCCTTGCCAGCTTTGCATATGAAATTGGCGGTGTCAAACGTGTCTCCTCCCACGTTTTGTCTTTCATCGCCAGGCGCTTCATTGAATATGCCACAGGGAGACGTCGGAGGTGTCACACACAGAGCCGAAAGACATTTGCAAGTCGGCAAATGAAAGTAAATCAAAGGAAAGGAGTCAGAGTCCCAGAGTGTCAGCCAAAATCCTCATGCAAAAACCTTCTCCTGCTGCTCCTTCTACTCCTCCCTGCTTGGGGATATCGCTTACACATATGTATAACATTGATTGGGTCCATGGATGCCAGCCGGTTTGAGAAATTGCAAACCGCATTTTGTGCGCTGGTATTAGCAAACAATTTCATTAAGAAACTGAAATCAATACGTGGAGGCATCATCAGGTGGCAGACCTCAAGTACAACGACGACAGCAAGCGACACCGATATGGGTAGCCAAAGTATCTGTATCTATATCTGTGGCTGAAGCTGTAGCTGTAGCTGTATCTAAAGCCGTGTATCTCCTCGGCCAGAGCTTGCCTTAATAGACTCGTTGCTTTGGCTTTGGCTTTGGCTTTTGTGCAATTGAGGTGTGAACACTTTACGCTTCTATGGTTATTTCGACTAAATTAATGCACTTTTACGGCCTCTCAATTAACGCAATCAAACGCTCTAGATACAGACTGAAGCCTCCAATCAGTCGATTGACTGTTTGACTGTTTGACTGACTTTCACCCTAATGAACACATCAGAAACTTTGATCTCCGCGGACCACCCGCCGCGAGTGAGTGTTTATTTTTGGGGCTGTGCTCTCGAGGCCATAAAACTGAAATTAAAACAAAAGCCCAAGAGAGCGATCTCTGAGGCGATCAACCGACCAATCAAGCGACTAATGAATATTTAGATTAAACCAACGACTGCCACAGCAGAAGGTCCAACAAAAAACCAAAAAAAATACCAAGTGAAGCCGATGCGATGCTCCGTCGGCAGCCCCAAATAATTTGTAGATCAATAAATGTTCGCTTTATGGCTCTATTAGTGGCCCGGGACTTGGATTATTCTTCGTGTGTGGCATGGGGCAGGGTTGCCACCACATCAGCAAAACAAATATGCGAATAAGTGTGTTCACGCCGACATTAACATCAATCTTCCACGGATCAAAGAGATGCAAAGCACTCGAGACGAGACCACACCAAACGATTCTCATCATCATCTTCATACCGAAAGCGCCGACCCATCCACGCAGTCAAGCGCATAAAATAATAATGATAATGATAATAATCACAATAATCATCATCATCATGCAGCAGCTCAGACGCCAAACCAAAGCCAAAGCCAGAGAGCGACTCTCTGCTTGTGCTTGCGGCGCTCTCTCAATGCCCTACAGTGGTAGAATCTTTCTCGAGTGTCCGAGAGTACAGCCTGCTATGCCCTGCGTTTGCTGCTGTAGCGTATCTGGCATGTTAAATCTGGAAATGTCTTAATAAAACAATTAATAGCACAGCTCGGCTCATAAGATTTTGTTTCTTTTTTTTCTTCATGCTTGAAGCTGGCTTCTCATATTTTTCTTGTGCCAATGTTTTGGGGCACTCCACACACAAGCGGCAGCACAGGAGCGCATTCGGGTGGCGCGTAGAGGGTGGTGGAATGCACTGGAACTTTAAGAGTTACTTTAAGTAAGCAAAATGCATTCCATTAGCTCTTTATCTTCAATTCCAATATTAAAGTTATTAAATAAATCTAAGCCCAATGTAAGCCCAAAAGATTCCACATGCAAGTTCTTGCATCTACAAAACTTATACCGAATTTAATGCAACTCCGCTCCTGCTGCCCACATTTTTTTTATGCCCAGTCGGAGAGCGGAGAGCTGCGCCCGGCCCGATCGCTCTCTCGTTCCCTCCCTCGTTCGTGGGTTCGCTCGTTCGTTCGTTTCGTTGGGTTCGTATGTCGTGTACGTACTATAAAGTAATTGAAAAGCACAACAGAGATTGTTTTAAATATCAGCAGGGCGAGCCGCCCAGGTTGACCACCTGTGCGGTGTTCGGCCAGTGGATTTATGGGCACTGGGACTGTGGCTCTCTGTCTTTTGGCTTTGGCTGCAGCTGATCTTGGGCTTGGGCTTGGGCAACTTCATTATCGTCTAAAGTTTGACGATCATCATGATCACCATGACTGCCTGACTCTCTCTCTCTCTCTCTGTCTCTGTCTGTCTGTCTGTCTGTCTCTTATGCTAATTTCGAAGACGATGCTGGGATTCTGCCATGTGGACCACACACGTCGTCGATCGATTTGCAGCGTTCGTCTCCACAGCTTTTTATTAACAAAATCCCCCCGAAAGAGAGAGAGAGAGAAGTGTATTCGCCACTGGCCTTTGATAAATTATCGATAAAATGATGCGACGATCACCTTTAATTTGGTTTACTTTTAGCTTTAACTTCAACTTTTACCTACCGCATTCCCATGTATCGTTTCGGGTCAGAGGAATTCTCGCAGGCCCCCGACTCACCAACTTGATTGCAGAAGACTCGAATGTTGCTGCTGCCGCGGTTAATTAAGTTATCAAAGTCTTTATGACGTCAGCAGGTTGCCGCACAAGGGACGGGGGCAAAACAGTAGGAACGGCCGCAGCTGGCGCCAGTGGACGAGGCCGCATAGAAGATCGGCACTAAAGAGAGCTGCAATGCACGAAGCTGGGCATACCCTTACCTTAAGCTGCTTGAAGTTGAAGCTACAAATGGCAGAGCTGTGGAGCTCCTACTCTTTGGTAGAGCATCCCCAATCGACCATCGACTGCCTGCTGGCCTGCTCAATGACAACTTTGTCTTGCTGCTTCCGAGATTCATTTAGCTCCAGTTTCCAATTCGAACTTCATCCTCATGCATGTTCCGGGGGCTCTTGCTCTGGCTCTGGCTCTCTCTCTTGTCGTGTGTTTCTGTTAAAATTCTCACGCTTCAGCCTGGCGACTTTTAATTACTGTTATCCTCTCGCCCTCTCGCTTGCTTGTGGCTGATCAGCGGCTTTAATTGAGTAATTATTGAAGGAGCAGCAGCAGCAGCAGCAGCGGAGTAGCTGCAAGACGGTCACAGTGGCTGCGACAAATTTCAATTCGAATTTCTGTTTAATCTGTGCTTCAGTTTTGCAACTGTCATCGGAGCTGCAGCATCCGTCCACCTCCGTTCCCCCTTCAAAGTCCTGTCTGGCTGCATCCTGTTTCGCTCCCCTCCCCGCCCAGAGCAAACTGTCATTTGTCTACTTTTAACAGACACGCCGACATGAAGGATTTAATTAAATTCAACTCGAGCTGACAGCTTCGCTTTGCCAGCCCTTTCCCTGCTGCTGCTCCTGCTCCTGCTCCTCTCCCATCCTCTCCCATCCTCTCCCATCCTCTCCCATCCCTTCGCTTCTCGAGCTTTTGATAGTCACCCAAGTGGGCATGGGCGTGGGCGGGGTGCAGGATAAATATCCGCATCTATGGCTCATCCATCGGCAGTGTGGGAGTTTCGCTTTTGTGTCTGCAGCGGATTCTCAATTCTCAATTCCCGATTTTCGATTCGATTTGTTGGCTGCGCTTTGGGCTTTTGTTTTCTGCACGAAAACTTTCAAAATGAATTGGATTTCAATGTGTGTGTGTGTGTGTAGAGTCTGCGTGTGTGTGTCTCCAACAATTGTTAGCAGAAAGTCTGTCCAGATTGCATTCAGCAAAAAGATTTCGCGAGTCATTAGGCACGAGCCCTGCGCGACTCTCTCCCGGTTAAACGTAAACACTTTACGCAAATTGACAGACTTGGAATATGTTGCTGGCATTACTCATACGCCTCGTTGCACAGCGCATTTAATAACTCACTTTTGCCTGGAGTTGCCTCAAAACTGGGACCTCTGGGACTCGTTCTGAAGCGTTCTTTCAGCCTCAATTAGCCATGAAATGAAAATGTCACCGTAATAATTTCCATCAGCCAAATTGGCGGCCTGACTGCCGGCAATTTGGTGCTGAACAACCGACAATCAATGCAAAATGTTGCATGCAACACACAAGGCAGCAGCAGCAGCAGCAGCAGCAGCAACAAGAACAACAGACAAAACAAGGCGAGACTAGAGCATGGCAGCAGAGAGCCACATAAAAAGCAGCTTGGGGGCACATAAAGACTTGCAGGATACCCTCTGAGGCGGGAATTGGTTGCCGCATTTGAGCAGCAGAAAGAGCAATGATTGGGGGGGGGAGAGACATTTGTTCTGCTGATAAAGATCCTGCATGGAGCAGACAGCCCCAATATGCCCTTTCTGCTCTGCGACTACCCTGCATAAGGCCTCGGCATTTCTGGCATAATTAAGCACACGAATTGCAGCCAAGTTTATAGCAAATACACACACACAGATACACACACACACATACATGTAGCTGCCTCTGTGGCTGGTTTGCCACGTCCATCAATCCACCCGGCAGCAAGTCGCAAAAGGCAAAAATGGCAGCTAAACATTTTTCGCGTTGACTAAAAGCCGTTTTCCACTTTGGCCATTTATGAAATTAAGTTATTTTGCTCTTGGGGGCCACTGCAGCAGCAGCAGCAGCAGCAGCAGCAGCAGCAGCAGCGACAGCCAGAGGCAGCGACAGCGTCAGCGACAGAGAGCAATTGGAGTTGCAACAGCTGCCGCCGCCGCAGCTGCGTCCGGCACTCTTTAAATGAGTTATTAGCCTCGAGAGTTGACGATTTTAGCCATGACTAGCGCTGAGCGGGCAACAAGTTTGTCAGCTCCCTCCCCCTCAGCCGCATTCGCCCCTGGCAACGCCCCTAAACATGGCCGAGCGGATGACAAAATCAAAAACATAATAAGCAGAAAAACAAGCACTTGAAAAGCGGACTGGGGTTGGGGCACTTGTTTATATTTCACGCTAATCATAAGCCACCACTTGTAGCCACCCCACAGCCAGCAGCCAGCAGCCAGCAGCCCACAGCCCACAGCCCTTAGTGCTCTGCCCCTTGCTGCGAGTGTGTCGACAAGATAAGCCGCAGCACTCGAGCCCTGCTTATGCCACAGGGGATGCATGAATGAATCGCTGGGTTCGCGATGGGGGTGTGAATGAAAGCTCGTCGCGGCAGCCACCCCCCTGGCAGCAGGCAATTATGAACTGAAATTTAATTAAATATCGAACAAAATAAATGCAGTTAGCCAAATGGTTTCCCTGGTTATTGCAACATTTTTTCCAGTAAAAATCTTGCGAAATGTTGTGCATTTATTGGAACTTTCTCAACATAAACTGCCACAGCCATCCATTCACATCCACGAAGAGTAGTGCTCGTTGGCGCTAATTTCTTTATTCATGGCTCTGCTCGGGCCATTCCTGGGCCGTGTGGCACATTGCTTATGCAGCACATGAAGCAGCAGAAAACAAATTTACTTGCATGCCACAGATTCAGACGGAGCAGCCTCCGCTTTCAACTTAATTGCGTGAATAAATTGTTTCAATTTCAATAAAAAAAGACAACAACAACAACAACAACAACAAATGTGGCACAACCAGGGTATCAATCAGTGTGAGAAAACCCAAGCAGCCGGCTGACAATGGATGGCTTTTGTTGCAGTTGCAGTTGTGGCCTGGGGCCTGTGGCCAGTGGCAGTTTTAGTTTTGTAATTAATATTCTGTGGCCATACGTGCACTTGCTCGTGTTTGTGTGTGTGTGTGCATCGTGTTAACAAGCCCCACAACAATTGACATCTGTTGTTGTTGCTGCTGTTGCCTGGCCGGCCGTGTGTCCGCGTTCCTGCCCCTGATCCGCATGGCATAGAATTTGCCAAGTTTGAATAATGAATGTGATCTATATAGCTTGTAGATACTTATGCAACCTGTCGCTGCCTGCTGCCTGCTCGACATTTCGACAAATGCTCTGTAATTGAAATGTAAATTGCGGCTCTCCGACTCTTAATTGATATGCTCCAGCCTGGCACTGGCACTGAATGCCTGCCGCTTTCATGGCATTTCATTTGCATTCGACTAAATTAATTTCAGGCCAAGAATTCATCACGCGTTGGCAGTTCCTATGCAGGGGGATTGGTAGTCTCCTGTTTTGGGGGTGGTACAAATATTGAATAACAGTTTCCAGGCCACGGTCCAGCAATTTCTATTGTGTGTCTTGTTTATTATACATTGCGGCTTAATTGTTAACATTTAGCAGAGAATTGCCGTCAATTTGCTATAGAAAATGAACCAATAGCTGTGTGGGAGTAGAATTACTCTTGGTAAACCTTAAAAGGGAGACTCTGCCAAAAAAATACTCCTAATAAATATACATATGTACATATGTATGTAAAGTAATTGTATTTCTCTTAGTTTCCCTTTCTCTTCTGCGGCTCTCTCTCTTTCTTTTTGTTTTGTTTGTGGGCTGACCAATCCCCCGGCAGATCCTTATCTTTGTTAATTGTTCAATTACATTAAAGTCGACTCATTCAAAGTCATTAGCATGTCATTAAGTCACCGACTAACAAAAACTTGACCTCATGCCACTTTCTCTTCAGCTGCACCCGTCTCCTGCGTCTGCCTGGCTGGTCTCTTTCTTCGTGTGCGTTGTCATAATTCTTTGGTTCCCGTGTTCCCCACTCTCTTATGCAGGCCAGTGCAAGAGATGAACATGTTCGATAGCGCGCTATCTGAGATCTACGTGTGTGTGCGAGTGTGTGCGACAAAAAGATGTCTCATCTTTGGGACTCTTAATTACTTGCACGCGTGCTAGACATTTATACGACAAAGAGACAGGGGGGGCATTCATTCGTCATCATCTTATTCTTCTACTACTCACTCACTCTCTTTGGCGACTTTCTTCTTTGGCCTCAGCCTCAGCTGACGTCTCACTCTCAGATGCAGATGCAGCCGCGGCAGATGCAGCGACAGAATCAGCGACAGATCTACGCTCGACTTATTTTAAATCTGCCCGAGCGATGCTCTTCCGCTGCTGCAGTTTCTTCGTTTTCTCGGATTCCCTCTCTATGTACGTCTTGCTGTTGTTCTTTTTGTTGTTCCTCTTATTTATCTGCATGTTAGCTGTCTGTTTCTTGGCTGTTTTCCTTGTTGCTCTTTGTTAATTAACTCATTAACGGATTTGGCAGCAGAAGCAGCGAGAGCGAGAGCGAAATATCTTACATAAATCTACAGAGAGGATAGGGTATATCCCCTGGCCATAAACCAAAGCCAAAAGCTGTTGCTGATGAGTTCATTAGCGAACTAATTTCAACTTGAATTAAACTTAATGTGAAATGATCACCATCAGCAAAACAAACAAAGAGAAGCCACAACAAGAGAGGGCAGAGCGACAACACAACACGAACGAAACGGAACGAAACGAAACGAGTGCGAGAGAGAAGAAACCTTTTAATTTGCAGCTTCTGCCCGTTTTAGCGGAAAAAATCAAAGGGCGTAAATGCTGCTCAGCAGCATGGCAGCAGCAGCAGCAGAGACAGAATGTTGGATACCACTCACTGATCGCAGTGCAACATGCAACATGTTCGAAGCCTGCTCCCGAAGAGAGCACAACATCCGTTTTGTATTGGCGACAGCAAAACTCCACTCGGTTCGCCCCCATTCCCCGCCCCACCCATGCTGCATTGCTGGCTGTTATTAATAAAGACCACACATTTTGACAAGCAGCAAGAGAGGGGACCACCCAAGTGCAGCTGCTTCTGCCGGCGCTGGCTGTCGCGGTTCTGCTGCTGCTGCAGTCGTCGTCGCCTCGCTGCCCTTTGCATGCTCGCAATTTTAAAGGCACGCTTAATTATATGCGAAGAGAGAGGGCAAAAGCGCGAGAGTTAGTGAGTCGACCCCGCGCTATTCAATTCCCCAAATGCAAATTCTTTTGCGAGAACGAGATGCCTATCGGTGTTTTGTAATTGCAATCGGAGGGTAAATATTTTATGGCTGATGTCGCTGCAACTGCCTTTACCTCTTCCTCTGCCTCTGCTGCTTGCGTGTGCTCCTGTGCGACTGTGTGTGTGGTCAGGCTTGGTTAGGTTTCGGGTTAAGAGCGTTTACGGGTCCGCCTGGCGCCCGCTAACTACTCTTAATAAAAATGTCAATGCAAAATACAATATGCAAATACAGCAAAAGCAACACAGGCACACAAAAAGAGCGACGAGGAGCGGTAGAGACAGCAACAGCTAATCCCGAATCAATGTAAGCATCGCAGATAAGAGGGGACAGCAAAAAAAAACCGAACAAGCAGCAACTAGCGGGATCAGGTGAATAACACTAGACCACAAGATTTTAGACTGCACTTTGTATACGTGTTACTCTGTGCTTAGATAAAATTATATTATCAGTCGTAGTCCTATTGCAGTTTTTGTAGCGTAGTGTGAGTGAGGTTTACTGTGAATGTGCTGCAGCAAGTTTTGCGTACTTTGCTGATTAGTGTAAGCTAGCTTTACATACTCGATGACATGATCCGAGTTGAAGGCAAAAACTGACTCGGCTTTCGGGGCTTGTTCGTGTCTGCTTGTGTCGCTTGTCGCACAGTGTTATGGGAGAGGAGAGCAGAGCCTTCATTTACAGCCGCCAGCTGCGGCAGAGCCAAAGCCAGAGCTTGGACCACCCACCCCTTAAGCTGTGAGAGCAGACCTTAACCTTAGCCTACCTGGTGGTCCGTTTCTCTGCTGCGCTCTGATCTGCTTCTGCGCTGCTCCCACTTGTTGTTGGATTTGCCAAAAAAAAATAAAAGAAACAAAAAGCTGCAGCGCAGCTTGTGAGTCATTCTCTCTGTCTCTTTGTCTTCCTCTAGGGAGCCTAAGAGGGAACTCCTAGCTGGACAAGCGGCGCTCTTACCTACACACACAGACACGTGTGTGGTCTCTGCTGACGCACTGAATCATCGAGTCCCCCCCCGTTCATCATGATCCATGATCTGGCTGCTGGCTGCTGCCTGGCGCTGCTTGCACTTCATGATGATGTTCATTATGGAGTTCTTGTGTGCGCCACAGCCGCTGCCGCCTTTCAGTTGCGGGTGCGTCGTCGTTTGGTCACTGATCCGACGCCAGCCCAGGCCCTATATCAGTAGTCCCTGGTCCCTGGATCGGGTTCGACATCGACTTCGGGTTCTGTTTTGCTCTCTGGTCTGTTCTGGTCTGGGCTGCTGTGATCGCGGCGCAGATCTCCAATTAGCCTGCCTTCTGGTTGATGACTTAATTAAGTCTGTGTGGCGCTCCGCTCCCTCCTTCCCCACTCTCTTTCTCTTCTCTCTTGCGCTCTCTTGTGGCTGCTGTTTGTTTTAGTCTGTGCATCGATGCCGTTTGATTTAAGAGAATCAGAAAAGTATTTCCCAGTTAATTGGATGCACAGTGCATGCATGCGCCACCCCTCTAAAGAGCACAGAGCACAGAGCACAGAGGGTGATTTATGCACTCCTTCCCCCCTCCGCAACCAGTCCCACTCCCACTCTCCAGATGTCGTTTTTCAGGGGAACTCCAACCGAGTTGGAGTGGGGATGTTGCTCCTCTTTGCGGGTAAGTGTTTCTGCGACATTTCTCATGTTGTGAAATATTTTTGCAAATCTCCGACATGTCGGTGCCTTTGAAGAATGGGCCTCCCCCGATCCCCTTAGGCCGTGTGGGTGGCCAGCTGAATGGATGGATGGATGGAGTGGAATGGATCCATGGATAGACGGATGAATGGCACTCACATGCTTTTGCTTCCACTTTAATAGCTTACAATGAAAACTCCTCCGATCTGTCGCCCTCTCGCATTGTGTGTGGTCTCCCCTCCGTGCGGGCTTTTTGGGGGCCGCCAGATGGACTGGCACTGGCACTGGCACTGGATGATGGCAGAAGTGAGTCATGGAGTCACGGCCAGGCCATGGAGCAGGCGTGACAAAGACATACTCGTAAATTACACTAGAAACAAATTTCATTTGTCGCCTGTCAAATGGTATCACACATTGGTGCAGGTTTTCCTACCCCCCACCACCCATTAAGGCAATCCATTAAAAACCAAGCGCCATAAACAAATACCCAATGGAAATGGACAGGATGAAAGTTAACAGAAGCCTCGAAAATACTCCACCTTAATGGCCAATTAAAGACTTTCCATTTTTCACTTATTTTTAATGGCATTTTCTCTCAGTGTTTGCTTGGCTGCTGCCTCGTCAGTGGTCATGGGTCAAGGCTCCTTCGACGACAGTTGTGGGGCAGCCAGAGCCAGAGAGAGCGAGAGACAGAGAGAGAGCGAAGCCCAGAAGGCTAGTTAATGGATTTTTAATGACAAGTCTTCGGCTCTTCATTGGCATTGCTGCCTCCCCATTGGCAAAAGTGGAAAATAACTCATTTTGTTGCGGTAGCCATAATCGTATAACATAATAAGAGGGTACGGCAGGGCACCCCCCCGCCGCCGTTCTGCTAATGTCAACAAATTTACAGAAAAAACATTTAGTTCCGCCTGTACGCAGCTTTCACCGCCCACAACTGGGTTCCGGGCAGCAGGCAGGAGGCGGGAGCGCCCCTCAATGGAGCGCAAATATTTGCTGGATTCCACTTGCTGACTGACTGACTGACTGACTGACTCTCTGCCACTGCCACTCCCCCTTGTTCTGCCGCTGCCACTGCCACTGCCACGTCTTTTGTTTATTTCCTCAGCAGAAAGGCAATTTCCATTTACCTTGGTCCATCAAATGGGCATTTTGTGTGTGTGCCTGTGTGTGCCAGTGCCGTGATTGCTGTGACTGCCTCGTTTTCCAGCCAGTTTTCCAGCCTGCCACATGCCAACGATCGTTGTTGTCTCTCCAACCAGCACTGGCACCAGCACCAGCACCAGCACCTGCCCCATGCCCCTTCGCTGTGCTCGTTTGCGGATTCCTCCGCCGTTTTAGACACACAAACAAACTGTCAGGGCAGCCGCTGGAGCAGTCGCTCGCCTGATTTGCAGTTGATGGATTTTGCATTATGCACCCATTTGTAATCGTTTTGCGGTTAAGTTCTATTCGGACACATCGTTTATTGTGTTTGCCGAGGCAAGCGAGGGGGGCAAGTGAAGGAAGAGAGCTGGAGCAGGAGCTGTGGCAAGTTAATTGAACAAGAAGCTCGTCCCGCTGCCTAGAATGGGGCTTGGCTGCAGGATGTTTGCGCTTTGCTGGGGGAAAGATCACTTGGGAATTGCAAGGGTGGAAAAAATTAAGTGGGGCAAGGGAATAGGGCAGAGATTTCTAGAGATCTATCCAAAAGATATTTGTTGAATCAGAGCTACAATCTATAAACATTTCCACACTTACTGAAGACTATTCCCAGAATCTTGAAGCGTCTTTGCCTGTACTTTGCCTTCTTGTTTTGTTCACTTTGACGCGTGTCTACTGTACCGCTCAGACATGAACTCAATTCTAAGCGCTGTAAGCTGCTCAAGTAGCAAGTGCCAGCCCCAAAAAAAAAGACAGAGACAGAGACAGAGAGAGAGAGAGAGGCAAAGCGGTGGAGAGACAGACTCTGACAATTAACACCTGCTCGCCTGGTGGGGCAGTGGCAACAGCGGCGGCAGGCAGCAATAATAAATAATAATTGCTCCAATGAGGAAAACATGGCCAACACACACACACACACACACACACACACAGGGAAACGCGTTTGTCAAAATGAAAGAGAGCCCGCAGCACCTGAAGCCGTTCGTCTGGGCCAAAAGCCAAGGGGTTGCGATTGAATATGGCCAGGGGCAGAGAGGATGCGGAGTGCGGAGTGCGGAGTGTTGTGGTGTGGCGCGGAGTGTCTGGCCTGGCCTGGTTGGGTGCGATCACGACACACGACACAAACACGACACGGCGGCAGGGGCAACAGCAACAGCAACAACAACAGCAACAACAACAACAAAAACAACAAACAACGACAACGCAACAACATCATTAACTCGCAAAAATAAAACCCACTCTGAGAATTCAAAATTAAATAAGAATATTTTATCGACTAGGAAGAATGCAACTTTTGGAGGCAGCAAGCGCAACATGGCATTGGCCATTAAAAAGACATTAAATGTGGACAAGTGTTGCCGTTGCAACCACCACAAGCGCTGCCACAATGGCCACAAAGTGCAGCCGAAACTTGCAGCCATGAAGGCAACGAGGCAGGCAGCCAAGGCTTGAACTATTCAGCCAGAAAGAGACAGTGAATGAGAGAGCGAAAGGGAGCGCAATGTGTGACAGATCATGTGAACTACTTGAAGCTGCTAAAAACTTCAACAAACAAAAGGAGTTTCCAGTGGGCGAAGAGCTAAATGGATGGATCTACGAGTAACCAGCTATAGGAATTGGCCAAGTTCCAGCATAAACATACAGCAACCCCCCAGCTACCTGCTGCTGCAACCACATCCGAATCCGAGTGCCCGAAATCGTCTCCTAATGAACAGCAACAAGAACCACAAATGGGGGGCATGCGGCAAGTGCTTGCGCCGCTTAACTTGCAAATCAATATTAAAATGCCATAAATTCGTGGCTGCCAACCGCAAAAGGGGCTCCAGAAATTAACCGCACAAATGAAGCGAACTCCAGGGAAGGAGGGAAGGAGGGAAGGAGGGAAGGATGCCCGCGCCAGCTGCAGCTGGGGAGCTGCGCGAACAGGCGCCAGTTTTGGACAGGAACTAAAGTCAACGTCAACTCGAATGCAGATGGAATGGAAGAAGGTCTGCTGTGGAGACCTCAACTCCGCTGTACCACACGCATATCCAATTATTTAAATCCCAGTTCCAAAAGCGACGCAGAAGGGCAGAGCGCAGAGCGTGGGCCTTGCCTTCGCCTGGGCCATGAAATGTTTCAATCGCAGGCACTTCAATCATCCAAATTGACAGTGCAGCTAACTGCGAGAATAATAAAGCATAAGTTCAAAATATGATTACGATGTTTAAATGCAAATCTCAGACACACACACACACACACACACACACACACAGCTGTGCCAAAATCAGGGCCAAAACAGCAGCAGAACTGCAGCAGGAAGCGCTCGCTGGAAACATTTCCAGCAGATGTTTTCTTGAGAGAGGCTTCCATGGGTTCCACAACTTGTTAATGGACAGCATTCTTCTGATTGAATTGGGTTCGAGTCTTTGCCTTTTTTTTGTCATTTTGCGGGTTTAACTAATTGAAGAAACCCCAGCCCCGAGAGAGGGAGAAGTACGGTGAAGCTGCGCCAGAGAGCAATGCTGAATCTTTGTGCCAAAAGAGTGCCTGAGAGCGAAGTGCCACTGCAGTGGCTGGAGTGGCCTTCTGGTCACAGATTTCGGACAAGTTGTCACTCCATTCACACACATTCCAAGTCGATTCGATGTCACAGCATTCTTTGCGGTTTGCGTTTGCGTTTGCGATTTCGATTTCGACTTCGATTTCATTTAATTTCCACAATAAAATAAACAACAGATTGGAGAGATCAACGACAGATCACAGACCAGTAGCCAGTTTTGGTCTTGGAGTCAATTGCAATTAATCAATACCAAATATAAGCATGGACAACACAATAACCTAACCTCTCGAATGTGGCAATTAAGTCGCTGAATCCGATCGAAATTGTTGCTGTTTTGTGTGCAATTAATTGCCACAGAAAAGCCACAGAAGAGCCAGCCTCTGGCTCACTCTTTGTTGGTTTCTAATTAAGTGATTTGGTCTGAAAATTCAACTGAGGGCAGCTGCCGCAGCCTCACTCTCCTGGCATTCATTTGCTCAATCAAATGCGCTCAATGTCAATGCACTCGAAGAGAGAGAGAGAGAGAGAGAAAGAGAGCGGCACTGGCAGGGGAATACATTTTAATCAACTTATCAAAAAGTGTCAGTCAAGTCAGCAATCAACATTTGCAATGTGTGTGGTCCCCCACATCATCGTCAGTCAGTCAGCCTCCGAGAGGAGAGAGACTCTGCGCTGCTGGAAGACCCCGCTAGCTGACTGACACCAAACTTAAGTGGCGGACACAGACACAGACACAGCTACAGTGGATGCTCGCACACAGATACTCTTGACTCACGAGTCTCGGCTCTAAGCCAGTTTTGAATGCAACAATCTATGAGAGCGCTGGACGCTCGTCTGGGCAAAAGCTGCGAGCCATCAATCTTATTGGCACTGTTTCTGTGATTTTTGAGTTGTTTTTTGAGGGAAACACAAGAGTCGGAGCCTGCAGCAATTTCAACGATCAACGAATTGCATTTTCCACACAAAACAGCAGCAAAGAGAGACTTGGAGCTGGAATCGATTGGGGTAGATCGATGACAGGAAGCAAGAATTAATAATGGAATTTTAGATTAAAATTTGAGCTAAAATTCAGCGGATATTTGGCATACATTCAAGCAGCATAAATGCCTGGCAATATTTCACAGGTTTACCCATTAAATTTGCTTTGAACTGCTCGCAACTTCCACTCCTTTTCCCCCCTGCCATCCCACAATTCATATGAATTTTGGCATCAATGTTTAAGCAAAAGACAACTACACTTCGGGGAGAAGTAGCTGCGATGCTGCGATAAATTGCTGCGCTGCAAATGCAGTTTAATTACACGAGAGCTGAGCCCGGGCAGCAAATAATGATGACAAAACTGATCATAAAGATGCCTGCCAGCAGATTGTACGACGATCATGAGAGGCGCATGTCAGCGACTCGTTCGGACTGGACGAGTCGCGACTCTCCGCTTCGCATTTGTTGTGATTGTCACAATTATTACGCACATAAATCGCAATGAAACTGCGCGGCAATCGACGATTGAGATGCCGATACAATGTCGCAGTCAGGCAATGTGCACGTTCCAGTAGAGACAGAGGCAGAGTCGGAGGCAGAGTCGGAGGCACACTCGTCGTACATCAGAGATCAGGCAAAGCGGACAGCAAATTGAGTAGCTCAACAATGTCCCAACTGATCCGAGCTACTGGTTAACCCGATCTCCACTCTCCAGGGTATGCCCCCCGATCATCATTGTTGGGCTCTGCGGTACGCAACTATCGCAGCTTAGGATCGAAAGGCAGCTCTGGCTCTGGCTCTGTCTTCTGCCTGGCCTCGTGGTGCATTTCATTAAGGCTTGTTTTCTAACTGCTTAATACAATTTATTTGTATGCACTGCAACGATGTCTTCAGCCAGGCCAAAATGTGTGGCAGCAGCAGCAGCCTCTGCGGCTCCAACTCTGTCTCTGCCTCTGTCTCTGTCTCTGGCCTGAGTCTGTCTCTTGGCTCCTGGCTCTTGCCTCTTGGCGCTTCGTCTCCTTGGCTCTTCCTCGATTGCAGGACAAGCTTAAGCGCTGTTCGTGTTCGCTGTCAACTTGGGTGGTCCGAGTCCAGCTTGCCTCTGCAGCCGCCGCAACTGCAACTGCAACCAGAGAGCTGTGGAGTGGAGTGGCATGGTGGGGGAAGGACTGGGACTTGTTCCCTGTGCCTTCTGACTTCATTTTTGCAGTTGCAGGAGGAAGCCCATCCCCGTACGCTGGTATATAGACCAAAGTTAGACAATAGAACGTAAACCGGTGGACATCTTCCCTTCGCAATTAGTTGGCAGAGCCTTCCCTGCTGAATCTCTCAATTATTGTTTCGGATTATTTGCCCAACACTCGACAGTTGATGGCTGCTGCGCGCCACTCCACTCCACTTGATGCTGAACCAGTTTGCTGATCTTTCAAAACACACAGAGAGAGAGAGAGAGAGAGAGAGAGAGAGAGAGAGAGAGAGATAATGAAGCAGTAATTCCAATAAGTGTGACTATCCGATTTCTCTGCCATGCAGCAGCGGCAGCAGCGGCAGCGGCAGCATCTTCTCCTCCCTCTCCTCATCATCACGAACAAGTAATTAAAGCAAAACAAGTAATAAACAAACAATAAGACGCCGACGCCGACGCCAAGCATATGTCGGTTCAAAATGTGAGGAATGGAGAGAGGATTGGGGGGCATGGCATGCAAAGTATCTTTTTGGACCAAAGTGAAACCAAGTCGAAAGCCCCAAAACTCGCCGCTTCCCAATTAAACTTGACAAATGCGGCTGACCACACACACGCACTTTGCCTTTTGCCTTTGTCTCTGTCTCTGCCTCTGCCTCTGGATATCTGTCGTGACTGACTGACGTGCAGATGGACTGAGACCGAGACTGAGACTGGAAAATAATCAAAGCGATCCCTATCCCTATCCCTTTTTTCCCCCAGACAGACAAACTGTCAAACTGTATGACAACCACATCAACATCTCGCTGTGCAGCTTCTCCTCTCCCTCCTCGGGGCATTCGGGAGAGAGAGCTGTCGGAGGAAGTCACCAAAGTCTCAGACCTCAGAGAGATCATCAGCATCAGCAGCCAGCCCTGGGTGCGAGTTATGTGCGTCAATTAACACCAAGCGGAGACGCGGCTTAGGCAAGAGAAACTACAGCAGATCGGAGTTTGCATTGCTTCGGAGACTCATGCCTGAAATAGTTAACTAATAAATTGTTTTAATTATGCAGAAATCCATGAAGGCGCAACCCCACAAATTGTCCACAAAAATATGCAAAATAATTTATTTGTCTGCCCGAGGGAGGTCCGGTCCGGACTGTAAGCTTATTATCAGTGACAGAACTCAATTTCGGAGCGATAAATAATCGATTAGGCAGAGACAACAATCAAAATGAATGAGAATTCTCTGCTGTTGTGTGTTTGCTCTGTTTGCTGCAGTCATAATGAGGCTTATTGGGATTATGATTTGTTTGTTTGTTTGGTTTCTGCCTGATGCATATTTGTGTACAGATGATTGACTGATTGACAGAGACCCGGGCAAAGGCAACTCCCACGCCCCAATGGGGTTTGCTCGTACTCGCACGATTATTATTATTATTATTATTTATTTTTGACTGATGAATGAAGTCATTTGCTTGTTGGAAATATTTTGACAGCTGTAAATATTTCCACACCCTGGCACCCTGCCTCTGCTCCTCACTCTCTCCTACTCCCCTCCACTCCCCTGTCCTTGTCTTGTTTCCAAATTAACACAAATGAAGTTATAAAAATGATTTTTATATGCCATGCCCAAAAGTTGTACAATACGAAACCGAACCAAAAACAAACAAAAAATCACCCAAATGCGGAAACTTGTCTTTTCTTTCATTTTCGATTCAAATATTTCGTTTGTTGTTGTTGTTGTTGTTGTTCGGTTTTTGGCTTTTTGTTTCGGCTTTTGGGCCCGCTTTGGGTGGTCTCTCTTTGGGCCTAAAGCTCGTTGAGGCTTGCTTGTGATTGCTGTGTGATCTTGAGGTTTCTGTTACACACAAGATTGAAATTTTTGTGATTTTTTAATATTTGTTGCTTGTTGTTGTTGGGTTTGGCTTTGGTGGCCTGGAGTCAAAAGCTAGATAAACAGGCCGCAGCTTATTGAGTGTGAAATTGGTGGAGTGAGGCTGCATGGCGGCAGCGGGGGGCTGAGAGTGAGCAACTTGAAACACCAACGAACATGTGATACTCTAACTGTAACTAGTGCTTACAAGAAGAGGGAGAGCGAGCAAGAAAGAGGAATGCGCTCATGCCTACACCAACACTTTGCGTGCAGAAAGAGAGAGGGAGAGTGAATGCAGAGAGAGAGAGCGGGAGGTACACCTTGTGCATTTTGCATTTGCCTCTGTTTAGGTGGTTGATTGGCTAAGGCAAGAGCGCGAGCACATTATGCACAGCAAGCTCTCTTAAGCTCGCGCTCTCTTTATTTGCTGCTGCTTTTGCGCTATGCCTTCCATCATTGTGATCTTCTCCGCTTGAGTTAGGGTATGCATTGTGTGTATTCCCGCACAAAAGCAATTACAAAATTCCTAGCCAATGCCCAATTTCAGGCCATATTAACGTTGGCTACGAGTGAGTGCCGCAAATGCAACCACCATCCATCCATCCAACCATTCAACCAACAACTGCAACAGTTTCAGGCCTCTCAGCCACACATTAACCAAATGCGGTCAACAGTCGCAGTCGCAGTCACAGTTTAAACGACATTTTTCGCCGCTGCCACTGTTATCGCAGTGTGGAGCGGCTCGCAGCGGGTAGGGGGGCTGCAGCGGGTATGACAGTTTTATTACCAACGGCATGGTGCATGCTGCATGGCCGATCCGCTGCTGTTGTTTCCAGTTGCGGCAGTTGCAGCAGTTGCCAAAGCCTTAAAAGGCGCTACCACTAGATGTTGTACCCTTGCAGAGGGTCTTATTATGTTTGTGGCTCCCCAAGGAAAGCATTTCGAAGCACAGGAAGGAATAAGTAGAGTAAGAGTAATCAATAGTGAACAAGTTTCGTGTTTCTCTTGAACCTAACTGTACAGCCATGTCCGCTAGCTAAAAGAGTATGCAAAGCTTCGGCACGGCAGTGTGCTTTTTCCTCTCTCTTGCTGCTGCTGCTACAGTTACAGTTTGTTGTTTGTTGTTTGTGCGATAAGTTAACAGTTGAAATTAATTTTTGTCACTTCATAAATCGCCAAGCCAAGAGCCCCCGATTGTTCTCCCTCTTTCCACTGACTTATGCCTGCGTCTGCCGCTGACCCAAAAAGGAAGAGAGAGTCAGGCGCTGGCTGCCTGGGCACACTTACCGTTCTAGATAAGAGAGTGCCGCGCCGCGAGAGAGTGGAGCAGCAGGAAACGCTACAGTTCAGCCATCCGGCAGCTAAGTATTTTTTCCCCAAATGGCTCAATTCGCCACCAAGAGAGCAGACTTCTGGGCGCCACCGAGTGTGTGTGTGCAGTGCCGTGATTATCACATGACGTGACAGGCACTAAAGGTACTCGTGTTTATGGATGCATTGGGGTCATAGTGCGATTGTTGTTTTCCGACGCAAATTGCGCACTTAAGGGCATAAGAAACTCTACTCTTCGTGTTATTGAGTTCTTTAATGGCCTTCAAATAACAATTTCTTTCCCTAATTTATGCTCAAATGGTTCCCAAATAGATTTGAGTGGAATTAATGATCGAAAAAGCATTCAAATCATCGATTTATGACCCCAATATAACCGGGCGTCGGGGACTCTAATCCCAGCTTATGCCTGGGGGGAGCTAACAGAAAAGGCGCTATTGCTCGACTATAATTTCAAATTGAATTTGTTGTCCATTTATGATCTCAATTATTGCCCAATGCCGAACACTCTCTGTTGAGGCCTGGAGGGCGCCACTCACAGCTGTAATGGGGGAAACACGTCAAGTCCTGCCGCAGGCTGCTACTAAATCTTCACGAAATGCTCCACAAAATGGCCGAAAATGAAATACGAAAATTCTTGCCAACTCTTTTCGCACATCATCGGACTCGGGCAGATTTTCCCAGAGCATCAGGCAAGTGCTTTTCCGAGAGGCAGATCCCCCCTGCCATGCCACTTTAATCTTTTCATTTTCATTCCCATTTTCCCATTTTATTTCCTTCTGTCTGACTTGTGCTTCAGCTTGGAGCAATTTTCCATTTAGAACATGCAAAGGGGGGAAGAAGGAAAACTTTTCCAGCAATTTTCCAGCATAGGCAGTGGTCTCAAAGGGGTAATTGCAGGGCAGAGCAGTGTAATTGAAATTCGTTTGTTTATGCTGTCATTGTTGTTGGTCCCCCACCGCACCGCACCGCACCGCCCCGCACCGCGTGTCTTCTGTGCAAATTGAAAATTACTTAATGGTTCAGTGGCGATCGCTGTCTGGACTGCCGGGACTACCGGTTAAATGAGTACCAAAGTGCCGGACAAATGCGAAAATTGCTCTCCTCTCAAACGATGGTGGGGAAGGAGCAGCAGGTCAGAGGCGGGGGCCAGGCCATAGTTTGTTTATCTTTCAAATGAACAGCAGCAAGGAACATTATTTGCTCGGTTCATGAACTTGTTCCACGGGAGAAATAAAAAAGAAAAGCAGCAGCTGGCAGACAGGTAGCCTGGACAATAATTTAATCAATTTGTTAACATATGTATTTCGGATATTGGAACATTTTTTCTGCTGCCCGTCAACCAGACAGACGGGAAGCAAGCTTTAACCTTCAATTATGCTTTGTGGGATTTACAGAAAAAACTATGGCAACGTTTCTGCAGCGAAAAAGCGACACTTGTCGTATGTTTGTGGTTAATTTTTTTGTGCGGATTTGTTTTTTGCTGCTAATATTCCAGGAATAATTTCGTGTGGTTTTTTGCAATACAACTTGACCTTTAAAAGTGGTTTAAATGGGTAGCAACATCAGGTGGATATTTTTTCTAGCAACAGAGATCCCACACTGCACGAATATTCATGAATAAATGCCCCAGCTTGCACGTCAATCGGCTTACACCCCTACATAGTATACATCCAAAATTAAACGTTCGTCACGCCCCAAAAAACAGTAATCAATAAGCCATAAAGCAGCAGTTGCAATTTTAAGAGATTAACGACAAACTTGCATCGATTATGCAGCACTTTTCACAGTTTAATCGCGCAGCAAGGCGGCCAATTAATTGCCACTAAATAGAGGCAGCAGCATATGGCAGCCATACGACTAACATATATCACCTGTGCCACACACATATTGGGCTTTGTGCTTTGTGCAGTTAACTAATTTGTTTCCGAACTTTTGGCAAAATGTTTTTAGTCGCCCACCCAAACGGAGCACGGCATATGTTGCATTCATTTGTCAAATTAACACCTTTTATGGCATAATACAAAGTTTTAATAATATTTTCAGCAACAACAACAACAACAAAGGCAACACAAATTTACGAGCTTTGATTCCTTGTTGGTTGGGGAATTTTTGATTCGTTGATTTTCGTTGCTGGGCGCCGCAGCAGTGATTGCCTCTCTTTGGGGCCAAATCTCACGCTAAATCATTGTTTGCAGCTGCGGCCAACTCCGAAAGCGACTCCGAAAGCGACTCCGAAAACGACTGCAACGACGACGACGACGCCATCGCCTACAACATTCATTCAAATTATGGAACCGCAGCGCGATCGAGATCTCGTTTTAGTCACGCTAAATTTATACAGAAAAGAGCTGGAAAAAAAGAGTAAACTGAGAAAATGAAAAAGCCCCACAAACAATAAACACACCTTAAAAAACCACCCAGCAGGGGGGAAAGAGACAGCAGTCCGAAGGGAGAGCGAGCGAGCGAGAGGTGAGGCCTGAACGAAAAATCGTTTCAAGTTAATTAGCGAGCGCGACAAAAAAATAAAACCCACCCAAAAGCGTAGATTTATGCACTCGGAAACTTGGAATTCCATTTCGTCGGAGCGCCCCCAGACCCGCCTCACCCCCCCTCCGAATAATTATGGGGTTTGACACTAATCAGCGTAATGAGTAAATTGCCGAGGAATTATAAACATTTCTGTGTACAATAATGGTGCATTAGGTGGAGAGAACATTGGACTAATATTCCAACTATTAATTATGCAAAATCATTTAAATGGCTGAAAGTTTCAATCGAAATACTTATTGTTGCGTCTGTAAATATTAAATTAAAGCTGTTTTATTGCTTGATTCGTAGAGTTTCCGCAATTAAAGTGCATCATATAACACTCTTTATAAAGCAATTAAATGAGACTCGTTAAAGGGTTTCGAGTTACACAAATATATCTTTCACAATTAAATGATTCCAGTGAGTCTTTTGTAATCGAACCTCGCTGTTGCACAATCTGTAACTGAGTAGCCAAGCAACTCAATTCCATTTGTGTAAAAATCACACACGAATAAATCATTTCACTTTAATTCACGAATTAATTCTCGAATCTTTCAGCTAATCAAAAACATCTTCGAATCACTTGAGCCGCAGGGCTAACAGGAACAAATCTTTGCACATAATAGTAAAAATCACTTTCTCCTTTTCCCCAGCCGCAGAGATTCCAGGGGGGAGGGGACTACACACCCAAAAATAAACCAAGAATCCAAATTGCTTGTACAACACACACATTCACATTCACATTCACATTCACATTCAGTGGCAATAAAAGGACACCCTCCAAAATGAACTCCAGCCCCCAGGACGCTCGCCAGCATATGGAGTACATAAACTCCTCCCTGCACACAGCACACAGCACAACACTCCATCACTCCACTTAGTTGGCCGCATGAAATTATTGGGCAAACGATTACGGATTCCCTGCGGTGGCATAAACAAAATTCATGAGTGTGGCCATGATTGCCAGGGGGTAGGGCAGGAGCAGGAGCAGGAGCAGGGTGGCTTCAGTTCACACACACACGCCATGGGGTGGGAGAGGGCATAATGAGCTCAAGTTATTGTTACATAAGCCATAAGGACACAAAAACCACTCGAGCAGACACTTCACAAGGGTGAGTGCGACCGGAGACTTATGCTTCTGGCTGGGGGTTTGATTTGGACTCCTGACTCTGACTCTGACTCTGTCGTTCACTTTTGCCCACTCTTCACTCTCTTTAGGCATAAAACTATTGTTTAACATTTCCGACTAGCAATATTATTAATTTGCTGATAATTAGAACTCTGCTTAAAATATTTCCCAGCACTCTGCCACTCCTACAGCTCCTTTTTATGGGTGTACTTCGGGTCTTTTTGTTGTTTTTTGGTAACCTAATGAGCTGTGGGCTGCTGTGGTTTGCCACATTGTGGCACAACTTGGAGTGTCGTGTGTGCTGTCTGCAGCCACTCAACACTCATCACCCAACTGTCAGAGCCTCTCTCGAGAGAGAGTGTTTGCATTGGGAAAGCGACTTCCGACTCACCTGAACTCGGGCGATCACTGTAGCGTGTGCAGTAGACCCACGCCGGCCACACGATGGGTGTACCCGAATCGTCTCCGGATTTTTTGGCTGTCTCCTTGGCTGCTCCGCCGCTTGAGGGTGGCGGCGACTTGACCAGATCCACGGCCAGACTGGTGGCCGTTGTGCTGCTGCTGGTGGCGGTGCTGTTCGAGTCGTTGCTGTTGCTGCAGATGTTCGCCAGGGAGCTGGAGAAGCTCAAACTCGAGTTGAGCGCCTGGCTCTGGGCCAGATTCAGCGGCTTGCCCGACTTCTTCGGCGCCTTGATCGGGTGTTGGCTGTTGCTGTTGCTGTTGTTGCTGCTGCTGTTGTTATTGTTGTTGCTCCCTGCACCGCCTGCGCCGTTCTTCGGCTGATGGTGCCCAGCATTGCCGGCCACCAGGCGGGAGCCAAAGTCCGCTTTCAGGATGTTGTCAATGCTGAACTTGAGCGCTCGCTCGTGCAGATTCTCGTTGTTGTTGTTGTTGTGGTGGTGGTGGAGGTGATGATGGTGTTGCTGCAGGTGGTGATGATGATGGTGGTTGAGCTGCTGCAGGTGCTGGTGCGCCTGCTCGCGCTGGGCCATCAGCAATTGCTGCTGCTGGTGGCCCGTGACCGTGCCCGTGCCCGGCGCTGCAATCCCCAGCGCCGTCGCCGTCAGCTGAGCAAGTGCATCCTGGCCCGTGGGTGCGGTTGCTGCAGCCGCTGCCGCTGCTGCCGCCGCCGCCGCTGCTGCGGCCATTTGCAGCTGCTTGCCCGCTGCCGCCGCCGTCAACGCGTTGACTCGGGCGGCGGCCATCAGGTGCATCTGCTGCTTCATCAGCTCCTCGGCGTAGAGCTGCGACTTGCGCAGGAACTCCTCCTGGAAGCTGCCAGCCGGGGGTCCGCCCAGCGGCAGGAGGCCACTGCCCGGCTCTGAGGCGGCATCTACTGAGACGGCGGGCGGATCTGTGGACACACTGCTGAAGGCCGACGGGCGGTAGAGCTGACTCATGAGGAGCCGCTGCCGTGCCTGGGCCTGGACATGGACGTGGGCCTGCGCTTGGGCTTGGGCTTGAGCTTGGGCCGCCGCTGCCTGAGAGTGATGCTCCTGGCCGACGCTCAGGACGCTGTTCTCGCTGCAACAGCTGGCGGCGTCCTCCAGGTCGAGATCCTCTGCATCGATGTCCGCATCGGCAGACTCGTCCCCTCCCTCATCCTCATCCTCGATGTTGAGATGCTGCTCGTTGCAGATGGAGGTGCTGCGTCCCAGGTCCGAGTCATCTTCGGCCTCCTCCCCCACCTGCGGACTGCTGATGTGCTGCGACAGCGGCAGTGGCAGGCAGTCCGGATGCATGGCCTCCTCCTCGGGCTGCTCCTCCTCTTCCTCCTGCTCCTGCTCCTGCTCCGGCTCCTCCTGCTCCTCCTCCTCCTGCGGCTGGATGCGATTCAGTATGCTGAATTTGTGTGGAGGCGGGCGACTGCTTGCCAAGGTGGACATCAGTTTCTCTGTGCGCTAATTTGGCGGTTTCTATCTTTATTCCTGTGCCTCTGCACAGCCGACGGCATTTTCAGCCGCACTAAAATAACTGTTTGTTCGCCAAAGCCAAAGCACGGGCACGGCGGTAAGACAAGCACACACACACGCGCACGCACACACACGACACGCGCGCAGAGCGGGAGAAGATGCGTCGCTCTCGTTGTGAATTGAACATAAAAAGCATTAAAAGCCACAAAGTACCGTACCGACGCTCGTTCGCTGGCGCTGGCCGTGTTCGTTCCGAACCGCACGAATGAATGAATCGAATGAATCGCATGAAGCTCTCGGCCATCTGGCAAACTGGAAAGCGGCTGGCTGCTGCTGCTGCTGCTGGCTGTGAACGAAACGAACGAACCACCACCACCACCAGAACACGTTCTTGCTCTCTCTCTTGGTGCGTGCGCGCTCTCTTTCTCGCTCTCCCTCAGCCGCTGTCTCTCTCTCGCTCTCTGCGACGGTTCGAACATCCAATGGAATTGGGGCGTCCTACCAACCGTGCGCTGTAGCGTCGTCTCGTTCTGGCTGGGATCTGGCTGGCAATCTTCGTGCTCCGTGCTGGCCGCGGCTCGCCTGTCAGTTGAGGTTATGTTAAGTGTTTGTACATTTGTTAATTAAGTGCGTCGTCGCCCCGAAACACTCCACTCCACTCTCTCTCTCACTCTCTCTCTATCGCTCTCCACTCCCCATCCTGCCGTGATGATGTTCTGTGTTCTGTGTGCCTCTTGTCTCTCGTTTTGATTATGCGCTGCAGCATTTAAGTCGTAAATCTCGTTCTATGTAGGTTCCACTGTCGTCGTCGTCGTCGTCGTCATCTCGTCTCCCTGTTCTCCTCTGCCTTGCGGTCTGGCATCTGCAGTCCTTTTAGTGGCATCCTCCATCCTGTTCTATATACACAGCGCCCCATGTCTGACTCTGTTTTTCTCTGGCTCTGTATGTGTGCCCTCCTATATACTCCATGCAACACATGCCACAGAGCCAGCCGTGTGTTTCGTTTCTTTTGACTTTTTTTTCCTCTTGTCTTGTTTTTTTTTTGTTTTTCGCAAGCATTTTGCGCTTTTTGATGTCATTGTTGTTGCTTTTCGTGTGTGTGTTTGTGTGTGTGTGTGTGTGTCGTTAGCTGCGCTTTATAAATCACCACCACAATTTCTGCTCTGCTCTGTTCCAACATCTGCTGTGATTTCATAATTGCTTTCGATTCTGTTTTTGCCGTTCTACTTGTTTTTGTAGTGGCCCCGCACACATCACACCCATTCCATGTCCATTCCATGGACAACATTGATGATAGTTCCTGCGTAAATGCATCAAATATGCAACACAGCAGCGTAGTCGGCAGACAATGAAGAGGGGAAAAGAGAGGCACTTAGCATAGGTATGAGAGATGGCAGAGAGGGAGAGAGAGAGAGAGAGGGAGAGAGATAGGGGTTGCTAAGCAACCCGCTTGCTGGCGCTTGTCTAATTGGGACAACCTATTGTGGATTGCATTTGGCTTAATAATATCTGGTAAGTTTTTTCCCTAATATCTTACACACACATTAGAATTTCCATTTACATATTGCTCTCTCTACATATTCCTATAAATACTGGGTGTTCCATTAGCATTATCTCTCTCTTTTTGGTGCCATGTTGTGCGTGTGTTTAATGGATCATATTTCATATCTGGAATTGCCCATCAAAGTTGCACCTCTGCCGCTTATCGCAGACAGCATCGGATTGGCCGTAAACAACAAGCAACAAAATATCGGAATTCCAGCAATCGCTTTTATCGCTGCTGTTGAACCCATAAAGCGCCCGGGATCAGGGAAATTATTCGAACTCGAACTCGAACCCGAAGCTGTCCACGCTTTATTATCGTTCGCCTCGCCCCGGCGATCGGCCATAATGCATACGGAATCGGGCGACCACGCCCCAAATGCATAGAGGGGCTTGGGATATTCCAATCCAGTTTAATAACTTTGTTGCAACATTACAAAGTCCCGAGCTGCAGATGCCGACGCTGTGATAATCCCCCGATAGCCCCGACGAATTAATCAAGCTTAATTTCAGCTTTCGACAAAAGAAACAATTATACAGCGATTAAACAATAAAAGAAGAGCGAAGAGTAGACGAAAGGAAAGGAAAAGAAAATAAAAGAAAAACAAGCAGATAAAATCCACAAGTAACCCAAGACCACGAATTATGAATAAAATTAAACGCAATTGCTCAAAATGTCTGAAAAGCGATCTAAGCCCAGCAATAGTTCCACTCTGCTCACGCTCTCTCCCCCTCTCCCACTGTCGATGAGCAGATTCCAGCCATGAAGGGAAAAAAAGCAGAAAAAAGACATGATTAAAGCCGCGCACGAAACGCTTTTCACATAAAAGACGCCGCATGCGGCATTCACATTCGAAGCGTAAGGCGATCTCGCTAGTTAATCGGCCAGAAAATCTTCATCAGAAATGGACGGCAAACCAGCCAGTGAGGGGCAAGGTAGGAGTTGTTGCGACCACAGGAATACCTAAAGGATAAGCGCTAGAACGTAGAAAAACTTTAGATATTATTTTAGACAATTTATTAGAATTATTAATTGATCAAATCAATGACATTATTTTCCAGATTCGCCAGCTCTTAAACAGAACATCTTATGAGCTTCCCAAACTCTTCAATGAAGTCTTCGTATAAAATGTCTAAATCGAATCATCTGTCTAAGCCACCACGCCAGTGCGGGGTATCGAGAGAAGTAAGTAAAGTTACTCAAACTAAAATAAATACAATCAAAACATGAAGCCTACAACGCAAGCAATAAGTAACAGCGACAACGACAAAAGAGCAAAGCGCGCCGGCGAAACATTACAAGACTTGGGGCATGGATGGGCTCCATCGCAGCAGCAGCAGCAGCAGGCAGCAGGCAGCAGCAGCATCAGTACTGCCAACAACAACAACAACAGCAACAGCAACAAATAGCATAATCGCATCGAGTGGCAGAAGCAGAGGCAGCGGCGGCAACTCCTCCATCTTCAACTCTCCGCTCTGCTCTGCTCCAGCACACACAATTTAGATGCGCGGCAATAGATAAACTTAAAGAGGCTTTTATTTAAACAAAGCTGCTCAGTGAGGCGGCAGGCGGAGCGACAGAGACAGACAGCAGTCAGGAGCGCAGGTAAGCAGATAGAGGGGTGCACCCTTTGTGCCTGTCCCCATTGAGTGCGCTCCTGCCTGCGAATCTCTCTAGCAGTAGCGAAACTGCGCCTCTTACTCCCAAAGCGAGTGTGTGGGGTACGGGTACGGGTGCGGGCACGGGCACGGGGAGGCGGGTCGAGTGTCGGGAGTTTGGGGAATCAAAGCTGAGGTTTTGGGTCCACTCTGCGCTGTCGTTCGAAGCGCAAAAATGTATGTAGCTTACAAACGAGCAACATCAGAGCGAGGCAGAGCGAGTCAGAGCAGAGCTTTACCCTCTCTGTCTCTGTCTACTGCAAGCAGGATCGATGGCTCTCGTTAGCTGCGCCGCTGCAATGCCCGCTGCCTGCTCTCATTGTCAATCTCCGCGGAGTGCATTCGTTTGTGTACCTCGCCATGGCAGTTTAAGAGGGTTTGATGTATTCTTTGGGCTGTATGCCACAGGCAGAGGAACTCTTCACTGCATCAAATTGTAAAAGCTGCAGAGAAATTCTGTGTTAGTCCGCACATTTAAAGTTACGATTGGGGAAGAATATACAAGCTACAAAGGTGGGAAAAACTGCGCTTATGCATTTGCTAGATGGTTTTTTTTTTTTTTTCTAACTACCGGGTATCCGAGAGTCCCAAACCTTGAACCACATCATTCTCGCTTGTGTTTACTCTGTTTTTGCGATTGTCGTACTTGGGAGACCTGGAGTCGCTCCCTCGATCCGGCCAGGGTTCGTTTGTGGCTGATCTTTTAATCGAATCGTAGCATTTATTATGTTCAGTGGGATTGGGGGACCTGAATGTGGATTGGCCCGACTGTAATTGCTGTGATTGCGCCGATTGTTGCGACTGTGGCTGTGGCTGGTTTGTGTCTAATGTCGTTTAGCAAACAATGGACATGGCCGTGTCATAAGTTAAGCGGACATACGGACAAAAGTGCCCCAACATTTGTTGCGCAAATTAATAATTTGCTTGCCCAATCCCCCAGCGGCCTCGTTTGATTTGTCTTTCGGGTTGTGATTGGATTTGATGTGATTTCTTGTCTCAATTTATGCTCCAACGAATGGGATTTGCATAATTTATGGATCGATTTGGATGGAATGGTGGGTTGGGGAGGGGAGGGGAGAGCGTGCTGGTCTAATTGCAATTAACACGTGACGACAGCAGCCATCGAAGCCATCATCGTTATCGGAGAGGAGGTGGGGTGAGGCAGTTAACAGTTAACAGCCGACAGTCGGCAGTCGGCAGTCAACAGTCGGCAGTCAAACTTCCATTTCGAATTCAATTGAAATCCAACGCCATCCCAACTCCATCCCCAGCTTCGTTCCACTTGTCGACAGTTTGGAGAGAAAAATCAATAACAAGCATGTGGAAATTGTATTTAATTGACAGTTAAATGCTTTTCAACTTGCCATGGAAATCGATTGGGCCTGGCCTGGCCTGGCCCGACCAGAGGGGAGTCTTGGGGTTGGCCTGAGTTGGGTTTCGGTTGGGCTTTTTGGGGGCGAAGTGGGAGTGCGTAACAGGCAATTAGCAGGGGAAAAGTTTCAACAAGGGAAATTAATAGGCAAAAACAAATTGAGGGACTCCAAACGATGGGGCGGAATACGTAAATAATGAAGGCAAAAAGCAAACATCATTGAGAGTTTTGAGAGCAATTTTATAAGTTCTTTGAGAGTCTGAATGCCAGGGGAAATATTTGCCTAGGCAAGGGATTGCAATTTGCAATACAATTCAATTTCTTCAAAGTTTTCAACGGCTATTTGGGGATAATTTTCCATCCTATGCAGTCGTTGCATGTCGCACCGAACCGAACCGAACCGAACCCATCCAGCAGTGCCAGTCATCCCCAACCAGTGACATTCCACTTCCATTCTTCCATTGAATTTGCTTCGTGGATGGGCCAGTAAATAAATAAAACGCGACATTTGAACCAAACTGACAATCACCTAATTACATGCACACACACACACAGAAAGAGTAATAGTTGGGGGTAATTGCAAGACGATGGCCTGTCATCAGTTGCTCGTGTGGTTTGTTCTTGTTGTGGCAAAACGCTTAAGCAAATGGCATTCAATAAAAGGTTAATAAATAGCACAAAAGTAACAGCAAAAGCAGCCGCAACAGCAACAGCAACACTGCAACGCAACTGCTTGCGGTCGCACCGACACAGAGAACAAGCGAGAGAGCGAGAGCGAGAGCAGCGCAGCGACACAGCAAGAGAGTGAGAGAGGGTAAGACACAATATGGCCGACGCTGACAGCCACAGCCATGTGTGTAAGCAGTTGCTGCTGTCGCTGCTTGCTGCTGCTGCTGTGTAAGCAGTGCGAGTGTGTGTAAGCAGTTTGTAACGCCTGCTTACTTATGCATGATAAAGACTGACGTGACGTGCCACGGTCCGGCCAGGTCCCGTCCCGTCCGTTTCGGTTCGGCCCGTTCCTTTCAATTCAATTGGAAGAGAGGAGTTTCGGCCCCATGCAAATGTCAATTGTCGGTTCGTTGTTGATTTAAGCTTATTTAGTACAAACAATCCACTAATTACGGCTTGTTAAATTGCAGCCATTGAAATGACCGTTTAAACCATTCAATTTCAATCGCATGCAATTTACCCACCTCTCAGCGGCACAGCCAATCAGTATTAACCGCCACTATGACAACCCCCCAAGCGACCGAACGACCACTCCACCGCCTTGTGTGTGTCATGTCCGTGTCCATGTCTTTTCGATTGGGGGGAAATATTGTACATGTGCATGTGGAGATTTGATTTATTATCGATAAAGTCCATGCCGATGACCATAGCACATCTCTCTGGCATGACAGGCAAGCCCACCCCTCATTCCTCCTCTTTGTGTGGATCGGATCGGATCGTGGAACTCTTGTGGATCCTGTGGCCGGTGGATCGCAGCTATGAAGCTTTCACCCAACCAATTGCCGTAACGCCTACGATCTCTGATCCGTTGGCTATCATCGATAGGCGATCTGCTCGCTCGCTCGCCAAACCGAAAAATCGACGCCTCTGCAATTTGTTGTACACGAAATGCAATTTGCTTAAAATTTATCGCAATTTAATCATCAACATGGAATATGCCCATGCCCCAGAGAGAGAGGGCGCAAGAGAGAGAGCAGAACAAAACTATTAACGCCAAACGATCGCGATGCCAAAGCGGCAAAAGATCTTCGTCTCTGCCTCCTGATGTTGCGCTTTCCACCTGCTCCCACCAGACGCCCCGGGGCATTCGCGCTGGCAAATGTTTTCATTCATGGCAGCCGACTGTCCATCGTCGCCAGGAGTCGACTGGCAGTTGCCCTGCAAGAGTGGATATCGCATGGATGTGCAGCGACTAACATACCCTGCAATCGCGAGGTACGAGAGAAGCTAAAGGTCAGGAGACCTGCCAGGCACAGCCGGGAAGATGAGGCAGTCGAAGGAGCTGGTGGTACGGTACGGGACGTGCATTGCAACACAAGCCACAAGCCATAAGCGGGCAAAATTTGCATTTTTGCCACATTTAACGGTTTTGTTATTTTGGCTCTGGAAGATCAGTGGGTAGAGGGTAGAGGCGGGCAACGCTTCATTGCATTCAAAATTGATTTGTTCATGACGAACCCATTTGAGAGGGGACCAGGAAGGGTAGAAGAAAGTACAAGATGACTTGTGGCACTGTTAACCTCGGTACGAAATGCCAGTGAGGAAAACGACCAAAGGACAGAGCACACAAAATGGCCACCAAGCCAAGAGGCAACTGTACCCGTAGAATATCTCATCTGCCGCCAGCGGACATTGACACATTCAAATCGATCAAACTTTGTTTGAGCCAGAGCCAAAACTCATTTAACTTTTGTGACCGGCAAGTGTCAACCGGCATACAACAGACACCAACAGAAAAAAGTACACATTTCTATTGATATTTGCACAGAATGACAGTTTTGATTGCAAGTGACAGTTTCACGCGACAGTGACAGCATTCGGAGTGACAGGAAACCAATCGGTTCCGGGTTGACTTAAAGCGAATAACTCTAGCAGGAAGGTTTGGCTGTGTTCGAAATTAACGAATAAATAAGGTGAAATAAGATTACAAGAGCAAACCAATCCCCAACTACCTTTCAACCCGAACCACCAACGCTAATGAGGAGCACTCCAAACTTATTTTCCCATCAATTTCGCACACAAGGCGACATCCACATGGCTGCATTATAATAAACATCATGTCAGGGCAAGAGGTCAAGCTCGAAAGGAAAGTCCTACACAATATTCACACAGAGTCTGAGGCTCTGAGGCTCTCTTCCCATCATCGATACGGATTCCGAATGCAATTCCAATTCCAGTGCCAATGCCAAAGGCAGCCAAAGAGCCAACAAAAGTGGCTTAAATCAACTACTGACAATGCTAACGAAGCAGTCAGCAAACAACAAACAAACTGCGACACCTCTCTGGCAAAAGGAGGGAAGAAGGAGCCTCGAATGAGGATGGAGCTGGATAGGGGGAGGAGTAGCCAGAAGTCGGCACCTGGAATTGAGTGCAAAATATGGCGCAGAGCGAGAGCAAGCCCAGCAAGAAGGAGGCCGAGGAACCCCTTATGTCTGGTCTGGGGCATATCCATGTTACTTAGCGTCTTTGCAGCAGTTGGCGCGTCATGTAGCCAATTAAAAAAAGCAAAGAAAAAACGACAAGCAAGAGAGGAGCAGAGTAGCAGAGTGGCAGAGGAGCGGACTGAGATTCGACAATGGTGGAGCCGAAGGAGGTGCGGCTCCTGCCTGTCCTGTCCTGTCCTGTCCCGTCCTGGTCACGATTGGCAAACAGAAATCTAAGCGAGGCAATCAAATTAGGCAAGAAACAAACCAGGCAGGCTTCTGCCACTTCCACTTCCTCCTGCGAACTGCAGACTAAGGCTGGTATTTGGATTGGGAACTGTGACTGTGACTGGGGATTGGGTATTGGGCATTGGGTTGTGGGGTTGTTGAGGGTGGACAACCTTAATTGCATCTTTAATGTGGACGGCAGTACACAGATATGCTAATAAAGGTCAGCGGATGTGCGAGCTGGCTGCTCGACTCTTGGGGCTCACATCTCGATAGCCGGAGTGTCGACGTGCCGGTACCGTTAAGCAAATTTCATGCCTGATTTTCTGTTTTGGCCTGGCCTGGCCTGGCCTGGCCCAAGCGGCAGCAGCAGCGGGCACATTGCAACATGACACCTCGACATGACAGCAAAATGAGCTTCTGTTGCCCGACTCCTTTTTGAGATCTGCAGCAGCAGCAGCAGCAGCAACGACAGTGGTACGAGTAGTAGCGGTAGTGGCATCGGCGTCGTCGCTGAGTGACAACTGCAACGGCGTTGCTTTCAAATATATTTAACACCAGACTGAGAGTCGACGCGGAGTGCAGCCGATTGTGGGCCAGTGACCAGTCGCAATCCACGCACCAAATGCATGCGAAATCGAACACTTTTCGCACTCTCACACGCGCCTGGCCATGGGTGCAGTGGGGATACATAAAAGAGGATCGACTAGAGCTAAACTGTGCACAATATTGGGGATATTCCATCTGCTTCGAAGCTTCACTGTAGCAGCCAGTGCATTCGTTTGGCATTCATTTATTCGCATCTGTTGCCAATTTACAAAAATACGAATTTCAGTTTGTTGTTTGTCGCTTTTTGATTTCGATTTGGGTCTCGATTTTTTCGTTATTTTTGTTGAATTTTTTGTCAAACGCAGTGTCCGCCGCCGCCTTAATTGATTTTGGCACTTTAACGAGGCGCAAAGTAAGCGCACACGAAGGAAAAACCAATTGACAGCTGCGGACCGGGGCCGGCGGCGTGTTAATTGATCGCCAAAGTGGGCTCTAATCAAAGGCGTGGAATATCAACTGACTGCGATTGGAGGTCGTTTACAACGTGCTACAGTGTTCCGCCAATAAATAATACAAATATCTCGAGTATTCTCTGTAATTTCTTTTATTTCTTCTGTTTCGCATCTGTCGGTTTGCATTTGCATTTGCATTTGATTTATTTTATTTTAGTTGCCGGTTTTGGGGATCGTATCGTTTAGCTTTCAATTCTTCATATATATACTATATATTTCGATTCATATTTGCATTTATAAGTTTATTGTTATGTGTTTTATGTACACCATTGAAATGTTTGGCCAACTCTATGGGGAGGAGTGCCATATCCATATCCTATCCCTTGCCTTGTATCCGTAATTACACTTTTATTTGAATGAACTCTAAATATTTTGTAGATTATTATTATTATTATTTGTATGTATAATTTGTTGCTTTTATTATTTGATAACTTATGCAGGAAACAGTTAAAATTTCATGCCATCCAATCATCGCTTTCTTCAATTTTCGATCATTTCTTCATAATTTATTCTTTATTCATTGTGCTTCGTTTTATTTTTTACAGTGTAGCAAGTTGTTTGATTAATTATTTATTAATTATATATAATTTGTTAAGTTTATGGTTTGTTTTTGTTTCTTTATTTTGGGTTTTTGGTTGTTTTTTTTGGGGGGGTTTGTGTTTTGTTTGCTTACTTAATTACCACAACAAGCGTTTCCAGTTTTCTTATTTGATTTACTAACATTAAATACAGGTTTATCTATATATATATAATATATCTGTATTGTATATATACTCGTAAACATGTATACTTTTTATAAGGGAATTGGCTCAACTGCAGTGTGGATTGAATTCCATCTCCATCCAGTGGGGTTTACAAAATGATTAAAATGAGTTGAAACGCTGATTGAAATGCAACTGAAATTAAAATGTCAACAAAATATCAATACAACTGAAAAGCTTAAGGTTGAAAAAGTGAATATTTAGAAAGATTAATAAGGGATATATGTATATGTATAAAGAGAAATACCAACGACACACTGGATGAAAAATATAAATCAGCTGATGGAATCGTTGGGCCAATTGCAAAGAGTTCAAAGTTCTATACAGAGAGGCTATATGCATATTTAAGCTATTAATACTCGATTGGTAGACTTCACATATCAGTTAGTTATAGAGCATTATCGATAGAGAGAGCGATTTTGGGCTGTGTGGGGTGTGGGGAGTGTATGTGGGTTGTGTCTCTACAATATTTTGGGGTTCTGTTTCGGCTGCTTTTCGCTGTAAACAATTTCACATTTAGCTATGAATTAGTTCAAATACAAATACGCAAAATGGCTGTATCGATATACATACATACATATACATACATACCTACATATATATAATAAATATATATATATTTTAAGTACTTGTTTTTTTTTGGGTTTTTGCTTTTTTTTCTGTAGGTTTCCTCCCATTTTTATACTGTGTACACTTCATGCAAAAGAAGAAGTTAAAAACTGTTAAGTACATATAAAAAATATGATTGTTGTTATTACTATTGTTGTTAATTAATAGCTATATACAGTTAGTATTGTAGGCTACCCAGACACACACATAAATAAGTTTTAAAAAACTCTTACAAAGTCAAAGCTATGATTTCATTGGTTTCTATTTTGTTTTGTTCTCGAAGTGCTTTCCGATAATGGATGATCCAACAATGAGAAATTGAAAGTCGTAATCGTTTGTTTTGTTTTATTTAGATATTAGACAGTCGCATAAGTCGTATATACACACAGCTATATATATATATATGGAAATATCTATATATATTTATATGTGGTTAACTATTCCCCTAAATGTTTAAATAGTTTTCGTGTTTTGTTTTGTTTTGTGTGTGTGTTTTTACCCGTAGTTGCAGTTGCAAGTGTGTCAAATCATAGAAGTTGTACGCATCACAATCGGTTTATCGGTTCAATGGGTGTAGGAGGAGAAGGAAAAGAACGAACTGGGGAAATGAGATGACAATGGGTGGAGCTGGATCCATTAAAACACACTCGAGGTCCAAGTTACGTTCCGCTCTTACGATACGCCTCGCAGCCAGGCGGCTTTCGAGTGCTGAAACTGAAACAAAAAATGTATGGATGGGGTGCTCCGTGATGAAGGGAAGATCTCTTCGGGATGGATGTTCAGTTTTTGGTTTTTTTTATTAGAGTTTGTCGCAATTTTGTTGAAGTTTGCAATTTGTTTTTCCATTTTATTATCGCTCTTTGCTTACGCTCTTACCGCTCTACAATTTACATTCTAGGAAAGTACATCTCTACGTAACTATAGTTTAAATGATTTTGTTTTTTTTTGTGTTTTGTTTTGCTGTTGTTTGTTTTCGTTTTGGATTTTAAAACATTATCATTATGTGTTATCATTAGTGTTGTTTATATTATAACATATTATCATCAGCAGCATCATTATATTATTGTTGTTATTATAATAATTATTATTATGTGGTTTGTTGTTGTTGCTGTTGCATAAGCATTACAAATACAATTAAAAGTATTACCTTGTAGAAAAAATAATAATAATAATCGCATACAATAATAGTGTTTTCTTATGCTCCATCCAACTCTCCCTCTACTCTCCGCTCTCCACTCTCCACTCTCTATCGATCCTTCGTTAAAATAACTAAAATTTAGTTGAACGTGGGTTTTTTCTCTCCTCTTCTCTTCTCTTCTGTTCTTATCTTTTTTTAGGCTACAGGATAAGTTAATTTAATTTACGTACATTGAAAAATGTGTTTTCGTTTTTAATCTTGTGGGTTTTCTCCCGGTTGGGGGGGCTGCCGCGACTGGCGGGGGAGCACAACATCGAACAGCAGCCCGGATAAAGCGCGTGATTCTGAAACGGCGTGAGCCTGAGAGGCGGCGGCCTCTCCATCGTTCCTACAACTAATTCGTATCACTAAATATATAGTTTCATAATTACTATTAATTCTTGTTGCTGCTACATTTTGTTTTGTGTGTGTGTGTTGTGTTTTACAATCGAATATTTACAGTTTGCTATTTAACACATGGAGCGGGCTATAAAGGACTGCGGCTGTGGCGGGGTACCATCTGCAGCCCAGCAGAAAAGAGACAAGTTCTCGAGTTATGCTTTACATATGCATATACATCATTCATACATACATTGTACATACATCGTACATACATATTTAGTAAGTATATTCTCTTGTTTTCTTTTATTTGTGTAATTCTAAATATGGTTTAGGGTTAGGCGATCTTGAAAAATAAGACCTAAATCGTCGTTTTGCACACACATGTCTCTCTCTACATATACACACATGTATATATATACCTCTATATACATATACATATGCATATATATAAATAAAATCAAATTAAGCAAGAAAAACTTTGTTATTGGTGGCTTTCGTTTATACAATCTCTGCTCCGTCCATCGTCCCTTTCTGCTTGGCTCTTTCCCGTTTTTGGCTGTGGAGTGCCTCCCCCTCCTGCCGACTGTTCTTGTCCTTGTGTGTGTGTGTGTAGGTGTGCGGGTGTGCGCGCGGGTTTTATGCATATGAATTCTACATTTAATCTACATTATGTATACATTTAGAGGGCGTTGTTGTAGTTGTAGTTGTAGTAGTAGCATTAGCCCAGATGCGCCGCCGACTGGCCACTCAGATTGACCAGACAGAGGGCACAGCAGCAGGATGGCTGCAGGAGTTGGCCCAGGGCCACCATCAGCGGACTCTGCGCTGCGCTCATCGGCGCCAGCAGGAACTCGGTCTGCTCCTGGGCCAAACTCAGGCCCATTCCCAGTCCCAGCGATGTGCCGCCGGGCAGACTGACGGAGTAAACATTTGGCATTAGATGTTAGCTGCTGCTCTCCGCGTCTCATCTGTTTATGGTGGACGTAACTCCGGCTCCCCCGGCTCCGGTGACATTAACATTGCTCGATGTCGTCACCGTCACACCGCCACTGACTCCTCCTCCAGCTGCTCCACTGCCGCCGCTGCCTGTGCCCCCTCCATTGTTGTTGTTGTTGTTGCTTGTGGGCATCACCACGCCGCCATTGTTGGCACTGGCTATCACCTGCTCCACGGTGAGACTCTTGCCCACGTCCTTGGCACTGAGCAGCGCTCCTCCATCCGAGGAGCCCACATTGTTCGCATTGGTGCTGACCAGTTGCCTGATGGTCGTGGGTGTACCGCCCGCTCCGCCACCGCCCGAACTGTTGACGGTGGTGCCCAGCGGCAGGGTTCTCGTGATGATGGCCGAATTGTTGAGTCGACCGCGCAGCACCTGCTGCAGGCCGCCCGGCCCCAGCTGCATCTGCATCTGGCCGCTGTTGTTCTTCTGCAGCGGCTTCACATTCAGCAGGCTGGTGTACAGGACTCGCTTGTCGCCCTGCTGCACTTGCTGCGCATTGGCCGCGGACACCGCCTTGAGCTTCTGGTGGTGCACCTGCTGCTGCTGGGCCTTGTTCAGCACCACCGTGGTGGCGCCCACCTGCTGTGGCGCCTGGCTGGCCAACGTCTCGCCCGTGCTGCTCACGAAGTTCAGCTTGAGATTGGAGTTGGTCAGCTCCTTGTAGTGCAGCTTCTGGCCACCGGAATTGCTGGCCGCCACCGCCGCAGCCGCCGCTTGCAGTTCGCTGGCCGTGGCAATGGTGAAGTTGCCGCCGCCGCCACTGTTGCTGCTGGTGAGGAAGATCTTGTTGGCCTGCTGGGGCGCCGACTGCGAGCTGATGATGGCCGTGGCCGGCTGCAGGCTGTAGTTGTGGTTGGCCGCTATCGCTGCCGCCGAGTTGGGCTTCAGCTGCTGCTGCTGCTGTTGCTGCTGAGACTGGGCCGAGTGCTGGCCAGACTGCTGCTGCTGCTGCTGCGGTTGCTGCTGAAGATTGAGATCCGAGACGAGCAGGGGGAATGGCGACATCTTGATCACCTTGCTGAGCTTCTGCAACTGCTGATGCTGGTGGTGCTGCTGCTGTGGCAGAGACTCGCCAGTGTCCATCTGGTCGCCGCTGTTGATCGTCGTCGTTGTCGTCACCATGTCATCCTCGTGATGCACCAACTGCTGCAGCTGCTGCTTGGTCAGCTGAATCTGCTGCTGTAGCTGCTGCTGCAGCTGCTGTCCACCCGGATGCTGGCCAATCACCTTCCTCTGCGAGAACTTGCGATTCAGCAGCAACTTGTTGATGTCTGCAAGGGCAACGAAAGCAAAGGAAAGTGCAATTAGTTTAAGCTCTAAACAAAGACAGTTTGTGGTGGGAGCAGAGTCAAAGGTCATACAAAGCAAACATGCAGTTTCGTCCCGTAGCAAATGCAGCGTAATGGAATTATGAGAAACGAAACGAACAATTCACAGCCACTTACAGAACAACTTACTATAGCAGAAACCCGCCATCGAATCTAGACTAGCAGTTAGCACCACGACGGCTAAGGGAATCAGAGAGATCTGAGAACTGAGCATCCAAGTTGAAGTAACAAAAGGGTTTAAGTGGAGAACCATGTGAAGCAATTCGATTGCCAAATCCAACAAACAGCGTTCAGATACATTCATCAAATGAATGTACAAATATCCCATAAACGAACAGACACAGACGGCACGAGGGGAACTCGAATCGTACAAAACAAAATCGAATGTTTACGTTGGTTAGGGAGATCTCTCCTCGCAAGGCAACCCACAAAACTTCAAGGAGATTCTTGTGATCGTAAGGCCGTCTTTGTTCTCCAAACATGCAGCCGATATCCTCAGATATTGGTAACATTTCGAATCAACTCAAACAAAAAAACAGCAACTAAATCTTGAAAACTTCGACGCTCTCGCTCGTTCCTTTCTACGACCCATCATCATCACCACCTATGAAAGAGAAGACATTATATTCGATTCACACCAGTTTGGTGGCTCACCTGTGTTCTCGGGTCCATTCAGCTGCCGCTTCTGGGTGGCCCGACTCGTCCAGAGTATCTTGTTGCCCACCGCCGCTGGCGAGGTGTCGGCCGTTGTCGAGAGCACCGCCGTGGTGGCCACCGCCGTGTTCGTGCCGCTCACCTGCCGCCACACACAATCGGCTGCTGCTGCACCAGCTGCTGTTGCGAATGCTGCTGGACGACATTGTTGCGGTTGGGCGTCGTCACAATCAGAGGCGTCGTGGTGCTGCCCTGCTGCTGCTGTTGCTGCATGCCGGCTATGCTGTGCACGGCCAACTGCTGGCCACTGGCCGTGTTGATGATGTTCACACTGGAACCGGAGCTGGAGCTGACGCCGCCCGCGGAGCAGTTATCGTCGCTCTGCAGCTTCACATTGGACAGAGTGATGACGGTGTTGGGTCCAATCGATGTGGTGGTTGCTCCTCCGCCGCCGCCACTTGTCTTCTGTATGGCGTAGGTGACCTTCTGCGAGGCTGCGGCGGCTGCTGCCGTAATAATCTCGCCGCTGCCGGTGGTGTAGATCATGTGATTGCCAGCGGCGCCAGCGCCGGCTGCGTTGAGGGGTGTCAGGGAGCGCGAGGAGGTGACAATGCTCTGTGTGGTGATTACCGGCGAGCCGATCCCATCCCGCTGCATCTGGAAGAGCAGCTGCTGGGTGGGTTGTTGCTGCTGCTGCTGCACCTGCACTTGCTGGGGCGTGCCCTGGCGCTGCTGCACCGTCACATTGCGTAGCTGGGCTTGGGCCAGCTGATGCTGCAGCTGCTGCTGGGCGGAGAGGGTGGGCAGGGGACTGCTGCCCGTGTGCGGTGTGATCGTCACAATGTCCCCGACGGCCGCTCCACCGCCGTACTCCGTTCTGGCAATGATCTGTGGACCGGCATTGGCGAACTGATTCAGCAACTGCGTCACCTGTGGCCCTGTCGGCGTTTGGACCTGCGCCTGTGTCTGTGTCTGGGTTGTCAGCTGCAGCTGTTGCGTTTGCACCTGCGACTGAATTTGCGACATTTGCGGCTTTTGGGGTGTTATCTGGGCGGGTATATTGATGAGCTGCGGCGTGGGAGTGGCCACAATTGGCTGCGGCATTGACTGCGACTGCGACTGTGGCGGTGGCGTGGGCTGTAGCTGAACGATTGGCGCTACCACCACCTCCGGCTGCGGTGTCTCCAGCACCGTCTCCACCTTCACAGCCTCCAGGAGGGTGTCTGCCGTTGTCGTTGTGAGCGTCGTGACTGGAACGGATCCCGTCTCTGGCTCTGCCTGGGGCTGTGGCTCCTCTTTGGGCTTCACCACTTCCTGGCTAAAGAAGACCTCGCGATCCTTCAGTGACTCCTGCGTGGGACAGACCGTAAACGAGGAGCTGCCCACCGGGACATTCGCTGGCCTCGGCTTGCGCGGGCGCCCAGCGCGCTTGGACGACTCTCCGCCACCCACCTTGGGCTTCTTTTCGTCGATGCAGTCGAGCAGCTGATCAGCAATCTCGACCTCATCCACAGCCGCCTCGCCATCGAGGATGCCGTTCCAGAAGCTGGTGGCCTGGTTGAGCGCCTTGGGATCATCCATGGCGCACTCCTGCAGAATGTTGTCCAGCATGTGCTCGTGGTTGTCATCCTCATCGTCGCCGAGCAGATTGTTGATGTCAGTGAGCGAATCGCCGGCGCTTAAGTTGAACTCCAGAGCGGAGCCCGAACCGGAACCGGAGCCCGAGCAATTCGGACTCTTGCTGTTGCCTCGGGCATAGTCCTGGGCGTAGGCCGTCTGAATGAGCTGCGCATCCGAGTCCATGTCCGTGTACTTGAAGGCATTGCTCAGGAAATACGAGCTGCTGTCGCTCTCGATCTCCTCCAGCTTGCCCAGACGATTCAACTCTATGCTGATGGGCGTATCCTGGGTCCAGTCCACCGCATGGAGACCAGAGGGTTCGCTGCAGGGCTTATCCACGCCATCGTGGCTGTCGGAGAGCTCGTCCGTAGGCGTCTTGGGACGAAAGTGCAGCCAGTCGCGTCGGATCTCGGAGAGGAGTTCGTTGCAAATGTCCAGACGCTGACTGGAGGTGGGCGAGAGTCCGCCCAGGTAGTCCACGTCCAGCTCCTCTGCCGGGGCATCGATAAACAGGTCCCTGGGCTTCGGGTGCGTTTGGCTGTTGCGCAGATTCTGCAAACGAATCACATCGGGCAGCTGATTCAGGCAGACTGTCTCCTCCTTCAGCTCCTGCTGCGGACAGACCCTCTGCTCTTGCTGCTGCAGTTGCTGCTGCTGCTGCTGCTGGGCCTCCAGCTCCTTCTTGACAGCCGTGTGGCGGATGATGTTGCTCAGCTGGGCGAGATTCACATCGTCCTCGGCCTCATCGTCCATCAGTTCGGGATCGGGAGCCGAGCTGGCCTGGAGTACTGTGGCCGTGCGTATGCTGCTCAGCGGCTCGTTGGAGTCGTCGGCATCGATGAGCTCACGCTTTATCGTCTTGGCCACATCCTCCACTGAAGGTCCGAGCATGCATGCTCCAGCTGCCGATGATGTTGATGATGCTGCTTCCGCTGCAGCGGCTGCTTCAACGGCTCGTGCTGCTGCCGCTGCCGCTGAGGTGCTCGCCACCGGCTGATCCTCACGCCCAACGCTCTCGTTCGCCTCCGCCTCTGCCTCCAGCTTTATCACATTGATTTTGTCGCTTATGCTAACGTCCTTATTCATATTATTACTACTACTACTGCTACTACTGCTGTTGTTGTTGTTGTTCAACACGGTGTTGTTGTTGTTGTTGGAACGGTGGTGGTGGTGGTGCTGCTGCTGCTGCTGATGATTGGCTCGCGGAGCTGGCAGCTCCTCTGCCGCACTGCTCTTCTCCTCCTGCGGCGCCAAATTCTCGCATACTTCCATCGGCTCGTCCTGCTTGAGTTTCTGCCCCAAGGCCAGCACCAGACGCTGCAGATACGCCCTGGGCAAAGGACACAGCTGGGCTGTGCTGGTGGAGTCCTCCTCCCCAGCTGCTGCTGCTGCCTCCGACGATCTCTTCAGCCGCTTGGCCGCATTGAGCTCACGCATCTGCTGCTTTTTGTGGCGCAGGCGACGCCGTTTCAGGCGCATGTCGTGCGAGTTCTGCGACAACGTCACCGCCGAACTGTAGAAACTCAGCCGCGCGACATTCTCGTCATCGGTGGCCAGATCATCCTCCTCGCCATCCGGCTCCAGCTCCAGCACCTCGTCCACCTCTTTGTCCTGCGGCAGGGGCAGCAGCATGGAGTCACCCACCGGCCTGTTGCTGGCGATGGGCTTATCCGCTTGCTCACTGTTTGGCTCCGATTTGACAATGTCGAGCGGCAGCGACGACGTCTCATCGACGTCCATGGGCTTGGCTGCGGGCACAACAACAAGATCCACAACAGTGGGCGGGGAGCAGGGCTTGGCCACCGGCGGCAGCAGCAGCCCCTCCGGCTTCAGTTGGTTGCTTCTCCTCTGGGCGTTGCTGTTCTTCACGACACTCTCCATGACGGTGTAATCCAGCTGCGACCAGACATCGTCAAAGTTCGTTATGGCCCGATCAAGGAGTATCCTTCCGCCACGACCCACACGACGACGGGCGAAGCCAATGCAACGCGGCCTGCAAGATTAGCCCCGATTTATGCTTGAGTATGGGGCAAAGGCAAAGGCAAAGGCAAACACCAACAACACAACGAACCTGGGATAGTTGATGGAGGTCAGCGTGTAGCGATATTTGGGATCCGAATACCCTCCCGCCGATTTGCTCGTTTCCGTCTCCTCATCTGCCGAGTCATAGGGCCAGCGGCCATTTCGGTGCCGTGTCTGTGGAAATACAAAAAAGACAACATTAAAATCCCTTTCTATCTGTGCTGAAGGGGGAGCTCAACTGTAAAGCTCAACTTACGGGCAGGTAAATACAACTTGGCTTCCGTCTAAATGCAAACGGTGCCTCATCCTCGCTCTCGGAGCCCAGCTGGTTGCCATTGAGACCACCATTGAGATAGTCATCCTCCTCGCTGTCGAGTATCGAATCGTTTGCCGCCGGCGAGGCACTCTGCTGCCTGTTGTGCAGATGATGTGGCAAATGGTGGGCAGGCGATGCACCAGAACCCGACGACTGCCCCGGCAAATACTGTTGAGTTTGCTGCTGCTGCTGCTGTTGCTGTTGCAGTTGTTGATGCTGCAGATTCTGCTGCTTGTCGCGGGGAAGTTTGTGCTTGCGCTTCTTGTACGGACGCTTCTCCTTGCGACTGCTGCTGCCGTTGCCGCTGCCCGAGTGGATGGTGTCTAAATGAAATTTGAATTAGTTGTTTTTATGCCAGAGTAAAATGTTTTCCATTCGTTTGCTTACCCATTGTCGACGTGTTCAGGTACTGAGACGGCGAGGCATACACATTCGCATTGCCCGCTGCTCCTCCAGTTGACAGCAGACCCGGTGGCAGGGCAGCCAGAATGGCGCCACCCGTTCCAACCGCCGCCGCCGCCCCTTGTGAGTATTGATTCGTATACACGGAATTATACGCGGGTCTGTAAACGAAACAAAAACAAATGCGCATCGTTTATACATTGAACACTTCGGAATCTTCGCTGATTTGGAGCTCACCTTGTGCTCTTGTATTGAGCATTCAGCTCGGAGTAGACAGCACCATTGAAGTCGCGCATCTCGACGCGCTTCTCAAAGATATTCACCGACGTCTTGAGTTGTTCGCGCTTCGTCTCCTCGCGCCGCCGCACCATCTCCAGTATAGTTGTGGCGCGCTGCAGGTCGCGTCTGTTTCGATATGGAAAGATTAATTAGTTAAGGTTCACAATTAATACAAATATTTCTCGCTATATGCTGGCCAACTAGCAGCATTTACGCGTGAACTTTTGCAACCGACTTTATGTGTGAGATTCCCCTCAATTCTTACCGCAGCTTGAGCATCTTCTCGTAGGAGGCCTCATCGTTCTTACGATTCTTGCGCGTTTGCATTTTCTCAGTGCGCCGACGAAAGGCCAAATACGGATTATTGGAGCTGGCACCAGGACGACTCTCTGTCTTCACAGTGAGTATCAGCGGATGTTGCTGCAAAAGGACAACACAGAAAGGTGAGCATAGGCTAGGGATTGTTGCCCCAATCGAATGCCTACCATCTTGAGGCGCTTGTTGAGCCAGTAATCGTAGAGGGATATGCTCGTCTCATCATCCTGATTGAGCAGAGACTTGGCCTCATTGAGGGTGACGACCGTTTGGCCCGAACTCTTCTCCAGCAAATCCATCAATTGCTCAAACTTCAGCTCCGACAGCTCGAGGCGCTCCTGCTGGTTCAGCCATTCCATGTCCGCCTTGTCCATATCGTAGTCGGGCACCTCAGTGTCCAGGCCAAGAGCTGTTAAAGAGTAATCCAGTTTAGTTTACGAAATATTATGTGGGGAATCGAGTGAGAACTCACGTTGCATGTGAATCATTTGGCGAGGCATCTTGTAGTCCGGCGGATAGTAGGTGTCGTAGAAGGGCTGGTCCGTCTGCAGTACCTCGGGTGTGGGTATGATGAGGCCCGTGCAGATTGCCCGCTGCAGATGATGTTCCTGTTTCCAAGGAGACACACGAAAACGATTAAAGCTGGGACTTTTGAATATTCATTTAAGGTTGAATATACTTACCGACTCTTCCTCCTTCTCCATGCCACTGGGCATTTGGGGCACGGCACGATTTATGGCTGAATACTCGGGCAGATCGGGCAGCTCCTCGGCCAAGTAGATGGGCATCTGCTTGGACGGATCCAGATGGCGTGCTCTGAACGATAGCTTCGACATTTTGACTTCTTTTTGTTGTTCTTTTTGTTGGTTTGTTTGTATGTGAGTGGTGTATATGGAGTATGTGGAACGTTTTAGCTGTTGCTGTTTTGTATATTTCTTATATGCTTTGTTTTTGTTTTTGTTTCTGTTTTATGGTTGATTAAGTGGAATTGGCTGCTTAAGTTGCTATGGATACTCCTGCTGCTGCCGCTGCGGGAGCTGTTACCCTTCTGCTGACGGCTCTACCGGCCACCGGCGTTGAGGGATTTGTGCTGCTGCTGCTGCCGCTACTGCTGTTGCTGCTGACGACGCTCTCAAGGATCTTACTCCGATGCGTTAATGCTGCAGCTGCTAAGCGCTTCGTTGTTGCTGCTCCTGCTGCTCTTGGTGTGGCTGTGGTTGTGGTTGTTCTCTCTGCCAACCTGGCTATGGAGGGAGAAGATATGCTGCTAGTCCCGAGCGTATGCAACAGCAGGGATGCACAGGCTAGATGCAGTACGATGATGCGGCTGGCCAACAGTCGGGCCTGATGCTGCTCCTCCGCCTCCTCCGACGACTTAGCACCGGGGCTGCGGTGGCTGTGGCTGCTGTGCCAGCTGGTTAACGCAGCCCCTGTGCCCGTTCCCTTGGCAAACGTTCTGCCACTTGTTGGGATTTGGTGTGGATTTTGATGTAGATTTGGGTGTGGGTATGGATGATGTGAATGTGGATGTGGATTGGGGATCGGGTTGATGATCAATGAACGCCGCTTGAGAGCAACTTTTGTTGCTGTATAGGGCGTATCGTTATCGTCCTCGTCCACCTCCTTATCCTTCTCCTCCTTCTCCGCCTCTGCCGCCGCCGCCTCCTGCTCCGCCTCCTCCGACTGCTGTTCCTGCTGTCCGGACTCCTCGATACGTGCAGACAGGGCCGACAGCAGCAAGATGGCCAGAGAGATTAGCTGATTGCAATTACGACGACAACGCAATGGTAGCAACAACAATGACAACGAATGCAGCAATTGTGTCGACGACATTTTTCACGTTGAAATCGAAAAAAGTATGTGAATTGGCATAATTACGTTCATCAAAATTGCACATTTCAGTTCATCATCATTTTTCTATATTGAAAATTGTTTTGTTTTTCTTTTCCAGTTGTTGCCGTGTGCCGCTCTTCGTTTCGTTGTTGCTTTCTTGTTGTTCTCTCCTCTCTATCTCTCTCTCCTTCTGTTCCTTATCGTTGGATGATAAAATTCTACAAAAGAAACGAAGACAACAACAAAAAGAGGTAAGTAAACAACTAACACACACACAATCAAATCAATCACAATGAATGCATAGTAGAAACGTGTACGTGGGCGTGTGTGTGTGCGTGCGTAAGGGGAGCGCGCGCGGGAAAAATAATCTAAATACACGCACACACACACCGCACCACACACTGCGGCGATCGCACTCGCAAACAGTTATAAAAATATAAGGCTGTTTCGCTTTAAATTCATAAAAACACGCACAACACCATATTCGCTTTTGTTTCAGACCATGAATCATTTCATTCTTAGCTTAATTCCGTCTTTTTTTTTGTCGCAAAGTGCGAAAAATGCAAAATCATGAAAAGCCGCGTACAAAAAAAGGCGGCATAAACAAACACACACGCGGCGACAGCCTCAAACAAACGCGGCGAATTGCACGAAGCAGAAAAAACACGAAGCACAAAACACGACGAAAAAGAAGAAAAAAGGCAGTCAACTCTTCCTCATGTGAGTTTTGTTTTTTGCATTTATTGGACAAATTAGTAACCCGCCGCGCGGTGTCTATATTTCCAGACACTTTAATCAATTTTTAACATCGTTTACCGCACTTTTCACACACCTGCAAGCTAAATTTTGTTGATAATTCGCTTGAAAAATTTACACAAATTTCTAGATTTTGCGTAGCGTGGTTTTGCTGGAAAGCAATAATGGCGGCCAGAGAGCCGAAGACTGACGACGCTGCGGACTCACAGGCCGCGAATTTCGATCAACGGCGGCGACATTCACACGGAACGACAAGGTTCCAGTTCTTTTACTTTTGTTGCCACTTTAACACAATTTCACAGCCCAGAGCTTGGATAATTATTTAATTTTATTTTGAATGGTAGCTAATTATTTTTGGCTGCCCCGCACATATAAACAGCACTGTTTTGCCTCAAAAATAGTTATCGATTCATCGCCGTTCGGCGGCTGTTTTCCGCGGCGCGAAAGTCCGAACACACTCCGAAACGTGTGACTAGCTCCCTCTGCCGAGCTTCTTCGGCACTACATATCCATGATTTTTTTCACAAACAAAAAAATCGATTAAGTTTTTTCACACACTTTTTTTGCACTTTATTAATTTAATACACGTCCACACCAACGTTACATACCGCTCGGTACGTTGCTGGAGCAACTGCCAAAATTTCAGCAATATTTAATAAGTTTTGCTGGTAAAATCGACCGAAATTGTCTTCAGCAGCGGGACACGTTTTTACTTAATGGGCGGCCATCACGAATGAAATTTTCGGAGTCGTGCAATCGTCCAAAATACTGACGAAATTATTTTGGCTTGCTCAGTTTCTGATCCATTGGATGAAATCGAATGCGGTTTTCGCTGGTACCTGTAGAATTTTGGCAGGGAGAGAATGCATGCATTGGGATCACTGACAGCAGCTGAATTTATTTAAATAAATTGTTTAGACGCTAAAACATGTATCGATTCTCCGCCGTTCGGCAGCAGTTTCAGCGGCGCGAGAGTCTGACGCGATACCGAAATGTTTACTGGCTCCCTCTGTTGAGCTTCTCTGTCAGCACATCTCTATAATATATTTGTAAAATACCGATTATTTATTGATGGAGACGATTAAGTTTTGTCGTCCCAAAATATTACTTAAAATTGATAAATATATTGATAAAATATATAAGCAGTACACGTACGGACACCGTATTGTGTCTAGTTTGCGTGCGTGACTCATATCGATATTACTTTCAGGAACACTGAACTGAAATAATGTTGCACAACATTCTCCTCCACTCAACATGCTGCGCAACACATAAACGCCCTTTTCCGTCCGTTACTGCTTGAACTTTAACGAGAGCTTCTTACGCGTCACAACTTTTATACCCGGCACTCAGTACTACATCTGCAACTTAGCGGTTATTTGTCAAATTTTACATTTTTTCTTCATCTGTCATCTACATCAACAACACTACTCACGCCAACACGCTCCTTTAGCTCGCCACTCGCAACACACACTGCAGAGTCAGGGCAGAGTCGTGGCAGAGGCAGCGGCAGAGACGTGTCAGGGGCAGAGGCCAATAAACTGAAGTATATTTTGGGGGCTGCTTTTGTTCTCAAAAGTATAGCATACTTTCAGGCTGATAAGTTCCCAATTACAAAATAGCGTAGGACAGCCATATCCTGCAGTCCTTGTGGTCCTTGATGGACTTAAGCGATACAGGAGACTCGTACGGTGTCAAAAGCTGGATGATATTAAACCGCAATTAATTGTAGTTACTTGGCGACTGAAAAATGAATTGCGGTTTCATAGCATCCAGATTTTGCACAGTGAAAAAACATGGAAACCAGTTACCTTCTGCTGACTTCTGTTCGCCTGGTACTTTGTCTGAAAATTTTCCTGTTTTCGGCCATTTCAGTGGACCAATTTCAAAATTTCACAGTGTCGCCCCAACACAGAGCGGCCAACTCTCGAACTACGATATTTTAGTTCCATAAATGGCCGTAATAATCACGGTGGCGCCACTGTGCGAATGCATTTTTAGTTTAAGAAATGGCCGTCGTGATCGCGGAAGCGCCACTGTGCTAACTACGTGGTTGGTTCACTACAAGAAAGTGTTTGTTGTACAACAATAACAAAAACATCTTTTGATGTACAATTTTTTTTACAACAAATTTTGAGAACAACGACAGAACAGTTTTGTTTTCTTCTTTTCTCCTATATTTGTGGGCCGATCAGAATGTGCCACACCTTTTCGAAATCAGGACAACTTCCCCGATCCTTTTCAATCTCTCTCGCTTCAAGGACATCAAGGATTAAGGATTCAATTGCACATATTTCCCATTCCCATAATAAATACAATTGATGTTAGGTAATTGTATGTATATGTATACTTCTTTTATTTGATATCTTCGCCTAGAATTGATTCTTAATTGCTTGATGGAGGCACAAAGTTGTAGACGACAATCTCCTGCTGCTTCTGCCCGAACACGTACTGCAGAACGCCGCTGACTTTGTCCCATTCCAAGCCATCAATACCGCAACCGATGCGCGGTATGGCCAGCTGCTTAACGATGTTCTTGCGCTGCGAAAAGGTTCGAAATGCATAAGCAAAGAATTGATCTAAAAGTTAGCGCAAGCCACTCACCATGTGTTCGCGCATCTGCTCCAGAGATGACTGCAGCGACTCGTATGTTGGTTTTCCCCAGCTTTGTGGCTTCGTCACCAGATAGTAAATGTAGCGATCATTATCCTTGAGCACAGCGAGTGCGAGACTTTGTCTACAGTATGTAAATGTATGTAAATTATTAAGAGAGACATGTTTATTAAGTGATAACATTGAAAAATTTGAAAAATAGCGCGCATAGATCACCAGTAATCATTGTGGCTATAATAATGATACAATCGGATCCCAATTTGGAGATCTGATAGATATGGTCATTCCCTACGGAATGGCGTTTTTAGTTTTCTGTTATCTTCAAAATTGTAGATTTGGGAGGTTTTCGCCATTTTGCGGGGGCGGGGCTCTTTTTTTAAATACACTGGTTTCAGTGTGAGCATACAGCAGTCTGGTGCCAAAATTTGGTGGCTCTAGCTCTTATAGTCTCTGAGAACTAGCCGACAAACAAGACGGACAGACGGACTGACGGACGGACAGACGGACAGACAGACATGGCTCAATCGACTCGGCTATTGATGCTGATCAAGAATATATCTACTTTATGGGGTCGGAAACGTTTCCTTCTGTGCGTTACATACAACCGTTATCCGCACAAATACAATATACCCTATTTACTCTTCGAGTACCGGGTATAAAAATGTTTTCCATTATTCGATTTCGTTTAAATAGATTCTTCTTTATTATAATCTTGTACAATGCTCTGTTGCAAAACAATCTTAATATTCGCGCTGTTGGCTTTAAATCGATTTAATGTTTACTTGAAATATCTTTATTGGCTAGATACAATTGTTGAGATTGAGTTGGAGATATTATGGTACGGTGCTCATGGATTCGTATCCCTATAACAGTTAGCATTAAAATCTTAAATGGATCTTTAACAATTTCCTGCGAGTATGCATTTAAGTACGAGTATTTTTAAGCTTTAGCGGATAATTAATACGATTTACATTCAGAATGCTCAATACTTTAACCGAGAAATGTTCCGTCTGTTCGCTCCTCCTCCTTCGCCTTGGCAAGCCATCGATGGAGACGGTTAGCGTTGGTTAGACTGGTTAACGAAAGCGAACTGGAAGCACCGTTGAGCTGGGTTGAGTAAATATTTAATGGCTAAATTGAGGTTAAGTTGAGGCTTAGATAAAATAAAGCTTCGGGTTTGGGGGTGTTGTTCAAGCCAAAGCATTGGAAGCCCCCAAAGCTGTCTGTTCTGTGCCGTCTCTCCGGCTGATTGGGCTCGTCCCGCGCTGATCCTCGGGCGGTTGTGTGTGGCGCCAGGCGGTCGTCGTGGCCATGCCGCACAGACGTTCACAATTACATATTGCGGCTCTGCCGCTTGTGGCCAAGTGCATTTCGAATGCGGTTAGCATTACGCGCACACAGGCAAAGGGCTTGCCAACTCTAAACAGGTGCTCGGCAATGACGCGCGCATGCCGCCCACAAATGCCGACCTCGGCCTGTCCACATCCCTCCCTGGAGGGGGGTGGAGGGGCAAGTGTGGAGCGGCTGTCGCGCCATTGCGACCACTGGCATGGTTGCGATGGCGTACATGATGAAAAAATTTAAGTCAGACAGTGGTGTCGTATGTGAAAAAGCACCATAAAACGGGCATGCAGGCGAACCCTCCAGCTCCGAGAGAGCGGTCCTCTAGTGTTAGAAGAGTGCGCTCTGTCGCAGACTGCAGCGCCTGCGTGCCGTTACCTGACGAGAGAACCTCTCTGCTGTTGGATGGTGGAAGTGGTGGTGGAACATATGTGGGTGCTATGTCAGCTTGATTTCCATGGGAGGCTGAGCGCGGGCGGGGGCTTGGTGACTCGACTGACTGATACACAGACATTGAGAGAGAGTAATAGAGTGGGTGAGAAGTGGGTGAAGGATTACTGAAGTGGTGGGGAAATAGAAGAAGATGGGCTGGGCTCGTGGTGAGTTGAGTTGAGGTGAAATTATAGAAAACTAAGCGTAAATCGTGTTGGAAGTCGAACGAAAAAGCAGTAGGCGATAGAAATATATGTATTATGCATCGGGAGAATGAGATAATAATTGAAACGAAAAAGTAAACTAAAATAAAAACAAATTAAGGCGAAGGCTGATTGTTCTCGAGTTGGTTTTGCTTGTGTTTTGATTCTTTGGTCACTCTTTGGCTTTCCTTTTTGGTTTCTCTCTGTTTTTTGCAATATTCAACAACCAATACCAATGTTAAGTTAAATATAGCGCTTTGGCGGCTATATATTGGTAAACGTCTATGATATTAATTTAGTGCTTTTTGTATTGTGAGGAATCTATGGATCGGAAGCTTGGCCCACAACATTAGGGTCTTTCAACGGCTGACTTTCTATATTTGTATATTCATAGCTTTGATATCTTTTCGCGCCTACATGTAGTAAAAGTTTATGTTTTTTCTGTTATTTATGATCTACACTTTCAATCAAGTGTAGAGTGGGGCTGGGCTAATGATTTAGTATCTGTTTTATATATTGTATGTATCTGTGTATTCTTTCAGTGTGTGTCCGGGCTATATGCACTTGTGACTAATTTCAATTTGAGCGGATCAAATGACGAGTGCATATATCTAGTGTTGGGTTGGCGTTGAGTGTTATCGTTTATCGTTTATCGTTTGCTGCTGTTTTGTATATGCTACAGGTGTGTGTGTGTGTGTGTGTCTCTAGAAGAGGAATTCTATGTTTCGGTTGTATAGAAAGTTAGTAAAAGATTCATAAGATTAGTAGAGTGAGTTACATAGTTAGTTAAACAGATAGAAAGATTTACAGAGATACATAAGAGAATTATAGAGAGAGAGAGAGAGATTGAGAGAGAATGTGGGCGCTGAAAGTGGGCGTTAGATGTTTGGAACTACAAAAAGTACTAAATTAAACAAAAATTATTTTTATTTGCACTACTAAATCCATTATGCGGTGTAAATCGATTGCAAATTCATTTCAAATCGATTTCATTGCCTGTTTCGATAGTATTTTTTGTTTGTTAATAAACTTGGAAACGCATTAACCGTCAATCAATCATTCAATCAAATACTGGTTACAAGAATATTGTCAACATTCACAAACCAAAATCGTTTAGATATTGTACATATGTATGCGTGTGTGTGTGTGTGTGTGTGGATATTATAGTTAAGTATATTTTGTGTATTTGTCATCGAACAATCCAACGTAACATGAAAGCATTAAACTATATTGTAGATTCAACAAATGAAACGGTAAACTCAAACCCAAGTCAAATGGTGTTGGATAATTGCATAGTATTTGCCAAGTGTGGGATGGATATAGGAATATCGATAGAGAGAGAGATAGAGAGAGAGACTGAGAGAGGAGTGTGGGTGTGTGTAGCACCAATAACGGCGGCCCGTCTCTGACTCCCAGCAAGAGCGAGCGAGCGAGCGAGACTAATAGAGAGAGAGAGGGAGAGGCAGTTAGAGGCAGTAGCGAACTAAGTGTATGGTGCGCGCAACTGTACTTTTCTGGTGACTTACCTTGCAACTGCAGAACCTGAACATGCTTTAGCTGCACTTTCTTGGCAATTTTCTTCAAGCATGTTTCAATCAAATCAACTTAAGCCAGTACCAGGTTAAAGATTAAATAGTACAAATGCATGGGGGAGCAGTGCAGTAGTGTGTGTGAGAGAGAGAGAGAGTGGGAAGATAATAAACGGATCTAAGCTAAAAGTTAATGTTGAAAGGTTAAGAGTTAAGAGTTAAGAGTTACGAGTAAATTTAGTTAGAGATGTTATGGTATGGTAAAAATGTTTGTTATTTATTTAGCCAATTCTCAATAATACAAATGAAAAACGATCCAAATGCGCTTAATATAGTACAAAAGCTCGAGTCGATTAGTGGTACATCGGGTGCTCGAGAGAGAGAGAGGATAACCATTACTAGGTATAAGTCATAATATTAATTCATAATTTAAAACTCAAATCATAAGCTATATAATTCGATTCGTTTAAGTCTATCACTAGCATGACAATGAGAATTGAGTCACTTTCAAATTCATATGTAATGTGGTTGGGAATTGGGGGTTGGGGATTGGGGATTGGGGATTCGGGGTATGCGGAGTTGATTCTTCTACTTACTAACTAATTATCACTTGTTGAATACAAACCAAAGGGCAGCACGGGCGACGTGACGACTGATTTCTTTATACAGTTTGAGGGGGCTAAGCTAATGATGAGACTACACTACGATATCGATAATCCGAAGTATCTATCGATTTCCATGATATGATGTCGAACCGATTAAAGCTTAATGTAATGCAACATGAAGTTCTCTCCTTTGACTTTTGGAGTAAACAGGATGAGCAAATATGTATTCCACTTCCTTAACAGTTGGAGTTGCTGCATTCCTGCAGATGGAGTTGCTGTTTGATTTGTAGTTGCAGTTGGAGGTATTTACAAACCAAGAGATGGATGCCGAGTTATTCCAAGTTTACATACACATGATATAGTTGAATGTTTTTTACATTGTAAACATATTTAAGTGTGAATCGATCCTCTTCTGGAGGGTTGTGTGGGGGGGCGGGGCATTTACAAATGTAAGTAACAACGAAAGTAAAATATGTAACTACAATTCCTACTTAAGCGCTACATGCTTCAGGCTTGCTTTAGCATCAACAACACATGCAATTCAAATAACGAGTACTCGTACTGTGACTAGAATTCGCAACTCGTTCTCGTTCTCGTTCGACTCTACGTCTACTCGTTGCACGCAGACGCAGTGCATCCAAAGCTCGCTTACCGTGTACGTGTGTTAGTGTTTGTTCAAGTGTATTAGTGTACAAAAAAAAAGAGGAAGCCTTCTCTGTCTGTGGAAGCATTTGGGCTGGGCTACTTGAGCTTTCTAATGGTGCTTATCGAACTATTATTCAAACTACTCAATTCAATGCTCGTTTCGGCCTCAGATCGGTTCATCGAAAAACTGTGCTTCAAACGTAAAAGATTTTCAAGCTACAAATCAATAATGTTTACAGAGAGAGAGAGAGAGAGTTAGATAGAGAGACGGAGAGCGAGAGTTCTGAGAGTTGTATGTATGTGTGTGGCGTGTGTGTGTGTGTGTGTATCTATGGATGGGTGTGAGCCTAACAACACTTTCTATCTGTTGAGCAATTGACCCATTAGCCAGGACACTGCCACTGCGATGGGTATTATGAGATGCAACTGGTGGCCATGAGTGTATAAATCTTTACTAGAATTGCACATATCTTCCTCACAAAAGCACATATGTCCATTGCCTGAACTTTCCATCATGCACACGTGATCGACCATGAATAAATTGATCTGTAACTGTGACGTACACATGCGGCGCACCACCTCGTAGGCTGCAAAATAGAGAGAGAGACAAAGACATGGAGGGGGACACACGCACACAGGAAAATCAGTTAGAAATCAGAGTTGCTTCAGCACAGTTAACGGGCAGGAGTACAGTTTGAGGTACAGTTGTGCTTTGGGGGGTACTGTACTTACGTGATCTCTGATGGCGAACCATTTTCACACAGCAACCGTTGCAGGTCATCAGGGGAGGCTGGTCCCTCGGCAGAGCCGTATAGTTAAATGGATCCTAGGGACAGTTTATCAAAAATAATTTAATTCGATCTATTCAATACAAAATTCTATGTTTTTCCAACTCACCTTACAGCGGGCATCTGTCCAGGAATCGCACTCGTAGCAGTAAATCGATCGCGCTAGATGAAAAGAGATCCATTAGTACCCAGTGCATGACAAGTCTGATCTTCTTGGTAAGTCTCTGCACTAGTTTAAGGTTAGATTTTTGTTTTTCGGGGTACAGTAACGCCAAAAGCATGCCAAAAAGATCTCAAAAGCAGGCAACAAACATTTATCAAAAACATCTTCAAGTGTTCCAACTAAAATGGGGGTTTTGTTGTGGTGTGGATAGAGTCAAAATCGTGTTTCAAAATATTGTACAAATCATATAAGATAAAACTGTAAACTACAACGTGCCGAGAGAAAGTGATGGAAAACTGTTTTGTATTGGATAACAGATAGGATGTTCTTGCGGGTAATATTTCATGGTTATTGAAAGGCATGCAAACACACACACATACACACAAGACAAGACAAGACACACACACCCACGAGTACTTAGGATAAAATAGAGCTAAGCTGAGGTACAGTTGTGTCCAGACTTCAAGGCAATTGTAGGATAATTGATAACGAGAGCTTTTCTTCTATTTTGATTATTTAGCACCAATCGCAATCAGCATTCGAGGCATACAAGTGCCTTGAAGCTCTACAAATCGCACATAAATAGAAAAAGTAGTAAGGATAGATTTCTCGGCTTGCACTTGGGAGTGCATTGCAGATCGATAGGTACAAGAAAAACAGAAACCAAAATGAAACCAAACCGAGAACAGTGCACGAGAAAGTAAAGTGAGGAAGGAGCAAGAGTTGGTTGGCCCGCTTTGTGGAAAGCAATTGCAATCGATCTGCGATCGATAGGAACTTTGGATAGGAAAACCATAAAACGATTTAATCTTAATTAACATAGTGATACGTAGTACAAAAATATATATTCCTTATTCATGGCGCCCCAAAATGAACCGATTTGAGTTTTGTTAGAGATAGAATATTTGTATACATATAGTACTTATGCATGGACTCTGAGTAATTCTTAATTTCTTTGTTCTTTTTTTTTGGTTGTCAAAAAGGTAATGGATTGTTTTTGTTTTTTTAAGCAAATTGTTTCTGTTTTGGAATGGCAAATGGACTCATACTTTGGCATTCGGCTGAGGCCTGCGGAATCCATATGAGAGTTAGAAATCCGAATATGGCTGCAAATAAACAATGAAAGAGAAGAGAGCAAAGTAGAAGAGGGCAGTAGAAGGAGTGTGTGAAACTAAAAACCAAACGTAGAGCGGGTTGGGGATGGGGAAAACTCTGGCGAGAAGAACACCCAAGGCAGCGGCACCCACCCGCCGTTGGGCTGCTCTTCGAGTAGCTGTGGGGAATTGTGTGGTGTGGTGTGGTGTGTGGTGGGTTTTACTTTCTCTCCCCCCAACCTACTCCACAAAGACAGTGTTGCACAAGAAGAGATTACAATTTACAAATTACTTTTAGTGGGAAGACTGCACTGGCAACAACTCAAGAGGCATTCGGATACGTGTGTCGGGTCGTGACCAGGAATATACGAGTATATGCATATTGTAGGGTAAAGATACGGGGGTTTACATAGTAGATATAGTGTGTAAAGAGTACAGACAGCTTCTTACAATCGATAGAACGGCATTTACAATCAACGGCACGTACGAAAAACCAAACCAAAACCCAAATGGAACGCAACAAATTTTCATTTTGACTTTCTTTTTACAAGGGAAATTTTCATTTTTAGTTTTGATACAAACAAAGAAAAAGCATAAGAGAATTTTGGTTAATTTGGAAAAGAAAAGGGGGGCTGGGGCGGGGGAGGGGTTAAAATCATATGCAAAATGAAACCAGTTCGATATCAAAACTGAAACTTACTTGGAAAACAATTATCGGTTGTAGCGAATTTAGCCAATGCCAAAAAAACTTTATTTTGATTTTCGTTACAGATGAAAATAATGAAGAAAAAATATAAAAGAAAACAAATGTAAAAATGCTTTTTGATCGAAAGTAATTGAATTGTTTTTAATGGTCCATCTACCAGCTAGAAAAAAACAACGCATAAAGCAAAACAATCATCTAGACTCCCAATCTAAACATTCGGTTCACTTCGATCCATCGTTTCGCACTTTCAATACTTTCGATTGTGGCATGGAGATGGAAACCAAATAAAGTATATTTGAGAGTCTGCTCTGCTGGTATATTGTCCTCTCAAAAATGGTTTAAATCACTCGAAATATAGTATTAACATTGCTCCTATGGCACTCTCTGCCTTGTGGTTTCATCATGCTCATATCCATATGTTTATGGTACAGATATCCATAGTCAGTTCTTGGAGCAAAAGTGCGTAATAAAAAGTTGATGTTCGAATGACTCTTATGTGCTCTTGGTTGCTCCCTCGATTCGCAGCTGATATTTGTTCATTTATGTATAATTTGATGTCTATGATCCCCCCTCTTTATGGCTGTGTCTAGATGTTGCCTGATGTCTGTGCTTGATTGGATGCGTGAAGGGCTTACCTGTGAAAGCCAACAACCAGCTGCCGACTGCATTTCCCTTTTCTGTCCACATCTTCAGTGTGCTGGCGACACAGCTGCTCCTTAGCTGACTTCCCTGTGGTTACCAGATTATAGTGATTGTTTGGCAGAGGGTTTAAATATATCAAAACTCACTTGGAAATGCGAATGATGTCTGGATGTCTACCACTGTCCAGTGTCTGCACTGCTGCACTTCCCTCAGGTGCGGCGACTTCTGCTCCTAAGCATTTTGATGCCCGTCACTAAAATGAAGGGAAAGTGTTCGAAGAGAGTTGGTAAATTCATTCTGCAAGCCATAAAAATATTCTCGTTATGCCAGAGAGTTCTGTATATACTCCCTACCCCCAGGGATCCCCGATTCGATTCCCACTTCCAGCTGAGAATTTGTCACACAAAAATTAACACTTTCCGCGCTTTTGGGAGCCATTCTCTGGCACCCCTCATATGCCAGAGTGGTCGTTGGAGTATACTGAAAATGAATTATGCTTCGGTTCTAAATTTATTTTGACACTTTAAGTTCCCCTACCCCACAGCGCCCTGCTCCCCACATGCGTTCGTCAATATGACAATATAAATATGGGCAGATGCCGCTGGATATATATAGATTGTAGGCACATAAGTATAGAATGGAAGTGGATCAAAGACACCAATCTATAAATACAGCCGCATAACCTCTAATAAGTGTTCTAGGTCAACCGATTGGGTCTGGGGTCGTGTCTGTGCTGAAAGGGGAAAGTAAATTCAAGCTTTGCCCCTCAGTTTTTGCGGCATTTTCATCAAATTGTTATAGGTTCAAGAATGTCCATCTATGCCGAGTGCATTTATCATTTATCACATATTGTTTGAGTTTATTTTTTGTTGTTGCTATTTTTTGCATTGAACTTTGGCAAAGCGTCAAAACTGTATACGAAAAGCTGTGGCAGAGTGGAGGAACTAAGATGAGCGGCAGACAAAAAAACTATTTATATTTATATGTGTGCCACTGCTTAGAGCAGAAGAGTGACAAAATTGAGACTAAGCAATGACTGACAGATACCCTGGCATTGAACTTAGAGTTTCTTTTCTTTTTTTAACAATTCTCACACATCCTTCGAATAAATTCTTCACTTGTATTTGTCATTCCCAAACCTAAACCCATCTACCCAACTAATGGGTAAACAAAAATCACAAAAATGTCGCATCCTCCTCTTTGATAGTTTCTCTTTTTTTCAGGTTAAGGTTTTCGCTTTGGCACAAGCTAAATTTAGCACAATTTGCCGCCAATATTGACTCCACTGCAGTACCAGCTAATCCTCTTCCTCAACCCCATACCCCAGTGCCTTCCTCAGTGCTCAACCACTTCAGCCCCGAGGCCTGTAAGTGGGTCAGAGTGCGCGGTTCAGTGTCCTCCTTGCTGCCGTTCAACAAGTGTCTTAGACTGCCGCTGATCGCATTTCAGGGGCCATTTATCACATATTAATGGCCGAGTAACGAGCTAATTGCATAGATGCTCACATGCAGGCATTAAAAGGGGGTTCCCTCTCTCACTCTCTCTGGTTTTAAGTGGCTTGGCTACGGCTCTACCCTTGGTCCACTCGAGTAGTTGTGGCTTTAATTACTTGCCTTGTTTCCTTGGCTCCTAACTGAATTATTGTGGCATTTTATTGGGGGTACATAGGCCGTGCCGCGACACGCTTGAGTATTGATTTTTGAATGATGTTTACACCGTGCTGCAGCACAGCTCTCACGCTCGCCCTCTCTCCACTTGCCACTTCCCCTTTTCCACCTTGCCACTTGCCACTTTGGTTTTCCCCTTCTCAGTTGTCGCTTGGTTCTCGTTTCATAATAAGTTTTGCAACGATTCTGCAGCAACGTGGAATTGACGGCTTGGGCAATCCAATTTGCATGCGCTCGTTCGATTTTCCTTTCATTTATTTATGATTTAAATTCGTTCGCCCTGCGGGCCAAGCCTCACATTGAATTTCGTATTGATTTGGCTCACAAACACTTTAAGGCCTTGCCTCTCCAGGGCCTGATTTTCCCTTAAATTTGTTTTAAATTCACTCGAAACACTGACGAGCCGCTGGCTGCATTAATTTGAGAAATATTTCAATTGATTCAACGATTTTTTGTTTGCTAATTTTGCACGTTTTCACGTTTTTTTTTTGTTGGTTCTTTCTGTTTAATTCTTTTAGAGGGCAACGGCAACACGCAACGGCAATGACAGCCACAACGACGACTGCGGAGGCGAGAGGCCGTGCTGTGGATTTTCCGATTTTCCGATGTCTCCCCTCGACGTCTTTTTGACACTTTTGGCGCATGACGCTTCCGACGCACGCGCCCAGTGTTGGAAACTGTTTGCATGGTAAGCTTTTAGCATAAGCTTTCGAGGGCGCAAAAGTTTTGAATGGGGTAGTGGAGAAAGAGAAATTCTGTTATTAAATTAACAACAAATTTAGTTAATTAGTTCCAATAATTGTTTCAATTTTATTGTGAACTCTTGAGAATAGATTTGCAATTTCTTTTGAAGCACTGCTTACGAGTATAAGTATAAGTATTAGTTATATAAAAAATGAACTTTTGCATAAATAAATACATAAATAGACAGGCACGTGAACACGGAAGTACATAAGAGTAGACATTGAAATTGAATGAGTAAATGGACAAAACATCAAAAATCTGTTTCGTGTTCGCTCCGCTCCGCTGCTTGTGCTTCCCTCGCTTTCGCTCTGCTGGCATACACTGCCGGCGCTTAAGATCCTTGTGCGGGTGTCCTTAAGCATAGTCCCGTGTACCCTCCAGCTTGCGCAGCTGCGGAGGGGGGAAAACCAAAGAGGGAATTAGGTTCGGCTTCTTCAATGGGCAAATCGTATTTACAATGTGTACATGAGTGGGTGGGTGGATGGGTGAGTGTGTTTGTGTGTGTGTGTGTGTGTGTCAATAGAAGTATTCTTCGCTCCGGGCGCCTTTCAATCGGACTCTCACCTCACGTTCATCGGCATGCGTGCGATACTTATCGGCCGCCTCTGCCGCCTTCGGTGCCGGCTTTGCCTCCAGCACCTGTGTGTAGAGCAGCGCCGCGGCCACGCCTCCCAGCACTGGCCCAGCCCAGTACACCCAGTGGGCACTCCAGTTGTCCGTGGCAAAGGCTGTGCCCACGGTGCGTGCCGGATTCATGCTGGCGCCCGTATAGCGTATGGTGCCCAAGTGGCCCAAGGTCACGGCCATGCCAATGGCCAGCGGCGCCGTGTAGCGGGAGTCGGGCTTGTGGGGATCACAGGCACCGAACACGGTGAGCACCAGCAGCAGTCCCAGGAAGAACTCAATGCCCAGTCCCTGCAGCTCGGTGATATTCTCCGCGAGACTCGTGTGCCCCAGCCCATTGTAGTAGTCCCTGTCGATGAGGGTCTGTGAATGGAATTTAGAGGATAAAAATAGGAGTCCATGGGCACATGAAATGTCTGTTTATGTTGCTCTTGAGAGCAGCAAACTCTCGTTATTGTGATGACATCATATGTACATTCCACTCAGCCACTCAACGCAAACGAAAAGCAATTGTCGAAATCCAAAACCAGCAACGGAAGTTGCCCCCCAAAAGATAATTTACAAAAGCAACACAAGCATTCTTGAGCTTACTCAAAGTTCATGGATTAGCCCTCAATGGGTGTACCCTTTACTCACCCGCACAGCTGCTGTGCCCGCAATGGCGCCCAGGCACTGGAAGACAATGTAGAACAGAGCACGCAGGAAGCTGATGCGTCCGGCGACCAGCATGCCCACAGTTACCGCAGGATTCACATGTCCACCGCTCAGGTGACCCACAATCTGAAATGCAATAGGTATTATTTGAATTAAAGTTATAAACCCCCCGACTGGCACTCACCGTAATGGCCATAAAGATGGCCAGACCAAAGGCCAGCGCCTTGAAGGTGCCATCCTCCACCTGAGTGCAGGCGCCGCATGCAAAGAAATTCAGTATGAGTGTGCCCAGGAACTCGCCAATGAGGGCCTGCCACAGACGCAGCTCCTTTGACTTGAGCTCATTGAGGCCCAGCGAGTACTCGAATTTTCCCATCTTCCACACGCAACGTCCCAGCGGAGAATGACGAGCTGCAAAGACACAGAGCAGACACAATTAATGCATAAATTCCCCACGATCCGCATTCGGAAATGGATATGGAAATGGAAATGGCAATGGCAATGGCTTGACTACAGCTAGTCACTGTGTATGGATTAAGTGTGGACATTAGGATTGTTGGGCTGTTGGCTGCACTTCCGCTCCAAACGAATTGACGCCTACATTTTTGTCTGCCATTAACATACAATTTTACACATGTAGCCAATGCATTTATCCATGAGTATGTGCAGAAACCTGCGATTAATTGGGGTTCTCTTATCAGCGTACAGCAGGAACAAAAAGGTGAAACACCGACACATATTTTATTGGCAACAAGTCGTTAAATTGAGGTAAATATTTAAGCAACAGCAAAAGTGAACAACACTTGAGAGTTGTTACAAGAGAGAGAGAGCGCTGGAGGTGCAGGGGGGGACTTGGCATCACTGGCATTCTGTTTGCTCTGCGGCTCGACACTCTTATATGGCACATTGCGGTCACGAACAGTTCTGTCAGTCAGTCACTCCCAAAAATGGGCTTAAACTCGTTGACCATGCCCACCCCACACACACAAATGTATTTACTTTGTATTTGCAATTTGTCTCTGCCATCAATCAGCGTTCGTTTCAATGTTAATTCTCATTTGCTATGCTCAGACATTATTTGAGGCCTTTTCTTTAATGCAATCTTAATGAATTCTTGTTTTACTTGCGTCAGCCACTGATGGACTCGGTCTGATATGGATTCCCTGGCCAATCTATGATACTTTTTTAATTGAAACTGGATGAGCAGATAGCAAATTGCCTGTTGACTTAAGGCTGGGCCTGTACGAATACCTCGTAATGTTACCAGCCCACAGCCCACAGCCCACAGACAGTCGCTTGCATTGACTGAAAATATTAGTTGGCATTTGTCATCGCTGCTTGTTAATCATCGTACATTGTGGAGTAAATTATCTATTCTATAATTCGTGCAGCATACAATTATAAAGCTAATTAGTTTCCATGAAATTGCAAAGGTGAGAAAAACACCCTGAACACTCTCCCATGTGGGATTGGGATGAGTTGTGCCGCAGAAATGTTGGAAAGCAATTAAAAATCTATGCACAATTAATCAGCATTGATTAAAGTTTGCTTAGCGTTTGTTTTCGGCCAGCTTAAGTGATAATAGAATTGCAATTTATGGACGAGACGATAAGCGGCAGCGGCAGCGGCTATAATTGGAAATTTAAAACCTTAAAGCCAATTGTTTGTATGCCACTTTCTGTGTGTTGTTCCTCCATGCGCGATTAATTCTATCGCATTATGGAATTCACGGTGGCGCGTTGGTAATGGGGCGAGTGTCCGTGTCCGTGCCAATTCGCGCAAATATCGGGAACAATAAAGCAAAAGTTTGCTCAACAAATTAGCACAAATGGCGAGAACAAATCACACACACAACATTTCACACACATTTTTGCACACACTCAGTTGAATGGGCCAGCAAAAATGCATTTTGACGCATTTCAGGCTTTTGACGGCATTTCACTGGCATGCAAAACGTGTACGAATATACATACTGTCGGAGTGTACTTCAGGTTCATGAACCTAAACTCGAACTGAACCCCAACTCAGGAACTGTTTCGAAAGTGCCTTATGGAGTGGCGTCGATCGCCATTAAATTTAAATTATACAAATGTCGTTAAGGAAAAACAAAGATGCTTTTGCCATTAATTAAAGAGATAAAACACCGCAGATACTCACTAAGGGGCATAAATCTTCCGGCTGGTGACGCAATGTCTTCGACACAGGTGTCAAAAATAGTATAGGCCTTTGGCTTGTTTTGCTTTTTAGCATTTAGTATTTGCCTTTTATCTGTCATACTCATGTTTAGAATTTATAATTAAAATATACGTATGGCTACAGAAATTTGCCTGTAAAGTGTCTTATAGCTCCAGGCTCGATCAGATATGACCAGCTACCCCCATTATAGAGTAGCTCAGTCGCTTCAGTTGAGCCTCAATTGTCGCCTGTCTGCTGCTGCTGATGGCATGCACCGATATAGACATTTGCAATTGTTGGTCGCAACTTTGTCACTTAAAAAGCCATAAAACTTAGTTAACTGGCATTGGTATGCAGCCATCGAAACCGAAGCTAATGTTAAACGGCAAACTCCTACACGTTGCCACAACTCCCACTCGTTCCCGGAGTCGGGAGTGAGACTAATCGCAAATGGTCACTGGTTTGGTTTAAGGGTCGATCCACTTATGAAATCATTTCACTTGTTTCAAATTGCTGAGCAGCTAACCAGAAAATTGTAACCAGCAGCCCATCAATCATCAAACACGGGTGTCATAGCCGTACAGAGAAGAGAGCCCCCGCGGGCGATTAGCCTTAACATTACCATAACATGGCACGGCACGGCATGGCATGGCTTGTCATGGCTGTACTGTACTGTAGCTGCTCTCTGCTCGTAATTAAATCAGACAATAGAAAATTTATATAGAAATCTTAAAAGCTTATATAGATTACACCAACGAATCATTTCACGCTACGCTGAGCTCAATGCTACAACACAAAGTCACAAAATTCTATTTTTTTGGCAGCCACTATAATCATTTTCTTTCGCTTTTTATTTCCCCAGAATCCACAAAGACCAAGAGTGAAATTCTATATAAAATGTTGATATACTTTTACGATTGACACATGCTACACAATTCGGTGGATGATCTTGTCATTTGTTTACTCAGATCAGTCAGTCAGTCGTTTGAGGAGGGGATGGGGTTGGGTACGGCAAAGAAAGGCCAACTGAGTAAAGAGATAAAAGGTAGAGATGGATACACATGGAGGGAGGGGAAGGGGAGCTTCTAAGCTGAGTGGCAAAAATGAACGAAATGAGAACGAAGGAATTGGAATAACAGCACATGCTGGCCGTGGACTACAGTGGAGACTGGTCGCTGTGCAATTAACTATTAGAAGTTTACCTTGTTTTTTGTTTTTGTTTGGCACTTGGCACCTTTGCACTCGCTAACAGCTTCACTTCGACACTCCACAACAAAAGGTCACTCACAGACGCTGACACTGACTGGACGATGAACACAAAATGCAAGTTACTTTCAATTTGGGGAAAGGAATCGGTTCGCTTGGAGGCGATCCGCGCACTTGGACTCGTCGAAATTGAATGCGCGCCAGCATTAAAATCAAAAGCAAACGAGGCCCCCGAAAAGACAAAACGAAACGAAACGATGGAGACGACGACAACGACGACGGAACGGTGGCCGACGACGTCATTGATCGTGAGGGCAAAGAGTCAGCCTACTGACTCTCTCGCTCCCGTTCCGAGCAGGCATTAGCAGTGCACTTCATGCTAAGCATAAAAGGAGAGGCAAAGCTTAAGCTACGGTTAATGGAAACGAAGTTCAGCTATGGCTTAGCCGGGACACAAACCAAAGCAAATAATAATTAAAACATTAAATCAAATCAGCTGAAAGTAATTGAATTTTATGGCATGCAAATATCAATTGTGAAATTGATACAAGCAACCAAACAGCCCATCCGGGCTGGATCCAACCCCCTCATTAACGTCAGCAGGTGACGTTTGCTGAAAATTTTCCATCTATCGCTTATCACTGAGCCAGAAATCATGTCTTTTCTTAATTAATTTAGGGCCCAACGACAACACCGCACTGGCGAGAGCCATAAAACCTTTCCATATTAATTGGCAAATTGCGGTGCATAAAAACAAATCACAGCAAAGCAATTTAAATTCACTACACTTTAATAACAGATTGTGGTTGGATTTTGGATGTGCATTTTTTACCATAAAATATATATTTAATTTCTGTAAATATTTACGAGCATTTGTAGCATATCTAAGGGGCATGAGTTGGTAAAAAGAAGCACACTTTTATGAGGCACTGTACGGCATGTAAGCAACGTGTAGAATCCGCCTGTTACACGACGAGGCAGTCTACCGGCAATATTTTACACTCAGTATATTCTGGCACTCCCGCGATTTGCCTGTGAAAAATACACTCAAAAACCCGCCATTAGATAAGGATCTAATTTCTAATTTCCATGAATTCATATATTCCTCTGAGTGCAGTGCAAAAAGCTAAAATCAAAACCACATTTCATTTGAAAGAAAATGTATGCCCCGGCTGGCTACACTTGACACCTGACAGGACCAACGCCCACTTTTGAGAGACGGACACGGAAGGCCGTCCTTGACCGTCCTTGCCATGACATTGCGCTCCATTTGCATACAGGACCGTAAGCGTAATCCCCGTGGACAGGACGGACCCCTCCTCACTATGAAATATGGCAAAAGCAAAGTAATTGTGCCTCCTGACTGGCGAAATAATAAATTAGAATTCTGCTCTAAGGAAGCCATTAATTAAATCGGGCATACTTTGTTGGCAGTATTCAAAGCAGTGGCTGGACAGTCGCGAGATGACGTGATATAAAGGATGGGCCGCCTTCGATGGGGACTGAGCTCTTAATTAATGGAAATGGAGCATAAATTTGTTATGCGAGGTAGAGCCTTGAATAGGAACTGTTGAAAATTTTCCACAATGCGATTACTTGATCAGCTGTGCTCTCTGTTCGAGTCTCTATAAACACCTTTTATCAGCAAGTAGATCAAAAGATCTCTTAATCTATTTAATCTATATTTAATCAAGTGTTTAAGCAGCCACGACTGCTTCCGCACTATGCCAAATCATTGAACATCAGAGCTGGAAACAATTAATTTGCAGCACAACGCCACTCGCATGCTAAGATCTGTTTTGAAGTTCTACTTTTTTTGGCACTTCTCACAATATCGCGGAAGCTTTACACAATTCTCACCATGCAGCGCGCACATTTCGCTTTCGTTGAAGTTCCCCTTGCCCCCTCATAAAACGAAGCTTGCAAAAAAAACCTGAGCATCTGCGTCGGCTTATCAGCATCGGACGGCAGAGGCAAATTTCCATCAATTGCTAGTTTTTATGTTCCCATTACCATTACCGTTCCCCATGTTAATGGGCACTCGATATATAACACGTACGCCATAAGTCAACAGCGGCCGTGCCTAAACCCAGCTAAAACTGACAAAAAAAACGCACAAAGCGAAGCTGCGACAAAAAAATTATGTTCTTGATGTATTTTTATATAAAACAAAAAAGCATCACATCCAAAAAAAAGAGCAACACAAAAGATTGGCTGAATTCGAAGGCCGAAGCTGTTGATACTTTAACCATTAACGTTCAACGTCAAACATTGCGAAGGTATTCGACACTTGTGAAAATGTATAGAAATGTATAAGAGAATGTGTACTTACAGAGACCAGATTAGTTCCCATGGCAGATGTACTACATAAATAGCTGGAATTCCCCATGCAAATCCCTCCCGCTGCTCAACCGAATAGCTGTAGCAGCCACTGGCAGGGTATACGACAAGAAGTTGAGTAAACACAAATGGCAAATTCTGTACAAGCACCAAGTAGTGCTTGTGTCAATCAAGGCATTCGCTCTCTACTTTACTTTGCCCAGTTGAGTGGACGGACAGAGGAGGAAGACAGAGCAGATCGAGCAGGTAGCAGGTAGAAAATAGTTAATTGCCTGCAATTTTTGAACGGCACGCGCTTCCCTTCCCCTTATTCCAACGCGATCTTTTAACCTAGCCCATCCCCCCGCCATCTATCGTTTCATGGCAGGAAGTGCGCCTCGTGTGTGAGAATCAAACCTCTTTTTCTGTGTTCTTCCATTCTCGTTTGCCGTGGCGGTGGGTGTGCTGTGTGTAGAATGCGAGACGCAGATTTGACCAGTTTTGATCCATGCGCAGAATTTGGGCTTCGACGCCCGCATAGAGCTTGTGATCTCTTGCAAATATTTCCCACGGCGTATGCGTGAAGACAACTCGAAGACAATGGCAACAAATACAGTGAGACACTCGCACACTCAGCAACAAATACTCTGACACACTCGAACACTCAGCCAAACCAAACCGTTAGTCATGGCTGCAGAGATGATGGAGTAGAAGTTGAAAATGTGCAAAACAAATAGCTCAGACGCAGTCCAACAACAATCAAACATATTGAATTGGTCTTGAGAGGGGGTGGAACGGGGACGGGGAACGTGGCTGGCCCAAAACAATAACGAGAGAAGAGAACCACAATGGCAACGACAAGCTGCGGCCTTATTGAAACATTATTTGTGATATACGACTACGAAGTACAGTGAATGCTCCACCTGACGAACAGGTGACTTTTTACAGAGGACTGAATAAGGAGAAAACGTACGCGTAGGAAATAAAAATATTATATAAATGAGAAACTGATAGAGAACTGGCAAATACTTGTACAGATTGCACCCACTGTACTGCACATGTACCCACATGATCCATTGGTAAACGGCTACAGCAAAAACCATAATCAGAGCGTTGGCAAAATTTGCATACCTTCGACTTGGAGTTGGACACTCACGCATCGTCAGAGACACACTCACACACTTGCGTACACCACAGCGACTACTAACAAAGATTGATGAAGTGTCAGGCGAGGGCGAGAGGCGGATCGGGGCGGATCGAGGCGTTGCGGAGAGCACGAGACAGACAGCACTGTGACATTGACCTTTATTTGAATTTTGGTTGTGTGCCCCAGCCCGAATCAATCACCCAATCACACCCTGCCATGCGTATTCCACCTGATTGATCCAATTTCGTTTTTCCACCGACTCATGTACGCTTATTGTTCGGCCCCGCGCTGTGCACCCGTGCAATTTATTCCGTTTATTAGCTGTCGCCCCCTCCCCGCTCACAAAAGCATAATAACTGTACATAAGTACATCATTCCGCCGAGCGACACACAGCGCCAACGCCACAAAGCGCACAAGATTAACATTTATACCCTTTAAGGGGGAGAGTAATATAGATTGTGCGAAAAGCAGGTAGCAGAGCAGGCGATGCAGCTCCCATCACTGAAGGTGGTTGGTTGTATTCTTGAAAGCAAGGGTATCTGCAGTTGCGACTCTCGAAAGCTTTTTCCTAGAGTGTCAGTTTGTGATCTTTGTTTTCGTTTTGTTTCGGTTTTTTTTCTGCACATCAAGTTGTTGGGGTGGGCAGGGGGTAGCTATTGTGGATTGAATAGATGCCTGGAAGCGCACACGGTTACAGTTACACTTCCAAAACTGTTTCAATGCCACTGGAAGAGTCTGGTCTGTCTGCCCCAGCCTCTGGGCTTTATGATTGTTTTCTTTTTCTGTTGCTGCTGGCGCTGTGTCTCCTCGCATTGTTTTCACAGCATCACAAGACCCGCAAAGTGCAGAGAAAACAGATAATTGAACAAAATACAATTTACATTTTGTTGCTGGCAATTTTTTGTACCATTTTGCTTGAATTTTGCACAGCAGCCAGCACTTCAATTATACACATTCGGGCTGGGGACGTTTGGACCTTTGCTCCCATCTTTACAGCATATTTATGGGATTCTTGCTGCTGTCAAAATGTTTTTAAATGTAGTCGTTCTTCGTCAATAGCGTGAAAACCGATTCAATTGATTTATAACAACCATTGAATTTGGCATAAAATTCTACAATTACTATGCAATTATTACTCAAAAAGAGAGAGAGAGAGGGACGCAGAGGGAGAGAAAGCCACAAGTGATAATGAGGTCCAGTGGAATACAAAGAGCAAGCTTGCGGATTAAAGCAAATTTCCGACATAAATGAGAATGAAATCACAGCGGGGTGGAGGAATGGTGGCTGGGGGCGTATCCATATCAGATCTGCTGGTAATTCGACAGGCAGCATAGACAGACAGACCGCCAGACAAACAGTTCGTGCCATTTTAATGGCCAACTGGCATTAAATATAATTACTCATTAAGGCTGGCAAAAGTCGGTAAAAAGTGAAGCCTTACCTTCCACATGCGCGCTGAATTCGCGCTGAATTTTGCTATCAGGCCGAGACGCTGCCACAAAACAATATTTACTTACCTGTGAGGAGTTCGGCAAATGTTTTGCTTTGTTTTGTCAATAAGTTGCAACTGTTGCTCTCTGCCCTGATATAAATAAAACCAGCCAATGACAAAGTTCTTGCCATCGCCGTGCAAATGCAGAATCGATAGTATTAAAGCTGTGGAAAGTGGTTTAAAAGTGAAACTGATAAGCGGCAATCCAACCATAGCCCATTAGCGGAAAAAGCTGCACATTAGTGCCGTAAAAACAAGTGGGGGAAAAACTCTTTAAACAGAGGGCAGGGAGCTGGAGGTGGGGCAGTCACGTGCAACGGCTGTGGATTATCACAGAACCAGAACAATGTTGAGGTGTTGCTGCTGCTGCTACAAAGAGATAAGGTACGAAGCTTGAGGCGATAATACTGTCTACAGGTTGAACATTTTTGGGGTTCCGTTCAGCATGACCGTCACAATTCGAATAATCAACGCATTTTTATGGCCACTCGAGGCCTATAAACCATAGCGCACGCCACACACCACACACATCAAGTGTTTAAAATGGCGTGCGAAAGACTTTCAAGCAGTGTGCAAACCAGCAATATGGAAGTGTACTTTCCCCCAGGCTCAATAAAATACTCAAAAGCTGACAGAATATTTCCATTCAGTAATTGTGCTTGAATTGAATTTGCTTATATCAGAAAACTATTGTCCCTGCCCTGGGAAAAGCATAAATTTGCAGTGTGAACCAGCCTCTCCCCTATTTCCAAGCGATGAAGTCATCAGGGGACACGTGTATTCTGGGCAGGGCAGAGATCCTGCCATTAACCGTGGGGCAAGCCCCAAAAACTCAAATCTAACAGCCACAGTCGACGCCAGCGTCGGCGCTGGCAGCCATTCGGCCGCGACGCCACAGCGCTGTCGACTGAGAGTATATCAGTTACAGGTAAGCGCAAGGCAGCGTTTATTTGCGCTCGAACAGTGAACGTGGTAGCACAGACAGCTCAGAGACGGCGAAGAAAAGCGAAAAGCGAATATAACAACAGCATAGTGGTTCCGTGGTTCGTGTCCAGGCTGAACCCAAAATAGAAATTCGAAAAGGAAACTTTGGAGCGGTTTAATTTAAACTAATTTAATTGAAAATACCTCGCCGTAAAATCGAGTTATTGTTCGACGCGCTTTCCCATTTCGGTACGCCGGAGAAGAAATAATTGGTAATTGCCATTGAGAGACGAGTACAGTCCAAGCCAGTGCGAGGAAGGAAAAATATTCGTTCGAGTGAAATTGAAATTGATTTGACAAAACTTCATCGGTTGCGGCATTTCCCCCCTGCCCCCTACTATACAAGCCCGACAATTGTGCAACCTCAAGACTCTTAACCTTAACAATTACCATTTGGCCACAAAAGCTATTGGCACAATTCAGTTTGATTCAAGTGCCCCTTTTACTTTTTCTCTGACGAAAACCAAAAATCCAACAAATCAAAAAACTCTGTTCGAAAACGAAAGCAAAACAAAAGTTTGATTGAAGCGCCAACCAACCACCAACCACAAACTTCCCCCCACCCACACGCCTTGCTAAACTCGAGTGGCAGCCCGCCTCCCAATCGGTCCACAGAAGACAACGAAATGGTTGAGAAAACAGGTGAGTGTGTGTCCGCGGAGGTGGAGAGTAGAGTGTAGAGATTGGAGGCTGCAGAGGCTGGCTGCTTGTGTGTGTGTGTGTGAAGGTTAAGCACCAAAGCGAAGAGTGCGAAATTGATTTGTTTTTGGAGCAAATCTCAATTAAAATATTTCGAATTGCTTGAAAATGTGAAAGCTTTCTTGCGCCCAAAGACACCCACGGTTCTATTACAATTTTACTTGCCTCTCATGAGTGTTTTGTTGTGAAATTTTGATCATGAAATATAATTTTAATGAAATCATTGCAAAAATTTCCATTATTAATTAGCAACACATTTTAGAGCAATTTAGAACAGTGTGATATATAATTAAGCACCAATTTGAGCTAATTTGTGGTAACATTTAGCACAATTTCAATCTGAATTGAAATGTGGGACATTTGAATGCATTTTGTTTTAAATTTTAGTAATATAATTAGAGCTTGAATATTAAGTTGTATTACGAAGCTAAAATATTGATTTGAAAACCGTATCAAATGGGTTTCATTAAAGTGGTTGCTCAGACCCTCTTTGAATCTACTTTTACTGCCGTTTTAGTTTTCACTTTCTAAACGAGCTCACCTCTCTTGATCGCCTCGAAAATAAATCATCTCACTGGGTTATTAATCATCTTTAATAAGAAACTTCAAAGACCAGACAACCTCTTTGATAAATCATCTTTTTGGGGGTCCATTCAATTGATGGGAGGCTGTCTCCGCCCATTATCGATAAACCGATAACGACTTGATTGCTTGACGATAATTTACACAGCGAGTCATGACAAAGACGGCAAATTAGATGCCCTTTTGGGTAGCGGGGGTTTAATGATGCTGAGCAAAGGTTTGCATAGAAAGAAGATGCAGAGATAGAGAGGACAATGGTTAAGGTAATACCCATGAGAATGAGTGAATGAATGCCAGGGGCAGAGTATTAAAAACCCCTACTTTACCTATGGTTCAGCTTGAGTTTTTTGTGTGTGATGCTTGGACGTGGCTTCCGTGCCAAGTCCGTGGTCCAAACTGAAAGTTTGCATGACAGCAAAAGCCTCAAAAGAAAGAGGTAAGGAGAAATAGCGGAGCGGACACTGATACGTAAAGCAAACAACAGCAGAAAACTTCATTTCAGTCATTTAAACAATGAAAATGATGATGATGACTTCGACTTCCTCAACGACAGCAATAAAACTACACGTGAGAGTGAATGAACTGCCCAGCGAATCGAAATAAGAATCAAATGTGCGATGGAATTTATACGATTTTCGCACCCGAAGAGCCAGCTACACTTTGGGACATTCCTTTCTTTGCGTTTCAAACTGCTCCTCGAAGTGTTTATAACCCCGAGGAGGGTAGCGGGAGTCAAAGAAACCAATTAAGAGTCCAAAAGAGGGTAACTAATGTTGTTTTCTCTTACGGATCCACCTTATTTGTGCAGCCCCAACAAGCAATTAATAAAAAGATCTTAATTGCATTTGTTTTGTGTGCGTGTTGGCTGCCACCACACACCACCACACCCCACCACAGACCAACACACCACCAAATGGTAAACGATCCGATCTGTGACGTCGGGTTCGCTGCCCCGACACCACCGTGGTGGAATTGATAAAAAGTCGAAAATATTTGCCCAGCGCTGAAAATCGAATTCGTTTTCCATAATTGAAATTCTTGGTTCCAGCTAATTAACGTCACACGTCTGCTGTTTGGACAATTGTTTAAACACAAAACTTCAGTATTTGCCTAAAATATTAAACATTTTCAGTGCCTGGGAGCATAGGGGAGCACTTTCGGGGGGGAATGGTGGGTACAATGTGGCGGTATGTGCGTGAGAATTGTGACGCTCGCTGGCGCTGGTGTGTTCTATCGCAGAAAACGTGTTTATAATTTCTTCTCCTCGGAGCTTAATGTCTTTACCGCCTCGTAATTCAATGCGTTGTCATCTTTGGCCAACATCGCTGGAAATTATACATGCCCCGACCGAACGGATAGATGTTAGTTTCTGCTGGAGTCGCGTCGGATTCGTAGATATTAAATTACAGTAATAATCGTGAGCCGAGTTGACATGACATCACGGTGAAATTGTTTTTGCGTTGAGTGGCATTCAAAACAGTAGCACCACACAAAAATACTGTTCTAGGCAGTCAGTCAGGAAATGTGCACACACACATTTTTGACATGGCAGAAATTGTAGACATGTGGCAGGCACAGTTAATGCAGCGCTCTCAATGGCAGATGCTCAACTTGTCTGTTAATCGGATAGCTTATAATTAAGCTAATAAGCTGCCACCGGGGGGCATACCAAAGATGTTTTTGTTCTCATGGAAAGTTTCTCCGAGCTGCGTCGTAGATTGCAATTAATCGTAAATGTTCTCTATTGCGCAGGGAGAGGCTCAAATTGACAGATCGGGGAGTACGCTGTGCAAATATGTAAATAACGATAATCTTAAGCGGAAATGTTAATTGAAATTCAGGTGAAGGTTTCCCATGGCACAATGACAAGCACAATAAGTTGTACATTCTCTCAGGCAAAAATAATATTCCTACAGTTTGCAGTTCTTAGAAAAGAATTTCTTCTTTCGCTTTGTCGTCACGCTGGGAAATCCCTCTAGTGGCAGGCAGTCTCCCTTTATGCTGCCCGCCCCACCCACAAATTATCCCCGTTTAAAAGCCAATCTCCCAAGTTAGTCATAAACCACAAACTTCAATAAATATCCCACAGATTTATGGGCAGTGTTAGCGGGCCCGTTAAGGCGAGCAAAAAGGCCATAAAGATATTTGTACAAGTGCTGGGACACATTCCATCAACTCGCTCACCGCGTGCAGCATTTAAATAGTCCCTGCCCTGCCACAGACCCATGCCCATACCCCCCAGCCCATGTTACTAATTAATTTATGGCAATTAATTAATGGTCAGGCGAACAGGTTTCGATATTTCTCTCCACTAAACCATTGGATGGCAATGTATTATTAATAAAATCATCACCTTACTCGACAAAAGTGCCTGCCCCAGGAGAGCGCCAAGGGTTGCGCCAATCCCAGTGAATAATCCGATTAAATTGATTAATTATTATAGATGAAGCGAAAACAAACTGCGAGGAAGCTTTTGTTTTGCACTTATACAATTGGCATGCGGGAAATTGATGCCGGTGTGTGCGAGCTTCGCTTAAGCTGAAGCAATAACAATAAGCATAACAGACGGACAAATGTATAAATACACACACGATTTGCATACGCACGTAAATAAGCCACGTGAGTGCGAGTGTGTGTGTGTGTGAGTGTGGGTGTGCACGCACATTAGCCAGGCAGGCCGCACCTCAAACCTAACGGTACAGCAAAAGCTGTGACGACAACACAAGTCAGCGCTGAAGTGCAGCTTCAGTTTTCGCTTTGCCGCTTTCGTTCTCTTTGTGATGCGCTCTCTCCACACTCTCTTCCCTTCTTCTTTGTGCTTGAGTGCAGCAGATCAGAGCCAAAGCTCAAGCTTAAGCTTCACTTTGTGTGCACTCCCAATGCTCACTTTCGCTTTCAATGCTGAGAAAATGTTGATGCAGACATTGCCCAACGATATTAATAAATAGAATGTCAGTCAGTTTTCTTCTTCTCTTCGTTTATTCATTAAAAAAACATGTAGGGAAAAACATGCATAAGTAAATTAGCAAATTTATGCGATATTCGCGTGTCTCCAGCGAATTAATGAGCCAAAGAAGAGCTAAGAACAGCCGCTGGGGCGCTGACATTGCTCATGTTCTAATAATAAGCAGATAAGTCATGAGTCCTCCCAATAAGCATAACAAGGCGGGAGCTAAGGGATAATAAAGGGAGTGGTGTGGTGTGGCTGGGGCCAAGCCTTCAACTTGGCCTCCACTTGGAGAGGAGACGGCACGGGGCTTGGGTTCGGCACGTGTAGCTCAGCCAGGCCACGCCTGCACCTTGAGTGCATTGCTGAGTGCCCAAGGCTCCCACAAGAAGCACGAAAGGAAAGGGGGATTGGTTTTCCTTTTCCCAGCGGCATTTTTTACGAGCTGCAGGATGTGAGGAGCCACCCAGTCGCGAGCAAGTCCATGTCGAGCGGATGTCCGCAGCCGCAGCCGCAGCCACATCAAGTTTATTTGCACTACTCGTAGCAGCTGCAGCGGTGGCTTTCTCCATAGCGGCCACAACGTGCATTTAATGGCTCAAAGCCAAAGCGGGAATGCCTCACTGGCATAGATTCCAATCCCGTCTGGGGATGACTATATTCGGCTTTGGAGCTTCGACCAGTGCCAGGGAGCTAGCTGCTAATTATACGATAATTCCACGCCTGTCCATTACGCAACTGAGCCGAGTCGAACCTTAAATGGAGATCCTAACTCTGGCTATCCGAAGGCACTTCACTCAGCAGTGAGCAGCTCCCCCCGAAAACTGACTCACACACGCCTTGCCTTGTTCTACGATTTATCTTATCGGTCAGTCAGTCAGTTGCACGGCCGGCTAGCTGGCTGGCCATCAGTTCCGCGGGCAATGGTCATAAATCTCTAGGGAGAACGAGGGGAGCTCGCTCCACCGGCACATGAAAGCGTGCGAGCCGCGAATCTCAGATTTTATCTAATGCATTGCGAAATACTCGTACTAGAATAATTCCACTCAAATGGTTTCGTTTTGCATGAAAGGTAGATCAAGATTTCGTGGGGTTTACGAGTAACCGGAGAAAGTGCCTGAGATTTCTGGAGGTCTTTAAATGTGCGCTACGACCTTGACATTTGCAGGGCATTAATATGAGGTTCTCTTTTATGGAGAATATGGAATGCTCTTCAATAAATAAAAGTGCAAAGCTGTCCTCGAATTTCCACTTTCAAGTTTATTTCTTTAGCACAGGGAAGCTTCTGCTCAAACCCAATAAATATACCCCTTTGAGAGAGAGTACCAAAAACACTTAAAATTTAAGCTGCAAGGGATCTAAATCTCTTTTTGGCAACGAATGAAATAGGAATTGTTTTGATCGCTGTTGTTTTTGCCTTGCTGTCCAACACGGAAGCGAGGCGAGAAAGAGAGTAAAGCGTAAGACAGAAACAATAACGTAAACGAAGCCACTCTCTACCTGTTTTGAATTTCAAATTTCCGTTTGGCTGTGCAAAAAGAAAACGGTACAAAGCCATGAAAAATTCCCCAAGTCTTCGCCAGGTACAGGTACAGGTACATATGTACATAAAGTTGTACATTTGTGTCGTTCGGTATGTGGGTCAGAGCGTCGCAAGTTCTCCTTTTCGCTGGCACTCCAGAACCAATTTGCAAGCGATGACACATGCGGCTGGAATTTCTCGATTTGAAAGAAATTAAATGTTAAATGTACCCACTTTGGGGCTGTTTCTGTTTCCGTTTGTGTACCGGCAGATAGCGCAGTTGATAGTAGATCCCCCCCATGCCCATCCACTAATTAATTTCGTGTCAATCGTGGCAATGACATTGCGATTGAAGTGTTTGATAACGCTGTGGCAGATGGCGCCAACATGCGGCTGCGTAGGGAAATTAATGGGAATCTTTACCGCCCTTTTGCGTAAATTATAAGAAATCTAAAAATTTATCACAATTAATTCGTTTATTAACAATTAATTATGAAATTGTGTGAGACAAATTAAAAGCTGAAATTAACACAAATAAATCTTCGGCTGGCAAATGTATCTCTGCCTAAATCTGGCCTTGCCTGATGGATTGTTTTTTGTGTCTGCGATTTCTGGGCAAAAACTATAATGGAATCCACTCAATGACTCGCCGGCACGCCCTCACCTTCCAATTGATGACTGTTGTGTGTAATTGTTGTTTTTATTATTACTATTATTATTATTATGCTGTTTTTTAATTCCATTTTTTGTTTTGTTAAATGTGCCCGCCAGCCAACTGTAATTGATTGGATTTCGCATTTTCTTCAGACCAATTTCAATGGCAAACAAAACGCGTCTCAAGATGTTTATTGCTGAGCATTAGCTTGGGTCCAAGGATGTGCACAAGAAGGCCTACTGTGGGACAACCTGTGCCGAAGGTTGCCATGACAACTAGCCCATCCCGCAACCACTTCACCTTACCCCTTCCTCCATTGCAGCGCAGCAATTTAGTTTATTTTTGGTGACTCTCTCTCTCTCTCTCTCTCTCTGGCGATAAGACCTATTTTTAGGTAGCACCAACTACTTTATCTTTATGGAGACTTGTTTATGTGGCTTTGCTTCCTGAAAAAAAAGCAAAGAGAACTCAGAGTGTACGATATAAAGCCCATCAATTATGAAACAGAGTTCAGTTGATAACTTAAGCAAGTAAAAGCCGCCAACAAGCCTATTCCGCAAAGTCCCTCGACAATTACACACAGACGCACGGCACGACGGGTGGAAGTGCGCTGCAAGGCAACCGGAAAATTCAACTGAAAGTGAGTGACAATGCGCCTGTGCATCCATCCAAGTGATTTTCACAGCTGAGAGCGCGCTGAGAGGCGCAACAAATTGCTAATTAATGTCTCGCGGAGGTTCCATTGAACTTGAATCGCGATTTCGCAATTCGATTCGTGATTAATGCGGCAAGCCAAGTGCCTGGCCTGGCCGGGCCGGGCAGATGAAGTTATTAATTTCCCCCGCCAAATTATTGATTGATTCAACAATCATTGCTGCTTGTCTCGCTCGTCAATGCGCGTGTAATTATGCTTGTCGGTTTTGTTTTATTTAATTAATTTCAATTAACATTTGCTTCTTAAGCGGAATACAGAACAGCATCAATATGCACCATAAATTTCTGCGCTTATGCTAATTGCCTTTTGGCCAATTGCGATGCTTGTCAACAGGCCGATCTGGTTTCGTTTGCCACTCTTATTTATGGTGATTGTCATGGGAGGGTGTAGCTCGTATTCCACCTCCAACGTTGTGGGCGCTGCCAAAGAACTTGAATAATTATTTCATCACATCATAAATACACTCTAATTGACATTTCCCATGCACCTTGGCATCTTCTGACACATTTGAATACTTTTAGCTAGAATTAGTTTAAGGTATTTTATCATTTGGTCATAGATTTCTGATAACAAGCAAAAAAGCGGCGCCACATTTGATTGGATTCATAGGAACAGGATAGATGACAGCTCCATTTATTTATGGCGTTCATTCCCGATCATTGAAGCAGGGGGAAATCAAAGTAATTCAAAGCACGTTGCTGTGCATCTTGAGTGCTGGCCAAAGGTATTTCCACAATCATTTGTTATTTTCACTTTTGCGGAAACCATCGGAATACGAATATCCCCACTATTAGATTGCTGATTCCAGTAGCCAACTACTTACTTGTTGACCCTTTCCCTCTCATCATTCCGTATCTGGCTATTATCTTGGGTGTGTTACTGCTCGTTTCAGTGTCATGGGACCATGGGGTGGTGCAAACACGCGAGATAATTGCCGTATTAAGTAAAGTGTGGAAGGGGCTGATTGTGATACCATCGCGACACTTATCAGTGGGTGGCTTCGGGGCGGCTGGGGCTGGGCTTGAGTGACGGGACTGACATTTCGCTTAAGTGACAGTTACTTAAACTTGGCCCTGATAAGATTTCGCTTTATGCACGGATTAAATGGGACTTCGAAGAACGAGGTGAAGAGTCTTTTATGGCATCCAAAACACTTCAGGGCCCGTCCTTTGCTCTACAAAAGTTTTAGTATTTAAAATTAAAAGGATTTCAGCAAATGCACTCGTGCACAGTATCTAAATAAAAATAGTTTTATTTATGCAATGCTATTTTTTGCAAATATTTGCCAAAGTGCTGCTAGTGGGCAAATTAATTTACACCTGCTCATTAGCACTCACCCCAGTCCAGAGGCAGCCCAGTCCAGCCCAGGCAGTCGCGGTAATGACAATAGAAAGGCCGGCCCCCTGTCAGGAAGTAAACACCCAAGTGAAATTGACAACAATTAATTAATCAAATGATGCAAATTGTTTGTGCAACCCGAGCAAAGGGCACTCCGTAAATCCACAACTGCTGATCGTGTTCACTGTATCAACATAAGTGATGCTGTTATTCGATCAGTTTCCACTTCCCACTGCGTCCAACGTCCTCAGTGACAAAGAGAGAGAAACAGTTAGTCGCAGAAGCTTTAGAAGAAAGACTCAGCGGATAAGTAAGAACAGCTCGAAAGCAGGTAGCCAATGTTGGGTCATTCCTTGCTTCCAGTGTCAGAGAGAGAGAGAGAGAGAGCGAGAGATAGAGACTGAAAGCTCCAGAAGCTTCATAAGCCAAACGCAGGTAGCCAGAGACTGTAATTTCACTGCGCCGAAATTGTACCCAAGAGAGAGCAAAGCTCAGATCAATTCTGCCTATTATGTGTAAATTGTGTTACTTCAATGATTCGTTATGTCTGCGCGCTGATTGACCGATTGATTGATTGATGAAGTGATGATGAGAATGACAGCGGAAAATGAATACATAAATTAATAATTAATTCGAATTTGGCATGCGCTGTGCAGATTTTAATCGACTTGGACTTGGATTAAATGTATTATTTTTGTTTATTCTTTTTCATTTACTAATACTACGTTTGGTGTTGTTGTTTTTTCCTTGCAGAAATGTCGAAATTCGTTGGCGTCGCTGACATAACCGAAAACAAGAAAATCTGGCGCATGCTGCTCGGTGAGCTGGTGGGCACATTTTTCTTGGTATTCGTCGGCGTTGGCAGCACAACGAGCGGAAGTGTACCACAGATTGCATTCACCTTTGGCTTGACAGTGGCCACACTGGCCCAGGTAAATATGCGTACACACACACACACTCACACAAACACCGCTAAATATATTGTACACACAAAGAGAACGCATCGACAGAGCGACAACGACAACGACGAGATTTGTGATTTGAGTTTGAGATTTCAAATTCAAGTTAGTGCGTATTGATTTGGTACGAATGTACGTACGTTCAAGGACACGCCACCGCCGCGTTACACTTTCAGCCCCGACCATAGAAAAGTGAGCCAAAGCGAAGCGAAGCTGGCGGCACGGCACCGCTCATTCACAAACGTTGCATTTTGGGCAAGAGACATTGGCATTTAAGATCTATAGGCTGGAGCGGTAGACGGGGGGACAGGGGGCGGGTAGGCAAAGCAAACGAATGCAGCTCAAGTCTGCGTGCGAATGTAAACGCACACGAGTACACGAATGCGACTCCGAATACGAATGCGAATGCGTAAACGTCTGCGCTGCGCTGTGGCTGTGCTTTGCTGTGTCAGGCAATTAACATTAATCAACACGCAAAATATGCAATTAGATTATTATGCGTTTAATTATGCTGCTGAAAATGTGACGAGCATTTAAAACGATGTTCGCTTGCGTTGAATTTATGGCCACAAAAACAAAACAACAACAAAAACAAACCCTAAGTAAGTCAATCGATCAAACATGAAAAAGCTTCTACGATCTACGAAACAGAACAGAACAGAACAGGTCAGATGTGTTCTAATTATAGAATCTGTTATCTGGTTACAGTAAGTTGAAGTTACTCTTCCTCTCTTTGGTCTCTCTCTCTCTCTCTCTCTCTGTATTTGGTACGGGTTGCAGCTGTAATTGCACTCCCTGCCCAAGGTGAAGTTACTAGCGAGGTGACGTCTTCACCACAGGAGAGCCTCTTTCGGTTTTTGTGAGCGTGGTGAATATGTTATTGGTCCTCCCACAGTGCATAACGTCACCTTCTAGGTAAATTCACCATTCGCTCTCTCTTCGCTTCTCTTTCTCCCTGTTCTATTCGAGATCTTTCGATCTGTGAAACTTTGATACGTTCGTTGCCTGCCGCCAACTAATTGCTGGAAAATTAGTAAAACGCTCACGGCGCAACTCAGCTCGGTAGCAGGATTACCAATACATAAATGCAGACACATTATCGCTGCTTGCCTCACTAATTTCTAAGCACCTGGAAGCATTTGCGACACTTGCCTCCCTGCCTGCCTGTCTGCCTGTCTGCCGCTGGCTGGCCAATTAGTTGCCCAACACCCAGGCGAAAGATGCAAGAGACGGTCACGAGATTCGTTTTGCCAACCTGTGGCACGTTCACGGCATATGAGATGTATGAATATTATGTACAGATATTCGATGAGCGGCAGTTGCGGCACGAGTCCGAGTCGGAGTCCGAGTCCGAAACGGATCGGATCGAAGCTCAGCAGTGCCTTAGTGCAGCATGAATGGAGAATTTCCCAAGCGCAAGGTGTGACGACAATTCCAGTTCGTCAACGTCAACGGCAACGGCAACGGCAACGCCATCGTTATCGTTATCGTCGCTGCAATAACTGTTCAATGAAGCATGGCTTGGGCATGGCACATGGCGTCAAATTGAGAAACGTGCTTAATATGCAGTCAATTTGTACCTTGGAATTGCAACGGGGGGGAGAGGCGAACTCTGTGCTTAGAAATATCACTGGAAATATAATACCTCCAGGCGCATTCAATAGAAGATCATTTGAAGCTCCACATTTGTATGCAAACAGCGACCGGGGATCAACTGAGAGACTGCCAAAAGGAAGTGAAGCCGCAGAAAATGCAAATTGATTAGAGTTAAAAATCAAAATAAAATAGAAAATAGCAAAACAACAATGCGAATGCAGGCAGGCGCACACAGAACGTAGTCAGGCACATTTTAATTTATCGATCGTACAGATAATACATACACACACACACACACACACACACACACACACACATATATATAGAACTGTCAACTGTATGCGGGTCGTAAATCTGAAATGCCGCCCGCCTCATGCTGCCTAGATGTCTATCGGTGGCACGGCCCGACAATTAGAGGGCTTGGCTCCCACTTTACGGATTTGTCTGACTTGTGCAAACATAATGCCTACTAGGAAAAAGATCTGAAGATAGCGGCCATCCAAGCCCAATGGAAGTTGCAACCTGCTAGGAAGGGATCTGTGATGTCTGATCAAAGCAGAATTAAATCAGACCAACTTGAACCCAACAGAGTTTGCAATTTCTATGGCAAGTCAAGAACAAAAATTAAGTGCGTGCAGCGTTCACGTTTTCGTTTCCAATTCGCGATTAGTCGCGACTTCGACTTCGACTTCGACTTTGGCTTTGGCCCGATCCGATTCCGATTCCGATTCCGATGCGAACTTGAATTGAATCGGAAAAACCAGTAAGTGGCGGCCAGCCCGCCACCAGCGACAACAAACGACAAGCAACAACAGTCGCCAAAGTGCAGCAGAAAGGCAGAACGAAACAAACAAGTTAACATTCAATTTTCAGCTGAAAAGCCATAAAATATGATTTAAGCGTAAATGTCGAGCCGCCGCTTGGTCGAGTTCGAGTTTGGGGGCAGTGCACATGCGTGCACCGATCGATCGATCTCTCTCTCTCTCTCCACAGAGTGGTCAGCCATGCCATGGCAGACTTGGAGTAGCCAGCGAGCTGGCCTTCGAAGCGGAGAGTGCTGACACGAGGCCCGTCTAACGACTGACTAAAGATATTCAAAAGAGTTCTGCAGCCTTTACCTTTACGCCCATGATGGCATCTCATCATTACGCGACTGTCCCAATGTCATGTCACTGCTGCAATCACAGAACATTAAACTGCTTTTACGATTATGTTTGGGCCTAACATCGGCGATGACTCAGCCCCTGCCGCCAGCCAGTCACAGACTTCACACGCATCCGAGCGATCGCGATTGCTTTGCTTGCATATATTAAGTTTAATTATAGGCTCTGCCGATAAATTTGATTAATTTCACGACTCCTCAAGTGTGCAATTAAGCCGTAGCAGGCGGCAGGCGGCAGGCGGGAGGCGGGAGGCAGCGGCAGAACAATGCCCAGCAGATAGGCCTAGGCCAGAGTCGCGGCAGGTGCAACAAAAGCGGCAACTAAGTAAATTTTATAGACGGGCACGCATGAGCATAGCCAAAATGTCAAAAAGTTGTTCAAGTTGTTCGGATTGTTGTTTGAATTGTTGGCGCGGCTCGGAGCTCGGAGCTCGGCCTGGCCCGGCCTGGGCTTGCATTGAGCCAGTCGATCATGCTCTTGGCTTTTGTAATTAGCGTTTTGCGGTTGCACGGCCAACACACATTTTTTGTTGCTTACCTTTTTGTGCAACATTTTTCTTTTTTTTGCGCATTGCATTTATTAATTAAACGCAAAGCGACGCACGACATTGGCCATGCGAAATCCATATCGAAATTCAATTCGGTAACTCCAAAAACAAAGCTCTGTAAGGCAAATATCGGGCAAACAGCGAAGCGACCTTGGGGGCGCAGTGCGTTCGATTCATTCATAACACACGAAGTACTCAGCTGACATCGGGGCATCGATTTCCATTTACCATTTACCATTTACCACTTGCCCAAGTGCCTGCAGTGACTCAACAGAACCCCGCAGCACTTTTACTTTCTGCCCGAATCTCAGCCTGCACTTTGCCATCCATCGATCCATCGATCGCTGCCGACTCTCGAGTGCATCTCTCATGTCTGACAAATTGCTCGCATCCGCTGGCAGCTTCGCGCAAGCGCACATCGATTGTGCAACGGCAAATTGGATAGGCAAAGGGCACAAATGTTGCCTGTTCTTGCCATTGTTCATTTGACATTTTGACGGAACCCACAGAGCTCCCACAGATACAGGAATCTCCATTTAAAATCTCTCTTTGCTCTCTTTTCGTTTGCAGGGCTTGGGCCACCTCAGTGGCTGTCACATCAATCCGGCGGTGACCTTGGGCTTCCTGATTGTCGGCGAGATCAGCATCCTGAAGGCTGCCTTCTACATCATTGTCCAGTGCGTGGGCGCCATTGCGGGCGCTGCTGTCATTCGGGTGGCCCTCAGAGGCATCGTGGGCAGCGGCCTGGGCGTCTCCTCGTTCGATCCGGCCCTGGATGTGGGCCAGGCAGTGCTCATTGAGGCTCTGATCACCTTTATTCTGGTGTTTGTGGTCAAGGCTGTGTCGGATCCGGGGCGCCAGGACATCAAGGGCTCGGCGCCGCTGGCCGTGGGCCTGTCGATTGCCGCCGGACATTTGTGCGCGGTGAGTGGGAGCAAACGGAGATGCCAGATCCGATCACTGATTAATCTTTTGTGTCCTTTGCAGATCAAGTTGAGCGGCGCCAGCATGAATCCGGCCCGCTCCTTTGGCCCAGCCGTTGTGCAGGGCATGTGGACCGATCACTGGGTCTATTGGGTGGGCCCCATTGCCGGCGGCCTGCTGGCGGGCGTCCTCTACCGGCTCATCTTCAAGGTGCGCAAGGGCGACGATGAGGCCAACTCGTATGACTTCTAAGACCAGAGGCCGGAACATCCCCATTTCAAATATTGTTGTAAATGTTTTGCACCCGCTTAGAGCTAACAGTTTCCGCCCCAGTTTGCCTGCTTTACCAATTTGCAATCCATTTCTCATTCATCCCCCAACGAACGCATCGAATTCGATTCACAAAATTCTCCTAGATTAGGCTCCGCCCCCATCACCCCTACCCACAATTGTGCAATTTTATTTGTTAAAAAAATGAAAAGCAATCGCCTTGTTTTATTTTTAGTTTATTAACACCCTAACCCCCCCCCTGCCACCCAAAAATTCATACAAATGTATACTGTATTTGTGTAATCTTAAGCTAAATTATGATATGCTATGGCTATGCGCACCAATCGTGAAAACAAATCAAAAGAAAAGATGAACGATCACCTCGAAAGGCACTTTCAATTGTTGAGCACCAAGCAGCAAGCAGCAATCAGCGCGCACCTCTTTGATAAATTACAAATTGTATTATGATTATGTGTAATAAAAGAAAAACTATGAAAATCACACCGCCCCCCTCCTAGTGCTGCTGTGCTAACTATCACGAAGGGCGGATCCATAATCACATTCCCCTTGCGCCACTGCGTCAGGAGCATCGCCTGAGTAGTTCATAAATTTGTCGTCGACCACCATCGCTCAGCCTGGCGCCACATTGTCCCCCAGCGGCAATAAGTGGCACCAGCAGTTACCAAATTCGCAGCATTGTATATGAAGCAAGCTGCTAGCAACATGTTGACATGGCATGCGATAAGCTGATGGCAGCGTGTTGCGGATTCAAGTTGGTGGCTGCTTTCCAGCATTTTTTCCGTTCAAATTTGTAAAGGAAACTTTGGTTTAATTTCTTGCTTATATTACACATTTAAGTCTTTTGTGGGAACAATAATGCTAACAATCAGCAGTCGACGTGCACAGATTTGTTACCTTAAGAACTAAAAAATACGCTTTGGCATCCTAATTAATTTCTCTCTTGCCGCATTGAAACATCATTAAAATAATCAATTCAATCCACAATTCAATCAGTCCATTACGAATAACAGACGCACAAAATATGCCTAAAAAAAATAGCGTGAAGATGGAACGATCATGAATGTGATTAAAAAAAAATATATATAATGAAGCTGGAATTTGTTGGGGGTAACGCAGTTCCGCTCGTGCCTTTGGCGCACAAAGATGTCCCCCAAAATAGGAGTTTCCGTTCTACTCATTGTGGTCGCATACTTGACCACTGAGGTACATAAGTGAATTCATCTTTAAACCCAGCAATATAAACTAAAACCTCCAAAAAATATGGGACAGGTCGCTGCGAAGGTCGAGTTCACCAACCTGGTGTGCACTTCCTTGGATAAAAAGTTTATCGCCTTTGAGTACTGCTTTTTAAAGTCGGTGAATCGGACATACAAGTATTTTTCCATAAAGGGTGTATTTTACCAATCCCCGATTAGGAAAGTAAAAGTAAGTAAAATTATTGCTTAAATTAATTCTAATCCTGCAAATCCTAGGTCAATTTGTCACTCCACAAGCGATACAATGGCTATAGGCCGTTCATGTTCAATATCACAGTGGATGCCTGCCGATTCCTCAGAAATCCGCGATCGAACCCAGTTCTCAATTTTTTCTATGGTTTTATTAATCCATATATAGGCAATGTTTCATGTCCTTTCCATGTAAGGTCAAGGTTCTTTCAATCCATTAACAAATAATATTAAACAGGTTTTTTTTGCTTCCAGAACAGTTTAACCTTCGATAAGATAACTACTGAATCGATAAATCAGCAAGTTACCGAAGTCCTGCCTTTTCCGGAAGGGGATTATATGGTAGAAATCAACTGGATTGCTTACGATATCAATCGGGCTGTAACCAAATTTTATGCCACTCTCTCTTAAGTTATTAAACATCTGTGAAGCCCAAAATAGATTCGTTGCTGCTTAATGTTTGCTATCGAACGATAATAAGAACTGCAACTGATCGCTGAAGTTGTACAGCCCAAAGCTCTTGGTAACTAACGCCTGCAGCGTCGTATGCCGTGCGCATAGGAAAAGATTTCGGGCAGCGCAGCCGGCTGACGCACAGCGTGGACAGCGTGGATGCAAGCGCTGCGCTGCGTAGAGCTTTCATGTCTGTGAGGCTGAAAGGCTGCTTTGTTTACGCTGCAGCAATTGCACGCAGCTCCCTCACACATGCTGTGCTTAAAAGCTTCGTGTGGCTTCGGACTAAGCACCGCAGCGACAGAACATCAGCTTCGGGTGGTCTCTGCGCAAATGCTTGGTTTCCGCAGTGGCAGAGAAGCAAGAAGCTTCGTGTCCGTTGTCTGAGCAAGGCATTCTGTGCCTGTCAGATACTGATGGCAATTTAATGTACATATACCAAACTCTGGATACGCCTTGACATCCGAAACCTGAAACTGATTGCTAAGTCTGTTGGCACCCAAATGAACATCAAATCAATACGAGCAATGCCAATAGTAGCTGAAGCATAAAGATGAAGCTGCTTGAAAAAAGAGCGTGAGGATGGATCGATTAAGTGTAATTAAGAGCATAAAACAATAGAGCTGCAGAGCACTCGGTGAACGTATGCAGTTCCATTCCTGCCTTTGACGTTGAAAGATGTCCCCCAAAATATGTGTTGCTGCTCTATTCTCTATTCCCAGAAGGGGATTATATGATATAAATAAAATGGATCGGCTACGACATCAACCGGGCTCTAACCAAATTATATGGCACTCTTTGTTGATTATTATACCGGGTACTCGAAGAGTAAATAGGGTTAATAGGGTATTAGTGCAGTAAGTGGATGTATGTAGCGCACAGAAGGAAACGTTTCCGACCCCATAAAGGATATATATTCTTGATCAGCATCAATAGTCGAGTCTATGTCTGTAAGTCATGTAAAATTTGACAAAAAACCGCTTAGGTACAGATGTAGTATTGAGTACCGGGTATAAACGTTGTGACGCGTAAAAAGCGTCTCACACATCCCTTTTCGTTGCTAATATTATTTGCCCTCTGCGAGTTCTACGGTGGGACATTTGAGTGTTTTGTATGAAGAACAATGCTGAAAATCAGCAATACCTGTGCACAAAATTGTTACATTCCATCGCCGCCGCAGCCAAATTAAGAAATACGCTTTGGCATCCTAATTCTCACCTGGCGCATTGATCCATCATTAAAATAATCAATCCAATCAAAAATCAGTCGCAAACAAAATAGCGTGAAGATGGAACGATTGTGACAGTGATTTAAAACAATAATATAATGGAGCTGGAACTTGTTGGGGGTAACGCAGTTCCGCTCGGGCCTTTGGAGTACAAAGATGTTTCCCAAAATAGGAGTTTCCGTTCTACTCATTGTGGTCGCATACTTGACCACTGAGGTACATAAGTGATATCATCTCTAAAAACCCTGCAATATAAACTAAAACCTCCAAAAAATATGGGTTAGGTCGCTGCGAAGGTCGAGTTCACCAACCTGGTGTGCACTTCCTTTGATAAAAAGTTTATCGACTTTGAGTTCTGCTTTTTAAAGTCGGTGAATCGGACATACAAGTATTTTTCCATAAAGGGTGTATTTTACCAATCCCCGATTAGGAAAGTAAAAGTAAGTAAAATTATTGCTTAAATTAATTCTAATCCTGCAAATCCTAGGTCAATTTGTCACTCCACAAGCGATACAATGGCTATAGGCCGTTCATGTTCAATATCACAGTGGATGCCTGCCGATTCCTCAGAAATCCGCGATCGAACCCAGTTCTCAATTTTTTCTATGGTTTTATTAATCCATATATAGGCAATGTTTCATGTCCTTTCCATGTAAGGTCAAGGTTCTTTCAATCCATTAACAAATAATATTAAACAGTTTTTCTTTTGCTTCCAGAACAGTTTAACCTTCGATAAGATAACTACTGAATCGATAAATCGACATGCTACCGAAGTCCTGCCATTTCCGGAAGGGGATTATATGATAGAAGTGAATTGGATTGCTTACGACATCAATCGAGCTGTAACCAAATTTTATGGCACTCTTTCTTGATAATTAAATATTTTGTAATATGTAAAATAAAGTCTAATGATGCTAATGCCTGCGAATTATCGCTGAAGATGTACAATGTCTAGAGCCGGACATCGGTATGTACATTATGTACTTTGTTTCTACATCTATGCATGTATGATCGATCAGATTCAACTGGAAATTCAATGTATACTAAACTCTGGATCCAATGTACAAAATGCGTAGGTGAAGCATAAAGATACAAATGCCTGAACAAAATGGCGTGAAGATGGATCGATTGGGTATATAATTGAAAACAATAATAGAACAGGGCCGAAATTCGTTGGGTGCTCCAATTCGATTCGATTCAATGGTTATAGGCCGTTCATGTACAATGTCACTGTGGATTACTGTAAATTCGTAAAGAACCAAAAATCGAACGCAATTATTAATTTTTGTATGGTCTGTAACCCCATACGAGGGTAGCCTGACATGCCCATTTAAGGCAAGGTCTATCGTTGAGGAAGTTGAAAAAAATCAGCAAATAAAATTGTCAACTATTTATTTTGTTCGCTTCCAGAACAGTTAACGCTTCGACAGGATGACTTCTGAATCGGTAAATAGACATTTTACCGCAGATCTGCCATTCCCAGAAGGCGATGCCTAGAAATCAATTACGACAGGGCCTACGACATCAATCGGGCTGTAACCAAATTATATTTCACTCTCTCTTGAGTTATTCAACTTTTGTGTTGCCTAAAATAGAGTCCAACCACGCATATTAATGAGAATAATAACGGCAAATGATATATGAAGATGTGCATTGCCCAAAGCTCTAGTAACTAACGCCGGCAGCGTCGTATGCCGTGCGCATAGGAAAAGATTTCGGGCAGCGCAGCCGGCCGACGCACTGCTTAGACGATTCATGTGCTGGGCGTAGAGCTTTCATGTCTGTGAGGCTGCACGCTTTGTTCACGCTTCAGCAATTGCATGCAGCTTTAATCACGCTGAGGGAGAGGGCATTGTCTGCAAGCACCTTAAAAGCTTCGTATGGCTTCGGCCTATGCTCATAAAAGCACCGCAGCGAGAGAATATCGCCTTCGGGTGGTCTTTGTGCAATCGCCGCCGCAACCAAATTAAGAAATACGCTTTGGCATCCTAATTCTCACTTGGTGCATTGATCCATCATTAAAATAATCAATCCAATCGAAAATCAGTCGCAAATAGTCGCACAAAATATTCACAATATATTCAAACTAATTAGCGTAAAGATGGAACGATTGTGACAGTGATTTAAAAAATAATAATATAATATATGGAATTCGTTGGGGGTAACGCAGTTCCGCTCGTGCCTTTGGCGTACAAAGATGTCCCCCAAAATAGGAGTCTCCATTCTACTGATTGTGGTCGCATACTTGACCACTGAGGTACATAAGTGAAGTCATCTTTGAATAAGATTTAAATATAATCTAAAACCTCAACACACCTCAATATGGGACAGGTCGCTGCGAAGATCGAGTTCACCAACCTGGTGTGCACTTCCTTGGACAAAGCGTTCTCCGACTTTGAGTACTGCTATCTGAGGTCGGTGAATCGGACGTACAAGTATTTTTCCATAAAGAGTGTCTTTTACCAATCCCCGATTACGAGAGCTAAAGTAAGTAAAACTATTGCTTAAATTATTGCTAATGCCATAATCCTAGGTAAATATGTCACTCCACAAGCGATTCAATGGCTATAGGCCGTTCTTGTACAACGTCACAGTGGATGCCTGCAAGTTCCTCAAAAATCCGCGATCGAATCCAATCCTCAATTTTTTCTATGGTTTTATTACTCCATATATAGGCAACGTTCAATGCCCTTTCAAGGTTAGGTCTAGGCTCTGTCAATCCATTAACAAACAATACTGACAAGTTTTCTTTTTGCTTCCAGAACAGTTTGTCCTACGATAAGATAGCTGCCGAATGGATAAATCAGCAAGTTACCGCAGTCCTGCCATTTCCGGAAGGAGATTATATGATAGAAGTGAATTGGATTGCTTACGACATCAATCGAGCTGTAACCAAATTTTATGCCACTCTTTCTTGACTAATAATTTGTTGTGGTGCCTGAAATAAAGTTGCAGCCGCATGATGTTTGTTCTCGCATGACGGTCACACATCTGTTTGTCTGATCCGCACTAACAGTTTAAACTGGCCGCCATTATAAGATCAAGCCAATAGGGCTAGCTGAAGCATAAAGGTCAATCTCCCTGCACAAAGTAGCGTGAAGATGAATCAATTGTGAATGTGAATTCGCTGGGGAAAAGATTCCTACATCTGTATGTAGTTCCACTCACGCCTTTGTCATTGAAGGATGTCCAGCAGAATGCGTGTTGCCGTTCTACTCATTGTGGTCTCTTATGAGCTCATTGAGGTATGTATGTAAACCCAACCATAAGCACAGAGATCTAAAATCCAGAATATCCCCGAGCAGGTCGCTGCGAAGGTGGAGTTCACAAACTTTGTGTGCACCTCCTTCGATCAAGCATTTGCCGACTTCGAGTACTGCTATCTGAAGTCGGTGAATCGGACGTACAAGTATTTTTCAGTGAAGTGTAACCTGTACCAAACGCCAGTTAGGAAAGCAAATGTGAGTGTAACACCGAAAGAGTGTTCTCTTCTTTATGGTCATCATATTCTAGATAAATTTGTAACTCCACAAGCGATTCAGTGGCTATAGGCCCTTCATGTACAACATCACGGCGGATGCCTGCAGATTCCTCAAGAATCCGCAATCCAACCCAGTCCTTAATTTCTTTTATGCAACGATTGTGCCCTACACAAATATAAACCATTCGTGTCCCTACGAGGTAAGTTCATGTTAATATTGCAAAATCCGTCCATATACCATAAGTTATTTACGCTGCCAGCATGATATATTCATGGAAAAAGTGCCCACCCAGTCGATAAATGGCCAATTTGGCAAATTGCTGCCATTTCCAGATGGGGATTATCTGATAGAATTGAACTGGATTGCCAACGACATCAAGCGGGCTGTGACCAAATTATATTTCACTCTCTCTTGAGTTCTCCTTGCGCTCTGGATTGCCAGGAACACAGTTTACAATTTATTAAATAAATCCTTAAGGTAGCTGCTCATCCTCGTCGTCCAGCTGCTCGCAGTCGATGTCGCTGCACTCGGACTCCGATTGGGTGGGTCTGCGGCTGCGCTGGGCCTGAGCCAGTGCCTCGTGGCCATAGGCTGTGGCACCTCCAGCGGCTGGCGTGCTGCGGTGTTGCAGAAAGTTGGCATTGGCATTGGCATCCCCAAAGACGCGCTCCAGCTCGGCCAGGCCGTTCGTGTTGCTGGATTCCGTTTCTGGCGTCAGAGTGGCGTACTTCAGCTGCAGATAGCCATCGCTCTGGGCATGTGGCGGGGCGTAGTAGCCACCCACGTAGGACTTGCAGCGCGGCACATAGCCGCCTCCGCCAGCTGCGACTGTCCCCGCGGGCGGCTTGGACACACCGAAGGGCAGGGCAAAGTTGAGGGGCTGTCCACGGGATAGAATGGCATTGCGAGCGCTCTCCATGACACTGGGTCCCGGCAGTGGTGGCATGCCGCCGCCGGCCGGATACGGACGCATTGGCGGGGCTGTAGCCGCCGCCGCTGACAGGGGAGGCGCGGATCCGCTGCCGTTCAGCATGATGGACTGGATGGGTGTGGGGCCGGCGGGCGTTTGGCTGAACAGCCACAGGCGATCGCCCACCACCATGGGGCGGGCCAGTCCCCCGATGCCCAGCTGAGCGTAGTAGTGGGACGCGAGGGTCTCCACATCCGAGGTGTACTTCCGCTTCCACTTGGTGCGTCGATTCTGGAACCAGATCTTGATCTGCACAAGGCCGAGGGTGGGGAGTTAGTATGGGGAAGCCTCTGCGATTGAGTCGTGTCCTCACCTGCGTCTCCGTCAGCTCCAGCTGCTTGGCCAGCGCCGTTCTCTTGGCCACCGACAGATACTTGCCCCGCTCGAATTCCGTTTCCAGGGCCTTGATCTGTGCCGCCGAGAAGGCCGTGCGCGGCCGCTTCTTGCGATCATCGCCGAGTGCTGCAAGCGTAGGGAATTAATTGGGAAACGATTTTGCCACCAATCCACACTCATTGCTACCGACAGTGGCCACAACCGATGCCAACTATTTGCTGCTAATTGTAATTAGTCGATCCGTTTACCAAGGCTGTCCCCTAGGTCCCCGCCGTCCCTCTTAATCTTCTCAATCAGAATGCAGCATCCCATTCAGGCATCGCTTCTAATTGGCCATTTGGCGTGGCATTCGCTTGGCTTGACCGCAAACAAATTGTCACATAAATTCCTGCTCTACGGTTGGACTAGCTTTTCCCTCTTTAACTTTTTCCCCTCCGATTTTCTTTTGTCCCTGACAATTGCATCATTAGCTGTGGCGGCGGCGCGGGCGTGTGGGGTTTTTGGTGTATTTTCAGTCACTCCCTGAAGCTAATTTTTTACCATTTGTTGCTTGATCGCACTGCTGACAGATGAGATCACTCAGCAGCCATGGCGACAGCAGGAACCTTTAATGTGTTGCTATGAGAATGTGAGACAGATAAATGAAGCGAGGGGGTATCCTTGGGGTCAAACCTCTCAATGTTTATGGGAGGCAGAAGAGAGCGCAAGTTGCCTCAATAATTGTACAAGAGATGAGCAAAGTTTTGGTGCCAAAAACGGAACTTGCTTTAACGATTTCTAATTTCATTTGTAACTTTTGATGCCACAATTTTCTCGCTTTCGTTAGCATCAAAACTTAAACTTAAACTTAAACTTAAACTCTCCCAGCAACAGTCCCTTTTCCAGTCTAGTTTTGCGTGCTGCCTGCCACTTGCTTTCATACGCACCGTTGCCATCATCCGAGGCCATATCTATATCACTTTTGGCATCATCCAGCGCATCCTCCATGCAGCTGGATGTGGCCGGACTGGACACGCGCGACACATCACAAATGCTGCCACTGCCGCTGTCATCCTGCGAGGCGGCTTGCAGCTCAAAGTGGCTCGAGGGCTTGGCCAAAATCTGATCGATGGAGAAGCTGTGCGGATAGCGACGTGCCGCCGATTGGGAGTTCATGTTTGAGACGAATACCGAACAGCGCGCGTCGAGTGTGTGCGGAAAACTAATTTGAATATTTCGAAGCATCCTGCGCAAGACGATCGAGAATGCCGCCTGGCGGGGCGTGGCGTGGCATGCTCTCTGCCATCCCTCTCACTCTCGCTCTAGCTGTGTGTGGCTGCCCGAAGGAGTGAGAGGAACAGGCATAGCCACAGGCATGTGATGTGTGGATTTATTTTTAAAACATGTGTCTGAGATCGTTTCGGTTTTGGGCGTGTCTTTCGCGCCTTTCCGCTCTTTTTGGTTTTCCTTTTCCTTGTGCTCTGCCATGATTAAAAGCCATAATTTTTGGCTAATTGTCTACAAGTAGCGGCATTTAATATTTCGATGGCAGTGCTAAATATATTTAATAAGTTTTCGCGCACATTTCTCACTGTCGCTGATTAATGGCCGTGTGATTGATTTTGATGCAGACACGTGGGGCGGCTCGTTGGGAATATTTTTAAGTTGTTTAATTGATTTCCATGCCACCTGAGATTGGGTCAAGTCTATGGGCAGATAAAACGTTCATTAATTCGAAACTATGGACACATAATTCAGAGCAGTTGCGACTCTTCAGTGGCTCCTCGGCAATGGCTGTGGCTGGCTGTAGTTCCCAATTGGCCAGGAGCCAGCTGCACCTCGCTTACTACAGGGTGCCTGCATGGCGTTGTGATAACGTCTTCATTATTCACGCACGATTTGAGCAAAATATGTGAAAACACGTTAATTAGTCGCCAGAGAGAGCGAGAGAGAGAGAGAGAGAGAGAGAGTCAGAGGCAGCGGCGAATCTCTGGCAGCGAATTGCAAGGCATCCATTTAGCAGGGCTGTGCTGTCATTTTGATTTAATTTAATGAGAATACTCGACGTCTGTGCCCCTACCCGAGGGATGGTGCATGAGGTGCCGGGTGCACGGTGCATGATGGCAGGGACAGGCAATGGCTATGGGAGCGCATGCCATGCCCGAGTGTCGCGAGCATTCAAATCAAAATGACAACTTAATTTTCATAATTGCGCTTAATGAATATTCGACTATTGCTTGCCATATTTCAAATTCCGCTGCCATCCAAGCAGAGTGTGTGCTTTGGCTGCTGATCTTTCTCTCGTTGTGCGTCTTGTGGCATCTCGAATCAATTAACAATTTGTTAGCCCTTTGGCCAGTTATTCCCCTATCCCTAAAACCCACTCCCTAGCGCTTTTGGTTCCCATCTGATGGTCTCGCATTTAACATTAAATGGAGCACAACCGTGTCAGAATTTAATTAATAACCGCGCATGCATCTCCATTATAAATCATCACTTCTCGAGTGTTTGTCAGGCGCACGCAGCATAAATCACAGTCCAACTTGAAGACGGAGCACCAGTCGCAGTCGGAGTCCCAGTCCCAGTCGCGTGGTGCAGTCTGTCCATACACTTTTTTGTCATCGCACTCCGCTAATGATGCACTCAGCCACATCGATCTTCGGTTGAAACATCTGTGGCAAGTTCGAGTTTCCTGACACTCCCACGCCATTCTTGGTTTCCGATTACGTTGTCAAAGGTGAACATTGGACCTTCCCTTACTCTCCACTATCCACTCTCCAGTCTCCAGTGGAGGGGCGTGCATTGAACTCTTTGTGGAAATTGTAGCCTGATTAATTTGTGGGGCTGTCTGTTTGTTTGCCACAAGTTTGCCCAATTTGTGTGACAAACTAATGGGGCAGGGCATGGCAGGGCAGGACAGGACAGAAAAATGTGTCTGAAAAGGGTGTACAAAATGTGTTGGACAATTAGCCCCTAAACCACATGGAATTATTCCGATTTTTCAAGCAATTTGATGCCAGGAATAGTCAGCAAGCAGCCTTGGCTAAATATTTCATTCTACTTTAGTTAGTGTTTTATTTTCTTTAGTTGCGAACGGTAGAGAGCAAACACAAATTTTATTTGCCATTTATGTTAAATTTCGCCATGAATCAAATTTATGCTGTGCTGTTTGTAGGCCTCGGCTGCCTTTTTAGCGTAAGTTTTTGACTTTTTCAGGTGACTTTTGCTGACTTTTGCTTTTCCAGCTGTTGCCTGTGTCTGCCATTCCCCTGCCCGCCAATCGGAGCTCAATCGCAGCTCCACGGAAGTCTGTGGCGGTGCAGGATCTGGAGGTGGCTGCCGATACGCAGCATCAAGTCGGGAATGGGCTGTCAAAAATGGGCCTGTTTCCGGGTGCTTATAAAAGCAAACTCCGCACTGTGGGAAAAGCAGAAGCAGCAGCAGCGCCAGCAACAGCGAAGGGGACTGTGGCAGGTCGTCCGCTGACCAACGCTGGCCTCAACTTCTGGGCCAAGCCCAAAGCAAAGCCAAAAGGTGAGGCTGCCACAGCAGCAGCAGCGGCACCAAAAATATCCGCCAGAGCAGGCGGTGGACAGGTGCGTGGCAAGAGTCTGGAGAGAACGATATCCGTGCCCCGCATGCAGAGCGATCATATGGGCAATTGGGTGTTCAATCCGTGGGGCGTCACCTTCGGCGTACTGTGGCAGGACACGCGAATGCATTACCAAGTGAAGAACAGCATGACTGAGATTCTGGAGGATACGCCACACGGCGGCCACTACAATCTCTATTACAACTTCAAGCAGACGAAAGTGTGCAGGGGCAAGTCGACGATTTACAACAGGCCGCGGGTGTACCAGTGGCTGCAGCGGCGCATCGTGCAGGAGAAGACGCCCAATTTCGATGTGTTCAGCAAGTACAGGCCCATCTGGCTGGATCTGCGCCGCGAGCTCTACACGATGGGCAGATCGGAGTCCTGCCACATATCGGCAATGGACGACTGGCTGCTGTACAACAACTGCGCCATACTGCGGAACATGCGAATGGAGTACATCATACCCAAGTATCCGTTGCATCAGATCGCCTATTGGCACACTCACTTTCGAAAAGAGTTGACTTATAAATTGTGAATGCTAGTGGCAGCTTTCCAACTGACCATCAAAATCATTAAAAAGTCATTCAATGCTACATACATGTGTGTGTACGGTAATCTAACGGAATTCTTGCGGGGGTTCGCATCGGTCATTCTGCACTTATGGGTTAGAGCGGGACAACTATTGAGTGCAGAAATGTGCGTGCAGTGCATGTTCATTCCTGATCTATTTACCTGCGCTCTGCTCTGCTCTCTCTCCTCTTTCTCTTTGCTCCATTCGCTCTCTTGCAAGTGAATGCAAATAGAGCAAAAGCAAAAGCAAAAGCACGAGAGGTGAGAGCGGATTGAAAGCTTCTGCTTCTGTTCTCTCTCAACAAAACCCAAGCCTGTCATTCGATTGTTGTCTACTTTTCGTTGCCTTTACATTGCAAACTAGTTCAAACTGTGACACAATACAATAACAGCATATTCATTTTTTTCATTAAAAACACCACACACAACAACACAACAACACAACACAACGGCAATGACGAAGAAAAATTACCTAGTGTTTGCTGGCATCGGCTGTCTAATTAGCGTAAGTTTTTGCCTTATTCCAAATGCAATTCACTGTCCCAAAAATGCAATTTTCCATTACAGGTGATGCTTGCCATGCCGCCGCCTCAGCTGAGTTTTAAGGATCCGAACAGAGGATTCCATAATATCAGCCAGAGGGTCGTACTGGAGGCACACCAACGCACCCGCTCGTGGCTTTCCAGCGCCATCGAACTGGAAACGCGATCAACAAAGTCCCCGCGCACGGGCACGGGAACGGGCACGGGCACGACAAAAGCTCAGCTCCCGGCTGCTCTCAATGTCTCTGGACATGATGTGCTGCCAAATAACGGCAGCAGCGAGTCTGGCGATGGGCTAATTCGTCTGTTTCCCAGAGTCTTCCCAGAAGCCAGCAGCACCAAGTTGCCCGGACGCCTGGCCAGCACAACACACAGCCTGAGGGCCAGGCCAAAAAATGATGGCATTACGATACGTTACAGGGCAGCGACAGTCGCCACGCCACCCACCACCGAAGCTGTTCAGAGCCTTAACGGCAATGGAGAGCAGCAAACCACAGACAGTTGGCCTGTGAATCCTTGGGGCGGTGTCAACTTCCTGCAACCGCCTGTGAGCCGGAAAAAGGGGAAAAGATCCAGAACGGATCCGGTTACGTTCAGGCCCAGTCACACCAAGTCCTACTACACGACCATCTACTGGTGGTATCCCGTGCTAACCGATAACCCCAACTGGAAGTATATCCCAGATCGTGTCGGCGTCACCAAGGTGTGCCGCGGCAAGTCCACCGTCTACAATGTGCCCGTCGTGTACGACTGGCTGACGATACGGGTTCGCAACAAGACGATGTACGCCCGGCCCGTCTTTATGCCACTCAGAAAGGAGCTCTTCGATTTTGGCCTCTCGGAGATGTGCCACACGAACGATACGCGCGAGTGGTCCGATTACATCAATTGCGCCATCATACGGAACATGAGGATGGAGTACATGATACCCAAGTATCCGCTGCATCAGATTGCCTACTTTTACCCCACGTGGCATGGCAGCACCGCTCATCCACAGGGACACGTTTCCACGCACGGACCTGGCTGGGGTGGCGGCAAGTAAATAAATGTGCCAATTGTGAACAATAAATGTGTGTAAATATAAGAAAATATATCCATAAGAAATTGTTACCCTGTGCCAGCTACTTGTGGCTCGATTTTTTGTCAATTTCTCTTCTGCTTGCAGCAGCCAACTAATGCCCGCATTTAATTTCATTCATAAAAAAAGAGTTCCCCCACTGTGGGATGACAGATATAAATATTAATTAAGGAAAGGAAAAAATAAGAGAGAGAGAATGCTGCCTGTGAGTACGAGTATTATTAATTTAATGTGCGCTCGTTTCGAATTTGGTTCCCGATTCTCGGTTCCCATTTCCCCGGCTGGCTCGCTGTTGTTCCAAGAAACATGTTTGGGGCGGAGTGCGTGGAGTTGAAGGCGTCACTCCGTCATTCCGTGTCGTGTTTATGCCTGCAGAGAGCAGACAAGACTCATAAATTACAACCAATTATCAAATTAGATTTGTACAAAACATGCAGTTTAAATCATATAAAAGTGATCTCTTCTTTTTTTTTAACGACACAATCGAGCAGAGGGAGCTCCCTGCTCGGATTTTGTGTTTTTTTACGGGTGAGTTTCTTCTTTTGGCTTTTGTATGGCCAAAAGTAGAATCGATTTGGTTGCATGTGCTGCTGATGGCCGCAATTAAACGACAACTTTCCACGCGGCGCTGCAATCGAACAAGAATTAGCAGACAATGTGAGCCCTGACAGGCGGCGGGCAATTAATTTGATGCAATTACTCAGGCCTCCCCGTGGATCTCCACGGAACTGACAGATACTCTGGAGTGGAGATCGCTGCAGTGTGTCTGATGTTGCCACCTCAACGCATCGATGGCCCTGGGATCTGTGATGCACAGAGTTGAAAAGTGTTCTCCTCATTTTCCACAAACAATCGTGGACGGGCGCTGGCATTTTAATGAGCCAAACGCACTCACCCCTCGTCACGAGTGGCGGCAAATTGGCCCACTGAAAGGGGTGTAAGAGAGTGGGGAGAGTGGGGAGAGTGGGGAGAGTGGGGAGCGCTGCTATACGATCCTCCATGCTACTCTAGAGAGTCTACTAATTGACATCGGCAATGGCTGCTCCTCCTGCTTCTGCTGCTGCTCCTCCTGCAACTTGCACGCTTGTTGTCTGTGTTTTGTCTGTGATATCAAACAGTTTCACGCACAAATTGAACCTGATAATTGTGCCTGGCAGATTTATGGCCCCAACTGATGAGCATATGTTTTAATTAATTCCCAAGAAAGTGTGCCTTGGCCGCTCCTTTTGCGGATAATCCACTGCGCCTGCGCCTTGATCGATCGATGCCCCTTGGCCAGCACCGTTTGTAATTCCTTTGTTTGACGCCTTCCTACTTATGTAATTATGACAAATGTCTAGCCCCCTAATGCCACAAAAAAAAAATCCAAAACCCAAGCGTTACCCCGCTCTTACCCCTCCTCCATCCTCCATCATTGTGGCTGTGGCTGTGGCCACATCTGCGTGACATTTTGTGTTGTTGTCTTGTTTCTGGGGCGGCTCGCGACAGTCCCCGCCGCCGCCATCCGAGGGAGATTAATGCGGTGAGGAAAATCATAAATTAATTAGAAGTCTCCCCACTCCCCGCACCCCTCTCCATCCCGCTGCTGCACCGAACTGGAGTCCGCCGCGAGTTGCAGATGCTCATCGGTGACACTTAGCGGGCGATTTATTGTCATTAGAGGGATGGATGTGCTGCGATGCTGAAGTTTCCTCAAACCACATACAGGTGTTGTCACAGCACCGCTTAATTAGCCTTTATTATTAGCTACGATGTGGCAACTAAATGGTCAAATGTCGGAGAAACAGTCTCAGTCGCAGTCGCAGTCGCAGCCACAAGGCGAATCCAAGCCGATGCCCTGCCCCATTCCTATGCGTAGTTTTCCCCGACTTCCTGTTGGAAAGTTGGCGCCTAATGCCGTCGTTTAGGGACAATTAGCGACACGCCCTTTGGCGCCAGCGCCAGCCATGAATGTTGACTAGTTTTTGGGGGCAGGGCAGGTCTTGGGAATTCCAGTCTGTCGTCAGTGTGTCGCGACTTCAACATCCTGCCTTAAGGGCTGGGAATGTCCCCAACAAATGTAGATTATAATTGTTGCATATCCTACACATTTTTTGTGTTGTTTTCTGTGAATTTGAAGGAGGATCAGATTCGACACAGCATCCAATGAAGTCCAACTGCAGTGCCGCGGAAATAAAAGAATCCTTCGACAAGGATTTCCCACTCGGTTGCTGCCTGTCACTCCCAGCTTCAAGTGCAAATATCACAAAGAGGCCTCAAATCAAATGACTTGAATATTTCTCATGTTCAAAATAAAGGCATGTAAGCGCGGAAATAGTTCCGCCTATCGCACAAAAATATCCATATATCGATAAATATATATTAAATATCGTGACAGTTCAAAGTGATGCCAGACTGTTAGAAAAACATCTTAGATACATCGGCTGGACACTCGAGTGCTGCCAGGGATGCATTAACGCAACTTCAGCAACATTCATCATACCTTGGATAAACATTTAATTAACATTAACATTAACCATAAAATATTTAAAATAATTATAATGCTTAACATTAAAATAACATATTAGCAGTACTTTAACAGGGACTTTCTCAGGGATTCTAATAAGGTAATATAAGCTGATGGTATGTAGAAGATCTTTAACAGAAAACTGTTAACTCAAAACTGTGTCCGCCCTCCATCCAACCTATCTTTGTCTAACTCTCTCTCGTAATACCAACCCAAATATACCAAAATATTGCTTCCATTCTTGAAATATTCCGAAAATATACCGGCAACTCAGTTTCGACATTAAAATATACTGAAAAGTATACAAAATATCGCACCGATATTATCGTATCAACAAATAAAAAATATCATCCATATCGATAGATCGATTAAATATCAACAATCCTACTCGTCGCCAAACAACAACAAACAAAATTTCCAGCAACACCGCGGCGAACGCCGAACTTTTTTCTGCATTTTCACACGAAAAACGCGCGCTTGGCTTGGCGTCTTTAGTTAAAATCCACCGGAATAACAGTTGGTGTTCGCTGCAAGACTGAATTGAATTAGTGCAGAGCGACGGTAATTAATTTGCATTCATTTCAATAACCAAAAATTTATTGCAAGAGAAGCGGAGGAGAAGAAGAAGAAGCAGAGGCCCAAAGCCAAAGAAGTTGACATTGAAGTCGGAGCGCGTGTGTGGCTTGTGTGCGTACGCGAGTGTGTTGGTGTGTGCGAAATTCTTTTGTGCTTTATTCTCTGCAAAAAGTCAAAGGTGTGAAATAAAAGTTGCAAAATAAATTGAAAAGCGAAAACCAAGTGCATGCGCCTAACACTAGACGGGTAGCTGCTTCGTGCCAATTCGATGCTTTGTTAAAAATCAATAAAATGCTGTAATTGTTGCTGTCGCAATTTCCGTCAACAAGCCGGAGGGGGGTCACTCTCTTTCCTTCGTACACACACATATATCTCTCGCGCAGTGTTCTCTCTCTATCTCTCTCGTCGCTCGCCTTATCGTGTTTGGCTTGTAGTTTTTATCGTGTCCCCCATTAGAGTGACTTTAAATAATACAATTTATCGCCTCTTTTCGGTTCACGCAAAGAAGGAAGGGAAAGATTTCCAGCTTAAAGGGAGAGAACGGTAAGCAATTAAACAAATTAATAAAATGGCCGTTTGGCAACTGTTTCGGTTACGCTTGTTGCACACACACACACCCCTACAGGGAAGTTTTTTGTTGTTTCTTTTCTTTTTTTTTTTGACAAGTTCAATAATCGAAAGTGCCTATTGTCATCCCTGTCCCACACGCGTATATATGCTAATGAACAACGGTTCAATGCACCGCTCGTTGAGATTTTGAGTTATTGCTCCCTCTGGCTGATTTGATCTGATGTTCTGTCGCATTTCCTCAAACGATACTGCAGCTGGCTGCTGCGTCAGCTGTGCTCGGTTACCGTTAAACCCGTTTCTGACTCAAAATGCCAATTGTATTATTTTGTGCTGCTATCGAACGCGAGCGGTAATTTACCTTTTTTGGCCGTCCAGCAATTTGTTTAGCTCGCAAGCATCGAATTTGTTGCAATTAAAAATTGATTTTCCGTTTGCAGCAGCAATCAAATTGTCAGAAACTGCAACTACAAGCAATTTTCCGTATCTACAAAGACAAAAAAACAACAAAAACTAAAATAAAAACTCAGTCAAGGCATTGTCTTGTTTTATTGTTTTCGTGTTTTGCTTTTGCTTGTACCATTCGCTTGCTTGCCACGCTTTGTGGCAGTCCATTGTCGTTGTTGTTGCTGCCTTCCACATCATGTTGCAATGGGCATGGCTAATTTTCGGTTTAACAAAAGTTAAGTACACCGCTCTTTGAGCTTTGGTCGTCGACGTTGTTAACGAAACGGTGTTCGCTTTGTCCCCCCCTGCCTGCCTGCCCGCCTGCCTGCCTGCCCTCCTCTTCTCTTTCTCACACAGCAATTGACAGCCGTGCTTTTTCTTCTCCACTTCGTTTCGAGGTTTTTTTTTTACTTATCGTGTGTCAGAGCATCATTCGCTCTGGCTGGCGCTAGGCAATTGCGAAAAGGAAATAAAATAAAATTGAAAACAAATGAGAGTGTAGTAATTGCCAATACTCATTGATGCAACGAGATGTTCATAATTTCCAATTGCTTTTACAGTTAAAGAGTCCATGTTTTTGTTGTCCACATTTAATAAATGAAAAAAAAAGAATATTTCTTCTCATACCGGGAATCGAACACGTGCCGCTCGGGTGAAAGCAGGTTAGGCAACCACTAGACCAAGGTTTTTTTGCTGTTGTTAATGCACTTCAATTAAATCAATTATCCAATTCACTATCTAGACTTGCAACACGGTGAGAGAGAGGCTTCAATTGGAAGCCGAAAATCCGACAACAGCTCCACTTATTGACCTCCACCCAAAGGCTGTAGCCTGTACAGCACGAAGCCTGGGTTCAAGTGGTTTTTTAATGAGCAATCCCAGCTATGGGTATGATCCGGCTCAATGAACCACCGGCCACCGCGTACCCCTCCCTCATCGCCAGCTGCAGCTGCAACTCAATTTTCCAAACTCGAAACTCGATGGAAAAGGAAAAGAGGCAACACAACAAAAAAATCAGCTAATTCATCAAAAGTGTGGCAAAGCCGGGACTGCCAACAGTGAGCCATTGTTGTTGCCCAACACGCCTACTTTTCGCTAGTGTCCGCCCCATTAGTTGCATGCTGCTAGCTGACTGCTGTCTGCCACTTTCGAAGCCAATTGAAAAACTCATGTTGCCTTTTTATATGCCATCATCATCAACATCCAACATCATCCGCGTACTGTATCTGTATCTCGGTATCCCAGACATTAGAAGCGCGTGTGAGACGTTCGATTGAGCCAGAAGCGGATAAAAAGGCAAAAGCGTACAAATTACCATTTTTTATATATTGTTTGTTTTTTTCCTCAAAGAAAGCCAAGCCCCGGTCGGATCGATGGCGGTGGCGGTGGCGGCGTGAGAGAAGCAGCAAAAAGACGTTAAACTTTTTTCTTCGTTTTTGTTAAACGCTAAAAGTAACGCCAACGCTCACTGAGCTCTATGGCTTACCCTGTTCTAGGGTACTACGATTATCATAATGCATAACGAGATGTTAAAGTTTCTGTGAAGTTTTAGAGTTATTTAAACATGCATTTCCAGTACCTAATGTTGTGAGCCATTTAATTGCTTGAAATGCTTGCCAAATACTTTTCCAGGGTATACATAATTCGTTGGCAAAGTTGGCTTCCTGCCTTTTGTTCGTTAAAAACCAGTTGAGCAACAAGAACAAAAGGCAGCAGCTGTTGCTCTTCCCTCTCTCTCTCCATCTCCCTCTCCACCGCTCTCTTCTCTGCTTTGCTACGTTGACTGCATATTAAGCTCTGCCCGCACGGCTGGTGCGCCTGCGCCGACCGCATTGCTTACTGTGTGCTTGTGTCTGTTATGTGGCTGTGTCTGTGTGCTTTCTAAGCTCTGTTTGTTTTGTATAAGAGCGCAGGGCACGGTTTGTGCTCCCATCATTTGGATTTTTGCAAAGGGAGACAGGCAGCTGCTAATGCTAAATGGAATTGTCGAGGCCTTTGCTGACTGACTGATAAAATGGGTTGAACCGAAACACCCATGAACCTTTGTAATATCTTTTTCGACTTTTAAGTGCGCTTTTGTCTGTCTTGCCCGCCTGTGTAGTCGTCTGTCTATCGCCACCATAAAGGCAATTAACATGCAAACTTTAACGGCAGACAATCAATCCATTAAAAATGCCTCACGCACTCCCCATTTCTTTGTCTGTGACTCTCTGCTGGACTCTGTGACTCCTCTATCCATTTAACTGGGGGTCTCTGGCTCTGTCTCTGTCTCTGTTTGTTGTCATTGTCTCGCTGTCGTGAGGTGCAGCAGCAGCAGCAGCAGCAACAGTTTGGGTAGGAAAACGTGTAAATTTCGTTTGACAGCTTGACAGAAGCAGAAGAAAAAGCGAAAATAAATAAGCTGAAAAGCAAAGCTAATGCCCCCAAGTCGTACTCCTAGTCGTAGTTTCACCTCATCCATCGCCCATTTAGCATGACAATCAGACGATGGCAGACAGTGGAGAGAGGGGACTGGGGAACGGGGGACCAGGGGGAACATTAATACGCGCAGGTCATGCATGGCCTGCAGTTGGAATCGGCGTGCCACACCTCTTTGGGCTTTGTTGCAAAAACTGTTTTCACTCTTCATTTTCACGTTCGTGGAAATGCGCACATGGAGACACGCCCCACCCCACCCCGACCCGCCTCGCTCCGCACCAAACCAAAAAAAATCAACAACAACAAGAAGGGCATTGACACACATTTTTCGGCGTGTCTTTGGTGCTTTGCGTGCCCCAAGTGCGAGGCCAGATATTGGTCAAGACACGACCAAGCGACGCACATGTATTTATGTAGATAAATCTCTTCCCAAAGATGAGGGAGAGGCCAACAGAAAGAAAGTGTTCGAAAAGCGATACTGGGGCTGCCGGGGATGCTGATGCTGGCCAGGTAGACGCATGTCCAATAAATAAATTGAAATATTTACGCTTTGAGACGAAAGAATCGAAAGAAACGACCGATGCCGCGAAAGAGGTTCGTTGGAGCCGTGTGCCGGGGGAGAGACACGAACCGGTCTCAAGTCGGGTCTGGCCTGCATCCCTATAATCGCTTCATTCGGCGCAGCGCTCAGCTCTGGGCTGCAGCTGAGCTCTGCAGCTGTGACCCACTCCCAGTTGTCCAACCCGAACGACCAACCGTACGTACATATCTGCGCACATTTATCGCGTCTGCCGTGTGCTTGTCGGCGGTGGCGGGGGACTAATGCCAAAAATATAAAAATTTCACCTCCGGTCACACGCTTGAGAAGAGAAGTCACACTCAGCCTCAAACAACAAACAGACAGACGGACGACAGGCAGGCAGACTGGCAGGCGAATTGAAAACGCGATGGGGATGTTAATGGAGATGGGGTGGAGGCAATAGTTAATTAAACAAAAACTGCGCCCATGGCAAATGAGAAAATTGATTGCATGGCAGGGAAGTGGAAAGCCCAAAAAGCATTGCCTGCAAGTAATGCAAAATAATTGAAATACGACCACAAAGGAGACCGACCCTGAAGCTGAAGCTTTGGATTGCAGATTTATGGGATCTATTTCAGCTGCAACTATTTGTGTGATTATCTAGATATGGTTAGATAGTTGCGATTGTGGATTCCACGCTTTAGCATTTCTCAAGTGAAAAGAAATTTCAAACGCGTCTTGTGGTCGTTGTTGCATTTCCTTTTTGGGCTTAATGCGATGGGACGCAGCAACGTTGCGTTGATTAACCGCACATTTTGCAGTGCTTTCCGCTAATCTGCAACTCCTCCTCCGCTCCGCTGATGCTCCATTTTCAGTGGAACGCCGAAACGAGTATGCCTGACTGCTGCTGTGACCATTGAGGCGATGTTGCCTGCCTGCCTGCTGCTCCATGAAGATAAATGATTGAATGTCCGGATGCACTTGAAGCGCACATCAGCAGCAAAATTGTTGCCTGTCAGCAGCAGCGGCATTGAAATTGTGTGCCATTCAAATACAAATGGGGCGGCGGTGGTAAGGAAAACTCTACTCTTTTGGCTAACTGTTTATGGGGGAATCAATCATTGAACCGGTTCCCCCACCTAATGAGCGGCACTTGTTGTTCCATGGCCTAATCATATTTTACACCGTATCCATCTTCATCTACAAGTTACAGACTTAATGTTGTATTTCTCTCTCTCTCTCTCTCTCTCTCTCTCTCTGTCTGTCTGTCTCCCACAGAGTCCATGGTTATCGCTTACACGTGTCTCTTGGGGGGGATCAAACATAATTTATTAATTGGGTCGAGGAGTAGTCTTGGCTGGGATCGGGGTAATGAACTTGTTTGTGGATTGATTAAATGGTTTATTTTAATGAAAAATGTCTGAGAAATTGGCTAAGGTTTGCCCACAGACACAGCCGACTATTTTTGTAGCAGTTCCCAAGCTTGAATCTTGAAATGATGTCATATACTACAAACATTGTGCTTATGTAGCTCTTTTTTTTGTGCGGCTGCCGTGATGTGGTTCTTCCCTTGAAGTTCTCAAGAACTTGGCATTGCTACTTGATCGTTATCACACAACACCACGCCAGAGCACCACGATCGATAGGGTGGAGGTCGGCCTTGCAACTCTCAAATTTCTCTGCTGCAGGGAAACGATAATTGTTTCGTACTTGCACAGATCTGCCCCGACACGCTTCATCTAGAATTTAATTCAAAGCAAAAAGCGCAAACCCGAGATCCACGAAGGTCTGCCGCGCCTTTTGTATCTGTATCTCTGTTTCCATATCCATTAATTAGAGGCAATCGCTGGCGATGCGCGTCCGTCGAGATTCTTTTGTCTGAAACTTCTCGGGAAATGATTATAATAATTTATTTGATTTTTGCATTGCCATTACCAAGCCAAAAACGCTCTTCATGTGCTTTGTAGTTTCTCGTTTTGGAGTTTGTTCATTTAATTATGGCCAAACACAACTATTCGTTTCGTTTGCAATTTGCGAATCATTTGCAAGATGTTTGGTTATCATTGAGTCATGTTCCCAGGCAGAACATGGTTTTTATTTTTGTTAAATTGTAAAGAGAACAAAGACAATAAAGTGAAACCAACACTTAACCAACACTAAAACATGCGTCTGTGCAGCTATTTCATTTAACCAACACTCAAGCAACGGTCGTGCTGCATCTCCCATTTGCATGGCCACCCAGCCTGTGTCGCTTAACGCCTATCAACACTGTTTTGTGGTGTAATTACTTTAAAAATCACCTTTCTGCTGTGTGTTTACGTATGTGTGTGTGTGACAGTCGCAGTCGCAGCAATTACTTGCCAATTACAACAATTTATTACTGTCTTTTGTCTCTCGTTACTTTTTTTTATGATTATTGCATTCAATTAAATTAAATTGCTTTGGAAATTGGGTCCGTTTTCTTGCCATTCATCCGTCCATCGCATCGTCCAATGGCCAAGCGCGGCTTCCACGCTCCGCGGCGCCACCATCCCTTTACCCGGCTTTCGTTTTGGTTTATGGCTTTAATTCCCCAACTATTTATAATAATTACTAAAGCAAATAAACCTACACAAAGCGGAGCAGCGAGCAGACTATAATAAAAAGCGATCTTTCGCTTTATTCGCTGTCATTTGGTGCCTGGTTGCTGGTTGCTGGGTGCTGGACCCGCGGGGCTTAGAGACCAAAACGAGCGTGAGCGGTGCCCCAAAGATCATTGGGGCACAGGCCCCGCCGGACTATGACTCTTACTCTTACTCTGACTCTGACTGTGAGACTCAATCTCAACTGACCAAACAGCTGGCGATGGTCCGGTCCATGGGGCTGTGGTAAAGATGACGACGACGACGCAGCGTCTGCCGTTGAATTTTCAGCTGAACAAACAACTCACAGAGTCATCGACGCGGCCTGCTGCTGTTGCTGATGCTGCTGGTTGACCTCAAAGTTGGTTTTTTTTGTACATTAAGTGCTCGGAGGGGCAAGGCAGTCGTTCTTTCTTCAGACACTTCAATGAGCGGGTAAAAGAGGGGTCTCATCTCAGAGTGTGTTTCAATTATCAATGAAAGAAGTCTTTTTAATGCATTAAAAATACAAAAGATGTTTGAAGTTCTTTCGGCGTAAAGCAAGAAGATTTAATGTGCTATGTGTCAGCATTTGATTTTGACAATTACCCAAAACTTTACATCAGATAACAGCACAGTTCCATTAGCGTCACAGTCGGGCTACAGCTGAGGTGTCAGCTCGCTTATGGGAAAGTGTATGTGCTGCTAATGGGAATATCCCATATATCATGTTGTTAGTACTTTACATTAAATTTAGCTAAAGGCTTTGGTTTGCTAGATATTTTTCCTCAAGCTTCTCTTTTTTTTATAATCCTTTGGCATTAATTGCCGCCCGGCACTCACAATAAAAGAAGAGACTCTGCCATAAACAGATATATGTACGTATAAATGGCACATACAAAGCTCGTAATCTAACCAGAGGCCATAAGAGCGGCCCACCTGTTGTCTCGTCTCGAGGCAGAGACACACAGACGACGGATCAGATGATCATCTTCGTACATATTGTATTGCTCATTTGCAACCGCATCTCCCGAGAAGTGCCAGAGGTTGGTTTTTTTGCGGTTTATCTAATTGGGAAATGTTTGACGTTGCGATCGTTAGCCCCACAGGCGGCAGCTCCAGCACTTGTCCCTGGGGTACTTGCTACAAATTGGGGCAACTTAAGACTTTGGGCACTGCCCTTAAGCGCTAAAACGAGCTGCGATTTGGGTTGATGGTGAAACAGTGGGCTCCCCTCCCTCCCCTCCTCTGTCTGCTTTCGCTAATAAAATTGTTTATGCCATCCATCTGCCGGATTTATGGACTCTTATGGCCCGACAAGAGAGGTTTATGTTTCAGGCTGACCGAGTTAGTCTTTTTTTTGTATTTTATTACGCTTCTTCTCTGTGGCTTGTCTCTCGGGGCTAATCACAGGTTTCCGCCCGAATCTAAACGAAAAGAAAAATAGCTTCAGGGTTGAGTGTGTTTTCTGTGTGGCTTTTGCGGTCGGAAAAGTGCAGTTTGCGCTTTAATAACTTCATTGTCAATGCAACAAGCGGCTGCACATCCAAACAAAAAGCCAGGCCATCCATCCAACGAGCAACCATTGTCCATTGCGGACTTGATCTAGATGATGCCCAGAGCTGGAGGCAACCGGACTTGCTTCGGCACAGACACACACAGTAGCTGAAACGGACGATCCTCTGTCCCAGGATGGACACGACACCCAGCGATGGCTATCAGATTTATGCCATCGCACAAGGAAGCAAGGGGGAGAGAGCTGCTCGAGAGTTTTGCCACAACGATTCCACAAATCAAACGGCAGTGTACATTGAGATCATCATCTGTCCGTCTGTCTGTCCGTCTGTCTGTTTGTCTGTCTCGTTGGCTACAGGTTTGTTTCTGGCTAACGATTGTGGTGGGTAGTAGTTGTTTATGTCAGTTGTCGGCATTAAACCCGACTTGCCTTATTTAGTTTTTGGTGTTTTATGACTGCATGACTCGGACGCGAACTCAAACTCAAATTCAAACTCGATCGATCGCTGGTTACACCCTCACACACGAGGCCAGCACACAAGTTGCTGGGCAAAGTACGGGGAGAAGGTTAAGGTTTATACGCACCGCCGCTTGATTAGATTAGATCACGAGTGTAACAACCTCCTCCAACTTGCTCATCCTACTGCCATAGATAAAATACTTGAACTCTACTCTCTCTCTCTGGTTTCATATGGTTATGTCACCCACTAATATCCCCCCTTGGATTCACTTGCGATCTCTGCTAAGCCTCTTCACATGTCGAATGTAATTCCCTTCACAGGCCATGACATGGCTGCAACATGACCACAGAGACCAAACCCGCAACCCAGCCATAGAATATTCCCAGCGAACGGCCGCAGATATTTCGAAATTTACATGGGAATGATTTTTGTTGTATTCGCCGAACAAACAAATCGAACAGCGGAAAAGAACGGAATGGAACGGAAGGGACGCCGCGCGGTTACGCCTTTGATTAGATACACAGTGCAGTACCACGCCCCTTTATATCTATAACAAGTAAAAAAGAAAAGGGCGAGACTCGCAATGCCCCCTATGGCTATAGGTTGGTAATAATTTCAACAGTTCTGCGAGTCTATCAAACACAAACTGCCAGTGGATAAGGGGTGCAGAAGAGAGAGCGGGGGGCATCGACAGCTGCAAAATTTCCTTGTCGGATGAATCAGCAGAGTCCGGCTGCTCTGCGCTGTATCGATGTAATTTACTTACAAGCAGCATTTTCGTTTATGGGATGGAAAGAAAATGCTGCTGTGTGTGTGTGTGTGTGTGAGTTGGGTGGGTGCTTTATAAATAGATTTATTCCCACGCCCACGTGTCTATTTCTAGGTCTTGTGGTGTGTGGCTTTTCATGTTATTATTATTATTGCTTCACATGGCATGGCGTGGCATTGCATTGTGTTGTGCCCCACTATTGTTGCCCCTAGGATTGTGCAATTTGGCGAGCTTCCCACCTTTCCTTTCGTTTTCCCCATCACGTTTCGTTATTCCCACTTTCCCCCGGAGTGCTCTCTGTTTCGTTTCCCCATTTAATTTGTGTTATTTCCCTGTATTAATTACTGACCATTTACCGCTACTGTTCCCATTTCTAGCATTCCGTTTACAGTTTTCTTCCTTCGTTAAAGTGTTCACTCTCTGTCCTCTGTCTCTCTTTCTCATTCTCTCTATCCGTTTTCGCATTCATATTTTTCTTCCGCAACACTTTTGACCAATTCATTTCGCCATTTCCCACACCCTCTCGAGTCTTTTACTTTCCGCTAAACTAAAAATACATTCCCACACACACGCAAAACAATTTGTATAGAAAATTGTTCAATTTATAAACTTTTCAATGATTTTCGCACAACATTTTGCTTGGAACCTCCTCCCCCGGCACTCACCACCTGCTCCTCGTGCTGTTGTTGTGCAGCGTCACACTGATTCAATAGCTAATGAGAATGGCATTTTCTGGAAGACTTTAACTGAGTTAGAACTTTGATCAGCATATAATTAATATGTTTATGTTCTCCACCATCGACAACCCAACAGTAAAAATTTCAATCACCTGTGTACCACTGTATTCGAAGGCGTCAACGACTCGGCAAGCATATTTCTAAAATTAAATATTTAAATTTGTTTTGCCTTTTGGTATATTCGCTGCCGTGCTCTGCCGCCTTTATAGCGCTATAAACTTTGGCTATATAGAAATCATATTTATTCAAATGAATCTCCAATCACTAAACCCCAGGCACAGGAGCGCAGGCCAGGCATTTCTGCGGAAACTATCATATGAATCATGTTCCCCGAAAAAGGGGGGGTTAACCACCATTAGCCACAATAACAGTAACTGATCTCACTCGTGAACATGCGCTGGCGCTGATAAGAAGACTGCTCGAAAAAACAAAATCGTGTTGGAAAGATAAATGATAAATTGAGATAATTTGTGCAGGAATTGGCGTAACAACTTCCGGTGAGCGGACGCCAGGTACGCACAAAAAAAGCCAAAGAGGAACATCAGCAAGCAGAGGAGCGGGAGCGAATTAATGCAAACAAAAGCTCTCTGCCGCGCACTCTCTTCGAGTGCTCTCCCAGGCTGCACACATTTAAGGTGAGGCCGCATCATTTCTACCACTCCCACTCTCGTCCTCAAAAGGCCAACATCGTGTAAAGAGTGTCCAAAAAGAGAGCGCTCTCTGGCCGTGCCTCGCCTTTTACAAATATACCTTGCGCTGTCAGCTGCTGCTGAGCGCTTTTGTTGTTTGGGTGTCTCTGCATTTTATTTTAAACCGTTGCCGCGTACGTGAGCGTTTTTTGTTAATTTAATTTATGCACTGCACTGCGTGGCTGCTTCTTCATTTCTTTATAATGTTTTGTGCAACGCTGCGGGCCGACTACGACAACAATGTGATAAAAACGAGAACTGAAATTGCTGGTTAACAATAACAAAAAAAAAATAAGAAAGAAAAATAAAATAAAATAACACAAATATTAAAAGTGAGTGAGTGCATCTCCTTTCCCTCTCGGGCACTCGGATTGCGTGACTTTTCTTTAAGCTCAAGATTCGTATAAATGCGCAGCGTTTTCTTATCGCACATTTGCTTTACTTTGCTTTGCGTTGGCCTCTATCAGTTTTTCATTGCTGGTTTCCTCTGCTGCGGGTTCTGCTAGTGTGTGTGTGTAAGTGTTTATTGCATCAAGGTGTATTTACATGGGGTGAAGTATTTACAGTTTGATTGACAAGTAATGTTTTGTGAGAGACATAAAAAGGGAAAAAGAGACAAAGAGAAAGAGAGAGAGTGGCAAGTAGAACGGTTAAATAGGGGTAGTGGGCATACCTCACCCCCTCTACAAATTAACCTTGGCTGTCAAAAGTAGGTTATGGCAAAAATATGCAACACCAACAACAGGCCCCCCTTTATCTGTCTCACTCTTTCGTGTAATTGAGCACGCAACCAACTGTTGTTGCTGCTGCTGGAGAGCCGCCGCCTGCCCGCTTGTTTATGGCTCTCTCTCTCTCTCCCCCCTTGGTAGCGGCAGCAACGACACTTGATTTGCTCTTCTCTATGCATCGGCACAATTAAGGTTTAATCGAGACGACAACAAATGGGGAAAAGTGTGAACACAAAACCACAAGACACAAGGTGATGTAATTTGCATAGACAGCCGCAGCAGCAGCAGCAGCAGCATCCACTCTGCAAACCACAGAGTACCAAGCGGCGCATACTTACACATAACTGGCGGAGTGTTTCAGGTTTGACGCTTCGCACCGCCGCGTAGGCAGTGCTAATAAATACACTTGTCCGAAAGAGTTGCATTAATTGTTGATTGAATTTGAAAAGCTAATCACCAGGCCCAACACTCGCAAGTCTCTTCCAAGTTTTAAGGCATATCATTGAATTGTTTTCCAAAGGCAGTTGATTTCCGGAACAGTTATTTCCAGTGCGAGTCAGAGTGTGATTCAATTAATCAAGTGATTTGTGTGCATGTTATGTGCATTGTTTACTCAGTGATTTGGCTTTTGTTTTATTTTTATCAGCTTTGACCTTACTCTCGTGTACACACTGTACGTATCTACATTCGAAACAACTCCCAAGAGAACATATTCATTCTGTAACTCGGTTCATTTATCGCACAGTGAATCATCTGAATGATGAAATTAGTCTGATCTTTAAAACCAGTTCAGTTCTGATTACTAACTGTATGTGAGAGTCTGGCGAGTGTGTAGAGACTATTTTAATTTGCTTTAGTTTAACGAACACCGCTATCTTTTCCCGATAAAACTGTAAGCAAGGGGATCCAGTAGTTTTCCCCTCCCAAACTTAAAGCTTCTTCGGACTGAGCAGCAAAATGCCTTAAATGCCATACTCCGCCCTCGCAATCGGGCGCCGCCGCCATACCAAACCGAATTCTAGCAAGGTGCTGAGTGACTGCCATCAGATATAGTCGTAGTCGGTGGTGAACTGCTTCGATTCGATTCCAAGCGATTGGATTTGAGTCAGCCGCTGCTGCTGGCAGGGAAATTCAAACCGCAACAGCAGGCCAGATATGTATCTCCCGCTTCTGCCCGTCCGTCCATGTCTTCACATCTTCACATCCATGTCCCGTTGTCCGTCTCCGTCTCTGTCTGTGCCTTTGCTGACGTGCAAAGCTCCAACCGACGAGTGTGTCATGCGGATGGCTGGCCAGCAGTGGCAGCAGCAGCGACGACGCCGCGTTGTCGTAGTCGTCATTTGCTGGTTTTAGACAATGCTACAAGTTCCTACACCTACGACCTAGAATCTGCCGAATATGTCAACAGGTACGAGTATGAGTATATCTACAATATAGGAGGTGGCAGCCAGCACAAGCCAACGAATATCGTTTATATAAATGAGGCAGGCCAGGCCGGCCACCTATCTCTATGTTTTGATATATAAATGGTGGATATTTATTTATATGTTATAGTATATGGGGACTATGTTCATAGAAACTAAAGGGTAATTTATTTCATTTCATTCTGGTAGAATACATTTTTCGATATTATTTAGTCTGTTTGCAAGTTGTGGGGGCATTTCACATCCGACAAGAAGATTAACGCAAGCATATAAAGATATAATATGTATTTGCATGTTCATTCAACGAAAGAGAAACTGATTTGAGCGCCGGCCCCCCGCCACCCCACGTGGTTTCTACCTCGCCCTCTCTCTGAATCTCAAATCATAAACTGATGAAAGTAGGAAATTCTTTTGCCAATGCAAAGGATACCTTCTCTTGTTGTTTCCATTTTAATATGTTTTCACTGTAATATACATATGTAAATCTGTATACCAATAATCCGCGACTTGTTTTAATGCTTGTTTAATCTGTGTTAATGACAAATTTATGTGAATCTTACGCACACGCATCTCGCATTGAATGCCACATAAATTAGAGCACAAAACTTAGAAAAAATACTCTCACGCGCGCGACTATATAGCAAAAATGTTGTCTAAATGATCACTTGATCGGATCGTGAAACGCCCCACAAGAACTCCCAGACACAAGCAACCCACACGAAAGAACAGCAACAGCAGAAAACATAACACAAACATTATTGGATATACGAAAGACTCGTACACCCATGTATCAGAAAAAGTTGGTCAATTTTGAAGATCGTTTCAGTGCTCGCTCGCTAGCTCGAAAATTGATTGTCATTTAGCCTGGGGGGAGGGTCCAACGCGCTTTCCTGTGGCCACAACTTGTGGCAGCATCCAACAATTGCCCCGTGTAATGTCTGATAAAAGAAAGAAAGAAACAACAAAACTAAACGAAATTGTGTCAAGGGGGCTGCATGACAACAAGAAACATTAGCGGCAGCAACAATAACAAAGCAAATTAAATAAAATTAGCGACTATTTTGCACGAAAATGTCGGTTGGTGGGTAAACAATAGGAGGAGGGTGCGGAGCAGGTGGCAAAGGGTCGGATGGTGGTGAGGAAAGCCACATGCAAAAGCACACACGCGTGAACGAACAACAACAACAACGTTTGCCCCAAAAGAGTTGATGGACGGCCTGAACGCCCTACACATGCGCCTTCGCCTGCTCAATGGGGGCCTCCACTGTCTCTCTTGTCTGTCTTTTTCTCTCGCTCTCCCTCTCTCGCAATTCGCGTGTGTGTGGGCGCTGCTGCTGCTGCGGCTGCTGGTGGCATAATGGGGTTTTCGTACGACATTGAACTCGAAAAAGTGTCGACGGCGACGGCGGCAGCCCAACTGAAGCGAAAGAGAAACAAAGTAAGATGTGGATAATCCCCGACCATACGGATACCCAGTAAACGAAATTTGCAGTATCGATCTTATGTGACATTTGCACTGCGATTGATCGAAGCATCCTCTGGCTTCGCTCTCATTTTATGGCTTCATTTGAATTTTATTTTAGTTAGTTATTCTCCCAGTAAGCCTTTGCTTTCCGGCAATAGAACATCCTAAAAATTATACACAATTCGAAATTTCCCGTGTGCTGTTTGTTGTCTGTTGTATCCCCGGTACACAAATCTCCCCCACACAAACGGACGTGAATCCTTTATTAATTGACTGTTTATTCTCTTGCAGAGGCTGCACCCTTTGCTGGACGGGCGAGTACTCAACTAATCGCAATTCCCACAACAATTAGACACTCCGACTGCACCCGAGAAGCCAGCCAAAATGGTGGACTACTATCAGGTTCTGGATGTGGCGCGCACAGCCACCGACAGTGAAGTGAAGAAGGCGTAAGTAGAGTCTTTGTTTATATTTATTTAACCTTATACTTATTCCTCGTACCTTTTGCAGCTATCGAAAATTAGCACTGAAATGGCATCCGGACAAGAATCCGGACAATCTGGATGAGGCCAATAAACGTTTTCGCGAGCTCTCCGAGGCCTACGAAGTCCTATCCGATGGTAAGTTGTGCTACCCACACTGACTCCACAGCCCCAATGGAAGGTTGGCGGGAAACGAGGGTCGCGGCTCGGCGCCGCGTTGTATCCTGTGAAGGATCACCGAATCGCAATGCTAAGTCTCTATCATGTGTGTTTAGCACGTAAGCGACGGATCTACGATGCCCGTGCCACGCTGCACAAATCCTCGGCGAGCAACAGCAGCAGCGGCAGCAGCAGCTACTCCCGCTATCGCAGCAGCAGCGGAGGAGGCAGTGGCTATGGTGGCTACGGCCGGGACTACGACTATGACTATTATCCGAGCTCCGGCCGAAGGTCCGGCAATCGCTATCAGGCGTTCACCTTCCGTAACTTGTTCGAGGGCACACCATTTCACAAGCTCTTTGGTAAAGGCCACAAGATGTTGCAAGTTGTTCGTTTATTGTTTACTTTGCTGCCTTGACAACCATGCCACCACCGCACGACGTTTGTTCCTCTTTGTTTTTTGTTGCAACTAATGTTAGGCCTGAGAACGCTAACCCAAACGCAGCCCAAAAAATGTTACTCAAACTAATCCAGAGAAAATTCGCAAACACTTTCCAATCCATGACTGATGTGCCTTTCCTTTCGTCCTTTTCGCAGAGAAGAAACGTCGCATCTATGACGAGTACGGCAAGGATGGTCTGGGCGAACGCGGACAGAGCCGCAACTCCCACGCCCGTCATCATTACAACACACACGAGTTTGTCGATGACTTTGATATTATGGGCGGCTTTCCGTTTGTTTTCCGACCCCCCGAGGAGGTCTTCCGCGAGTTCTTTGGCGTAAATTCGCCCTTTGCCGACTTTTTCAGAGGTAAGTTTGTGCTGTTGCTGCAACGGATTCATCTAATTGCAATCTAAACTCTATTTCAGATGCAAATGGCTACACAAATGGAACAATGAGCGGTGGCGGTGGCTCGAGCAGCAGTCGACGTCATGGGTCCAGTGCTGCGGGCGTTGGAGGAGCATCGCGCCATCATCATCACCATCACCAGCACAAAATGGCCAGCCCTTTTGGGGCGCCCATGCTCAACTACTCAATGATGGATTTTTTTGTGCCCAACGGCGGTTTCACCTCGTTCTCGTCCATGACGGCTGGCAATGGCAGCAGTGGCGTTACCCACATCTCTGGTGGCCCCAGTGCTGCCGTTAAGCGCACCTCCACATCGACGGTGTTTGTCAATGGCAAGAAGCTGATGACCAAGCGGTAAAGGATTCTCTGGCTCTGACCTCTGCATTTTCACTACAAATTCTGTTCTCACTCATTGCAGGGTCATCGAGAATGGCAAGGAAACTGTCTTTTCATATGAAAACGATGTCCTTAAATCAAAGACTGTGAACGGAGTTTCCCAAAAGCTCTCTTCAATATCTAATTAATGCAAGAAACAAATATATATAAAACATATACAAGCAGCAGTGGGCCACAACAACAACAACAACAGTAACAACAACAGCAACAATCAACAACAAAGAAAAAGTCATAAATGTAAAGGAAAACAAAGAAACTCACGAAGAACCTATGATTTCTTGAATGCTTCTTCGTTCCGATATATGGATACGTTCATTGATTTTGTTCTACATTAGAATTTAGTTAATTTTTAATGGAAAGAACAGCAGCAGCAGCCAGGAGCAGCCGAAGCACACCAGGACCAAGCAGCAAACAGCCGGCCAGGAGTCGAACCCAAAATTCCTTGTCAATGCTAGTTATGTTTTCAGCAATTTGTTTCGAAATCTTGCCACACACAGTCGACATTTTGTTGGCTTGTGGGCTGTAATATGTTTCGAGACAAATGGCCTGAAAATAATAAAATCCAAAATGATTCGAGCAGCTACTTAAACACACGCAATCGCCAAATGCTGTACGCTTAGGCAATTCTGAGCCACTAATTGTAATTCTAGGGGTCGGCTAAGAACGCTGGATCCAAGGGCGAGTGTGTGTCTGTGTGCGTGTGTATATGAATTGGGGGAGTGTTGAGTGGAGTGGGGGGAATTAAATATATATTTTATATATGTACGTAGCTATCTACCTTTAGTCACTTAAGTTGCCACAATACTTACTAGAGAAAACAAAAGAAAAGAAATGAAAAAAAAACAACTAAAATGCAAAAACCAGCAAAACGAAATCGAAAACGAAACACTTGAGTGCTCGCTCTGCGCTGAGTTAAACCTAAAACAACAAAAACACACCCGCATATATGCAGAATAATGAATGAATAAATAAATGAATACATTTCTGATGACATTAAATGTTTAAATATAAATATACATAATTCATAATTTTAAAAACTCTTTGTGTTAATTTTAAAGACGTGTATTTCATAGCGTATAGTCGTTTTTTAAATGCTTAAGCCTATTCTCTCACATAACCACCACAAAACGAATTGGCGGATTGAAAACAAATGAAAAATAATCTAACATACATGTAATCGCCCTTAATTTAATTCCTTGTTTTAGTAGCGCCTTCAAAAATCATTGAAAAAAGGTTGAAAACAACACACAAAAATAACTGAAAGAAACGCAATAAAACAACAAGCGATACCATTAAAATAAATGTTTCTTAATTTGATTAGAGATGGAATCAACATTATTTCCATATTTGAACTCGCGCCAAGCTTGAACAGCTGTGCGACAGTGGCTGCCAGCACGCACCGATGGTTGAAATTCGATAGTCCGCGAGTTTGCTGATCGATAGCCGATCATACGAAAACGGCCACACTGAACAGACAAAACATAAAATTTATTAACACACAAAAAACACACAAGAAATAAAAACAGATTAGAATTAAAAAGGATACCAATTAGATGGCCATACGATGAGTCGCGATGATCACATGAAATGGTTTCACGCTAATCTATCACGGGAGGCGGCTGACGATCTGTTGAGACAAGGCAAGTTACGACAAGAGACAAAAACTTTGATTTTCTCAGTCAGTGCAAACAGGGACGTGGGCGTGGCGTAGCCTAATGAATCGTGATTTCAATTGATTATCCCCCAACCCCACCACAGGTTACGAAGATGGTACGTTTCTGGTGCGGGAGAGCAGCACAGCAGCTGGCGATTTTGTGTTGAGCATTTTGTGCCAGGAGGAGGTGTGCCATTATCAGGTGCGTCGCCACGGGGAGGATGCCTTCTTCTCCATCGATGATGAGATGCAGACAAAGATACTCCACGGGCTGGACACTCTGGTGGACTACTATCAGCAGGGTGCGAACGGGCTGCCCACCAAGCTGACGGTGCCGCTAATACGTGACCCACCGCCCCACAACACACGCAGTCATGGCGTGACCAACCTGCTGCACCGCGCCACCAGCAAGAACGAGAGCAAAGTGGTCTTTGAGCTGCTCAAGTGTGGCTACCGCAACTTCGATGCCAAGAATCAGCATGGACAGACGGCCCTCCACCTCGCTGCGCTGCACTGTGACGAGGAGATCTTGAAGCTGTTGCTGGATGCGAAAGTTCAGGTCAATAGCTCGGACTCCTTTGGATGCCAGCCATTGCATGTGAGTGTCCAGCGATCTTCAGTGCTGATTTTCCTGCTAATTCCCGCTTCAATCTGTACAGTATGCGGCACGGAGTAAGCCTGCCAGCTTCATACGCACTCTGATCGCTGCCCAGGCCAATGTGCAGGGCAGAAACATAGAAAACGGATTCGTGCCGCTGCATGAGGCAGCCAAGCATGGCAATCTGGAGGCTGTGCAGGAGCTGTTGCTGGCCGAAGCCCCACTGCTGCCGCGCACCAGCTCTGGCGAGTTTCCCTTCGATCTGGCCAAGGAAGCGGGACAAACGAGCGTCGAGCAGTTTCTGCTCAACTACAAGCTGCCGCCGGCAAGCACCACCAGAGAGCAGTGGTACCATGGCACACAGACGCGAGACGAGGCCGTGGCCATGCTCACGCAATATGCCAAAGAGCTGTTGGCCAAGCAGCCGGGCGTGGACACTTCTGGCTGCTTTCTTGTGCGCTATTCCGAATCCCCGGCTGCGTCTGGCCTGGTACTGACCCTCCTCAGCGATCAGGTGGTGAAGAACTTTCGCATATCCCAAGCGCCGCTCTACTCGAACGGTGTCAAAGTGCACCCGGATGGCGTGAGTGATGATAGAAAACATTTTAGGGAGACAAAATCCTCACACGAATCTCTGTCTCTTTCAGTCGAAATTCATGTTCATTGATGACGGTCCCTACTGGCCCAGCCTGGAGCATCTGATAGCCAACTTTATGCGCTTCTCGTATGGCCTGCCGGTGAGCCTGAAGTATGCAGTGCCGCCAAAGCCCAAGCCGGAGGTGCCCTCGTTTGCGACCATACCACGATCGACGGTGAAGCACAGGACAACGCCATCGGTGACGCCGCCCACTCCAGTGCCGCATCCGCACCACGCCCACCCGCATGTACCCGCCCTGACCATCGCGAAGAAGAAGCAAAAGGAGAACAGCAGCTCCATGTTCAACACGCTGCGCCTCACGAGCCCCAAGAAGGCGCTCTTCGACATGAACAGCCTGCGCAAGAGCAAATCCAAGAGCAAGCGATCCGAATCCGAGAGCAGCGTAAGCGGATCGCTGGCCAAGTCCGAGCGGGAGCAGGAGCTCCAGGCAGCCGCCCCAATGCTCAAGAGTTTATCATTCTCCACGGAGTTTTCCAATTTCCACGTGGATGCAGCCAGTCCAGGTGCTGCAGCTGCAGCAGCAGAAGGCGAGCTGTACAATGTGCCACGGAACAATACGCCCATTGAGATTGATCTGCCGCCAATTGCCCAAAAGACTGAAGCAGAAGTTGAGTATTTCACGAAGAGCGATGTGGCCATTGAACGGGAGCGTGCTGGCCAGTGGAACGCCACTGGCTATCAGCAGACTGTGGATGTGCTCTGGCTGTTGGATCAGCCGGTCAAGCTGCCACCGGCCGCGACTCGCCTCAATTCGCTCATCTCCACCGCCTCCACGGAGAGCGAAATGGCTGGCTATCTGCACAGAAAGTGCAGCGAGACCCCCACCACGCCCACTTCAGCCGCCTTGGAGGCGGCCAAGCTGAGGTTTTTCATCGACCAAGAGAATCTGTTGCTGGATAATGAAATCGGACATGGGGAATTCGGGTCTGTGCACCGCGGCTGGCTGGTGAAGAAGAGCAGAGAGGACAGCGACGAGTCGACCCGCCAGGAGGTGGCCATCAAAATGCTGTGCGATGAGCACAGCAACAAGCAGGAGTTCCTGCGCGAAGCCTCGGTGATGATGCGCCTGGAGCACAAGTGCATTGTGCGTCTCATTGGCATTTCGAAGGGGGATATGCTGATGATGGTCCAGGAGCTGGCTCCCCTGGGCTCTATGCTTCAGTACATACTCGATCACAGTGCAGAGATCACGGCCAACACAGAGCTGAAGCTGTGGGCATCCCAGATCGCTTGTGGTATGTACAAAAGAGTCAACAAAGTCGAGCTCAGTTTTACTCTCCCTCTCTCTTATTGCAGGCATGCATTATCTGGAATCTCAGCATTTTGTGCACCGTGATCTGGCGGCCAGGAACATATTGTTGACCGCCCGCCATCAGGCGAAGATCAGCGACTTCGGCATGTCGCGTTCCCTGCGGCCGGGCAGCACGGAGTATCAGTTTACGCAGGGTGGCCGCTGGCCCATCCGTTGGTACGCGCCGGAGAGCTTCAATCTGGGCGTCTTCTCGCATGCCAGTGACGTGTGGTCGTTTGGGGTGACAATTTGGGAGATGTTTGCCCTCGGTGCGCCGCCCTATGGCGAGATTTCCAATGTGGATGCCATCAAGCTGGTGGACAGTGGCGAGCGTTTGCCACAGCCAGATCTGTGCCCTGCCTACATCTATGCCGCAATGCTGAGCTGCTGGAAGGAGCATCCCAAAGACCGGCCTACGTTTGCCTATCTAATGGAGTTCTTCACCCGCGATCCCGACTACCAAAACCTGCCCGATATGGTGCAAACTGTTCATATATAGGATCCCGCGTGGCGCTTCACCTTCGTCCCATTCTTTTTCAAGTGCAATTTTCTCTGTTTAAAGTTAACTTTTATGTTTTTTTCTCGTTTTGTCCCTTAGATCGTAGCTCGTAGATCGCACTTGTTATCCCTCTGAAAGTATTTCGCGAGTTCTGATCTACATAAATGTATATTTAATAATCTGTAATAATCGTACAACAAATGTGTCAATCGAAAGTGCCTTAAAAACATTTATAAAACTAATTTTTATATCAATGTTGACTCTATTGTTTCTGATTACATTCCAACGGACTGACTGGCTCTGATGTTGTTGTCATGTCCCCACACAGTCTACACACCAACCACACAGTTAAGAATCGTTTTTATTTGTTTAATAATATGAGCATCATATTGTATTCTGTATCCTTGACGCTGATTGTACACCTGTACCTATTGGTAAGTGCTGTCCTTAGACCTCTGTCAAAGCGTTGCTCATTCTCAAATTGCAGTTCCAGTTGCCATGCATCGATGCCAGGAGCGTCACCATGGATATCGGAGGCAGAAACTCTACCAGCAATGGCACACGCGCTGCATTCGAGCCGAAGACCAACGCCACCACCAAGGAGAGGCCTCCATCTTCAAGCAGTTCCCCCTCCGCCATGAAGACCATTAAGCGCATAAGGCGAGCGCGAACAGATCTACCCAAATATAAATTCACCTTCGATGAGTCGCACTTGCCCTGCGACTACGATGTCACTGGATCATTCAAGTTTATGAATGACTTTCCCAAATACTGCAGAGACTCGTACCAGCAGAGGTTCATGAGCGAGGCGGAGTACCGCATGTATATGCTGTATCAGACGGAGGGATTCTTCTTTGGCCAGTACCACGAGCGCTTGATACGCTTTGAGAAGGATACACACACCTTTGACTACCGTGATACTGGCTTTTGAGATTCGGTTGCAGATATTAAATTATCGGTAGAGACAGTGTCCAACTGGTGATAGTTCTTGCTGGGGTTTGTTTAGAAATGTTTAAACATTTTATTGCAGTTCTTTTTATACAAAAACGTGGATAACATAAGTTGTGTTAGTTGTTTCAAAGTTTGTATATTAATTGTAAACTATGTTAGTAATATGTTTTCATGGAAAGACTACAATCTACGTTAGGCGGATTAGTTGTTGGACTATAGAATGGTTTAGTTATATTTGTTTGCCGCTAAGAAAGCTTCAATCATCCGGAGCCGTTCATTGCCTGCTTGACATTCGATGCGGAGACGAGCTTCAGGGCACCCATGATGCCATTCAGATTCTGCTCGTTGTAGGCCTTGCCCTGCAGAGGCGTCACCACGGGCACAGTCTCATCGCTGTGCGGCAACTTGATGCCAATTTCTTTCATCAAACCCTGCGAGAAAGAGTACACAATTATATGCGCATAAAAAGGAGCGATGTATGTGCTGCACTCACTGCCTCCACTTCGACCGTCAGCTTGAGCTTCATGCCCTGCTCGTCGCCCTTCAGCTCGAGATCCTTTTCGACGGTGAACTTCGGTGTCTTGCCAATGACCCAATCCCAAGAGCTATAGTTGGACCGCAGCTCTTCGATGCCGGGGAACCATTTCTCTGTGGGATTGATCAATTGGAAGCCGCGCTGCTGCATTGTCTGGGCGTTGCCGCCATCCTCCAAGGCTGTAGCCACCGTACGCAGGTATTCGTATCCGACCGCGGAGAGCAGCTGCGAGACATTCACATTCGGATTCACATCCACCAGATTGCGTATGGGCGAAGGCACTGAGACTGTGGCACGACTGATGTAGTTGGCTGGCTCCTTCACCAGAGACTCTCCCAAATGCAGCTTGTTGGCGCTGGCCAGAATGGTGCAGTGGTGATAGGAGTTCGGGTGTCCCAGCTTCGCGGCTGTTCCAGAAATCTGTAATTGAGCAAGGGCGTAAATTATCAATGGGAATGGGAACAGATGCGACTGCGAGTACGACTACGAGTGCAGCTGTACGTAGAGGTGTGTGCTGACGCTAGTGCAAGGTCAACTAGAGATCAGTGGCTGAGATAAGAGGCGCTGATGCTCTGGCTCCCTGCTCTTACCTTCTTGTTCCTTATCACAATGTCGTCACGCTCATTGATCTCCGCCTTGATGGCCCACTCGCGGAACAGCGCCCTTGTGACAATGTTCAAATTGTACTTGCGATCGTAGCGCTCTCTGGGCGTAAAGAAGGTGCAATTGAGATTGCCGCGATCGTGGTAAACGGCTCCGCCGCCACTGTTGCGCCGTGCCAGAGTAATGCCACGCTCCACCAGCTGGGAAACGTTCGCTTCGGTAAACGGATTCTGGTGGCGGCCAATGACCACACAGGGATCGTTGGCCCACAGCAGTAGGACGTGATGGTGGCCAAAATCAAAGTTCTTGTACAGCCAGTCCTCGAGGGCCAGGTTGGTGAAGATGTCATTCGACTGTGAGATGAACACGGACTTCTTGATCTCGGCATCGGGCACAGCTGGCGGGGTCTGGCGCTGACGCTTGCTCAGCTTTGCAGCTGTGGGGGGCACCGCTGGGGCAGACGACGACGACGACGACGGTTCACCTACATCGCTGCTATCAGTTGAGGCGAGGCGCGTGATTTTGCTTCCAGATGCCAGCAGCAGACGCAGCTGGCTCGAATTGCGACGCAAGAGCAAGCTCATTGTGGCTCGAGGAAGTGGGAAAACTGCTTCGTGTGTTGTCAAGCAGTGCTGGTGCAGGCAACGAATTGCACTTGTAACCAAAACAAGGTCAAAGATGTCGGCAAAAGCTCTTAACGGTTGTTGTTGTTATGCTTGCTGCTGTTGATTTTTGTTGTTTGTGCGGGGTTATGTTGAATTTTGATTGTCTGCTCTAATTTAGAATCGAATTTCCTATCTACTTTAGCTAATATTGTCGATCTATATTCGTTTGGTGTTTTTGCTTTGGTCTTAGGGTGGACTTTAGACTGTCGCTCTGGGCTCGCTCGCCTTGCCTGTGTTTGCAGCAACCGAACTGGCGGAGATGAGGTACTCGTGCAGGGCGGGGGTCTGGTGCAGCCACTTGAAGGTTTGATGGAGACCACAGACACGCTTTCGGAGACCCAGGCAGTCCTTATTGCAGCAGTTCTCTTGCATACTACGCCTCACACCCATCCAAAGAAAATCAAAGCCGGAACGATCAGAATTTTGGGCCAGAAAAGACGATCTTTTCTTGACCAGCAGCAAAGCAGCGCAGCAAGCAGTTCTTCAGGTGTTTTTCCACTTGTCCCTTCCACTCGGGTACTCCGCAACACAAAAGGATTTTTCTGCTGACTTGGAAATTTTCCACTCTTTGTTCGCGACGGTCGACGGCACGCGGCGGAAAATGAGCGGGGGGTAGACAAACAATTGGATTGGCTGGGCGGCAATGAAACGTCTTCACTTCGTGAGCACTTCGAAATGTGACTTTTTCGTTTTGTTGTTGATAAGTGACATGTATTCGTTAGTGTGGCCAGAGTGGGAGAGAAAAAAGTTCGTAGGAGCTTTCGCTCAGCTGTGACTTTGTTGTTGTTGTACAATTTAATTCTATTTGCGTGATTCAAGACAAATTTATTTTATAAATAAGACATTTTGTTCGAGTCTGAGTTGCAATTTTAGTTTGGTATGCCACCGTTGTTGATGTACTCCGCCTCGAGAGGATCTATGGGTTTGCGTGCAAAACGTGCCGGCAGCTCCCAATCCTCAATGGCAGGTCCTCCAGCCAGCTGGAAAAAAATCAAATTAGTGTTTTCCAAAGGTTCTACACTACTACACAATAAGTTCTCTAGTAAATGGGCTTAAACAGTTAACCTTTTTGCCTCCTGCTGGCTTTGAACTTGCCTGCTTATTTGCAGTCTGTGCACCGGCTGCGGCCGCACCCAATCCTCCTTTGCGGAACTGTATGAGCGGCACACGCTTGGCCAAACTAATAACCGTGGGACGTACCATTTCTTAACGGGCAAATTTTTTATATTTCCACAAAAGAGTTTGAGAAAAGAAAAGTTTGGATTGGTGTTCCAGTTACGTGAATAACAGCTGACGCTGAACAGGGCTGCCAAATCGTGCAGTTTGGTATGGCTCCCATCTCTATTGTACTATCGTTTCGGTTTCTATCGAAGAAGTTAATTCGATACGCTTTTCTACACATCTCCAACACGAAGCAAAAAGACAACAAAATTAATTAATTAAAAAACTGCCGCAAATAGCAACAATCGACGATTCATTCTGAATTCCATTTCAACCGTTGATCGGTTTCGTAAAGGCGCCCATCGAAAGCATTCTAGCAATTGTATTTTGGGGCGGCTTTTCACAATGAACGTCACAGCAGGCGGTACTGGGACGACCAGTGCGAGTGCGGCTGCAGCCAACACCGTTTTCAACAACACTCTGCTGGCATCTGCGACTGGAGCCACCACCATGCCGATGGCCCAGCTAGCGGACGGTTGGCTGGAACTGGAGTCCGATCCGGGTCTCTTCACGCTGCTGCTGGAGGATTTCGGCTGTAACTAGTCCCCTGATTGACTCCTCATCCCACCCAAAATTCATAAACATTTGATTTCAGGTCACGACGTTCAGGTGGAGGAGGTGTATGATCTGCAGAAGCCGATCGAGAGCCCCTACGGTTTCATTTTCCTCTTTCGCTGGATCGAAGAGCGGCGTGCACGTCGGAAGATAGTGGAGACCACCGCTGAGATCTTTGTTAAGGACGAAGAAGCCATATCCAGCATATTCTTTGCCCAGCAGGTTGTGCCCAATAGCTGCGCCACCCATGCCCTGCTGTCTGTTCTCTTGAACTGCAACGAGAATAACTTGCAGTTGGGCGATACGCTGAGTCGTCTGAAGATCCACACCAAAGGCATGAGTCCAGAGAACAAAGGGCTGGCCATAGGCAACACACCGGAGCTGGCATGTGCCCACAACTCGCATGCCATGCCGCAGGCACGACGCCGCCTGGAGCGGACTGGCGCTGGTGTCGCCAGCTGCCGTTTTACGGGGGAAGCCTTTCACTTTGTCAGCTTTGTGCCCATAAATGGTCAACTGTTTGAGCTCGATGGCCTGAAGCCGTACCCCATGAATCATGGCGGATGGGAGGACCATGAGGACTGGACGGATAAGTTTCGGCGTGTGATGGCGGAGAGACTGGGCATCGCGACGGGCGAGCAGGACATACGCTTCAATCTGATGGCCGTTGTGCCCGACAGAAGGATTGCCATCACTCACAAATTGAAAATGCTGCGCACCAATCAGGCGATTGTCTCCGGCACACTGCAGAAGCTGCTGAAGGCAGACGAGCAAGGCGAGGCGGGAAATGGTGACCAGCAGCGACCGGACACGCCCACCACACTGCTGGAGCCAAGCGCCTTCACCGCACGCGATCTGCAGTCACTGCTGAAGAACCTCGACACAGAAATTGCCATCAATGAGCAGCATTTGGCGGATGAGAACGATCGCCGACAAATGTTCAAAGTGGATGCCAGTCGCCGCACACACAATTACGACAAATTCATCTGCACCTTCCTCTCCATGCTGGCCCACCAGGGCGTGCTCGGCGAGCTGGTCAGCCAGCATCTGTTGCCCTCGCGGAAGGTGAGCGGCCAAAGTGCTGCCAATCGCATAAGCAAACAAAACAGCGCCGCCTCGAGTGCAGGTGCCAACGCTGGCGCCAACGCCGGGTCCACGTCCAAGAGCCAGCAGCAGCAGCCGCAGCAGGCGGCAGCTTCGAAAAATGGCAAATCTCCTGGGAAAAGCCCAGGCAGACGCCGAAAAGGGCGCAACAAGTGCAGGAAGCGAAAGTAAATATCAATTTATGCATTTATACATAATGATTTATGTATTTACATATGAAATTATGTATTTTGATGCAACCGCCATTCCAGTATCGAATAGAGAAGAACAACACGGCTTGGCAGCTTCTTAAGTTTTATTGATCAGTTTTCGGATCATTTTAATAATAAAAAAACCATTTTGTTCATATGATTAATGTTCTGCGAATCCTTGACACAGCAAGGAGCCCACAGCAAACGTGTGTGTGTGTATGCATTATAAGTAATATAATGTTCTGATATATATTTATATATCTATGATAGTTTTATAACAAAAAACGTACTCATTCAATAATTCTCTGGTCTACCCTCTTGTTTGCTTGGGGCTAAAACATTTCATGCACCCGATGTAAAGTTGATTCTAACAGAAAACAATGAATGCAATAATAGTAGGATGTGTGTGTGTGTGCAATCAATTCAATGAATTATTATTTATAAACTATAAAAGGCATTTGATGGGCACTCTCAAATGGTTAACAAAACAATTTACTTTCTGTCTTATAGTAACTGGGGGGGTTAACGATGCTTGTTTAGTGTGACTGACTGACTGATAATTTTGCTTGACTAAGTCTAAAATATTTTACTGGCATTTACACACCCCCCATCAGGGGGCTATTGCCGTTCTATATGTAATGTAGTTCTATATACGCCTTACGTTGCGTTGCGATGCGATGTGTGTGGTGAGCAGTACGACGAGAGCAGCCTTTAAAAAACGCAGACACTTATTTTATGCTATTCTGTTTGCCAGTTGCCAATTGCCTTTGATGTTGTAGCTTTAGCAGAGTCTCCAATTTGTGACTTTGTTGTTTGCTTTACTTGTGGAGTGTTCAACTTGATACCGTTGCATTGGCAGCCGCTGTCTCGCCATTTGTGAGCTGTGCGGGCGCTGCTTGCACCTGATTATTGTCGTTGACAGTGTCCGATTCTCCATTGTTATTGGCAGAGGCCACAATCGATTTGATCGCCTCGTTCACATCACTCTCATCGGTATTGGCTTTCAAATGCTTCTCAATTTCGCTGCGCACCTTAACAATGTCCCTTTGGCTGTGGGGAAAGAGTAGAACGTTAGCCACCAGTTTCGGTTTGGGGTTGCAGCCACAAGACTCACCTAATTTGCACAAACAGAATGCCATTGATTGTGTTCAGCATCTCCAGCACTGAGCCCATCGAGGGCGGTGTAATGTGAATGGGCGGCAGGTCGCTGGTCAGCTTGCCATTGGAATAGATATCGTTCATCTTGCGCTGCAGGAGCACAGCTTGCTGGGTCAACAGTCGCAGACATTCCGCCGAGTCCCGAGTCTTTTCATGCTTATCGCCCAGCTAAAGCACACCAAATGAGTGTTATTTGAGGTTCTTTTGGGGCGGGTGCACGCCCTCTTACCTGTGACTTGTAAATGGTGTACGTTTCCTTTTCATTGTTCAGCGCCGAGCGGAAGTCGCCCATGCAGGACTGTGTGCGTGCCATCAAATGGTAGCTGACTGCCACATGCATTGCCTTGTTGCCAAAGTACTTCAAATTCAGCTTCAAGGCGTGCTCGATGAAGCGCAGCGACAGCTCATACTCTCCCAGCGCATGCAGAATCAAGCTAATGTTGCTCTGTAATAAGCGAAAGAAGCAATCAATATTCCTCGTTCCGCTGCTGCACGCTCATTCAATGCTTACATCGATCAGTGCCACCTCCGGATGATCTTCGCCGCAAGTCAGCACCAACAGGTAGCGGGCTCTGTACAAAAGTTTCAGGGACATGCCCACATGTCCGTTGGCAAACGAATACAGCGATAAATGTGTCTGCAAATAATAAGTTTACAATTAAATGAAGGGATAACAACTGGGGGGGACATTGCTTACGTATTCCAAAATGGTCGATGGATTGTCAATGCCATTTACGCGCTCACTCATGATAACCGCACGCTGCTGAATGGCCAAGGCGTCTTGGGCATCGCCCAGCAGATAGCTGAGGCGAGCCAGCATCCTCAGGCATGAGCCGTTCTCCTGGTGCATGGCCCCAAAGACATTGTTCAGCAGATTGAGCGCTTCGCTGATCAGTTCGTAGCCCTCCTTGAACAGTCCCTGCTGTATCTTGGCCTGGCCCGTGGTGTAGAAGTTGTAGGCATCGGATGCCCTGGGGCTTATGTGCTTCACCACCGGGAACACATTGACGATGTCATCGTCGCCGAACGTGGGCTTGTGCTTGGAATCAAAGTTGTACTCGCGCAGGAGCACCTGAATTCCCACCTTCAGACAGAAGGCGCGCAGCAGGCAGATCCGCATAATGCCAAACTTCTGCATGGCACTGTCCATGGAGTCGCAGTCGAGATCCCAGTCCCAGTAGGCCTTCGTTTCGCGGCGTATCTGCTGCCACAGCGAACGTGGTGTGACCTGGGTCCAGTCGTAGGCGCTCGTGGAGCTCGAGGAGGATGTTGAGCTGCCGCTCCCATTCAGGTTCTGGGTGGCCGCCTGCTGCTGCTGCTGCTGTCCCTTGCCGCCCTTGGAGGACTTGTGCTTATTGTGCTTGCCGCCACCGTTGCCGCCGCGCTTCTTGTGCACCTCGTCGTTGCTGATGACCGGATTGACGGGCCCATTGGTCAGCAGACAGTTCAGAAAGTGGCTGATGGCGACGGACAGGTGCATGGGATCGGTGCTCTGCATGTAGGTGTAGTAAATGTGTTTGGTTGCCCTCACAATTAGCTCCATGATGGCGATGCGATGCAGATATTCCATGCGTGGCATCTGGCCCAGCGTCTTAATCACCTTGCCCAGATACCGCACATTGATGCCGTGGCTGTGCAGCGACTCGGTCAGATTCTGTCCATCAATAGGTGGCGAGGAGTGGGACAGGTGCTCCTTGACAAAGGCGGGTATCTGTTTGACCACAAGGAACTCTGCGGCCTCCTGCACGAGCAGCTTTTGCTTGGCCACCGAGCCGGAGGTGCTCTCCTCGCCATCAACGTGACGGATGCCCGGCGAGAAGACGTCGGGATTGAAGCGGAAATCGAATTCCTTTTCCTTTATCGAGCCAACGGCGGCACAAGCCTGCTTGACCACCTCGGCAGCCTGCACCTCATTGGAGGTGGCCACATGCGACTGGGCTTCCCGTATGGCATTGACCATCGCCTCGGCGTTCTTAGTCTCGACAGGCGTTGCCTGTTCCTGTTTGGGTTCCTGCACCTTCTCGATTTGCTTCTCATTTCCATTCTCTTGGCTCTCCTTTTCTGCCTCTTCAATGGCGGGCAATTTCTTCTTCTCTTGTGACTCCTGTTCCTCCGGCTTCTTGGCATTCAGCTGCTGCAGATGCATGGCAGCGATGCGAATAAAGTTCACGTAGCGATCCTCAACGAAGGCCTCCAGCAGCTCCTGCCTGAGGCAGCACAACTTGTGGCGGTGCTCGATGGGGAAACCCATTTCCACCAGCTCCTTGCTCAGCTTCACATCCTGCAGCTTCAGGAAGTTGACGTCTGGCGGGAAGGTGCGCAGCAGATCGAGAATATAGTGCCGGCCATCGTTGCCAATGATGCCCTTGCACTCCACCGAAGAGCACAGCTCCACAGGCTCGTCCCGTTCGTTGTACACGGAGTGGGGCAGGATCTTCAGATGCTTGCCCGCCTGCCGCAGCAGCTCCAAGTACTTGGGATGGCTCAAAACGGTCTTGCCAAAGTCTATGGATCCATAGACGACGCTCTGCTCCTGCTCGCGCTCCAGGATGCCCGGAATAATGGACTGGGCTGTCACTCTGTAGCCACGATAGTCAATAACCACCGTGCCCAGGGTGTACAGACCCTCCACATCGACGGCATTGTATACCCGCACACCATGGAGGTCATAGCGGGGCGCTACATACGCGGCATAGTCCCCGCCCAGCTCCTTGTAGTGGTCCCTCACATCGAAGCCGAGCGAGAAGAATATGTTGTTCCAGATGAACATCTGCATCTTGGAGTCCTCGCCGGGATTGATGGCCAGCACATTGCCATCAATGACGGCCATGGCTCCCCGTGTGGCGGCAGTGACAAAGTCGCCATGGACCTTGAATATGGCGCGCTCGCGCAGCAAGCGCTCTGGCAGTGTCTTGCGAGGAAGCTCACGCGTCGTCTGCAACTCCTCGTTCCAGTCGCGCGTCTGGCCGGGTATGTGCTCCTCGTATCTGCACGAGATAAACCAAAAACCACCGCCAAGAGTGTGAGTAAAGGATCAATGGGGTTTGCTTAATTATTCGTCACTTACCCCAACTTGGAGCTAAAGGCATCCTCGGCACGTATGGCATCTACGGTGTGCTCCAGTGTGGGCGCTGCCCACTGGTACACCTGGTAGGGTGTGGCCACCCGCTCGAAGGCATGTCGCAGCGTGCGACGCTTCTGTATGGTCTGGAAGGCACGTCGGAACGAGGGCGATATGTGGGAGAGCAGATCGATGAGCGAGTGGCTCAGATGGCTGGGATTGTCAGGCTTTGGGTTGAAGGTGTCATCCGTGGACTGATTGATGAAGAAGCCCCTGGAGCAGGCCGAGATATGATAGCGCTTCTCCTCCATGGTGATGACATACAGATACATGAGATCGCCGTGCAGCTTGCGGGGACCAGGCGGCGGATTCCACGCGGATGTGGTGAGCACCTTCAGGGCCTGTGGCCCCTTGGCGTTCTTGAAGTTCGGATGGAGGGGCAGCAGCGGCGGCTCATACACACCGGGCGTCACATAGTCCGGCGGCGTGCAGTCAACAGAGTCGGGGCGCGTCTTCTTCTTGTCCAAGAGATCGCCCTGCGTGATCGTGTTCAAGTAGGTCAGCGAGGTGCATTCAATGCCATTGTAGGCATCGGCGGGATCCAAATTCTTCAGCAGATCGCGCACATGGCGCACGTGGATGCGCGCCTCTCGCATGGTGTACGGCTCCTCGACCACTTTGATGGTGGAGCCCGACTCCAGGTGCTCAATCGTTTTCAGCTCGGCGAAGTTGTCGAGCGTCACGTTGTCCAGCTGAAGGGAGAAGCAGGTCCTGTGGCAGGACTCCTCGCGATCCATGAGCAGTTGATGAATCTCCTGCACCAGCTCCATGCTGGACAGCTGCACACTCAGCAGCTCTGCTCCGGGACAGCTAATGTTCACATGAATACCCACATCGTGCAGGGCATCCAGATCAATGTCCTCCGTTTCGAGCTCTGCAGACTCAGCCTCAGCCTCAGCGGATCCATCTTCCTTGGCAGCCAGCACATTCGCATTGGCATCTGCATCGGCATCGCCATCATCTTCCGATTTCTTCTCCTCGACATGTCCATTGATCAGAGCGGCTTCATCTGCGGTTAGGGGTGGGCTTTTGTTGCGATTCTTCTTGCCTGCAAATTGAATTGGTGGATTCTGGTTATCGTTTCTGTCATTTAAGTGGCGTATAAGGAATTGTGGCTCAATGCGGTGGGAATGGAGCGCTAAAAACCAAAATATTTTCAACTTTTTACTGGGTTCCAGCGACATTGTTAAATTGATAATAATTTATATTTGTTGTAAGTATTCTGAAGGCTAAGTCCCAGTGTTGTTTCTCTCAAATTTACATAACAAACGAAACAAGCAACCCGCATGTTCGTTTACCGTTGCCGCTCACTGTGTCTGTAGCTGTATGGTGCGTTTGTTCGTGTATGTGTGTGTGCAGTGGAAAGAAACAAAAGACAGAAAAACAAACTCAAGAAACAGCACGCCGCTGATAAGGCCAAAGGGGCCGGCCGGGTTCGGGATCGGATTCGGTTTCGATTTCGAAGAGTCCCAGACAGTAAGCGAACCTGAGATCCCTTCGATTTTCACAATGGCAATGCTAATTTCAACAGCCGCCTATGAAATTACAGCACAGGAACGAACCAGAGCCGTGAGATAGCGGGAGTGCAAAGTAAACACTGAAAACGCTCTCGCGACGCGTTGGGTTGGTGGAAAGAGAAGAGCGATAGGGCGATGCGCTGCGTCGAACCGAACTGTTTTAGAAAACATGATTTACATAATTGTCGAGTAATTGTTGTATGTGTGTGTGTGTTTGATGCATGCAGTTGGGGCAGCTAGCACGTGTTAATTGTAGGTTAAACTCAACAAGAAATCTCCTCCCTGCAAGACCAGAGACCCCAGTGCCCAACAGGGGTTAATGAACAGTGGGGATCGGGTGAACAACATGTGCGTTGCCATGCCAAGACACACACATGCCCGCACGCGGGCGCACGAAGACGACAGACGACAGCGAAATGAAAATGTAACTTTGAATCCAACACACATTTACGTTGCAATTGTAACGCACGCGGTTCCTGCAGCCTATCGCGAGGGTAATGAGAGAGGGGGCGAGCCAGAGCTAGAGACAGCGACAGCGGGCGCCGCTTTTAAGGCATGATAGGGAGAAAAAATCCATTACGTAATGTTAAAAATGTTATGTGATTCGATTTTGCAGCAATAATATTGAGGTAGTTTCCATGGAGAGCACTGGAGAGGGGTGGGTGGGTGTTCAGGGCGGGGGAGAGGGTGTAGTTGAACGCACCTTTCTTCTTCGTTGCGGGGCCATCGGCAGCAGTGGTGCCATTGCCATTGACCAAGTTCTGACTTTGATTCTTTTTGCTGCCGGCCAAATTGTTGTTCTCCTTGGCCTTGTTGGTTTTTGTTGTAGCAGCCGCTGCATCCGCCGTCACCGATGAATTTGAATTTTTAGTCTCCATCTCAAGCACCATGGTACTAATCAGCTTCAATTCAAAAAAACACAGAGACACAGGTTCTTTTCACGTTTCTGCTACTGCTGCTGCTGCTGCTGTCTTCGGGCCCGACCGTGTTACACAACTCTCCGCTTGCCACAGCCGAGAGAGATGATGATTTTGATTTATATAAAACGAACTAATCTAGATAACAAACGTGGAGGGTGTTGAATGAGTGACTATATCATAAACATCTATGATAGGTAGGTACTTGATGTCTTTTTCAGCACATTACACTTATTTTATTCGATTTAAGGCGACCCGTTTAAATAGAAAAGTTATTGTTGTCGGCAGGCAGCAGTGTGACCACGGCTGATGGTATAAGAAAGCACTATTTTTGTACTCACGGAATTCAGGATTTTTCCGCAAGCATTTCAGTTGGTTTGAATATCCGTTGGTACAAATTTCAATTTATTAAACGTACAATTATGGAATAGAGTTCATATTCTTATTTTTTCTCAACTAAAGATATTTTCTGTTAATTTGATCACTCAACAAATACGACTGCAATATATAAGGGTACTGTTTCATTGGATGAACCCAAAATCCAAAACGCTCAGCTGGTTAAGACCAGTTCAAATTACACAATTAATAATAAATTATATTTGTTATGGTTCTCTGCCTCCATTTCGCCTAAACAGTGAAAAATAGTCAAATATTATGTATTTCCCTAGATTTATTTCTGCTAGCAAAATGACAACAATGATTCGCCAGCCCTATGCAAATTGGCCATGTAAATGGATGTCGCCAGCCCTAGTCAAACAGCTGATATGCAAAATAAAATTAAAAACATTGCGTTAGTTAGTCCCAGCTTCGACGCGTTTGCACACGTTGCACTTTTATAGGCCCAGTGAAGAGAAAGCGCTGCGATATATCCACCAACATCATTTTGATATGTTCAGAAGCAAAACACTCCATCTCTGGATACGAAGCACTTTGATAGCGGCAAGGAATCTTCACGCGCTCACGTCCACAGCAGGAGGCGTTGGGCCCCAGACCCCACAGAACCTGTTCCAGCGCAGTTGGCGTTGTCCTATCGAGTAAGAAAACAAATAATTTACATAATTGCAAGTAGTACATTGAGTTAAATCTTTAATTTTGTTATCAAACAGTTCGGTGGTTAGCCAAGATTATCGTGGAATGGCAAGTGGAGGGGAAACTAAATCGGAGCCGCCAAAGGCTCCAGGCAATCGATTGGTTTCTTCCAAGTCTCCATACCTATTGCAGCATGCGCATAATCCAGTGGACTGGTGAGTAAACGAAACATTGAAACGACTAGGCGCTGGCATAACTTCGCCCTTTTCAGGTATCCCTGGGGCGAGGAGGCCTTTGAGCGTGCCCGCACCGAGAATAAGTTGATCTTTCTGTCCGTGGGCTACTCAACCTGTCACTGGTGCCATGTCATGGAGCACGAATCGTTTGAGAATCCCGAGACAGCGGCCGTTATGAATGAACATTTTGTGAACATCAAAGTGGATCGCGAGGAGCGTCCCGACATTGACAAGATCTACATGACGTTCCTGCGCCTGACCAAGGGCGGCGGTGGCTGGCCCATGAGCATCTGGCTGACACCCGACTTGGCGCCACTAACCGCTGGCACCTACTTCCCTCCAACAAGCCGCTATGGCATGCCCTCGTTCAAAACTGTCCTCCTGGCCATAGCCAAGCAATGGCAAACGAATCGTCAAACGCTTATTCAGTCGGGCTCCTCTATTCTCAATGCTTTGAAGACAAACGAAGATGTCTCCGCTGTGGCAGAGGCTGCCTTCGAGCCTGGCAGCGCCGACGCCAAGCTGGCGGAAGCCATCGGTGTACACAAGCAGCGGTTCGACCAAACGAACGGGGGCTTCGGTTCGGAGCCAAAGTTTCCCGAGGTGCCTCGCCTCAATTTCCTCTTCCATGCCTATCTGGTGAGCAAGGATGTGGACGTGCTGGACATGGTGCTGCAGACACTGGATCACATTGGTCGCGGCGGCATCAACGATCACATCTTTGGCGGCTTTGCGCGCTATGCCACAACCAAGGATTGGCACAACGTGCACTTCGAGAAGATGCTGTACGACCAGGCCCAGCTGATGGCGGCCTATTCCAATGGCTACAAGCTGACGAGGAGCGCCACCTTCCTGACTTATGCAGACAATATCTACAAGTATATAATGAAGGACTTGCGCCATCCCCTGGGTGGCTTCTACGCTGGCGAGGATGCCGACTCTTTGCCCACTCACACAGACACCGTCAAGGTGGAGGGAGCCTTCTATGCATGGACCTGGGCCGAAATTGAAGCTGCCTTTAAGGAGCAGGCCAAGCGCTTCGACGACGACGTCTCGCCTAAGCGCGCCTTTGAGATCTATGCCTTCCATTACGGTCTCAAGCCGCAGGGCAATGTCCCGACCTACAGTGATCCCCACGGCCATCTGACCGGCAAAAATATACTCATTGTGCGTGGTTCGGATGAGGACACCTGCTCCAACTTTGACCTGCAGCCGGCGAAACTTGACAAGCTGCTGGAGACGGCAAATGACATTCTGCACGTGCTGCGGGATCAGAGGCCACGACCGCATCTGGATACCAAGATTATCTGCGCATGGAACGGCCTAATGCTGTCGGGTCTCTCCAAGCTGGCCAATTGTGGCACAGCCAAGCGGGAGGAGTACATGAAGGCGGCCAAGGAGCTCTTGGACTTTCTGCGCAAGGAGATGTACGATTCGGAACAAAAGCTGCTGCTGCGCTCCTGCTATGGCGTGGCTGTTGGGGATCCCACCCTGGAGAAAATTGAGTAGGAATCCCCATTTCAAATTATTTGGCCATGCATAACTATTCCCCACCTTTCAGTTCCCAAATCGATGGCTTCCTGGACGACTATGCCTTCCTCATCAAGGGTCTGCTCGACTATTACAAGGCGTCGCTGGATCTCAGTGCCTTGCGCTGGGCCAAAGAGCTGCAGGAGACCCAGGATAAACTGTTTTGGGACGAACAGAATGGTGCCTACTTCTTCTCGCAACAGAATGCGCCCAATGTGATTGTGCGGCTAAAGGACGGTGATGACGGGGCTGAGCCCTGCGGCAACAGTGTCGCCGCACGCAATCTGACACTCCTCTCGCACTACTACGATGAGGAGACCTACCTACAGCGAGCCACCAAGTTGTTGAACTTCTTTGCCGACGTTTCGCCCTTTGGCCATGCTCTGCCCGAGATGCTCTCGGCCCTGCTGCTGCACGAGAACGGGCTGGACCTGGTGGCTGTGGTGGGGCCCGACTCGGACGACACCAAGCGCTTCGTGGAAATATGTCGTAAGTTTTTCATCCCAGGCATGATCATCCTGCACGTGGATCCACTCCATCCCGACGACGCCTGCAATCAGCGGGTGCAGAAGAAATTCAAGATGGTAAATGGCAAGACCACAGTTTACATTTGCCACGACCGCGTCTGCCGCATGCCGGTCACAGATCCCACGCAGCTGGAGGAGAACCTAATGGCCAACTTCTTCACCGAACGCGTCTAAACATGGGAGATTACTCGATTTAGTTTTAAGAAGCTCCGCTGAATGTTATTATTAGTTACGTTATTTTTTGTTGTCGCTTACAAAGCGCAAAGACGGTTCTCGGAACTTTTTTTTGTAGACACATTCACAGTCTATTGTACCCAAGAAAAGAAATGCCCCACAGAGTTGGGGGTTGATGACAAGGGCAAACGAACAGCAAGTTAAATTCTTCTCTTCTCTTCTCAAATACATGCAACACATTTTGTGCTTTTATTGGAATCGTTCTGTCTGTTACTTGAAGCACAACATGAGTGCAGCCGTCCGGCTGCTTCAGATCCTGCTCCGCCCCAGAGGCGTAAAAACTAAGCTAAACTAAATGCTCGGCCCTGCGTTGCGTCCTCCCGTCTGAGTCGGAAGGGGACTCAGAGTCGCGAGGACGCGACGGCATTTGAAGGGCGTTGAAGGGAACTAAATGTATGGAGAGAACAGTTCGGTAATAATAATCGTAATAATAGTAGTATGTAGTAATAAAAATAATTTAGTTGAAATTCACATTCATCACATTGGTTGGCCAACCATCTCTGCCAAGCGCGTGCCTCTGATGGAGCTCGCCGATGCGTTCGTTGCCTCTCAGGTGTCCGCATCGTTGAAGTTCATGGCCGCGTCGAAGCTGTCGACGATGGTCTCCATGCGCTCGTGGTGCTCGAATCGGGCGAACTTGCGCTCCATGCGGGTGTAAGAGTGTCGTCGGGAGTGCCGTGTTCGCCTGAAGAAACGGAATCGCGTGTCCTCCTCCTCCTCATCGTACTCCGGCGCCGATACAGAATCCTCGTCCGTTTCGCGCAGGAAGTCCTTGGGATCGCGGTGAATCTTGAAGATTTTCGTCGCTGTCGCCGTCGCTCCATGCAGCTTCGATATGGTGCGCGATGCATTAATGATGCCACGATCCGCCAGCTGCAGCTGCTTGGAGCGATTCTTGATGGCCGTGAGGCGATTCGTGATGGACACAACGTTGAAGAGCTTGGACAGTTCAGAGTCGACGCATCGCGACTCTCGACGCAGGTTCTTGCCGTTTTTCACGTAGATAAAGTGTTGATTCAGTTGAGTGTCGACCGTGAGACCGGCCGAGCAGGTGGGCGAGCTGGAGCTGCAATTTCCATTGCTATTGCTATTGTTGCTGTTGGCACTGGTCAGCAGTGTAGGTGTGGAGGGCGGCGCTGGTGGTGGGACGTGGGGCATTGTGTAGCAGCGCTGACGTCCCGGTCCCGCTGAAAGTCCAAACCCAGGACCTGGTCCCGTAACGGGTCCATCGTACAGGTTCGTCACATTGTACCGGCTCAGTCGGCACGATGGCTCCGGCTCGATTTCTCCATCCTGGTCGTGCTCCCTACTACTGGGCATGTCCATAGCCTGCTTTCCGTGGGCAGGCAGAAATTTTGTGTTTGTATGTGTGTTTTTTGCGAGTGGGTGGAGACAGAAGGCGACGGGGCAAAAAGTAAGGGCGTTGTAGCAACCATAACATTCAGAAAACGCAGCCACTACAGCGGTCGCAAGTCGCGCAAATTATTTACCTGCAGCAAGCCCTCAACCTCCATGTATTGACTCTCCGTCAGACGGTGTGTTTTGTGCATTCAGTTGTTGATATTCAGGTATATTGATTGGTATGAAATTATTATTATTGCCCAGAAAGTAGGGCTGCAAAACCATCGATGTCACTATCGATAATGTCGATGGTTTTGGAAATGAGTGATAGTTCGTGGACCATCTACATATATATCGATTCAGAGAAAACGTATGATTTCGAAGACTATAAATTGAATTTACAGTAATTAAAAAGACTTGGGAAAACAAGATGATGTAATGAAAAAAAACCCCACCAGCAAGCAGTCACCATAGCTTCTCATCGATAGACAGTTAAGCTGCCGTGCGTTTGCTATCGATATCGAAATTATCACTGAATCAGCGTTTTCATTGGCAAAAATTTCCGTTATTGGCTATAACTTTCTTAAACAAACAAACAAGCAGATTATTCTACATTCCACAGAGTTGTTGTTCCATCAGTGCCGCTTCATTCATGGTAAATGCTGGAAATATAATACTCTGTTGAAAGAGTCATGTGAGACACCCCACGACTCTACCCAATCCCATTGAATAAATAAATACACAACTTTATCGCATGTGGTTTTGTAGGTTTCAGTTTAGTTGTTTTCTGGTTTCAGTCTTTTGTATAATTTATGTTTTCTTGTTGTCAAATCAGACACTTGTGGTCGTCAATAGGCCCCCAGCTTTTGGGACAAATCTAATGCCATTTGTGTTGACAATATTCGTCATGTCCCTCGAGGAATGCGAGCCAGTCTCGTGGAGCGTTTTGAGGCCATTCTCCAGCAGTTGGCGCGCCCACAAGTTTGGCCACCATGGTGAAATTTCTAATTGGATGGCACTACGCGCCTATTGGTTCTGCACAAGAGTCTGGTTTTTCAATGATTGTGGAGCTGGGGGAGTCGGTGCCGGCCGGAGATGCGCGACAACGACGAGTCCCAGCTCGCGTGTGTGTGTGTGTGTTTGGAATGACGTGCCTAAATGCTTGCCGCGGAATCGCAGGGGTTAAAGCCCAGAACCCGTAATCCCGAATTTGACAATTTGGCGTGCCAACCGCAGGAATGGCGAATCGGGAGCCATAGTAGTGCGATGTACGAAATGGATCATATTTTGACATTGTCAAAAAATTGATTTGGTTTCAAATTTCAGAAGAAATTTGTAGTTTTGCCCAGATCGTGCTCGCTGTAGCTCCTATCGCACCAGAAGCATCACCTTTGGCAGCAACCACAAGCAGGACGCAGCCGAGGCTACGTCCAGCATGGAGTCGCCACCCTGGGCCAGCGACAGCAACGTGAAAAAGGATCTAAGCGAGCACTCACCGGGCGGGGGGTTTTGTGCCACCTTCACCAAGGGTCAAGCACAGACCCGAAGCAACGCAAACAGCGGACAAAAACGGTGGCCCCTGCAGTATGGTGTATACAGAGGTCACCATTTAAGCCACCTACACGTTGCCTCTTGGCTGACAGACACAAGGTCAAGGCGGCGGTTGTTGAGCTCTACCAGGGGGGAACAAGATCGGATCCCGCAACATCTATTCGGAGCTTCGGTCGCAACTACAATTGCAGAGTCAAAGCCAGGTGTAGATGCTCAGGGCTTTCGCCTTGGACATCCAACCAGCGTTTGGCCATGAATTGCATCTGCGATTCAAAGCATCCAAAAAGGAGACGAAATGCGTTATCCTCTCCCGTCCTCGTCTGGCAGCGCTCGATGGTGGTTCTAGTTTGTAGTTTCAATGGTTTCGAATAAATTCGATGAATTCAGGAGTTGGCGTTCGGCGCCAAAATAGCCGCAGGGCAGCGTGAAAGTGAATGTTCTGAGACGTCGCCATTCATGATCGGAGAAATGCCCTCGAAGGGATTGCTGTGGCCACCAATTATCGGCCGCAATCGCTAAAAGAGCAAAACTCGTCACACAAATAGCGGAATTATTGTTGAGAGAGGGAGAGAAGCTTTCCTCTGCTTACCGGCATGCCGTTTGATTGAGAGTGTGAGTGTGTTTGTGTGTGTGCGATAGTGAAAGAGTTGAACTAGCTGTGGCTAAAAGCTTTTTCGACTTTTAAAACTTCTTCTTCTCCTTCGCTGTTGCTGTTGTTGGGGCATGGCACTCTCTCAGAGCGCACGGCGGCCAGCGTGGCGGTGAAAAGTTCTATGGTGTGCGGGGTGTGGGGGCGGAATGCTGCTGACGGTGGTGATGTCACTCCGTCATCGCCCTCACCCCGCGTTATATGCGTGTGTTGTGTGGCTTATTCCTCGTCGTGTTCCTCGTCGCGGTTCTTCTTGCGCTTGCGACAAGCCTCGAACGTGTGGCCCCGGAAGTTGCAGTAGGTGCAACGGGTGGTGCGCCGGGAGCCACGTTGGTTCTTGGTTGCCGCCAGATCCTCGTCCTCCTGGGTGTTGTGCTCGATGATGCGGCCCTGCTCCAGCAGCTCCTTGAACGTCTTCACGTTCTGGCGTGTGATGTGTTTGCGGTACTTGATGTTCAGCAGGCCATAGAGGAAGTCCAGTTCGGTCTCCTCGTCGTGGCGATCGGCTGGCAGCTGAGCGAGCAAGGCACGCTTATGGACCAGGAAAGAATCGATAGGATCAGTATCGTCCTGCTTCTTCTGGAAGATCTCCATGTACACCTGATAGGCGGGCTTGGTGGGCGAGAAGTGCTCGCGGATAAGCCCGATGACGTCATTCCAGGTGACAACCTCCTTGCGGACGCCCTGCCACCAGGTGGAGGCGAGTCCTTGGAACAACAGCGACAAACCCTTCAGGGCGTTCTCGTCGCTGATGTTTTCCAGCTCCTTGTAGGTGACAATGTTGGAAATGAATGCCTCGACCTCATCGTAGTCGCGTGTTCCGTCAAAACGATGTGTGCAGGCAGCGAAGCTGCCCTTGACCGTGGCATTACCTCCTCCGGCTCCGCCGGTGGCGCCACTCACTCCGGATGCGCGCACGGCTGCGATGAGCTCTTGCAGCTGCTCCTGGGTCATCTGTATGGTTTGCGCCATTTTGATCTGTGTTCTGTGGTGTTGCTTCTGTTGCACGTTACTTTCGTGAGGAATTAAGCGAAGACACTTTGCTTGTTAATGTATTCTGTTCTTATGTTGTGGGGACGGCGCACAAAGCCAGTGGGTCTGAGCGAATGTTGCCGTTTGGGTCGAGTGATGACTGAATTTTTCCGGCCACTTGGGATCCATTTATAGCGGACCGTTGTGAAATAAAAGTTCGAACAAATTTCGAAAAAAGAGAGGGAGAGAGGAGTTCGTTCGAAAGAGAGCCAGCGCCTAGCAATTGTTGTTGCTTTGTGGCCGATGATTCATTTGGTGGACCCATAATGGAGGCGTTTTTAAAGCCGGTTGTTAGTACAAAAACAAAACTGATAGATAGTAAACGTGTACTAAATGGTATGTACATATATACAATAAATACATATGTGTCTTCAGATTTGTGGGTAATTGCATACATAAGTACATTCTGCAACTGCACTATGTATGTACATATGTACATACATACATATGTATGTTTTCAAATTCAATTGCACGCACTTGCGAAATTCGGCATGATTAATTTGCATTTTCTTGTACGTTGGCCCTAGCTGTGAGTCAGAATAGTTTGTATCGAAAAGTTTAATGAGTTTTCTGCATTTGTATAAAAATCGTATGACCCACGACGAAGATCTCAGACATAATATATCAATTACATTCCATTGCTCCAGACATTCCAATTAGTTAAAGTACAAATCCATGTTACTTAGTCGCCATGTATTCAATTTAATTTCACCTGAAAGGTGCGATAGGGCAAGTGAACCCCCCACAATCTTGCTCCTACATTTAGTACAAGAGAGAAAGAGAAAAGGCCGACCAAGAGAGGGTGATTAAATTCGAAAATGGCAAGATACAACAATGGCAGGTATGCGAAACTCAGAAGAAACTCATGCTGGCAACAGCTTAGGCCACCGAAGAGGGAATGACAGTACCCTATAAGTAATGTCGTGTGCGAATTTCGAAAAAGCTCCCCCCAGCTGCTGATAAATTCGCATGAGAAACTGTTGAGTAGGCAAAAACAAAACCGTCGCCAGCTGCCAGTCGCTCCACGAAACTCTTTGCGGGATTTATTTGATTCCATTTCCGCCGTTTGTTTGTTATTCTTAGTTTTCAGTCGAAGTGGAGTAGAAAATATCAAATTTTGGGGACAAAATGACGCAGTTGTCCGATGAGCAATTTCGCATACTCATCGAAACGATACGAGCCCTGGCACCCATCAAAGACGATGAGCCGCAATCGAAGGGGAGCTTTAGCAACTGCCCCGTCCGCTTCAGTGGGCAGCGTGATCATGATGCCGTGGATGAGTTTATAACGGCGGTGGAGACGTACAAGGACGTGGAGGGGATCAGCGATCGGGACGCCCTGAAGGGACTGCCGCTTCTGTTCAACAACATCGCCGTTGTCTGGTGGAAGGGGGTGCGACGGGATGCCAAAACCTGGCCGGATGCAATGCAGCTGCTGCGGGACCACTTCTCGCCCACCAAGCCATCCTACCAAATCTACATGGAAATCTTTGAGACGAAGCAGGGCGGAGGTGAAGTCATAGATTCGTTCATCTGCAAGCAGCGCGCGCTCTTGGCCAAGCTACCAGACGGCCGGCACGACGAGGAAACAGAGCTGGACTTTATCTACGGCCTGATGCAGCCCAAGTACAGGGAGAGTATTCCAAGACATGAAATTAAGAGCTTTCGGGAACTGTTGGACCGAGGACGCACTGTGGAGCGTACCAGGCACTGAGAAAGTTGTAAATAGGTGTAAATAGTAACAATAAAGTAGGATAATAAATTAAAATGCATAAATGTTTGTTAATTCTACTTATTTGAAAACATAACGACTGGTGGTAATGTAATTTTTATTTTTAAAATAAAACCGCGACATGTTCCGTTTATCGCACAAAAGTATCGATATTTTTTCTATGGCCAAATTTATGCTTCAAAAAGTCTGTAAATCTCTTTAAACGACAGCAAACAGCAAAATCATAGTGTAGATTGGTTCCGAATTAGTTAATATAGCACCAATTATGAATTACATGAGCAAAAATAATTTCACCACTCCAAAGAACCGTCACCCACAAATATATCGACAAAAACAACACATCGATACATTGATACATCATATGTTCAACATCTCTATTCACATTTTTTCTGAGGTGCGTGAATTGCAAAGTATTTTGCGTTTTTGCGGCTGCCCAGAGGGAGAAATTGCCGCTGGACGAAACTCCGTGGTTGAGGCATCTGTGAAAATGATATTGAACACACCCAATGATGATAAAAAACGCATTCCCTGCAATTTCAGATTGCGGTCAAGTCTTGGCGTCGGCTTCAGAGTTTTCTGATGTGAAATCGCTGCGCACTGAGCAGACATAATGACCACGAGCAGCGAGGATGTGTTGCTGCAGATGGGCGAGGTGCGGTATAAGAAGGGTGATGGCACCCTGTACGTGATGAACGAGCGTCTGGCGTGGATGGCCGAGCACCGAGACACGGTGACCGTGTCTCACCGCTATGCCGATATCAAAAGTATGCTCGACCAGATCGCGTTTGATGCCAGAGAAACTAAACTCTGCCGTTCTCCCTCTCACCCGTGCAGCGCAGAAAATCTCGCCCGAAGGCAAGCCAAAGGTGCAGCTACAGGTGGTGCTCCACGATGGCAACACCTCGACCTTTCACTTTGTCAATCGCCAGGGCATGCCCGCAATGCTGGCCGATCGCGATAAGGTCAAGGAGCTGCTCCAGCAACTGCTGCCCAACTTCAAGCGCAAGGTAGACAAAGATCTAGAGGACAAGAACCGCGTCCTCATGGAGAATCCCAACCTGCTTCAGCTGTACAAAGATTTGGTCATTACAAAAGTTCTCACCAGCGATGAGTTCTGGTCCACGCACGCCAAAGACCATGCGCTCAAAAAGATGGGCAAGTCCCAGGAAATCGGTGAGTGATCCGGCAGGGAGGGCTCTTATCCTCAAATATTTATCATTCATTCCTTGCGATTTTCTGTAGGTGTCTCTGGCGCATTTCTGGCTGACATCAAGCCCCAAACGGATGGATGCAACGGCCTGAAGTACAACCTCACCTCCGATGTTATCCACTGCATTTTCAAGACATATCCCGCCGTCAAGCGCAAGCACATGGAGAACGTGCCCAACAAGATGCCCGAGTCGGAGTTCTGGACAAAGTTCTTCCAATCGCATTACTTTCATCGCGATCGCCTCACCGCGGGCACCAAGGACATCTTCACCGAATGCGGCAAGATCGACGATCAGGCGCTCAAGGCGGCGGTGCAAAAGGGCGCTGGCGATCCCCTGCTGGATCTGAAGAAGTTCGAGGACGTACCGCTGGAGGAGGGCTTTGGCAGCGTGGCCGGCGATCGCAATGTCGTCAACAGTGGCAACATTGTGCACCAGAACATGATCAAGAGATTTAACCAGCATTCCATAATGGTGCTCAAGACCTGTGCCAATGTCAACTTTGCGCCCTCCACCATGACCAACGGCACCAACAAGGCCACTGGACCAGTATCGCAATCGGCGTACACAAACGGCCTCAATGGAAAGGCGACAGCAACAGCAACAGCGACCTCAGGCAAGTCTCAACCCACCGATGCACCAATGGAAAATGATGAGCCAAATGCGAAGAAGCAGCGATTGATTGAGAAGATCCACTACGAAGACCTGGGCGATCCCATGACGGAGGGAAACGACGAGTCGTCCAATGGCGACGTGGGCCAGCCCAAGCAGTTTGAGCTCTCCAAGGTGGAGCGCTACCTCAACGGACCCGTCCAGCACGGCATGTACGAGAACCACAGCGAGAAGTTCAGCCTGGAGGATGTGCAGGACAAGCTGGTGCGCAACTCCGAGTCCTGGCTGAATCGCAGCGTACAGCGCGGCGTCATCTGCCCCAAGGCGGCGGTGAATGCGCTCGGAGAACTAAGTCCAGGCGGCACCTTGATGCGTGGCTTCCAAGAGCAGTCGGCAGGACGTAAGTTGGCAATGCATTCGCCATTCATTTGATTTTAATTGATTTCCTTATGCCTGAGCAGAGCTGGTGCCCAGCGACTTTCAGCGCGAATTGCGCCACTTGTATCTGTCGCTGTCGGAGCTGCTGAAACACTTCTGGAACTGCTTTCCACCCACCACCGAAGAGCTAGAGGCGAAGCTGCAGCGCATGCATGACACCCTGCAACGTTTTAAAATGGCCAAACTGGTGCCATTTGAGGTAGGCTTTGCATACGTTTGATGCCCAAATATCTATAATTGGTTGTTCTTCCTTAGAATCGTGCGATGCACGAGCTGTCGCCGCTGCGCTCCTCACTCACACAGCACATGAACCAGCTGCTGGGCACTGCCAACTCCAAATTTGTCACCTGGAAGGAGCGCAAGCTGCGCAACAACAGATAGCAGGAACCCCCCGCTGTGGGTGAACTCGAGCTTATGCCACTCACCTCCCAAACCATTATTATAGAATAGGAAACATAGCGATAAGTGAGCGGAACGCATTGGAATAAATCATTACTTGAAATCAGTTGGAACTCTGTTTATCTGTTCCCTCTGTTTACCCAATTCAATGTACTCTTTGGCAGCGTATACACGTGAGCCAGAACTGGCAGTTATTAGCAGCTAAACGATCTGAATGCTAACCAATCGAAGCAAAGCAAAGCAAAGCGAAAGATATTTATAGAATTACGCTGCGTGAGGGTTGCCCAAAAGGGGACCACCAAAACGATTGTCAGGATGAAATATAATCCCTTTGGGTGATCAAATTGGAGCATCTACGACGTCATATTGTAACGCTATGAAATGCTAGAATCTTTTGTTACAGTTTGAACTGCATTAAACCAATTCGGGTCGACCCAAATTGTGTTCTCGGTATGTCTATTCTGGATATTAATTAACAGCTTCTTGGCCACGCACCTTTCGTGGCCGTTTGGGGCCGTTTCGGGCCAGGGCGGCCAGCCAGTCGAATTTGAAAGTTGAAGAGCGTAGCATCGATCGATGAATGCTATGTACAAATATTTAAACAATTCGCATTGGCTGCTGTGCTGTCTGCTGTGTCTGCCCCTAATGAACTGGCAACCAGCGAACTCTGCTCTTTTGTACACCACAAACTCTGAGTTTGGGGTAACTAAGCCTCAAGTTTCGCTGCTGGCAGTTTGATATGTAAATCGGTTTCCGTTTCGCAGATATTTATGGCCATATCGGTGCCCATTGGTCTGCCGCATCGCAATGTCTTCTTGTCGTACAATTATGAGTTTAATTACTATCAGCCGGAGCATGTCTACAAGTATCCGCCCATTCTGGTGAGTATTTTCGTGTGTGGTTTGTGTCGTGAGTCTTTTGTTTAAACTTCGCTCCTAGATGGGCGACTATCAAGACTCCTATCTGACGTATCCCACCTCGGGGCGTGAGGACAGCGGCAGGCATTGTCAGAACTGCACTGAGCGAAGGGATGAGCAGATGGACACCAGCAGCAGCAGCAGCGGCAGCAGCAACTCCAACTCCACAGCGGAATCACGCGGCAAACGTTCCCTGTCGCTGATGAGTCGCTCCATTTTCTACTCCATGCTGCGGGACAAACTGCAAAGGTGCGTGCCGTGTGCCCTGGGCCGTGGGCCGTCTTGTGATATTTCTTCTAATGCTAATTTGTGTTCGCACAGATCTGGCTACCCAGCCGATGCCTGTCTGCTGCGCATGATATGCGAGACGAATGCCTCGCAGCTGGGCGAAGTCAATGGCTTCTTGGGCAGCCTCATACACATTATATTCACGTAAGCCAAGACCCTAAAATACTCTTAAAATGAGGTTCAACTATGCTCCTTTGCAGTCCCAGCAGTTCCAAGGATGAGCATCTGCCGGAAGAGTTCTACCAGGCCGAGTGGGATGGTCGCCAGCGTGGGGAATGCAGCGGCTACACCGCCAATTGTGAGGCGAACATCTTGGACCTCATCTCAGTGCCCGTGGAGCAGGCGCTGAGCGATATTGTAAGTGGGCGTAGAAGAAAATAAACTAGAGTACAGCGTCTGCAGCGCCTCTTCTCTGTCTCCGGGTGTTGGGGATTACTTATCCAATTAGCGGACACTCTCACCGCACTTGCTGTGTAGTGCCGAGCGCCAATTGTGGTTCAGTTGCTGTCTGAACACCGTGCAGGTCTATCGTGAATATAAAAATGCTCTCAACTGAAGCTCTTCGGGCTCCGCTGTGCGTGCTTGTCCTGCTGCTGACTGTCTTGGAACCCGCCAATACCCATGTGGCCTTCACATCCTCCAGCACACATGGCGTGAGTGCAGCCACAAATGGCTGAAATCAGTGCTCTACATTGGCTCTTCTGTATCCTTAGATCTTTGCGGCACTCGCTGTGCCCCTGGAGATTCCGCACCGCAACGTTTTTGTGTCGTACAACTTTGAGGCCAACTACAATTTACCCGCCAACTGGGGGAAGTTTACACTATTTGTGAGTGCATTGTTTGGGGCTATAAAATGCCGCATTTACCCTCACATTAGCGGAGTTTTTGTGCCCCAATTAGCAGCTCTTGGAGCTGGCATTAGGGCAAAGCAAACAGCCGCTGATAATGGATGTTGGTTCTTGGTTCTCTTTTTTTGTTAGCAAAACGGTCCCATTGAGTCGGAGGAGCTGGAGGTGGAGGCAGCTCCAGAAGGTGAAGAAGCAGAGGTGGAGTCAGCTCGGAAGATAAAAGGGGACTGCCAGAACTGTACCAGCGAGCAGGAGGCGGTAGAGGAGACTGCCACAGAGCAGGAGACAGCAGAGGAGACTCCCACTGAGACTCCCATCCATTCATCCCGTCAAAGTCGCGCCCTGATCACGCGCTCCAACATCTATCGCATATTCGTGGACAAGTTGCAGAGGTAAGCCACAGCCTGAAGAGAGTTTCAGCCTTAAGCCTTGATCCCACTTGCAGGAGCGGCTTCCAGGGCGAGGCCTGCCTGCTGCGCCTCATCTGCGAGACGAGCGCCGCGGAGCTGAACGAGCTGAACGGCGTTTTGGGCAGCCTCATGCATGTGCTCTTCAGGTGGGTTGAGGTTTAGTCCCTCCCCTCTCCGTTAATTGTCCACTTAAACATTTGCAGTCCCAGCACTTCGGAGTCGGAGCAGCTGCCTCTGCGCTACTACCAGGCGGAGCACGATGGCTGGCACGACAGCTGCCACCACTACCATCCGGACTGTGGGGAGAGTGTTCTGGAACTGATTTCGGAGCCCTTTGAGACGATTCTGCAGCGCCAGCATCACATGTAGTGCCTGGAAAACAAAAAATAAAAGCAACAGCCAACCGTTTGGCCTGATTCGTATTTCTCGCTTTTCAATTAGCAACTTTCGCTGCCAGAAACAAAGAACACAGAGCCAAGCCAGAGCCAAAGGTTCTTTCATAATTGGATTATCACTTCTCGCGTACATGGAGAAAGGTCTGTGGGTTTTCTCCTCAGTCTTTGTGGTTCTGTGGCTCAGTTGGGTGTGCGCCGAACATCATTGCAGATGGACTGGCCGTGGATCCTTTGGGTTTTGTGCTCTGTCCCTGGCATACAATCTCATTTTGTTTGGAACACGGGTGGCGGTTCTTCGGTGAGTTGCGGGCTTTATCGTTTTCTGTCCTAATTCTACGGTTTGGCAGCTCTTTGTGGCCCTTGCCTTACCCCTGGAGCTGCACGACAAAGTCTTTTTATCCTACAACTTTGAAGTTAGCTACCATCTGCCCAAAACATGGACAGACAAGCCGCCAGTGTTGGTAAGTTTCCATTGGAGAGCGTGGAGCTACCGTTACATGTACCCCACTCCCCTTTAGCGCCATGGAAATGGCACAAATGGTGACTATGCGCTGAGTGACTACGATGGACACGATGGACACCAGGGACACTATGGGCCCGGGGCAGATTTTGATGATTATTACGAGGATTACGAGGGACACAAGCACAAGCCTTTGCACCATAAAAAGAAGAAGAAAAAGCCAGCAGGTGGCGGAGTGGCTGTCGTAAAGCCACCAAAGCACAAACACAAAAACAAACACAAAAAAAAGAAGAAGAAGCCACCAAAGGAGGAAGATGAGGGCGACGACTACAAGGACTTCTTTGAGGGTTTTCCGCTGGATGGTGATGGTAATCCCGTGCCCCGACATCGCCATGAGAGATCCTTGCTGTCGCGCACAAAGTTTTACGAGATTTTGAGCCGCCGATTCGAACAGTAAGTGAATGTGCAACCCGAACAAGCCCCCTAATGAAAACCAAATTAACCCTTGAAACCTCCCACTGTTGTGCAGGCACGGCTTTGGCTCCGGTGATCAGTGTCTGCTGCGGCTGATCTGCGAGGCAAACAACTACCAACTGGGGAACCTCAATGGAGTGCTGGGCAGCCTGGTTCACGTCATGTTCTGCCCCAGCAGCTCTCGCTACGAGTCGCTGCCGCAGCGCTACTACAACGCCGAGCTGGCCGGGCGGCGTGGCAGCTGCGAGGCATACCACAGCCAGTGCCGGCAGAGCTTACTCGATCTGATCACGCAACCCGTAATCCTCAATAAAAGTTGAATTTCCCACTCTCCACTTTATTTAGGTGTTGTTCATGAAGCTCTTGAATGCGGGCCAGAAGCAACTCCTCGTGTAGCTGCGCGCCTCCTGGCACATTTTGTTGTTGCGCTGCCAGTGGGCCGCGGGGCAGTCCTGCATCAGTCGAAAATAGGCGCACAGACTGTAGAAGAGGGCGTGCCTGTCGCAGGCGTCACTCTGGCGACTCACACCGGTCAGCTCCTGGTACTTGTTGTACACCAGCGTGGAGCAATTGCCAAAGTTCGCGCGGTACGCATCGACAATGGGCTGCTGGTTGAAGGCGCGCTGCAGCATGGGACGCACGCGGTCGAGTCTCAGGCGGGAGCCCTGCAAGACCGAGCTGGCATTGAAAATGCAGTCCAAACGGCACTACAGAGGAGAGGGAACAACAGATAAGTTCATGCTAAGAGATCTGTGTTGTATAACACTCACGCTTGGCTGCTGTCCCGAGTCGCGGCACTCGCTGTTGTAGACAGCCCAATTGGCCATAGGAGCGGGACAACAGATTTGCACATTCTGTGGGGGGGATTTAAGACACGGTGTGTGTGGGGTTAACTTGTGTTTCATTTGGGGGCTCATTTGGGTTGCAGTTTCACTTACTGCTCCAAGCGGCGACTCGAAATCTCGAAGAACTTTGTGTGTGGCGACTCACCTGCACAGACTTGGGCGCTGCCTTGCACTTGGCTGCCTTGAGGGCTGCTGGCAGTGTCCCATAGAGCACTGAGAGCAAAATGACAATCCAACCGCTCCACATGGCTGGCAATGAATGAAACAATTAGCGAAGGGAATCGTACGATTTGGTGTTGCGTGCGGCAGGCAGCGAGATGACATGGCCGAGATATCTGTGTAAATTATTTCATTTTGAGCCAAAAACAAGTCCCAAAAAACTTTTTCAAAATTAATTTTAAAATGTCTGTTTTGTGGCTGTTTCTGTTGGGCTGCTTGCAACTGCTGGCGGCACGCGGCGAGGTCCTGGACATGGCCAACTGCTCAAAGCTGATGAACACCCAAACGTTGGACTGGTGCTGCGGCAGGAACATTCTCAGCATGTTTGCGTTTATAGGCAGCAACTGTGCCTCCTACTTGAACGATTATGGACCAGTTAGTAGTGCTTCCCTCTCCCCCTCTCCCTCTCCTGCTAATCCAGATTGCCTTTTCAGTGCCGCTACGATTGCCTCTTCCATCACTGGGACATACGCGACGAGTCACAGTTCAAGCTCAAAATGCCGGAGCTCTTCGTGATGATTACGCGACTGTACAGCCCGCTCAATGGTTACCAGAGCTATGGCCTCGCGCTGAAAAAGGCCTACGAGACGTGTGACCGGCTGGGCACCAAGTACGCCGACTTTATAATGCTCTACTCGGCGCATCTGCAGCAGACGCTGGGCCTGGCCAACTTCACTGCCAACAACCCGAACAATTGTTCGCCCTTTTCCATGTACCACGCGCAGTGTGCGGCCATTTATTTGACACTCGACTGTCCCGAGAAGTACTGGGAGAAGGAGGAGCAGTGCACCATACTCCGAGAGACAGTGCGCTCCTGCATAAGGATATTCGATGACAGCACACCAACGAGAAACGAACCACAGACAAGGAGTGCGGGCAGTCAACTGTACCTAAACCTGCGAGCCCCACTGTACATTCTTTTTGTTGTCACCTTTTGCTGTTTTCTGAATCGTTTTGTGTAATTGGTTGGCCATTGGTTTGTGTTCCAGACACTATAATTGCTGGTGTCTGGGGCTTGTCCCATAGACTTTGAACTGCCGAATAAAAATTGAGGCACATGCTGGGCACGAGACCTTCACACGCCACAAATGACGTTTTGCTCGATTAATTAGTCGCCAAAGCAGCACTTGCTGGCTCACTGGAGTTATAAATTAAGCGGTTATGCTCAGGCACAGTTCAGACTGACACGAATAATGGATAACCACAGAGCTCTGCTGATCTGCTGCTCTCTGAGCGCCACCCTACTGCTGGTGGGCGCCGTTCCAGCTCCCGCTGTACCGGATGTGGACTGTGCCAGGCGGCAGGATTTTAATGTGAGTGTAAGTTTAGTTAGGGGACAGAAGGGTCACAGCTGAGCCACATGTTGCATTTGCTTATCCACAGGCTATCAGAGGTTGCTGCAACATTCCCACATTTCATTTTGAGGCATTCCGCAAGCAGTGCGGCAAATACATGCCCGACGGTGGACCACGCGTGTCGCCTGTAAGTAGAAAGTTCTCCATGTCCTTCCTCCTGCCTTAACACTTATTCCCTTTCCCCTGGCAGTGCCTCTACGAGTGCATCTTCAATGCCACTGGCATCCTACGCGCTTCGGAGGTGAATGTTGCCAATGCACGCAACATGTTGCAGCGTTTGTTGGGCAACAATCAGGACTTTCTCGACGTCTACTTGGAAGGCATGTTGCAGTGCTCCGGCCCCGTGGAGGCCATGGTGCGTGCCCGCAGGCCCCGTCCCTCGTCCGCTGTGGCGAAATGCTCCCCGGTGCCGCTCTACTATGGCATTTGCATCACAAGGTACGTCTTCAGCTACTGCCCCTCGTCCAGCTGGTCGGACACGGAGCAGTGCGAGACGGCGCGTCTCCAGAATCTCAATTGCCCCACCATGCGTGCATCGCGTGGTGGTGGTGGCACCACCAGAACCATTGCAAAAATTACCAAATAAAATCAAAATACTTAAACCCAAATGGCTCGGACATTCAACTCCCATCGCGATGGCTGGACAGCAAATGGTGCAAGGCGAATGGCCCCAGCATCCGGTGGTGGGGTGATGTATAAATGGCACTTGGCTGTCCAGTGAGCCACCAGAAGGTGCCTGAAATGCTACACCAATTTGCGCTATTGCTGCTCTCGCTGCTGTACGGCCCAGGAGCCGGTGAGCCCGACTGCAGCCAACGACCCGACTTGAATGTGAGTATGGGCCACAGTCCCCCGCGAGCTTAGAGCCTCAAATCTCCTGCTTCTAGGCGCTGAAAAACTGCTGCAAAATGCCTTTGCTGCAGCTGTCCAAATACAACTCACAGTGCGGTCAGTATCTGGTCAATGGAGCGCACATTACGCCCGTGAGTATCCTGATCCTTGCTGCCACAGAGCAAACTCTACCATGAGACGCTCTCTCTCCTACAGTGCAGCTTCGAGTGCATCTTTGAGGCAGCAAAAGTCTTGAACGGCACGCGTCTGGTAATGGAAAACATACGCAAAATGATGGAAGGCATGCTGGAGGGACACCAGGAGTTTGTGGACATCTACACGGAGGGTTTCGGCCACTGCTCCAGCGAGGAGCAGAGCATGATCAAGAGCCTGAAACGTCGCCGCATGCACCTCACCGGCAAGTGCTCCTCCATGTCGGTTATGTATGGGCTGTGTGCCCATCGGTTTGTCTACAGAAACTGCCCGGAAAGTGTGGCCAGCAAGAGCACCAGCTGCACCGAGGCCAGGGAGTACAGCAAACACTGTGAGTGAAGGAAAGGAGTCGCCAATAAATGCACAATTTTCCCAGAATTTATTCAACAATCAATTGAAGATCACATCCCGCCAGGTGGGCCGTTGGGCGTAGTCCAGCAGCTGCTCCTGATTTCTGGCATTGCAGCCATGCGTATCCATATCCTGATCACTGGCTGCCTCCAGCAGGTTGTCTCCCATGTTCGCTGCAATGTTTGCTTAATGTTTCACAAATAATCTCTTGGCTCTTGGCTGGTTCACTCACCCAACTCATCCAAGCTCAAGCCTAAGCGTTGAGCGTGCTGCATGAGTGCCTTGAGCAGCAGTTCCGTATCCACAATGCCATCGCGCTCAACGCTCTGAAACGAGACGAGCAGATCCTCATCCTCATCCTCATACGCTGCCTCGTCCTCCAGCTGCTGCAGCTCAGTGTCCAAATCGTTGTCTGCTAAGTCGGTCTAAAGGGGGAAGAGTTATTGGTTTGGGTTTGGGTTTGGGTTTGGGCGCAGGCTGCGGCTTAGTCACCTCTGGTCCCACCACAAAGTCCTCAAAGGCAGCCTGCACCACTGCAGCAAGGAGCAGGCAAAGTGCGAGTGTTGCGAGTTGATTCATGGCTGCTCTGCAGAACAACAAACTTTGACTGTTCGTAAATAATAATGGAAACAGCAGCAGGGCATCCGTTTTACACGCTCAATTTGCTGGCTAATGAAACATAAATCCCCCCAAAAAACAAATCACAAGCAGAGATTAAACTTAATGCAAGACTTTTACTACTTTTACTACACAATTTTCTAGCTGCTGGGCAGCGGCACATGCGGCAGGGGATTGCATTGTGCGGCAAACTCTTTGGCCTGGTTGCACGGTCGCTCGTTCTTCCACATGCTCGCGGGGCAGTTGAGGAAGGTCTCGGCATTCACGCAGCTGTAGAGCATGCCGGCAAAGGGCGAACAGCCGTGGGGCAGCACCTTGTATGCCTCAATATTGGATGATTTCATGTGGCCCTTGACTGAGGGAGAGATTAAATTGGGGTTAAAGAAGGAGCAGGTTCATACGCACTGTTGCCCAGGCAGGTGTCAAAGGAGCGCACAATGTGCGCCACCATATCCTGATCCCGCTGATGGATATGCTGCTCCAGGTACTGCTTCACGCGCTCCATGCGAACTTTGCCATTAAGCAGGGCGCCCGTCTCGCGGTAAATGCAATCGGGATAGCACTGCGGAAAGAGGAGATATTACAGCAGAGTTCTCCACTCTCTCAGCGGAAAGACCTACCAAATGCGTGTAGCTGGGATACTTGGAGTTGGCAGACTTCAATTGGCTAACGTACTTGTGACACTTTTGTGGCACATCTCCCATATCCAATTCGGGCGCGCGGCAGCACGAGTTAATGTCCTGCAAAAGCAAAAGATTGCTCCATGACTGGCTTCCTTTTCTTCAGTTCTTTTTGCTACTTACAAAATTATTAAAATTCGGCGGCGCTGTGCAATTGTAGGCGGTCTGTGCCTGTGTCTGTGCCTGCCACAACACAAAGGTCAAAGTGCACACAAAAAGCAACAACTGTTCGGTCATCTTGCGGGGTTGACTGCCGGCGAAATTATGAAATTCGTTTAAGCTCCCGTCACACGCTTTTATAGGCAAATAAACTGCCCAAAAGTGATTGGGTTAATGAGGCTGTAATGAAATCGGGTCGTTTGGCATTGTCTGTCCGTTGGTTCAATGCGTCCGTTGAAGGCTGTAAACAAACATCAACCACGACCCGACCCGCTCGTGCGTGACCCACAAAATATCGGGGAAATACCAGCAGAATAATCTGGAAAAGCAATGAGAGAGGGAGAGAGTGGCGATGAATCAGTCGGAGGTGTAACCTGGCTCAGGTGAGGTCTCCTTTGACGCTGCTAATTAATGCGGCGTGCAATTAATGAGCTCGTGGAAAGACGAGCCCCGCACATGAAGAGGAAGCTGCTAAGTAATTGCTGCCGCCCACACTCTCTGCTCCTACTTATTGTGTCTTCTGCTCAGTGATTTCTTATTTCCAGCGTATGCTCTTAGCCACTAAGCTGATGATGATGGGCGGCAGTCACCCAGCTCTCATAGAAATCAGGACACGCCGCTCAAGGACTTAGCACTTTGATTGATGCCACTTTTTTTTCCCCCCCCTTTTCCAAATGAATTTAATAGAAAAATCTGCAACAAGCGTTCTTGCGAAACTTTTGCTGCTCTGCTGCAGCGAAGGGAAAAACTTTGACGTATTTTTTCTGCACTTCAAGGTGAAAAGTACGCAAGAAAAACGGGCGCACGCCTCATCGACGGCAAAAAAGGTTTGGGCGAACATTTAAATTGAATAAAAAACCACTCGAAATGCGTGCGACATTAAATTTGCATGCGACAGGATAAATGCTTTAAAGCGAACAGGGAAGACACAAAGACAGAGAAAGAGGCAGGGAGAGACCGAGAGACACAGAGAATGGCAAATGCTCACATGGGGGTGGAGAGAGGAAGAGAAAGCATTTTTTAAATTGGAATTTAAATGCTTTTGAGTGGCAGTTGACATTAGCATTTGTTTGAAAATCAAACAGTCGGGATAAGGATGTTGCCACTCCACACGCCCCACCCCTTGCGTGTGTGTGTGTGTGTGTCATACCAGCAGGCAGCCCGCAGCCGCCGTCTAAATGTTTATCATTGTAATATCACAGCCAAGAGTCGCATGAAAAAGCTTCTATAAATATGTAAAAAAGAAAGGAAAAGGAAAACCTTTTGTCTGTTGTTCTTGCTGCAAATTTAATTTCGGCAAATTTCCGTGCAAGCATCCATCCCCATGCGAACGGAGCGCCACACATTGATATTTCAATAGCTGTCAGGCTCCACTCGAGTTTAATTTGATTAGCCGCACATGCTGCTCCACACACCTGCAATTAAATCCAACGTGGCAGGGACTTCAAGGGGGATTTGGAAAACCGAAAACCGAAAACCGGAAACCAATTCCGATACAGTTGGACCTAAGCAAACAGAAGCATCAGGCAGCGAAATGCTCAGAAAATATCGTGGAGCACGTCAAATATTTGCATAAATCAAATAGGCAGATTTTCGGGCATTATAACTGCAGCCCACAACGCAGCCCCACATCTAACGGCATTCACCTGTTGCCTGGCGTCGAAAAGCTTCCATGTGGAACGCAGCTTTCGGCGCAGCTTTCGCTCTGTGTGGACTGCAAACGCGTTTCGCGCCTTTCTTTTGGTAAGAACTTCGGCAGAATGTTGGCATGCGATTCCTACGGGCATCCGCCGCGACACAGTTATCAACGGGATGCGAGCGAGTGCGGTTCTTGGTTCTTCTTCGCTCTCTCACTGTGCAGCTGCCAACGCGTAAAGGATAACAGCGATAAATGGCATAAATATTAACAAAATTTGTTTGAAAAATATTCACAAAAAAAAAACAAACCGAAAAATTAATATAATTCGTATTTGTATGGAAAGCAATTCCAATACAATGGCGCCCAAAGGCTTACAGTTAATGTGCGAGTGTGACAAATAATCCTGCATAAAAATGCGAGTGTAAATGCCAAAAAAAACCATAAAGTTGTGCTCGCTGTGTTTGTGGTGTGTGGGGTGTGTGTCCATCCATAACCAAGGCAACGAACGACAACTAGACAAACACACAGATACACACACAAACACTCAGATGGACAGCCATTGACTGGTGTAAGCGGAGACTCAGCGCCCAGCCGCTGCCGCACAAGAAAGCAGCTCAAACATCATCATTTGGCAGCTGAGAAGGCGTTAAACACATTTAAGCCGGGTCAAGTAAGTGGCTATCCTGGCCCAAGGGACAAAGGACACAACCCACCCCGTTCTGTGGTCAGTGGAAAAATTCCGTTAAACTCGGCAATCTGCAAGTGTAAAATATAAGAAAAAGTAAGCCCCAAAAGGACACAAAAGGCAGCCAGGGAAGACAGGGAACAATGTAAGCGGGTTTCCTGTGCAGCCCACGGGTATGTGTGGCTGTGCTGTGTGTGCAGAAAGAATGGCAAACAATTTGCGGTTAATTAAAACGGCACAACCCACACACACACACACACACACACACACAATGCATTGAGGCCACGCTGCGCTTTCAGCAGAGTTTTCAATTGGCGCCAATGTTGGTTTTAGATGTTTGCCGAATCGATGGGGCCGAATCCCCAGCCATAGTCCAGCCAATAATCAGCCAGGAACTTGTTGCCCCTTTTTCGCTTTTATGGACTTCCCTTTGCCCCTGAGAACGTGCCGTAAATCTCGTGGAAATCTCTCTCACAAATAATTCGACACACTTGTAATGCATTCAACTCGAATTTTTATTGAGCCAATAAATAACAGATTTAGTCGAGCAGCTTCTGGCTGTTGGTTTTGTTGTGGCTTGTTTGCCTTTTGTGTCCAATATTTATGGATTTATCTGGAGGAAGCTGGAATCCCTCACGTAACTGCAGCGACCTGCACGTGCCACAACGAGCGGAAAGCCGTTAAAGGTTCAGACAATAAAATGCCACACTTGTTGGGCAACCGTTTGAGTGGATGCCCCACACGGATGTGACTTGTGCTGACTTCAGCAGCAGCGGAAATGGCTCGTCCAGCAGCTTCTTACCACTTGCCACCTTTCGGGGGGCCTTGTGGTTGATTGGCCCCGCAGGCTACATAAAAGTGTGGCACACCCAGCCCACCGTCTCTGCCGACTTCAAAGTGTGTGTGTCTGCGATAACTTTCCGATATGAAACAATGTTTCTCTCTCGCTTAAATGAGCAATTTGATTAAAAAACTTTCTATGCAGGCAGGCAGGAGGGATGCCTTTCAAGGCCAGGCAGCGCCCCTCCACCCCCACACATCGCAGCTTATGAATTTTACATGTTCCTTTGTTGCTGCTGCTGTCTGGTTTCTGTTTATGCATATACAATTTAATGAGCAACATTAATGAGCACAGAAAGTGGCACTTGGCAGGCGTTGTCCCTGAAACACATTCCCCCAATTACGAGCCGCAGAGATCCCGCCTGCAAATCCGCAACTTCAATGTGGCATTACACTTTGCAATTCTCTAACAAACATTTATAAGCCTTAAAGCAGCAGCCGGATATTGCAGAAAATTCTCACACGAGCGAGACAGAGAAAAAGTGGCCACAGTGGCAGGCAGGCAGGCAGGGAGGGAGGCGGGGAGGGGCATTCCTTGCTCGTTTGCGCATTTGTGCGTCGCCTCGGGCAAATCCATTGTGTGCAATCGCACGAGATTAGATACAATCTTCTATAATGGCAAATGGTGGAGAGGGAGAGGAGGGGAAACACCACAGTCCCCTGTGGATCTCCTTTTGGGTCTGCGTCTGCGTCTGCATTTGATTTGTCCGTCTCCATCTACATCACATGCGGGTTTAGTTTGCTTGCGTTTATGTCCTGGCAATGTCCTATTTGTTCGTGGCTCTGCTCGATGGCTTGGACTGGACATTCATCACGTTGACTGCCCATAAATGAGATTTGTCCATGCGCGCTGTCAGAATATATTTGCATTTGTTTCTGCACTTGAAACGCCCACCCGCCGCTGTCATTCCTCTCTTTTTGGTTTTTTACTGTCTGTCGGATTTAATTGAAATCAAATATGCAATTAGCAAAAGTTCTGCCCATAATTCAGGCCGCCTCAACTGACTTGGCAACTTTTTACTGCCGCATTATTTATGAGGTAATTAGAGGCGCTGTTCTGTGTGTTTCCCCTTGCCTTTTCCCTCAACTTAAAATTGAGTTGTTCCTTGCGGTTTGTCCCAACTCATGCCCCATGTCTGGATCGTGTCTTAAAAGGCAGCGCGGCGTATGTGTTATAATTTAGCGAGAAGCTAATGAATGCGCGCAGGGAGCCAAGGAGCCAGCAGGACTCGCTGCGGCGTTGTAATAATCAACTTTTGCTTTGTTTTATGGTGCAGCCAGCCACAGTGGGTGCTGGAAGTGGCTGCAATTCGAGTGGAGTTTTGCCCCAGCGGAGTTCATATTTCATGGATTGTGTGGCGGCCACCCACGGCTTGGAAATTGCTGGGGGTAAATGCTCAACAAATTCCATGGAAAGCGATTGTTTTGAAATACAATTTGTAGTTCTCTGGGAAGCCATTTAATTGTGTGCTTAAAGTTTCCCTGGAAGTTGACTAAATGCAGAGCGGGGATCATCCTTTGGCACCTTCCGCTTGCTTTCGTCACGCACTGTTTGTGGGTGGGGCTACGCCCACTTTTATGCCTCGTACATTAATGTAACGATGCATCATTCATGCCATTCATTTATTATCGTGGCCCAAAATGTGAGTTTTCCTCTTGGCAGGCTGCCGACAGCCCGCTAGCAGGAAGTTAGCGCTTCTAATTTCCAAGGCACAAACCAAGCCGAGCCCTAGACTGAGCCCTTTCGACTCTTGCGGTTGTTCCTTTTATGGCCAGGCATGGCAGGCTTTGCTGATGCTGCTGTCTGCCCTCTTTGATGGTGGAACTAATGAATTTTTATGGCAGTTCCCAGCGACTGCCTTTAAGTTTGCCTCTGAACTGGTTTCAGGCCTGGTTGTGGCAGTGTCAATGCAATTAACGGGCCATCAGTTCTGGGTGGAGCTGCCCCACAGGGCTGTCCCTTAACAATAGCAAGAATTCAACTCTGCTGATACACACATCTGGTGTCGCCGCAGAATGGCTCTGGTCAGGGCACAATGAGCGACCACAAGTACATGGAGGCTGCCAATGGCAGCGGCAGCAACAGCGACAGCGACAGCGAAGTCGATCCGCTGCTAATGCTGTCCAATCTGGACGCCATTGGGGCCAGCGTGGAGCTGCAGTGCCTGGTGCAGGAGCATATGGATACAACGACCTACGGCAATGCGAGCGACCACTGCCTCACGCAGTTCGACTCGATCCTGTGCTGGCCACGAACGGCGCGCGGCACACTGGCCGTGCTGCAGTGCATGGATGAGCTGCAGGGCATCCACTACGACAGCAGCAGTGAGTTGGAGCAGTGATGGATGGATTGGTGGAGAGGAGAGTGACCTTTTGCACCCCCTTTTTGCAGAGAACGCCACACGCTTCTGCCATGCGAATGGAACGTGGGAGAAGTACACGAACTACGATGCCTGCGCCCATCTGCCAGCCTCCCACTCGGTGACGGAGTTCGAGGTCATCGTGGAGCTGCCAACCATCATTTACTACATCGGCTATGCCCTCAGCCTGGTCTCCCTCAGCCTGGCGCTGATTGTTTTTGCTTACTTTAAGTAAGTGAAGCTCAGAGGTCCATGTGGCACATTCTTAACACCTGTTTCCCTCCTCCCCACAGGGAGCTGCGTTGCCTGCGCAACACCATTCACGCCAATTTGTTCTTTACGTACATCATGTCCGCTTTGTTCTGGATACTGTTGCTATCGGTGCAGGTGAGACCAGTCCTCTCTCCCACTGCCTGCTGCCTGTAATCTCTCCCACTCTCCCTCTTAGATCTCCATTCGCAGCGGACAGGCGAGCTGCATTGCTCTGGTCACGCTCTTTCACTTCTTTACGCTGACAAACTTCTTCTGGATGCTGGTGGAGGGCCTCTATCTGTACATGCTGGTGGTGAACACCTTCTCCGGCGACAACATACGCTTCAACATCTACGCCTCCATCGGCTGGGGTGAGTGGCCAATCCATTGGGTTGTCCTGCCAATTAAAGCTCCCCTCCTGCTCCTCCAGGTGGTCCTGCGCTGTTTGTCATTGCCTGGCTGGTGGCCAAGTGCCTGACTGTCAGCTACAACAGCACCGAAAAGGTAAGTGCTGCACTCGGACTGCACTCTGCTGCTGTGCACCTCTGAACCTGCTTCGCCTTTTCGTAGTACGACATCAATTGCCCCTGGATGGAGGAGACGAATGTCGATTGGATATACCAGGGTCCCGTGTGTGCCGTGCTGCTCATCAATTTAACCTTTCTGCTGCGCATCATGTGGGTGAGTGCAGCTGCTAGAACCGACGACCCAGAGCGGAGCACTCATCTCTTTCCCTTCCAGGTGCTCATCACCAAACTGCGCTCCGCCAATACCGTGGAGACGCGCCAGTACAGGAAGGCAGCCAAGGCGCTGCTGGTGCTCATTCCGCTCTTTGGCATCACCTATCTGGTGGTGCTGGCCGGGCCCTCGGAGGTCGGTCTCATGGGTCACATGTTTGCCGTTCTGCGCGCCGTTCTGCTGAGCACACAGGTGGGTCCAAGTCCGCTGTTTGTTCTTCTCTGATTGCTTGCAACCATTGGCAGGGCTTCTCCGTATCCTTGTTCTACTGTTTCCTCAACTCGGAGGTGCGCAATGCGCTGCGGCATCACATCTCCACGTGGCGGGATACGCGCGACATCCAGCAGAGCCAGAGCCGACGGTGGGTATAGTGTCCAGCAGAGAGCTGGGACTTGTCCGCACACAACCATTGTCTCTCCCCTCCCCTCGACAGGTACACCACGAAAAGTTTCTCCAAGGGCAACCACTCGCCGCGGGCCGAGAGCATGCGGTAAGTGGAAGGACAGCAAGGGAGAGTGGCTGGAGTTTGTGTAGAGTCTGATATCCGTTGCAGGCCGCTGACCAGCTACTACGGACGCGGCAAGCGTGAGTCCTGCGTGAGTTCGGCCACCACGACGACACTGGTGGGCCAGCATCCGCCCTGCCTCAGCCTGCACACTGGTGGCACACTCACGGCAACGGGCACGGGTACGGGCACGGGCACGGGCAGCTCCCTCAGTGTCATGCCCCGTGCAATCAGTCCACTGATGAAGGTAAACTAGCAGCGTGGATGCAGCTCCAATCTCTAATCATTTCCCAGTTGCAGCAAGGACTCGAGGAGAACTCCGTTTAGAGGATGATTTTAGCATTGGCAAGTGCATCTTAAGAGACTGAACTTTCATTGAATTCCATTTCCGAGGGCGGAGAGCAGAACCGCGAGCTAAATGTCGTGTCTACACCTGAAAGCTATCCAATGATACTCCAATAGTAGCCAAAATATTTTCGTGTAACTGTTTCTGTAACAACAACCAAGCAACAACTGAATAAACGGTCTATTTACTTGAGTGTACTTCACACTGGATTCCACTTTGTATGCCATCAAGCGGATTATAACTCAGGGATATTGATATTTTCTGCGTGTTCTTTGATGTGCCCTGCCCGCCTGTCACATAATATGTATTCAATCATTTGCAAGGAGCTGCCAACATCAAAGATGAGCTCAAAAACTTTGCATGTCCCCCCAGCAGCATCTGTTGTGGCATGAAAGTTTAACAAGTTTTCAGTTTATGGCAGAGAATTTCCTTCCTTAAGAAGGAAGAAGCAAAACGCATAGAAATTTCTGGTGAACTCCTCTTTAAAATATTCTTGGGAATATCTGTGGGAATTTACACAACTTTCTGTCGCCACTCAGCAACCAACAGTCGAATCTTCGTTTTCGAGTCAATTATATTCATAATTAATAGAAATTTGGGTTCGTAATTAGAAATCTGCCCATGGCCTTGGCTAATTGTTCGCTAATTGGACCCAACCTGAGCCGGAGGAAGCGGCTGCGGTGAGCATTGAGTGGCTTTAATGGGTTAAGTGACGACCCAGCCCAGGCGAAGGAAAGGGAAAAAGGTTAAACTCTCTCGTTAAGAAACTTTTGCATAGCTCCTACTCAGTGCTTCATGCCCCTGACGTTACTTAGCCAAATATAATGTACATATTGTTGCAAATAAGTAGTTGGTTGATGGCGAAGTGGTGAGGGGGTAGATGAGCTTCCCAAATGCTCATGAATGTTGCATGAGCTGGTGCTCGGGCAAGTGCACATAAAAACAACGGAAAATACTTTGTTCTTGGCATCTGCGCTCGACTCTTTGATACCACCTAAAGGGTGTAGCGATAAGATGTAAAAATAGTGAATATACATACGTGGGCTGGGTTTTGCCAAATGCGATCCCTAGGCAAAGCAAAAATGACCGAGGGCGAATTCGCTCACGGAAGGTAGCGCAAATACAGAGCGAGCGGCGGCGAATTCAGATGGAGCCCAAAGCAGATCGACGAGAGCAACGCCGCGTGAGTTGCAATCGAACCTACGCGCAGGTTCGATGGGAGGAGAAAGCAAATTCGATTTGCAATAAATTACGCTCCTTCAACTAAGGAAATATACATAAGTACACCCTGCCTCTGGACGATTACCAAGTACGAAAGTCATAAAGGCAGCTGCAGATACGAATATTCGTGTGGCACTCCACCAAGCGGACACTCCTCCACTTTGTCGAGTGCCTGTGCATGCCAAAGCCAACAGAAAAAAGAAAAAGCTCAAATAAAAATAAAATAGGAATAAATATTTAATGTGCACGAATAATGCAGAGCATGCTGGTTCTCGTGTTCATTTGATATGCGCAGATTTCTTTGTTCTTTTTTTCTGTGTGGCTTTTGCAAGTGAAATGTGAGCGGAAGTGGGAAATTTCTCTAATTGTAATTCGCTGAAAAACGAAGTAACTGGAAACCAAAGTCTGCCTACGTCAAAGGCACCAATACAAACACAACAAGGCAGGTCTCCCACTCATTCCCCCACTCCAAACATCTTGCCACCCTTTCCAGCCCTTTGATTGTTGAGCACTTTTCCCGGTTTCCCTCCAGCATATGCGATGTGTGCAGTTGCCGCCTTGAAGTGCCTCTCACGCACCCCACTAAGGCGACAGCGACAGCAACTGCGACAAGGACAAGGACACTTGCCACCTGTCTGAAGTAGATAAGAGGCAGAGCGAGCAGGTGGAGTAGTCAACCCACGCAATTGAAGCATTTTAATTAACCAAATTGTGCGCGTAAAATGTAAAATTGTAAAATTGTAAAATGGCAACTTCAGCAACTGGCAAACTGAGAAACATTCCAAAAAGCGAAACTCAATTAAAAAACGCTCTTAGGCCTTTGTGTGTGTTGAAACTGCTGCAAAAGGGTTTCCTGGCTGCTTTAATTACCCACCGCCTCCTGCCTCAAGTGGCAAGTCACTTAAGGTCACATTAACAGGCCAAAGGTCAGAACGGGAGCCACCTACAAAAATCTACTGGAATTCCATTATGCAAAGCAACATTTTGGGCATTTATGATACATTTTTTTTTTGCAGTAGAAAAACGTTTCATTCAAGTAAAGTAAAACTTTAATTAAAAAATGTTTCCTTTATGCGAGCTAACCCCCCGCCTCCCCGTGGCCTTTGTGGCTGCATTTCATGGGCTGAACACGCACTGTGATTTATGGAGACGCCTTTCAGCGAATCTCCCTTAATTATGTGTAAATATATTATGAATAGAGAGGCAAAGTTTTGCGCCTAGTTGGCGGCCGGCATTCGGCTTTAATCTTCGGCCCACAGAATGGATTCCATCTGACGTGCCGAGCCTCACGCTCCACTGGCTGCAAGTGGCAAAACAGAATTTGGCCGCAGGATGTGTGCTCTTCTGTGTGTGCGTGTGTGTGTGTGTGTGTGTGTGTGTTGTGGTGGGTTTGCTGCCACCCGATCTGCTTAGAGTCTCATCCCCAGCTTTTGCGGGCCGCTACTAATTAAATATTTGTTCCGCCAGGCTTTAACAACAATTTGGGTAATTGTTTAAGGAAAACTTAAAGGAAGCAGAGGATTTGCTGCTTTAATCCACTGGAACTGGCACTTGGCAATTTTCCTTATGCAAAGCGACAGACTGCCAGTTGATGCTGTTCCTGCAGCTTGTGAAGCAATCATGGAACCGCATTCTATCTATATTCTGTTTGATTCTATTTTCTCTTTCGTTGCCTCCCACTAATTTCTGACATATTTTTGAGATGTTTCTGCTCTTTGCCGGAGAAAATCAATCAAAATTGAGTGGCAAAGTGTTTGACATCCCCGTTGGCTTAATTGAATGCCTCATCAGTTGCAGAAGCGGCAGGAAGTCTGGATATCCATCAGTGCCATTTTTAAACGCCTTGAAAACTTCCTAATTGAGTGAAAGTTAAAGCAGAGCAGCAGTTCAAGGTGTTAAACAGGTCATAAGTGGATCAGATAATGTGTTGATTGATTCGATTCAACTTTTGCCTGTTAGAATTGCCCCTGAAAATGTTTATGTTTATTCATTCATCGCATAAACATTCATGAGTTGTCGTCCTTAGCACACTTTTCCATTTGCCATTTCCTCTCTGTTCTGTGCATCTCGTGGCATTTGCAATTTATTTCCATATTTTCAGCTGCAGCATAGCATTGACATTTGCAGCACACTGGCAGTGGCAGTGGCAGTGTCAGCGAGTAATGCATGCCACAGAACACATCATATCCTTCATGTTTCTGGGCTAACTCTGTGTTTCTGTGGCGCACTTTAAAGGGTCGCTGCTGGAGTTTCCCTTTGCGGTACAGCAGCAAATCGATAAACAGAACACAAAACTCTGTGCAAAGTTTTTCCTCTCTTTGTTCCTGTGGGTCGACCCTCTAATTGGCTCATAAATAATACAGCAAGGCAACAAGTCACAGTCTGGGGCACAGATAACACTCGTCCCCTTAATGGAGTGCCTTTAATGGAATCCATTTAAAGAGTAAACCGCAACCTTTACCCTTTTGCTACTGCTGCTGCTGCTGCTGCTGCTGCTGAATACATGCCAATGTTTTGTCAGATGAATAAATAGATGGTAAATGGTATAATTGGTTTTATTTTCGGGACCTTGGACCTGCACTTCTTGCCAGCAACTTTTGGCCAGCTGCTACTTGTCCGTCCAGTCCATCTCTTTCGTATTAGCAGCTGTCAGGCGAACAGGATGTCCATCTGCAAACCAAAACCCAATTTCTAAGCATCAACAAATACAAAATGTGCTGCCTGCTGTTGGCAATTTCCGGGCACCTTACCTTTTCGGGCACACCTTGTGGTGGAACACCGAAAACTTTTCCTTTTTGCCAGGGAAAAATCAACAAGTGCTGCCACAAAAGTTTAGCCCAAAACCCGCTACAGATATTCCTTTGGTGACATGACTTTTGACCCTGCCAGAAGAAAAGTACAAAAGTTTTTCCCCCCCAACTTCCTGCCCCAATTGTGCGTTTGCCTAATTCAATGAGGGGCAGTCAGGGTGCCTGCTTAGGGGTGTCCTTCAGCCAGAGTCTAATGCAATTTGAATTCCTCTGATAATGTTATTTGCACAACTTTCGCTTTCAATTAACTTGGCCAACATCAAAGCCGCTTGGACAATCCTTTTTAGGCAGGAGACAGCACACAGCACAGAACAGAACAGAATTAATTGAGTTGACCAGCGCTCCCTCCTGCTGTCCACCGTCATTGTTGATCAGCGATAAGAATAATGCAAAGGGGCCCCGATTGTGTGGAGCCAGAGCCCCCCTCCCGCTGGGCGGCCATTAGCGCAGGTGTGGCCTGTCAGTGGCAGACAGCAGCCTGATGGTGACAAAAAGGACTCGGTGGAAATGGTTGTTGGGATCTGCGAATCCGTTCTCCGTTCCACCTTGCCTTAAGTGTCGGTGCTGTTATTGTCGCATTAGCCAGAATGTCGACGTTTTAATTGGGGAACATTTCGGCCAGCCCAATGGGACTGCTGCTATGTGCGTGTATTTGCGGTCCGTCTGCCCTTGAAATGTTCAGGCTAAGCCCATAAAAAAGCACTTAAAACACTGAAGCAGCAGCGGCAAAGGATACACATTGAAATTCTCAATTGAATCCGTGACTAAAGTGGAGCTGGAATCCTGTGTGCAATCGAGCGGCGCACATCAAAAGCAGCAACTGCAATTACGAATGAGTCTACAAAACGAGTGTGGGTGGGTGAGTGTGAGTGTGGGTGTGTGTATTCACATATTCATTCACTGGCAATCCGATACCTTGACAGTTTCCATATTTGCCATAAAAAAAGGTTATCGATGGGAGTTCAATTGAAAAATCCCCACGCGGAAACGTTTCACATTTCCAATTACAATTTCCATGGGAATTGTTCGTGTGCTGTTTGATGACCTTTTGGTTAGGGTCTGGTGACCCCGTTTGGCAGTGTATACGTGGGATGTAATTGGAATCGTCGTGCAGGAAATACATATTTAAATTCACTTTGTTATGGAGCTATCAGAGATGCTTTTCCTTTGCTTTAACGCTCAACAAAATTCTAGATGCCAAAGGTTATTGATTCGATGATGTGGCTGAGTCTTTGGGCGACTCTCTTGCTGCTGCCCCTTGTGGCAGCTGGAGCGGCTGTCAGAGTCCGCACTCAGCTGTACCGCGTGCCCCTGCATCGCTTTCCCACCGCTCGGCAGCGCTTTGTGCAGTTTGGCATCCGGTTGGATCGATTGCGGCTCAAGTACAGCGGCTTGGGCGGGAAAAGTGGACTGAGAGGCGGCTGGGAGGTGAGAAGCGAGCCGCTGAGCAACTACCTGGACGCGCAGTACTTTGGGCCCATCACCATCGGCAGTCCGCCGCAGACCTTCAAGGTGATCTTCGACACTGGATCCTCCAATCTGTGGGTGCCCTCCACCAGCTGTGCACCTGCCATGGTGGCCTGCATGGTGCACAGTCGCTACGATGCGCTCCAGTCGAGCAGCTATCGCCGGAACGGAGGCCACTTTGCCATCCACTACGGCAGCGGGAGTCTGGCTGGCTTCCTCTCCAGCGACACGGTTCGCGTGGCAGGACTGGAGATACGCAATCAGACATTCGCCGAGGTCACCATAATGCCGGGACCCATCTTCCTGGCAGCCAAATTCGATGGCATCTTCGGCCTGGCCTACCGCAGCATCTCCATGCAGGGCGTGAAGCCTCCCTTCTACGCCATCATGGAGCAGAAGCTGCTGAGCATTCCCGTGTTTAGTGTGTACCTCAACAGGCAGAAGGAGGACAAGGAGGGCGGTGCACTGTTCTTCGGGGGATCCAATCCAAAGTACTATCGGGGCAACTTCACCTACGTGCCGGTCAGCCATCGCGCCTACTGGCAGGTGCGCATGGAGGCGGCCAACATCAAGGATCTGCGCCTCTGCCAGCACGGCTGCGAGGTGATCATCGATACGGGCACCTCCTTCCTGGCGCTGCCCTACGAGCAGGCGATACTCACCAACGAAGCGATTGGCGGCACGCCCACCGAGTACGGACAGTATTCGGTGCCCTGCGACAAGGTGCCGCAGCTGCCGCGCCTCACCCTGCGCATCGGCAGTCGTCAGTTCTCGCTGGATGGCAGCGACTACATCTATCGCGACATCTATGAGGATCGCGAGATGTGCTTCTCGGCACTCATCGGCGTGGATCTGCCCTCGCCCAGTGGCTCCCTCTGGATACTCGGCGATGTCTTTCTGGGCAAATATTACACGGAATTCGACATGGGCAACCATCGGATTGGCTTTGCCGATGCCAAGCACTGAAGCAGCGACGGCTCCCTTGTTTCAATGTTGTTTTTGTTATTATTATTATATTTTTTTAACTGTTGGAGCATGCTTCCAGCAAGCTGTTGCTATTTTTGGGCACGTGTACCGCAGGATATTTGGGGGGACTAATGCTGATGGAGAGGACTTGGGCTGAAAACAAAACAGAATTTTATTATTGTATTACCTGCTCGGTCCCCCCTGCATTATACGAGGAGTACATGCCACTGTCCGTCGTGGGCGGAAGTTAATCAAAAATCGCTTGCAGCCAGTAGATGGAAAGAGAGAAGGAGAGTGAAAGAGAGAGTGAAAAAGAGACCAGTGCTCTGGCAGGGAGCTTCCCCCCCTTGGGCAATAACTGGCAATGTAATTGATTCCCTGCAAAAACAATGTCTCTTTTGTCTCTGCTTTAGCTGTTTCTTCTTTGCCACCCCCACCTCCGTTGGGACGCCTGGAGCCAGGCTGCCAACTGCCCTGCTGACTGAATGCAAATTGTGAGCTTTAAAGGATTTCAAATAAGTTTATTGTTGAGAGTAAAGTTTCATAAGTGATGGAATACAATTTTAAATGGTTTAAAAATTGGATTTTGGTCTCTCACACAAAAACACGGAAGTCTCTCTCCAGAAGATCTGCTCTTCGCTCTCGTTTGAATTCGCTCTCGCCTGAATTCGCCCTCCTTCATTCTGTCTTTGCGTTCCGCTATCGTGTTTGGAATTTGCCCTTGCTCGTTTTGCTGTTGTTTACTGTAGATCGCAATTGACAAAAATAACTTTAAGTTTAACGACTTTTGTATTGGGTACTCATTTTCCCAGTGCCTGCTGCTGGCTGTGGTTTCTGCCGGCTTTTACGATGATGCTGGCGCTTAAAGCTGCACAAAAAACAAACTGCAAAATACCCTGCAAAAGAAAACAAAGGAGAGAGGAGTATGCGTCGAGAGCAATTCGCCTTGAAGTAAATTGTGTTTTTACTGCTGCTTTGTTGACACAGGGTATATGCTCTTTTAGACAGTGTTTAAGTGCTAAAGTATATAGTTAAACATTCCATGTACGTGTGTATGTACGAGTATGTATGCCTTTTGCCATTGCCTTTTTTATGTGCACGCATCGCTGGCGTTTGCTTTTCTTCAATGCTATTCCTTGCCTTTTCTTTTCTTTCATTTTTTTCCTGTTTTTTTTGGTGACCAGCGACGTTTTCTTTTCTTTTTCATTTATGTCTTATATTATTTTTTGCCAACGCTTCTCGCATTGACCTTTCCCCTTCGTCGGGCCTGGGGTTGGCGGCTTACACGCTCTCCGGGCCACTTCTTTTTGGCCTTTTTATGGCTTTCATTCACTTTCATTCATTTCATTCTGCAGATCTCTTACGGCCTCCCCCCGTCTGCACCCCTTCTATTTGCGGTTTCAAAAACTGTTGACTTTGAGGGTCTTTCTCCCTCCCTTTCTTGCTCCCTCTAAAGTCTGACGGTGTGCAGGGTATCCTCTAGGCTGTGTATTTGCTTTATCCTTGCCTAATCCTCGAATTCAAACCTTCGTTGCTGTTTGTGCTCAACTGAGCAAACCAAATTCAGATTCAGCCACAGATTCCTGGTGTGCTGGTCAGCATTAGTTGCGCAAATATTCGACGATAATAAATTGCCATTAGCCGAAACAGTTTTCCTGCAAATTCGAACAGCGCCCAAACCTTCAAGAAGGGTTTTCTTTTTTTCCCTCTGCTGATTGTGGCAGGGGTAAATGTTTTCCATTGAAACGACTCTTAACGAGTGGAGGAAGGCAACGCTTTTAAATGCCATTTAAATGCTAAGCTCTCGGCTGACAAGTCTGCCTGCCACAAAGCCACTGTACTGGATTGTGCAATAAGAAAAAACATCCTCTCTCGGGCGGCACATCGATGGGAGATTGCAGTATTCTGCCCCATGGCCTTTTGCGCAATCAACTGCGTAGCATGTCGCATGGCCGAATGAGGGCTATAAAAGCCACGTCCACGCCCCCTTTCTGTTCAGCTTATATCCTGTTGAAAGTGTCCACTCAAAGCTGCATGCCATGCGCTGCTGCAAGGTGCATGTTGATTGAATTTAAGGAGAAATTCCAATGTCCCTCAAAGGTAGACATCAAATAAATGTGCAGTTTTTTTGTTCAACCCTTGGACGTGTCAATAATTGTTAATACAAAAAGAAAAGAGAGCCAGCAGAAATCTCTTTTGACGTCATTTCCTCTCGATGTTTGTTGGTTATTTCCATGACAAAAAGAAGAAGGGAAAGGGATCGTAATTGGCCAGATAACAGCCAAATCCCAAACCCTCTTAGTTGTGGGGGGAAGTCCAGGCTGCTCATTTGTTCATGTCCTGGCAGATAAGCGGGGGGATAGGCCAGCACAAAGGAGCAACCAGCAGCAGCAGCAAAACTAAATCATTCGATAAGATTATGCGCACAATTCCATGCCAGCGGCAGTGTCCGTTTCCCCACAGATTTCTATGCAAATGTATCTATTATATGAGGGCACTTTGTGGGCAGGGATGGCTGCTGTTTTTATTAAATTTCTGAGACGCCTGAAAACTGGGCTAATGAGTCAATAAGCCAATTTCCAGCCAACAAGCTAAGGGAAGATGCAGCCTACGGGGCTACTGCTGTGGCTTGTGGACTCTGCCTCAAAGTTGTTTTGCCACTTAATTATTATAATATGACATTTTGTGTGTGTGTGTGGCAGGATATTGTCTTATTTTGGGGCCGAAAAGCCACTTGGACTGGGACTGGGACCACCTGATTGCATTTCCAATGTCAATTAGTTTTCCAATTAATTTTGAGTGCACAACCAAGCGAAAACACATTGTGTCCTTTGTACCTTGGTCCTGCCTAAGCTGGAGCCGGTTGAGACATAAATGTACTTGGACACTGAGAGCACATCCAATGGGCTGGGGCTGGCACATAATGTCAGGTATCATTTATCAACTATCCCTTTGTGTCGGGCTGCCAGGGCGAAACATTAATCTAAGCGGCTTGTAAGTAGCCGCCCCAGTGCGGAGGGGGCTCCAAACTACACGAACAACCCTCGAACAGCCATTGAAAATGGCTCTGTCACAATATATTTTGTGTTAAGTAAGATTGCTGCCTGTCCTACTGCTCCTTTTCCATCTCTCACCTCTTTTAGGCCACACAAAAATGTTTCTATTTCGGGTTGAGGACTCCAGTTCGGGCTTCAGTTTCGTTTTCGTTTTCGTTGTTCGGTGTTTAGTTTCAAGGACGCGCCGTCAATTCCCACTAAGGCCTCGCGGCAGACTGTTCTCATTTTTCACACATTACACATTACACATACGCCGCTTGTGCGCCGCAACATCCTGTCGTGTGTAGCCTAAGCGTTCGATTTGCTTGAACAAACGTGACAATGTTAACGCTAAGTTGCTTGACTTTTAAGCCAACAAAGGCGCACACAGAGAGCTCGCTAGAGCATAGATTTCAAGGACTAATTACAGGCTGCACTTATTCCCAGTGGATAAAGTCGAATTTTCTAACGACTGCCATGTGGGATTTTCATGCCCAACTTTGGCAGCGTACACTCCTTTGACTCTCATGGCAGCCGTGTACAAATATTGAATATCCTCTGCCAACTGTCGCTGCCTCTCTCGCGCTCTCCACGTGGCTGTGACATGAATACTAATTAGAAGTGAGTCCCTCCCACAGCGTGCAGCTTAAACTGGATTTGCCGCCAAAATGCTGCATAATAAAGTTAATCAGCCCGCCGACTGGAGGAAGGCCCTGTGTCGCGCTTTTTTTACCTTTTGGGTGGGCGAAATTTGAATTCGAATTTGAATGCAAATTCTGCGTCGTTTTGGCAGCTGAAAATTAAGCACTTTAACGATGGAAATCAGCTTACAGTATTTGGCACTCAACGGAATTTCCTCTATCAAAAATTGTGTGGCATGCACAGACATGTGTGCAGCTTCAGACCAGTCATCGTTGCATGTTCGTTGGGTTTGTTGGTGCATTGGATGTTTCCCCACAAACAAAAAAGTTTTGCGGCGCCTCATTGTCAAAAAGTGCAAACTCATTTGCCAGTTGCCAGGCAACTTTCAGTCCACAAACCCAGACCCTTGGGAGATTTATGGAATGGAAAAAAGTTACGACACTTGCAGCCAGGTAAACGACGTAATTTTTGCAACATTTTGGGGCGGATAACTGCTCGAATGATTAACTCAAAAGTGGCTAGAGGGAAAGAGAGAGCAGAGAGTCCTGCTATAGAAATCGCACAGCCCAATGGCTAGCCCTCGACTCATGCATCTTAATGGGTTAGCCACAGGAATTCTATTTGGATGAAGGCTGTTCTGCAATTCAAATCAACTGCCAGCAGCTGCCCAGAGGCCAGAGGGCAGCAGTGAGCGGACCTGCTGTTTGATTTATGCGCTCTGCACTTTTTGACAAAGTGTTTGCCATTCGACGAAGCCTGCAGTCCGGCACTCCTGCAGCCTGAATGAAAGTCAAAGTCAGTGAGCTGAAAGATAGACAGATAGAGAGATAAAGTGACAGCTACTTCCGCCCAGCAGCTGCTGCTGAGCTCTCCACAGAAGCCGCTCGTGCGTGGATACGAAATGGCACTGGGGCATGGCCATATCCATGTCCCCTTAGGCCCTCGGGTTTTCCCCCTGCCTGCACTGAATTATGTTGTGTGCACAACAAATGTTAAGAGTGCACCTGCCCCACAACTGCAGCAACTCTCCTGCAACTGCGAGGACTGTAAGCAAGGAACTGCCCTGGAAATACGAGCACATTGTAATATTATTAGGAGACAGGCAAACTACAGGACTCTGTGTGCCATGTGTGAACTTTTCTAGCTTTTGACAACTGAGTTTGTTGGCTCTAACAAAGGAAATCCACCGGGGGGGAAAAGCCAAAGGAAAGATGAAACTTGTTGGTCACTCTGTGGGCGCCATGGGCGTAGTGGAAACTCTTGCAAAAAAAGGAATATGTTTATGTGTTGTGTGACACTCTGGCACACTCCCAGTCCCCAACAGTAATTCTTTTCTCATAAAACGAAACTTTAATGAGACTTTAATGCCACGCGTCGCTTCGCTGATGATTAATGAAACTGACTAGTTAAATTTGCACAGCAAAAAAGACAATAAATAACTTGAATAAGTGGCAGTAATTAAGACCTATTTCCCAGCAGACTTTTGGGGCAAAAACTCATCTCGGACGCGCATGAAAAATGCATTGAAAATGAAAGCAGCGCAAACAAAATCCCCATGCAGACATTTCACGGTGCTAACCTGAGAGAAGGGAAAACAAAGTCCATGCAAAGTCCCCAGTTTTTTCCACCAGGGTGTTTCTTTGTTCAGTAATATGACCCATTTTCCCACTCACTCTCCCTTTTGGCTCTCTCCCTCTCTTTTCCTATGTTTATTTGCTCTTCTTTGCAGTGCAAACTTTAAAGTTGCACAAAATTTGTGTAGCATTTGCTCGTTGTTGATGTTGCTGGCTGTTTACCAGCAGCTTTGCTCTCATTACAAGAGCAAACGGAAGAAAAGGGTAAAGTATTCCCCAACTTCATTAGTTTCCACACAACTGATTCGCTTTGATCGGGATGAGAAATGAATGCAAAAGATTGACTCATCGCTGGAGTGGCTCTCAATCTTAATCTGTATCGGAGTCCCAATCGAAGTCCCAACCCGGCACAGATTACCGACTTAGCCAAGCATTTAGTTTGGCTGGCAACGATGACAAACGGAATTCCAATCGAAATTCGAGTGCGTTGAAAATGTTTGATGTGCAAATCCTCAGAGATTTCAACGCAGCAGCAGCTCTCAGCTCTCAGCTCTCAATCTCTCTCCCTCTGTCGCTTTGGTTTCCCCAAGTGCTTCCCCTTCTTTTCTTCATTTACAAATTGTGTGCGAAAATTGGTGGCACGCATCTCGTCTGACTTTGCTACAAATGGACTTGCCTCGAATGTGTGGCATGTCCTGACTGACTGACTGACTGACTGTCTGCCCTTAACGATGAGCATTTAGTTCCGCATCAGCGGCAGCTTTCAGACAGCTGTAAAATATTTGTGGCAATCACCGAAGCCGCCACAATAGAGTGTGGCTTTTCCTTTCCCTCTGCTTGGGGAGGGGTTTCGAGAGATAGACGTAGGAAAAATTGTCTGCAATTTCCGGTTGGATATTAAAAATGCGGCAAGCAAAATTGAAATATTCCTCGGCTCACCTAGGACGGGTCACCCTCTCTCCCCTCTCCACTCACCTCTCTGCCGCTTAAGCCATAAATCCTGGCCTAAGCCAGAGACTCATGTGGCCGGGACTCCTTTCCCTTAATGGCCGAGCAAAATGTATTTAGCTAAAATTATCCCCGTACAAAGTGTGTTCTTTGTCAACGCAAAAGCTGCTTTCGAAATTTATGCACAGAAATAGCAGGAACAGAAAAAAGACTCGAAATTGAGTTTTAATAACAAGAAGAGAAGCGAAGACGGAAAGCAAATCAAATGAAATATTTGATGAGACATTAATACGCAGCAAATTCATTTGTAATTAGAAGCGGCTACCCGCTCCCCAGGCGTTTCTATTTTATTTACAAACCAAACAAAAGAACCAGCAGCAGCAGGGTCTGTGTCAGTCTGTTGCCTGGATTTGAATTTATATTAAATTTTGTGCTGCGGTTTCTTCATTTAAAATTCAAATCAATGACAAAATCTGCACAGCCAATCGATATTTTGGTGGGAAAGGAAAGCCGCTCCTTCGCAGCTGCTGCCACTCAAGGGATGCGCAACATTTGTGGCACTGCAGCAACTACTAATATGGGAGGCAAACAGCTTATGCAACCGATAAACAATCCGCATAATGACTGTGATTGTAGTTGAACCACTTAAGTGGAGAGGCATGGGGCAATGGCACGAACAAGCAGCAATTAAATGAATTGCCCACACAGGACAGGAGAGAGATCTGTCTGGTGGGAAGCCAATCAGGAGAGTCTCCAACAAACTTAGACGTGTCCATTGTGCTTCATCTGCTGCACAATTGTGGCAGTCTCTCCCTTTTGCAGAGTGCAACTACTGTCCGAAGATATTTCATTGGAATAACAAATTAGACAGACAGTTGAAATGTGCAGCAGGGGCGGGAACTCATGTCCGGCATTCAAGCAACTCGTAAAATATTTATGACCGCAGCACGAACCTTTGATATGCAAAAAAGGGAGTGAAAGACAGTCGGGAATTTAATTTGTTTAATGCCGCCGGGGGCTGCAAGTGCTGCAAATGAAATGTGTGACACAATTTATTCATATTCATATTCATCGACCTGCGACCCACGACCGCTCCCTAATTTGCATGTGCAAGCCAATGGGTCGACAGCTTTGACGCTTCGTTTCAATCTGTGTCAAGTGTGGCAGTGTCCTGCCCGGCATGGCTGTGGTGTGTGCCGCATTTTAAACTATTAAATGCACATAAATTTCCATTTTGCGTGTCCTAAACTGTGCTCATTGTGCGCTTCACACTTTTATCTTCAGTGCAAGGCAAATAAAGTGAGTCTCAGCTGCAGCTAAGCTCTCTCTCCCTCACTGTAGTTCCATTTCTAATCACAATAGATTAGTGTCAGAGTCCATGTGTTGATTGCCTAAACAGGCAGCCACTCGAGCAAACAAAGTCATAAGCAATTGCCATTCAGTTCCGTTTCATGCCTCCGCGCATGGCGACAGCTCTCATGGCAATTATCTTCGTGGAAAGCGAGTGGTGTGCCCCCACCTGTCCTCCTGCTTTGCACATTTCCCAAATGAACCTGCCCCAAAAACCACTCCCGCACAAACACACAGGGAAAGAGAGAGAGATTGGCAGAGCACCGGCAGAGGTGTTAGTTTAAGCGTCCTGCGTGTTTGACAGCCATTCGGCATACTGTATGTGTGTGACACCGTGGGGGGGAAAACCATTTCCATGGCCTTGCCAGCGCAAAACCCGCCTGTGAGTGTCACGTTTCGCCAGTCAAAACATCCGCTGTGTGTGGCATACGCAAAATACTCGTACAAGGCCAAGCCAACACAAAGGCGACACAAACATAGCCGAACCAATGCCCAATACCCCTGACTATCTGTCGTATCCGTCGATTGTAGTGCCCCTCCTGGCATGCCAATGACTTCATTTGTATAGATTCTGCACACACCTCTCCTAAATCCATTCGAAATCTGTTTATGCCACACAGGGACATTCGACAATCGAATGCGGGCTCCTCGCTCGTTTTATCTATGCGAATGGCCATTATTTCTATTGTTCTGTTGCCAATAAAATTCAATTGCCGTCTGCCGTATGTCTAATTATAGTTCAGCCACAGGCAAACGAAACAGAATCCAATCGGACTTATCGGCTAATCGGTGTTTAAGGTTTGTGCTGCACTTGCTGGCGCTGCATGGAAAACTCAATTATGGTCCACCTTTTGGGGCAAAAACTACGCCCAATGGCAACACACACCACACACACGTTGTTCCTGGCGCTCTGCTCTGCTCCATGTGGCTCTTGTAGCTGCGTCTGACGTTGTCCCTGGCAGCCACTTGGTGGCCATAATGTGCGACCACAACAGCTACACAGCAACAGCATTCTCCATCTTTTCAGCGCCTGTTCTGTGGCTTCTGCCATCCGTGACTGCCGTTGACTTGGCTACCAAACCATTCTGTGGTTTCCACCTGGAAGCTTGAAGCGACTCACCGCCAGAGCTGATAATGATGATGATGGCTGAACATTTGCCAAATCAATTTGGGATATGCTTTGGGGTTGTTCTTCCTTTCACCCACTCTCTCTGTGTGGCATTTTTAAAGCCTCTTCAGGGATACACGTTGAATGCCACAAAAGCTATAGGAATTCCGTTGCCTACCTTCGGGCGTCTGCTGCTGCCCCAACTGAATGCTGTTCTGCTGTTTGTCTTTGTCCACTTGTTTGGTTAATTTCATGACACCCCCAGTACACTCATTACAGTCACAGCTGCCACCTCCGGCCGTTCCCCCGTTCGATTATTTGCATGCCACACAATAGCGGTGAACAAATATTTGAGCTACACACAAAAAAGTAGAGTCCGAGACGCGCTATTGATTTCAGTTTTAAAAAAACACACACACGCTCGGGAAAATGCCATGTAAGCCAGGGAAATGGCATTGAAAATGGATCTAATAAATTGATAACAAATGTCATTGTCCAGCCTAATAAATGTGGAGCTATTAGTCCGAGGCTCCAGGCAGTTAAGCAGTTCTGCGGCGACGGCGGGGACAACGATGTGAACATGAAATATTATTGGCCACAGAGCGCAGAGCACAGCCAGAGGCGCAGAGGTACAAATAGTTTGATTTAATGCGCTGCGATTGCTGCAGCAGCAAAAACGAGCAGAGAGCCAAGAGCCAAGAGCCAAGAGCTAAGAGCGCTCGAGGAAGCCCAAGGACCATGCATGACCCGAAGGGCTGTCATCCGTATGCTGATAACAAGGACTCGCTGCGATCAATTATGGTTTGGTTTCCATGTGCCGCTGCTGCTGCTGCTGCTGCTGGCGTGTAAACAACTCCGGTACGTGCCCTTAATTAGTTTCAATCAAATAACCAAGGAAATATTATAAATCAGTTGAACATAAGCGTACATACATACGTACATGTATGTGGATAGATATAAATAAATTACCGCGCTGTCAAGCGGATATCTTTCCTTTGCCATCTCTCTCGCTCTGCGTTGCCATTGACTTGTGCTGCCCCTTTGGGTCGATGCTTTAAGGACAGTCTTTTCCATGTTAATGACGCAAGCATGTGTACCGTTTTACAGCTGCAGTAAATGTGCCATTAAGGCGACATTTTACGCACTGCAAAGGTTTGCAACTTACGCACGAGCGACTCCGTTTGATGATGCGACAATGAAATTCAGCAAAAAATCATTTGGCCATAAAATCGCACATATTAAACGGCGGCAGTTAAGAGCTCTTTTAGAGCTAGACTAAATCCCTCGTCATCCCATTGCGACAATGTTTGCAGAGGGAGATAATCGGGTGGCTGATTAGGCCATATATTAATTATATTTACTGCATTTATTGCTGTATTTCAGTGGAGAACTAGGTTGGCCTGCGTATCGTATTTAGTACTATGAATATGAATAATTCAATTGTGTTTTTTACAACTCTCCAGACGCGCGCTATTTTGTATGTGTCGGTGTAGGGTGTAAGGTTTAGGGTGTATGAGTGTCTAGTGTGTAGTCTCGATTATGATCTCGTGCGTGTCCAGATCGGGCACAGCGAACTTCATGGGCAAATAGTCATCGGGATGCATGTGGGTCATTTGATTGACCTCCAGCGTGGCCCGCTCGTTATCCTCATGGCACTTGCTCTCGTGCTTCTCGTAGTCGGAGAACGTATCGAAAATAGCTCGACAAACCATGCACTCAAAGAAACTCCTGGAAGAGAGGGCAACCATTAGTACTTGGTAGTGGAACAGTGGAAGGATTTTCTTACGGTTTCTGCTCCGCTTCGAGCCGTTCCCGCGCCAGTGCTGCCGCCGCTTGAATCGAGGCGGGCACATCCACGTCCACGCCCTCCTTGATGTGCGACTGCAGGTGCCGCTTGAAGTTTGAGAGCTGGGTGAAGCCCTTTTCACAGTAATTGCACTGGTAGGGCTTGGCGTTGAGGTGTCCGAGCTTGTGCTTCTTGAGGTTCACGAGCTGGGAGAAGTAGCGGCCACACCGCTGACAGCGGAACGGCTTCTCGCCGGTGTGTGTCATTTTGTGGCGCTTCATGTTGCTCTGCTGCGTGAAGGACTTGTTGCAGAAGTTGCACGTGAACGGCCGCTCGCCACTGTGGACCGCAAAGTGGCGCTGCAGGTTCACCGCCTGGGCAAACGCCTTCGAGCATATGTTGCACACAAACGGCCGCACATCGTTGTGCACTTTCATGTGGCGATCGAGGTTGCCCGAGTTGCAAAAACTCTTTGCACACAGCTTGCATTCATAGGTAGTTTTGTTGTGATTATGTACCTCCTGGCGGTGAAGGGTCTGGTCGCGTTTGCTCTTAAACGTCTGCAACAAGGAGGTTCGCTCGTAAGTTTCATCAAATACACGAAATCGTGGAGATACTTACGCGGTCGCAACGCTTGCAGCTGAACTGATTGACCACTGTCTCGTCGAATTCAACCTCGAGGCCCGCCATTTTAAGCCTTGCTACAACATTGGTGCGATGCAGTTATGTGTACTGAAAAAGTTGAGCATGCTGTAACTGTTGTTTGTGCATGGGAACATGGCGAAAACTTACTTGGAAACTATTCTGAAATTGTCTAATTTTTCGCGTCTGGAAAAAGTCATATGGTGGCCTAGAGTGTGACCAAAGAGCAGCAAAAAAATACCGAAAAAATACTACGCTGCTAAATATTTTTCTGAATCACAATTGAACATATCCAATGGTTAACTAAAGCATATAAAAGTACTGTAGTTTGTTTTAATTTGTTGAATTATAATTGGTTTTTGTCATTGCCGCTTCCAAAAATACATTGTGGTAGGGTAGCCGTGACTGTGTGTTTTAAAAATACTTGTGATTAGTCACTGGCTAACAGTTTGGTAGACGCGTTAGTGTATTGTTTTCGCGATGCTGAGATAAATAGAAATACAAGTAATTTACAAATAAAACCATTCGTCTTCAACCATGGCCACCTACTCCAACCAGCATTGGCTGCTCTCCCACATACGCAACTCCTTCATCTCCACCGACGACACCGGGATGTGCGAGACGGTGATGCTGAGCGATGACATGCCAAAGCATTATTTGAGAAAATTCAACTCATCGGCTGGGGTGGAATCCCATAGGCGGAGGCCGTTGAAGCCACCGCTGGTCAGCACTCAAACGGAAAGGAATATACGCCATCCAGACGCGCCAATGCAGGAAGTGGACTTTGTGTGTTACCCCGGTCTGGACCTGAGCGACGATGAGGTAATATCCCAAAATCCCAGCAGGCTGCAGGGCGAATAACTGAATTTAATTGATGATTTCCCATTTGTAGGAGGACATGTCCACGCACTCGTTCGACATTCAGATGTACCCTGAGGTGGGCGCCCACCGCTTTCGATCCAACACTGCCCAAAAGCTCGAGAAATTGGACATTGCCAAGCGGCGGGCGGCGCGCATCAAGAGCATCAACTACAACGAGGAAGTGCAGCCGCCCGACGACAAGGATTTCTTCAAGCGCAAGGAAATACCAAATATCAAGCCCAACATCAGCCCAAAGGAGAAGAAATCCAACGAGGACGAGCTGTCCGACGAGGGGGTGCAGAGCATGCTGACGGAACAGCTGGCGAAGAGCCCCAAGCAGACGCAGAACAAGTTCGTCGAGTTCGCTCGCTTCGATGGCACCTCCCAGGTGGGCATGCAGACGAAGCGCATCAATGTCTATCTGAACATGCTGCCAGAGCCAGACCGCAACTATCCGCTGAAGGTCTGCGTGCTCTCCACGGCCAAGATCCAGGAGGTGATTGGCTTCGTCTGCTATAAGACCTCCCAGCAGTATCCAGATGTGCCTCTGAAGTCGTTGCAGCACTATGGCCTCTACATGACGGAGGACAACGACGACATGGAAGACTTCCCGCCCCTAGACAATCGCGAGCCCTGCTCCAAGTTTGGATTCTCGCACCTGACCCTCGCAGAGCGGCGTCCCTTGGCGCCTGTCACCAGGGTGGACTACCCCGGACAGTTGGGCACCAAATCGATGACCTCCGAGGATGAAAAGGCCAACTTGGCCGAGGCAGCGGTGAGGGCTCTGAAGAACATTACGTTAAACGGAGGAGCAGCCGATCCAGGGGGAGGAGCAACCGGCGGCGGTGGCGGCGGCGATGAGAGTCCGCACGACAATGTCAAGGAGTACGAGAAGCGCCTGCTGAATCACAACGATATGCTGGAGGCGCCCATGCATCGCTCCTTCCGCCTGAACATCATCGACAAGCGTTTCTTCAAGTCTGACGTCACGCTGGGCATCTCCGGGGAGCGGATCGAGATCGATCAGTACAAGAACGCCAAGTTCTGGCCCCAGAAGAAGCCCGTCTCCACGCCCATCGATGCCGTGGCCCACTGCGAGATTGTGGAGCGGCGTCAGCTGAAGGCTCTGCTTCGCATCTGGCTAAAGTCCAATTCCTCGTCCTCCTCCCTGCCTTCCGGCTGCACCTCGGCGCCCATCAATGCCAGCGTGACGACGCTGAATACGGGCACCGGCAGCAGCAGTGCCGGCATCGCGCACTCCCCCAGCAGTCCGGGCAACTCGTTCGGCTTCTTTAGCACGACCAGCAATATTCGATTTAAGCACTATGACTTCGACACGGACACGCACACGGCCGAGCAGATACACGGCAAGCTCAACTGCATCCTGGAGATGCGTTCCAGCGAGCTGAGGCGAGAGTTCCTGCAGCAGCGCGAGCGCAAGCTGGAGCGGCAGCAGGTGAAGAAGCAGCTCAAGTTGTAGTATTTATTCCTCTGGCGGCGACTCCTGTGCGAAAAGCTGCCGCTCGTGTGCCTAGCAAGCGGGCCTCTGCACTCGCCGGGGGCCACCGCCTACAACTTTGACTAAGCCTTTGACTAAATCCTATGCCGCCGCCTGCTGTTCCGATAAGTTCGTATTACTGTAGTTGCTAACTAAAGATTGTGTTACACATGTTTAAAATAGATTTTAAGTATTTATTGAACTCACCCAACTACAAAAGCCTCCCCTGGAAATCCTAAAAATAAAAAAAACACGCATCAAAGATCATCCCACGCGTGGCTACTGTGGAGTTAAGTCGATCTCCGACCGATCAGCTTCCGCCTCGTGTGCAGCGCGATTTCCATGCGATTCGCTTCCGATTTGCCAGCTCTTTCTCCCTCTCGCTCTGCGCTCTGGCAATCAAAGTGCAATTAATCTGGCAGCCGGCACAGTCGGGGACGGGCCTAACGGTAGTCTGTCTGTCTCTATGTCTCTCTGTCTGTCTGTATTACTGCATTATTGTTCGTTTTCTAAAGTTTATTTTTAGTTTTGCAATGTCAGCGCGCTCGCTGGGTGTACGTTGTGTGGGTTGGGCCTGTTAACAGATGTTTAGCGTTTCGCTGTTGCTGTTTAAATTGATCAAGTGCCGTTAGTCGATTGTTTTACAGATATACATATGCATTTAGCGTCTGTTTATCAATTGTTTTTCCATTGTAAGGCCAAGGTTGTTGCCAGCACAAAGTCACGCCAAAAAGTCGCAACTGGCGCGCGACAATTGAGGTCATGTGGATGATGATGATGCTGATCGCTGCTCCGTGCTGGCGTGACCATATCGAGGCACTCAATTTATGGTTAATGATTCACGGGAGCTGCTACTTGCTATTCCCAGAGGAAGTCGCAAAGGTTTCGGCATCGCTCGTACGCCCCAAAAAAGCAAAATTAAATGAAATATTCGCTGAATGACTAACAATCGGTCAAGATCTTAAATTCTAGATATGTAATAGAAGGAAAACAACGCCTATTCCCAGGCCACATACAATGTGTGTGTTGTGTTGTGTCTTGTCCAGGCTTCAATTGATTTATGTGCAGCCTTGGCTCAAACTCAGGCCCATTCTTTGCAAAGACAAATTTGAATATCTCGTGCAATTTGTCAAATATCTGTGGCATTTCCACACCACACCCCGCTCATAGAGAACACTTTTTTTTGGTATTGGCAAGTGCGTCGGTCGAGTGCGACAAATTGCCTTCAGACTGCAGTTTTTTCTTGCCACTCCGTGTGGGCTGGCAGAACATTTCACTCCCCATGGAGGCAGCATAATCGCAAGCTCATTTGCCTAATGGCATGCACACACAGAGCCCAGACTTGTTCCGTTTTGCCGTGTGTGTGTGTGTGTGCGTGTGTGTGTGGTTACAAGGATGCAACTGCAACTGCAACTGCAACTGCAGCTAATTGAAAGTCAATAAGTGCACTCTGTTCGAGTTGGGGCGGCCAGCAACCTTGACATTGAAACCGAATGACAAACACAAGCAAACGTTGGCGAAAAGTTCAATCGATATGAAAGTTGCCAGGCTCAGGCGGGGCACGCACTCGCGAAAAAAGTGAGCGGAGCTCGCGTTTGTCAATTTATCAATTGCATAAAATAATAGGCCTAGGCGCATAATTTAATGTCGCGTTGTTTTGTTTTGCCATACGCTGAAGGCCGACCGACGCTGACCGTATTCATATTCATATTGATATATGTTCGGTGTACATACATATGTATATGCAGATTAATCACGATGCAACAACTAGAAGAAATCACTGGACAAACAGACACTGAGTCACGCAACCGGCGAGCACAGACACACAAAACCCATAGCCAGGGCACTGGCTTGAGCTTTGATTATCGTACTCCAAGATAGTACTTCAACCCCCCACCCGTTTGTACTTCCAATTATAAATATGTTTTAGACCAACCTTAACGCCACGATCAGATTTATTCGCTGTTGTTGTTTGCTCAACTGTTTTCAGTGTCGAATGCGAACAGCGAACGTCTGGAAGGAAAGTCTCTGCTTCCGTTTTCATTCTTCAAATGCTGCGAGAATTTTAATGGCTTAATGTTCGTGGGATCACAATCTGTGCAATAATTGAGCTATCTATGGGGGAGATTTATGGCACATTCTGTAACGGTAACTCGCATGCATAGAATACTTGGAATTATTATTCAGAGCTCCCTTTGGGGCGGTTTTGCCAACAGATTTGTAGGGGCAATAAATGTTTTGGGGGCTTAGCATTAGCCGCGTGCCGTCGTACATTATGATCATGTCGGTTATTTCATTACGGCCATAACATTTTGCACATACCTGAGAGACCAACCCACACGGAGACAGGCGTTGCCCATGCCTGGCCCTGCCCTGCCCCAATGCGTTGCACGCACCGTTGCAGACTCCAGCTGACTGGAGGCATTCACAAAACGTTTGCGGCAACCAAAATGCAATTTTAATTGCACAACAATTTCAGACTCGGAGTCGAATTTGGGCAGCCCAGAGCTTGGCTCTGGCCTGAGACATTTGTAACCCAATTCTGTCGCTCGAGAAGGGGAAAAATTACACTTCGCACTCTGGGCTTTCGGTGAACGATGGCTGGAGCTTAGTTCAAAGCGTGCGGTGCGGTGAGCTTGAATGGAATGAAGACTATATAAAATATGTGACGCCAACTAAGGTGGAGGTCATCAACTGAACAACGCCTGAGCAACCTGTTACATCTCAGAATCGGCAGCCTGTCTTCCTGCCTGCCCCAAAAACTCGAAAGCCGCATCATCAGCCGCTGCCAAGGTTGCCCCTCCCCCCCGTTGCACTGTCTGTGCAGGCTTCCTTAATGAAGTGCCGAAACCTGGGCTCGTTGCAGGCACTTGACTTCACTTTACTCTCAGCTGAAACTGGTTTCGCACCACGCACAATCTCGAGTTGATGCCACCGGGTCAGTCCCTATATATGTACATGCCTACAGGTGGTGCTGGTGATTGCAACTTGCAGACAAAACGTGCAGGATCGTGCAGCCGAAGGTTGCAGCGCCCTTGCCCTGAACCTGTTTGCTCGAACGACACCCAACCAAAAAAAAAAGGTTCTGACTTATGCAATTCCTTCTCGTGACCCACTTTTGGCAGGCACAAGACGCTTCAGCCGGGAGTATCTAGGGGATCATAATTCATCAATTTGGCATGTAATTTATGCCACAATCCACAGCCGCTTCAACATTGAACTTGTGCTGGGGTGAGCGGTGAGAGATGAGGCTGCCTGATTGTCAATTGTTCGAGTGTCATGGAATCTAATGAGCTGGCGACTTGATGCATGCAACGTCAATCAATTCAACTGATGAAAACAGGCAGTTGAGAGCTGCAAATAATTTAAATAAAATATATTAAAATTAGTCAAGAGTCAGCGCTGCCTCTTCGCAGCCCCCACAAACGATCTCCAAACACTTCAAATATCAGTGGAAACCTTTTGCGTAGGCACAGCAAACGCGTGCAAAATGTCAACCGAAGGACAAACTGTGGCCAACAACAAACTTTTGCTAATGTGCGACGATCACAAGCAGATCGGCCATACCGAAACCGTAACTATAGCTGTAGATCGATGGCCCTGAGCAACAACTTCGTCTCGGGCTTCGAGGCGAGAGAAAAAGTGCAAAAAGTAAGTAAAGTAAACGCTAAATAAAGGCAAATAAATGCGTGAACAAAGCAAACAAGCAACAATGCTGCAAAAAGGCTTAAAAATTGGCTTTTAAAGGCAATTTGGTGGCTGCACCCCCGCCGCCGCCACCACCACCGGCACCTACACCCACCGTTGACCTACCTCAATGAGTTTCTCCACTTCCTGGATTAAGGCAAACAATCAAAATCTCGATTAATCTATCTCGGATGGACACGCCTCTCCTCTCTGCGCGTGGAGGCAGAAAGAAACATAATTTTATTTTTATTTCCATTTTTTTACTAAATAAATCATTTGCCATTTCTGTTGTGCTACCAGCAGCAGCGGCAGCGGCAGCAAACAAACAATAAGAAATCAAAGTGATTATTGTGAGCTTTGTGTGCCAGTGTGCCTGCGTCTCTTACCGCAAGGTTGCAAGTTTGGGTTTTGGCTTTTTGTTGTTGCTTTTTGTTTTGTTTTTTGGCAACATAATTTACTTGTTGGCAAATCAAATTGTTGGGGGGGAGACCACTGTGGCCACTGCCACTGCCACTCCAAGCGAAATGAAATGCTTGTCGTCAATTGGCAAATTAATGAACATTCGATGGCCATTTGACCTTACGCTAAGTGTACGCCTCGTGGCCAGCAGCAGCCGCAGCAGCAGCACTCTGAATGGTTCACCTTATAATTGGATTGAAAACGTCTGTTGCGCCTCCCTGCATTCTTGTTGAATGTTATCAGTTCATATTTCGTTGCTGGGCAAACAGCAGATACTCGTGCCTGCCTGCCCGGCAGGGCTGATGCAATCAAAAGACGACAGTGCCACAGAAAGTTTCATAAAAGTGGGGTGTCTGCGGTCTGCTAAAAGGATTATTTGCGATGATATAATGGGTGAAACAGCAAAAGCAAAAGCAAAAGCAAAAGCCGAGAGCACGCAGTCTTGCACTTGAACTTGCACTTGACATGTAAATTGTCGAGCACTGAGCACACGTACTCGCAGTCGTTGAATAAATGAGATGAGAATCTATGTTTGTATTAGGGGAGGACACCCCTAATAGATTGAGTGGTTCGAGGCGGAACTGGGACCGCCCCTGCCATTAATTGATTGCCTCTCCGCCGCTGGACACTGCCACCTCGAGTGTCTAACCCTCGAGCGTGCCATTTCCTTCCTGCTTCCCCCATAGATACGGCTGGACTGCACCGGACCCAACCGTACGCTTGCATGTGGCATAGTAATTGTGCAATTGTGAGTGTGCCTGCAACGAGGTCACCGCGATGTCGCGACAGCAGCAACAAAGTCGCACAACATCTACATCTATGTACAGCAGAATCTCGCAATTTAGAAACACTTTGCTGAACAGAAAATTATTAAAAATTAATAAAAAACTTCAGGCATGCGCAGTTTTCTTTTTACTTGAAGAAGTAATAAAATTGTAATAAACAAAAAATCTTCCAGCTCTTACAAATTTCCCACAGTCGCAGGTTAAAATTCCATTCTAATAATTCCAATTTTAATATCTAAACGTTCTAGTTTGTCCGATTCTGCTGTACTCAGTAATGGCTAAAACGAAAATCACTTTCCCAATTTTTCGCAAAATGCGAACGATCAATGCAAATCGGAAGTGCCTCGAATTGCGTTGCCATTAGTGTGTGTTTGTGTGTGTCACGTGAGTGTGCCGCAGTCTGCGTGTGTGTGTGAGAACACTTTATAAGAAGTCAAATTCATAAAAATTCAAACAACAACAACAAAAGCTGACAAATGCATTGAGCAAATGCGATTGTCGCGCCGCTTGTTGTTGCTTTTGCTGCTTGTCGGTGTTTGTTGTTGCTTTCGTGGCTGCTGTTGTTGCTGTTGTTGTTGGCAACGCAACAAGTTTCGTGTGTGTTGCCAATAAGTTGCCGCTGTCGACGCCTGCGCCTCTGCTGACTTCTCTCTCGCTCGCCCATGCAGTCAGCCGCTGACACTGCTTGCTTTTGATACGCTTGCAGCGGGTACATCAATGTTGAGCATCTCTATTTTATGTTTATTAATTGCTGATTTAATTAACGAGTCGAAATGGGGCATTTATCGAGAAACATTTCAGCTCGATTGGAGTCCGCTTTGTAGTAGTTGTGGTTCCTATCGGAATCTGACAGTTGCCATAGAAACGAACTGACGACAAATATGTTAGGGCATCAAAAGCTTCGGCGCAAACGTGTTGTTGTTGCTGTTGTTATCGTGCGTACTTGGACTCTCAATAACGCTACGCTCGCTGCCGCTGCCGCTGTCGCTGTCACCGTCGCGCCGTCTCCCTCTCATGTGGTTGTTGCCGCTGCCGCTGCCGCTGTAAACCCCGACACACGAAAAGAGCCTGAACACAAATCGAGACGAAAGCAGAGGGTATTTAACCGACCTCAAATCAATTTGCAATTTCAGTCGATCTCCGCGTTGCAGCGTTGCATGAACTCAATCAAACTCTCTCGTGCGAAACAGAAAGTTGTACCACACACAAATTATAAACTTTTTTTGGTGAATGCCTTTACGGAAATAATTAGTGAGCAAAACGGGCAGCAACAACAACTGTAACAAACAAACAACAACAACAAAAAACACCCTAAATAAAACGGAACGGGAACAAAATTCCCCAAAACGCATTCGAAATTGTAAATTGAACTTTTATTGAACAACAACATTGCCAAATGGTGTCAAGCGCGGCCTAGAAAAAGAAATAAAATGAAATGAAATAAAACACCCCGAGCACACGAATTCCGAGCACGTTGCAGACAACATTACGCAAACAGCAACTAAAACAGCAACAACAACAACAGCGACAACATTTGAACAGCTGACTTTCGTTCAATGAACGGTTAAAAGAGCCAAAAGTTACACAAATGCAGACAAAGCTCCCCCTTACGCTTACCATTCCCATTCCAATTTGACTTTTCAATGTAAGTGCATCTCAGCGGAGAGAGGAGAGCTTTGACAACTGAACTTGAAAGTGAAAGTGAAAGAGAGAAAGAGATAGCTAAGCAGCTGCGGTGATAGACAGAGCGCGAGCAAAAGAAAAAGACTTGAGCTGTGCTTAGAGAATAAGAGTGTAAGAGAGAGAGTGAGAGAGCGGCAGCAGGAGTTTGCCAACGGAATAAGAGAGCGAAAGCAGAAGCAGAATCAGCCGATTAAGAGGGAGAGAGAGATTAACAGTTGCAGCAGCTTTTGCTGGAGTGCCAACGACATCTCAGAGCATCAGCCAAGGTCAGCCGATCCATCCACCCAGACAGCAGCAGCAGCAGCAGCAGCATGAGCAATCCCCAGGAGACGGAGCACGTGTACGCGGTGAAGGCGCCCCATGCGGGCGAGCAGGGTCACACTTTCGTTGTGAGTCCCGTGCTGACGCCACTGCCAGCCGCACCAATTCCATTGCCAGCTGCACCCATTCTGACAGCTGTGCCCGTGATGAAGCCCCGGGTTGCGCCGGCATCCGAGGAGCGTCAGATGGAAGACGAAGATGAGCAACCTTGCTGCAGCTCCAGCTCGCAGGCGGTCGTGCCGCTCTCCTCATCGCTGCCCTCGAAGCTGCTGCGTTTCCACGCCAAGCGCTCGGCGCAGGCACTGCTCCACCAGATGGAATCGCTGGACTCGCAGCTGGGCAGCAGCGGCGGAAGCCTATCGGAGGACACCTCGCCCAGTGCGCCGCCAATGTCGCCGGCAAGCGGCGACCAGCTGCTGGTGGATGTGGGCATGGGCTCCTCCATTGGCGACTCCGAGGAATCGGAGGAGGACGATGAGCTGAAGCCCCTGGCCGTGGACAATCACATTATGCACGAGGTGGACCTCTCCGAGCGCCAAACCACGCCGCCGGCCGTGCTCAGCGAGGCAAATCTGGAGAAGTTCCGCAAGCACCAGATGGACAACATTTACCTCCATCCGAACTTCACGATGGACACGTCGCCGCCGCCAGCTGTGGCGCCCGCGAACTCGCCCGTGCCCGAGCCACGCCGCGAGCATCGTTCGTTCCTTGCCCTGAAGAAGGAGAAGGAGGCGGAGGAGAGGGTCATCGTGGACCCAGTGGAGGCGAGCGGCCAGTTGCCCAACGAGATTGACAACATGGATCCCTCGCTCATTCCCAGCGAGGAGCTGGCCACCGAGATCACCGACGCCGTGGAGTTTTACTTCTCCAACGAGAGCATCCTCAAGGACGCCTTCCTGCTGAAGCACGTGAGGCGCAACAAGGAGGGCTACGTCAGCCTCAAGCTGGTGTCCAGCTTCAAGCGCGTGCGCCAGCTGACCCGCGAGTGGAAGACCGTGGGCGATGCAGTGCGTCGCAAGTCGCGCAAGATCGAGCTGAACGACCAGGGCACGAAGGTGCGACGCATCGACCCGCTGCCCAGCTTCGACGAGACGATGCCCTCGCGCACCATCGTGGCCTGCGACCTGCCCATGGACAAGCTGACCATCGAAAAGGTTTCCGACTTGTTCTCCAGGTGCGGCGAGATCGCCCTGATCCGCATCCTCAAGCCGGGCATGGCCATACCCGTGGATGTGCGCCAGTTCATGAACAAGTACCCGGAGCTGCAGCAGAAGGAGTGCGCCCTGGTGGAGTATCTGGAGTCCTCCTCCGCACGCGACGCTCGCCACCTGAGCGGCCCCTTCCAGGTCTACGAGATGGTCGCCCCCAAGAAGAAGACGGGCAAGAAGGCGGCCGTCATCCAGGTCGCCGCACCCGTCGCCCGCATGGTGGAGAACTATCGCTACTACAACGACGCCAGCTACGAGAGATCGCGCGGCGGCAGCTTCTCCGGCCACGAGACCATGCCGGATCTGCGCTTCAAGCTGAAGCGCAACAACTCGGACTTCCAGCAGAGCTTCTACCAGGCGTCAGTGCCCCACTTCCACGGTGGACATGGCAATGGCAATCCCTACCAGCACTACCAGCCCAGGGGCAGCATCGGCAACCAGGAGGGCGGCGCTCCGGCTGGTTTTTTCTCCTATGCACCCAGACGGTACAGCAACACGTCGACCATCTCAGCCAACACGGCGGCCGGCTTGGGCGATGGCTTGCCCTCGCCCTCTGCTGTCGTCGGTCCGCCCAGTGCGCCCGGTAATCCGGTGTCCAGCATGAGCAGCCTGCAGCGGCGTCTGTCCAACTGCTCGGATCAGAACTACAGCGCGGAGGCGAATGCCCCCATGTCGCGCAGGACCAGCAACTGCTCGGAGACGGGTGCTCCGCAGCGGCGGGACTCCAACTGCTCGGACAGCTGTCCCTGCTCGAGGCGCGTCTCGGACTTTGGGCAGTCGGACACGGCCTACCGCAAGACCTCCGTCTGCTCGAACGGCAGCTGCCAGGGCAACGGCAACGCCAATGGCAGCGGCAGCGGCAGCGGCAGCGGGGAGCGCCGCTTCTCCAACGGATCCATGCAGTTCGAGCGAACCTTCTCGAATGCCAGCGAGAGCAACGGCGGCTTCTATCGTCGCCCCTCCAACGACTTCAACCTGGAGCGCGAGCCAATATCCACGGATCAGATGGTGGGTGGCGGCGGTGGCGGCTACCAGGTGTGGCCACGCCGCTACTCCAACAACTTCCAGCAGCTGAGCAACAAGCTGGCGGCCTACGACAATGCCCAGTACATTGCCGGACGTCGCATATCCACGGACTCGGGCTACGATCGTCGCTACTCCTTCGGATCGGAGGGATTCGAGGGATCGCCACGCTCCCGCACCGGCAGCTTCCTGAGCAACTACAAGCACGGCGGCGGCGATGGCTACGACGGACAGCCGCGATCTCGCACTGGCAGCTTCCTGGACGGATCCCCACGCTCCAGGTCCGGTTCCTTTGCCCAACGTGCCGCAGAGAGTCTCGTGCGCACGCCCATAGGACCCGATGGCAGCAAGGGTTTCGGTCAGCGTGCCAGGAAATTCGGCCAGGATGTGTCGCCCGTTAACTAGAGCAGAGATCTGGGGAGTTGCGGATGGATTGTTGACTAGTTTTAGTGGGAACTTTTGTGAAATTAATGGCTGTTCACTGTGATGCTGTCCACCCTGTAATATGTACGTATGTCCCACACACACCCACACTTGGAAATGGTTAACTCTTGCTCAAGATCAAATCTATAATCCATATATAAATCATTCTTGTACGCAACACTGCCAGCACTTAAAGATCGTAGCAACGATTCGTTAGATTAGGGCTCTAAACGGGCATTATTCAGTTGATAGATGTATCGCATATCGATCGTTATGTTTTCGCAAACTATTTTATAACCTGTTGACTACTTATATAGGAAGATATGTATGTACCCCCTCCATGGGTTGACATGCCAACTTTTACCAGTGTTTTTTTATATCGTTCATAAAAAAAGCAACTTAATTAGAAGTAGAAATAGAAGTAGGATATTGAAGTACCATACCAAGTGGCTGCCATAAATACAGTTCTTAAAATGTGGACATAACACGGATGCAATTGGCGAAAGGTGCGCAAAATTAACATTGATTAGAGTCTCAGGTCCATAGATGAAACAATCAGTGAGCAAGAGGCCAGCCCACACCACACCCCACTGTAACTTTCAATTTGAATAATTTTCCCTTTAGTTAGCATAAATCCACATAAATATATCTACTCGTATTTAGACTTAAACTTGGTTGTCCTCCGGAATGTTTTGGTGAACGGAGGAAGCAGCAAAACGGATTATTACAGGAGAGAATAAAAATATTTTTCATTTTTAGCTTTTAATTTTGCAATTGCAATAAATTATACTCGTATTATGTGTGTGTTAACTTAACCATAAATAAAAATAATATTTGAACAAACAACATTTACGTTTTGCTTTCGGGCAGCCAGTGGTTAATGGGTACTACGAGTGTGTATTATTGAGTCCATTGTTACAATAATGAACTTGAAATGGAGCTTAGCCAGCAATTTGCTGTCTTTTTGCCAAATCATTTGCACCGTACCGAATCTTGCGCAATCGAAGGCAGCGCCGAGCAGCCCCCAAACTGAAAGCGAATCCGAAATTCGCGCCACTCGAGAACCGAAGGTAACTAGGCCAACCAGTCTACCTTGCCTGTGAAAGCAACAATTTGAATTATATTGAATAATATTCGCCAACTCTGATCTGCTTATTGTTTTTTTTTTCTGCACCGAAAAGTTTGTCTTCACAAAGTGACATGAGCGAGGGAGCGAGGGAGCGAGCGTGACGCATGCGCCCCCAACTTGGATACGAACTCGCCCGCGGTTCATAATTGTTCATAAAGCGGCCGTTAGCATTGCTCCGACTGCTGCCTGCCTGCCTGCCTGCCTGCCTGCCTGCCTGCCTGCCTGGAGCTGTATTTCGAGTACCCATACCCGCACTCACACTCACACTCACATTCGAATCTTAATCGTTGCCGTGCGTGCGATTTTTTGTTGGCTTTGCGGTTCCAAGGTATTTGTTGTTCAATTTTGAGTTCATTTTTTGTATCATTTTTCGATTTATTAAAAACAATTTCAATAGCTATACGCGCACTCGTGTGCGGGATATTTTTTTTGCACACACGCATTGGATCGGCCAGTGCCGCCCACTACCACACTCCGGGCCAAGCAGAAACCCGTTTGGAATAGCCTGGCCAGCGGCAGTGGCTGACTGCCCGCCTGTTGCCTGCATGCCTGAACTAATTGTCGCACAATTTTTCACCGCGTGGGCCAGGAGCAGACCCCAATATTAGATGCCATCGTGGCCAACGGGAAGCGTGTTGTGCGTGAACCGCTTGCATAATCTCCACAGCCGGCCCGTAAATTGGAAGCGTAATCACAGAGCACGGGTTCATGCGATCGCCTGATGATTAAACTTCCTACCAGGAGGCTGCTGCTGCTGCTGCTGCTAAATTCCCTTTTTAAATTGATGCTAATTAAATGTATTGTGAAACAGGAACCGAAAAACTGAAAGTTAAACGAGAAACCGGTCTCCGGTTGTTATTTTCCAGAACAACTTAGTGGCAAGAGTTCATCCAGATCTAAATATAAATGTTGTAAGTCATAACAAACGAGTCGCGGGCAGGCAGGCAGGGAGTTTGGTGACTGCCCTGCCACATGGATGACATAATCTGATGTTTGCTGCTGGCTCCAAATGCAACGAAAGTTGCTCGCCGCTACAGATGTGTCGATGCTGAGAACTGACCTCAGCCAGGTCTACACTTTTGGCAACATATCTCATCCTTGGGGTGGCTAAAAATGTCTCAAAGCGTTCAATGCCAGCCTTTGTGGCACATCGCTGGCAGTGCAGTGCGTAGAACGTGCCGTGTGGCAAGTGTGGCCGCTGCCGCTGCCGCTGCCTGCCTCAACCTTGGCCGTCATTTGGCGGTGCGCTGGCATTAAGAAATTTAACCACATTGCACGGCCACACTGCGTATACTCGACTTGGCGATTGACTTCCGGCAGTCACACAGTCGCATGCGCTCCTCCTCCTTCGATCAGCTCTCTGCTCTGCTCTCCGCTCTGCTCTCTGCCAAGTCATCTTCAAGTTCAGCAGGCAAATTGATACAATATTTATTTATAAATAAAATTAACCTTAGTTTCAGTCTCAACAACAAGGCAGGCGGCAGGCAGGCAGGGAGGCAGGCAGGCAGGGAGGCAGGCAGGCAGGGAGGCAGCCAGGCAGGGAGGCAGCCAGGCAGGGAGGCGTCGTGTACTTGAAGTGCGCGTAGAAATTTCCGCACAACATTATTAACATTGCCAGTCATGTCGTCAGTCAGTCTCTGGCACTCAGTCATCATTTCGATTCGGTGCGTATTGATGAAGTGCCAAAATGATTGGGGGTTGGGGATGGGATCTTCTCGTACACTTTTCAGTCTCAATTGCACAAACGCTGCGACGATGCTGCTCGGTCTGACCTCAACACGTTCGTTCGTTCTCACTTCACTACGCATTTGGCTATACTAAAATAAATACGAGTCCGAAAAACGAATTTACAATTCTATTTGTACAATTCGGTGTACATGAGGCGAAAGCAAATTATAATTCTCAGAATCAAGCCATTAAAATGATATTCGGGAATACCCAAACAACAAAATGCACTGCGTCTCTAGAATTGTTTTGGCAGAGCACCCGGCAGTTGCGGTCATTACTGACCTAGCACAAAAATCAACAGATTCGGCATCTGATCTGTCGATGCCAATTCCGATTGCAGGGCGAGATCAGTAGCTGCTGTTGGGTGCCACCTGTTGGCTGCTTAAGGTAACACCTTCAATTTGGTATAAGAAGCGTTATATTTATGGTTCATATTATGGTTATGGGATATTATTATTTATGGATATGGGATAGATCAAAGGATATGCTATTCTGAAAGTGGACTTGGCATCTGTCTGCAGAAACAAATTATGGTAAATAAAAATAAATAAAAACATCAATTTTCTTTAATAATTGCATATTAAACAAATATTCAATTCCAAAACGCCATCTGTTGTTGGTGGCACTAACAGAGTGCTGCAGTTTCACAGCAACGAGCTCTTAACTTTATGCAACTCAATTCAATTAGTTCAAGCAGTCTGGCAGCACTGCCACTTAAAGCTGAATTTAAATATGAATAAGCAATTATACAACAGAACAGGAAATTGGTAGAACAAACACAGATATTTGTTGTTTTTTTTGTTATTGCTGTTGTGCTATTTACGTAAGTATATTTATTTTTCTTTCTTTCTTTCATAGTTTTGTAATACGTTTTTTTTTTTTGGAGCAAAGACACAAATTCAACTACAAATTGGCATGTGGCGGGGTGGCTGTGGAGTTGGGAGTGGTGGGGGGGAATGGTTGGGTTGATTAACACTAATATATTTCAAATATAGAGCTTTTCCACGTCATTAACTTAACATTCTTAGGTATGCTTTTATGTTGTGTTTTTGTTTGTCAGGCGCTAATATACGATATTTGGACTAACAATTAAAATAATTCAAGGTACTAATAGATAAAGACATTCGTTAGCTAATGCCTAATATGGTAATGTAATGCTTTCTCTGTGCATTCAATTTGACTATTCATTTGAGGGGGGAGCTCCCCCTTAGATCAGGCTAATGCTGAGGCCGCGGGGCAGCCGCAGGCCCGACTGCTCCAGGGTTGCTCCGTGGGAAACTTCCTCTTCATCGTCGTGCACTTCCTCTTCCTGCAGCACTTCCATTTCCTCCAACTCGTTGACACCCTCCCCTTGCTGCTCCTCCTCCTCCTCCTCCTCCCCCTGCTGCTCCCTTTCATTGGTAATTGGATAGCTGAGGCACCGCCTGGCTGCGGTGCTCGGTGGTGAGGATGTTGTCGGCGATGACGCCACTGGCAGCACCTCGGAAATGACGCTATCGAATTCCAGCAGGACCTCATCATCGTCCAGGGTTCGCGTCCAGCGCGGACGCTGCTTGCTGGGGCTCATGATCTGCGGAGGGCGGGGCTTTGCTGTTGCGGTTGCGGTTGAGGTGGTGGGTGCTGAGGACTCTGCTGGCTGCGCCCCATCCACTGAGCTCTCCCGGCTGAGCGTGGTGCCCAATCGTCGGAACATGGCCACCACCTTGCCATCGACACTCGGCTGAGCGAATCTTTGGTGAGTCGGCGGGGTGGGAGGCGCTGCAGGGCAGGCAGGAGCCAGTGCCGGAGCCTCCTCCTTGTTGGGGAACTGGGCAACAGCTGCTGGTGTGTCCCTGGCCGCCGCTTGTTTCCTTCGTGGTGCCACTCCCTGCACCTTGCCCAGCAGATTGCTCTTCTCCTGGAACTGCCGCAGATGGTCGTTCAGCGACTGCTGCGTTATTTTCTTTGGCTGCGACCAGAACTTGACGCTCTCCAGGTAGCACTGGCGGAGGATCTTGCTCATGCCATCGGCGGACCCAAAGCCCCGGCTGCTGCTGCTCCTCTTGCGGTAGGTGATGGCCGCTGGTGCCAGGTTGACATTGCCGCGGGGCTGTGAGGGGTTGTGGACGCGGAGACGAGGCTGCACGCGTAGCCGCGACTGCACGCGAATCCTTGGCTGGGATGGGGTTGAGGATGAGGATGAGGCTTGGGGCTGGATGCGCACTCGCTGCTGTTGCGGCTGAGGCTGGAACGCCGTCTGTGGCTGCACGCGGATCTGCGGCTGTTGCTGGAACTGCGACTGCGGCTGGATCCGTACCAAAGGTTGTGGCTGGAACTGGGGCTGCAGTTGTCGCTGGGCCTGTGGCTGCACCCTGGCAATGGCGCGCACCTGTGGCTGCACATAGGCCACCGGACGACCCATGGGACGCGCTCGCTCCTGCGGCAGGAGGCTGCCGCTGCTGTTGTTGCCCATTTGGGCGGAGGGGCTTTGGCTCTGGCTGTCGGCGTCGTTGCTGTTCAGCGCCTGCAGCGAGTGCCAATTGATGAGCCAATTGTTGCAGCTGAAGCACAGAAACTTGTCCTCATTGAGGGGCTGCAAGGGAAGAAGGAGAATGCGTACGATGAGACATTGAAACATAATTGATTGTAGAATAGATCGGTGCAGGTCCTGTGACCTTTAGCCATGCATAACCACAGAGTAAACCTTTCGGAAATTACGTTACGCCTATGCACTTAGTGATCGCTCCGGGAGTGACCACTAATGAGGCTCGAACTCGAATCGAGCAGCCAAAGGTGCAAAAAATATCATTTCAATTTTGGGCAGAGACAGCGACAGGCCCAGGCCCAGGCCCAAGCCCAGGCCCAGGCATTGGGTATTAATTACCCGAGAGGCCAACATTCCTCGGGTATCAATAATTTCATGCACCTGCCCAGGGAAACCATTGCGCCCAGCGGCAGCAACAGCAGCAGCAGCGACAGCGACAGCTGGCCCAAAAGGCCCAAAAACCAGTCAAAGCCAAAAGGGATATACGGTTAGCCGGCAGCAGCAGCAGCAGCAAGGAACTCGTTTCTCCAATGGCCACGCGCCCCGCCATTCGAATGGAAGTGGCAACTGGGAACTGGGTGAACGAGAACTATGAAAACATTAGGCACGCGCAGGCGCAGGCGCGACAGCTGCTGCCTCAACGCATTAGATAAGGCAAGGAAGGGTAGAGGGGAGCGGGAGCCAGGATCAGGCCTGATCGATCCCTGTTTACCTTTTGCTCGGAGCTCTGCAAAGGTGTGCTCCAAGGGCCATGTGTAAACGGTATAATAATGCAAATTGCCGGGCCAGGTGCAAAGCAGACAGCAGGCAGGCAGCCGGCAGCCGACAGCCGACAGCCACACACACACAGAGACAGAGATACAAGAGAGAGAGAGAGAGAGCAGATAACTGATTGCCACTGAAGTTTATGGCTTTGTCATTGAGGAGAGGGCTTTACGCTAGTCCGGAGAGAATGCCTCAATTGGGTTTCCCCCTGCGGCTGCGACAGGCTTGGGCGAGGGTGCGGGTGGAGTTCTGTTCTGGTTGCCACGCTACGATCGCGGCAGGTGGTGGTGTGGTATATGCTTTCGCACAAGCAACGATCCTCGAGGGCGCAGCCACAGGGGCACAGTCATGGGGTAAGTTTAACGGTTTTTATTTCTAAGGGGTGACAAACGAAAAAGGGAGTTGAAATTTGATAGTTACGAGAATGCTCTTGGGCATCGCTGGGTGATTTATCTTAGTAAACTTGTAGGTTGAGTTATTAAAATGTATTTTGATTCGATTCCCACTTTAATCTTTGAGCAAAACACTTCTAAGAATACTCTTCTATTCCCTTTGTGATGTGTGAAGGAAACCCTAGCAGAAGGAAGACCTTCAAATTGTAGTCAAAATAATAGTTTGGGCTTTGTTTTCTTTCGGGCCCTCTGTTGAGGCTGCTTTTTAAGGCTTCTGCTGAGAAGCGGCATACACAAAGTGCCTGGGAAGATATTTGTTTTATGGGGTGGATCAGGCATAGAGCTAAGAACTTTTATCGGGAAGCGGAATGTCGTTCAGGTTTTGGCATTGTTCAGGAACAAGCAGCAACCAACCACCACCGTGTCGCGTACTTCCCTGTCTAGCCCAAAATCAGTTGGTAATTCTCGTTTCATTGAAATACACAAGACTGCGGCACAGCCTCAGGTAAATTCAATAGTTGGATATGCGAAAAAATAACCCAAAAAGGCAGAGAGAGAGAGGGAGAGAGGGAGAGAGGCAGAAGCGATAAAGCAGGGAGCCCTGATGTGAGTTTTGAGTTTGAGTCGCAAATACAGCTGCCGTTGAAGAGGAAAGGGTCGCCAGACTGCGGAAGGTTCGTTCACTGCCCGCAGAAATTGGAGCAATCAATGCACCGCTGCTGCTGCTGCTGCTGCTGCTGCTGCTGCTGCTCCTCCGCTCCTCCTTTTCCCAGTGGGAAGTGCACGAACTGTCGTGCATCTGCCACTGCTCCCAGGCCAGCCTTCAGCAGGTTCGGAAACAGGTAGGACGGCAGAGTGCCTCTCTGTCTGCGTGTAATCCAATACCCAAAACTCACTGTTCCGAGGAAAACAAACCGACGGATCGGTGCAAGGATCATCTTCCATCCCATTCCCATTGCACATTAGAACAAGATGTTGGGAATTATGAGTGTGGGGAGAGGGCGGGGAACTAAGTGGCGGCATATGCAAAGTGTCCAATTACCAAAGGGGAAATGCACCAGCTGCTCCTGCGGCTCGACAGGATATGGAAATGCGCTCCGAGAGAGCTCTGATGGATGCTGTGGGCTGGCTACCTTTACCTGTCGGTCTGTCGGCCACCCCTTTGGCTGCTCGTTGAGCCTCTGTGGGAGTTCATCCCCTTTTAACCCAAAAACTCGCACACACACACACGCACACATGCAAATACTCTCAGGAACACACACACACACACGGGACACACGAGGCAGAGAACTTTTGGCGAAGGACGTTCGCTCGTTCGTTGGGTGTTGCTTTTGTTGCTGCTGCTGCTGCTGATGCTGTTTCATGACTCATCTGTGGGGTTATCGATTTTGTGTTGGATGAGAGGGAAAAATCCATACCTGGAACTTGAATTTCGCCTGAATCAACTGCACAATGTTGGGGCCGGAGCGCGGCTCATAGATATTGATGGTCTGGTTCGTGTGGCAGCCACAGATGAGGCAGGTGCGCTTCAGGTATTCCGAGGAGGCGGATTTCTGGGAAGCGGCCACCGCGGCGGCGGGCTCCACTTGGTGATGATTGTTGGCAGACATTTGGGCGACACTTTTCGCACGAGCACTGGCCGGGCACACACACTCGACGGCCTTTGACGTCACTGCAGAACTAACGGTAACTCGAGCTGTAACCGCAGTTGCTCCAACGTAACTGTAACTGTAACTGTGTAACTGTGTAACCTCAGCTCCTTGGGGGTGGGTGGCGCGAACAAACGCAGAGAGAGCGAACGAGAGACGCGAGCGAGCGAGCCAGCGAGCACGGAGAGGAACGTCCTTTGGGTTCCACGCACAAATTTTGAATGTGGCACGAACGAGCACGATGTGGCACGTTTGCCTGCCGCCTTCGGTTTTCGGCTTTCGTTTTTCCCTTCTTGCTGTGTTCGTTCCTTCCTTCTTTGCTTCGTTTTTCAAAGGTATCTGCACTGAGAGGTGGGGCCTCGCCGCGGGATATTTATGTGCCTTGGGAGTCCTGTTCGAACGCGGTTTCTGGAGCGAATAAGTCAATAAATAAATATTTAATATGCATAAAACAAATATTTATGTACAAATATTGGAAACTCTTTCAATTTCCGCTGATTGATTTGCTAATTTGCAGCACAAGTGGCTTATAGATCCCAAACTAAAGTACTGCCAGTTAATTTTCCAATTGAATCTTTATCGATCTGCAAATATTTTGACAACTGACTTGACCTATCTGAACTTTTGCCACTCGAATTACCTGCACACCGCCTTGGGTTCCTCCACGCCGGCAAGTCGCGACAGCTGCCCCAGCGACAATACTCCAAATTTAATGTGTCGGCCTGTGGCGGCTTCCTCAGCTTGGACTTATCATTATGTTATGGCGGCAGACAACACCGTGTGGCATGGAGCATGGAGCATGGAGCATTGAGCATAACATGTGTGTGTGTGTGCATTGTGGGCTCATCAACAGGCTGTCCTCAGTCCTCTGTCCCCACTGCGGCTCATCCATGCACCGACAAGCGGCAGCTGCTTGCTGCTCTGCCTCAAAATGCCCGCACAAAAGGTGCGTTTTGGTTTTTTGTCTCTCATCTTTTCCTTTTTTCCTTTTTCCTTTTTGTTGTTGTTTTGTTTTTGGGCAACTCAATCATATGTTCTCTTTGAGCCAAAACGTTGCAGCTTGCAACCGGATTGCTTCTTCATGCTGGCCCGGCGACAGATGTTTTCCTTTTGCTTTTGCTTTTTGCTTTTCTCTCCCGTTTTTACCTTCTTCGCCTTTGCGCCTCCACCTGGATTTTTGGGGACTGGGTTACGCTGCGCCTCCTGCCGCTACTTTTACTCGTACTACGCGTCTTGGGCCTGTAGTAAACAAAGGAGTAAAGCACTCCTCGCCACTCCACTCCACTCCATGCGTTCATGAATGAATTGATGAATGGTCGGACGGGAAGGAAACGCCGCAACGAGCAGAGCAGCGGAACGAAACGAATGCATCCTCCTCCTCGTTCGTTTTTCTTGGCATATGCGTAGCAAATTTCCATATCGGGTAGAAATCTGGCAAGGAAGCGGCCAGGATGCTGGTGGCTGGGATCGAGATCGAGATCGAGAGAGCCCAACCGGAAGAACAAAGTTTATGATAATCCCAAAAGAGTCCCAAAACCAAATCAGGGCTTGGATTACTGTAAATATAAACCAGTAAATATTCAAAAATATCAATACATAAAAAAAACTAACTTATAAATAAATACATAAATGCTGTTCCGTTTTTGCAACAACGATTTAGAATTGATTATTTGCAGTTCCAATATTAATTATTATATTTATTCATTCTAACATTAGGTTCCTAAGACTTTAAAGAAAAATACTAACTAAAGAGAAATAAAACTGAAACAACTAATTAACTTTTACCTTTCTTTTCCTTTTCCTTATTCGAATACTTGCGATTTGAATTTAAAAATCTCCAACTGGAACTGGAGTGCTGCCATCTATCGTTGAATTATCATAGCGCCATATAGCAAGGCGGAACTCTCTCTGCTAGGTGGCGCTGAAGAGTTGATGTACGGCCATGTCGAAATCACGTAAAATTCAAACGTTTATTTAAATCAGAGGTCGGCAGCGTCGCAAGTGCATAGGAAGCGATCGCGGGCTGCGCAGTCGGCAGACGCAGAGCGCAAAAGCTTCGAGTGGCTGCGGAGAACCGCCGCAGCGGCAGAGAAGCAAGAAACTGTTTGATTTCGTGTCTTTGCATGTCTTTGCATGTCTGATCATGTCTGTGCGCACTAATACATGTGTGTGGCTGCGTGCGTCCAACTGATTTATGTAATACATACAACTGATCAAAGCTTTGGTTGAAATTTGCTTACTCGATCTGCAGAAACTTTCCTTGCTGCCAATTATCAGCTTTAGTACTTGGAATTTGCATGGGAAATTCTCTTTATTCTTTCTTATTCTGTTATTGACTTCATTTGCTTCCCGTTATCCGAACTTCCATCATCTTTGGTAACCCATGCGTGCGGCCCTCTTAAAAGTTGAGTGGAAATCACAACAAAAGATCCATGCGGAATGTCGTCACCCGCTGCCAGAGCAGTTCGTTCTCCTTCGACTCTCACCTTGGAGTTTCGGTTCCCTCTCCTCTCTGGCCATGTTTCTCACGGCACACCAAGGAGTTACGTGTGTTTGCCCGTTATCCCGCTGCTGAGAAACCTGGCAGTGGAAATTGCAATTCGGGAGGCACCTTGGGACTTGCTCAATAAGATCGCGCCCCTTGCACTCGCTTGGACCCCCCATACGCACGTGCGAAAGTTGAAGTAGGGCCAGCAGCGGTGGCTATAAAATAATTGACTTGACTTTATAATTGCAACAGCCGAACGGGAACAAGAACACGAACGCGAAGTGGTGGTGGCGGCGTCGCCTACTGTGCCCTGCCAGCATGAGGTTCCATGCGGCAGTGGCACCCAGGAACGTCACACGATTGGTGCGCGCCCCAGACTCGCTGGCACCAGTCTCTAGGGGATGGAAATGCAGCAGCAGCAGCAACAGCAGCAACCCTCTGGGGAAAAGGTTCAGTTTTGCCGGCTAGCTCTGATAGCTGGATGGATGGCAGGATGGATGGATATGCAATGGAATGGGAGTGTGCTTGGGTGGCTGTTGCTGGCTCTAGTCTACCTCTCCCGGTTCCTCTCCCTGTTCCGCGCTCTCTTCTCTTCTGTTCTCTCGCTCTCACTGCGTCTGCTCTGTGCGAATTCCATTTTGTTTTAAGAGCTTCTGGTTCTGTTTCTGTGCTGGATGTGGTGTTATGCCAGGCGGCGTTGTGGCCAACAATTCAGTCAGTTGCCGACGCTTAAGGCGCAAGGATATCCAAAGCGCTTGCCAGGATTCCCATCGAAATCGAAATCAAAACCAAAACAAACCGCAAGCAGACACGTGTTTGGCGCGAAACGAAATCGGACAACGAGCAAAGAGTTCTATATCGATATAGGATATAGGATAGGGAAATTGTGAGCAGTGACCAGTGATTTGCATAGTGCTCCCGTGCAATCCTCCAGAGAGGCCTTCATCCTGGCCATGTCCCGACGCAAACAGGCCAAGCCGCGCGCCTGTCTCAAACGTAAGTTGGGCAAACCCAATTGGTTGGTCAGTTGCTCCCCAGTGACTTGGTCTGACATCGACTCCATGTCCTGTGTCCCGTGTCCCGTGCCCCGTGTATCCATGTGTATCCTCCAATGTGGGGTGGTGTCTGTTTGTCTGTTTTGTCTGCCTGTGTGTGCATCTGATTGATTTGCTTTGATAACCCTAGGAGACACATGGACAGGGGCGGATACAGGAAGAGTGGGCATGTGTGGGGGGATATGTGGGGGGTGGACACAGCACAGGACACAGCATTACTCTGCCAAACTTTGCTCGCGGGACCACAAAATGTGACAAATGCAAATGGCCTCCGCCTGCGATGAGCCAACGTCCCATTCCATTCCATTCCGTCCCGTCCGGTGCTGCTGCTACTACTCCAGCCCTGCTCCTGCTTGGAGCTCTCTCTATGCCCGACCGACCGACCGTGCTGCAGCTTGCAGGCATTGGCCAATCCCTGGGGACCCACACACCTAACTGTCAGTGATAGAGAGCCAGCGAGTGCAAGAGAGATGGACAGACATGGCAGTGGTGCCCCCAGAGGGGTGGCTGGGGTGTGTGGTGCTGGGGTTGGGGCCCTCAGCTCTGGTAGCTCAGAGACCATGAAAACCCAAACAAACCCCAGAATGAGGTTGAAACATTGAGTGTTCTGGTGAACCAACAAGTAAATGGATGGACATTTGGCGAGTCCAACGACTAGAGGATACGCTTTATTTCGTAACTAAAAAAAATCCATTTATATTTGTGTTTTTCTAGTTCTAATATCTTAAAATTCTTCAGTTCCTTTCATCGTTACAAAATGCATCACCGAATCAAAGCACTCCCACTGCATACCCTTCACTGCAGTGGGGCATAAAAAGTTCTTTGGCCAAAACGCAGCTTGCATTTTTGGGGATTTTTGTGATCTGGTTGTCGGGGGTTCCATTTTGCTGCTCCAGCTCCTGCTCCACTCGTTCCTCTTGCCTACGACAGCCCAGGCCCAAGCCCAGTCGAGGCAACCAAAGTGCCGTTAATTTTTAATACAATTTCAAATTGTGTCAGTGTAAATAACAGCAGAGATGCGGCAGAACAGCAAGAGCCATGTCAGAAAGAGAGAGAGAGGCAGGGAGAGGCCAAAGCAACAACAATGATAACAAATAAAATTGACAATAAATCCAATGCACACATGTGCATGCGGGATGGTGGGAAGGGGTATGGGTAAGGGTATGGTGGGATCTGGTCTGCTCAAAGCCCCCAAAGACAGCTGGAGCACACACAAACACACACACAAATTTACACACAGAGAGCGAGAGCGAGAGCGAGAGATATCCTCATGCTGCTGCTGGCGCATGAGAATTTCCCCAAAGTATAAAAAAGCGAACTTTGGCTTTGCTCTTTTTCTGCTCGCTCTCTCACTCGCTCGCTCGCTCACTCTCTGTTGCGCGGGAAAAAAGCACAAAACACAGAAAACCCATTGCCATGTATTTCTCGAGGGAGGTCGGCAACGGGCTCTCCGGCCAATCCCATGGGATACCAAGCGACGAGGCAACGACGAGGCGAGGCAGGGCCACATCCACAGCAGCAGAAGCAGCAGCAGCAACAACAACCATGCGCCAACTCCCTGGGGGATTTTCATTTGCTGACGGCGTTGCCAGCCAGTTTGCATTTATATACGTACGTACGTGTGTGTGTGTGTGTGTGTGTGTGTACACATATCTATACATACATGTGTATATTTATAGGTAATTTTGCTGAAAGAAACAAAAACAAAGAAAACATTTTTGCAGCAAAGAAATGCTTTGATTTTTACACCTCTGCTAAACAGTGTCCGCAACAAGTAAGCGCACAGACTGGCTGGCATTCTTCTTATATTTATGTGTAAACATTCAGCCAAAGGGTTGAGCACAATTCACCGACACTGTGTATGGGGCTGCAGAATGCTTTAAAATGTTAGCTTCTGGCAGAGGAATTCCCATGGCTGGGCAAAAAGGCTTAGGATTCCAGCTGCCATAAGTTGTCGTTGCCTTCTGGCTCCTTGCGCCATCGTCCACCACCACCCCGTGCCAGACTATCAACCCAATCCCAATCCCAACTCATCGTCAACGTGAGCGCGGGTCCTTTGTGTATTGGCAAAATATTTGCCATTGCAGGGCGAAAGCGCGCCAAAAATAGCAGGCAGCACAGCAAGAACAACATCGCGGGAGGAGCAGCCAGGACCAAGAGCAAGAGTAGCAGGAGCATCAGGAGCAGGAGGAGCAGCAGTCACAGCAGGAATGGAATCCGCTCTGGGCATAGGCCATGTGCAATGGCTTCTGCTCTGCTCTGCTCTTGTCTGCTCTTCTGCTGGTGTACATAATGTGGGATATTGGCTGCGTCTAGCGGTAACTAGTTTGGTAAATAGAATCTACTCAGGGCGATGGCAATGGCAATGAGCGGTACTCGTATGTGGAGCGCAGCGGAGCGGGTTGCTGTATGCCGTATGCCGTATGCTGTGTGGTGTCTAGTGTGTGGTGTGGTGTGGGCTCCTAAGGTATCCTGGGACCTTTGGGTAAGCAGCACCAGCAACAAGGACACAACTCTATGGTGGTGGCATTTTGACAGCTCTGAGGATTCCTTAATAGGGTTCCCAACACACACACACAGTTACACATGAGTACAGGAGTAGTTTGGCTTTGGCTCAAAATATTTTGAAAGGGATGCAAAAGCGGTGTGGGCAGAGGGGTTGGCAGGGGGGTTGGATGAGTTTCTCAGTTATTCTGATCTCTCATCCCCAATTTCAGCTACTAAAATGTACAAATGATAGATCCTTAATCAACACTGGCCCAGTCACATAATGAACTCACCAACACTGAACGATCACTAGGGCCCAGACGTCTTTCCCTCCTTCCTGGCTGGCAGTGGTCGGGTCTGACATTTATTTCTTGTACTCCAACTATTGGTAAAATTTATTGTTTGGCGCTTTTAACAACACCTTCGGGTTTGTTATTTCATTATTTTTTTAATACCACACACACAGACACACAACACACGTACGTACATGGCTATTATAAAAGTTGCAAGCGCGCTTTGTTTCTGGCAACGCCCGACCCCAAACCCACCACCCACACGTTGCTGCCTGCTGGCCCACCTCCCCTGCTGCTCAGCGGTGCCCTCTACACACGCTTAGTAGCCGTTTGGGAGCTGGAAAAGTGGCAAGCGTTGGGGCACAGAAAATGGGCAGGGGGGCGGCAGGGGAGGCAGTGGCAACGGATTGATGGGTCAAAGGGGACGACGCTTATTATTACGTTTACAAATACATACGAGCATGTGTGTGTGCACCTTTTGCGTTCGTGTTGGTTGGGTGGCTGGCTGCATGGGAAGTGCGGGGGTTGCTGGATGGAGTGGATGTTTGAGTAAAACGCTTAAAAACATGCCATTGCCGAAAAACAAGTAAGAAACGCTCACACAGTCGGGCACTTGTGCTCCACAGACACACACACCTATACATAGCAGTTATTCCCGCACACACACACACACACACACACACACAGAGGGAGAGAGAGAGAAGAGACATGGCAACCCAGCGACCGAGTGCGAAATGCACTCTGGGGGGCTTTAAACAAAAATGAAAATCGCTTGCATACATATGGGCGCTTACAAACACACACGAACACTCGCAGGAGTACACACACACACACACACACACTCAGCGGATGTATATCCTTTTTGGCTTGCACAAAAAGAAGCTGACGGCATCGCCGTCACCGTCGTCGTCGTCGTCGTTGTTGTTGCGGTGCTTCGACAATTTTAACGACCATAACTGGTTCTCACTCTGCTCCCCATGCGAGCTGCCCCATGTCCCGCTCCACACACCCCCCACATTTATTTTAAAATACGCGGCACTTCCGCCGCAAACGGCACACAGTTGGCCCCACATACCCGCCGCAGCAATCCTTTGCTCAGCAGCCAGCACCCAATACCAGCAGTAGGAGCAGCCGGAGGAGCAGGGGAATAGGAGCAGCAGCAGCAGCTACCACTTTCAAGTGGCTCCAACACTCGGCTCCTTTATATGGAAATAATAACCAAATGTTCTTGTCTCTCGCATCCGTTACCCTTTTTCTCCCATCCCTTCGTTTGCTCTTCCATTATGGTGACCAGCAGCGGCAGGCCATGCTCCACGCTACATGCTACATGCCACCTTCTCACACCAATACCCTTGCATAATGTTCATTTCCATGGCGATTCCTTGCGGTGTGATTCCGGCTTGTCCTTTTGGCAATATATTTTAAGTCCTTACCTTCCTCGCGGTCACCAATACGAAATGGACACGCGCCATCCTCTACCCCAACCCGACATACTCTCTCTCTCTCCCTTTTCGCACCAACTCCAGCGCCAGACGGTAGCCGAAGCTGCCAGCACAAAATCATTCACACTTGCATCTGATATGGAGTTGAGTGTCTTTGAAGTTGCTTTTCCATTTGCAGATCACTCCTTTATTTTATTTAAAATATAATTTCTACTCCTTGCCAACTGCACTCTCAGAATGTATCAACCCAACATGTGAATGATTTTCGCACCTGTGGCTGGCCCAACCCCAGCCCAGCTGCCGTCTCTCAGCAACCGCAAGTATTCGTCTTTCTCTCGCACTCACATCCGCAGCATTGGCAGTTGGAGAAATGTATGAAAAATTCAATTTAATTGCACAATTACACATGTTACACATTTCCATTTGTCGGAGCAACTTTTGTCACTCTTCCTGTTGTTGTTGTTGCTGCATGCACCCTTGTTGCAATTACTTTTGAGAAAGAGACACAGCTCTGTGTTTTATCTCCTTTTTTTTGGTATGAAACGACACCCGCAAGGCCCTGGGCAGAGAAAGAGAGAGAGAGAGAGGGAGCGAGAGAGGCCATCGATCAGGTGGCGGCTTTGCCCGTTAGCCATGAAAGGAGTTTGAGTTTTGAGCTATTGCCAAGGCCCGAAAGCAGTGGGCAGGGGCAGGGGTGGCCGGCCCCAACAATAAAACACAGAACGTGTAAATAGAATTTTTGGCACGATGGTCGCCCAGGGAGTGCTTCGGCATAATCTGCATGAGTAGAGGTAGCACCCGAAGCCCATATCTATGGGTACGGACTGCTGTCTGCCACGATAGCGGAGCAATTTGTGCGAGTGTTCGAAATGTTATCAATTGATTAGCTTTAATTTATATTTGTACCTATTTATTTTTTGGTTTGGCTTGCAGTTGGCGAAAAGGAGGAGGAGCAGGAGCAAAAGCCCAATGCGGATGACCTGCTGGAGCCGAAGGAGGAGCTGCTCAGTGCCGACGAGGATGGGGATGGGGATGGGGATGGGGATGTGGACTCCGATGAAGAGGAGGATGCTGAGGGAGAGCTGCTTACTGAGGAGAGGCCACTCAAGCCCAATGAATCACAGCCACAAAGCCACTGGACAACAGCTGATGAGGATCCAGGCAGGGCCTCGGCTGTGCCAAAAGAAGAAGCAGAAGAACTACAACACCCACGGGATAAGGAAGGTCCTGCTGTGGCTGCTGCTGCTGGTGCATCCGATGCAGCTGCCAATGCCAACGGGCACTGCAAGTCCTCTGGTAAGTTTGACTTCAATTTGCATATTTTATTGCCTCCAGCCGAAAGATATATCTATATATAAACCAACCCAAAGGCCAACCCGGGCCAACCGAGCAGCAACAGCAACCTACTCCAGCCTGGCCACAAGTCCTTCGTCGTCGTCTTGGCCGTCTTGGGCCATTCCCCCCGGGTCTTTCACATGTCCGGCTAATAACTCTCGACAGTCTCATAAATAGCAAATGTAAGGTTTTTGCTGCTCCTCCTTCTGTTGCTGCTGTTGCTGTTGCTGTTGTTGTTGCTGCTGTTGGTTGACCCAGCTAGGACACATTCGCATCCGCATGGTACGGTCCTGGACACGTGAGAGCAACCTCTCCCGCTCCCAGCTCCTCTCCCAGCCTTCAGCTTTTGTGTCCAACTAGTGACGGTTTAAAAGTGTGGAATGCTGCTGTAAATTGGATAAGGTTAATGCATCACACGGCATACAGGGTGCCAAATGACTCGAACCTTTTGCTGTGGGTGTCTCAATATTTTGGAGAAGACTTTCCTGGCGAATATGCTCTGGGAAACATTTACTGAGCTCCGCTTTAAAGTGCCAAAAACTCATTTTGGGAGCAGAGGAACATGCCCTGTATGTCTGGCATCGTATTCCCATTGGTGCCGCTGCCTGGTCACATCAACTTTGATGTCTCCATGCGGCCCCATACACGCACACTTTCATATCTGAGTTGGGGGGCCATGTGTGTGTGTTGTGTGGGGCCCATGTATTTGGTATTCCTGTGCGTCATTGGATTATGGCACTTGGGTGTAAAGCCATCGATTCCAATGACCAAAGCGCTGCTCGTTACGGCCAGCCTCCGCCATGTGGCCCGACAATAATAAAACAAGCTACATACACAAATGGAACAAGTATATGCATATGTACATACATATATGTACATACTTCCATATGTAACAGCCCATGTGTCTGTCTGTCTGCCTGCCTGTTCATTATTTGTTGCTCTTTTTCTGTGCTGCTCTGGGCATGGCCTCTGCGCTCTGCGCTGCGTTCTGTTCTGGGTCGAAATGGGCTCTGCTGTCGAAATTCCCGCGAGTCCAGGCGACGGCAACGGCAACGTCAACGTCCACGTCTCTAGTCTCCAGCCTCCTTGGCATAGAGAACATCATCATCATCATCATCGCCAGCTAGAACCGTTCGTCCAGCTCCCGTGGCCTTCTCCCCTGCCCACTGGCATGGTCTGGGTGCCTTGGATTATTGTTTGCCGGCTACCTGCGAGGGGCCCAAGCTGCTGCCGCTGGCCGGGCGTCGCTGCTAACCTCACTGCGCACACACTTCGGACCCGCCTAACGGCACTACCGAGGACCGAACTTTATCACCGCCGGGCCGGGCGCTCGCCTGCACCACTCGCACCATCTCTGTCGCTCGCACTCGCATAATATATGACAAGTACACGCCGCTGCACTGCGTCCGTTTACTGTCGTTGTGCTGCTGCCGCTGCTGCTGTTGGGACTGCTGCTGCTGCTGCTGCTGCTGTCTCTCTCTCTCTCTCTCTCTCTCGCTCTCTCTGTGTGTCGTTCTCCTCGGTGCTGGCCTCGTGCTGGCGGACTCTCTGGTGTGTTGTATAATGTTCTAAAGGGAAATCGAGAGGCTGTGATAAGTTTGGGGATCCGAAAATTGTCTTTCTACTTGGCGTTGCTGTTGTTGTTGCCGCTGTTGCTGCCAGAAATGAGAAACCCGGCGAGAATGAATTGGCCCTTTTGTGCGCATCAGCAGCAGCAGTGGCAGCAACATGGCCCTAGTTGGCGGCAGCTCCCCGCACAGTGGGGCAAAGCTGAGGCACTGTGGAGAGAACTGTAAGCAGAAATTTAATGAAATTAAAAGTGCAAAAATATTGGAAAAGCTAACCAAAATTGTATTCTCAATTTTCTACCTGCGGAACCCTTTTTTTACTCACTGTGTGACCACTGTGCCGCTGAGCGCCCGCCAAAATGTCGCATACACGTGTGTGTGTGTGTGTGTGTCCCCACTCCCTTTTACTCCCACTAAATGCTGGCATCTCCCTCACTCGCACGACATTAATATGAGTTCTGCTGCTGCTGCTGCTGCTTATAGATTATATTTGTGTAAAGTTTTATGTTGCAATTTTCGGCAAAGGAAGGCCAGGCCGCTGCACAAGAGGAGAGAGAGGAAGAAGAGCTACGAGAAGAGCGGCTGGGGTAGGGGGAGCCCTGGCGACGACGACGACGACGAAGACATGTCCTTGGGGAGCAACCTTGGTGCGAATAAAAATTATACATTGCCATATAAGCAGCCGAGACGAAGTAGACAACAAAGGGAGGGGGCGGCTGGGTGGTGGCTCCTACTCCCTCAAGGAGTGAAGGTGCTCCCGTCTCTGTCTCACACTCAGCGTGTGTGTGTGCTGTGTGTGTCTCAACTTTTGGTAGCGTGTTTATTGGTATGTTCTTTGGGGAGCATCTTGAGACCGAGAGGAGACCGACATAGAGAGAGAGAGAGAGAGAGAGGGAGAGAGTGAGAGACATCTTGTTGCATAGCGAAGTTGCTCATTTTGCCATTATTATTCCACTGTGTATTGAAAAATGAAACAAAAGTGAGTTATCGTCTGCTGTCGCTTTGACTCTGCCACTGTCCCCCCACAGCCATTGCCACTACTCACACACACACCACACACACACCCAGAGAGTTATATGAGCAGAAGGTGGCCATAAAATGATCAGGTGCAAAGCAAACGAAAGCCACACGAAACACAAAACAACTCAGCTGTAGCTGGCAGTGGGTGTTAAATTTTATGACAAAACTTCGTTTGGATTCTGATACTTGAATGAAGCTCCATGCTGAATGCTGCGGGAGTGCAAATCTGCTGCTCCCCTTACTCCAAGTCCAATAATTTATCGATTACCAAAGGCAGATCGATAAATATGCAAACTGCAAGCCATGCAGCGTGCTGCTGCTGCTGTTCCTTCTGCTGCTGGTGACCATGAGAAATGCCGTCAATTCCCCCTGCATACATAATTCATTTATCACTTCATAATTGCATCAGAGACATATCGAGTCCCACTTTCCCGTAGGTACATCCCTCCGCCCGCTGCCGCCACCGCCGCCGCCACCCCCTCGGCTCCTGTTCGATTACATGCACGTCGACTGTTGCCTTTATTATTTCGCCTCTGTATCCTCCTTTTATTTTCCTTTTTTTTGTTGTTTTTTTTGCAATAATTTTCAAACAGAAACACACAAAAAGCATTTGCGCAACAATTCCCCAAGGAACGGGTGACGACGACGACGACGTTGTCGAGAAAGCCAAGGCAGCAGCGCAGTACGGAGTGTGGGCAAAAAGGGGGGGGAGGTGGAGCCAACGAATCGAATTAAGAGCCACCACACGGTAGGTGGTCCCACCTCGCAGTGGAGCAGAGCAGAGCGCCCGCTTCAGACTGTTCCCAGGGGAGGCGCCTGGCGCAGTCCGAGTTGGACCCAGAGTTCCAGCACTCGCCGCTCCCCGCGCACTTTGCTTTCTTCTCCTTCTTTATTCTTTGTCTGCCAAGGGGGTGGGGGGCGGAGGTGGAGTTGTTGTTGTTGTTGTGAGCAGTGGTGGAGCACACCAAAACTAAAGGGTTTCAACCGCGGCAGCTACTTGCTGGCAGTATGCAAAGATAATGCACCCCCCAACCCCACTCTTGCCATGACTACGCCCCTGACTCTACACCCCAGCTGGACCCGGTCCGCTGTTGTTGTTGTTGTTGTTGTTGTAGGCATCGCTTTGGGAAATCTGGTCGAGTGCAGGAACGGCCTGCATGGCTGCAGCGTCAGTCTCCACAGTGCAGTTTGTTCCCACTGTGCATGTGTGGTATGGGTGGGTGTGGCATGGCCACCCACCCACCCACACACCACACAATAATCAGTATCAAGCTCCCCCCCTGAAACTCGTAAAAATGGCCAAAAGATGGAGCTAGTTTCGCTTTTATGCAAATTTCGTTCGATTTATGGCTGCACACACATGGGGGGGAGGGACAGGGGGCAGCTGCTTCATTAACATCCAGCATGGAATCGCGAAAGATGCGAGAGAGTCATAAAATTAGCCAGGCAGGCAGGCAGGCAGTCGCCTCCTCGTCGCCCCGTCGATGTCTGATGATGATGATGAATGCAGATGCAGCTGCCGCTGCAGATCCAACTAACACCCATCCGCCACCCTCCGCTGTGTGCTGTGTGCCCCATTGAGGGATTGTGTGTCGAAAAATTTGCAAAACTCAAAGCAACAATTCGACGAAAGCCAATTTTGCGTCGTCGTATGACGGCGAGAGCCAGGAGCCAGGAGCCAGCAGCCAGCAGCCAGGACTTTCATGTGTGTGGCAAAGGAAGGAACGAGCGCAGGCATATGACTCCCCATAGAGCGTATGTTGAATAATCATCAAGCATCATCAGAGAGCAAGAGAGAGAGAGAGAGAGAGTGGCAGAGTCGTGTCAAAGTCACTGCCATCTCGCAGCCAACAGGAGGACAGGAGGCATCAATGGGGGGCCGCGAGATGCGTTTTTGGCATGTTAAAAACTTGTCCTGGGTCCAGGGTCCAACCGCTAGATGGAGCTGCCAGCACGTGCAACACACACACGCACACACTCACCCACACTGACACACACACACACACAGAGAGAGACCAGGAGAAATTCGTAAAATTTTGTTTCCGCTGATGAAGTATTCCCCAGCTGCAGGACAAGGATTATTGGACGTGTGGCGGTCCAGGCAGTAGCTATGCTGCAACTCCTGCCCCTGCCCCTGCCCCACCCACCTGCTGCAGCTTCTCTGGCATTCCCTCTGCCTTTATGTGCTGGCATGCAAAGTGGCATAAAAGCAGATCCACACATGCCACATGCCACACACTCATCAACTCAGCGTCGCAGCCCATCAAGGAAATTCTCGCACTGCCACAAGCGCACAGAATGTTGCACCATCCGATGTGGAGGCTGGGCTCCACTGTGGCTTCTTTTTTGGTGCTTGGGTTGAAGAGCAGCCGCGATATTCCATTTTGTCATTAGAAGCAAGCAAAAGCCAAAAGCGCGAAAGTGGCTGAAAGTGGCAAGAGCAGAGCAGTGAAAGCGCAGTGGTCGATGGTCGATGGTTGATGGTCGTTGGCCGATGAGTTGATGAGTTTATGTCAAACGTGTTTTGGGCAGAGATCGCTACGGAATGCGGAGGTGGAATGGTATAGAGAGTGGGGAAACAAAGGGCTCTGTAAGATCTGCAATGTCTCGTTGGCTTCTTGGTTTCTTCTTACCCCCGCAAATTCCAGGCAGACACGCACCCAAGAGGCACGTCCAGCGCTGCGTATGAGCAACTTCTGTGGTCCCAGCCCTCTCCAGGCAACGGGCCACAGCACGTGCTGCCATCAGCTGTTCCTCCGCCACTGGCAGTGAGAGACCAAAACAAGTGGCGCTCTTAGCTGCCGCTGGCGCTCTTCCAGCTGGACATGCGCCGTGCCAGCGGCTGCTCTTCCTTGCTCGTCGCCGCTCTTAAGTGTGTGTGTGAGGGGAGGGTGAAGGCAGTGGCAGTGGCAGAAGGCAGGGGGGAGCGCGCGTTGGGTTTGCTTGGGGGCTTACTTGCTTGGGTATGGAATTATGGCACCCTGGGGCTTAGCATAATCAAAATTCCTTGCACTTGGGGATCGAGTGGGGCAACCTGCCCCTGCCCCTGCCCCTGGCCCAGCTACAGTTGCTGCTGCTGCCAGGGCAAGCATCCACAGGCAGGAACGTGCCCCCAGTCGAGGTCGGGTCTGGGTCCCTGCTGCATTTTCCTTGCAATCTTTGGCTAAGACGAGCTTGTGTGTGTCTTCCATTCCAGCCCGAACCCACAACACGGAGCAGCACGAGGACGAGCCGGAGGAGACGGAGGCGAACGCTGAGCATGCGGTGGCGGAGGCGGAGGCGGACGAGGAGGAGGAGGAGCCAGAAGACATGGACTTGGATGACGACCTGCTGAGTCTCAGTGGCGAGGAGGACTACGATGATGAAGAGCTGCAAAGTCTGGACAGCTTTTACTCAGGTAAGCGGTTTGTCACATGAGTTCCCCATACGCTGGCCCCCCATGCCAAACATCCTGCTGCACAGCATGCGTAGCAGTCCCAGCCCCAGCCCCAGCCCCAGCTCCAGCTCTAGCCATAACCATTGAAATTGCCGTACAGGGTGTTATCCGGGCAGCTGGCCACGACACTCCAGGGTGCTCTCCACCTGTGCCGCGGGTGTCGTTTCCATGTGCTGTGGCTCTGCTGTGGTCCTGGGGCTGTCGGGCAGCCTAACTACGTTTTAAAAACCCCAAACAGCAATCAACACCAAGCCGGAGCGGGGCAGCCGGTAGACACAGAGACAGAGACAGCGTCAGAGAGGAGCAGGCCAAGTCGGAGTCTGCCACCCCTAGCTGGCACTTCCCCCAGCACTTCCCCTAGCTCTTGCCGCATCACTTTCACATATCCTCGTTGCCATTTACGAGCTGTCGAAAAGACTGAGAGCGGAGTCTGCAGAGGAAGAGGCAGGCAACATGAGCTACGGCCACGACATGACCTGCTCTCACTCTCTCCCTCTCCCTCTGCCTCATGCTGCTGCTGCTGCTTCACCCTCCCTCCCTCTCTCTCTCCCCACTCCCTCCTTTTAGCCACATTTCTCTCTAGTGCCATTTCGAATGCTTTTTCTGTGTTATTTGTTTCGTTTTGTGGTGTCGGCAGGCTACTCCTCCGCCTCTGCTGCCATTTTTTCACGACTTCCTTCTTGTGCTCTTTGTTTTATCCAACAACGTCCTTGCCCTGAGCAGCAGCCGCATCCTGCCCTGGGCCTGGGCTGCCCATTTGCCGCCCGCTTCGTTCATTCATTCATTCATTCGCTCATTCATGCCCACTCCACCCACACACTCACACCCACACTCACACTCACTTAACTCCGAGTCTGAATCAGACTGGCAGACTTTTCCTGGTGCCGCTGCCTTGTCTGTGTTTTCCTTTCGTCTGTCCACAGAGAGGGAAATAGTTGGAGCGCAGTGAATGCCAGATGGCTTTGTGTGTAGCTCGGTGCCTCCCCAATTTCTCTCCGTGCAGCACTCAACACTTGCCCCGGCACATCCTTCCTTCTGGCTTCTTTCACGGACTACAAATTGACTTGAGGCACTTGTGGTTGACTTAGACTCCCCTCCCCCAAGGAAATCTTTCTGCGGATATTTGCAACATTTTGTGGGCTGTGGCGTTGTGATTGCAGCGCCTAAATGCATGCCATGAAATGCAATTAGTTGCAGTCCTGCCTGCCCCTGCGCTGCCAACAAAAAATGAATCTCAAGTTGGACAACTGTTTGGGCCCCAAGTAAGTCACTTCCTTTGTTTGTGCGGAGACTTCCGCTGGCAAGGGTCACATCAGGATGGGTCGAGCTGCTTGGGCTTAGCCTGTCCTCTCTGATTTATTAATTGCACGTGTACGTGTGCACGGACAATTTACCATGCTCCGTCCGTCCGTCCGTCCGTCCGTCCGTCCGTCCGTCCGTTGTATGCAAATAGTTTTACAGTTTCCTTTTGATCCAAGCCAAATGGCAATGGCAATGGCAATTAATTACACATTTGTCTTACAAGACAAACACGAAGTTGGTCCGCCCCTCCGCCACTCTACGCCTTTGTCTCGAGACCATAAATAATTGCTCAGCCCCATGCCCCATGCCCCCCCCTGCCAAAAAGGGTTTTGTTTGGCTCTGACTAAAGTTTCGGATCTTTCGGGACTGGGGCTTCCAGTCTTGGGCATTGCTTAAAGTGCCAAAAATTCTCACAGCACTCGAACCGTTGCTTTCCCAAGAAGTCATCATCATCATTGTCATTGTCATTGTCATTGTCAGTATCAACGCAAATTGCTTTACGCACCGCTCTGCCACACGGAGATAGAAATCTGTTTTGGGGAAAACTGGTTCAGTTCGACTCTGCTGAGATGACATCGCCGCCAGTCGGTTAATGAACCAGCACAGCAGCAGAAGCTCGTCGAGCCTCGTGTGGGGCTGCCCAAAGGGCCACTGATCATCACGTAGAGAACTTTGTTTCGACAACGTTTGACATTGCCGCCAGCGCAGAGACCACAGCCACCGGACAGCGACGCGTAATTGGGTCAACTGGCTATCCTAAGCACTAATCTAATGGTTTTTAATTGCAATCAAGAGCCACGCGATATCCACACACCACACAACTAAACTTCCTTTTAAACGCATTAGAAAGTTTTTCGATAGCTTTGGGAAGCAACTTCTAATAGCAATCGATGCGGCTGTTGAGCTGTTGCCACATTCATTGACAGCTGAAGATCTGCCCAACCAATGCACCCCCGCATGCCGCAGGGTATCAAAGATTTTTACCAACTTTAAACCCAACTTGGTGCTGGCTCCATGGCTGTCTCTGTGGCAGTCTGCTTGGCTCCCGGACACAAAAAGTAATCGCAATCTCAGGTGTGTGGCCCCCACCTTGACACCAAAGCACAACAAGCGGAAAATGCACTGGAAAAAAGTTGGTCCTTGGCTGGACTGCACTTCTACTCCTTCGTTGGCGTTCTGTCAGCTGCAGTGGCCACTCCGTACACGCCCCATCCCATAGGCACATTGGCCGATGCTCCTGGCAATTTTTCTCAACTTTCGCCACTCTCATCGGTGGCTCCATCCTCATTGTTTGTGGTCCCAAGAGGGACGCTGGGCACAGGGCTCGGAGCTCCTTCTTCTCCCTGTCTCTGTGCAGCTTTCTGCTCCACGGCTCAAAAGTTATGACACGCCCAAGTTGCTGCTGCTGCTGCTGCTGTTGCCACCTTGGCTGGCAATGATTTATGTGCGTTCGCTCGCTCGCCTTACGCCAAGTTTTCGGACCCAACCAGCCGCCCCCTCAGCTCCTCCCGCGAGGTGTCGAGCGCACCGATTCCCGGCTCAGAGGGGTGATGCCTGCACAGAAAACTTTCCGCGAAAGACGTTTTCATTTCCGTTTTACGATGCAAAAATAAAAGCAACGCAACGCAATGTGTGTGTGTGTGTGTGTGTGTGTGTCCCATTCCCATTTTTGTTCCTTGGTGTCTCCCATGTGCATAGTTCTGGGCTCTGCTCCTCGTTCTGATGCGACTCCAAGGCGCAATTCCGCGCGCCAAACTCCCAGGGGAACCCTTACAGCTCGAGCTCTCAGCCAAACATTGTGAATATTTCCCTGCACGCATTTCGCTTCCACTTTTGAAGATAAATTTGGTGTAATTTAAATGAAATACGCGCTGAAATGTTTCACACACGCGGACAATGTTCCTTGGGGTTCGTTATGTGATCTTAAAGGATTTAATTTAGACAAATTGTTATGGGCCACAGGTACAGATACATTTGCCAGTAAATCTTGCACTGGCTTGGGGCTTGAAATTGGATTTTTACAGAGGGTTTTAGTCGGGCTAATGATGTATCTTTATTGATGCTTGAATTTGCTTCTATTTTGTGGCATTTTAGTTGCAGTTTCCATATCTAAATTTGGGCGATTTCCTTAGCTTTTGCCATGTTTCATTCCTCCGCCAGCTGCTTTGCTCCTTTGAGATATTTTCATTCATTATTCATTGATTATGACATACAGCTGGCCCCGTGTCTTATTAGTTAAATGCCAACAGCAGCGCGGAAACTACTTTAGCTATAAAATAATTTTATGTTTATTATCGTCATCATCAACGGGCGAGACAAAAACCCAGGCAGCAGCAGCAGCAGCAGCAGCAGCAGCAGCAGAGAGGCAAACATAATGTCATAAACCCAATTCCGAGTGGAGTGAACCCCTTGCCCCATACAGCACACGGATGACCCGTTATCGGAGCACTTGAATCGCCGCTGAAGTTCTAGTTTCCGTCTTCCGCAACCGGAATGGGAATCGCATTCAGCGGCTCCAGCACAAAAGCTCTCGGATGTGGCAATCGGACATGTTAATCTGGTTGCAGGGTTTCTTGCTGCCTCCGTCTGTGCCCCTGCAATGCATTTCAATTTGCTGATGGTCCGAGCCCCTCCCGTTTGTGGCACGCGTACGCTGGCTGCTCAAGTACCGTTTAGCCGCGGCAGCTGTCCGACTGGGGGCATTGTTCTGGCTCCCAGGCTAGGCCACAAAACTTTGCAGCACGTGCCGCAGTGGCCCCAAAATCCCCACAAATAAAACCCACTCCTAGCCTCTGCGGTTGAGTGGCTTGCCAGAGTCGACAGCGGGACGGGAACAGGTGCGAAAGTCAATTATGGTCGGTCAGGCAGAGCGTCAATCAGGGCACAGGCACAGGCACTGGCACTGGCACACAGAAATCGATTTGAAAACCTTTTCAAATGCCTGTTTAGAGGGTCAGGGGCGTGGAGTCAGCCACCGCAGGACGCACCCGACACGTCGCCAGGCCCATCATTAGCCCTGACAGTCGATCAAGATCCCAAAAGAGAGTCAGAGTCAGAGTCAGACTGCCGATCGGGCCTCTACCTGTTGGCCTGTGTCTGTGTCTGCGTTGATTGATTTGTGTCAGCGCCTCGATCGCGATTGAGACAAATCCCTGGCACTCCATTGACTTCTCTTCATTTTTCATTGAGAGAAAACACACACAGAGATCGTCGCAGAGTGCTCTGTCTGTGATGCAATTCGAAAAGGATCATCATTATGAGCCATTGAATGGGGGCATGACTTGACAACACATGCATCACGGGACGAAATCAGATTATTGGGATAATTATTTGTTTGGTAAATATGTCTAAGAGTTGTCCCTAATCTCTGCGGAGTGGTGCGCCGTTGGGTTCCGAGTGCTCGTTAAGCTGAAAATTGTGGCAGGGCCCACCGGGTGGGAGTCCGTAGACTTCTCCGTTTAGAGACTGAAGAGAGAGAGAGTTTGGGAAGAGTTAGCTGTGATTCCATTATAGTTTAAAGTGCACAAAATATTCAATAAAGTTTGCAAAGGTTTCCCCTCATTTATACAATAATCATGCAGGGTTCAGCCTCCGCCTAAGTCAAACCACAAATCCTGTCAAGGCTTCAATTAGAAAAATTACAAACATATATTTATTTGTGGCAAGAGTTAACCTTTTTTTCCTCGGCAACTGGTTCGGGTTAGGGCCACTAATTAAATGAGTTCTCAACCGTCTGATTAATTGTGCAGTTTGCACGGGTGATGGAAATCTGTGGAGACACATGGAACTCGGACGCGGCTTATGGCCTGCGGCACTGAGGGTTTGGGGTCTGGGCTCTGGGCTCTAAGGCCGGACAGCTGTCAGGACATCAAAGTGACAATTTGAGTGACTTTGGCCCTGGAAGTGGCTCATTTAAAATGCGCTGAAACAAAAGGACACTTTGGCTGGCAGGACAATGACAGGTTGGCCCCTCGTTCCCGGTCCACCTTCCACATTAGCAGCTCCCATGTAGTGCATATATTTTTATAATTTATCTATTATGCATGAGGGCGCCAGCGCTGCCGGAAACCCTTTGGCTGTCAGCACACATCAAGCAGGAGTGACACATGAGGCGAGCTGCTGTGGTCCTTTGCTGCCGCACAATCTGTTGACCAACTGCAAATCTCAGTGAAAAGTTTTGGCTGACTTTGCATTAGCCGCGCATTAAAAATGCACGGAACCAAACGGAGAAGGATCAAGGACCAGCGGACCCGGGCTGGGCGACACAATTTACCTGGGCGGACACCCTTTCCGAGCCACCACACAAAAACCTGGCAGCCCCAGCCACCCCGTACACCCTCCATCCGCTCAGCATTTTGCGGCACTTGTCGTGGCCTGTCGGAAAACTGTCACTCAATTGTAATTAACACCGGCAAGGGGGGGGTTGGCAGGGGCAGAGAGACCTTTTACCGTTTTTCAGCCGAAAGTTGATTTTTCAACAGGATTCAACGTGTCCTGCCCCTCCCCACACTCCGCCACGCAGAAAAAACAACAAATGGGGAGGGGGAGAACAAGGCTGTAGCAGCGAGAAGGACATCTAAGGACAATTAACATTTCAAATTTGAAATCTGTTTTCTGTTTTCGGAAGTCTCTTTTGCTGTTACTTCTTGTTGCAATTACGAAAATTGTTTATCGGGCGGCGAAACTTTTCTCGCGCATTAATTATGCAGCAGCCGAAGATGAACTTTAATTGCAAAATTATCTTTGGGATTGTTGTTGGATAATAATAATAAATTCATGATATTTGTGGGTTCTTTTTTTGAGTTGGGACTTCCATTTCGATGTGGGGCAGAGTACGCCCAGACAGAGGTCAAAGGTTAAGCTGTCTTTCGCCTAATTGAATGTATTTGTAATTGAACTTTCACGTTTGACACGGAATTTTCCGTGTTATGGATGGGAAAGTGGGGCTCATGGGTTGCCTTCACCTGTTTCTACACTGGAAATCCATTAAAATCTTTATTTAAAGAATTTTAAATGCATTTAAAGTGTGAAAACTAAAACAAAATATTCTTAACTTTAATTAAATGTTTATTTAACTTGCAACCAAAACCTAAACTAGTCCCCAAACCAACTCCAAGCCATACAATCCCCTCCCTTGTCAGTTTCCACCTCAAACCAAAGACTGAAACAACAAACTTTGAGGCACAAGCAACAAAAACCACAGCCTAAAACAATTAACAAATAACCGAGCACAACACGAATTGACAGCTTCGTCGATAGCCATCTATCTCGCTCGCTCTCTCTCTCTCTCTCTGTCTTGCTTTCTATGTACTTTCGTGCGAGGCATGCGCATTGGTTGGCCAAAGCGCGGACCAATGGGCGAGCAGCACCACAAGCGGAGCTAAAAAACCGAAATGAAACTACATACAACAGGCGGAGGGGGGCCAGGGAAAAGCTGACTGGTGGCTAAACTAGTGAAAAGTGATTTTTTAATTGCCTTGATAGTTTTGCGGGGAATGCCTGCCGGTGGAGAGGGTTTTTGGACAATACTCTCTGCCGTTGACAGTTCGAAACACCATCCAAAACCTCATACTTTTTTTTTGGACTGGCACTTTGTTTCGGGCTGCCTTCCCCGCTCCTGCCCCGAATATCACAGGCTGCCGTTGCATGCATAATTAATTTGGCTTTTAGTGATGCGTTGGCTGCAGCTCTCTTCCTGGGCCAGGACTGTTGTCCTCTGTTGTGCTCTCCTGTCCCGTCCTTTCCTCTGCTGTCAGAATCTGCGTGTGTACGGATTTATTTTTGCAACATTTCCGTTTGCCACATTGACGGGGCCGCGCTAATGGCTTAAACGTGTTTTTCACCATTTTGCTTTCTTTTTATTTTGTTGCTGCTGATTTCCTTCGTGACATTTGGCGTCATTCAAAACTTTTTTTGCCCAAACGTTTCTTGTACTCTTGTTTCGATTGTGGTCATGTTTTTTGGCACGATTTGGCAACAGAATAATGTCAATTGACATTTACACGAAAATAGGTTGAAAGAGTCAAGCTGTGCCCCGAACTTATTGCCTCAAATTGAACCCCAAACATATGGAGGATGTGTGGAAGCGATGGCGTTGCCCTTTCTATTGAGAATTTTATATTTTAGCGGGATTTTAGAGCGCATTTTAAATGATTTTGAAAGCTCTTCACAGCGATAGAACTTATTCTTGAGAAGTAGACAAAATGTGAAGCTAATTTACTATGACAATAAATTTACTTTTAATTGTTAACAACAATTGTGGACCTCGTCAGCTGTTCCAAGCGCACATTTATATTACTTTTAGTAACCAAAAAGGTTTTCTTGAGCGTAATCCTTTGGTAGATTTTAGAACCTTTTCTGTCTGCTTTAATTATATTTATTCGTGATTGGCAATTCGGAGATCAATTCCTGCATTTTTTGCTATGAAAATATCACTTTTTTTCTATTAACTTTAACCTTTCCTGTCAGTGTCCCATCCTGCAAGAGTTGTATCCTCAAATTGAATAAATACAACAAAGAAAAACGCTTAAAAATAAAACTAAACTGGATAAACTGGACAAGTGTCGCCTCATCAGCTGACATTTTAGTTAAATTACCTTTTTTTGTGCAAATAAATTATTTATAAAAAGGTATCAACGGTTCCTCAACCCCCACCCCAGCTCTGCTTTCCCGCTTTCAGTCCCGTCCCATTAGGAGCCCCCAAAACTCGAGCCACAGCACCATGCTCCGCCTTTTGCCAGTCCCTCCCTCCACGTGCTTGCTGCTCGAGTACATAACGGCACCAACACCAATGCCCGCTCTCGCTCTCGCTCTGTGTCGCACGCTTCGTCTCGCTCTGTTCGCAGTGTGTGGTGCTTATGTAAAGCGCTCTTCAGCTTGCTCTCTCTCACACTCTCGCTGCCGTTGCACTCCTCGCCTCTGGCACTGCGTGTGTGTTCGCTGTGTCTGTGCGCTTGTGTGTGGGGGTGGGGTGGGGGCGCCATTTAAATTGCTTTCTCTGTTGCTTCTCATTTGTCGTGACGACAGCGACGCCGACCGACGCCTTGTTTTGCCTCGAACGAGTGTGTGAGAATCCCAAAAGGCACACACACACACACAGAGACGCACGAGAACCAGTTCGCCTAGTTATCGCATTTTATAGGCGTTTTGGTCGTCGACGACAACGACGCCCGCCCGCTGCTCTCGCTTCGGCCTTTTGGTCGCTCGCTCGGTGGCCCAGAGACCAGACCAAACCAAACCAGACCTGGGGCCCCGGCTCTGTCGCGGCTCTGATTTTAGTACAATTTTGGTGCTCGCGGCAATTGGACGTCCTTCGTGGTGCGTCGGCGCGACAAAAATACAAAAAATAAAACCACAAAAGCAACAACAAGCGAGTTCCCCCCAAGCAACAAAAAGTGCGATGCGATCCTTTGGTGCCAGCGGAAAAGTCATTAGCATTTAATGCCTACGAGTGGACCCAATAGTGCCCTCCTGTGAATTGTTAGTGACAAATTGTTAGTGAAATTTAGTTGAAAATTGATTTGGAACATTTAACGAGACTATGCCATGATATGATGGCCCTAAAAATGCTTTATCGCGGCCCCAGTTCGCGCTTGGAGAATCTAATTGAGAAGATTCAGGCCACCAAGGAGATCACAAATAACGGTAAATTTAGAGAGCTTTTTGAATGTGAAGAGGGAGAGATGAAGAGGGGGAGCTAAAGGTTATGTGTAGGGGAATTCCATTGTTAGGCTGTTCCTGTGCTCTTTTCAGGATTAAATATTGCAGAAAATGATGAGATTATTGTAATGGATTTAGTTCCACAGGTTCTAGCTAATGTTCGCATAAGAAGGGTTCAAACCTCCAGGGAACATGCAAAAACTTAAATTATGTGAGCCAAAAAGTAACCAAAAAATATATTTAATTATTCGAAGCTACTTGTCATATGCCGACGGCGTTTTGCCACTTTGATTGCATTCAAAAATAATGATAATTGGATTATTAGGAATCAAAACAATGCCTCACAAATCATAGACAAATCTTCCCACAGCAGCTTTTCCCATCTTTGGACCAATCTGCGCTCAACCTCTTTGACATTTCACTTTCTTTGAACTCGGACAAAACACAAACAGCACTTCAATCAAAAGAAATGAAATGAATCAAGTGAATGGGTTCAAAATCTCTTACAGCTTTCTTTAACCCCAAAAGGAGAAGATGTGAAGAAATGAATGCCATGCAGCAGTTTGATGTTTCCTAATTAAAGTTTAGATCCGAGTTGGTTCAGAGTTCAAGCGATGCGAGGGAAAACAAATGCAGTCCCTGACCGACCCATAGATACATTCTACATGTGTATGAATAGTTCCCGGCCAGAGATCACTTGCAATTGGGTTCAATTAACAGTTTTCGAAGACGACAGGCAGCACTTGGCGCGTGGTGGCGCGTAGATGATGCGACCGGGAGACCGGGAGACCCTCATGGGGCAGGCAGTGAATTAAGTGGATGGTGTAGCCTGTAATTAAAACAACGACAAGAACAAAGCGCAATTAGTTTGCATGAGACTCACTTACAGAGAGGCAGAGGGGAGAGACTGGGCGAGATGATCCCCCAGTTGTGGGGTGGGACTGACCGACACCGACACCGACACCGACACCAACCGATGAGCTGCTAATTGAATTAATTCCGTGTCCAGCATTTGATAGCCGACGTTGATTTCCTGTCCGCCGCTGTGTGCCGATCCCACAGTGCCGCTAATCAGGATGCAGTCGCCCACACACTTGCGGAGAGAAACAACTTCTAATTGAGATCTCTCGCTCTTTTGTTTCCCTTTCCAGACATGTACAGTACCCACACCTCGTCCAGCTACTCGCCGAGCATATCCGACGGCACGATGACACCCAATGCCCATCATCTGGCGGCTGCCTCAGGGAATGCTTTACAGGAGGATCTCCACCACACGGCTGATGGCAAGTCCAACGGTGTGCCCGGCGCGGAGGAGCCTGCCAAGCCTGCGAAGCGACAGCCGCACTTCCACCATCACCATCATCACTACCATCACCAGCAGGCCCTGAAGATTGCCAACAAGCTGCGCAAAATCAATAAGGAGGCCAAGCTGGCAGCCGCCGGAGGAGCAGGCGCTGGAGCTGGTGCCGGGGCCGGAGCTGGCGCTGGTGCAGCCGCAAAGTTTGATAAGTTGACAGGCGAAGGCATTAAGAGTCGCGGCGACGGCTCCTATCAGTGCCAGTTCTGTGATAAGACATTTCCCCGTCTCGGCTACTTGAAGCATCACGTGCAGGTGAGTGTCTCTCGCCCACGAAAAAGGGTTCCTTCTAGCCTTCCACCCTTCCTGCCTGCCTTGGGTGGCTGCCTTGGGGATGTTGCTTAATTACAGTCTTGCCATGGCCATAAGGCGCTTAGCACTTGGCGCTTGTTCGCCTTGCGGTTGCCTGATTGACACTTAGGTGACAGTCGACTCCCCGACAAGCTTGAACTTTGTTGCAGCATTTTGGGATTTGCTAATTGAAATTGAATTTCAATTGAAAGTGGAGCAAGCCCATTAAAGGTTGCGACTCAGCCTCTAAGGGTTGGTTACAAATACACTTAAAGCTTTCGGGTTTAACCTTCAGTTAGAACCGCTCCGTGCCATCCATCTAACATTCCTTTGGGCTAATCTTTTAGCTTAACATCTTAGACCGATGCTTGCGGTGTGGCTTTGTGGCTCACCCACACGCCGCCCTGACTCACCTCACTCCTCGAGTGGCTCTTCGCGGACACCGCCCATGACATCAGCAACTTGTTAACCCAATTGCAACTGCTGTTTAGGCTGATCTTTATCGTCGTCTTCGGGGCAGGGTCTAACATGTAGCGCTGCTCGCTTTGATCCTAGCGCCTGGACATGGGTTCGGGGGCAGATATTAAGAATTCGGTCTTCGGGCCATTCTCGCACGTTCTCTGGCGAAGGGAGGTGCATGGGGTTGATGATGCGAGCGACAGTTTAAAAAACCATAACCAACACGAGAATAAGGCTGCCGCTCGCTCTCTTTGGATGCCACTAACTCGGCTAAACTGTATCTGTATCTGTATCTGTATCTGTATCTGTGTTTGTGTTTGTATCTGTATCTGTATTGTGCAATCCCAAACTCGGGGGGCTGCATACAAATGGGCTCATTTTTTGCTTTTGCTGCCAGTTCAAAGCGCTCCACCGCCAAGCGCTGCTTTGGCAGCCGCCAAAGAACCCCAAAAGTAAACCGGTTGCGGGTGTAAGACCCCCTCCTCCTCCCCCTGCACCACCCCGCACAACGTGGCGTCGCGCATTTAGATGAATTTTTGTCCACAAGCCACAAGTCGCAAAGTGAAACAAACACCTACGCCAGTCGCGCTCTCTCTCCCTCCCCCTCTCAGAAGCAGAAACAGAACCGAGTCCGAGTCCAAGTCCGAGTTCGAGTCAGTCTGTATGCAGATTCATATGCGGATTGACGCATCTATAAATTCAAGCGAGGAGACAACTTTGGTAGACAGCCGGGGACAGTTGACGACAGGCAGGGATTGTCTTCTAAGAATTTCAAATCAGCTCTAGCGTCTGGGCCAGTGTCTGGGATAGCCAAGATTGCACTTGTTCCTAGTTGGCACACAACTAATCGGGTTTCCCAACCGAATCTTTTCGCAGAGCCATGCCGAGCACTTGCCCTTCAAGTGCGAGTACTGCGCCAAGCTGTTCAAGCACAAGCGCTCCCGGGATCGCCACAAGAAGCTGCACACCAACGAGCGGAACTACAAGTGTCCACACTGCGAGGCAGCCTTCTCCAGGAGGTAAGTTGCAGGCCCAACTAACCATAGCCCTAACTTTATCCCAACAATATTTCCTTTTCCCCGCTGATTAGCGATCATCTGAAGATCCACATGAAGACGCACGACATACAGAAACCGTTCCAGTGCAGCATGTGCAACCGGGGCTACAACACGGCTGCCGCACTCACCTCGCACATGCAGAAGCACAAGAAGAATGCCGCCATACTGGCAGCCGGCGGCAATCCCAATGCCCTCAACTATAGTCCCAGGTCCACGGGCTCCGCCTCGGCGTCCGTGTCCAGCAATGGGAGTCTGCACAAGCGGCGCTATGCGCTGGCTCTGGCCACCGACAGCAGTCCCAGTCGGTTGGACTTTCCCAAGAGATCGCGCAGCAGTCATGTGCCCACGCCCACGCCGCTGCTGCGCTGCAGCTACTGCCCCAAGGTGACGGAGTTCAGCAGCCTCGAGCAGCTGAATGCACATCTCCAGAGTGTCCACGAGCAGCAGCAGCAGTCCCAGCAGGAGCGACAGCCATCGGGCAAGAGCAATGCCGTGCAGGAGGCGGACACCTTCCAGCTGAGCTGCGAATATTGCACCATGAAGTTCGGCAACATTGCCGGCCTCTTCCAGCACATGCGCGCCACCCACTTGGATCGTCTGAGCAGCCCCAACTCCTACTACGAGCACTTCAATCGCCTGGCCACCGCGGGCACCTTCAGTCCGCGACTGGCGCTGGATTTGCCCAAGATTAAGCCGGATCTGGGCAGCCCGGAGCGAGAGAACCGAGCCTCGGAGGAGGACCTGCCCACGGATCTGAGCAGCAACAAGCGAAGACCACCGACGCCAGCCAACAATCCTCCTCCTCCACCGCAGGCAGCGGCCCCTCCCGGCATCTTCTTCTGCAATCAGTGCAACGCGGGACTGCCCGACTTTGAGAGTTTCCGCAATCATCTGAAGAGTCACATTGCCGAGGGCATGCAGCTGGTCTGTCCCCACTGCGGGCTGAGTCTGCCGGAGCAGTCGGACTTCGAGCGGCACGTCGTGGGGCACTTCCTCATCGCCAGCTCCGAGTTCAACTGCGGCTCCAGCTGTGGCAAGAGCTTCGGCAAGGCGGAGGAGCTGCAGCAGCATCTCAGCGCCGAGCATGTCCTCACGCTGCTGAAGTGCGCCCTCTGCTCGGAGGTGTGCGACACGCGCATGGCCATGCAGCTCCATCTGGCCTGCGCCCACAGCCAGGAGACGAAGCTGCTGCGCTGCAGCGCCTGCATGGAGGTCTTCCGCTCCGACGGGGACTTCCATGTGCACGTCAAGACGCGCCACCAGCTGGTCGGCGGCAACCATCATCAGCAGCAGCAGCAGCAGCAGCACCCACACCAGCATCATCCCGCATCCAATCCGCTGCAGTGCATGTTCTGCCGTGCCGTTTGCTCCTCCGAGCTGGAGATGCACTTCCATCTGGCGGCGCATGCGCGACAGTTCCGCTGCCCCTCCTGCCCGGAGACCTTCCACGTGGAGTTTCTGCTGGACAGGCACATGCAGAGCCAGCATGGCGGCGCCAAGGACAAGGAGCAGGCCCAGGCCCAGTCTCAGTCCCAGTCCCAGTCCCAGCCCCAGAGCTCGCCCAACATGGGCAGCCTCTATGTGAACGCGCTGCTGCCACCGCTCGCAGCAGCTGCCGCAGCCGCAGCGGCCACCAACAACAACAGCAGCATCATCGACTACAACGTGGCCTTCAAGGGGTTGTTCGGCGGGGGAGGATCTGCCAGCGGAGCCAGTGCACCCACTGGGTCCAAGTTCTACAGCCCGCTGCAGGTGGACACGAAGGCGCAAAGCTCGCCACATCCCGCGCTGATGTACGGCCTCAGCCAGCGCTATCTGATGGAGATGTACGCCGCCAAGTCCACGTCGCCGGTGAACAGCAGCGCCCACGAATCAGCAGGAGGAGGAGGAGGAGGACCAGGAGCTGCTGCCGCTCCACCAGCACCACAAGCGCCTCCGCCGCAAGCCACTCCAGCTGCCACCTTCAGCTGCGGCATGTGCGAGCGGCAGGATCTGCGCAGCGAGGCGGAACTCCACTCGCACCGGAAGCTGGCCCACAACCTCAAGACGGGCGTCAGCCTGCGCTGCGCCTACTGCGCGGGCAACTTCAAGTCGCGGGCGGAGCTGGAGCAGCACATGAAGAGCTGCCACAACTCGACGGGCAAACACAAGTGCCTCATCTGCGACGAGATCTTCCCCTCGCCGGCCATCCTCGCGGAGCACAAGCTGCAGCACTCGAAGGTGGGGCAGTCGGGCAAGTGCGCCCACTGCAGCCATCCGCTGGAGGATGTCGCCGCCTTCCGGGCCCACCTCAGCGAACATGGCAGCGACGGGGCCTCCCTGCCGCTGGCCTGCATCTGCTGTCGCCAGACCCTGCACTCGGAGTTCGAGCTGAGTCTCCATGCCAAGTTCCACACGAAGTCCGCGTCCAGCGGCGGCAGCCTGCAGGAGCCAGCCTGCGCCCTCTGCCTGGAGCCACTGCCCGGGCCAGTGGAGGGGCCCACCACTCCAGCGAAGCTCTGCGAGAAGTGCTGCCGCAAGCACAACCTCAACGGCAAGCGGAGCAAGGGCAGCGAGGCGCCCGTGCTCCAGGCCCCGCCACCGGCGGCGCCCTACCTGGAGAACCGCTGCAACCTGTGCAAGATGATCCTGCCACACGCCCAGAAGCTGCAGGAGCACCTCGTGGAGCACACCTTTGCGGGCACCGAGCAGCGCGGCTACAACTGCTACATCTGCTCGGCTGTGTTCACGGCACCCGGCGGCCTCCTCGGCCACATGGCGGAGCACGGCGCCCACTCGCGGCCCTACGACTGCAGCATTTGCCCCGAGAAGTTCTTCTTCCGCGCCGAGCTGGAGCACCACCAGCGGGCACACGAGCTGCGTCCAGCGGTGCATCGTCCAGCGATGGCCAAGCCAGAGCCTCCGCTGCGACGCAGCGCCTCGCCCAGTCCGAGTCCCGTGCGAAGTCCCACGACCGTCAAGCAGGAGCTCTACGACTCGGATACGGCGCACTCGGGTGCCGATGAGCCAGAGCCCGCTGCGGAGGAGGAGGAGTACATAGAGGTGGAGCAGGTGCCACACGAGACGCGGCCCAGGGATGTCATGTCCCAGCTGGAAAGGGCCACAAACAGCGCCTGAGGAAGGACCTTCCTTTGCTCAAGTATTGCCAGAGTATTTCCCACATTTAAATCTTAGATCTTGCCACACACACACACACAGAGAGTAAATGGAACACAGTTTAGTATTAATCGCATAAACAATAAATACCACACGATATATACTTAATCCATAGAATCTAATGTCCGACACAGACTCTTAAATATTATAAGTTAACGTACATAAAATATTATTATTATAATTAAATTTCATAAAATATATTACACAATTAATCGTAGAAATTCTTGACAACAAAACCTTTCTTTGTGTGTGATAGTTTTATCAAAGATTTCCCAAGCATTCCGTTTGTTTTCCTATTTATGGAAGCCTTCAAGCAATTTCATTTTATATTTTTTTGTATGTTATTAGAGGAGCGGTGGCCTTGCCTACGTATTTCAGTATTTATATGCAACGAATTATTCAATAAATGTAACTAAAATGTATCTTAAATATAAACACGTGAACGGATTAAATACTTTAACTTACATAGGCACCAAACAACATTTTTAATGTGTAGCATAAAAAGAATTCAAGAAAAAAAGAACAAAAAACAAACGACAGAAAATGATTTAGTGAATAAAGCAACAACAAAAGTTGAAACCAAAAACAGCAACAAAAAGAAGTTCCAAAATACTTTATGTCTTTCCCGGGAAGCTTCGTTCGGGGCGTAGGGAAAATCTGATAAGAAAATCTTGAGCCGAGCGGGCTCCTAGTCGCCGGGCCGCACTTTTTTTTATGGAAGCTGACAACATGACGCGACCGCGTGACGAGCCAGGGCGACAGTGGAGGGGTCTGGGCTGGCTGTCTCTCGAGGGCTGCTCCAAGTCCAAAATTTTATGGCGAATATTTCGTTTCTGGTTTATTTCGGCAAGCGCGACACGTAATGGCAATAAAAAAGGTGCGCAACAGGCGCAACCGCGACGCTCTGGCTCTGGCTCGGCTCGGCTCGGGGTTTATGGAGTTTCTGGGGGCAGGCAGGGGGGGATGGGGGCAGCAACAAATTGGCATCTCAGTTGGGTGATCTCTATCTGAGGCTTCAAGACCGGTGGCAATTATGCCCGGACCGAACAGATTACCAAGGCGACAACGCTTCTGTTTCTTGGAATGAAATGCAGCAGAAATGCTGGAGCCGATCCAACTTGGATTTGGAGTCGGCAGTGGCCTGGTCGCTCCGCTGTCTAATCTGCAGCACCTCCTGCTTCTCGGAAGCAATTGCAAATAAATCGCATTTAATAAATTGCAGCGGCAAAAAGGCACCGACCGAGAGCGGCCTGTGCACCTGTCCCAGTCCAGTGCCTGTCGGCGGCAATCATCACAAATCAATAAAAATGTTTATCATCGAAACAATTGGTCCAGCTTCAGGTTCAGCTTCAGCTCTAGCTACAATTCCTATTCCAACTCTCCTGTGCGGCACGGCACTCCACGCTGCCACAAAGCCGCACCGGCAGTTGTTAATTAGCGCCATGCCACACATGCCAAGGTGTCCGGTGGAAAACAGCGACACAAACACAAACACAAACACAGACAGCAGCACATGGAAAAAGGAAAAACAAAACTCGTTGGGCCATTGGCAATCGGAATTGGCATCGAATCGAGGCGAGGAGACTTCATTGATGATCGCGCACTCCAGACCAGACCAGACCAGACCGCCAGGCGCGTCATCCGCTTGAGGCTCTTCCTCTCCCAGCTCTCCCTCTGCCTCTCCCCGGTGGTTTCTGCGAACTCCTTTTTATTTGTCTTTCTGCCGCTTTAACGTCACCAATATGTCGAAGCCTGAATGTTGATGGAGCTGGAGAAGGCGATGTCGATGGCTCTTTGAATCTCGTATCAAGTCCACGCGGATCGCTTCGATTCGCATCGCTTTATTTTTGGTATTTCACTTATTTGACGGGTTTTTACACGCTTCCATCGGAAGGGGGCCAACACCACAGTGGAACGACAGACGATGGTCAAATATTGATTGAAAGCAGCAGAAATTTAACTAAGTTGAAGCTACATTTTGGCACATCACGGGAGTCATTTATTTATATTTAATTAAAATATTTACTCCTCCATTTAGCTTGAAAGATTTCCTTCCTTCTCCGCCAGAAATTGAAACATTTGACACCACTGTGCGGCGTTTGAAAGTCTGCTGAGTGACTGACTAACTAACTAACTTAACTGACTAACTGACTGACTGACTGACAAGGCGACTCGGCTGCCACACATCCCCACTGTACCAGCCACAACCCGCCTGTGGCCATCGCTCGACTGTGGCAAGTGTTGGGTTCGTGTGTCCAGCTCGAACTTGGGGCTGGCATGCGGACAAAAGCATTTTTGAGCCAAGACAGCGTTACATTGACAAATGAAGAAGCTCCCATCAGTCAGAGAAGGAAACAGACGAACATACGGGGAGACCCAAAGAGCAACTTCACACAAAACACCCAAAAAGCAAGTGGCAAATGGATACAAATGATGATCAGTGCATAGTAATGGTGTTGCGGGGGGGCTCCTATGGTGTGTTAAGGTCCTCGACCATGAGGGTAAGTGGCTGGATGTGCGCCAGGGAAATATTTTCGCATGCCTTATTAAACAAAAACAAAAGTGAAAAATCGTTTCGCTGGCAAACAGCGACCCGCCCCTTTGGCAGCGCAAAATGTTTCCTCTTCCGGACGGAATGCTGTGGCGGGGGGCAGAACAGAAGAACACTAAGGACACACGGAATGTGGGCCAAACATGCGATTTTTGCAAAAAGGGGAAGCAAGCGAGGGCAAGGGGAGACAGGAGATACATTGTATGATATTCATTACCGGCTTATTAGCGTGATTTACCGATTGGGGGAGTGAATGTGGATGTCTAAGGATGTGTAAGGATGTGTAAGGATGTTCGTGCTGATGGTCCTTGATGATGTGTGTGTGTGTGGGGGGTAGAAGCTTGCTTAATGCCTGGGAAAATGACTCTGAAAGCGCCATATCCCATATCCCCCATATCCGTTTGTCAATAATGCGATACCGTGCGAATTTTTGTGCTTGATGGATGGCCAAAACAGGATGGAAACTCCTTAAGGCAACCCATGCCACGCTGCCCAATTGATGCTGCTGTCATATGCAAATCATGATTTGGGTTTTAGTCTAATATAAAAGCAAACAACGTTTCATGTCTTGATGGATTTGGATGTGGATATTGCCGCGGCGAGAGGAGGGTTCATCTTGGTTCGTGGTTGTCAATTAGCTGTCAACTTCCTGTCTGCAATTGTGGCATTACACATCCACTAATTACCAGATCAGAGAGCGGGAGAGAGAGAGAGCGCGAGTGCATCCTCTTCTTCGGTGGCAAGGCGCTAATTCAATTAATAATCTCTCACTCGGAGGGGACACACTCAACTCTCGGACACGCGCGCTCACAATTTACACAAATTAAAACTAAACAGTGGCCAGCTCTGCCCTCTCTCCATTTCACTTGGAACTTAATTATGCAATTATTATACAATTTTTCTTTAGTTTGGTTAATTTTTGTACGCTCCTTCGGCTAGGGCACGAGCTGCTGAGGTGCCGAAACCCAGAAAACCCGAAAACAGTTGCAGATGTACAGCTACAGCTACAGATACAGTTACAATTACGGATACATAATCGCTCGGATACGTAAAGCATGAGCGAGCGAAAGGCCCTTCCCATTGGCTGCTGCCACAACGTGTGTATGTGTGTGTGCGCCTGTAGGTGTTTATGTACAAGCGCCGGATACACGCTACCAAGCAGCAGAGGGAGCCAGCTGGGGCGTGGCATGGGTGGGCTATCACGGAATACACACAAATGTATGTAAATATGTTAAATAAATATGTAAATATGTATGCACGTACATATCCACTCGTAGCTCTTGCTCTGTGATGTTTCACTTAATTTCCAGAGTGCATAATCGCAGTTTGTTATTTTCTTCTTGCAGTTTTTCAGCTTTCCTTGAGCACCTACTCCAGGATTCGCTTCCTTCCACACCCGTGGCACACTCGCTCTATGCCGCAGTAATAGATATTTCCATGCCCCTTATTAGAGCGTGATGAACGTGCCGCTATTTGCGCTATGTAAATGGATATCGATAGCTGGTCTCTGATTGATTGATTGCCATTCAGGGCAGGGCAGCACCAAATATAAACAGCAATCACGGGGAACAAAGGGATTCCTTGGGCTCGATCCTTCTTTCTTCTGTGTTATTTGCGGGCGGTTTGTTTTCTATGCGCAATTTATAAAGTTGCTGACACAATAATCGGGATCGGGATCGGGATCGGGCTACGACAGGACCGGCACCGCATGGCACCTCCGCCTTAAATTCTCGCGAATTAAATTAATAAAGGAGCTGAAGCTGTGCTCCTGCAGCGCACAATCGGAGAGCAGAAAGTATTGTATTACCAGGAGCCGGGAGCCGGGATCCGTGAAGAGAGTCCCAAGTTTTGCGCTCGCCTTGATAAGACATTCATAAAAGGTCCTGCTCAAAGACAAAGGACCTTGGCAGAGCAATTGCCCCAAACACAGAGGCACATTTCCTTGTGCGTGTCCCTCAATTTCTTATCACGCCAAACAGATCAAATTTCGAGAGGGAGCCAGACGAGAGACAGCCGAAAAGGAGCCGCTGGGAAAGGATGTGCCAAAGGATGTGCCCCAGTCCCTGTGCGAGTTTCCATTCAGTACAGACGGCGAGGGCGGACAGAAGTCACGCAGCAGATTGCATAACAAACGGGCACCAACTGCAGAGAGTTTTAAATGGTGAAAATTACATGCAAATTTCGGGGCTTTACCTCTGAAAAAACTGCAAGAGATGAGGGAGTCAATGCTCCCTATGTGGCACACAGATTGGACTTCGTTTTATATCATTTTAGGCATTACATTATTCAGATGCTGCTTTGTGCCCCTGTGTAAACGTTTCGCCAGAAGTCTCTTCACACTGGAAGACTGAGACCTTAATTAAATGTTTGTGGCCTGAACAGGAATTGTGTTCGCTGTTCGGTTTGTTGTGTTCTGCGACTTGTTCTAAGTACGCTCGCTGCCCAGTCAGTGACTGCTTTTATGACCCACACACACAGTTTGTGGGCCTCGCAAGATGACAACGTTGAAGACGATGATGGACAGACAGAAACGGACAAGTTTCACAATTTGCCATCCCATGCCACGGCCCTCCCCCGGTTTTCGTTCATGTCCAGTGTGCGTTTTGACCTCTTGGCGCGTACGTGCCTGGCCTCAGAGTGTGACAAACTGGTTGCTGGGTAGCACATTGTATACGCTTGATAGTTGTGGGCCTACAGTTGCTGCTTTTATGACTTAATGCCGCGTACGCCGCGCAATTTCAATTACGTACAACAGCCAGAACACGAACCCCGAACCCCTGTCATAGTACAAGCCGTTTACACAAATATACGACTATGATGGCTATATGGAGCACAGCAGCGAGCAGCCACAACACTTTCATTACGCCAATCGTCAGCGGGGTGGGAGCAGCGGGGTGAAGGAGCTGTAAAATTGTTACACGCGCCCTGCGGTACGAAGGTTAGCGGCCCCGGCTGCGGCCAGGTGCCAAAATTTGACGGGGCAACACTTGAATTGCCGCCGAAGTCTCGCATAATTTATGCCTTAGAAAAAAAACTAAACCAAAAGGTGTACATGGTGGGGGTTGGGGCAGTGGCTGCTGGCATCCTGCCTAGCGCACGTGTCGGTCTTTATGATTTCTGGTTTAGTTCCGACTTACAGCGGCACTTTGACCCGCGGTGGCTGCATGCATATTTGATGATGCCTTGGCCGTTTTGCATTTGGAGTTGGCAAATTTAATCTAGCGCTGCAGCCTGGAGGTGCAAATGAAATTGAAACAGAGAAGAACTAGAAAAAAGAGAAGAAATAAGTTGCAGGGAGCAAGGGAGTCGTTTTGAACTGATTAGGAACCAGGAAGAGTTACAGCAAACAAGTGCAGTAGAGGCAGCACTTTGAATTTGAATTTCCCGCGTGCACATTAGTGCTGCCAGACAGTTGGAATACCAAACAATTGCAGCGCTGCCACACACACATGACAAGTGCATGTTACGGTACTAGTACATAACGTTTTTACAGTTTTGGAGCGGTGGAGAGAGAGGATAGAGAAACACACACGATAAGCGATTAGATGGATGGATTTTTCCTTATCTAATTTTTAGTTAAGTTATCTTGAACCTACCCCACACCTGCAAACCTTAGTGACAGCTTGCGAAATCAAACAATCTCGAACCATATACCCCCACGAGCGCCTTTGGCAAAGGTAATAAAATCAGAAAATTCTCAGAATTGATAGCGATTGAAAGGGGACATTTTTTGGTGGGCTTGTTCTGAATGGTTTCCAAGCGAGTATAAACTTTGGACAGTCTCAAAGTTGAGTCATTTAATAGAATAACGACAAGTTCTTGCATCGAATCATCTTTCTCAAATAAATTATGATTAATTGAGTGAATTTCTTAATATTTCGGTGTAGCACTAACTCAAAGTTCATCTAAGAACCTTGGCCAAGAGCAGCACAGCGATGGAGCCAATTATGGTGTACGCGCTGCTACTAAAGGTGCCCGCGGGTCCATCGTAATTGCAGTTGTCAGTATAGCAGACGCCGCAGTGCGAGTTCCAGGTTGCCCTGGCTTCCGGATCGGTCAGGGTACGGGCACAGATGCGAATATCCGGATGGGCGCAGCCAAGGAACTGGCTCGTGACATTGTTGTTGGGGCCCATGGATGCTGTGGGCGGGATTTGAGGGCCCGTGTAATAGGTGAGATTGGTACACATGAAGCTCTGGCTGCCAGCCACTACGGGCACATCGTTGTGGTACGTCGACAGCCAGAGGCTGCTCGCATTAGCCGTGGCATTGGTGCAGGTCTGGACCGTGGGATTCCTGCAGGAGGTGGCATCAATGCAGCTGTAGCATGTCAGCGAGCTGGCTAATGGTTAAATTGATTGCGTTATTCACAGGTTCATTCTGAGTCAATCAATCTTCTCACCGAACTGCACGCCAATAAAGGCCACAAGCACCACAGCTATAATCAATTTCTTCCACATATTTATTGAGTGTTCTTCTTTTCGCGGCTGTTTAAGGTTTACTGATTCGTTTCCCCTTGATGCAGGTGACTAGTATGGTGGTCATAAACAGTTTTTATAGCGACAATATAGATTAGTTGGCATATCTAAGGGCTACGACACACACATGAGTTCCGAAGAGGTAACAAATTATGCGTTAGAGATAAAACGAACAAAAGCTACACTTCTCAATATTCTGATATAGCACTAACTCAAACTAACTTTTTTCCCAAATTTGTAAGAGTCTTCCCTTTCCAAAAATGTGCTTATAGTTTCCTTATAGTTAAAAATCTGAGTTTGAAAATTGCGCTTGTGGTGGTGGTGCTATTATATCGTATCTTTTTTTTGGTATATTTCTGTGCTCGATATCGAAACGCAAAAATGAGGAAAGAGTATCTTGCTCTCTCTGCTGACCTAATCCTCTCTTTGGCATGTGACGGCAAGGTATGGCAAGCAGGTAAAAAAGGACGAGCTTTTTTTAGGCTCCCGCCTTTTTCGCACCTGTTTAGAGGATCCGTAATAGTGCATGCGAGAGCATCTGGCAGGAGAGAATTTCCCTGACCGTTTAGACACAGGAGAGGATTTCCTTGAAGAATTTCCTTCACGAGGATGAAACGCCGTGGCGTTTTTTTGTGACGTATTTACCTGTTATCGACACCTTAATTTTTGGTACAAATTTCGCCCCATGAAAGCTCTTTCCTTCGTTAAGGGAATTTGAAAGCTCTTTTCCTTTGCGAAGGGAATTTAAACAGATATTGAGACAACTAATAACGAGAAGGGACGTGTGAGACGCTTCTTACGCGTCACAACTTTTATACCCGGCACTCAGTACTACATCTGCAACTTAGCGGTTATTTGTCAAATTTTACATTTTTTCTTCATCTGTCATCTACATCAACAACGCTACTCACGCCAACACGCTCCTTTAGCTCGCCACCCTCCCCTAGAAACACACACTGCAGAGTCAGGGCAGAGTCGTGGCAGAGGCAGCGGCAGAGACGTGTCAGGGGCAGAGGCCAATAAACTGAAGTATCTTTTGGGGGCAGCTTTTCTTCTCAAAAGTATAGCATTCTTTCAGGCTGAAAAGTTCCCAATTACAAAATAGCGTAGGACAGCCATATCCTGCAGTCCTTGTGGTCCTTGATGGACTCAAGCGATACAGGAAACCTTCGCCAATATTCCTGATCCGACATGGCCGAGTTATAGCGTTGAAGGGGATTATATAGAAAAACAATATTCAAATGGCCTTATCTTTAATGTCCTAGCACCCGAAGTGATCCGGGACATTTTCCCGATCCCGAGGAGGCGTGACATGTCCTTTTTCGACAGGAAACAGCTGAGCTATAGCCTTGTAGAGATTAAAAAGAAAAAACAACGTGAAAATGGCATTATCCTTAATGTCCTTGCACCCGAACTGGTCGCAAAGGATCCAGTACATTGTGCCGATCACGAGGGGGCGTGGCACATCCTGGTCGGACTACAAATAAAGGAGAAAACAACAAAACAAATCTCTCCTGTTATAAAATATCAAAAAATATCGAAAAACATATCAATAAATTGATATTATGGGAAAAAAATCACGATATAAATATATTTTTATTTTTAAAAATATCGATATATTGAAATTTTGATATATGTATATTTGACAACCCTACTTTTCACAAACTTAAAAAAAAAAGTTTGAAAAATCAAGTACGTTTTGCGACGCAGCTCCCGGCAAATTTATATATGTAAAGAAAGCAACTTGTTTGTGAAATATTGGCCTATGCATATATGCGCAGCACCTCTTTTTGTTTAAACAGCAAGCAAACAAAGAATTTCGCCATCTATAGGCGACGTGGGCACTGTCTTTGTGCAAAGTTTCGCACGGCAAAGTTGAATGCACTCGAATTTTGATGGCGGCCGCTTTACAGTAAATTGCAACTCATCGTGTTTGCTAATAATTTGGTTATTCTTTGCAGATCGTCCAATAAAAACCAAGAATGTTCGTTGTACGTCGTAGCGTTTCCCGTCTGTACCCCGCCGGGCTCCAGTGAGTACTTTTTAATTGTTGCTAAACTGCTAATTAGCTGCTAGCTGACATACCAACGTTGATATGCATGTTCTGGGTGGATAATTCTCTTGCCCAACCAATTGTTATGTATGCTCCGAGTGGCTGTTTTTCGTCAATATGCGATAAGATAAACAATTTCGATTCCAATGGCTTTTCGTTTGACCCGAAACAGCGGCCGGCTTTGTGTGTGTGTGTGTGTGTGTGGGGGGGGTCTTTCTCTGTGTGTGTGTGTGTGTGTGTGTGTGTGTGTGCGCTGACTTCATTTGTTACGTAACAATTGAAAGAACTAATTCGACATTTGATTATTTGATTATCTTGCAGGGTGGCCAAGATGAGTAGCCAGCTGGGCGATCTCGGCAGCGGTGCCGGCAAGGGCGGTGGCGGCGGTGGCTCCATCCGCGAGGCTGGCGGCGCTTTTGGCAAGCTGGAGGCAGCCCGCGAGGAGGAGTACTTCTACAAGAAGGTGAGTGGAACGCGAAACACATGCAAATTCTTATCAGTTTTATTTAGTAGCCCCAGACACTAACGAAAATCCATATCAGTAGCATGGCCCGCCGTTGAGCAGCTCTTGAACTCCGCATTTTTGTATGCGAAAATTGATCTCCTTGAAGTTGAGTCCGGCCCCAAAGGCTTTCTGCAAGCGATTCGATAGTGCCCACAGCTCCTCTTTGCCCTCGTGGTTGCGCACGATCTTCAGGCCGCTCGTGAACTGGAGTCGCTCCTCATCCTCGATGAGCATGACCAGATTCTGATGCGTGTAGGGTGTTTGGGTGTTCCAGGCCAGAATGCTGGCTGGCTTGACCAGGCCACAGAGCAGCATTCCCGTCTCGCTCATGGCAGAAGCCACACACTGACTGCCCCGCTTGCCCAGCACCACAAACTGATCTAGGGCGGCACTGACGTCGTTCAGCTTCCAGTTGCTGCCATTGTTGACCACGTCCAGGGGTATGGCCATCTGCCAGTCGCTGGACAGCGAGTGGAAGTACAGCATTCGCTTCACGCCCAAGGCATGGGGCGTCAGAGCGGTCGACACAGTGCCATCCCACAGCTGGAAGCTCTCTCCGGCGATGGTAAAGGTGCCGAAATCGGGATGCGGATAGGTGTACTTGTTCTCGATGCGCCACGACTGCTGGGCGGCCACATCGTACACCACAATGCCGTCCCCGATGGAGTCCGCCATGTACACGAATCCCACATCGCAATTGTGCGAGTCCAGCTCAATGGTGGGCGCGACAAAGCGACTGACACCCTCCTTGTAGAGGCGCTTCGGCATGCGGTACTGATGCACCACTTGGCCACTCTCCAGATCAATGGCGTACAGCTGTGGGGCACACAGCTGAACAAAGTCAATCTCGCCACTGTCCAGGATCCACAGCCGACCGCAGTCGTCAATCTGAGTCCTGTAGACGGAGGTCAGACCGTTGCAGTCGGCGCCGTGCGTCTTGTGCCACTCGTAGCTGGGATAGGGCTGCAGCAGCGTGCCATTTGGCTTCATCTCGTTGGTCACATAGGCCAGGGAGTAGGGCACGCCCTTGGCAAAGCGAGGGATGGTCACAAAGATTGAGGGCGTTGGATCGCCATCTGCACAAAAGGGACACAATCAGAGCGGCCTTTGGGGCTTAAGTTTGAGTCTTACGTTTATAGTACACATCCACATCGATGGGTATTACATTGGCGGGATCGTAGAGACCTTCACGCAGCACTCGCTCCCGCTCCTGTTGTGAGGGAAAGGCCAGCTCCAGATTGTATGCCTGAAACACGCTGTCCAAGCCCTGGCTCTGCGCATGCTGTGCGGCTGCAGCCAGCAGGAACCAGAAGCAGAAGCAAACGCCCAAAGTAATCAAATGCTGCAACATGCTGTAATCCTTTCACTTTCGTTAGATCTGGTCTGCTGTGATGTGGTGTGGTGTGCTCCAGTTAAGCTCCTAACAGAGACTGCGCATGCGCCGCCACCAACTGGCGCTTGTCTTTCTAATCCGTCTCCATCTGGCAGCAGCAGCAGGCAGGCCAGTTGGGTCACCTTTTGCAACTGGTTTAATTGCACACAAACATTGTGCATTGAAATTCTCGTTGACTTGACTGTCGCTCTTGTTGCCGCTTTTTATTGTTGGCCAATTGAGAAAACGAGTTCCTAGTGCTGGCTAATTATGCATACCACCCCTTTTTGGCTACGTCCAACGTCAGTTCATTGGCCCATTAAGTGTTATCAATTGCCCGATTTATTATTAAATGCGATTTACAATCCAGTTTCGGTTTCTGTCAGCAGACAAATCGCACACAAAATGGAATGGCTATGATCAGCGGCAGCGTCTACCCTTTTTCAATCTTGTGGCAACTACGCCGCTGCCCGAACCACAGTGGGCCTTGCATAATCATCTAGCGATAACCACGAACCTGAACTTTGCGACAATTGTTGTGCCGCAACCGATTCGTAATTGAGTGTTGAGTTTGGGCATGAATCAATTTTTAGGGGGCATGTAGCTTGAAGCAAGCTGAGCATATATTAAGCGAATTTGTGTGGATTGAGATGGAGATTAAGTTTAGGTTTTGCGGCCTCGAATTAGCATACAAAATCCAACGGACTAAAGCGCGGAAAGCGTTTCTTCTGCCTTACCACCCAGTGTCAAGTGTTTCCAGATGCTTTTCTTTCTTTTTAACTTTTTTCTACCGATTGTGCAGCAAAGGCTTAAATTAAATACTAATTATAGTGGCTTATATTAGCCAAAAGGATCTGCCGCTCATGGCTTAAACACCAGCCTGTTGGTGAGCTCATCATCGTTGGCAAAGAACACGCCGCCCTGCACATCGTCCAGTCTGCGTCGCAGAATGCGGAAGTTCACTTCGTTGGCGTTGATAGTGCCCGCGGATATTTTCTGCAACAAAAAGTTAATCAATCCTCAAGATTCACAGCCAAGACTTAGCCCAGACTCACCTGAAAACGATTGGACAGCAGCCAGAGCTCCTCGTAGCCCGCTGGATTGCGCACCACCTTCATGCCGCTGACAAACTGCAGCTCCTCGGCCTTGGCTGGCAGCGCGCCAAAGTTCCTCGAGCCGTACGGCGTGTTTACGTTCCACACGAACAGCTTGATGGGATTGAAGGTGACGCAGTAGAGATTGCTCATGCTGTCCATGGCCGAGGCGGCGCACTCGCTCTTGCGCCTGCCCAGCAGCTTGAACTGATCGGCCATGGCCTCCACGCCGTTCGCCCAGTTCTCCCGGCGGTTGAGCACACTCAGGGGCACGGCGTACTCCCCCACGCTGGCCAGCGGATGGAAGTACAGATTGCGCTTGTCGTTGTTCACCGAGAACAGACCGTCCATCAGGTCGAAGCTCTCGCCGGCGATCGTGTGGTGGCCGTAGTCCGGGTCGGGGTACATGAAGCGGTTCTCTGCGCGCCACGAGGCATTCGCCTGCTGGTCGTACACGACCAACCCATGAAAGTTGACGTCTGCAATGTAGATCATGGTGCGGCTGCAGGTGCCGCGTGGCGGCGGATCCTGCACCAGCACGCTCGGCGTGATGAAGAGCGAGGCCCGTGGAGTGTACGTGTCGTTGGGGAAACGGTAGCGATGCAGCAGGCGATCGGTGTTCAGGTCAAACTGCAGCAGCTGAGGTGGGCACAGCTGCTCGCTGCCAATCAAGCCCGAGTCGATCACCCACAGCTGATTGCATTCAGTGACCTGGGGGAGAGAGAGAGTCGCTGTAGAGGGAAGGAAGGATCTTTGCATTATCCACTTACAGCCACTCGAAAGGCGGAGGTAATCAGGTCACAGTTCTCGCCATGGCCATTGTGCCAGGAGTAGCTGGGATATGGCTGCAGCATCGGGCCATTGCGTCCCATCTGCTCGGAGACGGTGGCCAGTGTGTACGGAATTCCGGTGACGAATCTCGGAATCGTTGTAAACACCCGCACCATGCCATTGGCCAAATGCTGCGCCTGCACATCGATGGGCGTGCCGTTCTCCGGCACCAGATTGCCCGCAGTCTGCGCGTTCTGCCGATCCTGGGCAGTGGGGAAGCCGTACTCCAGCTGCTGCCATTGCACAAGCGACTCCACGGTGCGCACTGGACTCGGTGGCCGTGGTGCCCGTCCACTGGGCTGCTGGCTGTTGTAGGCCGCATGGGCCAGGGTCAGCGAGAGGGCGATCAGCAAGAGCCGGAGGTGTTCCATTCTGTTGCTCGTCTATGGGCTAAATGCTGTGGTCCGTCCACTGGTGCGCCTCTTATCAACTTTGGCTTGACTTTGAATATTTTTGGAGCCGCCTGATAAGTGAGCGCTGAAGGGAGAGCTTTGTCTAGTGGCTGTTGACTCTCAATTAGTGTTGTTTGAGTTCCACAGAAAACGGAATTTTATTGTGTTTAATATTTGGCCAGATGCGGCCTGAAATGCGCAATAATATTATACACTGACCCCAATCTTTGTCGAACACTTTCTTTGCCAACTTTTCACTCGTCGCGTCGCGTCACACTGCTGCCAGTTGCCAGTCGTGCGGCCAACTATAAACTAAAAACTGGCTTGGAAGATGAGCACGCGCAGAACAGATTCCAGCAAACACACACACGTCTCTGATTCAGGTTCTTAAACCCTGGCAGATGGTTTATCCCAAGCTTACGCACTTTGCTTCGATCTCTTCTCTCTCTCTTGTGTGTGTGTGTCTCCCTTCAGTGATTTGCATTTGGGGAACGTGCTAAAAATTTGTTCTACCAAATATTTGCTCGTGACATTGACAAAGCGGCGGAACTGTAAGCTCTGTAGTCAAAGTCAAAGCCTCTTATATTGTGAGCAAGATGCGGGTACGGGTACGGGACTGTTGGCTAATAATGATGACAGGCGGCGGTGGCGATGTCAATAATTGATGAGCGGCGCTGTAGGGGGCGGAGCGGCGTTCTTTGCCGTAACCCGCAATTAGCTTTTTACGACTTGCCGTGCCAATACGATATATTTTAATCATTTGTTATTAACATTTCTGTTTGTTTTGCATTGCAGCAAAAGGGACAGTTGGAGAAGCTGAAGAACGATCAGATCCACCAGGCCGAGTTCCATCATCAGCAGATCAAGGAGCACGAGGAGGCCATCCAGCGTCACAAGAACTTCCTCGAGAACCTGCACAAGTGAGCGGCGGCACAGGAGAAAGCTCTCTCACATCACACACAGACCAGTGATAGTTCGAGACATTTACTTAAATGCATTTCACTCAATTGTACTTGTCCTCCCTCCTAGCCGATCAGTGCGCAGTTTATACACTTACAAATTGTTCAATGTTTTCTAAAAATCTACATGAATAAAACACAGATATTTTAAAGGCTTTAATTGGAACATCAATCTTAGTCCAGTGGGATGGAGTGGGATGCCCACCCGCAGCTACAGAATAGTCAACTCGGAAGCCTGTGCCTCGTGCCGCAACTGGTTCTAGCACTAATACTACGCCACCCTCATCAGAATGGGCATCTCTGAATTCCAATTGAGTTTGTAAACCACCTAAAATCATATTTTAATCAGTTCGTCGTGCAAGCTCTAAGCAGCGGCAGAGTGTTTAAGACTACAAATTCCCCGAAACACAATCGCTGGCTTATCAAAAAGGCGAGTCATTCATTAATTAGCAAACTGGCTTAGCTTTCATTCATTTGTTCAAAGCGTAAACATTCCTCTAAACATTTTGCAGTCTATTGTTAGTTTCAAACAGCTTCAGCCAGACTGAAACGCAGAACGGTGCGTATAGGAAAGGAGTGGTTGGTGGACATCAACGAATTTAGTTTCTTTATCTTTGTTTATATGAGTTCTATAATAATTAAATTGGAATTAAACGTGGGCGGGCTGAGGGCATCTTGAAACACTGCAAATTGTACATTGAATTCTACATCTACATTCCAGATGCGCCCCTATCGATAATGGAAATCTAATAGGACTTCACTAGTTGTTACACATAAACAAGTCATTTCATGCGTAATGTGAATATTAATAGCAAGAAAAGAGTCTTCGCGCACACCGGCAATTGATTCATCAATAGTATAAAATTATAAGTTAACTTCTGAGAGTTCTAGCTAGTTAGTAATAAGAACGAGAAGGGACGTGTGAGACGCTTCTTACGCGTCACAACTTTTATACCCGGCACTCAGTACTACATCTGTACATTAGCGGTTATTTGTCAAATTTTAAATTTTTTCTTCATCTGTCATCTACATCTACAACACTTCTCACACCAACACGCTCCTTTAGCTCGCCCCCCTTCCCTAGACCCACACACTGCAGACTCACGGCAGAGGCAGAGCCAGCGGCAGACGGCCAGTGTGCGGCCACTGCGCGAAGCAGAGTGTGAATGAGAGAACTTTCAAAAAACAAATATAAGCTGCGGGACGGGGTGGGTTTAGCCACTGGTAATTAATTTCTTCATTGTGGCTATAATAATGATCCAATCGGATCCCAATTTGGTGATCTGATAGATATGGTCATTCCCTACGGAATGGTTTTTAGTTTTCTGTTATCTTCAAAATTGTAGATTTGGGAGGTTTTCTGAAATAGTGGACACAGCGAGGGTGAACAAATTGGGAAGGAAGTTATGCATAGTTTTCACATACCATATGCTGCCGCATCGCGGTCAAGGAGCTGTGGAGTAGCTGATAGGTGGGCTTGCCCCAGCTCGTTTGCTTGGTAACGAGATTGTAGATAAAACGCTCCTGATCCTTTAGGATGGCAACGCCACCCGGCTGGACATTCTGCCTCTGCAATGTCAGTAGCTGGCCAAACTTAGTGCTGCGGAAATACATACAAATTATAAGTTTTGTGTTCTGCAAAGGAAAACGTAGGACATACCGAAATTTGACAGCGATCCCTTTGCCCATACGCAAGTCGGCGCCCACGCAATGGCACATGGAATAGTCGGCCTTCGCGCTGAAGGCCCGTTCCCCCCGTTCCCCCGTTCACCTCTTTATAAACAAAACCTGACATTTCTATCAGCTTAATCCAAATTTCTTTCAAGTCGACCTGTGGCTCTGTTTACAAAATTTTAGTTTCATTTGCGCGCAAAAATACGTGCTAACGCTTTGCGGTATATATAAAATGGAAAGGTATATTTCGGTATATTTCTTAGGGTCAGAATGTATATTTTATCGATAGCTCCGCGGTCATACTGTTATGATATGAACTCTTTTGTTGTGCGCGCTATTTCTCAAATTTTTCAATGTTATGACTTAATAAACATGTCTCTCTTAATAATTTACATACATTTACATACTGTAGACAAAGTCTCGCACTCGCTGGCCCATTGAGTGGGCGCTGACTTGGCCATGGGCGCAGGCATAGCTGTGAAGTTCAAGGAGGTCTACGGCAAGGTCGATGAGCTGCGTGCCCAGAAGGCGGAGAGCGGTGATGTGGCTGTGCTCAAGGATAATGATCGCTACATTTACTATCTGGTGACGAAGCCACAAAGCTGGGGAAAACCAACATACGAGTCGCTGCAGTCATCTCTGGAGCAGATACGCGAACACATGGTGGGTGGCTTGCGCTAACTTTTAGATCAATTCTTTGCTTATGCATTTCGAACCTTTTCGCAGCGCAAGAACATCGTTAAGCAGCTGGCATCGGTTGCGTATTGAGGGCTTGGAATGGGACAAAGTCAGCGGCGTTCTGGAGTACGTGTTCGGGCAGCTGAAGATTGTCGTCTACAACTTTGTGCCTCCACCAAGCAATTAAGAATCAATTCTAGGCGAAGATATCAAATAAAAGAAGTAAACATATACATACATATACCTAACATCAATTGTATTTATTATGGGAATGGGAAATATGTGCAATTGAATCCTTAATCCTTGATGTCCTTGAAGCGAGAGAGATTGAAAAGGATCGGGGAAGTTGTCCTGATTACGAAAAGGTGTGGCACATTCTGATCGGCCCACAAATATAGGAGAAAAAAAGAAAACAAAACTGTTCTGTCGTTGTTCTCAAAATTTGTTGTAAAAAAAAACTTGTACATCAAAAGATGTTTTGTTATTGTTGTACAACAAACACTTTCTTGTAGTGAACCAACCACGTAGTTAGCACAGTGGCGCTTCCGCGATCACTACGGCCATTTCTTAAACTAAAAATGCGTTCGCACAGTGGCGCCACCGTGATTATTACGGCCATTTATGGAACTAAAATATCGTAGTTCGAGAGTTGGCCGCTCTGTGTTGGCAGCCACAGTGAAATTTTGAAATTTGTCCACTGAAATGGCCGAAAACAGAAAAACAGGCCAGGAAACAGGAAAATTTTCAGACAAAGTTCCAGGCGAACAGAAGTCAGCAGAAGGTTACTGGTTTCCATGTTTTTTCACACAAGTTTCCTTCTGCTGACTTCTGTTCGCCTGGTACTTTGTCTGAAAATGTTCCTGTTTTCGGCCGGAAAGGAAACAGGAAACAGGAAAATTTTCAGACCAAAGTACCAGGCGAACAGAAGTCAGCAGAAGGCAACTGGTTTCCATGTTTTTTTTTTTCACAAGTTTCCTTCTGCTGACTTCTGTTCGCCTGGTACTTGGTCTGAAAATGTTCCTGTTTTCGGCCAGGAAACAGGAAACAGGAAAATTTTCAGACAAAGTACCAGGCGAACAGAAGTCAGCAGAAGGCAACTGGTTTCCATGTTTTTCACACAAGTTTCCTTCTGCTGACTTCTGTTCGCCTGGTACTTTGTCTGAAAATGTTCCTGTTTTCGGCCAGGAAACAGGAAAAAGGGAAAATTTTCAGACAAAGTACCAGGCGAACAGAAGTCAGCAGAAGGCAACTGGTTTCCATGTTTTTTCACACAAGTTTCCTTCTGCTGACTTCTGTTCGCCTGGTACTTTGTCTGAAAATGTTCCTGTTTTCGGCCAGGAAACAGGAAACAGGAAAATTTTCAGACAAAGTACCAGGCGAACAGAAGTCAGCAGAAGGCAACTGGTTTCCATGTTTTTTCACACAAGTTTCCTTCTGCTGACTTCTGTTCGCCTGGTACTTGGTCAGAAAATGTTCCTGTTTTCGGCCAGGAAACAGGAAACAGGAAAATTTTCAGACAAAGTACCAGGCGAACAGAAGTCAGCAGAAGGCAACTGGTTTCCATGTTTTTCACATGGAAACCAGTATCCTTCTGCTGACTTCTGTTCGCCTGGTACTTTGTCTGAAAATGTTCCTGTTTTCGGCCAGGAAACAGGAAACAGGAAAATTTTCAGACAAAGTACCAGGCGAACAGAAGTCAGCAGAAGGCAACTGGTTTCCATGTTTTTTTCACAAGTTACCTTCTGCTGACTTCTGTTCGCCTGGTACTTTGTCTGAAAATTTTCCTGTTTTCGGCCGAAAACAAACAGGAAAATTTTCAGACCAAAGTACCAGGCGAACAGAAGTCAGCAGAAGGCAACTGGTTTCCATGTTTTTTTCACACAAGTTACCTTCTGCTGACTTCTGTTCGCCTGGTACTTTGTCTGAAAATTTTCCTGTTTTCGGCCGGAAAACAGGAACAGAAAAGTACTGGTTTCCATGTTTTTTCAGAAGGCAAGTTTTCCTTCTGCTGACTTCTGCTGACTTCTGTTCGCCTGGTACTTTGTCTGAAAATTTTCCTGTTTTCGGCCAGGAAACAGGAAACAGGAAAATTTTCAGACAAAGTACCAGGCGAACAGAAGTCAGCAGAAGGCAACTGGTTTCCATGTTTTTTTCACACAAGTTACCTTCTGCTGACTTCTGTTCGCCTGGTACTTTGTCTGAAAATGTTCCTGTTTTCGGCCAGGAAACAGGAAACAGGAAAATTTTTCAGACAAAGTACCAGGCGAACAGAAGTCAGCAGAAGGCAACTGGTTTCCATGTTTTTCACACAAGTTACCTTCTGCTGACTTCTGTTCGCCTGGTACTTTGTCTGAAAATGTTCCTGTTTTCGGCCAGGAAACAGGAAACAGGAAAATTTTCAGACAAAGTACCAGGCGAACAGAAGTCAGCAGAAGGCAACTGGTTTCCATGTTTTCCATGTTTTTTTCACACACAAGTTACCTTCTGCTGACTTCTGTTCGCCTGGTACTTTGTCTGAAAATGTTCCTGTTTTCGGCCAGGAAACAGGAAACAGGAAAATTTTCAGACAAAGTACCAGGCGAACAGAAGTCAGCAGAAACAGCAACTTTGGTTCCATGTTTTTTTCACACAAGTTTCCTTCTGCTGACTTCTGTTCGCCTGGTACTTGGTCAGAAAATGTTCCTGTTTTCGGCCAGGAAACAGGAAACAGGAAAATTTTCAGACAAAATACCAGGCGAACAGAAGTCAGCAGAAGGTAACTGGTGTGAAAAACATGGAAATTCAATAACCTTCTGCTGACTTCTGTTCGCCTGGTACTTGGTCAGAAAATGTTCCTGTTTTCGGCCAGGAAACAGGAAACAGGAAAATTTTCAGACAAAATACCAGGCGAACAGAAGTCAGAAAGGCAACTGGTTTCCATGTTTTTCACACAAGTTACCTTCTGCTGACTTCTGTTCGCCTGGTAGGTAAAAATGTTCCTGTTTTCGGCCAGGAAACAGGAAACAGGAAACAGGAAAATTTTCAGACAAAGTAAAAAACAGAAGTCAGCAGAAGGCAACTGGTTTCCATGTTTTTTTCACACAAGTTTCCTTTTGCTGACTTCTGTTCGCCTGGTACTTTGTCTGAAAATGTTCCTGTTTTCGGCCAGGAAACAGGAAACAGGAAAATTTTCAGACAAAGTACCAGGCGAACAGAAGTCAGCAGAAGGCAACTGGTTTCCATGTTTTTTTTTCACACAAGTTTCCTTCTGCTGACTTCTGTTCGCCTGGTACTTGGTCAGAAAATGTTCCTGTTTTCGGCCAGGAAACAGGAAACAGGAAAATTTTCAGACAAAGTACCAGGCGAACAGAAGTCAGCAGAAGGCAACTGGTTTCCATGTTTTTTTCACACAAGTTTCCTTCTGCTGACTTCTGTTCGCCTGGTACTTGGTCTGAAAATTTTCCTGTTTTCGGCCAGGAAACAGGAAACAGGAACATTTTCTGACCAAGTACCAGGCGAACAGAAGTCAGCAGAAGGAAACTGGTTTCCATGTTTTTTTCACACAAGTTTCCTTCTGCTGACTTCTGTTCCTGAAATGCTGAAAATTTTCCTGTTTTCGGCCAGGAAACAGGAAACAGGAAAATTTTCAGACAAAGTACCAGGCGCCTGGTTTCTTTGTTTTTTTCACACAAGTTTTCCTTCTGCTGACTTCTGTTCGCCTGGTACTTTGTCTGAAAATTTTCCTGTTTTCGGCCGAAACAGGAAACAGGAAAATTTTCAGACAAAGTACCAGGCGAACAGAAGTCAGCAGAAGGCAACTGGTTTCCAAAAAACATTCAAACAAAAGTTACCTTCTGCTGACTTCTGTTCGCCTGGTACTTTGTCTGAAAATTTTCCTGTTTTCGGCCAGGCCAGGAAACAGGAAAATTTTCAGACAAAGTACCAGGCGAACAGAAGTCAGCAGAAGGCAACTGGTTTCCATGTTTTTCAACAAGTTACCTTCTGCTGACTTCTGTTCTGGTACTTGGTCTGAAAATTTTCCTGTTTTCGGCCAGGAAACAGGAAACAGGAAAATTTTCAGACAAAGTACCAGGCGAACAGAAGTCAGCAGAAGGCAACTGGTTTCCATGTTTTTTCACACAAGTTACCTTCTGCTGACTTCTGTTCGCCTGGTACTTTGTCTGAAAATTTTCCTGTTTTCGGCCAGGAAACAGGAAACAGGAAAATTTTTCAGACAAAGTACCAGGCGAACAGAAGTCAGCAGAAGGCAACTGGTTTCCATGTTTTTTCACACAAGTTACCTTCTGCTGACTTCTGTTCGCCTGGTACTTTGTCTGAAAATGTTCCTGTTTTCGGCCAGGAAACAGGCCGAAAACAGGAAAATTTTCAGACAAAGTACCAGGCGAACAGAAGTCAGCAGAAGGCAACTGGTTTCCATGTTTTTCACACAGTTACCTTCTGCTGACTTCTGTTCGCCTGGTACTTTGTCTGAAAATTTTCCTGTTTTCGGCCAGGAAACAGGAAACAGGAAAATTTTCAGACAAAGTACCAGGCGAACAGAAGTCAGCAGAAGGTTACTGGTTTCCATGTTTTTTTTCACAAGTTACCTTCTGCTGACTTCTGTTCGCCTGGTACTTTGTCTGAAAATTTTCCTGTTTTCGGCCAGGGCCGGAAACAGGAAAATTTTCAGACAAAGTACCAGGCGAACAGAAGTCAGCAGAAGGCAACTGGTTTCCATGGAAACACAAGTTTCCTTCTGCTGACTTCTGTTCGCCTGGTACTTTTCGTCTGAAAATTTTCCTGTTTCCTGTTTTCGGCCAGGAAACAGGAAACAGGAAAATTTTCAGACAAAGTACCAGGCGAACAGAAGTCAGCAGAAAATGTTCCTTTTTCCAACATGGAAACCAGTTGCCCTTCTGCTGACTTCTGTTCGCCTGGTACTTTGTCTGAAAATTTTCCTGTTTTCGGCCAGGAAACAGGAAACAGGAAAATTTTCAGACAAAGTACCAGGCGAACAGAAGTCAGCAGAAGGTAACTGGTTTCCATGTTTTTCAAACCAGTTGCCTTCTGCTGACTTCTGTTCGCCTGGTACTTTGGTCTGAAAATTTTCCTGTTTTCGGCCAGGAAACAGGAAACAGGAAAATTTTCAGACAAAGTACCAGGCGAACAGAAGTCAGCAGAAGGCAACTGGTTTCCATGTTTTTTTTCACAAGTTACCTTCTGCTGACTTCTGTTCGCCTGGTACTTTGTCTGAAAATGTTCCTGTTTTCGGCCAGGAAACAGGAAACAGGAAAATTTTTTCAGACAAAGTACCAGGCGAACAGAAGAAGTCAGCAGAAGGCAACTGGTTTCCATGTTTTTTTCACACAAGTTACCTTCTGCTGACTTCTGTTCGCCTGGTACTTTGTCTGAAAATTTTCCTGTTTTCGGCCGAAAACGGGAAACGGCCAGGAAACAGGAAACAGGAAAATTTTTTTCACAGACAAAGTACCAGGCGAACAGAAGTCAGCAGAAACAGCAACTGGTTTCCATGTTTTTTCACAAGTTTTTTTTCTTTTCCTTCTGCTGACTTCTGTTCGCCTGGTACTTGGTCAGAAAATGTTCCTGTTTTCGGCCAGGAAACAGGAAACAGGAAAATTTTCAGACAAAGTACCAGGCGAACAGAAGTCAGCAGAAGGTAACTTGTGTGAAAAAACATGGAAACCAGTAACCTTCTGCTGACTTCTGTTCGCCTGGTACTTTGTCTGAAAATGTTCCTGTTTTCGGCCAGGAAACAGGAAACAGGAAAATTTTCAGACAAAGTACCAGGCGAACAGAAGTCAGCAGAAGGCAACTGGTTTCCATGTTTTTTCACACAAGTTTCCTTCTGCTGACTTCTGTTCGCCTGGTACTTGGTCAGAAAATGTTCCTGTTTTCGGCCAGGAAACAGGAAACAGGAAAATTTTCAGACAAAGTACCAGGCGAACAGAAGTCAGCAGAAGGCAACTGGTTTCCATGTTTTTTCACACTGGTTTCCATGTTTTTTCACACAAGTTACCTTCTGCTGACTTCTGTTCGCCTGGTACTTTGTCTCAAAATGTTCCTGTTTTCGGCCAGGAAACAGGAAACAGGAAAATTTTCAGACAAAGTACCAGGCGAACAGAAGTCAGCAGAAGGCAACTGGTTTCCATGTTTTTTCACACAAGTTTCCTTCTGCTGACTTCTGTTCGCCTGGTACTTGGTCTGAAAATTTTCCTGTTTTCGGCCAGGAAACAGGAAACAGGAAAATTTTCAGACAAAGTACCAGGCAAACAGAAGTCAGCTGAAGGTAACTGGTTTCCATGTTTTTTCACTGTGTCAAAATTTGGATGCTATGAAACCGCAATTCATTTTTCAGTCGCCAAGTAACTAAAATTTATTGCGGTTTAATTTCTTCATTGTGGCTATAATAATGATCCAATCGGATCTGATCTGATAGATATGGTCATTCTCTACGGAATGGCGTTTTTAGTTTTCTGTTATCTTCAAAATTGTAGATTTGGGAGGTTTTCGCCCTTTTTGCGGGGCGGAAGGGGCCGGGGATCATTTTTGAAATACACTGGTTTCAGTGTGAGCATACAGCAGTCTGGTGCCAAAATTTGGTGGCTCTAGCTCTTGTAGTCTCTGAGAACTAGCCGACAAACAAGACGGACGGACGGACGGACGGACGGACGGACAGACGGACAGACAGACATGGCTCAATCGACTCGGCTATTGATGCTGATCAAGAATATATATACTTTATGGGGTCGGAAACGTTTCCTTCTGTGCGTTACATACAACCGTTATCCGCACAAATACAATATACCCTATTTACTCTTCGAGGACCGGGTATAAAAAGAATATCAGAGTCGGGGAATATGAGTTTTATCGATATATTTACTTTATATTTCTTGGCAATGAAAAAGTATATTTTGGTATATTTTTGAAAGGCTGACGGTATTTTGTATCGATAATTCTTCTGCAGACACGTATTTATTTATGTTAGATGTTTTTTAAAATAAAAATTAAATTGTGATTAAACCAGGTAGCGCAGGCCGTCAACAAGTAGTGCAGCAAGTGGGTCATCATGTTTGCCAATCTGAAGAATAAGCTAATCGAAGAGGTGAAAGCGTCACCGTCCAAATTCCAACAATTCGCGACTGCTGCACAGGTACCGTACGTTCAGGTGTTTGCCAAGGGGTGTTGAAGTGGGGGGAAATAAAAATGCAAATTGACGAAAACACGCACACCAAAGCAAACGTAGTGTGTGTGCGTGTGTGAGGTAGGGCTGGTGGAGATGCATTTTGACCCATTTCCACGATCATAATAGATATTATGGCCAGCTGCATCTGCTGGCCTAGCCACCCAGGAAAACCTTGCACCAACACACACACTCACCACTTACCACTAACACGTCTAATGACACTTGCAGGCGGCCGTGAGCTCATCGACGCCGAACAGCTCCGACACCAACACCAGCAGCGGCAGCGGCACCAATGAGAACTTTTTCAGCATCACGGAGGAGGGTGAGCTTTCTTTTCGTTCTGCCTGCCATGTTTTAGATTCTTATCAGCCGATTTTCCATTCCCCTCATGCACACAGACACGCCTCAGAACTCGCCGTACCGCATTCAGAAGCTGCCAACGACGAGCGCTTCCTCGCTGAGGGGACGCTCCTCCACACAATCCTTGAATGGACTGGGCGGCGGAGCCGTACCAAGGAGCCGTAAGCTGTCCAACTCATCCATGGCCAGCGATGTGTCCTTCCGCCTGCCCTCCTACGATGCTCCAGCCGTAAATATTGATGGAACAAATACAAGACTATGATTTTAAACGGATTTCTTTAGGTCTATCACTTGCAATCGGATCTGGACGAGACGAGCAGCGAGTTTGATGACTCTGCGTCGACGGCACGCCTGGATGTGATCACCAAGGACCAGCTGTACGATGCGTACAAGAAGTCCCTCGATCGCTACCACAAGTATCGCTGCCGGTACACGGATCTGGCCAAGAAGTACAAGGAACTGGAACGTGACAGCACCAAGGCAAGGGTATCTATCTATCTATCGGAAATCTTATCTTGGCTTATCACCGATAAGCGCCTTACTTATGCTGACCATAAAATGTTCCCCGTTTGCAGTCGGTGCTGGTGGAGACACAGGACAAGGCACTGCGTAGGATCAGTGAACTGCGCGAGCAATGCACACTGGAACAGCAGGCAAAGGCGCATTTGGAGGAGGCACTGCGCATCGAAATGGATGACATGAGCTGCAAGATGCAGGCCTATCAGACCAAGCTCAAGTTGCTCGGCGAGAATCCGGAGAACATTTCGGCTGCCCTGGAGCGGGTCAGTCAGGGACTGGACAGCGACAAGCTGATCGATCTGGAGGAATCGGCTGGAGGCAGGTCCCCGCCCCCAGCCAATGGGGACTTGACCCATCTGCAACAGCGGCTCGAGGAGCGGCAAGCGCAGTTTGAGGAGATGACGGGAAAATACGAAGCTCTGCGGAAACAGGAGGAGGAGAATGTCCTGCTCTTGGCACAGACCAAGCAAGCCATTCACACGGAGCTGGAGCACAAGGACATCGAGGTGCGGCAACTGCAAGAGAAGCTTAAGCAATACGAATCGCAGCGCGAGTCTCAGACCAGCGACGTCAAAGATCAGCTGAAGAAGCTGCTGGAGGCAAGGCAGGAAGCCGATGCCAAACTCATTGCCACAGAGCATATTTTGTCCTCCCTCAGAGGCGAACATGCTGCAAAGGAGCAACAGGTGGTGGCCCTCGAGAAGCAGCTGGCGGCGCTCAAAGCGGAAAGCGAAACGAAATTGAACGAATTGCGGCAGCAGAGCGAACAGCTTGGATCTGATCAACTTAAGAAGCTGCAGGTGGCCAAGGAAGCTGCGGAATCTAAACTGTTGTCCACAGAGGAGCTACTGAATGCCCTAAAGGTGCAACACTCGGCAAAGGAGGAACAGGTAGTCGCACTGGAGAAGCAAATGGAAACATTCAAAGCAGAAAGCGAATCGCAATTGAATGAATTGCGGCAGCAGAGCGAGGAGCGTGGCTCTGAGGCACTCAAGCAGCTACAGGTGGCCAAGGAAAAGGCAGAAGCTCAGCTTTTGTCCCAGGAGGAGCTATTGAACTCCTTGAAGATGCAACACACGGCAAAGGAGGAACAAGTGGAGACACTCGAACAGCAGCTGGCAGCTCTCAAAGCGGAAAGCGAAACCAAATTGAAGGAATTGCGGCAGCACAGTGAGGAGCGTGGCTCTGAGCAACTGCAGAAGCTACAGGTAGCCAAAGAGGAGGCAGAAGCTAAACTATTATCCACAGAGGAGCTGCTGAAAACTCTGAACTTGCAGCACACGGCGAAGGAGGAGCAGCTGGAAACTCTCAAAGCAGAAACCGATCAGACTCTGCACCAGCTGCACGCCGATCGTGAGTCTGAGAGCAATGCTGCCAAGGCACAGCTACAGGAACTACAATTGGCCAGAGATGAGGCAGAGGCGAAGCTCCTGAGCACCGAACAGCTTTTGGTCTCCCTGAGAGGCGAGTTGGCAGCCAAAAACGAGCAGGCGGCGGCACTGGAGGAGGAAGTGAATGCGCTCAAAACAGACAGTGAGCTGAGCTTGCAGGATTTGCGCCAGCACAACGATCAGTTGCTTGAGATTGTTCAGCGCTCGCAGCAGAATGACTTTGAGGGTCAACTGCAGCAGACGAAGGACAATGTGGCTGCGCTTGAGGGGCAGCTGGTGGAGCGCGAGCGGCAAACCTTGGAGCTCGAAAAGAGCTTGGAGATCGAGCGGGAGTCTGTGGCCGCGCTGATCAGCGAGAAAACATCCCTCGAAGAGCAGCACAAACTGCGATTGGAGCAACTGCAGCGCGAAATCCAAATGCTTCAGGATCAGCATGCCAGCACAGAGAGTGAAACGATTTCCGCACTGAAGGCGCAGCTGGAAACGCTCAACCAGGAGCTGGGCGGCAGTCGGGCGAGTCTCCTGGCCAAGGAGAAGGAACTGAAGGCCTCTGGCAATAAGTTGAACAAGCTGAAGAAGCAGCACGAACAACAGCAGGCCAAGACAAGCGAACACACAGCACGCATGGAGCAGCTGCAAAAAGAGATGGCGGAGAGCCAAAGTGTCGCCAGGCACGTGGAGAACGAGAAGGAGGAGCTGCAGGCACGCGTTAGCTCCATCCTGGAGGAAATCACCAGCATGCAGACGCACTTGCAGCAAGTGCAGGACTCGCATGGCCAACTGGAGAGCGAGAACCGCGAGCTGGAGTCTCGCATCGAGGCTATGCAGCAGGAGCAGCAGGGAAACAACGCGCACGGCGAGCGCACCACTGCCAAGATGGAGGAAATTCAGAGTGAAAACTCCAAGCTAGCTGAGCGCAACTGTCTGCTGGAGGAGCAGACGAATCACCTCGAAAAGCAGCTGCAGTTGGAGCAGGAAGAGCTGGCCAAGGTGCAGGCGAAGATGCAGCAGGTGCTGGACGAACACTCCAAGCTGCAGAACGCCCAAGAGCTCATGGATCACGATCATCGCACGCTGCAGGACAAGTGCGATGCCTACGAGAAGGAGACGCTGCTGAACAAGGATGCCCTGGAGTGCCTGCAGTCGGCCAGCGAGGAGCTGCAGCAGGCCAAGGCCAATCTGGAGCGAGAGCTGGCGGAGCAGCAGTCGCAGCTGTTGGAGCTGCGAGAGCGCCAACGCGAGCAAGAGCAGCAGGTGAAGGACCAGGCCGAACGCTGCTCTGAACTAGAGGCAAGCCATCTGGAGAGCGACTCCCAGGCGCAGGCGACCATCCAGAATCTTCGCCATCAGATCGATGCCTTCAGGGAGGCAGAGCAGGGCGTCCAGGATAGGCTGCAGGCGGCTGGAGTGTCCCACGCCAGCCAAATGGCCATACTCGAGGCACGCTGGAGTGCAGCCAATGCGGATGTTGAGCGGCTGCACGAGGCGAATGATGCCCTGCAGCTGGCCATGGATCAACAGAGTCAGCGCATGGAGGAGTTGCAGGAGATACTCGCCCAGAGGGATCGTCAACTGGAGCACTCGGAAGACTCCACCAAAAAGCTGGCCAAATACGACGAGATTCAAGTGGAAAACGAGTATCTGCACACGCATACGAAGCAGCTGGAGCAGGAGCTGGCCGACAATGCGGAGCTCAAGGAGAAGCTAAAGTCTATGCAGTGCGAGCTCTATGTGCTCCAGGAGCAGGTCGAGCACCACGCCACTCAAGTGACCGAAAAGGAAGCACAAAGTGCGACGGCCAAGGCGGAGGCGGAACAGCTGAGAACGGCGCTGGAGGAACAGACACTCGAACTTACCCGCCAGCGGGAACACGCCAGTTTCGTGACGGAACAGAGTGATGCTGTCCAGACAGAGCTGCTGCAGACGCAGCAGCAACTGCAGGAGCGGCAAAGCGAGTTGGCCAAGGCCCAGGAGGAACACATCAGCCTGCAGGCGGCCATTGCGCAACTTCACAAAGAGGTGGCCAGCCTCAAGGAGCAGCCTGCGGTTTCCGTTGCCACAGATGCCGACAGTCTGCGCAGCCTCAACGAGCAGCTGCAGCGCGAGCTGGAGGGTCTGAAGCACAAGAGCAACGGTGCCGAGTCGAATATGCAGCAGGAAATCGAGGAGCTGCAGGCGAACAACCAACAGATGGCCGAGCGCATCAACGAGCTGGAGGCCCTGAGGGCGGGCATTCAGGCTCAGCAACTGCTGAACAGCATGGCACCCAAGCACGTTCAGGAGGCGGCAGCCAGCAGCGAAAAGGCCGTGCTGGAGTCCAAATTGAAGGAGATCATGAACGAGGTCCAGGATGTGACGAATCGAAACCTGTTCCTCGAGCAAAAGTGTGAAAACTTCCTGATACTCGAACAGTCGAACGAGCGGCTGAAGCTGCAGAATGCGAAACTCTCGCGTCAACTGGATGAAACACTGGTAAGCATGGAGTCAGAGGCTTTGCTTGGAACACTTAATAACATATTAAATAATACTCTCTTGCAGGTATCCATGCAGCACAGCGACACTGTGCCGGTCAACACAGAGTTTGAGTATCTGCGCAACATCATGTTCCAGGTGAGTGTCCACAGATTTGTCGGTTTAAAAACATTTTAAAATCTTGTCTTTCCCTTTTTGGCAGTACTTAACCGGCACCACAAACAATGAGACTTTGGTGAAGGTGATATCAGCGGTGCTGAAATTCTCGCCACAGCAGTCGCAGGTGGCCCTGGAGAAGGAGCATCAGCGTCGATCGTTGGTATGACCCATTCCAGGCTGTTCCATTCGCAAATCACTCAAGATTCATTGGTTGGCTTCTTTGCAGCTAAATAAACTGATCTAGCATGAACTAATGGCTCTCCACGATGGCGGCTGGTGGGAGCCATGCCCAGCCACGCTGCTAGACTACAAGTTGAATCGGAATCAGAATGGTTAGCCCAAGATCACAATAAGTACCTTATACCTAAGCGGAAAACTGGGCAGAGCAATGGATTCAAGACTCCAAGCATTTCCGCGCTACGCATTAAACCTAACCCACATATATCTACTTATATGCTATTATCAATGTTATTATTGTACAGTCTCCTCTGTTGATCTTGTCACACGCATGCTATGGCCACCCATTGTACATTTCTATTTGGGTTGACATTACCCGTTCGTCTCTCTCTCTGTCTGTTCTTTCTCGCTACACATCCCATCCCGCCAAAGTGCAATCGTATTTTGTGTATTTTAGTTTAAGTTGAAAATTGTAAGGCGACGAAGGATTCATTGCAGTTGCAGGTGCAGTTACAGCATTTAGTTTAATCCAAGATCTATACATAAAAATATACACTATAATAATGATATAAATAAATAGTTGCAATTCATATAAAAGAATCAATCTCGTGTACCCGCTCCCTGTTGCGCTGGCTGCGTGTGTGCATTCTTCATCTGGAAATGGTAGACTCTCCGCCGCTGCACAAAGCTGCGCAGCATGGCCCGCGTCAGTGGCGCCAGTTGGTAGCTGGGTCTGTAGCTCTGCAGTGCATCGAGTGCGTGCTTGAAGCCGAAGCGCTGCAGCCTCAAGATTGCCTGAACGGCTGCCTCCTGCACAGCGGGCCGTGGCACTGCCACGAGCAGACGCTTGAACAGACCCATAAAGCCGGAGATGTCGGTCTCCATTGGCAGCGGCTTCACTACCACCGATATGCACTGCAGTATGCCCGCGAGTCGAACGTCGTACGCATCGGAGTGTGCACTTAGATCACAGTAGCTGGAGGCGAGCGGCACCAGGTGCTGGCCGAGCACATTGTTCAGCACATCCACTCTCTTGCTGCGACGGCAGAACAGGGCAAAGGCATAGCTCAGCTGCTCCAGGTGGCCCACCTTCAGCTTGTTCACCAGATTCTCCAGCACCTGTTGGCTGGTGGGCTCGAAGGGCTGGAAGTGATACTCGAAGCGCAGCTTGGAGAGCAGCAAACGGCCGTAGCCATTGGGCTCAGTCACGTCGTACTGCCGACTCATCAGCAGGTGCTTGATCACTGTGATCAGGGGATCGGAGTTGTTGTACTCCCGCTCCTCGCGGTGCGGCAGCACCGTGGGATGGCAGGACAGCACCTCATACGCCAGCTGAGGCGCATCCGGGTTGTAGTGATACAATATTTTGGCCAGCAGCAGACGTGACGGGTTCTCGTAGGTTTCCGGATTCGAATGGCTCAGCTGCAGTCGCACCACCTGCAGGTAGAGCTTCACGCACGTTAGGGCCCAGTCCAACTGGACTCGCTCCTTGGTCAGCCTGAAGAGTCGCCTTTCCAGGGCACACAGGAAGCTCTGTGTATACGAGGGTTGGCCCTGGCCTCTGAACAACTCAAAGTATCTCAGGGCACTTAGCAGGCGATCCAACGGGTCGTTTGGCTGGGGCTCCTTCCAATCGTAGCTCAACTGGCAGAAGGCTCTAATCATCATTGTGACAATCACAGCCACATCCCGCGTTACCTTAAAGACTTCCTTGGAGAAGTCACTGCATGTGGAGTCCAGTTGCATGGTGTCCATGAGATGTCTTTCTATTGTGGAGCAAAGCCTATCAAGCTGCGTCTGGCTGAGATGCGGAGAACACTTCACTTTACCCTTGGGCGCCTCCACCACATGGATAAGTATAGCTTTGGGTTCCGCGTCGCCACTTGGGCATCCTGATAGCTCCAATGGTATCTCGATGGGTGGACTGTCGCTCTCGTTCGACTCCTGGGAAGTGGGTGAGGCTGGAGACTCCAAGAAATGGTAAATTTTCTTCGTCTCTTTTCTCTCCGCTCTCCTTTCATCTTCCTGTGTCGGCGTCGGCTCCTTAGATAGTTGCTCCTTCAGGCTATTCTGTTCCATTTGTATCTGCTTAGCTCTCAAACGTGTTAAGCGAACTTCTGTTTGCGGCAACTCGCTTGCTCTTTCGTCCCTTTTAAGCGGACTAAAGGCCGATCGCGGTGGGGATTGCGCGATCGGCGAGGAATTTCCTTCTTCTATAACTAGTTGCGGCTCATCTTCCGACTCCTCACTGCTGCTACATCCGAAATTAAACGAATCCCAGGGCCGCTGCTCCTCGTTCGCATCAGCCTCCGGGTCAGATTCGCTGCCAAACAATTCCAAATTGTAGTTCGTGTGCACGGGAGTCGGTGGTTCTGCCTCTTCGTCATCTGTGAAAGATGGCATATTCTTGCCACAGTTCCCTGTGAAGAATTGTGGGCTACATTCCGCTAGCAACGAATCTGTATCGCTTGTAGCAACCTCTTCTTTGTCATGGAGTTCCGTTTGCTGTTTCAGGGAAGTTTCTTCATCGCTGCAGACTTGAGGATCGCATTCCGCTGGCAACGATTCCATGTCGCTCGTGGCAACCTCCTCATTGAATTTGGGTGGCCGCGGCTTCGGTTTCAGAAAGGTTTCCTTATTAGAATTTTCCTTAGAGAGTTGCACATCCTGCTCTGTTTCGCTGCCACTTTGTTCTGCCTCTCGCATGCCAGAACCATTGGTGGTCAGGTGAAGCAAATACCGCTCCTCCGAGTCCAATTCAAAGTCTAGATTATCACAGTAGGACATGTTGAAGGTGTTTAGATTGCTTATGAATTGAATGGCGGTCTCTGGTGCTGGGCACTCCACTTCCTGAAGCACTTCCATTGCTTCCATGGGCACTTGGACTGGTGCTTCGATCGAGGGCAGTTCCACAAGTTTACGCTTGGGCATTGGCTTCAGCAGGGAAGCTGATTTGCGTTTTCTTGACTTTCGCTTTCGTTCTTTCGGTGGCCGCGGTAGCTTCGGTGGCAGATGGATCGGCGTGAGCTCTCCTTCGATGCTAATGTTGGGCGACTCCGTAATGATGTCCATGGGATCGGTGCCAACCTCTGTGCACGACTCGTAGTTATCTGTAAAGAAAGCGCGTTGAGTTAAATCACATAATCGAAGAAGGAATATCGCTTGGAGACCTTTCTTGCTGGAGGCGTGCTCGGGCTGTAGCTGCTTCTCAATCACCGGATGGGTCAGTGTGCCCTCATAAAGGGCGTAGAGCCAGCTGGTAAAGTCCATTTGATTGATGCTGGGCGGCGGTGACTGTGTGGGGTTCGATCTCCTGTGCAGCAGACAGAGAACCATTTGGCCAATAACCTGCCACAGCTCGTCGAAGGCCTGGGGCGGCAGGTTGGCGAGGCAGCTTTGGTTTTGAGGTAGAAAGTTGAGAATTTCCCTGGCAAACTCCTTGTTGTTGCCAGCCGGCACGCTGCCGCTGCCCGCCAGTGCCTCATCCTTCACACTCTCGAGCATGGTGCGCGAGGGGGGCCGAGACGTGGAGACCTTCAGCTGGGACGGCATCTCCGGCATGAAGTCGATCTCTCGATGCACATTGCACAGCATGGTGCAGGTGCCCACGTCCATGGTGGTTGTCTTGGGCGTGATTTCTTCATCCACCATAAGCAGAGGTTCCATTATGGGGCTGAGGGGCTTGACGACATCGTGGCTATGCCAGGATAGCATCTCATCTAGGATTTGTCTCACATTCGGCGGGGGTTTTGGCTCTGGAAAGCAAGTGCCCACATCGCGGTACTTGATGAAGGAGGCTGTGGTGGTGCTTCTTGTGGTTGTGGTGTTCTTATGCTGCGTTCCCTGGTTGCGCGTCGCCACCAGATTCATCACTTGCACCCCAATGCAGCTCGTACTGGTCGTGGCTGTCGTGGTCGAAGTCTGAGAGGCTTGCGTTTTCAACGCTGCTTGCGGCGCGGGCTTAGGCTCTGCCGTGGCATGCTGCGTTCCCTGGCTGCGCATCTCCAACAGATTCGTCACTTGCACCCCAATGCAGCTCGTAATGGTCGCCGGCTTGGTCGAAGTCTGCGTGGACTGCGTTTTGCATGCTGTTTGGTTGCCTTTTCGCTTTGCTTTTGGATTTGGATTCGGACTCTTCGGCTCTGGCACTGCAATCTTTGCCGACTTGCAGTACTCTCGGACTTTTCTCATTATATTCTGCTCACGCCGCGAGAGCCCGGCATCGTCGCCAACTCTGTTTGCGAGTTGCATGTATGCCTCGACCAGGTCTTTGGCATCCATCGGCAGAGCCCTGATCTTTAACTCCTCCTCCAGATTCTCACAGTTGGTGACTTGGGCATCCAGTTTTATTTCCAGCTCGCTGCAGCGGCCTCCCAGTTCTTGGCACTGCTTCTCCAGCTCTATCCTCAGCTGCTTCTCCTTCGTGTACAGATCCGTCACCTCCTTGGCTGTCCGCTGCGTGTCGGTCAGTTGTTGATTGTGGCACTGCAGCTGCTTCAGCTTACGTATCAGCTCATCGTTGTCACAAATCCGCTCGGACAGCCGGCGACGCCTGGACTGGGCGTTTGGGTGGATCTTAGTTATCGACGAGTGCCGATACGGCGGCGCCAGGAAAACTCCCTCGTGAGCGCACGGACCCAGCAATTGATCTATGTTGATCTCGGGGAATTGTAGGTTCTCTGGCATCATGGCCATGGCGCCTCCTCCTCCTCCCTCTTGTTTTGATACTTCACGTGTTTACGTTGGGGCGCTTGATAAACGCTCAGTTTGAATGGAACTTTGCGGGAAACCGCATTTCTGATGACACAATGTTTGGCAATGTGGCGTGGAAACACTTAGGGTTAACTAATTTAAAAACACAGATAAAATGAAAACTAAAAAATAAATCCGCGTTTTCTTTTGCAACCGGTCACCCAGTAGGGCTGGAAAATCGTCGATAAAACTATCGATGGAATGTTGCTTACTATCGATTGTTTTCTGCAGCCCTGGGAAATACAGATGAGTGTCTGGTATCTTAATGCAATTTTAAATACCACATTTTACACAAATTTATGAACATTTTACAGATTACAGAAAATGTATCCGTTTTCAACTCATTTATTCGCCAATCAAGGTTAAAGCCAACAAAAACAGCTCCGAAATGTAGATGCATATATTAAAACTAAAGGCAGCATCACTCTTGAGGGCCATTTAATGGTGTTCGGCTGCCTCCTTAGCCTGGGACTCGGCCCATGCCTTCTTGTTTCCGGGCGAGTTGGCTGTTGGAAGAAAAATGATTACAACGTGCACTTGCTTGTGTAATTTCGGCAGGACCGGCAGGAAAACTTACCCAGTCGGCTGATCTTGTAGAAAACGGGCACGCAGGCAATAGCCGCGATGAAGTAGTAGCGCCAGATCCACTGATTCTTGATGTAGTGCTTGATGGGGAACTGGGCAATCTTTGCCGAGAAAGTGTACGGGTATCTCATGGGGCGACCCACGGGCTTTTCGGGAGCAGCTTTGTCGGCCATGGTAGTTGTTGATTTAGATACTGCAGTGGCGAGGAAATATATCAGATTTTGATTTATGCAAAAATTATGTAATTTTCCTACGAATGCCGAACGTACGTACCTCGATGAAAGACCACAATAGAATCGTCAGGTGCAACTCTGTAGTAAGGCTGCCAACTTTTGCTGCTATCGTGCGTAGGGACTATCGAAAATGTTCTGCTGTGTAATTAATTTCGTCTATAATGGCAGAATGAAACATACGGCTTGCTAAGTTTAACTTTATTTTAGCTACTGGGTGTTGAAAAGTCTGGTTTGTTTTTAGGAAATAAGGATTTTCATTAGGGTTGCTAGACTACTTTCGATAACATCGATAACCAGCTCGATCAGCTGGTGTTTTTGCCGTCGTGAGCAAACAAATTGAACCATTTAACAAATCGTAAGGTAAAATGAAAGCTGTAGCCTGTAAATAGCTAAGTAACAAGCCGGTTAATGAGGAATACTATCATTTGCTAACCTCTTTGTGTGTCCTAATAGTGCCGCTACTAGGGGCCTCAGACTGCAGGCATTGCCACATCCTTTGCTATTTAAATTTCCATGTCTGTCTCCTCGCAAGCTCTCACAATGTTTAAAACGAACGACCAGGTGTCACAGGTATCAGGCCTCACTCCTTTATACCATTGTAGTGCACTTGTAGTCTTTGGTTTTGCATGCCTCTTGATTTGATTTAGAATTGGATCCTCCCCAGCCTGATTATTATCTCAACTAATTTCACACCCCACCCTTCCACAGACTGAGAGTCAGACGTCCAAGGCCAAACCAAAGAAACTGAGGCAACGAAATCGTCCCCGAAACAAACGAAATCGCGTGGAAGACAGCACCGCCACTACTACAGAATCCTCGACTACCACTGAGAGCACAATGCCAGGGGACAACAGCCAGCAGGAGGCTGCAACGCGTGAGCAGGTCATGGCAGAGCGCGAGGCCAAGAAGCAAGCCAAGCAGGCCAAGAAACAAAAGTCTACACCGCCAGCTACAAAAATCATCACCGAAGTGGAGCAGACGACCATAACCACCAAGCTGACGACCACGACAACAACCACTGCCAGGGACAAGCCGGAGCCGCCAGCAGCAACTGCAGCGCCAGCAGCTCCCATTGCCGCAGTCACTTGCACTGCGGCGGCAGTAACGGAAACTGGTGACAAGACCCGCGACCAGATCAAGGCTGAGCGAGAGGCCAAAAAGGCGGCCAAGCAGGCTGCCAAAGTAGCCAAATCCAGTGGAGCGAAGGTCGAAGCTCCCGTACAGCAGTTGGCCAACTTACAGGTGACAGAGAAGACTCCAGCGCCAAGCGAAGCTCCAGCCCCTGCAGCGGATGAGGACAAGGCAAGCAACCTTTCAAACGTTCAACCTGAAAGCCTTTAATCCTCTGTCATTTACAGAAGAAACCCGCTCTGAGCAAAGCCGAGCGACGGGCCATACAGGAGGCTCAGCGGGCAGCCAAGGCGCAAGGCCAAGGACAAGTGAAGAAAGCCCAGCCAGCGGCCAAGGCTCCGGTAAAGACTACGGCCACGCACACGGCACCCAAGGAACTGAAACGGGAGAGCGTCTCGCCAGTCAAGACAACGGCGACAGCTTCACCCAGCAAGAACTCCTCGGGCAGCGCCAAGTCAGAGTGCAAAGTAAAGCTCTTCAATCACTTGGTGTCTGCAGAAAAGGGCGCCAGCCTGTTCATCAACGATCCGCTGGTGCATCCCAGCATGGCGCGCCTGGGCGTGCAGTATGCTCAGCGCACAGTGGTCGGCTCCAATGCTCGCTGCATTGCCTTTCTGCATGCGCTGCGGCAGGTGGTGCAGGACTTTGAGACGCCAGCCAAGAAGGAGTTTGGCCGCAGCTTGGATGCTGCGGTGCAGCACCACGTGGATCACCTGCACAAGTGTCGCCCGCTGGCCGTCTCCGTGTCCAATGCCTACAAACAGTTTAGGAATCAGGTCACGCAGCTGCCGGCAGATGTGCCAGAGGCGGAGGTAAGTCAGGGATCACGGCTCACTGCTTCAGGGATGTTGACTTAAATTCTTTTTTACAGCTGAAGGAAATACTCGTGCACTTCATCGACACCTACATAGAGAACCAGATTGGCAAGGCGGCCCAGGCCATAAGCAGCTCTCTGCAGGAGAAGATCACCGACGGCGATGTGCTGCTCACCTTTGGCTGCTCCTCGCTGATACAGTTCATCTGCGAGGAGGCCAAGCGGCGACAGGTGGCCTTCCGTGTCATTGTCGTCGACTCGCGTCCCACGTGCGAGGGCCAGGAGATGCTGCGTCGCCTGCATGCTCACGGCATACCCTGCACCTATGTGCTGATCAATGCCGTGGGCTATGTGATGGCCGAGGCGACCAAGGTGCTGCTCGGTGCCCATGCCTTGCTCGCCAACGGCTATGTGATGGCGCGCACAGGCACTGCACAGGTGGCCCTGGTGGCCAATACCCACAACGTTCCCGTTCTGGTCTGCTGCGAGACGCACAAGTTCAGCGAACGCTTCCAGACGGACGCCATCGTCTACAACGAGCTGAGCGATCCCAACGAGCTGGTGCGCGACGACAAGTGCTGCCTCAAGAACTGGGCATCCAAGGCACACCTCACGCCCCTCAACCTGAACTACGACATAACGCCACCCGAGCTGGTCAGCGCCGTTGTCACCGAGGTGGCCATCCTGCCCTGCACCAGTGTTCCCGTCATTCTGCGCATCAAGCCAGACATTGGCTACTAATCCTCGCTCAGACAAAAGCCTGCTGCCCGCTGCTGTTGAATAAATATTTTAATTTTTTTATTATTACACTTTGATCAAATCGATAAACACAATTTTGAATAGTATTTTTAATGTTTTTGCTTTGCCCAGAGAGGAGAGAGGCTTGCTGGAGGCTGTATGTGGATTGTGGCTGAAGGAATAGCTAAAATCGAGACAGTTTTCAGGCTTCTCTGCTAGATGGAATCGAATGTAAAAGGGTTTTGTCGCACAGCGGCCCCTCCCTCTCTGCTGATAAATATTATATTTATAGACACTTAGTTAATAGTTTTGTGTGTGTGTGTGTGCCAATCTACATCAGTTTAACAACAAAATATACAGATTTTTGTGCCCGACTTATCGTATTTAGATAGATCCACTCTCATTTGTTTATGCCCTGGAAGCCAATCAATCTTTTGCGTTCTAGTGTTTAGTTTTTCTTTTGAACTTGAAGGAGCTTCTAAGCAGCTACCACTACAAATGCAACAATAAATATAATCTTTAATTAATAGATTTGATGCTGTTTTCATTCCCATTCATGCCACAACAATGTACTACAACTATGGTTTAGGCTACAAGCATATGCTGTGCAGTGCCTTATGGGCTTTGCTTTTGCATTTGCCGGAAACAGCCGCGGCACACGGGCACCGGCTTGCCGCTGTCGTGTCCGGGCAGCGACACATTCTTGTCGATGCATCGCTCGCAGAAGATGTCGCCGCAGCGCCAGCAATGTGTCTGTCGAGGAATGTCGAGTTAGGGCTGAGCTTTGTCAAACTTTGTTGTGTCTCACCTTTTTGCTAAACTGATCGAAGGGCGTGGAGCATGAGCAGGCGGTCACATTGCGCATGGGCTTCCAGTCAATGGCCACCGATTCGATCTCGTCGGGCAGGGTTTGCGGGGTGCTTGACTGCTCTGCGCTTAGCGAGAGATTGGCAAAGGACATGTTGTTGGCCTTCAGCGGGTGGTCGTCGTCTGCTGCCGAGAGTTCGCTCAGCTTCTTGTCGTAGTTGTATCTGAAAAGGAAGGGGAGTCGGTGATTAGAGGGGGGATTAAGCAACGCTGCTGCCTTTGGCTTTTACTTGTTGTCGTTGATCTCGTTGGGCGTGGAAGCCACCTCCTTGGCGACCTTGGTGGTGTTGGTGCTGGTTGCGTCCTGCAGCTTCTTGGCCGACTTGGAGATGTAACTCTTGAAGCTCGCTATGCGCTTGCTCAGATGCTGCACGTGATCCTCCAGCGAGTTGGTGTGCTCCTTGCTGTCGAGCAGCAGATCGCCCAGCGGCTCCCGCGGATGGATGCCGCTCTCGAAGCGGCAGTACATTCCACGCCAGAATCTGCAAAGGAAACAGTGAATAAGTCAAATGTGAGGAAGTCGCAGACTACTCCTCACTTGATGCACTGCGGCGCCAGGTTGGCCTTGATCGCCTCATCCACGTTGGGCTTGTACAACGGATTGATGTACTCGTTCAGGTGGTTGGCCATGAAGCCCCACAGCGAGAAGGTGCGCTCGGCCAGCTTCAGGTCCAGGCGATCCTTCTCGCAGTTTCCCACAAAGGTGCCGAACTGGCAGGAGTGCACATGGTCGTGCAGTATGAGCAGAAAGCGCTCGTTGAACTCGAACGCCTCGCTGCGCTGCGACATCAGCTGCCAGGTGCAGTCCAGGAACTGCGTGAAGATGGGCGACACCTCCTTCGCGTCCGTCTGAATGTGGCCGCAGCGCTCGCTGAACTTGTGCCCGAAGGCCAGCCAATCCTTCTCGATGAGCGCCTGGAAGCCCTTGATTGTGCGGTAGTAGGGATGCAGCATCAGCTGCGCCAGCGAGCACACCTGAGCGGTGCGATCCCAGCCATCGGAGCAGTGCACAACCACAGAGACGCCCTTGTCCACGGCATTTGCAATGAAGCTGAGGAGGAGGCGAAGTGGGAGTTTGTTCAGTTTGTTTAGGCATTTTATTGGCATGTTTACCCACCTCGACGTGTCCAATATGGAGCGAATGTGCTTCAGCCAGCCAGACGACTCGAGGGCATTCAGGAACGCGCTCATGGTGGGTGACTTCTGTTCGCACGCCTCCAGCACCTTTTGCAGGCTGGCCCGCTGTACGTGTATGTTCTCGATGCCCAAGAAATGGAACTTGATGTTCTCGTAGAACGCCTCGTTCTCGTATCCCTTGCCAGCGGCACGATTTGCCATCGCATTGATCTGCAAACATTCAAAGGGAATTTATTTACATCTCTGGGGAATGGCACGAGCTACTCACACGCGGTCGCGTATCCACCACATACATGTAGTCTGTGTTTGTGTTTGTCTTGCGGATGGCCTCCAGCATTTGCTCATCCTCCAGGCAGCGGGCACTGAAGCCAGACAGCGGCTGGCTGCAACGGCAAATGGATGCCTACCAGAGGAGCGATTAGTTATAGCTAAATGTTTGCATTTAAGGCTGAGTGTAGACCCACCTTGTTGTTGTGCAGATAGGTGAGTGCTGGCAGGCGACCCTTGGAGCGGAAGCGCGAGCTGCTGATCAGCATCAGCGTGGTGGCCTCCTTGGGCACATAGATCTGACGCGGATAGGTGTCGCAGAGTTCGTACTTCTCGTTCATCGAGCACAGGGTCCAGTTGTCGTTGGGCACCAGCAGATGCTTGAACTCGGCCTCCAGCTTGAAGAAGTCCCAGCCAGCGCTCTTGGGGTAGTCATCCTTGGCCGGCTGATAGTTGAAGCAATACAATTTGTTGATGGATACTGTCGAAGGAGGAGCAGTAACATCAGTTCATGGCTTCCATGTCTCCATCTCAATGCTCACCTGGCTGAAAGAGCTTCAGCAGTGATGTGTAGACGTCGTGGCATTCGGAATCCTTGGGAATCACGAATGTGACCGACAGGAATGTCTTGCAGCGTATGAGCAGCGGCGATCCGGTGGTGCTCAGCGGCAGCTTCTCAATGCTGGCCACGTGCATGTGCAGAATCTGCAAGTAGCCAATGGCCAATGCCAGAAATTAAATTTGTGCCATTTGGACCATGAAAACGGGCCAGGGCTGCGATTATGCAATGCTCGAGGAGAGCGAAAAACTGAAGATATTGCCACTCCATCGACCCAGGCAGTGAGCCAACAGGCCAAGTACGTGCACGGCCCGGCCAATGAGTGCCTTTCCTTCCCCACTCAATTATTGACGCGCCTCAGTGGCAGTAAAAACCGTAATCCCTTGTAGCCTGTGGCGGGTTCTGCCTCTCTGCTGTCCGGAGTATTATGAGCGACTTGGAAAGACACTGAAAATCGATATGCGCTCCGAAAGTTGCCGCTCGAAGACCCTTTGGCATTTTAATTAATTCTCTTCGCACTTGGCCAACAAGTGAGCATAGTTCTGCCCTTGGGGGCACTTGTCGCACGTGTGGAGAGCATAATTAATGCAATTTTGCGGGCAGGCAATTAAAATGCGATGCATGCGTGCGCTTCTGCTGAAACATTACGTATACGAGCAAGGGCTTCGGGGCAGCCGCAATGCAATTTAAAGTTTACATCAACAGCCGCCCTAATTGGTAGAACCAGCAGGATTTAGTGGCAATTAAGTGGTAGCATGCATACATATATCAAGGGGTGTGGTTTTTAGGGCAAATCCACTTTAGGGATAAGCCAATTTAATTTATTTAATTTCGGCTACACGCTTCTCCCTTTTAGGTGCCCCTTCTGTTTGAATTTTCTACGAAATGGTTCCGCTTTGAGGCCAGGAACAATGCAAAAAAAGCGCTAAGCCGGAATAGCTTGAATAAGTTGTTTGTGCAACACCACACCCTACGCTGCCACCCTTCGAGTCGCCTGCCTGCACACCCCGCTGGTGGGGCTAACGCCTGATGAGAATCTACTGCTGTGCAGCGCAATTAATGTACATAAATAGTAGAGCAATGCTGGCCGGATTCAATTTGTGCGTTTGCATTGGGGCGGGCGTGTACGTGACGGCTACGTGCTTAATGCCAAGTTCTTACAAGGCGCACAGATTGCAGATTTAAGCGGCAACTTTAAGCGCAAATAGAGGAAAGCCTTGAGGCAACTTCTTAGCAGAAACTTTTTCTGCACTCAAGCCTGAGCCGAGTGGCGGAAGCGGCGGACAACCAGGCCCATCCACGACTGTGAGGCATCACTCGTCTTGGAGCGAGGTCAAGCCACAGCTGGGAAGCACACATTTGAGCACGTTTCCCCGTCCACGAAACAACTTGGAAGGTGACTCAGTCGGGCACTAAATGGTTTGTGGCTCACTCCACGGTGTTTGCAATTCAAAAAGTTACCACACAAAAACACAAACAAGTTGCCTGGCCCAAGGAGGGGCATCAAATAATTGATGATGTCATATTTTGGTGGCTACTTACCCAGGTCTCCTTGTTGCTCTCGGGCTCCACGAATATCAAATGGGTTGCCGTCAGATAGAGGGTTCCAACTGTGGGATTTTTGGTATTGTAGCGATCTATCATCCGCACACTCTCCACCTGGCAGGAGAAACATAAAGAAAAGGAAACGGAGAGCAGAAGTAAGTGAAATGTTATACGCAGGCATGGCATGCACTTTTTACATTTCCCCAAAAATCTTCATTTCAATTGCAGCTGCTGTGCTGACGTCAGTGAGCCACCCACACAGCCGCACAATCCACTCCACAACTTCCAGCTCCCCACAGCCACAGCCACAGCCACAGCTAAATATTACAGAAGCGCCACACTGCATTTGCCAGCAAAAAGGGAGCAAGTTCAAAGGCGCGCGATAAAGGAATTCTTTTATTTTACTTTCTATGAAAATTCCCTTGCAGGCTTACTCCTTTGTCAGGCATATAATCTGCAAGCGGCAGTAGGGAATAGCCTTAAAATATACTACACGAAGGAATGCCATTCATCCATTAAACAAAACCGCTGAGCAGCCAGCCCGTCCATCCATCCCATTCATGCATTTGATGGTCCTCACACTCTTATTCATCTCCAGCCGCCTGCCGCCTGCCGCCTCTTTGTGGCAGTTCTTATTGCCCCAGGGCCCCAGCTGCCGGGCTCGCTCATCAAGCGACTAATTTCCTTTCATGTCATTTGCGCTCAGTTCTGTTCGAGGCGGGGCCATTGTTGGGATAGAGATAAGGTTAGTTAATTGTCAGTGGGATGGTTGGTCGGTTCATTACACCAGCAGGATTGAATTTAACATGCAAATTGAACCATGAACCTACATCATTGCCTGTGGACTTGGGGCTTTAAGGGTTTAAGGACCCATCAGCATCCTCGGCATTGTTTTATTTGATTTGCCGCAGCTGGCAAATTGAAAGCAGAATGGCAAACAGACGATGACAGTTGTCAGGAGACATGGAAAGGAAACCTTTTCAGTCGCAGTTTGCGGCAAGGGATGGAATATGATGGACGAGTGCAGAAGCCGTTCCATCCGTGACCACGAGGGGACGCCCACACCCACTTAATTGGGCGCACAGCCAGCAGTTCCTATAGGAGGAGGATGCAACAATTTGTAAGTATTTGTGAGGGAAATGGCTACGCAAATGGCGCCAGAATGCACCCGGAATGCGGCAATGGAGTGACCCAAATAGGGAAACGAACTCTGGACACAGGCCAAGTGGGGCCGCAGAACATATTGCTCCAGCTCGATGGGAATTTGCATAGTTTCCGGCCAAGCGCCGGCGGCAATGCGTTAAAAGGGAAATTAAGTTTGATTTTCTCTCTTGATTTTCAGTGCCCAATATTACCTTCTTGAGCACACAGTTGCCGTTGTAGAAGACGGGCGCCTCGTTAAACTCCTCCTCGATCCAGGAGACTACTTTGTCGGAGACGAACGGCGGCACCGGCACGCCCCACAGCCTCTTGTTGCCATCGGGCGGCTCCTCCGTCTCCGGCGATATGTTGTCGAAGCTCAGCCGCAGGGCCGAAGTGGGGGATAGTTGGCGTTCGATTTCGTTGAATTTATTCATGAATCTGGTAAAGTCCATTTCTAGTCTAGTCTTCGTTTCGCAGTCTCTGCCAACTTTGTAGTTGTTGTTTTTGTTGTTCTTGTTGCACAATGGGTTTATTGATTTTGAATTAAACGGGAGGGAGAGAATGGGCAGGCAGGGCACTGGCACTGGCACTGGCACTGGGACTGGCTCCTTGGCTTATAAATCAAATCACGTGAGTGCTGGGATGGTACGGGACGGGCTGGGATACTTTCACTTTTCGCTTTACACACGAATAACGGCACACAAAGTACGCATGTATATCGATGTATGTACATATATATTGGACACTTTGTTATTCCCACTTTGGGTCTCTATGTGTGGGTGTGTGGTGTCTGTTGGCGCCGCAGTAGAATAAGCTCCCGACACGAGTGCTGGGAGTCAACTCGGCTGCTTGTGTGCCTGGCGCGCGCCTAAATGCACGCTATGCTGGGTGTTGGGGAAATTTTGTGGCCAGCGGGAAATTTTCTCAGCCAATGGGAAGAAAGCAGGCAGCTGTCGCGCAAAGAGCAAAACAAAGCAAATACATAAAAATACCCTGTAAGGAGTGAGTAATTAAGGCTTTGCTAGGCTTTCGTTCAATTTGTGAGCTGAGATGTGAGACTCCATGCAAGGGTAGGGACATTTTCTCCTCCCATAGAAAGAGAGCAACTATCGTTAACAGCAAATACCCTTTCCTGTGGCTTTAATGAAGAGAAAAGTAATGAAGGACATTTGAGAGTGGCTTGAACTTGTGGGTTAAGGCAGCTAAAATTATGTTTGGGTGAAGGCTACAAAGTAACCTCGACAAATATGCGCCTGACTGTGTGTGTTGGGTAAAGGAGCGCGAGGAGGCGGAACTCTCGATGAATTCCCATTCCACTGCTATGCGCATGTTTAAAATACGTCTATATATTAATAGATGTGATTTGTGTGTCCTGCGGCAAGCTGAGATTTCTACTTATTGGCAGGCAGCCTGCCCCTGGTGGTGTGCCGGTCCTTCCTCTGCCGCCCGCCCAGGTTGACCATCGATTTTGAATAGCCCGAGCAGAAGGTGGAGCAAACAAAGGCTCTGCAGCATGACTCACAACTCTTACACAGGATTTAGATTGTACAATGCCACTGGCCTCTCACAATGGTGACTACTGTTTGGGCTTGATTAAGCCATAAACATACCTTTGCCAGCTTTATGTCGTCCATTGTTTACGTTTTGATTTGTCCCCGTGGTGGAATCCGTGGTATACCAGCTTCAAGGTCGCCTCACAGCCAATGAAGATTGCAGCACGTGACACGCACTGATAATACAATTTAAATACACTTTTTTCCTTGGTTTATCTGCATTTTTTTAATAAATATATTAGCATTAGAGATGTGAAGAATGTAATTACTATGTATCGATATATCGTGTTTATTGATAGTATTTTTCACGGTCAGCGCCATCTGCTGGCAATAATGGTAAGATTTTGCGATGTTTTTCAATGCTTTCGCTGGGTCTGGCAGCACTTGAAACATTGCACGGAATCAAACTCAAATATTGTGCGCAAAAATGCATTTAATAAACTTTAAACACATACAAACAACAAAGAATGCGTTTGCTATCAAAAGTTGACTAACATTGACGGTATTCGGTGATCCGGTTGACCAGTAAGTGCACTTTAGGCGTGGGGTTAGAGTGTTAAATGCGGCGTGTTCGTCGTCGTTCATTTACGCAGTCCTACGTATTTGGTCCAGACACCTTTGTGGTCGAAGTAGGGCTTGTTCCGGGAGCAAATGATTGCCTCCCTGAAGACGTCGGCATAGTCCGACGGCATGGCACTGTGCTTGTACAGATTAAACAGGAATTCATAGACCTAAAACGCCAAAGAAGAACTATTAGGAGGCGATTTGAGTTGAGGTTGTTCCTTGAGTCACCTTTGCCTCGTGATCCTTCCAGAAGATGTGATCGCACAGATACTGCAGGCTCTCGGGGAAGAGAGTGAGTCGCTGCTTATCGTCCGTGGCCACCACATCGACACTGCCCAGCAGCACGGCACAGCCGGATAGCACATCGACAGCCAGCACGAATATGTCCAGCAGGTAGAGCGCCCTGGAGGCCTTCTCCTTGTTGGAGGCCTCGGCCAGCAGCATCTGGATCTCCAGGAATATTTCCATGATCCAGTTGCAGGCATGCTCATCGCTCCCAAAGGCATACAGAGTGGCCGCCAAGTGGCGATAGAAGAAGGGCCGCTCCTCCGTGCGCTTCTCGTACGCATCGATGATGGGCGTCAGCCACTTGAGCGGGTTGGCCAGCTTGTCGTTGTACAGCACCAGATAGCACCGGATGATGGTGGCCTTTTTCAGCTTGCCCACAGGCGTCTCCCACCAGTTGGCGGGCGTCGTCAGCCCGTCAATGGCATTCGGATGCAGCACGGCCACCACTTCCGTGTAGCGCTCGAACAGCCGCGAGTCCAGATTCATCGAGTCCATGTAGCGCTCCACAATCAGCGTGAAAACATCCAGCACCTCGGGTATGTCGCACTGGCCCGTGAATATGTACTTAACGCTGTCCAGAAACTTCTCAAAGAGGCAGCCTGCAAATGGGAGGAAGATAAAGCAAGCATAAGAGCATAAAGAGCATAAGACTCACCCTCGGCAAAGTCGTTTAGCTGTGACTCCTTGAAGCAGTAGACAGCCACCTTCTCGGCAAAGTTCTTGATGATCTGCAGGCTCACGCTGCTGGCAATCTCCGGCAGCAGGGAGAACAGCAACAGCAGATCCTCCTCGAAGCAATTGGGCTCAAAGTCCACCAGGAAGTTCTCCAGCAAACGCTTCGCAGTGCCCGAGCTCGATGCCTGATTCTTGGCTATCATGATGCAGTACTTTCGCGCATCGAAGGACAGGTGGAAGAAGCTCGTCAGGCAGCTCCAGTCGAGCGGCGGTATGGGCTTGGGGAACTTCTTGGACAGCGCTCTGAGCGCGAAGGTCACTGCATAGGGCTCCGACACGTAATCCCCAAAGCGGGCCTGGCTCACCATGTAGTTGGTGACGGCACGGAGCGGACTGGTCGCGAACAGCCCGACCAGCTTGCGTGGCTCTGGCTTGCCCTCGGGCAGGCGGTAGACTCCGCTCCGGAAGCCGTTTATTTCGTTGCCAATGTGATGGGCAATCAGATCTGCGGCCGCATCGCCGCATTCCGGGCGTATCTTCTGCAGCAACTGCACCCACACCTCGCCGGGCACGGTCTCCTCCTGCAGGTCCACGACCTCTCGGCCGCTCACTGCGCCGCCGACAATCTCGAAACGAAACTGAGCTGGAATGTGCCGCAAGTTGAGCGTCGTGCCCGGCTCGTAGCTCTTTAGGGCTGCCAGGGCATTGCGAACTTGTGCCGCATCTGTGCCCGGACGACTGATGGCCTGCCACAGCTGCTCCAGGGCATCATCCGCCAACTTCTCGTACTCCAGCGTGGGTGTCTGCAGCAGCGGCACCAGGCCAAAGAAATGGTACAGCGAACGGAGAGTCTGCGGACGCTGCTCGCCGCGGAACTTGCTGCCCAGCGCGTGCCACGTCGAGGCGATGTTCACAGTGTGGCTGTCGCACAGGGCATAGAGCGCGTCCAAAGCCAAAGATGTGGCCAGATCCCCCGACTCATCGGTGCAGCTGTTGAGAGTGTTGCTGAGGTGCGGCAGCAGCTCCGAGCCATGCAGCGTGGGCCTGCAAAAGATGGATTTAGGATTGAAAAAGGTCTGCAAGCTGAGGGTTAATCTGTGGCTGGTACTTTTCCTGGCAGATCTCCCGCATGGCATGTGTGCGTGCTACTTGCAGCTCCCAACGCTTGTCCCCCTCCGGCAGCGGCTGGGCAACTTGCTTCAGCAGGAAGGGATAGGTGCGTGTCTCCACGCGCCACAGACGCAGATACAGGTCCACGCAGAAGGTGCCATTCTCGCTGGACAGATTTCGAATGGTGTTCAGAATCATGGGCACATTGTCCTGGGCAAAACGGGTGTAAGGTTAGTGGCAGATTCAAGGAAAGATCTTTTGCGGCCTCACCTTGGACACGGCAAAGTGTGGCAAGCCGCGAAGCAGCTCCAGCTGCAGCTCTGGATTGTTTTCGTGCGCCAGTTTGAAGATGTAGGTCATGAGGAAGTCGTAGGCGATGCCCTCGTTCACCTTGATGGTCTGCAGGATCACCTCGTAGATCTTGAACCAGCAGTCGACGGGCGGCTGGCGTGAGAGGAAGAGGGCGCGCAGGAACAGATGTAGGCGCTGGCAGAAGGCCGTGTTGGCCTTGACATTCAAGGCGTCAACGAAGGCGAACACATCCTGGTTCTCGGAGGCATCGAACGACTCCACCAGATTGGCCAGATCAAAGGCAATCGCAATGTCCGGATGGTAGTTGCGCATGTGGGCCGGCTGCAGCTGTCGGGTGGATATTCGCTCGCCCTCGTCGGCCTGCTGGAGGTCGAGCACACGCTGCACTATCTGGTTGGCCAGGGCCAGCCCCTCGGCGGGTATGAATGCAGTCTGAGACATCCACTGAATGATTCCATCCAGACACATGTTCAGAATGTATTCATGGCCACAGCGCTCCTGCACGACCACGAACACAATGATGCGCAGCAGGTCGGCCAGGTAGAAGGGGGACAAGACGTGCAGCACCTCCGCCAGCAGCACCAGCAGCACGTGGTAGTGGTCCCGCGTGTGTTCCCGCGTCGCATGCAATGCCCGCAGCAGGCACAGCAGACTGGGCCGCGGATCGATGCCGTAGTTGGCCAGCTGCTTGATCAGGCAGGCCTGGTAGATGCACAGATCGATGGACTGCGCGTGATCCGACTGCTGCAGGAAGTAGTCGATGGCCTCGATCACCAGAATACTGGTGGACAGGCAGGTGCTGGCATTGTTGAACTTGCTCCACGACAACAGCTCCTGCATCAGTGCTCGCGCCTCGGGCTGGCTCTTGCTCAGTCCAAGCAGGCACGTCCAGATCGGCTTGACATCGTGCAGCGTCTGCGGATTGCACAGCACATAGAGGAACACGGGACGCAGATACTCCACGCTGTGGCTGCGTATGCTGTGGATGGAGTTTACATGAATCAATGCTCGACTCTCATTGGGTAATCTTTTGGGACTCACCTCTTGTCGTGGTGCTGGCAAATGCCGATGATCTTGTTGCTCACATCGTTCATATTGACGCTGGAGTGCTGCAGCAGCGAGATGAGTGGATGCTGCTGGGTCTTGAGGCCATACGAGCACTGATACGTCTCCTGCTCCTTCAGCAGCGATGTCTTTCGCTTCAGGTTGAGCAGCTGCAGGCCCACAATGCTCTCCGTGATGATGGCAAAGTGCAGCGGACTGCAATGGAAGGCCACAGAGTGGGTGTAATAACAGTTTACAGAACTTTGATAATCGCTAAAACATTAGGGTGGAGCTGGGAGCAGCTATATAACTGGCGTTTAGCGATACTTCCGCTGCAGTGCAGAGTCGCGGAGTTGCCTAACGACTTGCACACACATGTGCAGGGCACTTCTGCCTGCCAAGCGGGTAAATCGCTTTGCGTTTGACGGGCTAATTACAATTCACGCGCTGGCCACCGGATGACGGCGTCTGGTCTCTCCCCTCTGCAGGCCAATTAATATGCAATCCTTTTTGCCGCTACACTTGCTGCTTGCTGCTTGCCGCTTATCAAGGCTAACTCCTGCATTACATGACCGCTTGACGTCCTTCAGTGTGGTTGGGGCATGGGGCCTGGGGCAACGTAAACATTTCAAGTTCAATGCCAGAGTTTTGATTCGCTTTGCATAAATCCCACAAACATTTGCGATGCGAGGCAAGGCCAGCAGGATGGTGGTTTGTGGGCGGTGTCACTGTCCAGGGAACATGTGCGTGCAGGGAAATGGCTAATAGATTTTATGGCACCCCGGGCACAATCCCAGATCTAGGTTGGAGCTGGAAGATTGAGCACCTTGGATTGCGGTCAGCGGAAATCAAGTCAATGTCGAACAGCTTGGACTTCCTAGCGCCTCCAGTCATATTTCATTCTCCCATTTATCACATGACGTGCCAAGTGCCTGGAGCAATTAATTTGTAGCACGCGGTACGGCAGGCCGCAAGCGTCGGACGTCAGGCGGCAAGCGGAAATGTGTAGGATTGCGTGCCGATTGGGAGAACAATGTTAAGAGCAGTCCCAATCTGCACATTGGCAACCGCTAAATGGCCGCCTTAATTAAGTGCAGTCTGCTCTGCTTCCAGTTGCTAATTTATGCACCTTTTGCGAGCAATTTCGCAATTGGATTCGCTGCGTTCCAATTCGCTTGTCTGCCTGTCTGCCACTCCGGAAGTTCAGAGGCGTGCCCCTGCAGGTGTGTGTTATGTGGGTCGAATCCTTACCCTGCATTGCCCAGCATGGAGAGGAGCGTGTTCTGCACGCCGTTGGCATCCAGCACACCCTCGTCGACGAGGCGCACCAGGGTCTGACAGCTCATCAGGCTCAGTTGCATGTGCTCGTGCTTGCATTGTGTCTTGAGAAAGTCAATTTCCTTGATTTGGTGCTCGGCCACCTGCTTCTCCCGGCTCTCGACGATTTTGCTGTAGACCTTCTCCAGGCAGGCAGCCAGCTTGACCACCGAGCTGCTGGGCTTAATGCTGCTGAACTCCTCCATCGCTGCCAGTGCTGAAATGGCAACAATAACAATTCACTCAGTTAACCTGCTAAAACTTGCAACTTTTTCCACACGACAGAAACGCGATTTATGGTTTGTTTGGGCCCCGTGGCACACGATGCAGTTTGGAAATGTTGCGGGGCGCGTGTCCTTTCTGCTACTCGGCCGCCATTCGAATGAAATCCGAAGCCTTTTTTGAACATTTGCCGCGTTTGCATTTGGCAATATCGCGCGTGCTCCAACCACCCACATACTCACATCGGGCTTTCCGTTCCCTTTCCTTCCTCCTGCTACCTCATTTCATGCCAAGCACTGAAGGTTAAAACTGCCAGAATGTTTCTATGGTCAATTTGTTTAGGTTTAAAGCGCAAAATTCGTTCAAAAACTAAATTTAAAGAGGGATTTAATAAAAGACCGGCGGGGATTGCAGTTTTGTTGTTTGTTTTTGTTAGCTTTTCAAACAGCTGTTGCCGCGATGTGAACGCGGACTTATCGATAAAATATACCGCACGACTTTTGCTATATACCGGAGTCTTAAATCATATTCCTCGATTTTGATGTTCTATTTGATATTACTAGCTAGTTAGGATTCTCAACGCTTAAACTGTAATTTTACCCAAATAATCAATTAATTCTCCACAAGAATAGCTAGTTGTCATGACTTCTGTTTATTGGAATGTTTTCAAATTAAGTTTTAACCTAAAAAGGTTAACAAAGAAAAATAGCATAAAACGTTACGTGAGTGGGCAAGGAAGGTTACAAAAATTGACAACTTGTTGCTTGTCAGTATGGCTAGTTGTTTTCCTTTGTATACCCTATTTTAATTTATTAATATTAAAATTCCATTTAATTTTTCCATCTGCTTTAAAACAGTAATAATGACTTTATTATTTATTTTATTCTTCAAAAGAGAGACAAAACCCTTCGGAAATAAAAGAAAGAAAGTCCTCGAGGGACACTTGAAAAACATGCGAATGGAAGTTTCGATGCCCTATATTCTTAAATATACCTTTAAAAGTGGAATTTAATAGACGGATGAGATTTATTAAATATAGCATTACATACCGGTATATTTTAACTAATTTTCTTAGTTAAAATATCCTGATATATAATAAATATAAATAAATATATATGTAAATAAATAAAACTGGCGTGTAGGATCGATATTATCGATGATGGAACAATAAGACGAACACCGATAGTATCGCGCGGCAAAACTAAACTTGAAAGTTGTATGTGCCCGAAAAGAGTGGCAGCGCTGTGCAGGGCGCCAACTATTTAAATTACAAAGTAAAAGTGTTAATAGATGAACATGTTTCAACCTTTATTTTCGCTTTGTGCTGCTGCCGCCTCTTTTAAAGCAATTATTCCAATATACTGAATAAATTAACCAATAATTTCACATAAATTCCTTAAACTTCCAACGCACCCATTAAGTAGAAGAATAATGTGAAAATCAAGAATCGTAAAAATTGCAAACCTTTCAGCTAATGGCCTTGTTCGGGCGCAGACCCCTGGATTTATGCTTGACACCAACTTCACCCCAAGATTTATTTGCAGCATGCTCCTCGGTTAAGCCACTACAACATCCTCGACTTCGTCCTCGTCCTCGCCCTCATCATCTTCCTGCTTCTTGCCTGCTTTTTCAGTTAATTGACTTTATGCATTTTTGCAGGGCGCCTCGTCGTAAAATGAAATTAATTATGCTTCTGCTTCTGCCTCTGCCGGTGCAGCTATAAAAATGTAACCAAGCAGAACGAAAGACGGCAAAACGAGGTTTAAAATGTGGAAGCCAGCGCTAAAAGCGGAAAAGGTAGGCCACCCACGGTCCGTCTGGTCATCCGCTCGTCCGGAGGTCTCCGTCCGGCTCTAGACTTAAAAGAAAACTCTGCAAAACTCTATAAAAAGCATCACGGCCGAGTTTAAACTGCAATCATTCATGGCAGCGAATCCTCAAATGGCAAATGAAAGCGGAGAAGACAAAGGTTAAGCCATAGACGGGGCAACATAATTTCCGCTTCCGGGATGCCCGGCCACGGACTCTGTATTTTCGGTTGTGCCCCGCCGCCATTCAACTTGGTCTGTGGATTTATGATTTTATTACCACAAGTCAGAGCTCGACCAAGCAGCGCCTGGGAAAGCGGAAACATTTTTGTTTGATTCCACGACTTTTGCACAGACTTCATTCCCAGGCTTCTCGCGTCCCCTCAGCGGGGGGCGGGAGGCCAAAGGTTGTGGGGAGACCAGCAAACTGTTGCATCGGTAACCGTGACGTTAATTTGTTTTGTTCGAATTTTCATGTGTACTTTTTTGGCTCAAAGGGATTTTGCGGTTCCTGTCTTGTGGTTTGATAATCCCCTGCGGCTCCTCCTCCTGCTCCTGCGCCTGCTCCTGCTGGTGTATCTGTGTTGTGTCTCCGTTCTGGTTGCCAAGGCCCAGGGCATCTGCTGTTTGATATTTCAATATAATAATCCCATGAACATCAGCTAAATACAAGCACAATAAATGTGCTTGTTTATGCAGCCTAATGATTTACTTTTAAAAATTGCCAAAAACCAAAAAAGCAAACACGACTCCTAAGGCCTGATACTTGATCATTGCTGCGGCAAAGATAATTTTGCTGTGGCGCTCTGACTTCGCGACAAAGTGGCAAACAATTTAGCGTGCCTGTCCTTGTCCCTGTCTTAACTTTTATCCAGCAAAGTTAACTAGGAGGTTTTGTATGTGTTGTTTATGACTCTGTGGCAAAACCTAAAGTCTTCAAAGTGTTTTGTACCGTGGAAAAGGTGGCCAAAATGGTTGCTGTGCTCTTTTTACCCGTGTTCTGTGTGCATTTATATTACCTTGGGGCATTTAAAGATTGCTGTACCACTCACCCACCGCATGGCACACATTGACGCCTGTTTTTATGAACTGTTGAACCGTCGACATTCGACATTCGACAGTTGGCAGGCTGGTCTGCGTGGTTAACACGGAACAACGAGCACGTGGCACACAATTTGCATGCGCTCCGGCGTGCCACGGCATGGCTCGGCAGGTGCTCTGCTCTGCTCTGCTCTGCTCAACTCTGGTTTCCTTCCTACGTCGCCCCACCTGCTGCCAACAATCACAATGCTTCAATTAAATGGAGTCGACTCATTAATAATGCAGACATCGTATAGTTTGGGATGCTGGCAACAACAAAAAAAGAATACGATGCCGACGCATACATACATACATATGTACATTCAAGTAGATGTATGAATGTGTGCGTGTATTAATTTATGTATGTATTTGCTGGCTGGTTTTCTGCACAACATACAATTCCCCACACACAAAAACCTACAAGAAAACTTCAATGAAAAGCAGCAGAAAAATGGAAAGTTTTTTACAAACATTTCTGGCTGGCAGTTCTGGAATATTTGAATATTTATATTCGATCTCCGCCAACTCGAACACAGACTCTGAATATTCATGGTTGTCACAGTCGCCCGAACTAACTGACAGTCCACTTACTTGGCAAGTTTCTGTTGTATGGCGCATACGCAACGTTGTACGGCCATCATTTATTCAACTTGAGACAGAAAAAGACTCATTAAATCATTGCTGCAGGTTCAACTTTAACTTTTCATTCATTCACATTTAAGCGAAGGAGCACACAATTTTCGAATGCCTACCTTGGGGCGCACTTGGGCAAGGGGGCAATGAGGCATGGACAGTGGGCGTGGGCTCTTTTATTGAATGATTTAGCCGTCTGCCTCATACATTAGATGCTGGCCCCTTTTCCGGCTCACATAAATTGTAGCCAAAAACCTTTTCAATTTCCAACTTAAATTCTGCTCTCTACTGAAACTCGAAATTAGAAAAATGTGTAAATATATACGCCCAAGAGTGAGCTGAGGGTTAGCACACCCACCCACACACACCCACCCACACACACACTATGTGTATGTGGGCAAACATAATTTGAGCGGCACGTGCGTAAAATTTAATGAGGCAACCGCGAGGACGCCACCGACAAATCGGGCTCGGGCTTGGGCTCGCGTTGCGCTGCCTTGGACCACTCCTGGCCACGTACTGGCAACCTGCCTAAAGAGAGCAACAAAAAAATAACACAAAAACGGTCTGTGCTGTTGACTTTACGCTGGCCGAGTCTGTGCTACTCTCCACTACATATATTCCCATATAAAACGCAGAAATATGCCGAGCTCTTTTCGTTATTTTAAAAGAAATTTAAGTTATGGCGCCGCTGCTGGCTAAAATCTTTCATAATAAGATGCAGGATGAGTCGCTGGAATCTGCTTCAGCTTTGAGTGTATAAATGGGGCTTCACTCGAAAGACAGATGGAGGAAGGCAAACTAAATCTGAGACAATTCCCAACTGGAAGCAGAGAGGTACACACACACAACCAATGGTTATTCATGTGGCACAAGTTTGGATATTTATTTACATCGTTTAAGGCATTGTTTGCTTTCATTTGTAAGGAATTTCAATTGCTTTAAGGGTCGCATAATCGAGTGTCGGCGATAAATTCGAGGCGTGCCACTAATTAAGAAATTCAAACCGCCAAAGGGAAATGCGTTTGGGGCTTTGGGCCCTAAGCAAACTGACCTCTTCTGGCCACTGTAATGGTGCGTCCCCCCCGCGTCCATGGCCAACCGCCACTTTCGTTGTGTGGGGCAAACTCGCGACTTTGCAGCGGTGGCATGGCAGGGCGCGGGATTAAAACGGGGCATAAAAGCATTTCGAGTATTTAAGCATATTTACACAATGCACAATGTTGTTGTTGTTGCTTCTGTTGCTGCCTGTGGGTCGTGCATTTGTTTACGTGTGAATGCCCGCCCAAGTCCTTCTTGCCCTGCAGCAGCCCAGCCCCCAACCCCCAACCGCACCCTGTCCTCTCATCGAAATTTTGGGGCGCACGAGCGAGTGCCTGCGGTTGGGCAGAGTGTGAAATATTCTGCACTCACACACACACGCACATGCGGTGTGGCGTGTGTGTGAGTGTGTGCCATATCTTGTCTGAGGTCTGCATCTTGATGGTGTCCCACTCACACGCACTCACACACACACACACACACACACATGGAGACTATTTCCTAAATAAACAGTTCCCATGGCCTGGCATTTTCCTGTTGGCAAACTTGAATTTGCAGCGAATTTCCAAACTGTTTTGTAGTTTGTAGGATGCCATTTCAATTCATTTTCCCGAGTACGAGGCCTCCTTGTTGTGGCATTTGATTTAATGGCAGGGAGACCCCCACTAAATTAACAGCAACCAGGAGCAGAAGCAGCAACAAAAGTGGCCGAAACACTTGCCGGCTGTCTCCTTTTTCGACTTGCAAAGAGTTGAGCTGGAGCAGAGCCCAAGGACCCTCGAGAAGCCCAACCGGACGGGCAATAATTGAAGTCTAAGCCGGAAGTTTTTAACTTTGTTTTCCTGCCCCCTAAGCCAGCCTCGTGTCAGTTTTTATATCCTTAAAAGTCCCTCGGCTTCACTCCACATTACAATATGCAACACGAGACAGCTAATAGGCTGCTGTGTCGAGTGAGTTCTGTTGAAACTCTGGATGGCAATCCGATCGAACGTGTCTCATGCTGGATGTTTCCCGTCTTCCCCATTGCCAGGGGCAACGCTGACTCCCACTCAGTGTCGGCACACATCCAGCAGATTGGCTTGGTTAGCTTGCTTAAACGCTTTATTGATTGACACCGGCTCTAGCTGTGTATAAAGAGAAAGCTTACAGATACTCCACCAGCATCCCACCCACGAGAGGTGGACTCAGCCCTGAACGGGCGCCGCTTGTGGAGGGCCGTTGGCCAGGTTGCCCAGCGATTGCTGCAAGGAGCGCAAAATGCCAATGGGGATCTGCAATGGATGGATGCCATAGGATAAAGATCAAGTAAATCTACATTAAAAGCAGTCGACGGTGCACTCACATCGAGGGCCAGGCCAACGGGCGATGAGGATTGTGGCGCCAGGAAGCGATTGCCCACCGCCTGCGGCGACCTCTGCACGGTCTTTGTGTACTTGTGGGTCTGCACGGTCTTCACGTCGCTCTTTGCTGGTACCTGTGGAGCATGTGAGATGTTCAGCTTAGTTTAAGGTAATAAAGGAACTGAAAGCCGAAAGGAGCGGCCACTGCCACTGCCACTCAGACTTCACCGCCACCAAAAAAGCAAAAGGAACATTGCATGCATCAAACGAAGGGGCAAGGGGGCAGGCGGGGGTTGAGGTTGGATTCCACATTGTCCGTAAATGTTTTTCAAATAAAATTACAGCATAAAATGTAATTTTGCCCCCCGCCAAAAGCAAAAGTTTATCCAACGAAAAGCCAAAAGTTGAGTGTTCTCCCTGTCTCTCTCGCTCTTTATACCCGTGTGTGTGCTTGTGTGCGTGTGTCTGTGTGTTTTTGCCACACCGTTACCTTCTGCTGCTCCGTTTCTGGCTGCGCATCGCTTTGTTGCACCTCCTGCTGCATCACGTATACGGTACGTTGCCGCTGTCGTGGCCGCTTCACGCGGTGCCGCGGCCGCTTCACAATTATCACCGACGAGGCAGGCACAGCAGGCGCTGGGAGCGTTGCCAGCGGCGGCTGGTGTGTGGCTGCCACAACATGATTTTCAATGATTTCGCTGTGGTCCGACTAATGCATCAGGGGGGAGGGAAATAGGAGAGGGATTGGATTGGATTGGATGTACACATTGATGATTGCCTGTTTGGTTGTTGGTCGGTCTGTCGCTGTGCACTATTCATCAATCAATTCACACTCGCACACACTCTCATTTAATCACGCACATGCAGGGCACATTCCCATAAATAATCTTCAACATTGTTTTGTTTTTAGCTCTGCCCAATCCGCGCTTTGACCAGCAAATGCTGGGAGAGATTCACCCAATGCCCCCCAATGTACCTGCCACAAATACTCACATCTTGTCTGATCAACGAATACTTCTTTGGTGGCTTCACACGCTGCACATGATTGCTGACGGTGGGCAGGGCCGGTGGTGCGTCTGGGCCAGAAGTGGGCGAAGCGGCAGCTGGAGCCTGAGGCTGCACCGTGTGCTGCTTGGAGGTGATGGCCGTCTTGCCGGGACTGTGTGCCTCAGCGCCAATGTAGCCGTGCTCGCCAGCGCTGCCCCCCAGTAGGGCACTGGCGCCCACCGAAGGATTAGCCTGGGCTGCGGCATACCCAAAGCCGTTTGTGCTTCCTGCAGGAGGAGAAGCGAAAGAGGAACTCAAATAGGATTAATCAAGAGAAAATGCTAAATGAACATTTCCTACCGTCAAGGTTGCCGCCCAGACCGGCGGCGGCTCGTGAGCCCCAGGGTTCCGGCCGAGGCGCTGAGGCCGCCGTGGGCAGAGTTTCCCGTGAGTAGGCCGCCCAGTCCGGCATCGGCGTGGTAGCCAGCAAAGTTCACGCCCACCTTGCCATCGCGCAGCGTAATCAGCTGCAAGGAACGAGAGGGGTGTAAAGTTATAGGGAAAAGTTCACTACACGCTGCGTATACGTAATTGTATAGAAAGTTTCCCGACTTCCCACGGATTGGGGCTCAGGCTGGGACTGGGGCTGGGGCTGGGGCTGGGGCTGAGGCTCTCTTGAAACTTTCGGCCCAACATGTTGTGCCGCTTTTTGCCGCTTAATATTCGTAGTTGAAAGTTGTTGGGCGAAAAGTTTTGGCCAGCACAAACAATCGCCAAACACACCCTTTGTGTCCGTTCGGCTAAGTAAGTTTCTAAAATTATTCATCTTTCGCCGCCTCCGCCGCCGCCGCCAAAAAGGCCGCAAGTCTTTTGCAACTCAAAGCCCTCCGATGTGGCACGAGTGCCTGAAGTCGGCTAAGGTCGCCGCAGCCAGCGCCCCGCCACTGAGGCAAAGGCTCGTCAGCTTAGAAGTTTGTTTACAAATATTTGCACAGCCTGCCGTAAACGAGAACATTTAATGGAACTTCGATTCGCTTGTGAAAGATATCGAGAGAGCGGCAGTCGAGCAATGGGAGCGCGGAGAGCGCACTTGGGTGGCAGTTATCAATAATTACGACAGGCCATAACACGACAAAACCCAAGCAAACACCACGGAGAGGGGTGGCAGCGACCACTGAATGCTCTTTCCGCTTAACATTTTAATTAGATTTAATATTTAGAGCAGTGCAGCTTGAAGGCTTGCTTTGCTGTGTTCTCATTCGGCACTTTCTTTTCCAAGCAATAAATTTAGAATAATTTCTTTGGCATTTGACCCTGACCAATGCCTAAACCAAGTCACACAACCCTCAACCAAAGAGAGTTATCATAAACAGAGAGATTGGGAGAGCGAGGGAGAGAGAACACCTGTCACTGATAACACAACTTTGCCATGCAGCGACACTATACAGCGACAATATTTAACTTGGCCACCTGAGGGCGGCTCATTTGAGCTTCATACGTCTGTGGGAACGAGTGGGCAAAGAGAAAACTGAGTGCCACACAGAAGCAGAAAGAGGAGAAGGAGAAGGAGAAGAAGAAAGTAAAAGCATAGGCAGAACCACAACCAGAACGTTGGAAAGTACTCCCGTGGAGTGAGACAGAACAGACGCATGTTGTCATGTTGACAAATGCCAGGGCATGGGAATTGAAGAGCAGTCAACTGTTGCTGCTGCTGCTGCTGCTGTTGCTGTGGCAAGTGCTGCGCTGTGATGGCGCCTCGGTCACCTGGGGACATGTCAACAAATATGCCAGCCCGCTATACACCGAAGATGTGTACCTAACGCCCGAGACCCCGGGCAGAGATGTGGTCTACGGCTCGCAGGTGAGATAAACACAAATATAATACACGAATTTATATAAATTACTTAATCCCGCCACACAGAATGACGCTGATGGCTACAGGCTAACGGCTGTGCATGTGGAGGATCTCAGCAGCTCACCAGCAGATGCCCAAGGGGATGATGGCGACACCGGGTGTCTGTTAACAGAGGGCGGCATTGGCCAGCAGCTTGTTGTCGTACATTGCCAAAGGGGCCGACAAGTGCTCGGTGCGGAATCGGTACATCTACAAGTGTCCGTCTACGGGCTGGAGCTGTGAGGTGTGGGATTTTATCTTTTAGAGTGCTGTAAATATTAATTACTATGGCCTGGGCATGGCTTGCCTCTTACATTGTTAAGTTTAATAAGAGTCACTTGAATATGTGCGCAAAAGTCGCTCTGATGGGACTCTTATCGTGTATCAATTCCTACTTCGCCTTTCGCTCTTCGTCATTCAAGTATCTCCACTCAATACGAGAGGATTTCGACTCATTAGAACCCAATTAAACTTTGTATTTGCCACTGAATGAGCCACTTCCGCTTTGACAAATGTCCGCTTGTCGCTCCTTATGGAAATAACTAGTTGATGTATTAGCAATGATTGTAGAAATCACTTCAACTTGCAGCCAGGTGCTCGACTTGCCGTACGACTTAGTTGAGGCTCCACGGAAATAATGAGATGCAAATGCACAGAGATAAATATGTACATACATATGTGTATGTATGTGTGTATTACACTTGCATAACTGTAAACCGCTAAGCGGTTTGGTTTGGTTTTCTCCAAGCGTTGAAGCCTGCTCAAGCGACTGGTAAATCAGTTTTCCACTCAACCCTTTAGCAGGGCTGCGTGCTCCAGCTTTACCATCGCCACACCCGCCCGCACACTTCCTGCACTGGAAAACTGTTGTATGTAATGGGATTCAGGCAAGGCTGATCCCGGCAAAGATATGTGCAAGGCAGCCCACAGCTGGCTGAGATTTGCAAAGGAAAAGTAGACATAATTTCCACTCCCTTCAGTCGCAGCTTTCCAGGGGGAAAAAGTAATTCCATTTTTACTGGCACTAAACTAATGGTCATCTGTGCTGTTTGCAGTGGAACAACAACTAACATTAATTAGAAAACCTTTTACAACTTTATATTCTGTGTTCTCTTCGTGCGCATTTCTTTCCGCAGAAATGTACAAATAAATGTAAATAAATGTACCTTTACATGTACACACATGTACGAGTATGTACAAAACTTTGTTGATTCGGCCTTGGTTTAGGTCAATATTTGTCTGAAACGATTTAAATGTGTTTTCCCATGTCTTCCAGTTATGCTCGAGTGATGGTGTCAAGTGCAGGAGTGGACCATTACATGTATTCATTTATGGCATTTAAAGAGCAGCCCATTCATTGGCATAATTAAGAGCCAGAGATTTGAGGATTTTCTCTAGCAGATTTGCAGATTTAAAGGATCAAGTTGTGAGCCCAGAGGGGCAGCCACTGAGCACTTAATTCCAGGCCACACAAAATTGTTAACAATTTCTTGGCGCAGAGTGCAAAGCAAGAAGGGGGAACGAATGACCAGCAATTTGCATGAATTCCAAGGAATTGCCGCAGCAACAGTGAAGGAAACCCTTCCCAGGGCATTCCATGTACACTCCCCATTTTAATTCCCACAACTCGCATAGAAAAAGAGTTATTTTTGGGGCTGGGTTTCAAATGCAAATTTCATGCATGCGTTGATTAAAATCTAAAAATTCTATTAGCCCGCCGGCAGCACAACACAGAAATAGCCATAAACTTTGTCAGCCAGAAAAACGCACCAAGAGAAAGGTTTGCCCAAAAAAAAAAGGAAAGCAAAGGGGAAAAATGTTGCCCCCTTAAAGTTGTCCACTGACTGGGACACGAGCTTAAGGCGGTATGAGGACAAGGACACGAATAAAGCTCGTGTGTCATATTTAAACCCTCTTGAAGTGGGGAAACCATAAGCTTAGTGTGTAGATGTGTGTGGCAGTAAGGATAGTTGGCAGGTAAAAACTTAAAAGAGAAAGGAAATATTGCACATTCGGAGCAGAGAACTTTGATTTGTGCAGAGTGCATAATCGATAATCTATGGTCCGTAATCTATAAGCCACTCTCAGAGGGTAAACCCCTTGGGGTGAACTTCAACTGTCGAACCGACTTGGTGTTTGCTTAATCTTTTGTGGGGAAATGCAATTAAATGGATATTAGTCAGCCCAAGCGGGCAAAGTTCAAGGTGGCCAAGTAGTAGTTATTAAAATGATGTTTAATAGTTAGTTGGGCAAGATTAACGATAAGCGAACGACTTCACTTCACTTCACTTCACTCCACTCGGTTTGAGTGTGCTTTTAATTACCATCCCGGTGGTCGGGCCTTTGCCTTGGGCTTTGGCAATTAAACTCGAAGCGTGTGGAGCTGCACACTAAAAAATTCTTCACTCATTGGCGGACATTGCACAACAATTTAAGGCCACGAGGGGTCGGCTACTGTGCTGCTACTGCTGCTGCTGGTCAACCATGCACTTTGCCTAAAATTGCGCAAATCGAATGTTCCCCGCGTTAACCAGCAGCCAGATGGCTTCATTCTGCCCCTCGGGCTGCACTTTCGCCAGCTAAATCATTTGGTAAAATGCCACACAGACCGCACACCGCGCACCGCACACCACAGACCGCAAATAAAATCAACGCCAATGCCGTTGGCATTGGTTCCGATTCTAATGCGAATTTCGATAATATTCGTATTATCCGCAGATGCGCGCTTGCGGGAGCAAAGTTCATGATGTTCGGTAGCTGAGGGGATTGATTTTCTGGGAATTTGCTGAGGGAATTGCTACATCATCCGTTGATCTATTAATCAAGTTAATGAATTCAGTTGGCAGTTGATCACTTGATGCCTCTTGTGACTCATTTCAATCTGTTGTTTTCCTGATTTGTGCCGCCGCATAAACTGCAGCAGCAGCAGCAGCATCGGCTTGGAGTTGCAAAATAAATATACAAATTCGCTGTAATTAAAATATTCGCCATTCGTTGCCAGAGATGCGGCACGGCATGGCCTGGCCGCAGCATGAACACAAAGAAATGGAAGAGGGGCGAGCAAAGGATAAACTTACCTGAGCGGGCACCAGCGGGATGGCCGAATGCAGCAGACAAAGCACTCCGATAAAGGCGAACATTTTGCGCATCTGAAAAGCAATCAAAAACCAAATCAATTCCAGATGCTAGAGAAAAAAGAGACTTGAAGCCGAGGCTCCAGCAAGCAAATTGCTTTGTCTTTCACTTTTGTATGCGCAACGCGTTCTGGGCTGTCGTTCCCAGAAAGAATTCTTCCTCGAGCCGCGTCTTTGGGGGAGCGGCCACCAGACGGAGCATAATTGCGATGAGGCTCTCTCTCTCTCTCGCGGGATCTTAATTAATTAACGCCACAGTATGTACCTGTTGTTGTGTCTTTTTTAAATCTGGCAAATCTGTCGAATCTGTCGAGCGAATTTGTGGTACGTTGTTGTCGCGGCGCGTTGTCGGGTCGCACTGAGCTCGAGTCGTCGGCCTGGGCCCGGCTTAAACTTGAATTCTGTGAAGTGGATTGGAATCGAAGCGCGCTGCCCGCCTGCCCGATGTCTGGTGTCTGCCCGCTGTCTCTGTTGTTGTCTGTTGTAATGCCCCGCGAAACTGGAATTGTGGCGCAATTAAATATGCAAGCGTCTATTTATATAGCATTAATCTGTTCTGTTTTCTGCCTTTCTTTCAAACTAATAATGTATTGCGCGTATCTCTTGGGCTGTGCGATGATGCAAGCTTATCTCAGCAAAGAACTGGCTGCGATCTATTAGCACCTCACTGCCAGCAGGTCTAGCAATTAGGTGAGAGCCTGCAAATAATCCAAACATGTGTATAGCTAACAGATGAGACCCTCTGTCTGTCAGTGGTCAGCAGTGGTCTGGGGTTTCATGCTGGATCTGCTGGTCGGAGTTGGAGAGCTAAATGACTAAACAACAATTGAATTTAAGCCACAAATGGATATGTTCTCTGACAGCATTACGTATACGCTGCTGTTGCTGCTGCTGCTGCTGCTGTTGCACTTCACTCTGTGGCAGTCATGGCAAACCGGTTGGAAGAATTGGCTCGAATCTGCAGTTTTACTTTTATCTTTATTTTGTAGGCTGGTCTCTCGTCACTCTTCAATGGCCTCAAAGCTTTTGGGCTGCGACTGTGGCAACTGACAACTGGTTGCACGCGGTTGCCATTGGCTGCACTGCAGCTGGGCATAACGAGTAATTCCGCTGCAGGTACAACTCCCTACGATTCGAAATTCGCATTGCGGTGAGGGATTGCAGTGAAGCGTTGGACGCGGTGTGGCGGAAAGAGCAAACAAAAGAAGTCTGCCCGAAAGTTTGCTAATTTCTATCGAGCCGAGCGCCAGACACGGGCCCCATGGCATTTGCATTTCTCTTTCGCTCTTCCCTTCGCCGTCGCCGTGTGCTCCAGCGTGGTGAAACGTGGCCCAGCGTTGGCACCAGCGTTGGGCATTCTTCTTTTGTTCAAACCATTTGATCATTAGGTATTCAAATGACAAACAGAACTGCCGGCCACTGCCACTGCCACTGCCCATCATCTGTGTTAATGTGTTTCTGCCTGCTGCCTTCTGCCACTGTCTGTGTCTCCAATTTCTGGCCAAAATCCGCTGTGCACGTGCTTGTTAATTTAGAATGCGATGGGCAAAAACCAAATGCCACCAAAAAGGGTCCAACAAGCAAAATATTTATAATGAAATCCAATTATTTTCGATTTGGTTTTCGTAGGTCCTTTTGCATCACACATCAATTACTTTGGGGATTGCTCGAGTGCACGATTGCTGTTTGCTCGATTTTCTTTTATCCGAAAGTCTTCTCTGTCCTCCCACACATTAAATTACGTGAGAATGGATTTTTTTTTGGAGGTCCAAATTTAATTAAATAGTCATTTCTCATTTTCCAGCGAATTCCACCAGGAAGTCCAACAGAGTCCATGATGAGCATTTGATAATCGCTTGTTTGAGTGGGGGGTCAGGAGGATGAGGTTATCTGCTGTCGATTGATGCCGTTTGATGCGTTTATTGACTTTTTGCAGGCAGGCCATTGACATGTTTACATTTATGAACATATTTTTGTGCACAATATTTATATAATTTATTTTACACACATACACAAAGGTGTGTGTATTTTTAGCAGATCAGCGCACTATTTTCGTAGCGCTGCCATCTCTGTCGCGTATTTAATGTTGCATATTTAAGGTGCACGAAAGATTAAAGCAGTAATGGGGCACAAACAAGCAGTGTTTGCTTTATTGTATCTCGTTGAACTGCTTTCAGTATTTTCCATTGATTCGCTGATTTGTAATAACTTGCAGAATATTTGATATATTCTTTCCCTTTCGTAATATCTTCTTTTTTATATCCCGCTCACATAAAAGAGCTGTCAGCAAGCAGTTCACACGTTTTTGGCGGCCGCTTTTAGGCGCATGCAAAATTCAAGCAAATGCAAGCAGTACAAACTGGTATTGAACCACTTGGAAGCAGTACAATTGGCTAGCAAATTTTGAATTTTCATTCTTAATACATTTATTTTAAACATAGATATACTTTTTTTGGATTTTCTTTTTTGGGTCGGACATAAACGCCCTTAAACTAGTCTTACAACGATGTCACATATATCACAAAAGTCAAACGTTACGAAACAAACAAACATAAATGCACACTAAACAAACACACGATAAACACCAGGAAATGCTCCAACATTCATGCACAACTACTAACTAACTAATCGGGATCTAAGTTACGACATCTCCTCGCGCAGTTCCCTGCGCTGCGACGTCGAGTACTTCGAACCGGTGTTGGTGGTGGTGCTGGGATTGCCCGAGGGCAGGAGCGTGCCTGCCGCCACAGATTTTTGTGACGCTTCCGTCGTTGCCTGCCGATAGCCGCCGGTCAGGCGTCCCACCATGTTGTTGACAGCGCGCAGCGTCGAAATGGGAATCTGCGTGAAAGTTCAAATGCAAAGTCAGCAAATTCTCTCGAAAGTAAAATCCGTTTGCGGAGCTTACCTCGAAAATGCTGTCGATTAATGGGCGCAGACTGAAGAGGGGATAGCTGGGCTCCGTGCTATGTGCAGGCTGGCTGTCCCCAACCGCCAGCAAAGCCGCATTGTTGCTGGGCTCAGCAGATGCGCCTGTTCCGGCGCCTGCTCCGGCTGCTGCTCCTGCCGCCAGGCTGCTGAAGAGCAGAGCTGCATTCTGCTGCAGGCTGTTCATGGAGGAAGGACGCTGTTGGTACTGTCCGTACTCGTGGCTGGGGTAGAGCAGCATATTCTGGACTGGCATCGGTTGCAGCATCGTCTGAAAAGATCGGAATTCAGATTTTAATTGGTGTACGACAGAGGGCATACTGCTGAGTGCGCTCCACTCAAATGTGCCCATAAAAATCACTTGATATAAAGCTTTATTGAGCTGTGAGCAGGTTTCCACTTACATCGTTCAGCAGCACAAGCTCGTGACGCTGACCGCGTGCATAGCCGGAGACGCGTGTGAACTCCGTGACCAAATGGGACATCACCACCAGCAGGACGAACCAAACGAATCGGTCCATGGCTGTGATGATTATCTGCAAAGAAAACAGAGTAACAATTAGACATGCAGGATGATGTTTGATGGATGGCAATACATCATTGTTGAAGCTCATTCTGTTGCACACTGATCTTGGCTGGCATTTGTTGTAAATGCTTTTGGTTGTCGCACTTGAATGCCACTTTCATGTGGCGCAAAGTCAAGTTTCTGCTGCCCGCAGAAACAACAACCGAACCGATCTCCACTGTTGCCACTTGGCCAATGTTCTGGGCGGGCAACCCAGGCCCCGAATGCGACTCATGGCTCACGGACCAAACGTAGGCCAAACATATCAAGTTTGGAGTGCCGTGCCGTAGCTCTGATAGAATCTGCTACCCGCCTGTGTCTGCTTGTTGCGGCTGCTGCAACTGCAACTGCGACTGCGACTGTTGCCACTGCTGCTGCTGCTGCCGATGCTGGGAGCCGATTCTAAAATGTGGATTAGACCAAGGCCAACTTGCCGCGTGGCATTTGCCAAGCGTAACCAGTTTTTGTTGCCAGTCTGTGTCTGTGTTCGCGGATGCAACGAGCTTTTCCATTTTGGCAGTGAGTGAATTTTCCCAGCCCCTGCCCAAATATGTGTTTCAAGCATTTCGAAAGCCGCCACCCAAGGCAAAAGGTTCAAATCCAATGAACTTTGAGCCCGCATTTGGAAATGGCAAAAATATCTAGATACACGGCTCCTATACTGACAGCTCAACGAATATATCCAACATCCATCAACGACTGGGTGTCTGTCTGTCGGTCTGTGTTTGCTATGTGTCTGGGTCTAATGTACGCAAGGCAGAAATCAAAAGCATTAAAGTCAGTGCAGGTCGGGTCAGGTCAGGCATGCGGAGGGCAGGGGTAGGGCGTCCAACGAGCCATGACAATCGGTCAGGCGACACTGAATTTTAGCCAGAGACATGGTATAATGGGGAGGCCGGCCTCTGCAATTGCGACTGTCTAATTGTTACTCGAAAAACAATTAAACGAGCTTGTGTTTTGTTTATGCCGCAAACACTTTTGAGATTCTGTGGCAGCCCTGACACGAATTGCCAGCAAGGTGCAAGCACACAAGGCAGCAGCATGTTGCCGCTAATTAAACAAATAATTCAGCATAATCATTACCCTGACCCCTGCCACACAAAACACACAAAGAGTCGATAAAGATTCTGCATGGCTCAAATTGAACGTTTAATTTTTAAAAAACTCCATAAAACGACTCACTGTGCAAAATGTATTAACATTTATTTAGGAATCGTGATTCACTGGAGTGGAAACATAAATGAAAACAAACATCCCAGTTTGATATTCCCCGTTTAGATCAAAATCAAATTCATACTCCTTTTAAATTCCGTTTCTGGTTAAATCAACTTTTGCATAATAATGCGCATAGCAAGTGGACAATGATTATTTCAGTTACATATTTTCTGTCTCACAGGCAACTCTTTTTGTGCATAAATATTCTCGGAAATACAAGAAAAAAACACTCTGAATACATTTCCATAATATATTTGTCCAACTATGCCAACAATTTATCCCAAATTGAACAACTTTCGGCAAACGTTGAAAAGGTTCTCGTTCTCTGTAATTAAAGACACATCAAAACTATTTGGAACAAATATAAATTACAGGACAAACTGCCAGTGGAGCAGAGTCCGAGTGGGTGGAAATTGAGTTCCTCTTGCCTTGATTTATATGCAGAGCCACCTAAACACACACATAAAGTACGCAGTTACACAGATACACACGTAGACACGTACACACTGGCAGACTAAGTGAATTGTGCGTAAGAATTCATTTTCTGTGAGATTCTATTTGCATGACAAAAACCCACAAATGCCACAAAACGCAATGGGGGGTGAGACAGAGAGAGAGAGAGAGTAGTTTTAAATATAGAAATCCATTCTGGGTCCGGTCTTTGCTTTCCTCCGGCTGCATGTTGCAACTTGCAATACAAATTCAATTTGTTTCCATTCGACCAAATGAAATTACGGTCAAAAGCACTATGGAGTATTTGCGAAAGAGATTTGCGTGTGGCCCAACGGTGCTTGGTCGGAACGAGTTTTTTTTTTGCCTGACACACGAGGCGTATGAGCTATGCTTGCCCCTCATTTCATGTCACTCATACGCCTTATTGGCGACCAATTGTTGCCATCGTTTGGCAGCACTTCAGCTTGAGTGCCCGCTTGCGTGTGGGTTTGGGTTTGGGTTTGGGCCGCTGACATTTTGTTGATTCGAGCGCGCAAAAATCTTTTCGTTATTCTTACTCAGAATTCTGGATAAATATTAGATGGGCAAACAGAAGGCTATAAACGTGGGCCAAGCAAACACAAAAGCCACGCTACCATTTTGTGGGCGCTAACCGAGCGTGGGCGTGGCTGCAGCAAGGATACATGCACACACATCTCGGCTATAAGTATATCCAGCAAACAGCAAAAGAGATTGAAGAAGTTGAAGATTCACCAACCTCAGGCGGTCGCCTACAAAAAAGTTTCTGCTTGCCGACAGTCAATAAACGTTAATTACTTTGCTAACAAAATGCTATAAGTGGGGCGTTGAGTGGGGGGTGGGTAAGGGGAAATTGTGCCGGCTTGTGGGGCGGGTGTCAGAATCAGAATTGACTCTCACTCATTTCCCTATCCAGGTAATTATAGTTTCAGTCTACATATCAATTTGCGTAATCAAAACGAAACTTTTGCAGACAGTTTGAAAGTTATAATTATTTAAGGCACAAGCAGTGCCACCTACGCCAAGTGGTTTTTGGAAACTGCTTAATTAGCGCCATGGGACTAAAAGGGTGCAAGCAGTTTGGGTAAAACGATGGCAAGGGAATCCTAAGCAGTGCTCATTCTTCCCTATAATTTTTGCATTATTAAACTCTTTATTTCTTGAACTTTTTCACTCTTTCCCACTTTGCCAGCCATTGACCTGCGTTATTCATTTTGTTTGTTGATTTCTTTGATTTTGATTTCCCTCAATTTCACTCACAATTAGCCACATTTTTAATTTGTTTATAATTAGCATTTGATTTTTCTTCCCTTTCGCATCGTCTCCTCTCGTCTCGTCTCGCTGACTACGCATTTCTTTGTCCGATGGCTTGGGGCCAATGCGAACTTTGTATTTGTCGTTTTTCTCTCAGTGTTGTTGCTTTTTGGCTTTTGCTTTTGCTTTCGTTGTATGTTTGTATTTTACTGTTGCTTTCTATTGAGTTTTTGCGATTTGTTTTTATATCATCGTCGCGCCTAGAGTCGAGCCGAAGTTGATCCGAACGAGTGGTGCCGTGGGCCCTGCAGCTGTTTGCTTCCCGACTTTGCCGAAAATGAATACTAATTTATTCTAATCATTTCAAATCCAATATTGAGCCTGTGCCTGGGTACTGGTTATGGGTGTTCGTTCTGTTTTCTGGGCTGTAGGCTCGGGGCCAAAAGGCTTAGCCAGAGCAGCATCAGCATCAGCGGCAAAAGCAAAAGCAAAAGTGTTTAAAACGAGTTCTCTCAAACATGCCCGCTGTTTGTTTATGCGCTAATTGTTTTTATTGATTATTAATTTGGATATTTTGCGACTTGGCTGGGCACACACAGGATAGGTATAGGGATATGGGTGGGACGGGATGGTGTATAGCCATTTGACCTCTGCGAGTTCTTGGCATAAATTATGCTTTTGTTTCGCAATTACAATTTCCCTTTCGTTTTCCTTTTTTTCCACGCAACCAGCGTTTGCTCTGTGGGATTTAAGTCGTGGCGCGTTCCCCTGTTCCACGGATTCAATTGTCCAAGCAACAGTTTCGTTTGTAGCCCATTTGGTGTGGTTTGGTTTGGTTTTAATGAGGCAGCACTAATTAGCTAGCTGCTGCCAGCCAGGGCACTCATCAGAAGTGCCTGCGGGCGACTTTATAATTTATTTCATATTCTTTTCGTATTTCGTTCTCCACTCTCCACTCTCCCCTCTTTTCTCTATGTCTGACTGGCTATTTTTTTTGGCAAAGCAGGAAACTCACCTCGTTTGTGATGTAGACACTGCGTGCTGGTGCTGTAGAAGCCATTTTGGCAGCTTATGGGAACTTAGAGTGGCAAACGCGGCCAGAACTATTGCCAGAGAGCTTCAGTACGAGAATTCTGAGAAGTGCACACATGCGAGCGGCTGCGCGACGACTGGCGGCGGGCAGCGCATGCGCTGCTTATATTTCAGCACGTAGCCCACTTTTACAGCTACAACTACAGCTGCACTCTGCCTTGCCTGCAGTCAATGTAAAAGTTTGCACATGATCGAAGAGAGCGCGTGAGACAGAGAGAGAGAGAGGGAGAGAGATCACGCGAGAGAGCATTTCTTTGCACAGCTTTCTCGCTGCCGCTGCCGCTGCTGCCGCTGCTGCCGCTGATGATTCCATGTGCGGCTGTTAACCGTAAACTGGTTTAGGAAAAGCTGACAGTCAAGCTTTCAATGTAATTGTCGGCCTGACACACTTTTCGCTAGCATCGCCCACGGGAATGGAGAACTAGCTTCAGCTTGAGTTTCAGTTTCAGTCGCTGTCGATTTCTCACCGCTGCCAATGCCAAAGAGAGACAGAGCGAGAGAGTTCACAGAGTACGAGTATCGGTAGTTCATTGCAGTTCACTGAACCTACCAGCTCTGGCCCGGCTCACCCTCGGTCTGACCGAGTTTCGATGCCAGGTCTCGTTCCACTACAATAAAAACCTATATTTCAACTGATAATGATGATGATCACGATGATGATGACGATGATGATGGGTTGTATGTGCATTTCCAACTGGGATCTACCGGAACCGCCTTGAACTCATCGGGCGGCCTGACTGCATACTAAATTATGAGTTCCGCACAGAACCAGAAATCCAGCAGCAACCCAAAATCGGAATTGAATATGCAAAAATGAACCAGTTGCAACTGAGTTGGGGGATTGGGGGGGTTGGCTTTAATGAGTATGGAAATAAACCAACAAATATTTGTGTGCTAAAAATAGTCATACAAGCTAAATAAAACCAGAAAAAATTTGGAAATTATTGGAGAATGTTTGTTGCTAAGACATGCGGAGACGGGGAGGCATAAATTAACATTTCCATACCTTCAGGCTTCCTATAAATATTGTTTCTTTGCTTTGAGATATGATTTCCCCACCAGTTGGTTACGTACAGGTTGCAGGTTCAATATTTGCTTGGAAACCGGGCATGATCTACCCCAATGTGCTAATTGGAATCAACTCGTTGTGGTCTCTACTTGATTATTCAGTACATGTTCAGTACAGAGATCTTTAGCATTAACTGCCGGGCACGTGTTTTATCCCTTTGACTGCTTAACCTTTGCACTCGCAGGCAAACAAGATTTATAAAGCAAACAAATGGGAATGAATCACGTTGAACCGGGCTGTGAGTCAGTGCCAGCTCCACTTCCACTCCCTTGCCCGCAGTTTGCCCTTGCCAAATATCAACAGACAAGTGGCAGGGAAGAGGCAAGGGGAGTGGCAAATGTTTGACCGTAGTTTGTGCTGCTGTCTGATGAGGAGGGTCCATAAGCAGATGCGGCTATTTGCATTTGTGTTTTTTCGCCATTCAATTCATCAATATTTGTTTGTCAATTTTACAAATTGTAAATCAACACTCAGCCATAGCCATAGCCACACAACCACACACACGAACACACAAGCATGCATACGTCTTAGTTGTGGTCGTAGCCGATAGCCAATGGCAACAAACTGCAATCCAACAGCAGCTATTGACCCTCAACTTGAACTAGAAAACCAAATAGCCGGGCAACACAAAGCGTTAAATTGAATTCTATGTCTGTTCGACTGGTCGTTGGTCGTTGGCCGTTGCCTGTTTGCCCCTCCCTTAACCACCGTGTGACTGTCTAAAGCGTTTGTTGTGTTTTTTAGTTGTTTTCTTGTCTGCTGACAATGCATAAAATTTGAATAGCCAAACAACGAGCACAGCAACAGAAAATACAAATCAACAATGTGTAGGGTACCGAAGCGTTTTATACACTTTCTATGGAATCGATTGATTGGGTCTCACAAGAGAGAAGAGATGGATCAACCTCTTGCTGCGGATATTACTTCTGCTTAATGGAGCTACAGCTTCCTTCGCTTCTCATTTGCAAACAGCTCAACAGTAACTTAATACCCTCTGCAAGGGTATGCTTATAACAAACAGCATTTAACTTGGTTTTTTTTGCACCTATCTTTTGCTTTCTTGGTCACACTTATGCGCTCCAGCAGCAGCAAAGCAGCAAAGCAACAACAACAACTACCGTAAGCAAGCAAGCCCCCGTAGCCAGGCCCGGCCCCTGACATTGCTCAGGGTCATGGGTGTGTAACTGTATAAAGTGGAAGCCAAATCTCATTAGCAGCTGCCTTTGCGTAACGGAAGAGCAGAAACTACCAGAAGAGGCACAGCAAAAGAGAGACAAAGAGAGAGAGAGAGAGAGAGAGTGCAAGTTGGACCTTGACATTGGCTTGGCTTGGGGTTACACTCCGCTGTGTATGTGAGTGTCAGTGTTTGTCTTCAGTTCCACTCTTACACTCTTTAAACTTGACAATTTTATACTCTACACTTTGTATCGTGTTGGTGCTGCTGCTTTTTGTTCTTTTTGCAGCCGAATCTGGCGATTGTTTTTGTACGTGACCTTTTAGCGGAACGCTGCGGATAAAGTTGATATTTTTCAGCTGTTCTGTCATGCCTCCTTGCCACACCCAACCACGTGCAGATTACTATTAGAGGGAGTGGATAAAAAACATAACAAATGATTAAATTCCAAACAATTATTTCACAGCTGAAGCGCTTTTAGGTTTTGATTGTTTGTTTTAGCGGGCTTTTGTGCTTGTTGCTTTAACGCTTTGTTTTGTTGTTGTTGACGCATATTACAATTATTTATGTACATATGTCTAGCACCTACATTCATACATATTTATGTACATATTATGTACATTTCTGTGGGTTCTCTCTTCGGGGACTGAGCTAATTACACCTCTAGAATAGTTTTGTTTTAAACTTTAAACGGATTCTCATATGTATGTACATGCAAATTTGTGTTTTATCTGCCACACAATTGCGGTACGATCCGCGAAGTTTAACTACAATTAAATCCGCTCTTAACTGCTGCTTGCTGTGTGCGCGGAGGGGCAGGTGAATTGGCAGTTAGCGAAAAGGGCGCGGCAATGCTATCGTTAATCAAGCAACTAATTAATGGCTCCTCTCTCCACTCCACTCCACTCCACTGCTCTACTCGCTTGCAATTGCCGGCAAGAGCCAGCCACAGGAATGACAACCACTTCATGCCCAAATAATCAATGTAATTAATTTGAATTAATTAAATTGCATCCAGAGTCGGGAGAGCACTGGGGAATGGCTCGGGGTCATTTTATCACATTTAATCCAATTCTTAGAACTGAGCATAAAATGCACATATAATCGAAAAAGAGTCTGAAGCTGGGAAAAGCCGCAACAAAGAAGTAATTAAATTGATTTGATAAAAGTCCTGCAAAAATATCCCGCCCTATCTGCGTTCTTGCGTGTGTTTAAATGAATTTACAGTAGACAGCCCCCCTGCCTGCCATTCGGAGGAGTCCCTGAATGCTGATGGAGTGGAATAGATTGCGGAATGGCGTGTGTGGGCGGCGGCCGTTCCTTGATTAATTTAAACGCGGCCTCTGGCTACGCTACTAATAAGATTGAGCGCGCTTATAAATTAGCTGCATGAATGCAAATTATTTATGAATGCCATTCAGCATTCACGAATGTGTAGTCTATCATTTTGCAGCCATTAATTTCGCTAAAATTCAACTAAAGTGCAAACTAAAGTGATTATTAATTATGTTGATGCCTAAACAAACAGCACACTAACTGGATTGATAAGCAGCCAGCGGTAGGGTAAAAATACGTTCGACATGTGGGAAATTCACGGGCAGACCACCCGTTGCGTTGAGTTGATTTATTATTATTAATTTAAAGTGCCTTCACAGTCCCCTTGTCTGGCCAACAATCAGCCAGCAGTTTATACGTATAGATTCCGAGTATGTAAGTACTTTTTAATGGAAGCATTCACAATGTTTTTTTGCATATTTATTCTGCAGAATTTTGCAGTGGGTTTCCTGTTGCTCTTCTGTTTCTGTTGCAATTTCTCTCTGGCTTTTGGCTTCTAATTACCTCTTACCACGCTCTCTATCCCATTTTGCTTCTCTTCTCTTTTCCTCTGACTCACTTCAATCTTATCTCTCTCCATCCCTCTATTTAGTTTTGGTTCACGCTGTGGAGCACAATTGTTTGTTATTAGCTTAATTGCTCTCAGTGTGCTCTGGGTCTCATTAATAATGAAAGCGAGAATGAGGCAAAAAAGCTCTCAATGGGTTCAAGGCAGACAGAGATGCAGAGGGAGGGGGAGGGGGAGTAAGAGATGGAAAGACAGGTAGCTGGAATGCTCTGCTGTTTCCCCGCTTGCATTGGTTAGGGGACTACGTGACATAGATCACATTGGATACACCAATCCACTGGCTTATACTGTAAGTTTATGCTCCTTATATGCAGCTCCCACAAACCCACTCAAAATCCACTCTATATGCAGCTGCGCATCCCCCATGACGCAGATCACGCAGAGCAGAGCTGAGCCTCGCCTGCTGACGTCCTACCATCTAAATATATCGATCAGTTGGCCAAAAAATGCCGTCACACCCGACGACGACACACCGATTTCCGGGGCACATAAAGGGGGGAACGGGCTGCACTGGGGGGGCTTCAAATACTCGCTGTAATCGAAGCAAGGCAACGCGGCAAGTTCTGGCCGAGCATTTTGCATAAATTAAAGCAGCATTTACTTTCGTTGCGTCCGAATATCTTACGTAATTTGACACGCACATAATTAATTAGAATTTCAAACATTTAACATTTTTTTAGCCGCGATACCCCCCGAGACAAAATGCAAATAAAAGCAAAAGTTATAACTGCCAAACAAATGCAAATGAGTCTGAATCATAACCGAGTAAACGATAAAAAGAAAACAACAACAGACGGGGAGACACTGAATCAGAAACAGATGGAAATGGAGATGGAGATGGAGACACGAGTGTTTCTGCGAAATTTAGATAGCCAGAAGATGAAGATAATACGACTCGTACGACCGAACAGAACAGAGTTCTCAGATCTTGTTATCATCATGCCGCTAAGAAGCAGAACCCGAAAGAAACCCCTGAGCACATGGGCCAAAAAAACTAATCAGTTTGTCATACAAAACTGAACAAAGACACGAAGAAAATAAAACCCGTATGTGAATCCCATCCAGCCAGAAATCGAATCTCCGTCATTGTCTAACCCCAACCCTATGGTGAGCTCCACTGTGATCGCAATCAGGAAAATAAATCCGTTCCGAGTCTTGTATCATTATATCATTAGAATAAATATAAAGCTGATTGGGCAGCCATTAACGGAACAGAGGACAACACATAGAAGCCGCTCATACGTTTAAAATAAACTACAAATAAACAATAAATATCTCATAAATTGTGGCTACTGTTGTACCTTTTCTAAACATTAGGTAATAATGCACCACCCAATGGAAGTTTTGTGTAATAAAATGCTTTTGTTTACAGTTGCCCAACTCGGCTCCCAAACATTTAATTAGTGGGAAATGTAATGCCATTTTTGGCATTTCCCTCACTACCTTTGCCCATTTGCGAAAAACTTTCAACCAAACGAAGCAATAAAGTTGCTCCAAAAATGGTTCACAGTGCACTGGGAAAAGTTTACACCACATTTAGGTGTTATTTAATGGGCCAGATTATGAAATGAAATGCAGGCCAAGTTTGTTTAGAACTCGATGAGTGTTTTGTTTTGGCTTTGCCTGGCGTTCGGGAGCTGTGGTCAGTGGCCTACACCTTACCTTGTCCAGTTGACTGCGTCTCTCAATCATCTTGAGGCTGCCTTTATTATTGATCTGATCTGATCTGATCTGGTCTGGTTTAGCTGTGACTCTGCCCCTCAAAACACACACTTGAGTCACTTTTCACTTGAGACTGCACGCGAATACACAAACTCTTTGGCTGGAGACAGATGAATAATTATTTGCTTGACTAATTTCCGCCTAATCGCGAAACTTCTTTTTTTTGGGTTGACTTTTTTGCGGCATGAATTCTAGCGGTGCTCAATGCGCAACCGTCTCGCGTTGTATGAAATTCGCAACTGAACTGAAAGCCAAGCACTTAAGAGTCTCTTACCAACACTCAAGCTTCAAGCCGCAAAGCCCCAAGCTCCAAGCCTCTCCTGGCCTGCCCTGGCTTGGCCACCTCAAGCCGGCAACGAAGCGTCTCACGTTTTGTTTTCTTTTTCTTTTCGTTTCGTTTTCGTTTTTTCTTCTTTTTTTTTTTTCTGTTTTTTGTCTTTTTCTCGCATTTTTAGCGAGCGGCTTAAACGGGAGGAGGCTGTGAGCGGGTGAGCGGGTTGCTGGGCGAGTTTTTCAGTCTCGGTCGGCGCCTAACGTGTTTGCTATGGGCAGCCAGCAGCCGGCAGGAGGATAGGGTGCCCGAGGGCCCTCTGGGTATCCAAGCACGTACATGGCTCAGCTGTTTTCTGTACGCTGTGCGCGTGCGCAGTCGCAATAATTTCGCTCTGTGTAGACAGATGTTGACGCTGACGAGCGGGCGGGCTGCCGATATGCCATAGATCGTGCGGTTGATACTCTTTCCCACAAAACGGGTATAGCTGTGCCAGAGGTGGAATATGCTTCAGGTGGTTTATGAAGTGGAACTGAATAAAGTTTTGGTTTTGGGTGGCACCTTCAAGGAATTTTAGTTTGGTTTTTATATTCCGCTAATTGCTTACTTAATTTCGATACCGAATACCGAGGGTATTCAAGATTCTTGCTTAATACTGCGCTGTGTGCCCATTTGAAGTTATTTTTTTTCCATCTCTGTTGATTTTCTGTCGAGTGGTGTGAAAAAGGCAACAAACAGTCAGGCATGAGTGGCTGCTAACTGATTTGTGGCTGTTGCCGCGGGGGCTATGGTCTTTGGTCGTTGGTCTAAGATTGCTTGATGGCAACTCTTTAAAAAAAAAGACTGCTGTGCTGTGTAACCGATTAGTAACTGAAACTAAACTCGCTTTGAAGTTGAAGTGTGCCTCCTGTGGACTGACTTTCTTTTCCGCATATGCGGCAATCAATACGCCATGCAGCACAGAGTGCAGCACCAAAACACGAAAACTTTCACTTGGCCCCAGTCCAGGGCGGGTGCATCACTCATACGCGCCGCATGGCACTCGACACATCGGTTGAGGGGGTTCAAATATTTGTTTGTAGTTACCTTGTTTGCAATTAGGTTCACACTTGATTGGCTTTATTGGCGCCTGCCGCAGTGCAGCTCTCAGTTTTTGGATAACTTTCCGGTGCTGCTCGTAGTTTGGTTTTGCTTTATCGACTGTGTGCTCGATGGTGTAGAAACTTTGCCCGACTGACACTAGCCCTAGCGGGTCCATTGTTATTTATTGCCAAATGCAGGAATTACTGCCGAAATTTATTGATATTTATTGAAGCATGTGCATGGACAGCTCTTAATTGCTCGCCCATTTAAATCAACACAAACACACACAAAAAGCGACTCAATGTGAATGAGGGCATGACAAATGATAAATCAGAAAAGAACAAACTAAAATCGATTGGGAAAACCAGTCGCAGTCGCTAATGCTCCAGCCAGATCCGATCAGGGATGAGATGTGTGTCCCCCAAAATCAAATTGGAGTTTAATTCGCACACTGACTTCCTGCATAACATATTTTGGGAAGGCGGGGGGGAGGGCCAAGGACAATAATTGGTCCTGGAGCTGTACGTGATTCTATTGCGGAACAAGCTACCGGGAAATGCTTGAACAAACGCAAGATTTGCGGCAGTCGGACTGCCGCCGACACAGATGAATGTGATTGGATGGCGATTGGGCATGTGAATTCGCACACACACACACACACACACACACACAAACACGTGAATCGAATCCATTTAGCAATTCAATTTCGGTGCCCTCTGTATCCCACACAATCAACAGAATTATTGCACAGATTATTACTGCCAGCCACAAGTTCATCTTCAATATTGTGGTCACGACTCTCCCTGCTCTATACACACTCCTGCTCAAACATTGGCAGGAATTCGCCAGAGTTAGAAGATGGCAGGCATAGAGGCCTGTACTGGCTACTCCCCAAGCGGAAATTGTGACAAGCCTCAAGCCCCAAGTCGTTGTTGCTGCTGGGCTTTCTGGTTTTTGTTTGGCTTGCAATTATGCGAATGTACTCAATGGATGTTGCCAAGTGCACGCTCCACTCCACCACGCCACGCCACACCCCGCCTCGTACATTATTTTTCAAGTTTATTTTTACAGCACGCAGAATGTGTTTTGATAATTGCCAGCCCGTGACCTTAAACATAAACAACTTAAGCTTGGGTTACGTGAAGTTGGGCTCGCTGTGCGGCTGTGCGTCATTGAGCTGTGGCATGTAATGTGTTTGCTCGAAGCCAACAAGCTTCAGCCATTCCCCCTGCAAGCACAACTTCAACCGCAGAAGTCAAAGACTTAAGTGAGACGTCACTGGGTCTTGTCTAAAATCTGTAATTGGTAGCAGTTAACCGGCTCTTTGCTGTTCATTTTGCTGCCTCTGCTGGGTCCCCTGTCTTGATTCGCATAATCACAAAGAATCGTGGCTGATTGATAACGTTAAATGAAGTGCTAACAACAGTTGCCTGTCAACGGACAAGAGGCGTGGCAAGCGGAGCAAATATTGAAGCTGAAAACACCCTAAAAATTATGATCCTTTGTCCCCGTCTCTGTATGCAATTATTCTGCCATATCTGTTCCACTGACTGCCTGCGCCATGTTACCCCACTTTGAGGCTCATCTGACAAGCATTTGATGATCGCAAAATGAGCTTTAAATTGCTGGGGTAATTTTCGTGTGATTTTAGCAAATGCTTTACTCTGGCTTAAATAATCGCCGAAATATGTCAAGGTCGTCATGGATGTACGTACGCACACGTATCTCTGTGTTTTATTCACATTTGCAATTGAAAACAGAAGGAAATTTGGATTTATTTTGCATATTCCAGCTGCCATTTGGCACAATTAAATTAAGTATCAGTTGAAATCCATTGCCTTAGTTGCTGCACTCAATTGCATTCCTGCAACAGCATTTGCAGCTGTATTGATTGCCACAATTTGCAGCATTTAAAGACCAGGATGCAGTAGCATACATGAACATATGTTGAGCCGATTATAACGTTGAAATCCCTTCACATTGAGCAGCGCACAAAGGCCCAGCAGAGCTTTAAAATATGTTTTTATGGATCCACCTGAGGATTTCCTTGGCCAGCGATGAATATACCCTCTGTACATGGACATCGCTTAGGGTATTCCCACTTCGATGATGTCCACTTAGAGCTGTATAAAATTTGGTGCATTTTCGCTGCCCTTGATTGACAAGCGGTTGACCCAACGAGTGCTAAAAATATATAAAATTTGCATTGATTTTGCATCCACAAAACTGAAAGCTTTTGGTGGTTGTCAGCTCTTTGCTATGCGGCATGTGGCGTGCATTTCCTGCAACCAAATTCAAGATACAAATTTATACAAAACTCAGTCATCAGTGGAATACTTGAGCCAGAGCAAAGGAGACAGAGAGAGAGAGAGTGAGTAAGAGAGAGTGAGTAAGCGAGTGGCCCTAAAATGAAACGCCACATGGAACTGTAAATCGCATTAAAACCTGTTTAAAAGACATTAAATCACACGTTATCAGCATCATGCCCAACTGAAGGGCTCACATTGTGGCACGTGTTTGAGTGTCTGTGTGTGTGTGTGTGGGCGTGGCTGGAAACAAACAAGAGCCCAGATGCCATACGTCATCAGCATAAATGTCCCTGGCATCTCCATGCCGATCATCATCTCATTATTGTCATTTTGCCGGGGTGCCATTTAAAAATTCAATTGTTGTGTTTGCACTGACGGCAAATCCCCCACACAGGGGGGCGGCAGGCACGTGAGGCGGTGCCTCGGCTTCGAATTGAGCCCTTGGTAATGCGACCAAATCGATGAGGAGGCTGTTGCGCCTCCTTATTTATTCATTTATTTCGCTTATTCATTGCTTTTCATCGCTCAGTTGTTGCTTACGTATACTGATGTAATATGTATTATGCATGTGTCTTTTGGGCGCGTTTATTGCGACCGCCTCCCAGGACACGCATCATTACCATTTACAGGCGATTAAAGTCAGTTGCAGAACTTCTCGTCACCGCCGCCCCATGTGATAGGAAGAATAAAAACCATTTATGCGATCGCTTAACTCTCAATTCCTTTTGTGTCATTGTCGCTGAGGGGACAGCTCAGCATGAAAGCCTGATGATGAGAGGAGACTTGACACAGTACTCTGTATCCTGTTTAGAGTAAGGAATTCAGATGCCTAAACAAGGAACTGAGAAAAAATAGGCGCTGCAGCAAGCAGCCAAAAAAAGAAGCACCCCAAACACAACGCAGCAGACAAAAAGAGCCAAAAGCACCCTAGCGTCTATTAGGCTTAAATGGTATTAACGAGTATAAACCCTTTCAGCAAGTATCTGCAGATATCTTGTAGTTAGTTGTGAAAAAAGATGCAGACTTTTGAAGCGAAACGTGTGTACAAAAAGAGGGTGCCGCCACCAGCAGCTACTCTGCTTAATTCAATTAAACTCACTGCTTTGCACTGCTTCAGCACAGCTGCTAAGTAGTAGCCAATGCAACTGCTTGATGTCTAAACTGTAAAGCAAATCAAACTCCACTCGGATTAAACATTTAAAGCAGTGCCGTAACTCCACTCTTTAACTTTCTCTCCCTCTCTGTCTCTCCTTTTATCTATCAAGCAGTTGACGGTAGCTGTCACTCGTTGTCGCTCTGTTCTCAGTTAAAAGTAATCCCTTTGGCCAAGTCAAAACTTGTGTGGCTGTGTCTGTGTCTGTGTCCCACCCCCGCAATCGTGCAACAAAAATCCTTTTCTTCGACCTTTCTTTCGTCTTGCTTGGGCCATGCAAAATATGAAGTTCGCTCTGCGGCAGGGCACAAATAACACTCATTAGCCATAATGAGTTATAGTTGGACTAGACGCCGCATTGGACACGAAACACTCTTTAGCGGCAATTATGCGGTACGACTGCGGGCGGGCAGTGGAGAGGAGAAGCACACAGCAAACAGAGCGCAGAGCGAAAGCGCATAAAGCAGTGCCTGGCTTTTTATGGACGTTGGCTTCGGTCTGGTCTTGGTAGTCATAAAGTTTTGAGCTATAAATACTCTCGTACTTTGCCCAATAACCTTTAGGCCAGAGAACTACAAATGAAGCAGGAGAGAGAAAAGGAGAGAGGGAGTGAGTAAAAAGAGAGAGAGAGAGAGAGGTAGCTTAGAAGACCACAAATTGTTTGACATTTGGCACACTGAACACTGAACACTGGCGGTCTGCCGACTGAAGACTGAGTACCAAGGACTGAGCACTGGCTGGCACTCCCTGTCAAGCGCAATCCTTTTCAACATCTGCCGAAACGAAGTAACTCTGCTGATGAAGCATATGTCCCTGTCCCTCACGCTCTCTCTCACGTTCTATGCATCCCTCTTGCTCGCTCTTCCCTGTTATTGTCACTTGCCAGTGGCAGTTTTGTGTTATTTTATCCAAGTTTTCCGTCACACAAGCAGGACAAACTTTTTGTTGTTAATTCGTGCAAGTTTCTGGCAAGTATTTACGTGCTTCGAAGAGTTGGCCAGAAAGTTAAGGAGTGAGACAGGGAGGCAGAGAGCTACGTCTGCTATGAAAGTTTTGTATGTTAATGGCATAGTTTAGGCAAAATGTTTTTACTGACGCCTCACTCCCCATCGGCCTCCTGACGCAGTGGAAGTGGAATTCCGTTTTCCTGCTGGTTTTGGTTTGCACACATTTTCTGGCCCAAAATTAACTCACGAGCCTCTCGTCCCACCCATACTCGTAGACTCTCTCTCTCTCCATGTGCCCCTGGCTCTGGCTCTGGCTCTTTCTTAGCCACATAATGTGCCATTGCCCCACGTTAAGTGACTTTCTTATGTCGGTTGTAAAATTTCCCTCTTTATACGAAACCATATGGATCCTGTTTGCCATCCTGTTTGTCGCCTGTGTGCATGTGTGTGTGTGTTGATAACACTTGCTTCCACTCCACTCCAGCCAACAACTACTTCTTGCTGCGGTTAAATAATCCCAGACTATGAAAGCCGGTAATTTACTTGAGTACTCAGCGGGCTCGGCTTCCTTCTACCCTACTCACATCTCTCCCTTCCCTCCTCTCTCTCTCCCACAGCTGTGGCCGCTGGGGCAAGTTAAGCCATTGACAAAACTTTTGTCCAACATAGTTTGGTGGATTTTTTGTTTGCTTTCCTTTCGATTTGCTTGATAAATTTGAAACTTTTGGGCGGCTCCCTTGACATGAGCAGAAACTATTAATTTCGAGTCAAAGCTGTTGGCAATTTTCATTTAGTTTCCGAGCTTCCGTTTCTTCCTCGTCGCCGTTTAGTTGCTACTAATTAAATACAAAGTTTGCCAAACAATAAGTATTGGCTAAGAGTTGGCCCAGACTTTTGCTCTGTGCTTAAGGGAGGGGAAAATTGAACCTCTTTCACCTGTTGAAGCAGCCCAATAAACTTGAGCTCTGTGGTTCCATCGTCTTTTGGTGTAACGCTTCAAGTGGCGTACACGTACATACACTCCACAGACTGCTCAAGGACTGCAGCATCCACATCAAGATCCCCCCCTCCCAGGCGCAGTGTGTCGGCATCCTTTGGCCACTTGTGGCTGCCACAGCAACAGCAGCAACTGGCTTCTGTTGGAGCTGCTGCTCTGCAATTGGATTATCATTTTGCCTAACAACAAATTACTCGTTCAGTCAAGAACGTCTGCCCGAGACACAGGGGGAACGAGAGGAAGCGGCCAATGAGCCACTGCCACTCCAGCTGATGAGACGCTTAGCACTGAGGAAAATGCTGGCTCTCCGCTACAGGTCTAAATGATTCTGTGTTCCTTTGAAGACGTAGACAGCGCATCTCAGACCCGCATTCTCTCAGTGTAAAAGTTTCGCCAACTTACGTAAACCATCCAGCCAACCCCAAATGCAATGAAGTTTTCAAGTAACAGTTTGCATGACTTACAGAAACAGAAACAGAAACAGGACTTGGACCAGGGACCTGTACCTAACACAGGAGCTGCTCCTGCTGCTCCTGCTGCTCCTTCTGCTGCTGCTGGTGATGACGGGGAGCGATAAGTAGCTTGATGAGAATGATGAGGTCTTGACAAAATGAGCCAAGTGGCCAAAATACAATTTCCGACTGGGCACAAGCAGCTGAGTCTGCTAAATGCCCCAAAGTCCAGCTAGCAGTAGTTTGTTTTTTTTCTTTCCTTCCTTTTTTCCCTTATTTATTTTGATTAAAAATTAACCACCAGCCTCCTGGTGGTCGTTGGGCAAAGCAGAACTGGCTGGCAGGATGACTGGTCGGGTGTGTGGCTACGTGCTTGGCCTGGGGAATTTGGTTGGAAAGTGAAGTAAATGCGTTTTGTAATAAATTCAAATCAACTTTATGGTATGTCCGTGTGTATCTCCGATGGAGTAACTTGGACATCAAATTGCTCATCGATTGAGGGAAGAGAGAGAGAGAGGCAATCGGAATCCCAATTCCAGGCACCCAATCTTTAGTTTTTGCCAGCTATAAATTGTTGCTGTGAGCTCGTTTTTTTTTTTTTTTTGGCTTCTGCTTTGGCTTTTCCTCTATCCGCTATCCATTTTACAATGTTCACTTTGCAGATTCAACACGGACTTTGTGCCGGACTTAAGCGCATTACGGACTTCGGCTCTGCCACTCCCACTGCGACTTTGGACTCTGGGCAAAAGTCTTTTAATGTCTTATCGCTTGTGCAAATAAATAAGCGAGCAATGGCATTGGGCTCAAGTCTTGTTATCCCCTCCATGAGCAATTGATTTGTCTTCTTTCTGTTGCTGCTGTTCTGCTGCTTGTCTTATGCAAATTTCCAATGAGATTCAATTGATTCAATTAAACACGGCAACCATCGCAAACCAGCAGATCTTGCTCCCACACGTGTCAACTGCCAAATGTCATTGAAAAGTAGCCAAAACTCAAAGCAATTATTATTAATTTCACCTTACTTTTAGTTCTCAATTTATATTTAGTAGCAAATAATTATTTTAGGTTTTTTTTTGGGTTTTTATGTCACTCAAAATTAAAGCAGAACAAAATATAGTTAATTTCCAGCATGGAGGGCACCCACAAGGCCACGGAGGAGCTGTTGCCAGAGGTCGAACAGAGCCAGAAGGCCACTGAAACCGCGACTGAAGCAATCCCCAGATACGCTCTCCACACACCCAGCCCTGTGTTGTGTCTCGCTGCCCTCTCTAGATTGAGTTCCGATGGCTTCCCCATCGGTGGTCAGGCCATTCTGTCGAAGATGAGGCAAAGCAATGTGCTACTGTCCAAGCACATGGCTCTGCAGCTGGAAAAGCAATTCGAGACGTTCAGAGTCGCGGCGGGACAAGGGAGGAGTGGAAACATCGGCGCTGGCTACACCTCCGTGGCCAGGCGGCGGGGTCTACCGCAGCTGCAGCACACAAAATCTTACATCTTCGATAAACCAACCACCCACAAGTTGTCGCCACGTCTCCAGTCTGTCGGACTTAATATGGCGAATGCCAGGAATACATTTCCTACAATCCTTCGACCGCTTACGCAGGGAGAGCCGTCCCAGGCGCACACTCAGCGGGAGATGGTCGAGACCAGGACTGCAGACTGCAACCAAGAGGAGCAACCAACTGGCCAGCAGATGGAAATGTCGCGATTGGAGCAGCCGAACCTGGAACAAGAAATCGACCTCATGATCGAGCGCACCTTGAGCGAGCATGTGGACGGACTGAGAAACTACCTCCGGACCCACAGAGACCGATTCCAACAGCTGGCCCAGCACCAGCAGACCGAGCGACTGCGCATGCAGCGAGAGTTTGACCGCCAGCAAGAGTTGCTTATCAAACAGATTTGCGCAGAAATAGACATGAGCAACTCGGCCACAGATGCGTCAGCCAGAAGACGGTGAAGAGAATGGCAAATAAATCATCTTTATCTGCCATTCACTGTCCTTAACCGAGAATGGGAACACAAGCAAGCAAAATTACATTAACAATTATCTTGCTGATGGAAAACTTCCTGACAATGATTGTGGGTTCCTCCTGGTTCCTTTCTGGCCGCTGCTCATCGAATACTCTTACTGGCGGAGCTCACCCCCGGGTTGTAGCGAGAAGGCCTGTTAGCTTGGTAAATGTCCTTAATAGTCAGTTATCCTACAGCTGCCACTTCCCACACTTGAATCACCATCTAATATAACATATTCGACCTTTCTGACCTGAAGACTGCGCAGTGGGCGGCGTTCGAACATGAACTCGGAATCGCTTTCTGCTCGGCGTGCACTCGAGTGGTAGCTGCTGAAGTTTTCAAAGATACTGTCGATAATCAAACACTTTTCCAGAATGAGTAGTTAGCTGGTTTAGCAGCTACCAACTGTCCTTAACCAAACAATTGACATTGTCGTTTATTAATCGATTTAAAATTTGCATTCAAAGAGAATTTCAAAACATTTCTGCGGCAACGGAATTATCGACCTACTTTCTCATTCGAATAATAATCGTGAACAGGGAGTAGGCCATCTTTAGGGTCGCGAAGAACGTGTCCACATTGACGCGCAACATGCCACCGGCAACGGCTGTGCTCGGCATCAGCGATCGTTCCACAAAAATCATCATCTTCCGCTTGAAGGTCCTATCCTGATCGGGCCAATTGCAGCTGAAGGCGGCATTGTGGAGGCGTCCAAACCAGTACTCGTTGTCTGTGCTATAGAAGCATGACGGATAGATTTGCAATTGAATTCCTATGGCGTACAAGATGAAGTAAATTCGGGCCATGGGTTCGCTGACGAAGAACACGACAGATGCGACACTGATGCACAAGTTCAGAGCGGTCACCGTGAATTGGACGAACATTGGGAGTGACATGAATCCCTCCATGCATTGGAAGATACTGTGGGATAATAAGATCCAAGTAGGAGAATGAGTGGTATCAAGAATCATAGTAAGTAACCGCACAGTTGCACCTACTTGAGCAAGCGCTTGTGATCGGTGATGCAGTCTTCCAGCTGCTTCTCAGCATCAATGGATGGATCCCTGCCAATGTCGTCAAAGCGTGAGTAGAGCATCTTCACGTGTGACGAGATAAGGCAGAGCACCACGGCCGGAAAGCAGTCATTGACATAATTTTGCACGAGTAGAAAGGATATTCCCACAATCTGATAGAAGTTCGCAATGTAGTAGTTTCTCGTGGAGTGTAACCAGTCGAATGGGAAGTAGGCGGGGTACATGAGGCCCCGCTCTTCCTTAGAGATAAACGAGAGCTCGGCGAACAGAGCTAACGGCATGTAGATGCCAATAAAGACATACAGGATGGTGCGCAGTTTCAGCTTTACTTGGCCGTAGATGGCACGCTGCTGCATGCCACTCACTCGCTCATCAAGCAGCCGCAGGAGGTGTTCCATTCGAGCCACCTTGCCAATGTTGTAGGCGTACAGAAGAGTCTTGGCGGAGCAGGCGAGGCAGGTCACAAAGGTCGTCAGGTTGAGGATGTCCTCGGTGAGACTGCGGTTGCTGAAGAGAGACAGGCCCAAGTGCAGCGGATAGCCGACGGTGAACACCACATTCACCACCACACTGTAGCGGAGGTAGAAACTACGCCAGGACTGCACCCGTTCGTGGGCCACTCCTAGAATCCACCATGCTGTCCAGTGGCTCTTGATGAAGCTCAAACTGTCGATGACTTTCTCCGGCATTGATGTCTTTTTGAGTACTAAAGGCTCCTTTCTGATGTCGCTCTTATATACCGATAGGCTTGTGGTTTCTGAGCCTTATCTTTGCCCTTTTCTTCCATTATGCAATTAAGCTTGACTCGTGTTAGCACTTAATAGACAGAAGAAACGCTGTAAGACGCGTTCGTACGCGTCACAATTTGTACACCCGGTACTCATGCCCCTGCAAATTAACTTCGTCATTCTGCCTATAATAGCCTGACCTGATTCACAGATTTTGTTCTTACTTGTCTTTCATATTTTTCTAGAAACAGAAGGAAGGATGGGCACAGCTGGTGCTATCTGCCGCTTAGGTTTGTCATTCCCAGCGACCTATTAAACACCTAGAATTAGCTGTGACGAAGGGTTAAATTTAACCTCTTCACCTATTCGCTTCTCCTCAGCATTTAAATAGTATCAAACAATGAGAAGGGACGAGTGAGACGCTTCTTACGCATCACAACTTTTATACCCGGTACTCAGTAATACATCTGTACCTTAGTAGCGTGGGTGGAAGGCGATATTTGGAAATACACTTGTAACAGTGTGAGCATATAGCAATTTGGATGCAAAATTTGGTGGCTCTAGCTTTTATAGTCTCTGAGATCCAGGCGCTCAACAAGACGGACGGACGGACGGACGGACAGACGGACGGACAGACAGACATGGCTATATCGACTCGGCTATTGATGCTGATCAAGAATATATATACTTTATGGGGTCGAAAACGTTTCCTTATCTGCGTTGCATACATCCACTTTTCCACACAAATACAATAAATCCTATTTACTCTTCGAGTACCGGGTATAATAATGTTACATTTAAGGGCAGCATAATCCCTGCAATCGCTTAGCTCTGCTTGCTGCTGTTCTGCGTGAAGTTATGCTTGCTATTCTACTTGATGCTGAATACTGCGACTGAACAGTAACTCAGAGTCGGGGCGGTAGCTGCTGAAGTTGCTAAGGCGTTCGATGATGACGGGCGCCTCTAGTCGCTGCATATCGAAAAATTTCCGGGTTTCTTTCTCATATGGCAGCTGCGAAATGTCCCAAATGGTTCGTTATTCTGCAGCTGACGCTTCCCATATTTAAATTAACAATTATTATGACATTTAATCGACTCAAATTTGCATTCAAAGGGAATTTCAAAACAATTCAAGCAATGGAATTATCGACCTACTTTCTCATTCGAATAATAATCGTGAACAGGGAGTAGGCCATCTTTAGGGTCGCGAAGAACGTGTCCACATTGACGCGCAACATGCCACCGGCAACGGCTGTGCTCCGCTTCAGCGATCGCTCCAAGAAAATCATCATCTTCCGCTTGAAGGTCCTATCCTGATCGGGCCAATTGCAGCTGAAGGCGGCATTGTGGAGGCGTCCAAACCAGTACTCGTTGTCTGTGCTATAGAAGCATGACGGATAGATTTGCAATTGAATTCCTATGGCGTAAAAGATGCAGTAAATTCGGGCCATGGGTTCGCTGACGAAGAACACGACAGATGCGACACTGATGCACAAGTTCAGAGCGGTCACCGTGAATTGGACGAACATTGGGAGTGACATGAATCCCTCCATGCATTGGAAGATACTGTGGGATAATAAGATCCAAGTAGGAGAATGAGTGGTATCAAGAATCATAGTAAGTAACCGCACAGTTGCACCTACTTGAGCAAGCGCTTGTGATCGGTGATGCAGTCTTCCAGCTGCTTCTCAGCATCAATGGATGGATCCCTGCCAATGTCGTCAAAGCGTGAGTAGAGCATCTTCACGTGTGACGAGATAAGGCAGAGCACCACGGCCGGAAAGCAGTCATTGACATAATTTTGCACGAGTAGAAAGGATATTCCCACAATCTGATAGAAGTTCGCAATGTAGTAGTTTCTCGTGGAGTGTAACCAGTCGAATGGGAAGTAGGCGGGGTACATGAGGCCCCGCTCTTCCTTAGAGATAAACGAGAGCTCGGCGTACAGAGCTAACGGCATGTAGATGCCAATAAAGACATACAGGATGGTGCGCAGTTTCAGCTTTACTTGGCCGTAGATGGCACGCTGCTGCATGCCACTCACTCGCTCATCAAGCAGCCGCAGGAGGTGTTCCATTCGAGCCACCTTGCCAATGTTGTAGGCGTACAGAAGAGTCTTGGCGGAGCAGGCGAGGCAGGTCACAAAGGTCGTCAAATTGAGGATGTCCTCGGTGAGACTGCGGTTGCTGAAGAGAGACATGCCCAAGTGAAGCGGATAGCCGACGGTAAACACCACATTGACCACCGCACTGTAGCAGAGGTAGAGGCCACGAAAGGACTGAACCCGCTCGTGGGCCACTCCGAGCATCCACCATGCTGTCCAGTGGCTCTTGATGAAGCTCAAACTGTCGATGGCTTCCTCTGGCATGGCTTCCTTTTTGAGTACTAAGGTTTCCGTCCTGATTTCGCTCTTATATACAGATTTGCGCCATTGTATTTGCCTTTCTTTAATTATGCAATGAGGCTTGCGTGGTGCTAGGAATTAAAAATGATGACCGGTGCCACCTGCCGCTTAAGTTTTGCCTTCCCAGCGACCAATTAAACACCTAGAATTAGTGACAAATGGCTAAAAAGAGCCTCTTGACCGAATGGCTTCCTCTCAGCCTTCTAATAGTATTAAAAATGCTACGTTAAAGGGTAACTTATTACCAGCAATGGTTTAGCTCTGCTTGCTGCTGCTCTGCTTGCAGCTGCACTGCTTGCAGGTCTGCATCCATCTCTGCTTGCAGCACTGCTTGCAGCTGAAGACTGTGCAGTGGGCGCGTTCGAACATGAACTCGGAATCGCTTTCTGCTCGGAGTGCACTCGAGTGGTAGCTGCTGAAGTTTTCAAAGATACTGTCGATAATCAAACACTTTTCCAGAATGAGTAGTTAGCTGGTTTAGCAGCTACCAACTGTCCTTAACCAAACAATTGACATTGTCGTTTATTAATCGATTTAAAATTTGCATTCAAAGAGAATTTCAAAACATTTCTGCGGCAACGGAATTATCGACCTACTTTCTCATTCGAATAATAATCGTGAACAGGGAGTATGCCATCTTTAGGGTCGCGAAGAATGAGTCCACATGGACTCGAAACATGCCACCGGCAATCGCTGTGCTCCGCTTCAGCGATCGCTCCACAAAGAGCATCATCTTCCGCTTGAAGCTGCGTCCTTGCACGGGCCAGTTGCAGCTGAAGGCGGCGTAGTGGAGGCGTCCAAACCAGTACTCGTTGTCGGTGCCATAGTAGCAGGAGGGAAAAATCTCGAGCGGCATGGCAAGGCCATAAAAGAGGAGATAAATGCGGGCCATGGGTTCGTTGACGAAGAACACGAGAGCGGCGACACTGATGCAAACATTTAGAGCGGCGATCGTGAATTGGATGAACATTGGCAGTGACATAAATCCCTCAATACATCTAAAGAGTCTTTGGAAGAAAGGTAAGTCGGTGGTTGTAAAATGAATTCGGTTGGTACCCACTCGAGCAGGCGCTTGTGATCGGTGATGCAGTCTTCCAGCTGCTTCTCAGCATCAATGGATGGATCCCTGCCAATGTCTTCAAAGCGTGAGTAGAGCATCTTCACGTGTGACGAGATTAGGCAGAGCACCACGGCAGGAAAGCAGTCATTGGCATAGTTTTGCACGAGTTGAAAGGACACCCCTACAATTTGATAGACGTTGGCTATGTAGTAGTTCCTCGTGGAGTTTAACCAGTCGAATGGGAAGTAGGCGGGGTACATGAGGCCCCGCTCTTCCTTAGAGATAAAGGAGAGCTCGGCAAAAAGACCGCAAAGCATGTAGATGGCAATAAAGGCATAGAGGATGGTGCGAAGCTGCACCTTCAATTGGCCGTATATGGCACGCTGCTCGATGCCACTCGCTCGCTCATCCAGCAGCCGCAGGAGCTGCTCTATCCGAGCCACCTTGCCAATGTTGTAGGCGTAGAGAAGGCACTTGGCGGAGCAGGCAAAGCACGTCGCAAAGGTCGTCAGGTTGAGGATGTCCTCGGTGAGACTGCGGTTGTGAAAGAGGGACAGGCCCAAATGGAGCGGATAGCCGACGGTGAACAGCACATTGAGCACCACACTGCAGCAGAGGTAGAGGCCACGAAAGGACTGAACCCGTTTGTGAGCCACTCCGAGCATCCACCATGCTGTCCAGTGGCTCTTGATGAAGCTCAAACTGTCGATGGCCTCGTCGGACATTGCCTTTACTTTCTGAGGTTCCTTTTTTGGTAATGCCTCGTTTTATATACTCGAACAGATGTCGACACCATTGGCCTTTCTCGAATTATGTAATTAGGGTTGCGTGGTGGTAGCAATTACAAATTATCACCGGTGCCACCTGCAGGTTAGGTTGTTGATTCCCAGCGGATGGAATTCCATTTAAAATTCCCTCTGGCAAATGGTTACTACCACAGTCGAGCCACATACTCTTTGAACTCTTTAAACTATTTCCCTCTTTGTTGCCGAACAATTCGTGACAACTGCAACGAATGGCTAGTCGCAAATTCCAGCGAATGCAAATGAAATGCGAAATTATTTGCTAGTTTTCAGGGGGTTGCTCCCCTCAGGCTTCTCATTTCAGATGCTGATGTTTTTCATAATTAATGAAACTGACACAACATCGGAATGTTCGTTTAGCGGCAGGTTACGGCCACGGCCAGCGGCTCCTGCTGCTTTTGGCAGCGGTTTTGCAGCATCAAAATGTGCGCTAAAAAGCAGGCAACAACATGTATGGCTCACTCGCTGGCTGGCCGTCAATTTTACTGCAACTTGCCACACCGTCACATGTGCGATGCAATTATTTCAACGCAACACAAGCCCGAAAGCATAGTTACTTTATATTCTCTCTGCCCTGTTATCCCCCTCGCATCATGGAGTGATGTGTGGATGGTGCATGCAATTAGCATGTCCACGCGGGCCACCAAAAAAAACATGTTGCCATATTGCTGACAGCGACCCATAAATTGTTGCATGTTGAAATGGCAGCAGGCCAACACACACACACACAGAGGGCAGGGTTTACGAATAAAAAGATCCACAGTATGCGTATGGTGTGATTCATGGTTGACTCCGCGTCCTCATCCCTAATCCAATGTCTTAATTGTTGCATGTGGCATTCACGCTGACACTGCCACATCCACATGCATAATAAAAAATATAAAAAATACTATTCACAGCAGTTTATTGTATGTAAAATATTTTCATGCGGATGGTTTAAGCCCTAGCCCAATTACGACGGGGGCATGGCACAAGTTGGCTGAAAAATGGAACGGATGTGCTTCTCCGTATCTGGGGCCCCACAATTTGCAGCGGAAACATAATCACAGCAGTCTTCACCCCAGAGTCGTGTGGCACAAAATGATGCATGACGATGTTCCCTAGCTCTCTCTTGGTTTTTTCCTGAGGATGTTCCCTCTCTGATGAGCTACGTTTTGCCATCTGCCGCGTACCCATAGCTAATATACCCAGCTGTAAGTGGCGCTATTCATGCGGCAGGTTCCACCAATGCCAGTTGCATATCGACGCTACGGAACGCGTTGCTTGTCTAACCCACAACGCAGTAGCAGCAGCTGCTGTTGCTGCTGCCGCTGTCAGCGAGCAAGAACGACAACAATGTAATTATCATAATTAAAAGCCTGCCCCTGTCGCCAAAAAAAAAGAGAAAAAAGACCGCCCAACCATGCAACCGACAAACAACGAGAATGGGAGCGAGAAAATGGTCACAGCGGCCATGAATTTCCTATTAAAAGCAGCTCCCCAAACGACTACGGAGGCTGGTCGAGGCACGTGTGGGTGGCAGCGGTTAGGTTGGGTGCCGAGGTAGGGCAGCCCCAACCCTGCCAACAGTAGGAGGCACCGGAGATGGTGACCGCTGGCTGGGGGGTTGCGACTGCAGCTGCATAATTGAGGTAGTTTCACTAATTGTAAAACGTTGCGCATTAATTATGTCTGCAGCGTTGCGCATTTTGTGGCTTGGCACTCGAAAGTCGCCTTCACCCATTAGACACCCATCCCCCCCTCCCATCACCATTACCCTGGGAGAGAGAAAACCAGAAACTATGTTGATGACATTCTTTCACAGTTTTCTTTTTCTTTTGAGACGCGTGCGTCTTGCATTTGTTGTTGCTTCTGCTGCAGCTGCTGCACCCGGTGGATGCATTCTTATCAGTGCTTCTTATCAGTGTGGGAAAATTCACCACACGAATGCCGCACGCTGCTCAACAGCTGGCGGACTCGGAAAGCCTCGAATTTGTTCTGCGCAGGACCTGGAAGACATCGTACAATGTCGAATATTTGTCAGTTAAGAAGCTTCAACATTAAAGCTGTTTTTTGGCACTCTTAGAAATTTATTGGGAAAAAGTTTAGAGGTTTGAGAGATTTGAAATTCAAGCAATGAGTTGAGCATAAAGACCTTTTGAAGCATTCAAAGAAAATAATTATCTTTGATTTAATTACGTTCAGTTATCTATAAATTCTTTAAGAAATATGCCTTGAGACTTTCCCCTTTGACACAGTTGCAACTGCCACGATAATTGCTGAAGTGAAAGCGCACGCAACAGTTTACTTTCCACACAGCCAAGGGCTTATCACAACAAGCGTTGCCGCTTCCAGTCTAATCAGAAACATCGCTGGAAATGCCGCCACAGAGAGACATAGAGAGAGAGAGCAAGAGCAAGAGCTAGAACGGGCGAGTGAGAGAACACTAACCTGCCTCAATAGCAGCAGTCTATACGGCTTTCACTTTCCACCCACTGACACGATGCTCCACAGACCCACAAGAACGAAAGTGCACGAAGCTGATTCGAGACAGTCGGCTCGTTCGCCAGGAGCTCGCTCGCTCGCTCGTGTCGGGCCGTGGTGAGTTTAGAGGAGCCATCGCCATCGCCACCGCCAACGAATCTGGCGCTGAATGAAGCTCGAGTTCGCATGGCGGCAATTATTCGCAGTTCGTTTTTAAACGCGTCGCGGCGTGGTTGTGTTGTATTGTGTGCGCGGAGCACAAACGAGCGAACCCAAAGGAACTGATTCCACTTAAAGGGAGATTCATCCTGCCGGACAACCGATCGGTGCTCACGAAATGCAAGTGAAAGTGAAGTTCCGATCATCGATAGAGACGATACGCGTAGATTTTGAATGACCTTATTAGTGTAACAATATCATAGATCCTACTCAATCACAGGATAAATAATCACATAAATCGGATTAAAATTCATACAAGTATATTTCAATTGAATTTGTAGATTACGCCCGCAGGGTGAGTATAATTCCCATAAAAATGTCTCCCACAATTAGAAATATTTCTGTTATTATAATATAAATTCTATGAAATATCGAAATTCTCAGCAAGAATTTATTTTATTTGCTTTTTATTTTTGTATTTTTCATCTGTCTTCTCTCTTATGGAAAAATAATACCCTTTGGGCTATTGCTGGGGAGAGCAAAGTGTGATTCAAAATCCCTGAAAAATTGTTGTCCGTCGCTTCGTAATACCATTGTACGGAAAACTGAGCTTACACGAATGCAATTCCAATTCAATGCACTGTGCATCTGTGCCCATTCGAATAATGGCACTTTAAATGCCACAAAAAGTGAATAATGCAACTGTGAATGTAAGCACATTCATGGACTACTGACCGACTGAAATCGTTCACTGGTCAGCAAATTGACAGTGTCCTGGCATTTTGTCCACTGTTTGTGTTTTTTGATTTAATTTAATTAATTTTAAAAGCTGCCTTAAAAATACAACACGATCGCTTCAGGCAGAAAATGAGCCACCATCCTTTGTGAAAATTAATTCCATTCCAGCACAGCAAAACAGGGTTCCATTGACGTGCCACAGGCCGCGGCGTGTGCAGCGGCTCAGGGAGTTAATTCTCATGTTAAAGACAGCAGCCAAAAATGGTGGGGGTACACAGTCGCAAGTCAATTAATTAATATGAGGCCAAGAAGCCAGCGACGAGGATACACCAATACTCATACGTGTGTGGGGCAAGTGGAGAGGCCGAAAAATCACGCATAAGCCGCCAGCCGGCTGCCTCCTGCCTCCCTGGCCCCTTGCCAGACGAAGTGTGAAATTGTATTTTATTCTCACTCCTGCACATGTCCGCACTTTCGGTCTTGTTTTCCTACGTTCTTTGGCTTCTTCCTGGAGCATTCCCCGGGTAAACTGATTAAACTCTTTGGCCTTTGTGGCCCTACAAAAAAAATTCCAACAACACCTAATGGGTAGAATTAATTTGGGAAAATTTCTGTGAAATGAGCTGGGCATCTTGTGGATGTCGTTAAGCGGATTTGCTTACGCTGTGACTCTGTTTGTGTGTCCTGCAGAATCTGCAAAGTTATTATACGCGTAATTCAAGTTAATTGCGTGCCACCTGCCAAGTGGCGAGCCGCCTTCGCTTTCCCCCTGTAGCTCTTCTGTTTCTAATGATTGTCTTAATTTGAAGCATTTACCTGCACGCACCACACGCTCACAGGAAGGCGTACCCGCGGCTTACTCTTCCGCTCTGCCTCTCCCTCTCCCTCGCCCGCTGCTCGGCCCATTCATACTCGTAACTGAACTTTTGCATACAAATGGGCTTGGGCTTGGGCAACTTCTGGGCGCCGCTTGTGCTTTATGAATGCAAATTTACACAGCTTCAAGCTTAAATCTGAATGCTTCAAGCTGATGCCTGCAGTTTCCCATTGACCAAACACCCAAAACCCCACCCCCCATGCTGTGGGTGCTCGGCGAGTACCAGTTACAGTTATCTATTTGCATACACTTGCAGAAAATATGGTAAAAGTGTAAGATAAACAGAAATTATCGTCATGAAAGAGAGTGCCTGAAAGTTCAAGTTTTGATCGAGAAACGGAGACAAAGAACAAGAAAAAGTAAGAGAAAAATGTTCGCTCGCTGCAAGCGAGATCAAGTGATATACAAAATACAACCGAAAGCTCGTCTCCTGCTTCGTTCTGACTCTCTCACTCGCTCACTCTCTCTTTGTCTTTGCTCTCCCGCCTGGCACTTCCATGCCGAAAGCTTTAAGCAGCTTTCGGACCGTACTCATCACGCAATGAATTCGTTGTTGTTCCGTTATGATTTTGCTTCGAGTGTAAATGGAAACCCACATACCCACGGAATGTAAATAGCCGCTGGCTGTTGTTCTTCATCGCATTCTTTACCTGCTGGTTTCGCTTTCATTTGAGCTTTTTGTTTGTGTTGTTTTAAAGTTGCTTTTCAGCTTAGCCAATGCTGATGTCTTTAACGAATACCCAAATGGAGGACTAGCTCTGGGAGAGAGTTGATAAATGACCAAGAGATGTTAACGCTGAATGTACCCTAACATGTGTCCTCCTACTCAAATTCCATTCAACGAATATTGCTTAAGCTTTTCAGCCAGCTTACGTAGGGACGAATTTGCATAATTTTATAACTACTTAATTCCCCCCCCTTGTCTGGCTTTATTATAACTTATGCCATGTTTTGCCAGTCAATCCCCAGCATGCTTGTGTGTGTCTGCATCTACGTCTGTTTTTATTGTGTGTGTTTGCATGTGTTGAATTATAATTTTCGGTGCCAAATCCATGCAAATTCATTAACAAAATTTAATTATCAAAACGAAAAAGGAGAAAAAGCTTAAAGGATTTCCGAGCAAAATAAATGACAAGCGGGTATGTTATTCAGTAAACTCAATCTCTATATCTATTCCCTGTGTGCACTCCCATCCCTTTGCACCTTCGCTTGTGCCTGGTTTTGATGGAAACTTCGTTCATTTTAGTCGAGTGCTTTTGACCACCGAATCGGCTTAAGCGCTTTGACTTTGGTTTTCGTTTTTTGGTTACATTTTAGCGCAGAATGCGAGTAGCATGTGGGTGGGTCTATGTATCTACTCTGTCCACTGGGATGTCCCCTAATTACACTCAAAGTTAAACATTTTCTACAGTTTGTGGCTCACTTTGGAGACTCTGGCTACTCCTATTGGCCATTGGACATGCAACCAATTAATTAGGTGCGCCCCCAACTGCGTTCACATCTCATTTCAGGCAATCAATCTAATTGATTGACCGAAAGGCCAACGAATGTCAGACCGAAAAACACTGATAGCTCACCCTAAAAGGGATAATTTGAGCCTTTCGGTTGACCTGCTGTCACGCCCCATTGTTAAACAATTTAGGTATTTTATCGTGCCACAAGTGGACAGAGAGAAAACAGTTTGGGCCGGGGGCGAGCGATTACTCCCCTTAATTCCATACTAAATACGTTATGATTGTTGCGTGTTAAACATTAATTAACTCGTCGTGATTGCGGTGTGGTGACCAAACAAATCAATTATTTAAACGCTTTTAAATACATTTGCCCAGCCCCCTGATTGACAGCCAGTGGCATGCCACACACACAATCGTTAATTGCCATGGACTTGCAACGCTTTAAGCATCAGCTGACGGACTGGGCGAGTTGAAAGGTTATTTAGTTCATCATCTCATCGAGCGTAGATAGAAGTTTCCTTTTATTAACTACGATCTACGATGTTCATCACAAATCACAGCTGGAAATTCCGGTGAGAGAGCAGAGTTCTGCCGAGATGATTGTCTTGGCTACGTCAAAGGAAATGGAAGGAGTTCGAATTCCCGCCGGGTCCAGGGGTCGCTGGGTGGGTTGAATGGCAAAATAATTGCCATCGAATGGCAAAGTTGAGTTGCGAGCAATGCAGCAGAAGGCCCGTCGACCGACCGTTTGGTATCTTTGCCATTTTCTTCTTTCTACTTCTCTCCGCCAGTTCCTGCAGATGATTTGTGCCTTCTTTGTTCGATTTCGCTATTCGCTTTTTGCTGCTTGTTGCCGACTGAGGTGGTTGCCTCAGGTGGGGCTTCCTTTTGGCCTTGTCTGTGATTGAAACTCAAGCAAAAATGGCAACAATTGCTGCGGTTCTCGGGAAACAAATGGGCGACTGGACGGGGCTGGTTTTATTGGTGCATTGTGGATTGGGGATTGGGAATTGCTCGCTTGTCCTTTCAGCAACTTCTTTGGCCAAGTGTCGTTGGCAACTTTGTTGTTTCTGTCCTCTGGATGTGGCACTGCAGCAAAGCTTGTCCCCTCCCCCGGCATCAGGTTGTCCTGTAAAAGTGAGTTATGGGCGACAGTTGTCAGCGCCGTGCGACGCGAGGCGGCACAACTTTTAAGCTGCCACCTATAGAGAGATCTCTCGCACCAAATCAAGTTGCAGCCGGCAGCTGCACAAAACTTTACCCACGAATATCATTTATCAAGGAATGCCGCCTTTAAGCCTGACATCTGCACAACTTTCAGCATCCACAAGTCCCCGTGACTTTTGCAGCTCCAATTGGAGCTCAAAAAACTTCAGTCAGCACACACACACACACACACAGGTGTCAAGGTTGATGGCTGAATGCAGACTTTGGGCAAGGACACGCGAGCGAGCGAAAATTGTCATCTCAAATTGTCATTTGTGTGCGTGTGTGTGTGTGAATACACAAAGGACCATGCCATGGGAGGCAAAAGACAAGCATTTCACCGTCACTTGACTGACAATTCGTGCGTGTGGGTCCAACCCCACCTCAGGCCATGTACGAAATGTGGCAACACCAGTTGTCATCCCTTTACCTGTCTGCTTCTGCTGCTGCACACAGCCACTGCCCGCTGTGGGTATGCTCGACTAAAAGCGAAAGTTAACTCTAATGTTGTGTGTGATATATGTACCCATAAATAAGACTACCACGTGCCAGCTGTGCGTCTGTGTGTGTGTTTGCATACACTCACTGCTGTATGTACAAATATCCTTTTGTATCCTTTTCCAGTGTGTTTGCATTGTATTATTTAATGTGGCCATTGTCGTCATTCCAGACGCGTTGATTGTGTCGCTGCTTCACTTGTTCTTCTTTGCTTTTATTAATTTACGAGCTGCGATAAAAAAAAGCGAAACCAAATGGAAATGACCCTTGGCCTCGACGCTCAAGGGAGCTGTCTCTCGATATGAGTACTGCATGAGCACGCAGGAGTCTATAAAGGAGTCCACATCGCTCTGACAGTTACCTGTTTTTAGGTCCCGGCACGTGCTCGTCAGCAAGCAACTTTCTCTTCCTGCCTCGCCCACGCTTCTGCCCTCGTCCCATTCACTCCACCAATACAGAACCACCACAGCGAGAGACATTTCACGTTCAAGGTCCTGGCAAATTGATTGACATGGCCAGGAAATTAAAATCTGAGCTCTTGGGGCTTGCCGCTTCGTTCCGTTTTGCACTTTAAATTTCAACATTTCTTTTCTGCCGCTACAGCACAAAAATGTGGCCCAAAGTCATGGCAAACGGCAAACTGGATATTGACTAAACAGATGGGAAAGCAATCGGCCCGCGCATTGAAGCCCATTAAGAAAATTGGATTTGATTACTTATACATGAGCAAGCACAAGCGAGAGAGAGCGAGAACGAGAGGGAGAGCGGCTAACCACAGCGACAGGGACAGGGACAGAGACATAGACAGAATCAAAGTCGGGGGAGGGCTTGGTGATCGGCCACAAAAAAGAATGTTGTCATAAATCACATTACATATAAAACAAAACAAAAAAAAAAATGGAAAAGGGAAAAGGGAAAAGGAAAAGGCACAATCCGTACAGCTCCAAAGGAAAAGGAAGTGTTATTGATGAGCATTTAACTTATTTTCGTGTTTCCGCTTCCGTTTTGCCTGGTGGCTGGTGTTGGCTTTAAAATTTGTTCGACGCCGCATGGCGTCATCGTTGGGACTTTTGGGTTCTTTACGAGGCACACACTTACATATTATGCCTGCCTCCGCTTGTCGATAATTTAGTTAATAGTTTCAGTACGATTCGGTTTGTGCTTACTCGAGCGAATTTCTGCGGATTTCTGGGGATCTCTGCCGCCGACTCTGGTGATTTGCCTTTCGGGGGCTGCTCTGCCGATTTGCCTTTCGATTGCTGGCTGGTCTCTGGCTGGTCAATAAAGGAGCAACGTCATGTTTTATATTGGCCCTCGATGTTGTGGAGTTGCGGAGTGTGGGCCCTAAGCCCACAGAGTGCCATAAATTAGGGCGAATTCCATTTGACTGAGCTTTGGCTTTGACTTTGAGTTCTTCTCCTCTCGGATTTGCTTCTCGTTTTATTTTATATATTTATTTTATATTTATGCTCTCTTTGCTTTTTTTGTGTAAAGTTCCTTTGGCCAATTTATGGCTACACATTTTGTCCATTAAGTGGGCAGCCGTTTAAAAGGCACAAAACTTTCTCAGCCACTGCATTAACAATGGCAAATATTCGAGTGCCGTTCGTGCCACATGGCGTTGAAGCAATGATACATTGGGCTTTGTGTTTGGCTTGGCCCGGGCTGGCTCTCATTTGCCGGCTAGACATTGTCTGGCTTTCGATTTATTGGCCGGCGATTGTCCAAGGTCAATGCTTAAGGCAAATATAACAAAATATTTAGACTAACTTTTCGGGGGCACTTTCCATTCTATTCACTTTTACTTAATGGCCTCGAATATGCTTTGAAATTTGGATTTTCCCTCCCTACACCAACCATAATGAAACATCAAAACGCTGCTTGTGCCACCAGCAGACAGAGAGGGAGGAAGAGAGTGGGAGCGTAGAAACGCCCACCAAATGGCGTTAATATGGAAGAAGCATTTTTTATACCCGGTACTCGAAGAGTAAATAGGGTATATTGTATTTGTGCACATAACGGTTGTATGTAACGCACAGAAGGAAACGTCTCCGACCCCATAAAGTATATATATTCTTGATCAGCATCAATAGCCGAGTCGATTGAGCCATGTCTGTCTGTCCGTCTGTCCGTCCGTCTTGTTGAGCGCCTGGATCTCAGAGACCATAAAAGCTAGAGCCACCAAATTTTGCATCCAGACTTCTGTATGCTCACACTGTTACAAGTGTATTTCAAAAATGAGCCACGCCCTCTTCCGCCCCCGCAAAAGGGCGAAAACCTCCCAAATCTACAATTTTAAAGATAAAAGAAAACTAAAAACGCCATTCCGTAGGGAATGACCATATCTATCTGATCACCAAATTGGGATCCGATTGGATCATTATTATGGCCACAATGAAGAAATTAAGTTGCAGTGGCTAAACCCACCCTGTCCAGCAGCTTTTGTTGCTTTTACACATTCTCTCATTCACACTCTGCTTCGCGCAGTGGCAGCCTCTTCCCCTGACACGTCTCTGACTCATCTTCTGCCGCGACTCTGCCGCTGACTCTGCCGCGACTCTGCAGTGTGTGTCTATAGGGGAGGGTGGCGAGCTAAAGGAGCGTGTTGGCGTGAGTAGTGTTGTTGATGTAGATGACAGATGAAGAGAAAATGTAAAATTTGACAAATAACCGCTAAGTTGCAGATGTAGTACTGAGTACCGGGTATAAGAGTTGTGACGCGGCTTAAGACGCGTCTCACAACGTTCCTCCTCGTTTTTATTATTATTCGGGATTTATCAAAATTATGCGCGTACCAAAACTCACAATTTGACGTGGGTTTCGGCTGGTGTTCATTCTTCCTGATGAAACATTAGCAAACGAATTAAATTCCCTCTTCCCTAGTCATTGATTTCTGCCCCGTGGCCTTAAATAAGTACTCTTTAAATATTATAAAATTCATAGTAAACGCCAAATCAGAGTCTCAGTTTTGTGCAAATTTCAAAGAAAAGCGAACGGCTTGCGGCTGTAGATCCAGCCACGTGCCACCTTCTTAAGTTTTGTTTGTATATTTTCAATTCCGGTTATAAATTTCGCATTAAATGAACAGTTTAACGTTGGGCCTGCATGGGGTTTTGGGTTAGATTCGGTTTGAGAGAGAGAGTGAATACGCAGCTCAATTTTATTGCGATTGCCGCCTGGCTGACTCTGCGAGTGTGTGTCTGCCTCGAGCATGTGCCACACACGCCTCGGAATGGGTCGGGCACTGGGACTGGGTCTCTGGTAGTCTGTTACTGTGTGCAATTTATGCGCTCACGTATAAATAGAATTGATTTTGCTTAAGCATCTCATATATTTTACCTGCTGCCAGGTGATTTAATGTCTGGCGACATAATCTGCCATTTGCCACTCGCTTCCCTGACATCACGTACCCAGAGAGAGCGAAAGAGAGGGAGAAGTGAGTGAAATAAGTATATCCGAATCGTGTGTGTCTCTGTGTGTCTTTAAGCCTTGTGCAAATCCGAACCCATTTTCATGAGATTCCATTATGCGTGAGGCGGCAGAATAAACAATGAACAATACACACACACACACACACACACCCCAACACATACTCCCACATGGATCCGCGTCGCATGCTTACAGCCAAAGCAATTATGTAAAAATAATACGCGAGGTATTTATGTGTCTTCTTCCCTACCGAAACGAGGCTGAGCTGCTGGTTTATCGCTGCCCATGTCCTCAAAAATGTTCGTGCCACTCAGCCTCATGTGTGGGGTATTTGGAGGACTTTGCTGGGCTTACAACACACAGGCAGAGATGCTTAACGCAGCAAATCAATGAACCGTCATTGCATAAAAATCTAAGCTCCAAGTTTTCACTGATTACCACTGCTTGCCACGGGTTTCCACTGCTTTGCACTGCTTGCCAGCCTGCCTGATATTCAATCAGTCGGAACAGCTTAGCAGCTGCAATTTTCGTTCACTAGCGTAGGAAAAACTGAAATCTTCAATGTACTTTGAACCTCCGCAAAAGCTTAAATAATACAAAGCGCACAAACACCTACGCAAGAAATAAGGGCAGCCAGAAGCAGGAGCAGGAGCAGGAGACAAGCAAAGCAAACAAACAAATAAATAAATAAATACCCGGACACAAGCATCGGTAGCTACATAGAGAGATGGAACCGACGCGACTTCGGTTAAATCCACAAATGGTAGCTAATGAAGGAAACAGTTTTTGCTCAAAGGCAGAAACGGGAGTGGAGCAGCAGCTCGACTGTTGCCTGTCTTTTGGCTTTTGCCATTTTTATTTTCATAAATTCTCAAAGCATGTTTGTCAGCTCATAAAAACGCAGTACTCCCGCACACACACACACAGGGAATCCTCCCCTCCTTACACATTGCCATTTTTATCTCCCTCTTCCGCTTTGGCAGGATACGTACGCTGGCGTAGTCGTCGTATAAAGAGGCAAAGCCAAGCGCCCAAGTGGCTCATAATCTGAGCAATTTGCTTGCGTTTTATGTGATTTTTGTTGCTGGTATTAGTGGCTGTAAAGAACACACCCCATATCCCAGTCCCCCACAAACCCATATCCAACTCAGGTTGAGTAGTGCGTCTCTGCATCAGCTGCTGTGTGCATCATTTGTATGCAAATTGAAAGCATCTTGTTTGACTCCCCATACATAACCGAAAGCCTGTGCATATGCACATGAGCCCAGGCCAGAACTCGGGTTTATGCTGTTTAAGTTTGAAATTAAATTCAAATTGAAATCAATCAAATTGTCGACAGCACCTGACGAAGCTGCAGAATAAATGAGTTTTGACCAAAAATCAATTACATTTCCATGGCATTAAAATTATACGAATGCCAGGCAAACAGGTCGATAGCTCCTCTCTCCCGGAATGGAGCGAAAAATTATCCAATTTAAAAGTCAAATGTCATTTTTCCGCCTTCCTCTTTTTTTCCCCTGCTCTTTCTGTTGATGTTTTTGTTTGTTTGACGCCAATGCCAGGCAGCCAGCACATAATGTGAATTACCCAACAAAGGTGATGGTGCTGGTGCTGGCTGGCTGGCTCTCTCTTGATGAAATGGAAATGGAGATGACGGGTGACGGCTCGCTATACCATTGCTGCTGCTGCTGCTTCAACTACCCTAAGCCAAGAGAGTTGGCTGCTTGTGGCAGTAGAGAACTTCTCTCCAAGGGATTCATTTCCATTAGGGTATCCATGCAAAGGTATGCCACACCTGCCTGTGTGTGTGTGCGTTGTTGTTGTTCCTGTTTCTGCTTCCGCTTTCCTTTTTGCTATTTTGGCCAAAGACCTTTCCTTCCTTCCGCAACTGGCAAAGGCAGAAAAATTACTTGAATTTAATTTAATGCAAGAAACTTTGTCACTGGCACGCAGCTCGCCGTTAATGTGTTTGCATAAATTTGACGCAAAAAACAAGAGCGGAAAGTGAAAACTTTGGACGGGTTCTTCGTAGCTTCAGCCCCCTTCGAATCAGAGTTCCGAGCATAGTATTACCTATTCCAGTTCGTACTTTCTGCCTGTCAGTACTGGCCATGGGCAATTAATCAAGCTACGCACACAGGTCACAGGTCACAGTCTTACAGGTTCACCTTCCAATGCAATTGCTGCTCTCACCAAATTGGATTCCTGCTTGTTTTCCCAGAGAGATGAGAGATGAGAGACATGTGGCATGGGTGCAAGCAGAGTTAGAGCCACTGCCTTGCATCACCTGCAGCCACTTAGCCATGACGGGGCGGCAAGCTTCAGCAAAAAAATGAGCAAAAACAGAATGGAGAATGGGGAATGAAGCAAGGCAAAGCGAAGCTGTACATAGATGCTGCTGGGGTCAAGAGTGTGTCATAGGTTAAGTGCATGGGAGTGTTCCCTCCGACGCTTTCTCGTTTTTCGTAATGCATTAGCCGTGTCGGACACATGGTGGGAGGTGGCAGGGTGAGGTGTGTTCAGAGGTTAACCAAAAGCCAGCAACAGACAGACACCAACTATGAAACCATCTCCTACAGCAGAGCTTCTCCGCTCGCTGCGAAAAAGGTTGAATGGATTTGGGAACCTCTGTCTCTGTGACATTTAGAAATATTTAGTACATAAATAGAACTGTCCAACTTTATAATCCCAACCCACTCTCTTCCTCTCTCTCTCTCCCCTCTCTCTTTAAGTGTCTCCCCAAAGACCAATTGTTTATTTATTTATTGTTAGATTCGCTGGCAGCCTTGCAACCCCCGGGGGAAAAACAAAACGGATACACGACAAATTCGTGTGTAAAAAATTCATAAGTGTTTTCCATTTTGATTTTTGGATATCCATGCCAAAGCAGCAGTTGATTTGACATTTACTCTGCCACTTACTGTGTGCCATTTTCCCCGTTTGCCTTTGGCGCTGTGGAAAACTTTGTTCAACTGGTTGCTGACGCTGCCAGATTGCTGCATAGTTTTCGATTCTAATAGAATATTGATGGCATGCATAAATCCAATGGTATATAAATCATTTTGATGCAGTTCAAGGCAAAACTTAAAAAATGTTTCGTAAATTTCTTGTTTATGTGAGGCTAAGGCCCATAGTCCAGCTGCTCTGCCTCGTCCCTGGTTGTCCCTGGCTGCATGGGTGTCAATTACTCTTGCTGCTGCCACACTCTATGCCCTGCTGGCTCTTGCCACTGGCTGTTGCTTTTGTGCTACGGTCGGTCTGTTGTCTGCTGATGTTTTGGCCTTGCCTTAAAGCAATTTTTATGGCTCATAAAATTCGAAATTAGAACTGGATGTGGGTGTGGATGTGGATATGGCGGCTTTGGCGGCTGTGGCGCTGCCTTCCACTGAAGATTTGTATGCGCTACGAAATCTGGTAGCTGCCGGGAGTGGATTTTCTCTTGCAGAATTAGTTGGTATTACATTTAAATGGCATATAATTTGTTAGCGCCATAATATTTATGCGAATTGTGGCCGTACACTTTTATTTATGTTCACTCAGCTGCCAGTTCTGCCAGCTCCTCCCCACAGCACCTTCCCATTGAGAGGCATCCAACAGTGTTCAGTCGCCGGCTAAATCCCCAAGCTGACAATCAAAGCACCACAGTTCTTACAAATTGCGTTTAATTTAAGTAAAAGAAGAGCTTCCTCTTCCCCCCACCACTGCCTTTCACAATGCATTACGCCACTGAGCGATACACAGCGGCGTATGCGCAATATTTTGCTGCCTGGGGAAACAATTATTTATTTTTGTTGCCTTCTGCGTAGATGCGGAAATTTTTAATTGCCGCCTTTGCCTGTGAGACTATTTGAGGGAGAGAGAAAAGGAAGGCAGATGGCGTTGTTCTGCCCAAGCTTTTGTCGGCTAAGGGCACGCGGCCAAGAGAGAAGTCCACGTCCAGCTTAACTCTCTTCCAGCAAGGCACACAGAGCCGCTGGAACGTGCGACCTTGAGCTGGCACGCAGCTTTCGTGGCAAGTAAACAACAAAAGAGACTCGAATAAATCACAGAGAGTACAGCAAATATTTTTTCAACCAACAAAAGATGAGCTCTGGCCCCAACCTTTGCCAAACTAATAACAAAACAATCAACTTTATGCTTACTTTTGAGTTTAAATCTGTTCTTTTGTTTCAGTTTGCATCACTCGAAGGCTAATCATTTGCTTTTGCTCTTTACCATTTCAGTTGCAACATCGCATTGGAGTAACAGAATACAGCAAGGAGCCGGGGGGAGGGAATATGACGCCCCTGTCCTTACGCTGGCCATGGGCTCGCGCTCGCGGAGGGGGCATCATGTTTTCGCTTTGGCCTTTGATGATTGAACGAACATTCCAGCTGGCGTAACCAGAAGGACACACAGCCCAGCGGCAACGCAACCGATAGCCACACAAAGGATCGCTACACACACAGACACACCCCAAAGGCAAAGCGCCGATCAGCCAATCGGAGTGTGCCCCCAGAGCGGCGGATAGAGCACCATAGGGGCATTGGTATTCCTTTCAATTGACTGCGAACCCGCGGCACAGAGTACAACAAATCCAGAACAGTCGGCGCTACACGTTCCTCGGAATGAGCAGCAGCAGCAGCAGCAGCAGCAGCAGCCGCAGGCGGAGAGCAGCGGAAAGGCAAAGGCTGAGGCTGAGGCTGAGGATGAGGCTGCCAGCAGCCTGTCAGCTGCTACTGTGGTTGGGCATGCTGCTGCCCTTGATTCTGCAGGCGGTGGCGGCAGCAGATCTAGAAGCCGCATCACTGGCGCAAGGAGCACAGGGAGCAGCCACACCCGTTGGATCCCCACGGACTCGCAGCAAAGCGGAAGCGGAAACCCTGATGGCGGCTGGCGACAGCTTCAACATTCGCCACGGGCGCTCCCACACCTCCCATCTGCTGCACAACACAAACATCAACAGCAATGACACAAGTGGCAGCACCAGCCTCGCACGCCTCAGCCCAGCCCCGCCCACGCCACACCCCGAGGCAGGTGGCACAACAAGCGCCCCAGTCACGCACAAAATACGCAAATTGCATAAGAAGAAAATCAATGAGAGCATTCGAAAGAGCGTGGACAAGAGCCTGGGTGTGCTCCATCCGGCCAAGAATCATCGCAGCCTCGCAGAGGCCGAACACCTGCAGGGTCGCCAACCCACCCACGACGACGAGGAAGATGAGGACGAGGACACGGCCGCTCTAAGTGAGGTCATGCAATTGGCGGACGAGATTGATCTGGAGAATTCATTAGAGTCGGCTTACCAGAATGTTGTCGCTGGCTTCACTGCCACGCCCACGCCCATGCCACAGCCCCAGCGAACGTCCCCTACGGCAGCAGCGGCAGTTGTCAAGTCAACTTCGACACGTGGCACAGGTGCAGCCGATGGACCTCTGCCACGGCGGCCATTTCTGCGTGCCAACATTGATGATGCCAATTACGCGGAGGATGAAGCGGCCATGGAAGACTCCCAGCAGCTGGATGTGGATGTGGATGAGGATGAGGAGGAGGACGAACTGTTATCGACCACTTCCATGCCGAAAATTGTGAAATTTGCGCCTCATCATGGGGAAAGAACACGTCTGCTGCCAGTGAACGGGAGCAGCTGGCTGGCAGGGAGAGGAGGAGACGAAGGCGACATTGGACGCCGCTCAAGAGACTCTACAGAATCCGATTACCGTCTCGATTACTCGCATTCACGCAGTGCAAACGATGCCTTCGACAATGACGACAATATCGCTGAAGACGATGACGACGACGATGATGATGTCAACGCGGCAAAGAAGCAGTCAAATGCCAGGTTGCCCTTTGAGGAGTTGCAGCTGCTCAATGACAGCAGCAGCAGCGGCGGCAGCACCACAGAGTGGATGGATGATGGCAATTTGAATGGGGGTCCTGGCGCCGAGGCGCGCTCTCAGGCCAACATGGAGGTGAAACAGATCCATTTCGAGGGCGAGGGTGAGTCTGAGGTTGTGCTGGATACCTCAGAGGTAACCATGGACGACGGCTATCCGCCGGAGGTGCAAATCGATGACAACACCAAGCAGCTGGTCATCGAGGATGTCGAGGGCACCGACGAGGACACAGACGCCGAGAACATGGAGTCGAATCAGCTAACGGCGGATGTAATCAATGCCAGGGACAGCAAAATAGATTTGGTCTCCAAATTCCTGCAGTACATCGAGCAGCAGCACTTGATGGGCTCCAATTGTGTGGCCGGCACATCGCTGAATCTCGGCGAGGGCGTGGTCGACCGCTATGCCCAGGACCGTTTCCGCGTGGAGGCCGAGGTGGCCGTCAATCGTGCCAATATGTTGACCAGGTGAGAGCCCCAAAAAAAATACACAGTCAAAGTCAAAGCGAAAGTTCGCTCCGCTCTCCTTCGTATTATTATACACATGAGAAACTTTTCCAATCGAAAGTTTGGCCGCATGCAAGTTTGTGGGAAATGGAAATGGGAAAATGGGGGGAAAAAAAACTCCAGCTTGATTTCTCAATGCAGAGAGATTGTTGCCATTAATTTAGTTATCATCTTCGCTGTCGCTGCTCTCATTTTCACACAAATCCTCTTCTGTGGCCTCCCGTGGAATGTTGAAGATGAGGCGAATCTCGTCGGATGTGTGGCCCTTGATCATGTTGGCCACCGTCTGGCAGGCGGCATTCATCAGTGCCCTAATGTCCAAGTAATTGGCGGCCATGATCAGCTCGAAGAGCGTGCCCTGATCCACAGTTGCCAGAAAGTCGGCATCCCACTGACAAACGGGATATTTCTCCGTTTCGTCTTCTTCCGCGGTCGGAACGTCATTCCTGTGGTACTGAGCCCAGCTCAGGATTTTCTGCAGCGTTGTGGAGTTCACATTGGGCACGGGTATCAAGGGTTGCTCCTCCACCTCATCCTCCAGGCGGCAGTCCTCCAGCATATGTCTAATGGTGCCCGAACATTTGGCAGTTTCGGCATCGGTGTCGAAAACAACACCATCGGAGGACTCCAACCTGATGACGGGCATGGCCTTTTATGAATTTGGAATGTGGCAACAAAAAACTCAACTCTTTTGTGTGTGTGTCGAATGCTGGAATGGTGCCACAAAGGTAAAGCGATGGGAACTCCGTTCGATTGCGATACACACAACAAATATATACAACAAATATTCCCATAGTTCTGCTGCTATTTCCCTCATCAATTGATGGTCCAATTTCATCTTCTGCATCGTTCGGCAAGTGTCTTTTGTCAACGCTTATGATGTCCGGTGAACTGTTGCCCAGGACTACTTTTGACTCGGACTCAGACTCGGACTCGGACACGGACTCTCTGTGAGTTTTCTGCTTCGCTGCGTGCCTTACTTATGTTTGATAAAAGTTCAATTACTTAACTGAAAACGGGCAAGCGCACGTTGCCGTTCTCCTGGCAGGAAAGACAAAGTTTTTGTGTCCAGGACTTTGATTTATCCAAAGAACGACCGCAACTGCGGTTTTTTTTCTTTAACAATTTTCCAGCTGGCCAATGTGTGGAAGTCTTCTTTTCTTCAGTTTGTTTTGTCCCCCCATCTCCCATCTCCCATACCCTTCCCTGTTCATTCCTGATTCCGTCATCGATTCGGTAGTGGCTGGCCAAGTGACAATCTCAAGGACATGCTAGGGAGAACTAGTCGTTTCCTTCGCAGCAGCAGCACAAAAGTTTCGCCCACAGTTTGTGCGTTCTTTTCTCTCATAGATTTTTGTTGTTGTTGTTGTTTTTGTTGTTCTTTTGCCTGCCTTTGGTTTTTGTTATATAGCAGCCCGTACCCCAGCCAAGAAGAACAATAAACACAAAGTTTCATCATTTGACGCATATGTGGGCACTGGCCAGGAGTCCATGGCAGTGTCCTGCTGCCTTCCGCCTGCATATGTCCACGGTGTACACATTATATCCATGTTGATGTGTGCGCTCTCCTCCATACGGACATTAGACATTGAATTTATGTCTTTGTGCAGCGCAAAGAAAAAAAGAAGAATGTGGAAACGTTCTGCTGCTGGTTTTGGTTTCGTTCTTACCTCAGCAATGAAGTGGAGCCAAAGAGCAGGAGAACCATTCGTAGTTACCTTTCTTTTTTGCTCGATGATAGAGCTGAAGTAGGAAGAGCAACAGCAACTAGGAGTTGATTGGATTGCTGCCAGCAAACAGGCAAAATTCACAAAAAAATTTGTATCAAAAATATACCAAAAATTGCTGGGAAAACCGAATGAAAATTTTGTGTTTAGCACTGGATATGCATTAGTCGAAAGCCACTAAACGTGTTGCGTGATTTTGCTGCAGATAACAGAGCGAAATCCAAGCCATTTGTTCGAAAAACTCATTTGTTAAAAGCCACGAGCACACACAAAGACAAAAAGCAATCGGCAAGGACAGCTGGGAGGGGACAAGAAATAACATGAATGACAAAGCTGACAAATCTAATGAACAAATGCCGCTTGTCAATAAAACGCACAAACAAACAATTAACCAGACCAAAAGCAACTTGACAAATTAAGTGACGGCGAGAAGCCAGATGGCCACAGGGGGGAGAGAGTGGAGCGAGTGGGGCGTAGGGCCAGGGCAAGGATCAGGGCCCACTGCTTTGGTCTGGGGAGCAATAAAACGTCAAATTCACACAGCAAAAATGGCTGTTAAACTCAAATGTCAATAAATTAAATTGTGCTCATGGATCGGGGATACGGAATGCCGGCATCTGCCATCGGGATCAACATTATTGCATTTAGTGTCATACGTCTCGGCATTTGTTTTCATTATTTTGTTGGCCAATATGTAATGTTGCCCCTGGGACCAGAAGGGCCAGAAGTTTGGCCCACGCTTTGGCTGATTTATTCAGTCGCTTCGAACTCCGGGCCGCCATAAATCTGATGGGAGATATCTGCCCCAACCAGATGGAAGCCTGAAACGGATGCGCAAATCTGTTGTTCATAATTTCAAGAGGTGTGCGCAGGGGCAGGGGCAGGGGCAGCGCTAATCAGGGTTTTGTTTTAATCAGTTTTTCGTTGTGTTAACATAATCACGGGCAGACCGGAAAACTTTTACTGTAGCTAGAGGGGAGGGAGAACCGAGAGTTGGGACAGCCTGCCATAGATACTAATTGAAGTTATTGTTTTGTGATACATTGTTATCGCCGCTCCATCCTTCACTCGTGCCTTCCGTTGCTGGGCTGGCACTTTCTTTCTTTCTTGTTTCTTTGCGTGTTTGGGTTATTTCCCGTTTACTTTGTTGTGCAAACAAAAACAAGAAAAACATTTAACGAAAACAAAAGGATACAGCAGCAGCAGCTATAGCTCCAGGGGTGTCCTGGAGGTGGAACAAGTGGCTGGCAGGGCAGGGCAGGGCAGGGCAGGAAAAACAATATCAATTCAAGTTGAAAATTACGAGCTTCAATTGTTTTCTTGCCTTGGCCACTTTTCGTTAGTTTCCGTTCACGCCGCACCGCCAAAGTGTAGACAGCAAACAAAAAGCAGCAGCAACGACTCCAATACACACACACACACACACACACACACACACAGTACACGGAACATGCAACAAAAAGTGTTGAAACGTATGGAGGGGGGGCAAAACTTTTAAGTACTTAAATGTGTTGTCGTCTAGGTGAGAGAATGCCGAATGAGGAGTGGCCAAGGGGAGCTAGAAGCTAGCAGCTTGCCTTGGAAAAACTGTGAAATTGAGTTTCCGGTTTCTTGTTCTCCTCGAAAACAAGAGAGCGAGATAGACATGTGCCATGCCATCATCGTCGTTTCCCCCCTTTGAGTGCTAAACTCTTTTGATGCGACACATTTCCATCAGTCTCTCTCTCTCTCCCTATCTCTCTCTTCTGTCTGTCTCGCACAAGCATTTGTTCAATGATTTTGTTTTTCACTTGAACTTTTGGCAATAAACTGAGCAAATAATTTATTGCTTGTTCGTTGCTTGTTCAGCGCTTGTTCTGCTCTCTCGTTCAATTGTTGTGCCGAAAAAGTTGTGCCACTTCTTTTACGTCTTGGGTGGTGGCATTTGATTGCACCTCATGAAAGTCATCGAAATTGAAATCTGCATAAGCGATGCACTTTTCAATTGCCAACGTCAATGAAATGCGACAACAGCAAGGACACCAAGGCAAAAGGCGACACCCAAGGAGGGTGCGATGGGTGGGGCTGCATCCACTCGTTTGCTTAATCTCCAAACAAAGTTTTTGCCAACGAATGCAATCCCAATGCCGCCTCAGAGCAATCCTGCAGCACGTGGCATTGCTTCGCTTGATTTCGCTCAGTGTGCGGCGGGCGAGCGAGGGAGGATTTTTGTGCTGCTTGATTTACTCTGCACTGCTTCGTGCACTGCTCCGCGGGCGGTGCTAATAATGCCCATGCATGGCTCTGCTTTACCCTCACCCCACGCTGCCACGCTGCCACGCCCTAACTTTTTATTGTTAGCTGCGCTTGCAGTTGTCTACAGTTGAGCCTTCCCCCCAAAATGGAAATTGTTTTCATTCTGCGGCGAACAATCCTAATGTGCATGCCCCGTGCACTCCCCCATGCCATCCTAAGCAGGATCATGGTGCAACTGACATGGACATGTTCATGCCTTCTGCCAGCTGTAGGCCACCCGCCGGTACATGTATCCCATCCCCCGTCACAAGCACCACTGCCACCGCTGCCACTGGGCCGCGGCCTTTTTCCAGTTGGTTTATTTTAGTATCCTCGCATCTGAGTTTGACTTTTTGTTGCTTCCTACTGCCTACTGCCTCCTGCCTGACTGCTGCTGTTGCCCTTTCTTTTGCCGGCCGCCACCGCTGCCACTGCAGCCCTGTGGTACGCTTTGTGCAACACATGTTGCCATAACTTAACAGCTTAACAAACTTGTCGAGTAGACACCGAAAAGCGGAAAAGCGAAAAACGACACCCATCCCCGCCCGCACCACACGCCTCTTGAGAGTCGCTTCCATTTCCACTCCTTCCACTGAAGTGGCTGTCGTCCCACTTGGCGAATGCGTAACATTTAAGCCGCAGCTACAGTTCTCTGGGGGCGCCGCAGTCTATTTTTGCGCAATAAAAACATTTGCCACTCTAGCGACCAAAGACAGCAGCCCAGGATCATAGGACAGACAGAAAGAGAAAGCAGAGCAGAGCAGAGCCTCATAGACGCATAGCTGCCGCATTGTGGTAGCCAAAGTTGGCCTTTGCTAAAGACTGAAAGTCGCAAGGCCCTCGCGAGACGCGACTCATTATGCTCGACTCATCGGCATCCTGCCCTCGAAGCCTCGAAGCCTCCTCCTGCCAGCCGTTGGAGTGTTCGTGTTCGTGTTCGTGTTCCCTGGCGAAACTTTTTTGGCAACTTCTGCGCGGCACAATGGGCGCCAGCAATAATAATCATCAGGCTGGCAAAAGTACGTTGAAAAGAAGTTACCAACTTGAAAGCAATTAATGGACTAAATCAAAAAGGCATTTTTCAAACAACAGCTCCAAGGGAGCATTGCAGGGGTTGGAGGAATGAGGGGTTGGGGTTTGTGGCCAGTATAAACATGTCAACAACAAGTGCCGCCTCGAGGCTCATTTAGCCGCAGAGCAACCAGCAGCAGCAGCAAAAACCAAACAGGGAACAAAGCATGAAGAAAAAACAACAAGAAGAGAAAAAGAACAAGGAAAAGAGCAACCCAGCAGGCAGCAGCAGGCAACTTTTAATTAATTGAACTCCTTTTCCTGTTGGATAATTGAGAACACACACAGACACACAAAGGTATATTGTCATGCCACAGGAGGCACTTTTATCGAGCCAATTTTCCTCTTACTTGGCCTAACTTTTCATCTTATTTTGCATATTGATTTGTCTTTGTTGTCTTCTATGCTCAGTAATTCGAATAAAGAAAAGAAAATTGTCAATTAGCTGGCTATCATGTTTGAGTTAATTGATGAAACGAAATTTCATATGTGCTGCAGAAAGAATTATGCGACAAGGGATACATTTTTCAAGTGGAAATCCATGCTGCCACTGCTTGGGAGACACATTGAACTGCTTGGTGCATTGATTTCCGCAGCTTGCCTGTTCGCACTGCTTGCACGGGCACATTGTACTGCTTGTGCATTGATTTACATTCGAAATGGAATTATTTTTTGCTCAGCTGCAATCAATAAGTAAAACACAGAACTTAATTAGTAGCGTGGGGCTGGAATCATATTTACAACTTTCGACTGTGCACAGCGCTTATTCGCTTTCCCTTTTGATCATTTAATTATGGCCTAATTAAAATTGGTCAAAAAGCCTTGACCATTATGGGCTATTAAAAGGCACACCCGTCAAACAAATAAAAGGGCGAACAACTTTGAATAAAAGGGTCGCTGACAGCTTGGCCAACAAAATCAGAAAAGGTTGTCGACAGGCAGCGTCTGTGGCATCGCCATCGGCATCTCCATCGCCACCGCCGATTCATCAGCTTCATGGCCAAAGCATTTCATTCATTGAAGCATCCTTACCGGCTCCAAGTATCCCGGGCAGACTGCTCCTTCTCAGGTAGGTGCTCGCAGGAGCACTGCGTGTGCTTTGAATAATTAAAGCGGAGCATTTCGCTTTCAATTAAGATGTCGACAGCAGTCGGAATCAGATGCTTGTGGGCCCTGTGCCCAAAGGACAAACCAAAAGTGCTCTTGTCCTGTCCGGCCGAGCCTTGTCCTGTGCTTCTGTGTATCTTCAGAGCCCAGTCCTGCTGAGCACTCGTCAGACTGCAGGCTGTTTGTAAAACAGTTTCATTTCCCAATTTTCGCCCTTGAATGCTATTTCCAGGTGCCGAAATTTCGGAATTCATTTGCAAATTTCCCACCCCTGCCCTCCGGGTCATGCATAATTAATTGCTTTTCACGCATAACGATAATAGAATTTAATTTGCTTGCTAATGCAAGTCGGCCATTCCAAATATTTGCTTTGTTTTGCATATTTTGTTCTCACTTTTTGCTGTTGCTTCTCTTGCCTGTTTTCTGTATGCATTTTCTATGGCAAAATCAATACCCGTTCATCATTTTCACATCAGTCAGTCGGCGAGCAAGACCTTGGCATCGACTTGAATGCAAATACCAGTTAAGAATGAGTACGAGTATGGGGAGGCTCGGGGAAAAGGAAAGCGCTTCACCCTCGATATGCAACGACCTTCTCAAAAGTCAAATAACAAAAAAGAGAAAGCGGCTTAAGTGCCAGGCAGGCCCCTCATGGCATTCCGCTTCCAATTTGTTCCAAGTTTATAATACGTATTTTATTGGGCAAAAGGCTCGCTGGCTGGACGGGGATCATGTGCTAAAAAAAACAACCTTTGAGCTACTTAATGCAATGCGAAGAGGCTGAGAGTTTGGGTATAACATTGACCGTCATTCAGTTTCATTCAGAGGCTTTAGCTCGACACAACTCTTGGGGTTCGGCAGCAATTCTGTGTGCAGACAGAAGGACTCCCTCACCTGCAGCCTTTATAGAATTCCGAAAACACAACCGCACAGCCGGGGCTACGTTCTACTTCTCGGCGTCTGGCTTTAGCGCTGGCTCTACCTACAGACAACCATAGACAAAAGCTAAAACGTAAAGGGGGAAACACTTTCAAGTACTTAGCAAGTTACTTACTCCTGGAGCCCACACCCACACCCGCACGCCTGGGTTGCCCCCGGTAGCTGAAGCTTGTTTGCTGCTTGTTTATTTCAGCCCTTGCCCCAGAACAGCACAACACAGCACAGCACTCGAGTGTTGAAAAGTGTCTTAAACACACTTCCCCCCCAAAAAGGTAGCAGACTGCTACAGTAATCATAGCTACAGCCAATTGGGATTACACCAGAGAGAGACAGAGAGACTGAGAGTATCATAGCAGAATGTTTACGGAAGATGCCACAAATGGGAATGCAGAGAGATGCATTGATAATTGCAGCATGAGCTAAGTGAGCGCTCCTCCGAGGGGCAGGGGCTGGCTCAAGAGCCATAAATAACGAGAGGCAGAAAAAAGAAACGAAGCGAAGCTGTCAACTCCATGTTGAGCTCTGCTAAGTCAGCATTATCACCAGAAAACATCCTCCTCGTCCTCGTCGTCGTCGTCGTCGTCATTAGGCGACTTTTGAGCCGTGACATGACCTTGGAGATTGTCTGGGTAGAGGGAAGCGATGGGCGCTGACAAATGCTGTTGACATTTACAAATGAGGCCCACAAGTGAATTAATGAGCCTCGCCCAATTAGCGAGCGAGTCACATAAGGGAGCCGCAGTCATGTCGCTTGCAGAACGTATATCCCATAAGTAGATCTGCGTCCCGGGGGTTAGGTATCTGCTGCTCGCCGGCTAATGTATTGGAAAATCAAATTGAAGGCAGCGTTGTAACGTTTCTGCTCTTAAAGGCACATTTTAATTAATATTTCTCAGACAGAGAGAGCGAGAGCGAGAGCGGAAGGAGGTCACCTCCGCGTGTACTCTTGGCAGAAATCTTGAATGTAATTTTCTCGTTTACTCATTTTCCGCACCCACATTGCTCTCCACGGCTGGCAGGGGCGGAGGTGTGCCAGAGGGAGGCAGCCATTGTGGGAACGTGGGCACAGACAATAGTCGGGCAGCCGCGCAGCGCACTTGAGCGCAGCTTGAAGGCGGCTGCGCCTGTAAGTATGCACTTGTAACGAGTCAGTCCGCCCGCCTGACACAGCCTCCGACGTGAAAGTGAGCCGAGCCCTGCCCCACAACTCTCGAGGTGGCTATAAAAATAGGAATGACAGGCCGCCGCCGCCGCCGCCAACGTACTAAAAATGAGAGAAAGGCAATCCGGGGTGTTCGCTCCACTGAGCCACTTTCGTTTTCGCTTTCCGGTGCACTGCTTGCAAAATCCGGCACCAGCCAGGATGATTATATTATATTTCAGTATACGGTAGGGTATACATCCATAGATATGTACATATGTACATGCTGCACATAATTGATGCCTTAAATGGGGTTTTGCCCAACGACTTTATCCTGCATTTATTCTCCTACATTAAAGAACATTTCATGGTCGCCCATAATCACCGCCCACTTTTTCATCTATTTTAAATGCAATTTCCTGCCGGCCTTGCCGCATAAATTGCACTTTTTTGTGTCCAAACTATTATCCTACGTGTCTCTCTTGTGTCTCTTGCAGAATATTTAAGACAACGGGGCAGCGGGTGCAGGAAGATGTCAACTTGCTGCATGCCTCTGTGCTATCGATGGTGGAGTTTGACGATGATATATTCGCGGCCGGAAATTGCTTCGATTGGAACGAACATCCCGCACAGCCGGGCCTCTTCTGTCCGTTTGCCTACCGCCTGCCACCGCCGAATCTGGGCGCCATCTTTGCCAAGGATCTGGCCATGGAATATCACTATCTGGGCAATACCTCCGAGTGGTTCTTTCTGGCCCGCAAGAATGCCGAAAAGGTGATAGCACGCAATGAGCAGTATCTAAAATGTAAGTACCAGAAAGCCATATTAAAATGTCCTACGCCTATGCCCCCCTCCTGATTTATGCCACGGACAGTCCTCTGTCTTATTTATGGGTGCCACGCAGATAGCGCGGAGACAAAGCCAATTGCCTTTTGCCTTTTGTGCGACATGCACACAATTTATATGTATATATGGCATTGAATATTTATACATTTTTGGGTGGCTTTAATCTCCGACTTCATTAGTCACAGGCCCCCAAAACTCTAGCCCCAAGGGGCTGCTGCCTAATTGCGTTGCCATTTGGGAGAGGCATATTTCAGCATGTTTTATCATCGCCACTTGGCAGCCAGAGTCCTCCCAACAATTAAGCGTATAAATAAAACGAAAGTGTGTCTGCCCCACGCGAATTCAAAAGTTCCATTTGCAACGTGGCAATGGAAATGGCCCTGCCACCGAATCTCACATTCCGCTGTTAATTAGCTGCGATGGCCAGGAGCAGGGCCAGCACCACCGTTCGCCTGACCGATTACATCTAATCCCATCACACGGTTGGTCCATTCAACTTGACCCCGGCCAAGCTGTTACACTGACAGTGACAGTGATGCGTGTAAGCTAATTTTATGCAAGAGTTGTCGCTCCACCTTCACCGACATCCACTCAACCTCAACCCAGGAGCCTCAGCTTCATCTTCATCATAGCTGTAGCCATAGCTGTAGCCCTGCAGCGTGGGATCGAGTTTGTCAGCCCGTCCGCTGTTCTTCGTCTTGAAATTTCTCTTGTCTGGTGACTGAAGTTTCCCTTGGATTATCCTCCAGTATTCAAAGTTTAACAAGCAAAGTTTTTGCTGTGCAGCGAAAAGTGATTACAAACAACACACAAACAATTTAATGTCGTTGAATTAGTTTTAATGATGTCAACTTATCCTCACACCCACTCGCCTCTGACGCCCCTCCCTTCTGTGCCGCTCAACTTTCCCCTGTTTGATTGCATAATTTCACACTCCGACACCAAAGAGTGTTGGATCAAGCAAAAGGGAGCGTAAAGAGTGAAATGCACTTTAAAAATAATTTGCAAATTAAAGGCAACGGCTGCATCGATTGCCCCTCAACGTGTCCTGTTTGTGTTTGTTATGCGAGCATGCAAATTATTTGTTTGTTTGCCTGCCCGCCGCTAATACACACTAAATGCCGCATGAGTATTTGGTATTTTGGTATTGGAATGCGGCAAACGCCACGGGCCACCGACCACGGGCCGCACAGGCAAAGCCACAGAGAAACAATTGCATGGCGACCGCGAGAGAATGTCGTATTTGAATGCTCTGCAGGACTCTAGCAGCGACAATCCACCCACATATGGATGTCGAGCAACCGCACAGTCGAGCAACTGGACAGAGGGACAGACTGACAGAAGAACAGATTGGTACAGCACAGAGGGGACACGCTGTGGTAATGGCAGGACAGAAAAATGGAATCGAAAACAAACAAACAGCTCGAACAGAGACAGAGACAGAGACGACGAGACGACATTTACGTGGGTTTGCCTTTAGACCATTGGCCCATGCATACTAATAGCTGGTATAGTTTTGGGCCGAGCTAACACTGCGGGAGCGGGGGGGAACCAAAAGCTGATTGCAGGCTGGCAGCCAACTATTTGCCATACCACTCGTACAAACATCAAAGATCGTCCTCGGTTTCCCCCCATTTGTTTGTCTGTGCCGCTGTTGGATGGCCAAAAAGTGAAAAGACAGAAGTGGAAAAGTGGAAGGCAAGAGAGAGAGAAAAACAATTGAGAACTAGGCAAATAATTTTTGTGGCTCAAACAATGCACTAAAGGCAATGGCAATTTCGGTCAGCAGACGGGCACGGTCCGGTCCGGCCATTTATCTATTGGTCGCCATGCACACACGGCCAAAACTTTCTCAGAGTGTGAAATGCGCCTCAATGTGCTAGTTAGTATGTGTGTGGGTGTGTGTGTGTGTTGGTGTGCCGTGAACTATGATTTATGGCCTGCTGAAATACACTCTCGTGCTCGTAGAACCCCACAGCACGCTGCAGCGACGCGTTGCAAGGCCGCACACGCCGTTCGCTGACTTTCAATTTATGTGCATTTGCATATTTGCGTATTCGCCTTTGGCTTTATAGTTTGCCCGCAAAAAACTTTACCCTCGCTGCAAAACTTGCGACTTGCAACTGTCAGGCGAAGGCACTGCCACTGCCACTGCCGCTCCTTAAGCTGTGGCAAGCTTGAGCCAATGCGATACCCGTTACCCGGAACGCTGATTAAATTTGCAACATTTTTTTGTTCTCCGTCGTGGCAAGGACAAGGACGCGGCAGGGGCCGCACACCGCAACCGATTTGCCGCCAATTCAAGTGCTATTAATTTGATTAAATTGTACATACATATACCCATACATATGCACATACATATGTATATGTACATATATGTATACATACATAAGTGTGTTTACGCTGCCAGAGTGCAAATTTGACTGATTACCATTTCATTGCATAATTAATAATATTTTTGCCACTTAAACACACCAAATGGCGGCGCAATCAATGCCGTAACGAGTGCATTAAGTAGCCTTTTCAATATCATTATTGTGTTTAAATATATTATATATAATGTATCGATGAATGCATCAACACACACACTTTGCCCAATTATGGTAAATATTTGTGCGAATAATTTATAATTTGCATTAGCTCTGGAATATTATTTAATTGAATTATTATTTTATCTGCCCCCAAGGAAAAACTACATAAAAAGCACGAGCAACCAGACTGCTTGAAGCTGTAAGGACACAGTTTTGTTTTGTTGAACTCTACACAAATATATACCCAAGAGCACTCGCGTATGTGGATATTTTTTGTATCTGTGTTGCCGCGTGTGTGGCACGTACAATGCGGAGCAGCATAGCCGCAGAAATATGTCATAATATTTGCTTTTTACTCTACCGCCGGCATATATGACTCGTAGAATAGATTTCATTCCCTTTCTGTAGTTGTTATGGCTGAGCGAAGCGATTTATATTATTATACGACGCTGCGACGAGTCTCTGTGGGGAGGAGGGTTGGGATGGGTTTTCTCTTTTTGCTGTTTACAAGTCACGTGTTTAACATAAAATTTAAATAAAAACCTCATGCAATATGTAAACATTTATATGTACTTCCTGTGTGGCTGTGTCTACTGTCCTCTGGCGGCGTCTGGCTGTTTGTAATTTCCGTCTGTTAACACAATTTACCAAAATGGAGACACTCCCGCTCCACATTGCCATTACCATTTACCAACTAAATCAGGCAAAATCTTGTGGCGGATAAGCCGCAACATATACCAATTTTATGCAAATCGCAGAATCTTCATTTTTTCCGTTACAAGTGCGGAATAATTCAGGACAAATAACGTGAAACTTTGCTCCTACTGAAACTTCTCCGCCAGATTCATTTGCCGCACTATTGTGATAATGCTGAAAGCAAATTTAGCCACCTACAAACGAGGGCCAAACGAGGGCCAAACGAGGGTCACTTTGAGTATCGAACTCTCTCGAATCTCTGTTCAAACTTACGCTTATGTTGCTGCTCATGGAAATGGGCACAATGCCACCGGCTATGAAGATAATCGGCTGCTGGACATTGTGCAGGAAGTGGATCAGGGTGGCCTTGTAGCGCGGCTCGGCGTCCACCCAATTGGATTGGAAAATTGTGTTGGCCAGATCGTCGCCGTCATCGATGAGCAAATTGCATGTGTAGCAGAAGGGGAATGTCTGCAGCAGAATGGTGATGACAAACAGAAAGGAGGCCACGCCCTTCCAAAAGTTCGAGAAGAAGAACACATTGATGAGCGTGAGTCCCAGCACGGATCCAATCAGCGCAAATTGCACAAAGATTGTGCGGGATATCATGGGGCGGATCATGTCGCAGCATCTGCAATGCAAACGAACTTAGCCCATGCCTCTGGGGCCATACTGTGGCTCTTACCTCAGTATTATCTTGTGATCAATCACACAATTGACCAGATCCTCATAGTTTTGCTGTTCGCTTTTGTCGGGATCCATGCGCAGACTCCTCACATGATCCTTCAGCACGTCCATGTGCGCCCGAAAGATGATGGTGAACATCAGGGGATACGTGTCGGACAGCTGGTCCTGCAGCACGGCAAAGGACATGGTGATGTACTCGAAGATGGCCTGTATCCACAGACTGCCCAGACCGTCGCGCCAATCGACAAACGGATTGTACACGGACCACGGCGGATGGCCGCCCAGCGTATACGAGAGGAACGTGGAGCCCGCATAGCCGCAGTAGATGAAGCTGTAGATGAGGAAAGCGTAGTTGCTGCGTGCCACCATGTTGTGGATCTTCTGGCGATCGCTATCGGTCTGCAGTCGCCTGTCCAGCGTGTCCAGCAGCTGCTCCGTCTTGCGCAGCCGCCAGAGGAACGCATACGTGATGGTCGACTTCACCGATGCCCCATACACATTGATGCACACCTGCAGCGATGTGAGGAACTCGCCGGGCGTAAAGTTGCGGAACTCCTTCACGTAGCTAATGACAAATCCCACCGGCAAGTAAAACACACCGAAGGCAAACGGCACGCAGGTCCAGAAGAGGTAGACATAGCGGAGTAGTCCCGCCTTGGGCGGTATCCAACCAATGAGCCACATGGCGCGGTACAAATAAATGTTCGCCTCGCGGGACTTAACGTTCTGCGTCAGCGGTGCCGGATTTATCAGCTCAAACAACACCATTTCCAGCCAGTCAGTCAGTTCTGTTGTCTGTCTGTTGTCGCATGTCTGTTTTATAGCCCCCCGGTAAGTGGACAGGTGCTCGCGGTTCACTCCGACAGACACGCCCCGGCACCCAGCCAGCACCTGGTTGGTGGGGCCTGTAATTAGACCAAACAATCGGCCATGCAAAGTGCCAACAATGATTTATTATTAAAGTGCAACTAAACCTGCCAACAGCCAACAGCCAACAGCCAATTAGCTGCAATTGGTTAATAAACGAATCCGTTTGCTATTGAATCTTTCATGACTACAGAAAACACTTTGAAAGTCAGTGGAAAATAGTCCTTCCCTCATTCCTTTCGAAACCTCTCCGCCAGATTCATTTGATTGACAATCGTGATGATGCTGAACGCAAACTTGGCCACCGTTATGTTGCTCTGCACGGATATGGGAAAGATGGCACCGGCCCAGAACTGTATGGGCTGCTGCACCCTGTGCAGAAAGTAAATAATGGCCGACTTGTAGCGCCGCTCCGCGTCTACCCAGTGGGAGTGAAAGATGGCAAAGGCGAGCGATTCGCAGTCCGCGATCAACAGCTCGCAGGTCATGCAGAGCGGAAAGGACTCGATGCAAATGGCAGCGATGAAGGTGACATTCGACATGACCATGCCCAAGCTGCTGGTGAAGATGAGAATGTTGACGGCTGCCAGACCCACGACGATGCCAATCAGCATAAACTGCGCAAAGATGGTGGCCGACAGCGTGGGTCTAATAAGTTCACAGCAGCTGCAAGGAAAGAGCTCCAATAAAGGATAAACTCTCCCGGGAACTTCTCACTCTGCGCTTACTGCAGTATTGTCCGATAATCCTTGATGCAGTCCACCAGCTGCTGGTAGTTCTGCTGCTCCGAGAGCTCGGGATTGCAGCGCAGCTGCGCCATGCGATCTTTGAGTATGGCCAAATGTGCACGGAACATGGAGAGATAAACGATCGGATAGGTGTCCGACAGCATCTCCTGCGTGACGGCAATGCCAATCACAAAATACTCGAAGAGCGAGGCCAGCCACAACTGGCGTGTGCCCTGACGCCAGTCCACCAGCGGATTGTACAGCTGCCACGGAGCCTGTCCAGCGTACAGCGAGGCGAACAGCGTCGTGGTGGTGAAGCCAATGTACACGCTGAGAAAGAACATAATAATGAGATTCGCTCGGGCCACCATCGTGTGGAGTATCTGGCGCTGATTCAGCGTCACACAACGCTCATCCAGTGGGGCAATCATTTCGTTGATCCGCCGCATGCGCCACATCTGCGAGTAGGTGACGCACGCCTTGATCACATTCCCAATGCAATTGATGTCCACCTGCACCGAGGACAGGAACTCGCTGGGCCCGAACATGTCAAAGTGCACCACAAAGGTGAGTGTGAGGCCCAGTGGCAGATACAACAGCCCGAGCAGCATGGTGGTGCAGGTCCATAGAAAGTAAGCCCATCGTTGCACTTGTCCCAGTCCCTCAGGCTGCACCCAGCCCAAAAAGGTTGCCGCCCGATAAAAGTACACGCAGGCGTCCACAGAGGCAACTTTCGCGGTGAGTGGCGCCGGCCGCAGGCGTTCAAAGAGCGTTTTCTTCATGATTTAAACTAAAGTTACAACCGCCAAGGGTCTTATATACGTGCAGGAGAAAAGGCACATTCCTGATAGCTTTTTAATGACTAGCAATTTTTGGTTTATTTATTGGACAAACGGCTCGATGTCTCAATCGGGGCGCAATGTTTGAGTTTATAAAGTCATTAAGCAAGGCAACCAAAGTAAAACGCTTTCTCTTTGCATTGAAAGGCTTATCGATTTGGGGGTGGGGTAACACTAATTACAGCTTGCATAAGGGATAACGCTTACTAAGTATTCCTTCGCTCTTTCCTTTATTGCAGCCTTTCATCTGTATTCGAATCGCACCGAGGAGCGCATCGAGGATGATACTCTGGCGGTTAAATATGAGGATGGCAGATGGTCGAAGCCGTATTACGATTGCGGTGGTGGCAACATTTGGATGCTAACCTACACGGTGCCATTCTTTGGCTATGAGAATGGCAGCTATCACTTCAAGTAAGTAAGCCCCCAAACAATGGCCAGTGACTGCAAAATGGCTGCACATGGCTGTGTTGCGCATTCATTCTATAAATAATTCACAGCCAAGTGGAATTTGAAAAGGAAACTGCATTGGCCCGAAAAGTGCCACCCGAGCGAATTTCCCCAGGACGAGACAAAGCCGTAGTAGAAACTATGATGAAGCGACAGCGTCAGCTTTCTGGCTTTTGTCTGTTGTGTGTGGGGGAGGAGGAGAATCAGGAGTGCGAGGAGGGAGACACTGTAAATAGCAAAAGTAATTGAATAGCTGAATGACTGTTTTTACTCAGCTTTGGCTCTTCGGTTTTGCTCCGCTCTGCCTGGCACGTGCAATCTGCTTTAAGTTTTAGTACTTTTTCCCTTCATCGAACCATCGAAGGACTTCAGGGACCGATAGCAAATTTCACTCACGCACCGCTCCAAATGGAATACGTTCAAAGAGTGCACAACATTCTTATGAAACTTTATCGCGTGCTGTTTTTTTTCTCTCTCTCTCTTGATTCTTTTCATCATCATCTTTATTTGAAGTAATTTTCAATTTTTTGTCTCACTTTTTCCATAGTTTCCTGGCTGCCTTTTCATGTTTGGGGCCAACTTTTTCAATTGAATGTGGAAATGGTTCAAAAGTTGGCTGGCGGAACTCTTTGCCAAAAGAAAACACAAGTGAAGAAATCGTTGAGCAAGTTATGGGAGTTTGATGCGAAATTCATTGACGATGAATGCTCCCCGGCGCATGGCCGTTCAGATCAATAAATTACAAAACTGCTCCTGCTCCTGCTCCTGCCTCCGTCTCTGACTTTTGAGAATATTTAATTAATTCCCCGCTTGGCAAGGGATCTGTCTGTATTTTTATTTTCTTTCATTAAATTTGTTAAATCGGCTGTGCGGGCGTTAGTCTCTTTATTAGAAAATGCTTCAAATGTACAGCCAAAGCGGCTTATGGGTTTCCCCACTTTTTCGGCTTTGACAAATTACCGACAGGCCGAGAGTGAGGCTCGTTCCATCAGCATAATGACAACAGCTTCTACTTGCGGCTGCCACTCGGGCTGCCACTCAGGCTCATTCTCCCAACGATTAGTCGTCACTCAGCATTGTTGTCAGCGCTGATTCCACTGCCACTTCCACTCTACTACATCCATAATTTCAATTATCACTTGGCTTGAAAGCAGCCAGCATGCTGCAGCACAAGAAGACTGACAACAGACAGCAGCAAGCGTCTGGCAACAGCAAAAAAGGCAACAACACATTTTGGCCAGCAAACTATTTTCACTTAGTGGCCAAGCTAGTGGCGGGATTACGCAGCGCTTTTGTGGCTGCTGCTGCCTGGGCGGGACATGGGCGGACGGGTTGGGTGTTTGTTGTCTTAAAGTTTTGCTGCACTTTGATGGAGTGGAACTTTGGTGTAGCTATTTATTCAATATAAACAAATCTTCACGCTCCACCATATAGCGCTCGTAGGCTTCGGTTGTGGCCTCACCCTCCTGCGGCGGCTTGTAGCAGTAGCAGGGATACACCATTCGCACTTCCTTCCACTCGGGCGTGGCCCCCGGCACGGCTGTTGTGGTGAAGCGGAATCTCTGGCGCCCTGCAAGTGGCTGCCCTCCAGCAGCGAATTAAAATCTCCAGCAGGCCAAAACTACTCACATTTCGAATGGTAGTATTGCTCCTGCCACCAGGACAAGGACTTGCGGCGCTTCAACCTCTTATCGGCATCGCTATGGGTATCGGGCAGTGCAGCTGCTGCCAGCGAGCAGACCAGAATTAGCTGGATGAATCGCATTTCCCCCACTGAAAACTTTCGACCACGCAGCTGGCTGTCACGCTGCCTGCCAGTGGCCTGTCCAATGCATTTGCGATTTGATATGATACCGAAATACACGTACTTAGCGAGCGTTTGAAATGTAATTACACGGCACCCTCGGATGGTGCGTATGATGTGAATGATGCCCTCCCGTTGGGCTCTCAGGTGGGTGGGCAGGCAGCAGAGCGCAGTGCTCCAAATTGAATTAAAGCAATCAATTATAAAAGTTCTACTCACACACCCGCACATGGTACGCCTATTTGCCGCTCAATGACTTTCTACGCTCAATAAATTTCACATTTAGCGACAGGAGCAGGCAGCAGGGAACAGGCAGCAGGGAGAGCAAAGGGGAATGGCTCTTTGAGCACGCCCACTATCTGGCGGCGCCACTGTCGATGTCGGAAGCTCGGCAACTGCCTGCAATTAGTTGCAACATAAATTTGGTCTGCCGGCCTGCCCCTAATGGACGGATGCGCACAGTGGATGCGGCAAATAATTCAGCACAAATGTTGAAATCACTTCAATGTGCCACGCATACAGTGAAGAAATTAGAGCCAAACTTGTGCTGAAAGACACTCGTTAAGAATATTAAGTTGAAACTTCACTGATTATCAGACATCAATTGAAATGCGTTCCATTAGGTTTGACCCGCGCGGGACCACTGTGTGCTGGAGAGGAAAATTAATGTGCAAATGTTAAAAGTTCGTTAGTTGAGTTCATTTGTGTGTGGGTCCCAGCGCTGCAGCTGTTGGATGCAGTCTCTGGGCTCCTCGTCAAACAAAGCCCCTTTTGTTTCAACAGCTTAGACGGGAAGGAAGGACTGGGCGGCAAGTGGGCGGTATAAAATTGGCTGCAGCGCAGGGTAAAAGTTTTGTGGCTGGACCGGACCGGGTAGCGGCATCCTTTGCCGACTCCCCCATGTATCCATGTCCGTGTCCGGCTCATGTTAATAATGTTCTGCTATCAGTTTCCCATTAGTTGCCGGGAAATTAATTTGTTTACGTGGCAGCGGAAGCGCAAAAAAGGAAAGAAAGACTGCGCAAAAATAAATAAAGCGAGAGGAGAGTGAAAACTTTTGCTAATTGATTTAATTTGCTATGCGGCGTGTGTGTGGTGGTGGCTGCCTCTCCATGAAGAGCAAATATACATATGAGGAGCAGGGCAGAGACGTCGGTTAAGCACCCGGCGGCACATAAAGTTAAAGTTAATTTTATTATAAATTATTTGGCCAAACGAAATGGCGCATTAGTCCAGCGCCCAGCACAGAGCACAAATCACATTAGGCGCCCGCTGTGAGCAAACGCCAAGGGACAGGACAGGACAGGCCTCCCCGCTGGGGCAATAATTTTATTTGATTTCATTTAAGTTTCGCTTACAGCACAGCACAGCACACAGTAAAGTTTCAATATTAAAACGGAGACGTAGGAGGAATGACAAAGCTGTAGAATGTGTAAGCCGTAATCCTGGCATTGTATTTATTTGACTTATGCTGCAATATTGCCTGCCACTGCCAGTGCCTGCCCCATTCTCCCATCCATCCAGATAGGGCTACTGTGTGTGTACAGACGAGCATGTGGCTCTTGCCCTGCTCTTGGGCAAAGCATAATGAGGCAAACGGAAACGGAAATATCAAATATCAGGCAATAAGCATGACTTGTGTGGCAGTGGCTGGATGCTGCTGCTGCTGCTGCTGCTGCTGCTGCTGCTGTTTGCTTGTTATCCTGTTGCAACTTCAGCTGCTGAATGTGGACTTGATTAGGAATGCTTCTGCAGCATGTGTCCCGTCCCCTGTGCTGTTTATTTCTTACGAAATCACATAGTTTCCATATCGCCTTGCACTTTACTGGCACACCCCTTCCAAGAGCTGCTGCTCAAAGCATTTATTCGAGACTCCTCATGTCGAAAAGTATTTCAAAATATCTAAAATAATTGCTATTAATGGAATCCTTTTGATGCATCAGGGATCCGCTTTGGGCGGAAATATTTGTGACCACCACATTAAAGTCAACAACGTTTTAGCGCAAATTGAAGGCACAAATTGTGGCTGAAACCCTTTTTGCCCCCAACTCTAGTCGCAAATATTTTTGACATCATTTCGGGGCCCATGTCGCTGGCATTTTCGGCTGCGTAGGCCTACGCTTTTATGAGCCGCCGCCACAAACTCTGCCATCGAGGTGCAAACTACAAAACCGATTATGCGCATTAGCAGCAGGCGACAGACGCGTTCCAAAAATTGGCGTATGGCGTGTGCGTATACGTAATGCCACACAAATGAGTTGTTTACAAACTGGTTACTAAACTGAGTGCGTGACGGAATACACACAACCCCTGCCCCCCACTCGATATGCTTTTACCAGTCAGAGCAAACATTATGAACTCGAAAATGGAGCAGCACAACTCCAAGGGGAGCGGGGAGCGGCATGCCGGCAATGCCATCTGTATTAGCTGACATCGCTGCCATTTTTAAATAGCTGGCACGTGCATGTGTGCTGGCACGCGCTAGCGTATCGGAGACAGCTCCAAAGCTCTTCTCAGATGCACTTCCACTTATTCACGTAATGCGTTTGTGTTTGTGTGTTTGTGTTTGTGCTCGTGCGTGTGCTACGTGCTCTGCATTTGCAATGCACTGATTTTACGCCTCACCTAATGCGTAATCCCACCATCCTGCATATGGATGCTCTCCCCACTCAGACTTTTATTGGCTGTGCAAATATTTGTCTTTTAGACTTTAAGCTAAAAATTCGATTCAAGTGCGAGAGAGAATTTGTTTAAAATTTATTAAATTATGCCAACATTTTCGCAATCCTCCACAAAAATCAACAGGCAGCAGCCCAAACCTAAGCCCAGCGACTGTTTGCAATGAGAGTGAGCCAAAAAAAAGAGAGAACAAATGTGCAAACAACTGCGTTTACGGCTCATTTGTAGGCATTAGGCATTGTGTTGGGTTCTCTCTGCCTGTGTGTGTAAATCATGTATGTATGTATGTATACACCAGATAGGCAAACATCCTGCCGTCTGGCAGCTTAAGGCGCAAAAACTAATAAATCAATATGCGACACGCACAGATATTGTCGCACAGACCTCATTCGAGGCCAGCTCAATCAGCTTATTTTCTAATATCCGTTTACAAATTATCTTCAAAAACTGCCAGCAACAACAAAGGCGGCGTGAGTGAGGGAAAAGACCAGGAAAATACGACCACAGAAAATGGGAAATGGCATTCGAATAACGCAAAACGAAAGCGAATGCGAAACTTTATCCAAAAAGGAAATAAGAGAGACACACAGAGACAGCGAGTCAGAAGAAGAAAGAAAAAGGCCAAGCCGGATCTGGGTGCAGGACATAAAGGCGCTGGGATCAACTGCTGGGGAATTAACATAATCATTACTATAATGTAATGATGGGCCATTCTACAGGCTCCCGTCGGAGGCAGTCGGCAGTAGTAGTCCCTTTTCGTTGTGTGCCGTTTTCTTTCCCCTTTTCTTTGCAATCAATAAGTTGTCAGAAACAATCAAATAAATACAAACTGATATGTCAATATTAACTGACAGTCACATGAACCCTCCCGGACACGCACCCGAAACGGAGATGAAAACCTAGACCGAACCCAGACCGTGCACAATTTTCCGGGAGCCCTAAGACACACACACACACATGAAGGCCCAAAAAGTCGGGAAATTGCCGAGGAAATCAAAATGTTTGGCCTTTGCTGTGCCTTTTGGGGGTTACGAGGGAGTAATACCGTAGAAAGCGGTCGAAGAAGATCCTTTATAAGGTTCCTGCTGAGAATTTACCAAATGAAACACAAACTGATCATGCCCAATCTTTTTTGTTCCACCAAAAGTTTCCTTTGACGTCAGTTCAGCGCAACAGAGGGACAACAGGCGGCAAAGGTTTGAACCACGGGCACCGTCTTGGGCTTGAAAATTGCGTACAATTCTGAGATTATGCGTAAAGTTGTACATGTGTTCCGGCTGCCTGGCTGCCTGGCTGCGAGCCTGCTGCCTTCACAATTCTGCTTAGGTATGCGTGTAATTGGGTGGCTGTCCTTTTGCAGGGGCGACCTTTGAGGCAGGCATATAGGATTTCAGGCAGCGTCGACAGCTTAGTGCACCCTTTTCATGGCTTTATGTCTTTGTCAAACGACAAGCAGGCAGGCAAAGCTTCTTTCTTGGCATCCCCCCCATGGCCATTGACCATTCAACGACGAGCAAGAAAATAATTTTCTGCCATTTCTGGCCTGAGCTCGTTTTCAATACAAAGGAAACCGTAACCAAAACATGCTTCCTCCTAGTTTATCCCCTGGGCACGGCTAATGTGTGTATGTGCGAGTGCGGTTCCTGGGGTTCCTGGGGCTTAGTCTCCATAGACATATGCGCAATCAAAGCAAGAATTTATTGTTTGTTATCGAATTGGGCAAGGCCACGGCAGAACAAAAAACCCACAGGCCAGAAGCTTGATAAAGCAATGCTAGAAAAACATAAATAGAACTCTCAGGACTTGCCAGGACTAGATGGTACACACACACACTTATTTATATTGAATTGAGTTTTATAAATGGCGCCATTTGGTTTAAGTGCCGCCGCCCAGTTGATTGTTAAGCTGACAAATTAATAACATAAATTTTTAACGCCTTTTGCTAACTCTCTCTCTGTTTTTTGCACACTCTCTTTACTGCTCGTTGCGCTCCATTTTGTAGGGGAACATCTGGCATTGATATTGACTTGCGGCGCGTGGACATCGACCAGTGCCCGCAGCGCCACACGCCCGGCACCAAGCGGCCCCTAAATATCTTCGCCGGCACCGACAAGTGCAAGCAGCGCACCACAATGGTGAGACAGAAACTCGACCCGACCCCATCTCAGATACTCCCCAGTCAGCACAAAATTTTAATTCCTTTCTTTCTGTCTCCGTGTGCAGTGCGAGGCCATCATGGGGCTGGGCTTTCGTCGCGGCTCCTACAAATGCCTCTGCCGCAAGGGATTCTACTTCCCCGATGTGGTCTCGCTCCACAAGTTCTTCAATGGCAGCCTGCTGGAGGAGGAATACGAAAAGCTGATGCTGGTAAGTGTGCTGCTGACTCACGACTCAACGCTCAGCACTCAAGTGCTGATGCTGAGCGAAATTCGCACTCATTAAATGTGTTTTAGGGCAAGAACTCAACGTACAACAGCAACAGCGAGTACGAGTGTCTGCCCTGTGCCGAGGGCTGTGACTCCTGCGAGGACTCGTCGCCCTGCATCGCTGCCCTCAACTGGCCGATGCGCACCAGCATCCTGGCACTGGCATGCATTGTCATTGGCCTGCTGCCGCCTGCGGCCTGGTTTACCTTTCGCTATCAGCAAGTTAAGGTGAGTAATCAGTCTCCAAACACACCGAATCAGAAATAACAGCAGACTTTCGACGATAATCAGTAATGGGAAATCATTATAATAGCATTATCCTCCCACTTTTTGTGGAAATTGCTCTCTGTCAAATTCCCTCAGAGCTGCTGTCATCATTGTGGCCCCCCACTAAGCGGCTTAGCATTGTTAGATTTGAGCTAATTTTGTACGTGCGGCCAGGGATGACTCGTCCTGCAACGGACAACGAACAACGGAAATTGTCGCGCATAAGCGGAAGTGCAAACATCCACACAACTGTCGACCGACTTCCGTCGCGAGAGAAACAGAGACTAAAGCCGAAAGCCGAAAGCCGAAGGCCCCGCCATGTACAGTTCACTCGAGTGTCACTCGGACGCTCATTAAGCCTGTGAACAAGCTCAGCCATCAAAAGTCCGTCCAATTGTCTGCTGACTTGCTTTGGGTTTAAACCATTTGCAGCTTTCTCTTGTCATTCTACAGAACGACACTGGGAGTAATAATGTTCGGCCTGGGCAAAGTGAGTTATTCAGCGTCCACACACACACACCCCCAAGTTGCTGTCTGACATTTGTGTGCCCCCGGCCAGTGGGTCTTACACCTACACACTCCTCAGTGCACTCCAGGCCCCAACTCTCGTGCCACTTGCTAGCGTCCCAAGGCAACTAGCCAACTAAACTGTTTTCATTCCTAATGCGATTCAGTCGCATTTGTCGCTTGTTCTCTCTCTCTTTTTTGGCTGCTTCTCTGTGTGAGTCTGAGTGTGCTCGAGTGTGTGTGTGTGTGTCCAAACTAATTAAATGGCGCTAAACATGCCGCTCGACAGTTTGCCAAGTGTGAGGACAACTCGACTCCTTCTCGGCACTCGGCACTACTTTGTTGTCCTTTGTTCTTGTCGGTTCTCCTACCGCTTGGCTCCTTCTCTTGTGAAATTGTGCGACTAAAACGATTTCAATTTAAATTTCAAAAGTTCACACACACACACACACACACTGCACACTAGTACACATAAGTTATTCGCTTGCAGGACTAATTGAAAATATTTTTGCTTGCAGGTTGTACGTGCCGCCAGTCCCGCTCTGTTGCGGGTCATTGCATTGGGCGCCTTCTGCATTTATTGCACGGTAAGCACTTTTTGTTGACTGAATGCCGTTTTCGTGTAATTTATTTCAAAGTGGACATTCAAGCATAAATTGATGTTTTAATTATGGCATCGCCAGTCGCTGGAAACATTCTCCAACAAGCGGAAATATCTGTTGCACATTATGCTGCCACCAGCGTGGGTCGACGCGAAGAGAAACCATAAATCGCCACCAAACAAAAATAAAATGGCAGTTATTCATTCCGTAAAAAGGCAAATGAGAACGGGCAAACGATTGGCAGTGAATGACCGACAGACAGGCAGGGAGGCAGCCGCTCGAACCCAAATTCCCATCAATTTCTGAACAATTTAATTTGATTGATTTATGGGAAGCGTCGAATGCTAATGGAATACTACTACTGGCCAAAATAAACAACTTTAAACGAGAGTTCATCGAACGTCGACATGGGGACGACGTGGGTGAAGCTGAGGATTTATTTATCTATTGCTGATTTATGCAGCCGCCACACACACAAACAAACGCACACACTCAAAAGCTGTGTCCTAGAGACAAGGATATCTAGTTTTCGACATTTTTTGCGTCTCTCTGTGTGTGTGGGAGATTTTTCTTTGTTATTCTTTATAGATAAGTGAAAGGTGCGAGGCGTTATTGGATCATAATCCTCGCCCTTGGCAACTTGACAACTTTTAAGCAACATTTTAAATCATATTTTTAAAGCATAAAATTGGCATTTGTTTGGGTTGTTTTCCTGCATTCATCCACTCAACCATTGACTATCATTTGCTGTCAATTGCAGAACATTGTGATGTATCCGAATCCGAATCTCTATACCTGCACCGCTCGCATCTGGCTGCGAGAGATTGGCTTCTCCCTCACCTACGGCGCTCTGATGCTTAAGACCTGGAGGTGAGTAAACGATGTAACTGATGATGTGTGAGAAGTCTCTTGCTATGTTTGCCATTTTGTCACACAGAATATCGGTGATTTTTCGTGTACGCTCCGCCAAGGCTGTCAAAATCACCGACGCTGCCCTGCTGAAGCGTTTGGGCATCATTTGCGGAGCCATTGGCACCTGCCTGCTGGTGAGGACACTCGTCTCGCCGCCAGATGTTGTTGTGGGACGCACCGCCGATGACTTGAAGGCGTTCCTGTGCAAGACCGACTGGTGGGACTACACATTCACATCGAGTAAGTGCCCAGCTCCCAGCTCCCATCTATTGTCCATCATGGGGGAGCAATTTAATATGTCCGGACATGAGCCACTGCTGATTGGCCAGTAGCCACTTAGGAGCAACTCCAACCAGTTTCACAGCAAAAAATGGAAAAGCTTACAATGCGCGCGTTGCTCATACGCAGTGTGTGCGGCAACATATGAATTGTGCAAAAAAAGGGCAAGGGAAATGGAAAAACAAAGCAAAAAGCGTACCACTGCCAACGGGCGACAGCTTATGGCTGCTGGCGAGTGGCCACTCCACTCTCTTCCAATTCACTGTACGCCACTCCCCGGGGAGGCTTAAAGGGAATTCCATTTGCATCCATCCACACACACTGTTGTGTGCTGTGTGTGTGTTCCGGCCAAAGGCATGTACGAGATATGAATATGCAGGCATCTTTTTTTTTCGTTCGTTTCCTTGTGGCCGGCATGTGTCCCCGCCCCCCCACATATGCAGCACTGAAGATGGATAAGAATGGGATTAAATGTACGTCCTGCAGCACTGCCTTGACTGTGTTTCGTTTCGTTTCGTTTCGCTTAATTACAAAAGTTTAGGGGGCCAACTTGAAGCACTTTCCATCTTTGCAGCCTTGGGCATGGACCGAGACTCTCTCTCCCTCGTTTATAGACAACAATTATCGTTGAGTCTCGCGTTGCTGCGTCAGTCACGCACTTTGATGGCACACAGATGCTAAATAACTTGATTTGCTGTTGCTGCACGCTGCATAGAACGAAGGGGCACGTAGCGCGTATTACAATTTTTTAATTGCATGCAGCACGCTGCAGCTGGCAGCTCGCTCTTCCCCCTCTCTGCATGCCCTTGCTGAAAGAGTTTATTGCTTAAAAAGTGGATGCTCCCTTTTTTTATGACTTTCCTCTGCTCTCGGGGGTCTCGTTCGCGTTTCATTTCACCCGCAGAGATCGCAGATTTCTCCTGCCAGCCATTCCATGCCATTGCCTCGCTGAAGCTTTTAGCTAAACAGCAACAGAGCGGGGTCGGTGGTCGGGGACGGGGGAGTGGTGCAAAAAATGAAAATGATAACGTAATTACATTTCTCTTTGCTAATTAATGTACAAAAAGTGAGCTGCGAGGCCATTGAAGTGCACAAAGGAACTAATCCCTGGCTATTTCCCCCTTTGCTCTTTTGCCCCGTCTCTCCTTCTCTCTCTGTAGTGGAGGTGCTGTTCCTGGCCTGGGGCGTTCGACTGTGCATCATGGTGCGTAAGGCACCATCCGAGTTCAACGAAAGCCGCTTCATATCGATGGCCATCTACAATGAGTTCCTGCTCACCTGCTTCCTCAACGTTTCCATGTAAGCAAAACATTCACTTTGACTGAACAAACTCTATCTTTTCCAATTACTCTCCTACCTCTTCCTCTCTCTCTCTCTCCCTCTCTCCCCTCCTTTCTGTGACAGGTTGTTCCTGCAATCGCCGGCCAATCCGGATCTCCTCTACATCATCTTCTTCTGCCACACACAACTGACGGTCACCCTGCTGCTGGCCCTCATCTTTGGCAGCAAGGTGAGTCTACCTCCCTGCCACACCCCGCTCCTCCGTTCATTTCCCCTCTTGTGTGTGTTCATCTTTTGTTTTGGCAGGTGTACATAGTGCTGCGCAGTGGCAAATCGCATCAGGAGAACATTGGCATGGGCACCAAGGCATCCGGTGCCAAATTCAATTTTCGTCCTCAAGTCCGCACCTTTGCCAATCCCAGTTCGATGACCACCTCAACGGTGCCAGTGGCGGGCACAACGTCAGCAGGTGAGTCCACAGTCCAGCGATAGCCAACAATTGCCTCATTTGTGCGTAATGGACGGACCATATCGACACTTGTGACAAACGACAGTGTCCACTTGACAAATGTTCCGAGCAGACAGATTGTCTGCAACGCAAACTGAGGAATTGGGGAAGAGGCGAACTGGGGAGTGGGATAATGGGCGAATGGCAATGGAGGCCTGCTGATGAAGTCCTTTGCTGCCTGGTCTCGAGCTTTATTTATGTCATATTATTTTGCAAATTAAAAAATGAGCGAAACAGGCGGCGGCGGCGGCGGCGGCAGCTTCACTTTCCCTTTTATCTCCAAAGTCTAGACGCGCGTCATGGAATGCGAAGGGTTTGGAGTGGAGTGTGGAGCGGGGAGCGGGGAGTGACAGCGCGGGGAGTACATGTCCCTAGCCATATCTAGTGACAGCTTTGACTACTGATTTATGTGCTTTGGCTCGTACAATCTACAGTCTTAGCACCCAATCCTCTCTGCTGCTCGACTCTCCTTTTGTGGTTAACTTAAGGGATTCTCTGTGCTTCTGCTTGTCCATGTGTCTGTGTGTGCTTGTGCCTGTGTGTGTGCCTGTGTGTGTGCTCGTGTGTGTTGAGCAAGGAAGGAAATAGCTACGAAGCACAAACTTCCGCCAAGCTGCCGCCGACGCCATATTTGTTTATCGCTTCGCTGGCTTTGATGTATAAACAACTATGTGTACCATTTGTGGCGTCTCTGGCAGGGCACTCAAGTGAGCCATCATCCAGCAACGAGGACGCTGGTGCGAGTCCAACTGGGTTGTGGGTAGTGGGTAGTGGGTACTGGCGCCCTGCAGCTGCAGGTGTGTGTGGTGTGTGCTCTGTAAGCCAATTAAGTTTCTGCCAAGTTTTGGCTTTAAAGTTCTCTAGCCACCAGCCACCAGCCACCATTTGAAGCACTTCTGTGCTAAGGGGCAGTCATAGATCATCAGGTTGGTAGCCAGGGTAACCATCGATTTTCATTGAGCAATCTCAACTTTTAGCAAGAAATTCAATGGAATAACAATTGATCAAAAGTTTGGGTGAAAGGTGCACATACATTTGATTTTCAGGAGAAAATTGTTAGAAATTGTTTGCCATTCAACCACATCCTAATGGACATGGAACATTGAATCTATGCCAAATCCCTCAACATATTAATGTATAACTTTAACAACAGCAAAGATATGGAGTATTTCTCTCCTTAGAATTTACAAGCGCTGATGCTGTCCTTGGAGACTCTGTAGTCCCCGCATTATTATCGCTGGGTCTCGGTCTCCTATTGCGTTTCATGGCGAACCTTTTTCATTTGCAACGCTCTTCAGCATTTTTATTGCAAGAGAGCGACGCTTTATGTTTTAATGTTTTATCACCACTCGACCTCTGTGTCTCTCTCTGCATCTTTTAGTGGTTGGCATGGCTTTTATTTAATTTTTTATTACTCGTATTTCTATTCTAACACAAAAAACCTTGCCCATTTTTGTGGCTGCGTAAATTGTGCGTTAAATTTACATTTCTTTTTTTTTCTCATTGTTATTTTCATTCATTTATTTTTTCGCATTTTTTTGGGCCTTCATTTCGCTACTTTAGTCGCGAGTGTTTTTTTTTGTTGCGCTAGTCGAGTTTTTTAAGCGGCTCTCAATTTGCATATTTAAATTGAACAATCACAAAGTGGCAAACACTCGCCCAAACACACACACACACACACACACACAGACACATACACATGCAGCTGTGGCGAATTTTAAATATTTTGATGGCGAAAAGGAGGCACAGCAACGGAAGAACATTTTGTGTTGCATACTAAGAGACGAAGCACGGCACTCACATAATAAATTCAATTTTTGCCACTGTCGACCGACTGACTGCTCCACTCGACTCGCTTAATTTCGCAGCCATAAATCTAAATTCAGCGGCAAACAAAGCAGCAGCAAAAAACAACAACAAAATAACAAAGCAAACTTGATGCTCTTGAAAATACTCTTCCCAAACTGTGGGCAGTGTCGCCTTTACAGTGAGAGTGTTGCCCTTTGCCCTGAAATGTTTTAATGGGAATGTTCGTCTGCAGTCCCAGAGCAGCGTTGAATATTTGTTATCCTTCTTAGTATTTTATAGTATTCGAAAGTTCGGCCTGCTGGCCCGGTAGGTGGACCACGCTTAAATCATACTGACAGGCTTTCAGTTGAATCGAACGGCCATTCATCATTCGGGCCAACATGGAGGACTGGAATCAAAACCCAAGTCGCCGCAGCCACAACTGGCTCCTGCTCCTACAACCAAGAACTTTCGTTGCCATTTCCACATTTCCCCAGCAGCTACATACATTACGCATTTAAATTTACGGTCTCGGATCGGGGCTTGGTTCGGTTTTGGGTCGGGGACTCTGGCTGAAACTTTTGACATGGACGTGGAACTTTTTTAGTGCTAAAGTTGGCAGAATGGAAAGAAAGGGAAGGCTGACAAGGGGTGACACTGAGAGGCTTTTCCGCGGTTCGCTTTTGTTTGCCACTGTCGCCACGGATAAATACAATTTTTTGTTCCTTCATTTCTTGAAACAGAAAACAAATTGTCCGACCAGGAGGCACTGGAGGAGATCCGCCAGCTGAGCATGCAGCTGCAGCGCATACAGGAGATGGCACCGCCCAAGGGGGTGGCCGTGATGACGATATCGAGCCTGCTCGATGGACTGAAGACCTCCGGTGGCATGATGGCCGTGGCGGCCGGACATGCGGCAGCGCGTCAAAGTGCCCTGCCACTGTTGGCGCTGAACGCGGAAATGCAGAAATACAATCAGCAGAACCTCAATGCGAATGGCCGGGGTGGCGGCACTGGCAGCGGCAGTGGCCGCACAAGCATACCCACAATGGTCCTGGAGACGCCACCCTCGTCGACGCCACCCTCGACGGCGTACGAGGAGCGAGCCATCAACACGGAGCTCAGCGGTGACGATTTCCGGGAGCAGCTGCTCCGTCGCACCGCCGACGGTCACATCATCTGCAGCCGCTGCCTGGACGCGTCCAAGGAGCATTACTACTGCTGTCCGCCGCGCAGCGCCTGCGACCATATGGGCTCGCCCCAGCAGGAGGGCAGCATCAGCTTTGCCAACATCAAGCTGGACTGCATGTGTTCGCAGTCGGAGGACCTCGACCAGGACCACACGCTGCGGCAGCGGCGCCCGGCCGTGCGCTCGGCGGCCACCAACACGCCGCCCCCCAGCTGCAAGCGTGCGCCCCGCAACCTGCTCGAGGCCGACGTCTGCATTACGTATCAAATTTGTGATAACTGTAGAAGTAAGTATAAGCTTAGTGGCCGCCGACGCAGCGGCAGCTGCACCCAGGCCCAGACCCACAGCCACGTCCAGCCGAACGGCGCCACGGTCCAGAGCCAGGTGCAGTCGCGCAGCAGCGAGCTGCTACTCGATCGCAGTGTGAGCGTGGCCCTAGCCGCTGCCAAGGCCGCGCATTCCACAGACGACATTGTGCTGTACACCAGCTCCACGAAAGAGGAGGAGGAGGAGCAGGAGCAGCAGCAACAGCAGGATGTTGGGGAGGAGTTGCCCCAATCCGCGCCTGATCCAGCCCCAGCGCCCTCGCTGGGCAATGTGTCGAACGTTTCGAATGCCTCGAACAACTCCACAAGTGGCAGTGGTGGCGCAACGCGTCCCAAGCGGCCGGATAAGTTGGTCTTGGATCTGAACGATCGTTCAAAGTACACCAAAGAGGTTTCTGTATAAAGATTTAGGAAAGCTAAAGGCAGAGGCAACGAGGCAAAGGAGTTTCAAACTCTCTTTCAGGTGGTTTTTGGCCTGGCATTCCTGTTTGGTTTATAGTTTATGTTTACGCAAATTGAATAACCAAAGACTTTAAATTGTATTTCCATTAGCCACTTACTATACTCGTCTGTAGATATCGTTACGATTGAGCTAAAGCTAGAGATAAGACACGCCCCCCAGGGCCCTAAAACACCTGACTTCAGTGAAAGGACAGTGAAGAGTGTCGGGTCAGGGATTTGCATATTGCTTAGCAAAATGATTTGCAGCCATAATGAGCCCCTTAATGCTGTGAATATATTTTGCCCAAGCCAAAATGCAGGAGACCCAGGCGAAAGGCAAACAAACCAAGGAGCCCCAGACACAGACAACATTTTGCTGGAAAGTCATGTGTTTTGGGCCTGGCTATTTAATTGAATTTATGCACATTTCATGCATGTGAATAATTGCAACATAAATTGCATACTAATTGAAAATGGCAACGAATCATTTCCAATAGTTGTTCAAATTATAATGACGGTGAAATGCATTTGCTGCTTAATTAATTAAGTCATGTCTAAGTGCCGATCCAATTAAAATACTAACACAATACGTTCCAACGCAGTGCAGTCTCTCTCTGTATACAATTTAACAATAAGTTTGTTGATGGAAACTGTTTAATATACATATCTCTGCCAAAACAAAACAAAAACAAAACAAAACTAAACACAAACTACATGGAAAAAACCCCAAATAAATATGCGAAAATGTATATGTAATTGTAGTTAAAATTTCTGATGAATTAATTTGTTCGTGTATACATAATTAGCTGCAATATTATAAATATTTTCCAAATTACACACACTTCACAATTGTAAAGTAAAACAAGTGTTTATTGTATGTATTCGATGAATGTAGTTAAGCATCGCTGTTATTAAGTGGAAAATACATTAAATGTATGGCTTAAATGTTGTTTAAAGCAATTCAATAAATGCCGAATCAAATGGATGCACGAATGATAATTCTTTTCACCGCCTGGAGACTCAAGTTCTCTCATTAGGCATACGCAGCGTGGGATACAATTTGAACAGCCTCCTCAGCACCTTATCGGAGCAGACATTGCACTGCCGAGTGCGTACTACATATCTGGCCACGCCTATCTGTACCGGGGTGTGGGTGTGGCCAAGCGACGAAAAGTGTTGTCGTCTTTCCTTGCGCATCCTTTATGAGCATGTTATGGCTTTTATCTTTATGGACATGCCTGTGTGTGACCCTTTTTGCCATTTATGTCTGCCATTCCGGAAATGCCTTTTCAACTCTCTCCAACACACACGCACACACGCACACTGTGACACACTCACTAAGGACACTCTTGCTGTGTAACTGTTTTGAAGGAGACGTTAATTTAAATGTTTTACGGCCGTCGCGTTGGTTCCGCCTCATCGGATGTTGTTTTGTTTCCTACTCTCTTCTGTTCTTTAAGTTCCTTCTCTCTTCTGCTTTGTTTTCCCTTTCTGTTTGTGTTTCAAATTAAAATTTTCCAAACAGGATGACAGTATTGCCCACGCCCCCACACCGCTCTCTTGGGTGTTATCAGACCCATAAAGGACTTCCAGGATGTGTGCCTACGTGGCTGTGTGTATTGAATTTTAAGCAGAATTCAGTTAGAGCAGCGGCACGTTCTCGAGTTTTCTTTAAATTGAATTTCAATCATTTCACTCCAACAAATATGCCTGAATAAATATGTCTGCCACGGATATACACAGATATCAGCACATACATACATATATGTACATTAGCTGCTGCTTTTTTTTGGGCTTATTTACTCGCACAGAGAACAACTTTTTCCTTGCAGTTCAAGCTCGTGACGACATTAATTAAACTTTCAACATATGCGCACCCCAGCCAACCAGGACAATAGTCAGTGAGAGAGCTGCAGCATCGGCGGCTGAGAGTGTCTGAAAATCCGCTGAAATAAGCGTATACGTAAACGAGGCATTTTCCACTGTTAACGACTGTCGCCGGAAACTGATTTTTATACTTTTTTTTATAAACTTTCACATTGGCATGGAAAAGCGAACGAAATATGGGCATTTATTGGTTCAATTGGAGTCCCCCGCAGCCACGCATTTCCCGACTGAATCCTACGCCAGCTTTTGTTCACCCCACACCACCAACCATTAAAAGCAAACGTTTTTCATGGTAATTAAAATCAGCTTTCGCCCTGCCAGAGCAAAAAGGGTGTAGCACGAAAGGTTTAAACAATTAACTCCATGGTAAACGGTGCGTGATAGTTGACCAATTGAAAAGGAATTGTCTGGCATTCAAAGTGGTTAAAAATAAAGCCAAAATATCACTTAAGCATGACAATTTGTGCCTTTAAGTTGATCAAATAAAGATGAACTTGCTCGAACTTCAAGTTCAATGCCTAAACACATTTCATTAGATGCAATGACCTGAGGGGCCTGTGTTTGAGGTGCTTCAGCACAGCGGCGGCTTGTTGCTCAAGAGTAGATTTTCGGAACATTTAATTAAACGCCTGTTGCAGAAGCGCGCCAAAGTCAGAGCCAAAAACTTCATCTTCCCTCCCAGAAAAACTGGGTCATAAATTTCAAAGCAAAATGAGTGGAGGCTGCCGGGAGGGGGACGGCTGCAGTAACGATGTAAGTGGAAGATGCTCTCTATGTACAATGCCAGACGGAGGAGCAGCAGGTCGTTCTCTAAACCATGAAAATGGCACTTAGCAGAGAAGAAAACCAAATTGCTTTTTTCATCGTCGGGCGGGCAATTGCAAAATCTTAAACAGTGGCTCGAACAAATTTATTTCCATGTCGGTGTCGATGTCGATGCTGAAGCCATTGCTGGTGTTTGATGGCTGACTGGGTTGTGCCCTGCCCTGGCCTGGCATGACCTGGTCTGCTCCCCTAACGTCTGATTGTGTGTGGCAGTTTTTGAGCATTTTTTTGTTGTTGGCATCACTTAATTACGGCAATAAATGCCAATGGCAATTTCTTTGGCATTAAATAAAAACATGTTAACGACTTGCCAAAGACCGAAAAGAACAAAAAGCGATGAGGAATAATAAAAAGAAACGAATGGCAAGAAGGCAAACAAGCTAACAAACAAACACACATGCATTTGCACACACACACACACACACATACTCGTACATATCCGGGAATTGGGCTGGAGCTGGGCTGTGATAGGGTAACATGCTGTTGGCAAGGACACCGCTTGTTCGGGCTCGCTCTGCTCGTGCTGTAGCCAATTAAAATTAAAGGAGGCCGTGCCTGTGTGTGTGCGTGCCAGGGGGTACTATCAAAAACAATAAAATTAAATTGCTCAACACCTTATTAACAGCAGATGGCTCTGTGCCCAAAATAATGGTAATATGTGTAGCAAGAAAAAAACGACAGAAATCACATTAGACTTGTGATTTTTTTTCTGTTGCTCTCTAGAAGGGAGCGAGAAGTCGCTTTGCAGCGGAGGAACTAATTAATATACTCAAAATAAACGGAGTACTAAGCATTCAGCAAGCAACGACCATCGCAAAGTTTCTGCAACTGCCAGTAAAGAGCGAATGGTGGATCACAATTTAGGCCTTTAAATTTGTTAAACTTAAATGAATTTTAATTACATTTCATTGGTCGTACCACGCCATCTGCGAGGCTCTTCTCAAATATTTTTGGGCCGTTTATGGCTTTATCTGCAGCTGTCCTGTTTACACAGACATAATTCAGCAAAAGATGACTCATGCCTTGCATAAGCTGCAAAAATATATTGCACAAATATTTCAAGCACATTTGCATATGTATGTGAGATGTCAGCTCAAACGATGATGCTTGTAAAATATTTTTAGTGCATTTGTAAACATGCCAACCAGCTGCAAACTTCAGTGGCTTCATGTCCTGCTCTGTCAGACATTTGCAAAATAGAAATGAACTTCTAGCACGACCATTGAAATTCTTTAATCGCATACGTAATATGCCACCCCCCCGGCAGAACCTCACACAATTGCATGTGCATATGTGCACACGTGAATTGCATTAGGAAGCTGCCGACACATAAACTAAATCTGCCACCTCAAGTTCAAAAGATTCCATCCCAAACGAGGAAAGGGAAGAGCAAAAAACAGCCACAGAGGTGCCGACTGGGAGGGGGTTTGGGCATCCATTTGCATTAGAGATGAGCCCGTGATCTGTTATGCATAGGATTTAGAGACCATTGTTGAGCGAAGGTGACAGCCTTGATAGGAATTCTCGAACTATTTTCAGAAGAGAATTGAGACGAAGTTCCCATCCCTAGAGTCAAAGTTCACGCACTTTTTTGGCCCAACCAACATGCACATCTCGAGGCGAAATTCAAACATCTCTTGGCAGTGCGAACGACAATGGCATATCACATCTCAGCTTCTGTGTTCCAGCTCAGCCACAGAGCCCCAATGCGACAGCGAGGACTCCGACTACGCCTACGCCTCCGACACCGAGTGTGTGCGAATGCGTTTTCTTACGTTTACATTCACGTTTACGTTTACGTTTAAATTTGTACGTGGTTGATGTGTCAGTTACAAGAAGCAATTGTGGAAAATGTGCCGGTTGGCAGTTTTGGCATAAGATCTGCGATAAGCGCCAAATGCTGGGATCTAAGAATGGCTCCAGACGTGTGAGGATGCTGTGAATGGAATGTAAAAGTGTGCACACTATTCGTAGAAATACCTATACGTACATACATACATATGTGTGTGTCTGTTTGCTGCCAGCTGCCGATTGAGATAACAAAGGAGAAACTACTAGGCACCAAAAGTTGACAGAGACAATTGTTGTTTGGGATATCGAGCCTGGGGCACCGGAATATTTCGCCCAATGACTTATTGGCTATAAAGGATAAATGTGTGTATTTGTATGATAAGTACTTTAGTTCCGGCTTTGCTTTTGCTCGTAAATGTTACACGTGTTTCCCTTCTGCATCTCCTGCTTTGTACTCTCATCAGACATTAAAACTTCCTGCACTTCCTGCCAGTCAGCACTTCCCCGCTGTCACCTTTCCCCTGCCGCCTCCCTTGAAGCACACAACAGGCTTCCATTATCATCCACTCCAATAGTTTCGCTCTGATTGCATTCCATTCACAAGCCACATAATATTTAGCCCACAGACCTGTGCGGCCAGATGAAGTCATTAAATAAAACTCACTTCACATGCGTATACTTAATTTTTAGTATTGTAGGGATTTTATGTGCTCAATGTACAAAAACAGGGAGTGTCAGTATCAAGCAGCCGACGCTTTAAATACCCTTGCACACAGCTCTTATATTATTTGATTCCAATTAAAATACAATAATCCAATGCAACAAAAAAACATTAGATGATGCAACAAATCCACAATAACTGTAAGGAAAATACATGTACACAGTTTGTGTGTGTGCAACCTAGGTACAGCATCCGCAGCAACAGCACAACACAACACACATCCGTATCCGCATCCTCATCCGTATCCGTAAGCTGCCTGTTACCCGCGCGGAAATAATACTGCAGCCATATGTACGTACAAATGTAGGAAATATGTATACATGTAGGAAATATGTATACATGTAGAAAATATGTATACATGTAGGAAATACATATGTATGAGTAAGCCTCAACTGTTGTTTTAGCTGGCGCCGCATTTAAGAATCAAAACGCGAAATGTTTTTAAATTTGAAAAGCGCAAAATCGCTCAACATAAAACAAGCAAAATAACACAAACACTCTCGAGTGATGTGCTCTCACGTACAATAATTACTGCATTTAGGATTTAGCTCTTGTAGAAGAGCAGAAGAGCAGACAGCCGCCCCCCGCAGGTAAATTGGCTTGGCAAAGAGCTGAAGAGGAATTTAATTCAACTGCAGATGGAGCTGTAATCGGACAAAGCAAAATGAAATTCAAGTGATTCAAATCCGGTGAACGGTGATAATGAAACAAATTTGCGGCATTAATTGCCCCAAACGACAAAGGTGGGACAAAGCCACATTAGTTGTGGCATACATTCTCGTCGTCCTGAGTATCCTTAACGTAGGCCCACAATGAGGCACATCTTCAACTCAACACACTTGCCGGCTGCTCAACGAGCCCTGAAATTAATGGAGACTGACATCACAAACATGCCAAATGAGACAATTTTAATTAATTCCACAAATTTTCAGCAAGACCGCAGCAAACCTCATTTTGTATACTGCATACGAATGGTCCATACGGTTCAAATGGTCATAAATATATTGCATTGTGGGATTTGTGACAGTCAAGGGCGATGGCCTGCCTGACACTTAATCAAGAACGGATTACCGCCAGGCAGCAGATATGCCAGGGAGAAAATTCGAGAAAATTAGCAAAGTCAAGAGGCTGCAGGAGTTTGCAGATGAAGATAAGCTCGAAGGCTGGCATAATTTATGCTTGACTATTCGTCTGGATGTGTTCTTGTAATTTTCTTGCAACTAATTGCTTTGAAAGCTGCACGGATGCCACTTGACACAGTACTTGGCGCTCCAACTCTTTACACCCCTCCTGCCCCTGCCCAGAAGCAGTTGCAAGCGTCGCTAAATTAAATGGCTGACAAAGTGAGCAGCAGCAGGAGCCCGCAGCTCGGGCATCGCCCTACTCCGCCCGCGCTGCTTGCTTGCAACTAGGAGGAAGCATAGCAAAAGACACAACGAGTTTTCTTTTATAATTTGTCGCCAATTGCAGTAGCAGCAACAGCAGCAGCAGCAGCAACAGCATCAGTGGCAATGCCGTTGCCAGTTGCAGTCACAGTAAGTATTCCCGCCTTCAACCGTACAAGGACGCGGAAAGTGCCAACTGGCAAACTGTGAAAAGTTGAGAACGCAAGGAGAAAGTTTGCCATAAATCAGAATATTTTAAAAGTGTTTGACAGCGTAAAAAGGAAAAAGGGAAGAGCGAGAATGAAAGTGAACTGTGGCAGTCATAAGCCAAGATTATGGCCAAGAACTAGTAACCGTGTCGAAGCAGCAACAGCAACAAAAAAAACCATTAAAATGGAGTGCAAAAGAGCCCTGGGGCACTGGCAGACTCTCTGGTTGTACTCTCAGCCCAGGACTCTTCCAGCAGTTACGCTGGGAAATGGCAAGTAAGTTTTTGGTAACTTTTTGTAAATTTAATCAAACAATCATTGGGCAATTGTCTGTGCTGTCAGCAGGTTCGCCTTCTGTTTGTCAAATGTTGCCATCAAAGAACAAACTGGCTGAGGGCATGGATGTGCCAGCACCCAGTGGAAGTTCTGCAGCCAGCTCCTGGCATCATTATGCTCATCAACGCTGTCGCTTATCCTTCGACTGAGTGCAGTCCTAATGCAAGTATTTTGTGCCATCATCCATGCTGAATGACTCTGCCGCTGGCCCTGCCGCTTTCCACCATCCAATTTAAATTCCTGTGCAACTTTTAGCTTCGACTTATCCCCGATTTGCATTACGCAGATGATCTGCAGTTGAAGCGACATTGCTCCCTCTCTCTCTCTCTACAATCGTAGTTTTCGATGCCGCAGCAGGCGTGTCAGCATCGACAGCAAATACTAGACAAAGTACACAAACGAGCTACAAAAGTTTGATTGACATTTCAATTAAATTATTGGCAAAGTTTCTGTGGCTGTCTCTGTGTCTCTGCCGCTGACGCTGACGCTGACGCTCTCGTTTTTATTGGAATGTTTCGAGTGCAGAAAACTTTGCTCGCCGAATACGAGGAGATCTATGAGCCGGTGCTGGTCGAGAACCCATTCACCCTGGTGGACACACGCGGCATAGGTCTGCGCCAGTACCACGTGGCACTCACCTCCAGCCGCATCATCTTTGGCTGCGACAACTTCTACAAGCACGGACAGCGCGACAGCGTGGCCAGCAGCTATGGGAACTGTCTCGATCCGGAGATCGAGTGCTTCGAGCTGGTCAGCCTCATTCCGCTGCAGTTGATCCGCTTCAACTTCTATCGCTACCTCGATCGCTGCCTCATGATGGTGAGTGTCAACCATCAGCTACAGCTGACCTCCCCGCTGTCGCAGGAGCGTCCAATGATCTTGGAATTCGGGGGACACGTCTACAAGACGTACTTCTGGCGCACCTGGCGCGAGCGTGTGTCCACCATACGACTAATGCAGCCGCTCTACAGCCAAATCACTGGCCACTCGCCCTTCTCCAGCACGGACGTCTTGGTGGACGACGAGGAGACCGTTGCGCTGGTTCACAAAGCGCCCCGGACACCGTCCGTCATAAGCAGGTGCCAGGCCGAGTGCTGACCAAAGTCATAAGAGGCTTTTCGCAAATCCCTCGCAAACATTCCTTGCCTCATCCACTTTTCAGACTCAACTTAATGTTCATCCCGTTTGTCGATTTATTTATTTATTTTAAATATTAAAACACCTTTACGTTGCCCCCAAACAAAAGGGCAAAGTCTTGCATCCTGGCAGAGTTTTTAAGCCATTTGTAGACCTTGCTCGGGGTATCAACTAGTCCATGCCCTGGCGGCCACTGTGTGTTTGTTTCGTCTTATTTTTTGTTGTTGGTTAATGCAATCAGGGGCGGAGCAAGAAATGCCAGCCACAATTGGAAACCCAAAGCCCTGGTTTCGGCGGCTTGTTCTGTTGACTGTTTATTTTGGGAGGCGGAGCCGCTGTGGTGCGATGTTGGTATAGCTGGGATGACGACGAAAGAATGTTGTATTGATGTGCCCAGGCTCTGGGGCATTTCCCCCCCTCCTGCCCAGTCCTATTTTCACAGCCAAGTTAACCAACAAAGTTTTCAATTTGCCGACAAACTTAAGCCGCAGCCACAGCACTTGTCGTGTCGAGTCAAGGCCTGGCATGGGGCAGGGCAGGGGCAGAACATGTCTGTCTCTGTCCATGTGTCTGTCTGAGCGTGCAGCTGACACCAAAAATCAATTGCAATGAAAATGGTTGGCAAATAAAACCAACAAAAACAGCAAATAAAACAATCGTCATTGGCCTTATTTGGTCTTGCATCGTTTAATGGTCAAAGTTGTTCAACTTTTGTGTAATTTATTTGATTTGCTTTTTGTGGGCAGGCGGCCGTTTGATAAATTACAATTTATTTAATGAAATGTGCAGACACAGAGGCAGAGGCAGAGCAAGCATTAATCATACGCCATGTGGTGCGCAATAAACAAAAACCTCCCTGAGATAGCATTTTAAATTTGAACAAAATGTTGCCCGCCTTTTTGGCACAACTTTAGTTTGAAGTTTGCCCACAAAAACCCCGTTGGCCTGGCAACGCCATTCCGAAAAGTTAATTAAAAATCCATGGGACATGGAGAGGAACCAATAAAAATAATCACACCACCACAACGACAGCAACACCAACAGCCCACGCGGCACCCGTCGCCCATCTAAACATTGTTGGCTTATTTTGTATTAATTTTTAATACACCTGCCCCGCCAGCGCTTGCCATTAAGTGCGGACCTGTTCAATTTCATTTAATTAGCCATTAAGACATTTAAAAAGCGAACTCAGTGACGAAGGGGTGGCTTATCCCGCTCCAACCCCCCGGGGCCATGTGGCGGGCATTCAAAATTGAAATAACTTCTGGGACTGGGACAACCATTAACCATCCAGTCAGGAGCTCAGTCAGCGGATCTGTTAAAGCGCTCACCCACATTCTGCGCATTTTTGCTCTCTTATTTGTTTATTTACTTGCACACGGTATGGAGTTCAAAGTGTTTAAGCAGCCACATCAACGCCTCGGCCTGGTAATTGCTTCTTAAAAATTTGAATTTGAAATTTCTTTGAGCTCGCAGAGTCGGCAATTGGTCGACAGAAATTTCGTTTAAGGCATCGCTCATTGACAGCCTATACAGCGCCTACATTTAGCCAAAGGCCTTGGCCATCGGTGCGTATACGTAATTTGAAGTGGGTGTCTGGCAATAGGTGTGGAGGTGTGGGTGTGGGTGTGGGTGTGGGCGCGTATTCCATTAACACGAAGCTTCGTTTGACATCTTGCCAGGGCATTAAGCATTGAATTTAAAGCGGCAACGTGCTACGGCGAGCCCACCAACACATATGTACGTACATATGCATGTACGAGTACATACATACATACATACATACATATGTGCAGCATAAGCTGACAAGACAGTGATGGATGTGTTTCATGTGTTTATTGAATGCCAACAGCTGACTCTACACACTGAGCCTCCTCCCTCTGTAATGCTTTATTGAATTTACCATGCTGGTACATACATATTTACATATTTACATATTTATGTATGTAAATACATATGTACATACAGTGGCGGAAAAAATAATAGAAACGACAGGCGATTCACACTTGAATCCAAATATTTTGTTTTTGGTGAAAGTTGTTTACATCAAAACAAGTTTGCTTTGTTGCAGGATATTAGGGCTTTATGTAGGACCCTCTTTAGGGCTCCTTTCGTAAGTTTCTTAAGCAGTGTATCCTGATTTGTATGAAGACCACGCGTTTGTCTTGGAAAAAATAATAGAAACGAAGTCTAATTTTTTCATAACTTTTCTTAAAACGGTTTTAAGCGAGTTATATTGGTAACAATTCATAAACCAACGGCCAAAGAAGATATAAAATACCTTTTCCCGTTGATCCGGTTGTGTTTGTTGTTGTTAGAGCTTCAGAATGGCTCGCGGAGGACATTGTGCGGATATTAAAAGAACAAATATCCTTACACCAGGATATGAAGGTCACACAACATCTGATAGTGTTACTATTCTAAAATGGGTTTAATAAAAGCTTTTTCGACGATTAAGGACAAACAATAACGAAACACACGCGGAAGAATGCACGCAACATCGGCTTAGTTCAACACACCACCTTGTTCAAAAATCAAAAAAAAATTCTTTCTCTCTTCGGAAAATTTGAAAATTGATCTCAATGCATCGGTTAGTAGTCGTACTATATGACATAGGTTGATTTAGGTCGATACAAAATTACACAAAGCTAAAGTAGATGTATATACTTACGAAAATGAGATTCTGAAAGGTACTCAATGCCTCAAGGTGCATTTATTTCGTATAGTCAAAAAAAAAAGTGTTGTAGGAAAATGAAACTAAAGTCAATTTGCTCAGATTTGTTAGGAAATCTCATATTAGGAACCTTAATACAACTTCCCACGACCAAATGTACCCAGGACGAAATAAATGCACCTTGGGGCATTTGGTACCTTTCTGAATCTCATATTCGTGCTTAGGTATGTCCATTTCATCTATGTGTAATTTTGTATCGACCTAAATCAACCTATGTCATATAGTACGACTACTAACCGATGCATTGAGATCAATTTTCAAATTTTCCGAAGAGAGAAAGAATTTTTTTTTGATTTTTGAACAAGGTGGTGTGTTGAACTAAGCCGATGTTGCGTGCATTCTTCCGCGTGTGTTTCGTTATTGTTTGTCCTTAATCGTCGAAAAAGCTTTTATTAAACCCATTTTAGAATAGTAACACTATCAGATGTTGTGTGACCTTCATATCCTGGTGTAAGGATATTTGTTCTTTTAATATCCGCACAATGTCCTCCGCGAGCCATTCTGAAGCTCTAACAACAACAAACACAACCGGATCAACGGGAAAAGGTATTTTATATCTTCTTTGGCCGTTGGTTTATGAATTGTTACCAATATAACTCGCTTAAAACCGTTTTAAGAAAAGTTATGAAAAAATTAGACTTCGTTTCTATTATTTTTTCCAAGACAAAAGCGTGGTCTTCATACAAATCAGGATACACTGCTTAAGAAACTTACGAAAGGAGCCCTAAAGAGGGTCCTACATAAAGCCCTAATATCCTGCAACAAAGCAAACTTGTTTTGATGTAAACAACTTTCACCAAAAACAAAATATTTGGATTCAAGTGTGAATCGCCTGTCGTTTCTATTATTTTTTCCGCCACTGTATGTACATATCCATCCAGCATTGATTGAGATAACACAAGAGCCGAGTTCTTTTGTATGCGCTGAAATCAATATTTCATTTGCAAAGGTCATTGATTTCCTCCACAAACGAACAAACAGTTTGTGTTTAAATCGTACAAAATTGAATACAATTTACCCCTATTTTCACACACACGAGATCTCTTCTCGGCTAATTCAATTTGAACTTTGAAGTTTTTAAATTAATTGAAACGTGCCAGGCATGCCGAGCGGGGAGAGATTTCCCCCAGTAGCCGCAGTGAGGTGCGAGCCGCGCGTACCGAATTTTTCAGCAAAGACTTTGTTTATTTGCCGCTTCTCCGCTTTCATGTGGTTGCACTCTCTGAATGGGATTAACAAATAGAGACCCGGGCAAAAGTGTTGCAGAATATATTATGGAGGAAACATTTTGTCGCACTGCACTGCAGGCAGGCAGCAGCCAGAGGCGGTAGCCAGAAGCCTCAAAAATACCGCGCACATGAGAAATCGCTGCAACGATGCTGAGGAGACGTGAACGTATTTGCTTTTGTGTCAAGAGTGCAAAAGAAGCGCCCACGAACTGCGAGGGAAAGTAAGTAAAAGCCGTTAATGTTTATGATACTGATGGCTGCTTCCACAACCCGCTGCCACACTGCCACAGTGCCACTCTGCCACAGCCAGGTACACACACACACAAACACAACACACATAGAGTGAGGCATGCGTCAAATTTATTGCATACTTTGCAGGGCGTGCATTAGCGTGGAAGCAGCAACCTCGGTCACGTCACGAATCTCTTCCAAAACAAAAAAACCGAGGGATATGCTACGTACATAGAGGATAGAGCAACAGAATGGGAAAAGACAAGAGGAACCAAAACGAGAACGTGACTCGGTGGTGGCCCACTGCTGAGGGGCTGCTCCTGCTGATGGCCACACATCAAGCCAAATGGCTGAGTTATTTGAATTTAACCAAACGGCAATGACGATAGAGTTAAGTTTTCTCTGCTGATTGCATTGCGAATAGATCAAGAGAATTATATCTATCTACTAGAAATTAATTTAAATTATTCACAGCTACGCTCAAGTGTGAGATGCGAACTAAAATTGCTTTTGCCTTTGGGCTTGTCAAAATAATCTCCGAAAATGACAGCTGAAGTTGCTGATAGAATAGACAATGCCCAAAAGCAGCACTCGTACGTACGTAAAGTCAGAGGCAACATTGGGAGGCTCTAGAGCATTTCTGTGCATTAAATAAACATGGATACATAGTTGCTCCAGAGGTTATTTTGTCTCTGGGGTCTGCTTCTGATGGTTACTGTTTGTTTACACATTCAACAGCCCACTCGGAGTTTGTGCCCTGCTCTGTCCTGCCCTGCAACGGAACTGAAAATCAACCAAGTCGAAAATTCAATCGCATGCAAATCTCTCTAGGAATTAAGGCAGCACCTGGCTTCCAAAATCTGCAGCACCAGCCCTAAATACCCAGCCTCACTTTCCACCTCTCTGTCTCTCTCCATTAACGACACACACATTGAAATCATTGGCCGACAGTTGAGAGACTATTAAAATGCAAAACTTTGCCCTACTGCAAGTGTATGGAAATCTTTTGGGCTGCTTCCAGCCCCACATGCTTCACAAGTCGATACATTTCGGAGTGGCAGAGGCAGGGGCAGGCGGCAGTGGCAGATGCCGGGGCAACTGTCCAACAGGCACTTGCAGATAAACTGCAAGCAAACAGGGGGCCAGGGCCTAATCCTGCTGGCATTCTCTGAATGGTTTCACAGAATGTTGCAGCAGCTCCATCACCGAATCTATTTGCAGTTCATGTTGCCCGTTAAACGCCTACCAATTGGCATACCTCAGAGTTTGCATACCAGCACCCTGCCCGCAGCTGCCCCATTTTTCCGATACCGATGCAAAACATCTGCCTGGTGCGGACCCCGCTTGACCCAAGGATTGCAAATCGTAAATGTTAATGGCTGCACAGATTTCATGTGCTGGGCTTTGGGATGCGCAAAGGATGCGCTCCGCCTCGACTCGACTCGACTCCTAAATGCCCTTCGCCAGCAGCAGGCAAGGCAGGGAAAAGGACAGAGTAAAATGTGGCCAGGTCTAAGCCTTCCCTTGTTTTTTCCCTTACCAAAACCATTCAAAGTGAGTCGCAAATCCAAAGGGAAATGCTCGTTAATGCTCTACTGGGTCTTGGGCAGGGCAGGGGCATTCAAATGATTCGAATGTGGAAAGCATTAAGCAGCTGCATTTGGGCTTAAAGCCCCCGGACAGATAATCAAACTGGAATCAAGATTTATGTTCCAATGATTGCAGTTTATTTGTCCTTCTTCCTTCTTCTTCTCAAACTAAATGGAACATGCCGCCGCGGTGCAGATTTAGTTGAGATTTACAAGACACACACACACATGCTCGTATTTGTCATAATTCATGTGAGTCCAACAGCAGTTGACACGATTGTAGCCATCACGTACATCGTGGCTAGATAAATCTTTTGCCACTAAAACCCCTTAGCCCCTGCCCTGGCAGCACTCAACGCCATTGTCGTCGACAGGCAGAGAGAGGCGGGGAGTCAGAGTCGCCACCTTCAGCACACTCTTCAGCTCTCTATCAGCCCTCTTGGATCTCTGATCACCCTCCTCTGTTTCGTTTACCCCGTCCCCTGTCCCCTGTTCTTGGGGGCAGCACGTGCACGCTGTTAACCTCAAAAATGCGCTGCTAAAACATTTTTTAACGCTCGCCAGCTTTCCAACACCTCCCAGTCTGCTCTCCTACCCCAGCCTCTTTCTGTCCCCTCTGAAGGGAGTGTATGGAGACCAGTCCGGATCGGAGCAGACGTCTGCTAGGTTGTAGCCACAAAACATGACCGCAAGGGCGGCGCCAGGCCACAGCATCTAATCGAGACCCATGGCGCTGAAGTTGACCAGAGCGTGGACAATCCTTTTTGGGGTGCTCGGCTCTCCTGGCATACGTGTCCTGTACGTGAGTTGGATGACAAAGTGGCTGGGCGGCATACTCATACTCCTACAACCCACACATGAACATGTCCATCTAAAATACAGGCGCCGTACAGGGTGCCACAACCATTAGTCGACACCTAACTCTGCTCTAATGAATTTAGTCACCCTTTTTGGCCTCTAAGCCTGCTCCTGTGCGTGTGACGTGTGACGAAAGGCGCGCACGCGGCCGCTAGTTAAACCCAAACACACTTTTCCTTCAAATTAAGGACCACCAGTGGAAAAGGGAAAGGGAATGGAAAGGGGAACGGGAATGGACCGTGGTTGAAACACCGAATCCGAATGCGACTCCGACTGCGAATCCGAATCCAAGCTCGCGCGAAGTCACGTACACGACGAGGGACATTAGTGGATAGGCCAGTGGACCCGCTCGTTCGTGCCCATATTGGGCAGCGACAAATTTTAGCATCTGCATACAAAATGCAAAAATTCAGCGAATCTTAAAGAAGGGCCTGCCACAGCTTTAAGGGCAAAGTAACTCCGTGGGGGGAAACCCAAAACGGCACACAAAGCGCCGGTTTATCTCGGCAACATTTATTCACTTGCCCCCCCCCAGACCAACAAGAGGCCCCCGCCCGTCTGCTTTGTAGGTTAAAATATTTGCGCTGGTTAAGAAAGCAAACGCCCGCATGTCCACTTTGGGGTACGCAGCATGCGGAATGGGAGAAAAGCGAGAGCAACAAAACTATTCTCAGAGAGCAGCGGAAAGCGGGCGCACAGATAAGAGTCAACAGAAAAAATAATAATAATAATGCTGCTACTGCTGCTGGCCAGAGTTTTCTTGAAAAAATCCCAACAGCAGCAAAAAAAGAAATATGAAAATAGAAGAACTTTTGGAAGAGCGTGAATGTGGGGCGTGCGGTGTGGGGCGTGTCTTTATGGGTGTGTTTGCTTGCATAAATCTGAAAATGTGGGAAATTTTCCAATTTTACTTATAATTACTTAGAATGTCCTTGCAAATGTTATCAATGGCATACAATTTCCTTTCATTTCCATATTTTGCCGCTCTTTAATGGCACACTGCGTTGGCATATGGCCAATTATTTCTATTTGAATTTATCAAATATTTATAGGATTTAATTTTGTTATTCAATTCGCTGAGCAATGACAAAATTATATAGTTGAATGAATTCTTTAAATACAGAAAACAATAATTGGCGGTGTAAACCTTTTAAAATTAAATAGATTTAATATTTAAAGTTGCTCCCTCGGTAGAGGCATTCAGACTTTAGTCTGCCACTTATTTTGTTTAATGTGACTGCTCATTAAAATGCCATTCCTGGGATGCCATTGTTCATTACCAGCGAACAGCAATTGCAACGATTGCCCATGTCCTTGTGCATGTCCCTGTTCACGTACGTGCCCGCATCCGTATGGAGACTCTTAATTTATGCATTACGGGTAACCGCAAATTTCACTTAAAGCACACTTGTTAAGAGGGCGACAGAATTGCCGATTGAATTGCCATAATGAAATCCTTGCAGGGCAATATTTTATTTATCAATTACGGCCGATTGCGACACCAGATGCATTCCCCCCCCACCTCAACGACCAAAGATAAGTTGCTCTTCAGGCAGCCAGTGTTTCCGTTTCAACGTTTCATTCAGCTATAGATTCCAGGCAGCACTGAAGCAGTAGAGCCATTGCCAGTTATGAGTGTCCATAACGAGATTTGCTGGCTGATACTCGACATTTATTTATGGCCATTGGGGTTTCACTAACTGAACTCAAAGAGCGCTGCCCACCATAAATCTGAAGTGTTGCGAGCGCGTCGCGTTGAGAAAACATTCGAGACAAGGGCGTGCTGAAACGTGGCAGAAGTTTTATCAGCAAAAACAAAACCAAAAAGAAAGAGAAAACCTTTAGGAGTTCAATGCGCCGCTGCACAGGGCAAGCGTTTAATTTTGAAAATATTCTAAGACCCACAGCCGGACTGCAAGAAAGCGTAGACCCAACCATGACCCACATTTAATGCAATAACAACAAAAAAAGCAAGCCTGTCCCTCATGCGGAAAGTGCTTGCATAGTGAATGCCTCAATTATGGTATTCCAAGCGGGAAACAAACTCGATTTACTGCAAAGAGACTTCGACTTCCTATGGGGTGGCTTGTGCTCGGGCACAGTTCGAACAGAGGCTCTGCTAGCATATTGCGATTGCGATTGGGAATGGGAATGGGAATCAATCGGCTGAAATCGCATTTGTCTCAGAGCTGCAACAGTATGTGTAGAAGAAGGAACGAGGCAGCATCAGCATCAGGCTTCGTTAGTGTAATGAAATTTCCCGAACAAATCAAGCCAACAAATTGTTGCAATTCGCATACAGACCTCACTGCTGCTGGCGCTGCTGCTCTGCCAATGACAAATTTGTGGTCAATTGTTTCGGCTTTTGGTTTGTGCCAAGAACTGCAACCCAACTAAGATATCGAATTTGGAAATAATTTGCGGAGTTCTTAAACTAAAACTAAGATTCAAAGCAAACTTTTTCAACCAAATTTAATACTTTAATTAAGTTAGCCTGGCTGTCAATTTAGTTTACGGAAATATGGTTTTAAATCCGTAAATAATTCTTGATTAATGCATTTAATTGTCCGCTCCTACAGAATGAGTTTTTGCGCTAATGAGTTTACATTTTTTTATAATTCTCACAGCTCTACAATTTTTTTATCATCAATATGTTTTTTAAATGGCATTGATTATCCCTTTTTAAATGAATTGATTCGCATTTTTTTAACAACCAGGCGACTGTCGTCTGCTTAAATTAATAGCAGAGGTAAATTTAATGGCAATAAAATATTAAAATATTTCTAAAGTGCATAATGCTTAACACATTTATTAAAAAAAAAAAAAGGCCTTGCAGTAAATATAATTACAAAATTTAGTCCTTTCATTCACTAATCCAATCACGCTGCCGACCAGCCACAGCGTTAATTAATTATTTCATTTCAACGTGCGTTCTCTTTTCTTTTTGTATTGTATTTAATCTAGTGCACACGCCCCAGCAGAAAGCTGACAGCGTAATGAATTCAATGACACGTAATGGGCCGGGGCGCGCTCAACAAAGATTTTGGCCAGGAAAAAATCAAGCAAAAGTGAGAGTGAAAATTGTTTGTGCACGTAAGTATGCAGCGATTTATTTCGTTCATTCTGATAAAACGACAGCCGGCAGACAGGCGGGCAGTCAGTCGGGAAGAGCAGAGTGAGTGCAGTTCAGGAAAGCTGCCAAATAGGCAAACACCCACCCACCACATCACTCCATTGACCATGTTGTGGCAGAGTGGCAAAGTGTACTCGAACATACAAATACTATACGTAAGTGTGTACAGAGCTGACTGGAAGGGGAGGTTCGACTGGTTGCATACCCAAAAATAAATAATTTCCAATAAATACACAGAGCAGCAATAATCTCTGGCCTGCTCATCGATCAATAAGCTCGATTTAAAGCAAATTTGGTATCTCACTGTGCACTTGGCCTTGGCCTAAGCTACTTCAAGGCTACCCATCCATTCCCTGCAGGGTTTAAACATTAAGCCATGGCAACCACAGGACAAGATAGAAGGACGGGGGGAGCGGTGTCTAGAAAACCAAAACAACTTGTCGGCATCATTCTCTTTGGTGCTGTCAGCATGTCCTGGTGCCCAGCCCTTGCCGAGTAATTCATTAACATTTAACTTGATTGACACACGAGTCGGGGGACGACCGACGGCTCTGGCGCTGAAGTGCGAGGGCTGATGATTTTTTTTCTGTTTGTTTCTGTGGAAGGCACGTATTCCGGGGCAAGCTGGGAGGCACGCATACGATTTGTTTATACAGTTATAATGCATAATGGCATCGGATTTGCTGCCTAAGGATCCACACGCACCTGCACAAACACGGGCAGAGAGAGAGAGAGAGAGAGAGAGAGAGAGAGAGAGAGTGGGTGCGAGTGAGATTGTTACTTTGTTAATTTAATAAGAGAAAAGACGACAACAGGTGCTGCTCCATGGAGCCAGTAGCTAGCTGCCTTGTTGGCCAAAATGAAGTCACGTAGCAGGCATAAATCAATTGCTATGAGCAGGCATTTGTGCCGTTCAAATTGCACGACTGCATACATTGCTGTCGGTGAGGCTGGATTGCAGGACTTTGCCACGGATTGCTACTCCTTGCTAGCGACAGCTGCCAACTCGTAAATTGAGCACAAGCAATGAAAGTGTAACGAGTCTTAATTTGTTTACCAAGTGCCAAGCCACCTGTCCCTCTCCCTCTCCCTGTCCCTGTCCCTGTCCCAGACTGAGGCAGTGTGCTGCTTAAAGGAACGTCTAAAGACTAAAGTGAAACTTAAGTTTACCAAATTATGGATCGATTTCTTACGAATAAAATCCCACATCTGTGGCACCTAAAAACCGGACTCCATTCAAATCGTGCTGCAGCATTTTTAGCCAAATTAAATAAGAGTCTAGCAAACAGTTTGGTGGAAGATTAGCCTGCCTGTCAGTCACATGATGACTATTGATCCGTAAAATTGGAAACGAGAATATCTGTATGTAGGCTCCGCTGCCATCCGTTGGCAGGAATCCTTCCTTCCTTCCTTCCTTCCTGGACATTTCCGCTGCAGTGACAAATCGGACGCAATTTCAATGAACAAACCCGCCCCATAAAAAGGTGAGAGCACAGTGGGACATTGACAGCGCCCGCCCACAGCTTCGTTATTTTCTACTCCCAACCTTCCGACAGATGACAGCATTGAGTGGCCCCGCGGGGCCAACAGGCACGAGTACTAGCAGGAGCAGTCACTTTTTTCTTTTCTTTAAACTTGTTGCTGTATTTGGTTTACATACAATGCCGAGGCGCTCCCAATTGGAGTGGAGCGGCGGCGTGTCCTGTCAGCAGGTCACCAAGAGAGAATGGTTATCATGGCGCGCAGCAGCTCGGGAATGTCCCAGCCGTAGCGGCGCAGGGTCCTCAATGGACGGGCCACATCGTGTTTCTTCTACAAAGTGAGGCAGAAAATGATTAAGCTGGAGCATAACCGTTGCATCTAGCTCCGACAACTCACAATATTGGCGCGCAGATTGGCCTGGAACTCCACCGACGTGACCGTGCGCGAAAACAGGGCAAAGTTCGATTGCTTTGACTGGGCATCCACGTAGTAGTTGTGCACATCACTCCTGGGCATGAGGGTCCAGCAGGTCGGCGAGGAAGCTCTGACCCTTCTTCTTGATCTTGCTGCAGTCGCAGCTCTTTTGGGACAGAGGCGCGGGCACCGAAATGCACGCAAAGATGTCCAGAATGAACTCGATGTCTGCGGTGTCCACGCCGGCACTCTGCAGCTCCTCCAGCGCCGTCTGATAGGCCTCGCTCTCCTGCAGCTGCAGGGCCACCTCCTCGAATCCGGGAGTGTTGAAGAAGCGTATGGCCTTGCGGAACTTGGCGTCGCATTGGGAGTGCGTCTCGATCAGGGCTTCCAGCGCCACGTGATCGATCAGGTCGCGCACATCCTGGAAGGCAATGCAAAGTCCAGCCTGGCCATTCTTGTCGTCATCGCCGTTGTCCGGACCAGTTCCGTTATTGGTATTATTGCCACCCTCTGGCGGACAATCTTCGGGGTTGTTGCCCGCATTGGACTGTGCAAAGGTGTGGCAAGTGAACACCGCCAGCACCACGCAGAACAAGGACAGCGTCTTCATATCCATCATCATCATTCGCGTTGATTGTTGCTCTGGACTGCAGCCTGCCACACCAGCTTTTATAGCCACCTTTGCCACCCGTCGAACCCATTACAAGCATTTCCTTTCCAGACACTTTGCTTATCAGGCAAACGAAAGCAGCAACCCAACCACCAATTAGTGTAAATTGCAGCTCGGGTGACATGTTACTTCATTACCTCTTATCAAGTCTCGGCACATGCTCATACCCTTTCCTACAAGAACTGCAAACAAAAAATCTCTTTTCGAATTTTCGAACATCTGCTGGCAATATTGATGCCCACAAACTTCGACAGACTAATGCTTAAACGCTTCATTAATTCAAAATTCTCTGGTCTGGATTGTTGCCAAGGCCAGCCAAGGCCCCCTTAATACTGTCTGATCCGCTCATGAATGCCACAAAGGCAAGGGACTTATAAACTGTGCACTCGACGCTGCTTGTTGAGGGCACTTTGCATGCGATTATGCGTAATTATGTAATTTCTAGCCAGCAGTTCAGGAAGAGTGGAGAGAGAGGCCAGTGGGTACGTGCAACAAGTGACTCAATGCAGGGCATAGCAAACTCAGATGACAGTTCCACACGGACACTGCATATGTAAGGGCGTAATTGTTTGTTCATTGTTTATCCAGCAGTCGGGTTAAGCTCGATATCAGTTTCGGTTTCAATTGGTAGACAAAAGAATGCAGCAATTGAACGGCGTGCAATGAATCGAACTCATTCAATTTTTTTTTAAATTCCATTCAATTTGAAAAACAACGACAAAAATCCTTCATAATAATATTAATAATCATACGCACCGTTGCATCGAATTTATCTCGAAATTGCCTGAGGGTCTACACCATACAACATTCGTACAAACTCACACACAAATATCTGTACCCATAACAACCAATTGTAGCAAATATTTGCCAACCAATGTAGCGGAAATAGTTGCATTCTTTTTCAGTTGTGTTTCTTGTTGACAACACTTTTTTATCTGGCTGTAAAAAAATACTCGCATCACTCAATGGCAAATGACGATACATGGAAAAGAAACAAATGGCAGATAGCAATATGTGAAACCTTTGCAAAACTTTAGTTCCGCCTCAGTTGACGGTAAAGCTGGCAGTTCCCCTCCATCCAGCAGCTGCTGCAACTGAGAACTGCGATTTATTTCTAAGCGTTTAATGGTTCAAATAGTAGCAGATACAACACACAGCTTATCCATTCAGCAAAACATCAAATGAAGCAGATAAACTGCAGGCAGGATAACAACTTTCAGCGCAGTCAAAGGTTGAAGAGTTGAACAGTGTTTGAAAAGCGTCTCCGTCTCAACTTTGGCCCAAGGTTGAGGTGCAGTGCGAAGAGGGAATGTCAAGTGAAATTGCACTAAAAGTTGAGCATACATTCGTACATACGAGTATGTATGTACATATGTAAATGTATCCCCAGTCTAATCAGAGTTCAAAAGTTTTGCTGCCTACAACTGGCATTAAACTTGTGTTGCCTGCTAATAAAATGCCATTTCAAAAAGGCAAACCGCAGGCAATTGACCCGCTGTCAGTGGCATGCAGGTCTTTCTTTGCTCTCCGACATGCAAGCGTGCCCCCATGGTACATACTGATTCGGTCTCTGCTGATGGCAGATCATAGCAACATATTTCTGATGTTTCCACATCAACCACAAAGCAGAGCCATGCACGCTCCACGTTCTATATACCTGTGGATATTTATTTGTTTGTGTGTGTGTGACAATGCCACAAAAACTGGTTTGCCGCTGCGTATGTATTTGGCAAACCATTTTCATTTCCCTGGATAATTTACTCAATTAGAGCCGAACTTGAAGGCTTTGTGGCATTTACGAGAATCGCTTTATTATTGCACTTAAGCGGAGTCCAAGGGCAGCTGGGTGGAAGGACGGGGCACACGACACTGAAACACTAAATTTAGTTGGCTGATAAAACTAAAGTGAACTAATCCGTGGAGCAACGGCTGCGAGAAGCGATAGTAAAGGACAGATAGAACAGCTAGGGGTAGGGGCTATGGGATAGGGAAAGTTGAACAGCTAACTTACTTCGATAAACAGGCTTAATTAGCGACCAAAGCTGAAAGTCAACAGACTGCCGACTGGAGCTGGCACTAGGCGCATTAGAACCAAATCCAGGCTCACACACATACACACATACTGGAGCACATAGCCACGCATACCCATAAAGTTAATGCCACTAGCGCTAGCAGGACCAAAGCACAGGATTATACAGTGGATGTGAGGAATAAATGTTCTCACTATCAAAAATTACTTTACATGGGATCAGGTAATGGTATTACTTATTGTGCAATCGCAATGGAATTAAATTTCAGTTATTTTATAAGAGATAAATAATTGTTTGACAAATTTTGTTTGCTTTCGCCCCACAGTGCCTCCTGGCCAAGAGTTTCCTGAAGACTTTCGTCGACTGTCAGGCTTAATTATGTGCAAGCAACAATGATATTTGTATTATCAGCCAGTCAATGTCAAACGTCAGAGCCACCCACTGACCAGCACCAGATGCCACATCTCCAATCCCCAACCCCCCCACAGTACTTAATATAAGTTGGAAAACAAAGTCGCCAGAGAGTGTACGGGAACACCGAGGTTAGCCAGCCCAAAAGGGAGTGAAAACGGTGCTTGTTCCCCTGATACGCCCACATGTGGGCTGATTACTGATTAAAGGCTGGGCAGGCAATAGCCCAAAGTATTTCTGCACACACGCAGTGACCTCCAGGCGGCATGACTGTACTCCAAGCAGCTGAAATGGTGGCAGGAAAAGTGAGAAACTGCTGAAATAATTGCAGATTCATGACTCGCCCAGTCAGCAGACAAATGATGTGCAGGGGAAAATCAGTGAACCCCAAAAATTTGAAGAGGCCTTGAACCTGAGACCATTTAAGTCTCACGCGCTGAGGGGACACTTTTAATTATTTTTTTTCTTTTCGCCCAACCTGAAACTGTTGCAGGAAAATCAATTTGTACATTTTCCCCGGCTTTTTTCTCCATCAGTTCATATTTTTTTGTGCGCATCGAGTAGGTACAAAAAACCAAAACCTTTGTCGTCTATTGTTGGGCGGTAGACAATTAAAAATGGCAAATGGCAGCGTACGGTTGCGGCGGGTGAGCCGGGGTAGAAGTACTATGGGCAGCAAAATGGGCGAATAGAAGGTGACAGCCCAAACACACAATGGCAAAGTGTTGTCATCTCGACAACAGGGCATAAATGGTGCAACCTCCGTGCGGCAGTCACATCTCTCAATTTTTATGACAGCTCAACGATGGGTTGAGGTATATGTACATACGTCTGTGTGTGTGTGTGTGTGTGTGTGAACGATTGATGGGAAGCGACAGGGGAAAAAGGAAAATAAAGAAATTATATATACCCTGCATCAAAGCGAACGTCGAAAGAGCTTATCCAAGGTTATTGGTTTCCTTTGCCCATGCTCTTAAAACATGTCTCATGTTATTACAAATGGAATGAACCATTTCCCCTTTCAAGTTTTTCGGCAGAATAACTGACAAAATTTATATTTACCAAATTGAAATGGGAGACAAGCAAACTACCGCTGTAAAGAGGAACTAGCACAAAAACAGAATCACAGTAAAATTCACTAGAAAAATGGCAAAGGAAAATTACCATAAAGGTAAATTCATGAAAATTCAGCAAAAGTCAAGCAAAGTTCGTGAAAATGCATTCCATAATAATGGACCAGAAAATATTCCAACAGAAAATATTCCACGTAAATGTAATGGTGGTTTTTTATCTAGTTTCGTGGAATTAAATGTATTTTCAGATGTTTTAAACTCTTGAGAAATCATTCTTCGAAATCAGCTTTGTTCATGCTGTAGAAATTAAAGAGTTTAAAAATTGTCTTTTTAGAGAAAATATTAACAAAAACGTGAGAGATTTGGTCCGTTTTCCTTTCTTATCCCAAAATTTTGTATACCCAGCTTTGATGTTTTGCTGGGTAAGGCAAAGGTAGAAAAAGGCATATAGAGAAAAGACAAAGGCATGCTGGAGTTTGTCTAGACAAGTTGTGTCCTTATGCCACTGCCACACGCACCCAAGGACACCGGCAGCGTGTAGGCCCAGTCCGCCCTTTTTGGCAACTCTGTGTACACACACTCGACTCGACTGAGGGTGGGATGTTTATCAGTTTAATGGCTGCCATATTCGCTGAGCTTCTCTTCCATTCAGGTGAATGACTGCTGGCTGGGCCTCGAAATTGGCAACATGAGTTGGCAGCAATACCAGCCACCAGCAGCAGCCTCATCTGCGGGGGCAAAAAGTAATTTGTAAGCAAATTATGATAAATTGTACCCCTTGATGAACCCACGACCGGCACGGCACGGCACACCCAGCTCAAAGGTAGTCCGGTTAATACCCGTCGTAAGCAGGAAAACAATGGCTAGGGACTGCCATGACTTAGGGTGTTCTATTCCATTCATTATTTGAGATAAATTATAATGTGCTGCTGCGCATCCAAACACTTTTCTCTGGCTTCAAATTCAATTTGGGGCAATGCGGAATTCCTGGCAATTTATGGCCAAAGAATTGCATTGGAATTGCCAATTTTGCGGGCATTTATTGAATGAAATGCAAATCAAATAGTGTTTCTTTTGCGTGTATTTGTGTTTGTCCCATAAATAACTCGGACAGGCACACGTACTGGGGCGAAAAACGAAAACCTTTGAGAAACGTACATATATTTGTATTGGCCAGGCAGCGCAATTAAAATTACATTAAATTGCATTTGGATTGCGTTTTCCATGCGGCCCCCTTGGGGTACACCCCCTTTTCCGTGGCTGGAATTGCCTTTTTGTGCAGACAGCATCAGAAGCGGCTGTCTATGCATTTGGGATTTGAGCTTGAAACAGAGACAAGGAGGACATTCAAACGACTTGACCGCAGCGCCTCCATCTTCATCTTCATTCCCATCCTTCATTCTGCCATCCAGCCATCTCCTGTCTCTGTCGTCTCCGTCTATTCCTCTGTCTCTGTCCGTGGCCTGCCTGAGTGTCTATGCATTCTCTGCTGTGGTATTTTCCATGTCGCTGCATTGCTTTCAGCCACCAGCTCTGGCCAACTTCGACTAAACTCGGCTAACTTGGCATTCAAGCTATTTCCAAGTGCAGAATCAGCAACAGCGCAAGTAGAACACGCAATAAAGGCGTTGAAAATGGTAAATATTCAACTGTTTGTTGATTTAAACGGGGTGCCAGGTCCCCAGTGTGCGTCATTTTTAAATGGATTTTAATTTTATGAATTGACTAAATCGCCAATCCATTCGTAGCGGCATTATCTGCCTGCCACCGACAAGAACTTTCTGCAGCGTTTCGATGGAAATTCAATTGAAATTACATACACAAAATATACAAGTACACTGCTGTATGTACATATGTATGTATGTATGCACGTTTGTATTTGTATGTGAGACAATTCAATTTCACTGAAGCAATTCAATTGAAGAGAACACTTTGATTTGAGCTGCAGGGGATGTATTGGCTTTTGATTTCGCATCAGGTAAACTTGTTGCAAAATAAATTGCACAAAAAATAAATAAATAGATGCGAGTAAATGTTGAAATCTAAACAAACATTGTGTCGGGGGAGAACTCAATTTGTTGACGCTTTTTCGATGGATATCAACATGAAAATTACACACAACACAATTGTTGCGGAATACAAATTGTCTGTGCACTTAAATGGCTGCAGAGGTCATTAGAAGTTCAATCTGATTTGTAATATGTAATGCCAAATAGTTGACACGTCCTCGCCACACAAGCACACACATACACTTTTTCTCCCACCCACACAAAGCACACAGAGAGTGAGAGAGAGAGAGAGAGGGAAGAGAGGATGGGGTGGAATGTCATAAAGTATGCATCGAAAGCGTGAACACGCTCTGAGCTGCTGCAGTACCGAGTATCGTCGTACATAACCGAAGCGCTTGTTAAATATTCAAAATTATTTGCATGACCGGCTTCGCCCGGATTCAATGTCGATGTCGATGCCAAGGGCACTGGCGATGGCTAAAGCGATGGGTGCTTCGGGGATCGAGGAATAAAGCGAATTGTTCAGAGGACACAAACACCTCACACACACACTTCACCATTTTTCGTTTGCATACTTGATTTGTGCATATGTGTGTGCAATTTATGTGGCATAGGGAACTTTAGCAGATTTGATATTCAAAAGCTAACCAACACCCAAACACACATTCACAGAAATATTATGTACATATGTACATACATACATATGTACATATGTACATAAATACTAGGCAAGTTGGAGAAAGAAGAAGAAAATGCAAAGAAAAAAAATATCGGGCGGAGACCTAAAAAGACCACAAACCATTTTATTTACATAATAAAGAGAAGAGGGATACTTTTCATCTGGAAGTGGTTCTATAGAATAATTCATGTAAACTCAAATAAATATTAGAATAATAATATACAAGTGAGATAAATATTTGATATAAGAGAGAGAAAATAAAATAATTGAAAATAAGTCCCACAATTGTAGAATTTAAAGCAAAAACGAATTCATGAAAACACAAAGCAATAATAATAATATGATAAATAGTCTGGTGCAAACTTACCATCAATTGTATTTTCTCTTTTGATCTTCTCTTCTATTGTCTATTCTCAAAGAGAACTCTCCGCTCTTTGTAATGTTCTTGCGGTAAATGTCATATTTGTTTGTTTTTGTTTACTCTTTATTTCGCCATTTTTCCTTTTACTATTTTTCGCTTTTCATGATTCTTGCATTTTCACTCACTTTAGCCGCAACCGCCTGGCTCTCCTTGCCGTCATAATGACCATCGACACTGACACTTGCACTTAACACTGAGTGAGATTACTAACACTGAGTGAGATTTTATTTTGCGGGACATTCCACTGTTTTCCCTTGTAACTCACTCTTACACTGCACTCACTTTAGCCGCAACCGCCTGGCTCCCCTTGCCGTCATAATGACCATCGACACTAACACTGAGTGAGATTTTTCATATATTGCGGGACATTTCACTGTTTTCCCTTGTAAATCACTCTAACACTTCACTCACTTTAGCCGCAACCGCCTGGCTCCCCTTGCCGTCATAATGACCTTCGACACTAACACTGAGTGAGATTTTATTTTGCGGGACATTCCACTGTTTTCCTTTGTAACTCACTCTTACACTGCACTCACTTTAGCCGCAACCGCCTGGCTCCCCTTGCCGTCATAATGACCATCGACACTAACACTGAGTGAGATTTTACATATATTGCGGGACATTTCACTGTTTTCCCTTGTAAAACACTCTTACACTTCACTCACTTTAGCCGCAACCGCCTGGCTCCCCTTGCCATCATAATGACCTTCGACACTAACACTTGCACTTAACACTGAGTGAGATTTTATTTTCCGCTCTTTCTTTAGTCTTGCGGGACATTCAACTGTTTTTACCTTGTAACTCACTCTAACACTGCACTCACTTTCCACTCACTTTAGCCGCAACCGCCTGGCTCCCCTTGCCGTCATAATGACCATCGACACTAACACTTGTACTTTACACTGAGTGAGATTTTATTTACCGCTCTTTCTTTAGTTTTGCGGGATATTCGACTGTTTTTACATGTAACTCACTCTAGCACTTCACTCACTTTTCACTAACACTCACACAAAAAAAAAAAATCACTCAAAACAAAAAAACTCAACATGAAGGGCACACATCACGCCATACATGGTGCCGTTATTTTACCTCGCCTTCTTTCGACTGCAATTCTCACGAGTAGAAAAGAGTGGGGGAGGCAGCGCTAAAACTGCGACGCAATTGCTATTTTTCGGACATATTTTTGGGCAGAAAAAACATTGAAATTATTGTTTTCACACTTGCAGCGATATTTTTTTCACTTTTGCCAACGCCTTTGGCTCTGCCCCACATGGGGTTGCACTTTTCGGGATGTTTCTAGCTATTTTCACTATTTTCCCTTCTCTTTTCCACACATTTTACAACTTTTCCGGCAGATTTTACTTTTAAGCACTTTCTACACTTGTCACACGAGTTTTTTCACTATTTTCCGAACTTTTCCACAATTATAAAGATTTTTTCCTCTAAGACATAAAAAACATGCGTCGGCGCCGGTAGCTTAAATTTGACTGTTGCTCTCTTTTCACTCAATGTTATTTGAGTGCAATCGGTAAGAGCAACTGAGAGCGGCTTAGCTTTGCGTGAGTGTGTAAGTGTGTGTGTTGTTTCTTTTGCGAATGTTCTAGAAGATGGGAAGAGATCAGCATAGAAAAGGCGATTGAATCGAACATTTTTACCGTTGGTCCTCTCTTCCTACTGCTTTTGGTGTTGGTGCACTGGTGTGAAGCGGCGGCGTAAATTAAGAGCGGGTGAAGTGGCTTTTAATTTTTGTTTGCAGTGTGTTTGTTGTAGTCTGCCAAATATAAGGGGAAAGCAAAGAGTGCTCTCAAAAGCTGATGTAATTAAAGGGCGGCTATTCTTTTGCAATGCGTGTTTGTTAATTTTGGTAAATCGTCGTTGGTGCTAAGTGATAGAAAGTGTGTATGTACATATATGACAGGATGAGCATCGAAAAATCTATTAATTTGAAGAATTCCTATATTTGATCCTCTCTTACCAACCATTGCAAAGAACAGTAGCGTGTGGCGAGAGAGAGGATCGAAGAGCGCTGAGAGGATCTAAGAGCGTCGTTGGTTTTAAAGTTTGAACTGTGTGTGTTCCTATTGTCGTGTCCACGTATCGTTTTCTGTGTTTCCTCTTCTTCTACTTCTCCACACTTTTATGATTTTGAGAGAGAAGAAAAAGAGCAACAAAAAATGAAATATCTGGCGATGCGGTAACTGTACATGCATACATACATACATATTTACATTCCCATGGACAGAACAGACATTTCATGTATGTAAATATGTATGTATGCAAGTGTACATATGTACATATGTATGTACAAATGTGCAAATATTTCGGTGCCTCCGACTGACACCAGCAATCAGGAGGTATTAAAATCAAGCCCTAAAATACGAAAAATTGTAAATGGGGGGATCACAGTCTGTATGGTTAGTTATTCAAGCGGCTTAAAAATATAGCCATCGAATCGCGTAAAATCCGAAAATAATAGACTTAAAAATTGTTGGCGAAAAAGTCAGTCATGAATATTAAAACTAATAGAATATACAAACAAACATATGGACATACGTGCTAAAGCTGAACGAATCCAATTGCACTCCCAATTAAGGATGGACTAGCTTTTGCAGCACGTAGAACTGCCCTCCATTTAAAGGGACACGACACCAATTGAAGCCACTAGCAGACAGCTAAGGCCACAGAAAATTGCTTTAAAATCTTAAAACATGTCAACTCATTGCTGCAAACATACATATGTACATACATAAATACGATTTTGTAGTTGCTACGCAATAATCTAATTTGTGTGTGTTTTGTGGGTAGAAGCAATCATTGTGCAAATGCCTGGCCTAAGCTGTCAGTGTGCTAATGGATAATTTGGTACAACAGGCTGGCCTATTAGTTCAACTGACAGGCGAATAAAGTTGGCAATTTGTTGGGATATCAGAGTGCGGCTAACCAGGCTGCAGACAAACCTCAATTGTTTGGTTAAAGGGCCTGGAGGCGGTTCCAAGCTGCTACTCCTTCAGTTGCTGCCTCACCTTGATTACATTGATGCATTTCTACATCATTAAGCCGTCTAAACACCATTAGGGGGACAATTTGTGTGCGTGTGCGTGTGCCACAAGCCAAGATGTTGAGGTATCTTGCTTGTACTTGTATAAGTCAAGGATACTCGGTATCTGACACACGTGTGCTCCCATCACTTCCGGTTGAGTGCTCAACCACAGAGACAAACGAACGAGTGGCGCTGTGGCGGCTCCGCACTCATTTACTGTCCCCTAATGGCAAATCAATGAGCTGACTGAACCACAATAGAATCCCCCAAGTCCAGCTACAGCTTCAGTTTCAGTTACGTCTTCAGCCTTGGCTTTAGCATACCAGAGCCCTGGAGCCAGGAGCCAGCAGCTGCCTGGTAAATGTGTTGATGACACTTGAATGAGTTTTTGGTCTTTTGTGGATGGTTTTTTGTTGGCGTCTCACGCTAAATTACACATATTATTTATACATAAGGATTCAACTGACCATAAGTTATGTATATTAGCTAATCGTTAAAGTTGCTTTCAGGGCTGGCTTTATGAACTTGCGCCATTGTGCACGTCCCGATGGTCCGGCCTCTACCCCGACTTGGGTCCCAACTGACTTATGAGTACATTTAGCCATTCAATTTAACCTATCGCTGGGCCTTGGATACGAATTCGAATTGGGGTGGATGGTTTGGGGAACGCCAAAAAGGCATTCATTGATTTTCTATCAATCAAAAGTGTCATCAGGCAAAAATCAATCTGTTTCAACAATTTTTAATAACAATTTGTTGATTAAACCTGTCATAATCCATTAAAAATCACAAAGAAATAATATGTAAAGCGAACTTTAAATGATTTGCTAGGAAAATGTAATCAGAAATCGATTTGCTAGAACAGCCAAAAATATCTACGCAAGAATTTCTCTTGCTCAGTTGTTGTGCCGCCCGCACGGGGTTAATAATAATCGCTGGTCACGCCCCCCGCCAGAGCATTAGCAGCCAGGAGCCAAATACAATTGTAACCCTTGGCCTTGTGATGGGGTAGCATTAAATTCCAATTACACGTTAAGTTGCCGCGTTAATGGCCAAGTTAATGCATTTGCATTGCTGCCACCCAAAGCGAGCACCCAGCAAAATGACAGAGCACGTTAAATACAGTATAACATCTATATCTAGATCTATATTTATATGTATATATGGTATACGCATCGGTGTTTATGTGTTGCTTCTTCTCCTTTTCTTTCTTTCTGTATTAAAATTTCTTTGTACATGAATTAGTTGGTGTTTGTTGGTTTGTGTGTGTTCCCTTTTGTGTTGTGTTTTTGGTTTGCAAGGTCAAATGATCTTATTTACTCGTTGAGCTATAAATAATATGCATAGACTAAGCATTAAGACTAAGTTGAAGCGGATATTCCAGGCGCCTTGTCAATGCATCGAGCAGCTGCGCGCTCTCTCTCTCTCTCTCTCTTTCTAGCCTAAACAGTGGGCTTAAAAAGTATAGCTTCAAGCCATTTTGGGGATTTAATTTGCTGTTATTGAGTTGGGTTAGCGATGGCCATTCGTAGACATATTCGAACTAAAGTAATTCTGATTTTGTTAACATCACATTGTTGGTTCTTTGATAACAGTCGCCCCGGTCGGGGGTGGGCCGCTTAATAGCAGCACCAACTGGGCCTCTCCACCTCGCCGAGTGCTATGTGCTCGATGCTCCAGGGCGGCGTCTCCAGGCGACCGACACCATTCGTCTTCACATCCTCCCCCTCGACTGCCAGGCCGATATCCACGTAGGGCAGTCGGAAGGAAGCATTGCCCGGACTTCGCGCCAAGGCGGCCACCGTGTGACTGAAGGCAGTGTTGGTGTTGGTGTAGGCCAGGGAATCGGTGGACTCAAAGGAGCGCAGCGAGTGGCTCTTGCCCTCGTCGGCGAGACGAACCATGCCCAGGGCCGTTGAGAGGAAGACCTGCTCCAGGCCCTGGTCCGTTTCGGTGGAGGTCTCAAAGTAGTTGGCCCCAATGGAGGTGGCAAACAGGAAGGCCTCATCACGGGACACGGCACGCTGTGCCTGCATGTCCATCTTGTTGCCCACCAGCGTCAGTATCATCGGATCCTGAACATTGCGATGCAGCTCCTGTATCCAGGACTTGATTTCCGTAAACGTCTTATACTGCGTCAAATCGAACACCAGAATGGCGGCATTCGCATTCCGATAGTACATGGGTGCGACGGCCCGGTAACGCTCCTGCCCGGCGGTATCCCAGATCTGCAAGAGATGGAAGGAATGATTAAATAGTTGAATGATTGGAGTTCGCCCGTGACTTGAACTTTAATTGAGTCGTTCAGTCACTCTGCGCTTATTCTGCAATTGTTTGCTCTTTATTGTGCTCCCACAGCAATAACAATCATCTGGAGGATTGTGGAATGTGCACTTCAGCTGTGGGTTCCAGGTCCGCTTTATGCCCGCTCTGGCCCATTCAAATCTTCATAAAAATTTGGGGCAACGACATGTTCATTGTCGAAACTAAATCGAAGCACGGGGGAAGCGAGACAAAGACCTGCACGAATCCACAAATACACAAAAAACTATATGCCATTATGTATTCATTCTGATTGTGCTCAGACGGGTATTTCTGCACGGTTGTTGCATTTGACTTGAAAGTTAAGAGCGAGTGTTTTTGGAACTCATATTTAAGATCCCAATTAAATTTGGACTCTAAAGTCTAGACTGTAAAGTAAGCTTATCGCACACCGAAAAAATCCTCCACTTAACGGAATTAAATTCCGCATTTATCTTCCCTTTTTAGGGTACAACCCAGTCGAGAGACGGCGAGTGTGGCAGGGAGAGCTCTCCCTACATAGTTATTGCAGCTTCCATTGTTATATGGCTGCGTAAAAAACGGAATTACCCAAGAGAAAATATGGCAGTGGCAGAAGGGGGTGGCAACCCTATCACAATGGGGGGAAAATTGCTGCTGCTGCTGCCGCTGCCGCTGCTGACCGCCGCTCGCGCTTAGCTTATCAATAAACTATAAAAAAAGAAAGAAAGTGAGCTAAAAAAACAAATAACAGACAAAGTGCAGTGGACGCAGAAATTGCAAAATAAACGAGAAGGGACGTGTGAGACGCTTCTTACGCGTCACAACTTTTATACCCGGCACTCAGTACTACATCTGCACTTTAGCGGTTATTTGTCAAATTTTACATTTTTTCTTCATCTGTCATCTACATCAACAACACTACTCACGCCAACACGCTCCTTTAGCTCGCCACCCTCCCCTAGAAACACACACTGCAGAGTCGCGGCAGAGTCAGCGGCAGAGGCAGCGGCAGAGGCAGCGGCAGAGGCAGCGGCAGAGGCAGTGACGTGTCAGGGGCCAGGCCATAAACAGCGCGAAGCAGAGTGTGAATGCTGCGGGACGGGGTGGGTTTGGCTACTGCAAATTAATTTCTTCATTGTGGCTATAATAATTATCCAATCGTATCCCAATTTGGTGATCTGATAGATATGGTCATTCCCTACGGAATGGCGTTTTTAGTTTTCTGCTATCTTCAAAATTGTAGATTTGGGAGGTTTTCGCCCTTTTGCGGCGGCGGAAGGGGGCGTGGCTCATTTTTGAAATACACTTGTAACAGTGTGAGCATACAGAAGTATGGATGCAAAATTTGGTGGCTCTAGCTTTAATGGTGTCTGAGATCCAGGCGCTCAACAAGACGGACGGACAGACGGACAGACGGACAGACGGACAGACAGACAGACAGACATAGACTCGGCTATTGATGCTGATCAAGAATATATATACTTTATGGGGTCGGAAACGTTTCCTTCTGTGCGTTACATACAACCGTTATGTGCACAAATACAATATACCCTATTTACTCTTCGAGTACCGGGTATAAAAAAACAAATAAAATGACCCGAGCTGGCAGACAGGGACAGTGCCCAGGGGGCGAAGGGACAGTGGCTGTGGCAGCAGCATAAGCCCCGATTAGCGTGTGCCCCCAACCGTTCTGGGGGGTATTCAGCAAACAAATAGGATTAGTGGGCGTAGGGCCGAGGAAAATTCCTTTGGCTTTCGGCTTTTTTTTACGGCCACATTCCAGTGGTGGCCATGAAAGGGCTGGTGCGGGATTCTGTTGGGTGTTAGGTGTTGGAATACGCACTTGCAATTTGATTTTGACCTCGTCCAAGATGATGTTGCACGTGAAAAAGGAGACGGCTATGGTTGGCACCTCGCTCTCGCTGCGATGCAGCGTATTCTTGATGTATCGGATGACCAAACGCGTCTTGCCCACGCCTGTAACGACAAACAATTGAAAGTTAAGCCAACCAAAAGATACGAATATAAATAATAGCAGCCAGAGTCCTATCAGCATACCAATCGCATGGACGGGCAGCAGCGCACGCATTAATTGGCGGCTGATTTGTCATGGCCAAAGAGTAAACAAAAAACATTGAGCGTAGCGCGTAGTTATATATTTGAGACGTAGCAGGTGGTAAACAATGATAAGGAAATCGCCAGCCAACCTTTGTCAGAAATGCACTTGCACTTGAGAAGCCCCCGTGCCCCGTGACTGTATGCTGGATATGTAGATGAATCATGCTCTAGGCTCAGGGAAGAACACTTGTCAGCAGGAGAAAAGTACCGCAGATGAATCAATGGCAGCGTAGCCGCAACTGGATAAAGCATACACATCTGTACAGAGTACACACATCCATGACTAGTTGAACTTTGCATGGCCTTCAGCAATTTAAATATTAGCATTACAACAGCCGATTAGACGGCAGGCAAATCGAATGTACGAACGCAAAAACAGCCGCCAAAGCAAACCAACAAAAAGTTTGCAAAATCGGCTACAGTGGTGGCTCATCGATAATGGAAATAACTTTGTGCTGGTATCTTTAACAGACTTTCCAATCGCTCTACTATCTCCCTGGCCTCACTGGCTGTTCCATTTAGCGTGCAGCCACTGCTGCTGCTGCTGCTGAGATAAGAATAATGACTGACTGCCAGGCACGCCTCCTTTTTGGGACTGCAGCGAGACGATCCAACATGCCCCCGGCCATCATTAAACCGATTGAGGGTGCAGTTCAAGGCTGTCGCTTATCGATTCACCCAGGCTATGCTGCTGCTGCTGCTACTGCTTCTGATTATCGCCTTACAATTGCTAAAATTACTTGTAATCTACGAATCGTCATCTTATGAATGAAATGCCAGAGCCATTAAAATGAATTGCACTTACCTCTCGATCCGAGCACCACAACTTTGCCCTCAATTCCGCGCATCTTCGTGGAGAGAGCAATCAATCGACTCGCATGGCAGACAGTGAGTGGGTGACGTTTGCCTTGATTTAGTCACAATTGGCTTAGTTGTTATTACTAATCAAAACAGGCCACTGAACTAGGCGCGTTCTTTAGCCTCCAACAGGTCACAGAGCAGAGTCACTTGATGTAAAGATTTATGTTATGTTGAGGCTTCAAATCACTGAAGTTGTATAGTTGGCGAGCGGGTACAGTCTGTCGGTGTGGGTTTATCGCACTTGGTGGGGATTTTGAAGTCGAATGCGCTGTGCCAGTGGCAAAGATAAAAGTTTTTATAAATTTTAAGGCCTTGTTTGTTGTTATACGCAAATCAGCTGTTTGCCAGTGCTGCAAATACAATACGATACGATGCGATACTAAAGGCGATAGTCGTGCGCAAGGAGAATTTTGGTGCCTGAAGAAGATATGTGTGTTTATATTAATCTAGTATTAATTAAAAATAAATATATATATTTAAATAAATTAAAATTAGTTTAATACTAATTTGAAACCCGTTTAGATAATTATTTAAGCTATTTTTAGTTTCATTTAATTTCACAATGTGGTCATACTTCAAACTATCGCCCATCACTAGTGGCATTTCCACGACGCGTTAGCACCACCGCCAAAAATAGCTGAAAAGGCAGATGTTCGCGCTAACAACTTTTAAAAACAAAATTAAACACACAAATTAACTAGTGATTGCAATTATGAAGATGAACTAAGATCAATAAAAGTCGCTCGCTCGATTGGATATAGGCAGAAGGTGGGATTGCGTGCGACTCCACCACATTAAATGCGCGCACAACTCTTCACCATCTACGCGCGTTTTTCGCTTGGTCAGTTTTAGTGCAGTGAAGTGCAGAGTTTTCCCACACACCTGGGGAAAAGTGCCACATTTCCAAAAGGTAAATGCACTTTCAGCCTGCTTGATGCATCACAAAGTTAAACCAACAAACCAAGAGTCAGCGGCTTTTGTGTGCTGCCTCTGCTATCATTTTCGTGCGGACTGCGAGCCCCCGAAAAGTGGAGCGAGCCTGTACATAATGCCGCGTGCCTTTACCGTCTATCTACCAGTACTACAACAATAAAATCTATTTTCCAATTAAAGAATGGCAGCCAGCAACTCTTTGAGGCACAAAATAAATAATAGTTATGAATCGGAACCGTCTACAGGAAGCGGGGTATGCCGGAATTATATTTTCTTTATGAGAATATCCACTAAATTCCACGTATTTTTGCAGTCTTCGCTCAGTGAAAACAATGAGGGACACATATCTGACGAGGAGCATATGAATCTGCCATATCTAATGAAACCAAAATCACTGAGAAATGAGCCCGTCCTGTCCTATCCAGCAACTGCGGGGGAGACGCCGCCCAGCAATAAAATCGGCAGCCAAGAGTCGCAGTTCCGTGGCTTTGGTGACAGCCCCTACGGTCAGGTCAATAAGCGTTTGCTTGGCTCCCAAGTGCAGGAGCTAAAGCTGCCAGAAGTAAAGGCCTCTGCAGTGCGAAAGCCCTCGCCGGGCAGGATTGCCTTTCCCCAATTCTACGACACCCTAATGGAGGAGAATAGCTGCAATGCTGTGGACATGGCTGTGTCAGTTACGGAAACAGCAAGCACAACGACAGACGGCAGCTGCCTCAGTTTCGATGGCAAAATCAAAAGTCTGACTGAGAGACCTGCGGAAGAGGAGCTGCCAGGTCCCTCCACTGCCGACCCAGGACTGCCCACTGTGCTGGAAACCTCTCTGAATACCTCACAACACAAATACAACAACGAACGCTCGCCAGATCTCTTTGCGGACAGCGACGATGATGCGGAAAACGCGGACCAATTGCCCCACAAAGCCATACCCGTAAGAATTCTCGAAGATTTGCCTGAAGCGCTGGAGGAGTCGCAATGTGTAACCGATTTGCGTGCCCGCCGCTCGCTCACTGCCCCAACCGAGTCGAGTTTTGTGGACGAACAGACGCAGGATGCATCGACATTGCCACTCAACGATCCGCGCTCTCATTTCCTGGAAAATTGCCGACGCGAACGGGAACTTTATCGCAGGATACGACGCTGTTTGCAGGGCGTACGTCCGCCGCCGACTGTGACCACGCCCGATGTGGATGTGATCACAACGGTGCTGGGCATGAAGGAGCAGGTGCTGAATTTTCTCTCCCAAGAACCCTCTACCTCAGTGGCCAGCATTGCGGAGAGCGACATCAGCAACAGTTCCTGCTCATTGTTCAGGCCCACGCACAGCCTGTCCGATGCACAGAACATGGGCTGGCGCGAGGTGCTGGGCGTGCGGCAACATGGACTGAGGTGAGTTCATCAAAGCCTCGGAATAATAGAAGAACTTGTTGACATTATTTGTTGTCCACCTCTAGCTACAATCTTAATAAGGCTGCCGAACAAAATGAATACCTCAGTATGTCCGTCGTGGATCGCTATGTGGGCGTGGAGACAGCCACGTCATACGTACGCTCCCCATCCAGCGCCAAGAAGCGCAACATGCGCATGAAGTAAGTGCCACAACGGACATATTTCCAGTAGCCATAACCCCCTGAACTCCTTATAGAATGCTCACACAATCGCCTGGCAATCGTCTCAGTCATTTGGCCAAGCGACGCGCCATATTTTCATCAGCAAATTTGGCCACAAACTCGCTCAAGCTGAACAGCTCGATGGGACCGCAAATATTGCTGGATACAAAGTGAGTGGCGCCGCATGACTTTTGCCTGAAAGTTTCTTATAAATTATGATTTTACCTTACAGAAAAGTGCGCAACAAGCGAAAGGCCACACCCAAAAGGAAAACGCCCGGCAGCAAGAAGAAAGGTAAAGATAAGATAAGCAAAAGTGTGAACCAATCATAACTCATAAATTCCCTGGTTTAGCGCGCAAAACGCCTAGTTCGTCGGCGCGCAAACGACTCTGTCGCACGGATCTCATCAAGCCCGGACCCTCGAGGGAAACCTCAAAGCGCGCACTTTTCCAGAGTCCAGCCAAGACGCTGCAGCAACAGCAGCAGCAGCAGCAACAATTGATGCCGCCCAAGCCGCTGTTCAAGCCGGAGATCGCGAATCGTGTGGAGAAATCAAAGCGTGCGCTCTTCTCGCCGGATCATCAGGGCGCCAGCAGCTGCAGCAATCACCTGGAGACGCTGCTCAAGCGGAAGCGCACTGCCTGCGACGATGAGGATGCGGAGCTGGCCAGCCAGAGCAGAAAACTGTTCCGTGCGGACAGCAACGGTGTCAGTGGCCTCACGCCGCGTGCCCTGAAGATCAAGAGTCAGAGCTTTTGCATTGGAGCTGGTTCCTCCACAGCAGCACATCAGCAGCGGGTGCAGCAGCAGTCGACTGTGGTGTCTGCAACTGTCAGCAATGCACGCCTCGGTCTAGGACTGAGCGGCAGCAGCAGTAACCTCACCGCCTGCACGTCCATCGGCACGCCGCTGCTGAGCAAGCTGCAGCGGGCGCACTCCGAGATGAGTGCCACGCCCAACAGCAGCATGACGGATAATCAACGCAAGGTGGAACATATTTAGAGCCTTTGTTTGTTGCACTTTACTCACATTTTATCTGTTCTTTTGTGCAGAAACTTCTGTGGGCCGTTTCGCAGGCTTTGCAGGAGCGGAAAATCACGTCGAAGCACGAGAGTTTCCGGCAACTGGCGGCGGATCTGACGCGCGTTGTGAAGCGTATCTTCCAGGAGTTCTATCTGGGACAGACGACCAGCAATAGCGAGACACTGCTGCGGTGAGTTTTCAGTGGTTTCCAGGCCCTGTGGTTTCAGGTTCATTGAACCTTTTGTATCGCTTTCAGATTGGCCAAGAAGTTTGCCTACAGCGTGATAGCAGGCAAGAATGCGGACGATGTTTACATGCATGCGCGGAGTCAGGAGAGCGAGGCCAAGCGGCTGTCAAGCACACGACTTTCGGGCTACATTGGACCCGAGGAGTTTGCACAGCGGAAGCTGCTGCTCTCGCAGGCCACCAGCTGCTCCTCGCTGCAGTCAATCAGCCTATTTGGCAGCGAGAACTCGATCGATGCGTTTGGTGTGAGTCAGACCACCGCCTGCACAGACACCCAGTCCAGTCTGATGGAGCGCATATCCGAGGATCTGTTCAGCAAGGAGCAACAGCTGCAGCAGCCCATCAGACCCAATCCAACATTGCAGAACAGCTCCTCCAAGAGCAATTTGGGCGGCCTAGCCCTGCGCGAGAACGTGGACGGTGAGCTGCGGCGTTCAGCGCAGAAGAACTTCACCGGCAAGGATCAGCGAAACATTAGCCCCTACTACGGTGGCAATGGTTCGGCGCGGAAGTTCCCGGTGCCACCGCTGACCAGCCACAATTCGGGCGTGAAGGCCAAGCGACAGATTTCCTTTGACAGCTAATGGCAGGAGCAGATGGATGGACGATTTATGGACAATGCACGCTGAATATTCACAATGTTCTGTTGTGCATTATTATTATTTTTTTTGGTTGTTTTAGCTTAATTTATTTAATTGCAAGTGGCAGGCAGACAGACAACCCTTTGATTGAATTGTAAAATTGATCCCATAAAACCCACAACCAGGGCACGCCCCAAACTCGTAATTAGTTCAAAGTTCAACTAAGATTAACGACACAATTATGGCGATTTGCTACACGATCCATGCAATATTTTTCCACTGAAGTTTAGGCTTAAAATTTTAACCAACTCCGCCGCCGTCGCCTCTCAGCTATTGTGTAATTTTCCTGAAGCGCCGCCGAGTGAATGTTTTGTAAGATGTAAAAAATGAAATTGGATAAATAAAAGTTCCCCCAACGATTATCAATTCAATAGTAGCCACTTCGATTAATGTAGCGCCGCACTAGACCAAACGAGACAATGTGAAAGACGATGGCGACCAGCAGCAGGCTGAAGCAGTCCAGCCAGTAGGTGTAGTCAGCGGTGCGATAGGAGGCCTGCTGCAGCACTTCCATGCCGCTCTTCACACACGGATGATCCTCATTGACGGGGCAATCTAAAAGGAACAGCTAAAGAGATGTTCGTTGAATAAAATCCTACGTTTTCGCCTCACCAATGGTGTCAATGTCAATCCAGAACTTGTACATCAGCGCCTCATTGGAGTAGAAGAAGAGCGACAAGTACTTGAGGCCCGGCCACGTGTCCACGTTCATGTAGGTGCCACCGAACAGCAGAAAGATCAAGTCGAAGGGCGCCGCACACTCCGATGCCATTTTGTCCGACTCAAAGAGGCTGGAGAGGAAGATGCCATAGCCCACAGCGGCCACAGCAGAGAGACTCATCAGCAGGCCCATGTACAGATAGAGCAGAAAGCCGCGCGTATAGTAAATGGATGCATAGATGACAGAGAGGAAAACGTATCCCTTGAAGAAGGCCACTGGGACAAAGGACAACACCAGCGCCACATAGTAGGCGGACAGGCTGTACGTGCCCTCGCCCACCTCGCGCCGTATGATGGGCAGCGCAGCGGGAAATATATACGTGACGCCGTAGCTGAAAGTGAAGATCATTTCGGTGCTCAGCATGAAGATGGAGCCGCCCACATCCTGCACGGTGCGCTGCGTCAAGCCACCAATGCCGGAGTACATCAGAGAGAGCGTCACGGAGGTGATCTGCAAGGAGGTGCCACAGGGATTAGGAGCAGCAGCAGCTGGATCGACATACGCACCATGAAGAAACCAAAGCCAATGAGGCCGCTTTTGATATTCCGCAGATCTTCGGTCATGAAGCGCACCATCAGCAGATAAACCTGATAGATCCAACGTATCTTCTTGCTGAAAATAATACAAAATTAAAGCAAGTCCCTGCCAATCCTTGCTGCCACTCACAAACTCTGCATGTGCTTGAGGTAATCCCCGCTGTAGCTGCGTGCCAGCAGCCAGCTGCCGCTGTAGAGTCCATCCGTATCGTGCTCGTATCTGGCGCGCAGCACAGCGCCAGCATTCTGCGCGCCCTGATTGTCCGCCAGCGTCTTTAGGTAGAAGTCAGCCGGATTGCAGTTCAACGGCAGCTCATAGCCCAAACTGCAACCAAGAAGGAGGAGTATCAGTTCACTGTAGTAGCTGGCCGACGCTTGCTCACTCTGTGAAGAACTTTGCTGCCTGTTCGGTGCGTCCCTGGTAGACAATGCGTCCGCCATCCATCAGTATGATGTGCGTGAAGAGCTCAAAGATGTCCGACGTGGGCTGGTGTATGGAGCAAATGGCCGCCTTCTTGTTGGGGCTGCTGTTGAGCAGGCCCAGCGTGGGCATATCCCGCAGCAGGCTCTCGTGGGATCTGGCCACAATTTCCATTTCGATGGAGCTGCAGCCGCTGCTCTCGCCACTGGCCGTCTCGAAGGAGTCCTCACCGTACACCTGGCTCAGCGAGTGCTTCGTTATGCGCCGCCGCGTGCACAAATGCCGCAGCGTCTTGATCACCGAGTAGGCACTGAAGCTGTCCAGGCCCGTGGTGGGTTCGTCGCAGAACAGAAAGATGGGATCCGTGATGAGCTCCTCGGCCAGACTGAGGCGCTTACGCTCGCCCCCGGACAGCTGCTGGATGCGCGTGTGGGCAGAGTCCCTGAGGCCCACAGCCAGCAGCAGATCCCCGACACGCTGACGCTTCTCCGCCTTGGTGGTGCGACGATGCATCTTGAAATGGGACTGAAGGAAAGATTAAATTAAATGTGTTTGCGGGAGCGAGTGAGGTGCAAGGACCTACCATAAAGTACAGATGCTCGTAGGCTGTAAATGTTTTCAAATTGATCTCGAACTGCGGCAGAAAGCTGGAGATACGCGTCATCTGATGCCGCTCCATGGCCATGCCGTTCAAAACCACATCCCCGGTTAGGTTACCCCGCAAACGTTGCGAAATTGCCGCCAACAGTGTGGTTTTGCCAGCGCCCGAGCCGCCCAATATGGCGATGAGGTCGCCCGTCTTCATGTGGCCGCTGGCTGCAAGCAGTTCATGCCACAAATCAAACCAAATCCAAATCCAAAACCCATTCCCACACTTACCATCTTGTAGTATGCGCAGCTCGCGCTTCTTGCGACACTCGTTCCAGAAGCTGTAGTTGCTCTGCTCCTGGGCGGGCACATAATAGTTGAGATGCTTCCACTCCAGGCACAGGGACGGGCCCTGCTGCTGCTGCTGTGAGTCGTTCATTCAGCAGAGTTCAACGAACGCTTAGGGATTTCGGGGGGATCTCGTTTCGTTTGTATCTTTATATTTGGTTTGTCTGCTGGCGGGGCTTATCGCACGCACGGGGATGGGGCAGGCACTTATCTTATCTTATGTGGCACGACCACAATGTATTTGCATATCTCTGCGATCACACCTTCATTCTCTTACATTCGCGGGGGAGAAACCTTAAATCTGTGTCTGTAAATCACGGCAACAAGAGGGAGGTGGAGCTGCTCTGACTGTAGACCCACATACACAACTGTTCGCGTTGAAGACTGAGCGGCAACTGGGCTATGTCTATGCCGGCTACAACGTTTTCTACCTACCAACCCCCAGAGCATATGGCCCCAAAAGCAGCACAGCCAGAGCCCTCCGCTTTGTAACATTAAACTCTTGACCGCATTTGGGTGGCAAACTAATTGTCGTTTGTCTTTGGTCGCTTATCAATTCACATAGTCAAACGGCGGCAGTTCCGCTGTGTCGGCCAACGAGAGACGCTGCTGCTGCTGCTGCGCCACCGCTCTGTGGCTGGCTCTGTTCCGTCTAGCCCGAGCGTAGATCCAGCGCACCAGCATGGTAGTATCTAGCAGCACATTGTGTAGAATCACATGTCCCATCTCCACCAGACCCAGCACACTGACGCCCACGAAGAAGGCCAAGGCGCCGCCAAAGGACACTGCAAAAGGGAGCGTAGAGACTCAGCAAACATTCGCTTCGACACTGTGGCGCACTCACCAATGAGATCCTCAAAGCTGTAGACAACATCACGACGCAGTCGCACCTTGGGCGGTATCAAATCCCAGCGGAAACTGGACGTGGCCGTCTCACTGCTGGCCACCTCGTCGTTGTTTTTGACGCCCCACGAGCTCTTCTTTACCGTTTGCATGGTGTACTCGATCTCTGTGCAGGTCGAGGGGCACTTGCAGATGTGCAGCGCCCAAATGGGCCACTTGAAGTCCAGCAGACACTCGAATCCCGCCGGATTGCAGCTAGGTCCCTCCACAAACTGGTAGAAAAAGGGCACACAATTGCACATTTCCAGTGCCATGACAGCGCGACAGCGAGCCAGGCAAAGAGATTTGCTATAGATCTACACGAAGATGAAGATATTTATCAAAAGGAAAAGGTTACGCTTTTCCCCGGGGTGCATTGATCCCAGGATTACCTTTAGATTGGATGTTTCCTCATTGTTGAACACGCATTTGCGCTGTGCCACGCTCAGTTGGTGGAGATTTTTCGACGCCCTAGCAGCCAGCAGCAATAAAAGTGAGCATATAAATCAGTGTCTGGCTGTTTGGTCTACTTACACCGTCTCGAGCACCTTGAACGAGGCCGTTATCTCATCGGATTTGTGCAACGCCACAATGTTCGCCTCTGTGGCGGATACCTCATACGGCGAGTGCACGTCCAACTAGCAGGGTGACAGACTAGCGGATAGAGTCATGCTCAATGGATTCATTGTGTAAGCTTACCACGCCCGTGCTCTCGTACAGATCCATGCGTATGTAGCACTGCTGCTTGCCATACTGACACGAGAGCGGCTGCTCCATCTCCTCATAGACAATGGGTCTGTGTAGGGGCCAAAAAGGGAAGTACTAAATGGATATTTTGTCTTTCGCTTTCGCTACTTACTTTCCACTCAGCACCGAGGACATGGGCGAGTTGATGGCATAGCAGGAGCCGCGCTCTGTCATCACCATTTGGACATGGACCTTGAAGTTGGCATCGAAGCTGCTGATGACCTGCTCAAAGGGTCGATCCACGCGCTGCATCAGCTCGTACAGATCCACCTGATCGAAGCGCTCGTCCTCGGCGAACTTGGCCAGCTCCGCGTAGTTGCTGGCCGTGGCATTGACCACAGCGTAGAGGAAGTCCATAAAGTAAAAGTAATCCTCGTCAATGATGGACACATTCCACACATCCTGTATGTACTCGTTCGCCTTGAAGGAGTCGATGTGGTCGTAGTAGCACAGCGTCACCGCCGGCAACGATCCATTCCAGCCGCGATAATCCCTATCCACCGATATGACTGTGGGTGAGCTGAGGTACCGCTCGTACTGCAACCCACTGAGCCTGATCGCCGCGTAGATGCTGCCCAGCACCACCAACAGCCAGACGGCACGCTCCGAGATGTGCAGCTGCCGGTTAACAATTAAACTGATGGCCAGCACGCCCGTTTCGGCTCCGGCTATTTCAGCCATCTCTCGCAGTCGATTGCAGTAGCTCCTGAAGCCAAGCAGCACTGCTGGTAGCCAGGCCAGCAGTCTCCTCCACGTCCAGGCTGACATCCGCCTCAGCCAGTGCCTCAATTGCCGCCTGTCCATGCCGAACAAATGACATGGCAAGCTAAAGCGCAAGGGCTTTTATTCCAGCAGGACTCCCATTAGCAGCGATTCATGACAATGGCCATCAGCGCGTCATCCGATAAACCTGTCAATGAACAAAGGAATCCATTAATTGCCTTAACAAAAGGGGCAAATGGCGCGGTTTTCTTTCCAAATCGATGGTGGCGCACGTGAGCAAGTTTCGTTGGGGTTGCTGCAACGCTCACACGACCGTGCAGAGACTTTTCCGAGTTAATCTGTAGAAAGACGCAGCACAGAAGCTCCCAGAATCCAGCCCCGTGCGGCATGTCGTTTTGGCGCGCAATAAACTCCTCCAGCTGCTGGCAAAGAAGCGCCTGGCAAGTGCCTGAAAATATGACCGGCGGATGCATACTGTTGCACGTCATGTCAAAGCATAACTATTGCTGCCTCCAAATACGCCAACAGTCCCAGAATTATAGTTATTATTGGCAATTTATAGAGCAAAAAACAAATTGAAAACATCAGTGTTGGTAAACTCTAGACACGACGGCGGTACAATTGCCGCTATTCAACTCTGCTGTCGATTTGCAAAAAGAATTTAAACAAAAGCATTCAACTGCCACTACAACAATTGTTATTAGTTTACTACATCATCGCTTGATTCCTGCAACAGTTTGATGTCGTTCTGCAGCTCCTTCAGCTCCCGCAGCATGCTGCGCGACATTTGTCCCTCTGGAGTGGCCACGGGCTCGAACAGCAGCATTCGCAGTGCCTCTCGCATCATAATCTCAGTCTGATTGAGTTCCGCCTGCAAAAAGTGAAGCATATTCGTTGGCTACATTCCAAAATAGTTTGATCTGCCCTACCAGCAGCTCCCTGGAGCTGTGCTCCTGCTCACTGTAGAGCTTCCGGGCCAATTCCGCCTGCGTGTTGGCCAGCTCGTAGAGGGCAATGGCCTTTAGGCGGGAAATGCCCGGCGCCACAACCTTCAGCACCAGCAAGAGCTCCTGGCACACGCGAATTTTGCGCTCGTAAACCTTCCTGTTGGGACAATGGGCCATATTCTGGAGTATCTGACGGAGGATCGAGGCAATGTTCTGCTTGAGGTCCAGCATCAGGTAGTGGTTGCCATGGAGCAGGCGGCTCATCTTGACCAGCAGCAGCTCCAGCCGATAGATGTCGCCGCGTGCATGAAAGATCTCCTCCTTGGCCCGCTCCAACATGTTGCACACAAACTCCGGCTTCAGTTTGTGCTCCGGGTTGAGCAGGCACTGCCAGATGCCCGTTTCCGGCTGTCGCACTACGTAACCACCGGTGCAGGCACAGGCATTGCAGATGAAGCTGCTCATGTGGGTGCCCAGCTCGGTGGGATCCTGACAGCGTGCACAACTACAATCGAAGCACTTGCCCGTCCTCAGAATGTGTCGCCGCTCCTCGGTGCCCAGCAGCACGCTGGTGTAGCAGATGTAGAGAGTTTCCCCGGCAGCTATGGGACGATTTGCAAAGACCTTGATGCGCCGCTCATCATCGATGGCCGTCTCCAGGTTGGGCAGGCAGCTGTGCGCGAAGAGAGCCGCTCTGCGGTACAGTCCCCTCATGGCGCCGCCGTATTCCGGCGCGCGAATCTCGTACACGTTGACATCCAGTATGCCCAAGAGCCGCTGCACCAGGACTTCATCCACTGCCTGCAGCTGCTTCAGCACACCCGTCGCCTCGAGCGGTGCGTAGGCATGCGTCTGATGGCTCTTCCATATGTCCGTGCCTCGCCGCTCCTCCAAATGCGTCTCCATCTGGGACATTTCCTCGTACAGCGGCCTGCTGTGCTCGTGCTCCCCCAGCAGCAGACACGCGAGTGCTGGCTGCACTTCTGCATTGACCTTCGCCTGCAGCAGCTGCACTTGCTCCTCGGACAGCTGCAGCTCCCGCAGTCGCTGGCAGTCGCGCTCATCGTGGCCCGCACAGTCCTCGCACAGGGCCAGGAGTCGACACTGGCTAAACGAAAGCCTTACATAAGCTGCAGCATCGGAAAATCTCGACCTACCTGCAGAAAGTTTCGGTTAGCTTGAAGCACTTGGCACAGCGTCGGTCGCCAATGTGCGGCAGGATGACAATGGGCTGCTCCTGGAGCACCGTTTCTCCAGCGCTGAGACTACAACGGGCAACCACAAATCTGCAAAGGAGCGTCGTGAGTGGATTTGGGGTGCCAGTTAAAGGGCTTTGTTCGCACTGCACCTGCCCAGCGTGTCGTTGTGCTGCAGCTCGCACTTCTTGGCAAAATCATCGGAGACTGCTGCGGCCATTGTCTATGCCGTTCCCTTTGGCTAACTTTGGCATACTGTGGCCTGTGGCAGTGCTCGATCGTGGCTGCTGCTGTTTGTGAGTTATTTTTATAATTAAAAGGCGTTTCGATTCTTTATTTATTTCGCGTTCAATTATTCCCCCCAAACCCGCGAAGTGGTGAACCGCAACGAAACGGATCGGTCGAGCGACGACAACGAGATGCTCTCCACTTCCATTTTGGTGTCTAATCTATTTTATTTTATTTTAAATTTACAAGCAGCTGCTGCTGCCTAGCGGCCGCCGTACTTCATCAAATCGGAATCAATGCGCTCGAGTTCCATGGAGATGCGATCGCTGAGGTAGCCCTCGGCAGAGTTCTCCGGCTCAAAGCGTAGCAAATCGAGTGCCTCCCTGGCCACCTGACTGCCAATTCTCAGCTGAGCCTGAAAGCACATTTGAAACGGATTAAAAAGAGCACAAAAGAGGACCAAATGGATGTCTCCACCCACCGCATACTCCTTCTTGCTCAAATCACTATCGGCAAACTGCAGCTCTATGAGTTCGATCAGCGCCAGCAAATACTCAAAGAGTGCAATGGCGTACAGCTTGGAGAGGCCGGGCACAACGGCGCGACAGACTGGCAGGAGATCGGAGCACAGCTCGACGCGACGGGCGAGCATTTTCTTGCAGGGAGTTTCCATGGAGTTCATCAGAACAGCGGCTCTCAGGATGCTGGCTATGTTCTGCTTGATGTCCAGCAGCAGAAAGTGATTGGGATGCAGCAGCTGCCTGTAGCGCACCAGCAGAGATTCGTAGACTTGCAGATCACCCTGGGCCTCCACCAGAGCGCCGCCCACCTCGGCCAGCAGCTCATGAACGTCGGCCGCTGGCTGCACAGCACCGCAGTCCAAGCAGCGCCAGTCGCCGCTGCCATCGGGGCCAAGTTCGCAGATGGCAAAGCCTGCGGAGCATTCGCGGCACTTCATGCTGCTCATGTGGGTGCCCATTTCTGTGGCATCGCGGCAGCGAGAGCAGCGGCAGTCCAGGTGGCGACTGAGGCGTAGCTGATGCTGTCGCTGGCTGGTGCCCATCAGGGGATTCGCGTAGGAATTGTAGATGACATCGCCGGCACTCAGCGGCACCGCGGCGTACAGCTTCATGTTGAACTGCTCGTCGAGGGCCACGACCGTGTTGGGCACACAGTGATGGGGCAGGCCAGCGCCGCACACGAAGACGCCCTTCAAGGTCTCGCCATCGCGGCCAGTCACCTCGAAGGCGTTGGAATCGATGCGTATGCAGTGGGCATGCAGCACGTCCGCTGTCAGCTGCTGCGCGGGCATGGCCCCCGCAAGGCCACTGGCCAGCAGCGGGCGCACCACCTGCTCCTCGTGCTCCTGCCACATGCCCTCGCCATCGCGATAGTCCTCCAGCTTCACAGGCCGCTCGACCAGCGACTGGCAGTCGTCGCGTGTGGTCGGATCCTCCAGCAGCAGCAGCAGCTTCAGCAGCGCACATATGCCATAATTCTTCACCAGCAGATCCTTGCAGATGCCGCTGCCCGCGCCACTGGCAAAGAACTCGCACTCAAAGTCACTGTGCTGGTCGCAGTCCATGCACAGCGGAAACACCTGGCAGCGGCGACACATCACATACGACTCCTGCATGCACTGGGAGCACTTCAGCTGGCTGCACTCCCAGTGCGGTGCGACCAGCAGCGGCCGCTCCTCCAGCAGCGTGTCGCCAGCATCGATGTGCATGTTGGCCACCAGATGTCTAAAGGGAATGGGAATTAAATCAGTTTTCGAGTGCTTAATGGTTGTGGGTACGCGCACCTGCCCAGCTGCTCATTGTGCACCTGCTGAATCTTTTCGCTGAAGTCTTGCATCGATTACGTGCGATTCTGCTGCGAAGTAGAAAAGAAACTAAAAACAATTTAGTGCACAGCACAGTGCGTCGCAGTACGTGGCAAGGTACTCACCACTGACCGACTGAGCGTCGGCAATTATAAATATATACAACCAAGAGAGCTGCTCGCGAGGAGCTGCCCTTGCCCACGAGCAGTGAAGTGAGTGAGTGCCGCCCTGTCGCAGCCACTTCCCGCTAAGTACTTTGGCTAATTGCGTGCGTAAGTTGCGTCGTTCGAGAGGCTGCTGCTTGCTAGCTGTTTTATTTTTAGTTGCCGTCGAATGGTGACGCAGTTTTGAGTCTTCCTGTGGCCACACTCAGCTGGAAAATCTCATTGAAATCGGCAGAAACTTCGGCATAAATCTGAATAACTAATTTTTATTTTTGATTGTTCTTTATAAATGTATCAAACATTGTGTATTTAGCAAATATCATCATCATATTATTTAAGTAGGTAAATATATGCATATATATATATATGTATATGGTATATAATATATAGTATGTATATGTTTATGTGTTTAATTAGTTTTAGGAGGACAATTTGTTAGGCTTAACTCGAAGTGTGTGTTACGTTGAATCTGCTGGAATATAAAGTAGAGTAGAATATTTAAGAAAACAAAATGGAGCTACAAATATTAACAGTAGTAAAAGGCATGCTCGTAAAACATTCAACGCCGCCCAATTCAATTGGGTAGGCTGTGGGCAAAACAAGAACAAATATATTTATGTATTTTATACAACAAAAAAAAACTGAACAAGCTTCCTATTCCTCATCCTCATGCGCATCGGCTGCATGCAGCTGCGTGGCCTCCGCTGTCAGTGTTTGGCTGCTGCTGCCACTGCCACTGAGACTGCTGCTGATGGCTGTCGGTATTGGTGTGGGTGTCGGCGTCAGCGAACTATTGGACATGCCATCAATGTCATCATCAAACTCCACTTCCTCAGCACGCATCAGCTTTGAAATATCAAAAGGAGTTTCCTAACAAAACGAAACGAATTAGACCTGGAACATATCTCTCTCTGTGTGTGTGTCCCTTACCTTAACATCATCAACTCGCTGGCGTTCATGCAACGCACTCAGAAGCTCGCGCAGGTGTTGATTCTCCTTGCGCAAACGCTCCCGCTCCACGTCGCGCTCATTAATTTTTGGCTGTAAACAAAAGCAAATACCATTAGAGGCTATGATCCGACTGTTTGATCGCATAGAAACCCTACCAATAGCATGGAGATTTGCTCATTTAGTACTGTCACAATGCTGCTGAGTGCATGGCAGGGCACGCTGGGCTCCAGCACACTGGCATGCTGTATGCGATTCGGCCCACAGGAACCAGCAGACGCAGCTGGAGCTGCTTCAGTTGGTGTGTCGCTGGTCTGGGTCGAGCTGTCGACCATAGAAACCGTCACATGCTGCAGCTGCAGAGGAGGAACACACGCATTAGTGGGTTTAGAATGTGTGCAAGAGTCGTAAATAGTTACAGATTGCTCCTCGCTGGCTGGCGGCTCCTTGTCTGGCACTGCTGCTGCTGCTGTTTCCTCGCTGCTTTGACTTGAATCTACAGATGTGGAAGGGACTGGGACATCAAGCTTTTGCTCAGTTTTCTCTGCCTTTTCCGTGGTTGCTGTTGCCTGCTGTTCCGTTTGTTCTTGTGTATTTTGTGGCTTATCCTCCAGTGCTGGCTCCGTGTCGCTAGCTGCCGCAGGACTGTCAGTGTCCTTCTTGGCCTCTGCATCTGTTTGTTGTTTCTCCTCCGTACCACCATCCGTGCTTTGGCTGCTCTGTCGCTTGTTGCTGCTCTCAGTTGTGACTGCGACTGCGACTGTGGCTGGTGCTGGCGCTGGTGGAGCTGCTCTGAATGGAGCCAATGGCGTTGTGGGTGCGTTCAGTGGCCTGGCGGGCACTACTGGCAGACGCAGTTCATCAATCTCACAGTAACCGTCATCATCCTCGTGTATGGCCACATCCTCAAGATCGAGTGTCTGCAGTTTGGGCATCAGCCTGGACATGGGTATTTGTGCCTGCGCCTGTGCATGTTGTCTATTCGGTGGCGGCAGCGGAGGTGGTGACGCAGACGAAGACGACAGCGTGGCAGCCAGTGTCGTCTTTTTGCGCAGCTTCTCCTTCTCGTGACAGTGGCCACAGACCACAGTCGAAACGGCGGACACTTCCTGCTCCGGCGTCACGTGCATATACTCGTTCAGCATCTTGGTGAGGATCTGGACCTGGTCGTAGGCGGCCAATGCAATATCCGCACTGTCTTTGGGTGCCTCCGGCATCATGGCAATGTCGACAATCTCATTGAAGTGCTCGACTGGCAAACGGAAGATATCACAAATGATCTTTTGCTTCTCCAGCAAATTGCCTCTGATGGAGGCGTCCAAGCGTCGCAGTCGCTCGCCGGACGTCAGCACCGGCTCGGCGGTATGTGCTGGACTGATGCTGATCTGTATGGCCGTCGGCTCCACCAGCGGACTCTGCATCAGCAATGTTCGCGTGTTGTTCGAGTTGTTCGAGCAGACAATGCTGGCGCTGTCGCGCTTGGAGTGGCCTCCCACCAGCCCGTAGCTCGAGTTGCGCTCCTCGCCGGCCGACTCCGCCTGCCTGGCTGTCTCCCTCACAGACTGTGAGTGGCGCAGAGTGACGTCGTTCTGGTCGGTTGATCCACCATTGCCAGCACCATCGCCACTGCTGCGTATCGACATGGAGCGGCTGACTTCATTCTGGCTAAGACGCTGCTGCTGCTGCTGTTTGGGCGTATTGACATAGTCGCCGTCGCTGGACTCCCGTTGAGCATTCCGCAGCTGTACGCCAGCTGTGCCGCTGCTGCTTGTTGCTGGTGCGGGCGTGACTGTGGCTATTGGCAGCAATGGCGCCAAAGGTGTCGTTGTCACAGTCGCAATGGCGGCCATTGGCTGCGGGCACTCGGCAGCCAGCTCCAGCGACTCCTTGGTGCTGGAATGCGGTATGCTGGCGACTGCCGGATCACTGCCGATGCTCGTGTCATGGCTATTGGCTGCGTTCTTCGGTCGATGCTTCGAGTGCTGTGCTGCCGCATCCGAAATGTGCTTGAACCAACTGCAAAAAATCAAATTTTAAATTAAAAACTCGTTTAGGGTAAAGCAATTCCTTACGTCTTGCACTCGGAACTGCTGGGCGCGCGCAGTTCCAGCATTTGTGATGTCTTTGTTTTGATGAGGAAAAAGGAGTTCTTGTCGGCCGCCTCCTGGCGCACCAGCGTCTCCGCATCAATGCTCATGATGGGGCTAACCGGCTTGTTGTTGACCACCAAAGGTGTGTGCAGATTCTTAAGCGAATATTTGTCATCCTAAAAGCAAAGAAATTGAACGTATAAAAGGGTTATAGAATCATAGAATCCACAGACTTCGACTTGCCTGTTTGGTGAGCAACACGATCATGTTTTCAAAGAGCAAGCCGTGCAGCTGTGTGCTGGGGTTCTTCTTCATTGTCAGATTGCCGTCGTGGATGAGGCGATGTTGCGTCAAGTCCAGTTTCTTAAACTCCTCCTTGTCATAGGAGGATCTGTCTAATTTGCGCTGAATGTTTTGTAATCTATGCGATTGAGGGGAAGATCAGACAAGACAAAAACTAAAATTTAATGTTTAATTACTTGTGAGCATCCTCGGCTGTCTTTACGGCCTGATTCACTTCAACGAGTATCCTCTTTGAGGATTCAACGGCACGCTGTATGGCCTCCGCTTCGTCGGTATTCTCGGGCAATACCCGAACCGTGACCTTGTGCAGATTCTCAAACAGCAATGGATACTTGGTCAGACGCTGCAGTACAGTCGGCAGCAAGTCCTTCAGCTCCAGCCGACGACAGGCCTTGTGCGACTCGGACTTTCGCAGGAACTTCTGCAACTGCTCGTCCTTGTTGCGCTTCTCCTTGAGCCCCTCCAGGGCGATTTGCTGCCGCGCACAAAACTGTGCCGCATACTCGCACAGCACATCCCCGGACTGGCCAACGAACATGTCCGCTAGCAGGTCTCCAATGTGATTCACCACGTGATTGTGCTCGATACGTCGCTGCTTCAGCTGCTGCTCAAAGGCGCCGTGTATCTCGCGCAGCGACAGCAGCGCCGGTGGGAAGAGCAGCAACAGATGATCCTGCGAAAGCATTCCACTCTCATGGAGCGGCAGGAAGAACAGGCGATCGAGCAGCTTGAGTGTGCGCACATGATTGCGTTCCGTTTGATAAATTTCTGTGAAGGAAGGGAAGGAAAGGGTTAAAATTGATTCATGATCCAGCCACAGTTCCCTTTTGATGCTCTAGACCCACCATTGATAATTTCTTGACGCTTCTTTTCGGCATCGGTGAGTGCTGCCAGCATCTCGGCTGCCACCATTGAACTCCAATCGGCCTCATTGAGATCCTCCTCGTCATCGCTCTCGAGGTTCCACTGCCGTGGCAATGGGTGGCCCGAATTCCAAAAGCTCGAATTGCTGGACGGAATGCTGCCACCACCAGGCGCTACGCTGGCCTGAAACGAGTCCTGCTGACAGTGCTGCTGCGCATGCTGTTGTCTGAGTAAATATGGATGCTGATTCAGGCTCAATTCTCTTGACATGACAGGTGCTCCTTGTCCTTGTCCCACACTGGCGGGCCCACCACCTGCTGCACCAGCACTGGCAGCAAAGTGTTCCATCGATGTGCTGGGACTTTCAGAGTTGCCAGCTGAAGAGAGACTAGAATTCGAACTGGCCACATAGTTGGCATTCGAAAGACCCAAATCCAGTTGTTCATCGCTGTGGGGAGACAAATTAGGCATTAAAAGTAAGCTAGAAATTCAAATTAACATGAAATATATTCCTATATGGACTATTGGACTCGATTGGGCTGAATGTGAATACTTTTAGTGGTCGTTTTCCAATGCACTTCATGTTGGGGCAGGCATACAAAACTTTTGCGCAAAGAAAATCAGCGTGTAAAATCTACAAGCTGCAGTTTGGTTTGATAGACAATCTGCTGGACAGAGCAGCAGCAGAGATGATCGACTTAATCAGCTGTTAGTGTTGGAAAACAACTAAGAGTAGTTGTAGGTGGAGGAGTAGCTTGGTCAACAGCAGCCTTAGCTTTATTTTTGGTTTAATTTGCTTGTTGAATTCTACAGACAAATGCACTTAAAGCTAGCCCAATTTGATCTAGAAATCTGTCAGCAATCGATGCACACTCTTTACACCAAATGATTCATATAATTTAACTAGTTCTGCACAAAATACGATAAGATTGCTTGAATTGTTTGTTTAGTTATTGAAAGCGATTCCATTTACTTGTAGTTGCAGTTGAGAGTCGTCTTGAAACTTTTACTCCTATTGAAGCGTATATTTCGTTCCATTATCTGCGGCGTGTTTGTTCAGATTGCTATATTTATTGGGTGTCGAGTATGCGCCGCTGCAACGCCACGATGAGTCAAATTCTACACGGCAACTGTCAATGGTCACTGCACACACAAGAGACACCACCAACGACGGCGACTGTTGGTCGCAAAATGTTGTACTAGGTGGAAGCCAGTCAGTCAGTCCAGTCCAGTTCAGTTCAGTCACTCATGCAGTTTGTCAACAGGAAACGAAGAAATTACATTGGGCAGACAGAGAGAGGGAGAGAAATGCCTGGGGCCAGGACCACACACAACTAGCCAGGAGCCAGTGTTGGGATGGGACGATGGGTTTGGCCGGACAGACGTGGCCTACATTAGGTTGCAGAAAGCGAGGCGGACAATATAATCGATGCCAATGCCGGCGCGGCGTCTAATCAACTATCCACAGTGACTGCTGGCTAAATACATATACGTTAATAGTAGCCGTAAACAAAAGTCAACGGACCGCGCCACACAACATGTCGAAGCACGGATGCCCTAACAGACTGGTTATTAGACCAATGCCCAGGAGGCATGCCCTTGGCATTTATATCTTGATTCGCATACAGGGCGCACAAGTGGCCGGCATTGCCTCACTTTGGATTAATTAAAAAGGGAAATTAAAGCGCATCCTTTAGAGTGAATGGAAAATTTTGCAGCAACGCAGCAGCGGAAGAGGGACGGGACGGGAGTCCATATTGATTGCATTGCGACGCAATTCGCATTAATTAGTAAAATTAATATCCGGTTACTTGTGCTCCCTCAGACAGCAGACAGCGGACAGGCAGACACAGTAAGAGAAATGTGTTAGTTGAAAGAATTTAGGGAGCGGCACGGCAATGTCCTTGGCATGGAACAGCAATTCATAGGCGACAGAAGAGGGTTGCGTGGGGTACGTTGAAATCGATGCCACCAAAAACTTACTTGGGACGTGACGATAAACTTGGATCAGAGGTCTTGCGGCGACTGTTGCGGTTCCTTTTGTTGGACAGGCGCTCCTTATACGACTCCGAGCGATTCACGGACACTGGCGCGCTCTTGTGCTGCGGATTTTGGGTGTAACTGCAACGAAGGTCGAACGGATAACGCGTTAAAGAGAGCCAGTCACAGGAGATCTGCCACTTACCGTTCCCTACGCGCATCCTTATCCACTGCATCTGGGGCATTCAGCTCGGCAAAGGCACTCAGTCCGGCAGAGACAGAGCCACTGCTCGATGGAGCCGTCGATGCCACGCTCGTGGACAGATCCATGGGGCAGCTTGCGCCGCTTGGGTTAATACTATCATTGGCGCTGCTGCCATGAAACGAACTCTGCAGATCAGTGCTGTTCAGTGCCGAGGTGTTGCAGGAGGCATTCCCATTCGAACGCATCGATATATTCGCATCCGGTCGACGATCCGAAGGCTGTCGCACAATCGACGACTGACCGCGCTCTGAAAAAACACAAAGGTAAGTGGACTAAACCCTCAACTCGAGAGCTATCAGCACTCACCTGGCGTCATGTCAATGTCCAAGTCTTCGTCCTGCCGACTGCGTTTTTCATCTAAAAAAAAGTAAGAGGAAGAAAAATGTGAATTAATTCAATTAATATTATGGAAAATCCTGCACTTACTTCCAACTACATCGCTGGTACGTGGCCGAATCTTGCCCATAAATTTACTAATCTTATCATTATGGGCAACACGCTTGGCCTGCGGCAATGGGCCGGGACAGCTTTCCTCCAGCACTTTCGAACACTGACGATGTATGTTCAGTTTGCAGTCTGCAAGAGGAAGAGAGAGCAAGTAAACGGATTAGCAAGGGGCAAAGGGGCGAAGAGAGTTCGACGCACCTGTACAATGATATCCTTGGGGACTGACGCCCCAGATAATTGTTTGACAATGATTGCAGTGAGTCACTTCATAGTATTGACGCAATATCAATGCATGACCACGAACATTCATCTATGAATGGAAATGGAGATGGAGAGGTTATATTTTAGGGTACAATCATTCATTGGCATTCATTGTTTGTACACACCTTTCGATTTTTACCCATTATGCGTGACTTGAAGCTCTTGTCCCTGCTGACAAAGTGATGCACACGCTCCACAATACTATTCGGATGGGGACGTGTATTGAAAATGCGATAGATGACCGTTGATAGAGCCGAACAGAGAGCCAGCTTGCGCACATCCTCTGTGGGAGAATCCTTCTCAAAGTCCTCGCTGCTAAAAAAATGTAAAAGTTAATCAAAAGGCTCCTGCAGCAGTTGTTTGACAAACTCACGTTAACAACTGAAGATTGGGCATTAAATACTTGTCAATGATTTGCTCTCGCTGCTTGTCGGTCTTCGCCTCGGCCAGCTTCTCATCCGTCGGACCGTAGATGGTGCCCAGGCCGGCGGTGCGCTTTTGTTGAAACTCTCGCAGCTGCTCGCTGATCAGATCTTTCGCACGCTTGCGGCTGCGCAGGAAGACTGTGCGTAGGATCTCCACCTTGTCAAACTCCAGCTGCAGCACATTGTCCACTTCCCGGGCCAGCGACTCGTCCTGGCGGTACCACGAGAGCGGTGCGCGCGGCACAAGGAATGTCGAGTGTATCTCGTACGCCCACTTGCGCATATCCTTCGAGGTGCCCTCCTTGTAGAGCTCCGTTATCAGGTAGAACAGCAGCGGCGCCGGCTCCGAGTTCGACAGCACATAGTTGAGGAACACCGCCAGAAAGGTGACATTCTCCGCCTCGAGCAGCCGCGTGAGATTGTTGAACGGTCCGTTCTCGTCAATGAAGGGTCCCTCCTGGTCGGACGAGTTCTCATCCTCCATGGAGATGATCTCCTTCTGCGTGTCGTTCGACTGTGCGGCCTGTATCGAATGGCTGGAATGTAGGGACGTCGGTATCGGTGACGAAGCGCCTGCCATTGGCGTATAGTGATGCGATTCAATGAATATTCCTGCACCGCCACTTCCCGCAGCTCCCCTGCACTGTTCGTTCGGATCCTCGGGCAATGTCATCTGCGAGCTGGTCAAATACGGTGGCGGCGGTGTGCCTGGCGGTGTCACTTCTCCATCCTTCTCCACAATCTCCCACGAGCCGGAAGTGGTTTTCGTTAGGCGATCTAAAGATTGTTTATGCATCAATTAAAGCTTCTGCTGGGCAACGATTATAGCAAAATTCTCACCTGGATGCCGTGGATGCATGTTGTCCGGTGAGGAGCCAACGCGTCGATGCTTCTTCTTGCCCAAATTCGGTGTCTGTCCCAGAGCCTGTGGGAGTGGGGCGAGTGGGTGTGGTATAAATGGTGAACAAAATATAAGAGGAAAAAGGAGACGCTACTATCCATGATCTAAACATAGATTATTCCTGCATTTAGTTGCACTTGCAAAAGTCTTTCAGGTCTCGAATACAATAAAAACAGGAAGCCCACATAAATGATGAAATAATTTCGATATTCGACTTCGAAACAGTGCTCGAAAGCGTGCTCGGAAGCGTGTCTGTGTGTGCGTAAGTTTCGGTTGCGATTGCAGTTGCAGTTAGTGGCGGTCTGGCACAAAAGCAAAGTTAAAGTTAAGTTAATGTTGATGTTAGTGTTTATGTCGGTTTTCATGTTCATGTTAGATTGGAGGGTAGCTTCAGGTCTGGCCAGCAGCAACCAGACCTTCATTTATATCAAGTAAAAAGCATGAGAGACACAGTAAGAATGTTAGAGAGATGGAGAAAGGCAGTGAAGGATTAAAAGTTACGAGTGCTTTCAGTGTGAGTTCGATCGATCGATCGTTTGGCTGGTTACTTACGGCTGTGGCCTGGCCACTGCTTAACTGCTGCTGCTGCTGATGCTGCTGCAGTTGCTGCACAATATTCGGCCGCTGGGAGAGCGGAAAGGCCGCCTTCAGGTTGTCGCTCTGCACGGCCGTGCACGTGGACACCAGCGGGTAGTTGAACGCGCTGTTTAGGGAGTTGGGCTGAGCCAGATTCTGGCAGCTGCCACGGCTCATATCCTCCGACATCATGCCCGGCAGTCGCGGTGGCAATGGCGGTGGTCCACCATCCACTTCGAGCGACCCACCGGCAGCTCCACCCGTGGCACACGCCGACTCCATTTGCAGAAACATTTGCGTGGACATCTTTGGGTCGGACAGTGCCTTGGTCTTGATCTTCGAGCGCTTAGACTTGCTGGCATTGCTGCTGGGACTGTTGTCGTTGCTGTTGCTGCCGCCCAACTGCGATCTGTTCAGCAGCGGACTGGTGGCTCTGTCCAGATCGGAGACGGGCGCCGTGAGATGCCCGCTCTGTGGTGATGCATTGCCGTTCTTCAGGTCGAGATTCAGCTGCCTGGGCGGGTTGCGCTGCGGCAAAGGTGGCGGCACATCCTCCTCGATCAGGCTCTTGGAGATGAGGAACTTGTTCTTGCTCTTCGAGCCGGCAGTTGACTTGGGTGTCTCCTTGAAGCGATGCTGCTGCTGCAGCTGTTGCTGCTGTAGCTGTTGCAGGTGCGGATGGAAGAACGGCTGCTGCTGCTGCTGCTGCATCGTCGGTGTGGATGTCTGCTGGTGCATTGACTGGGACATGGCTTCGGCCTGGTGCTGCTGCTGCTGCATCCGCTGGTGCTGCAGAAAGTCCGCTGTATTGTTGAACGGCGAGGAGGCAACAAAGTCCTTGTCGATGCGGTTCTTGCGTGTGCCCAGCGACAGGGACGAGAGAGAACGCGGCAGTAGGGATAGGAATGCGGGTGAGGAGTGGTGTGCGAGGGGCTGCTGTGGCAGTGGCTGTTGCTGCTGATGCTGATAGTTGTTGTGGCTGTGGAGATGATGGAATTGCTGATGCTGATGCGGATTGTTGTGAGTGGCGGACGCAGACAAGTGTTGGATTTGATTGGGCGTTAGTAATGCGGTGTTCTTGTTGCTCGCGGCTGCTTGGAGTTTAATTGTTGGTGCATCCTGCAGTTAGGACAGTTCGGTTAGGACAGCACAAAATGGAAGAGAAAAAAAAGAGATCATGTAACATCATCATCCATTCACATCATTCGTTGCTACTTCGGTTACTCCACAAATCTCAGACCAAAAAAAACCACAATTTCTACTACATTTAGCGAGAGCTTCTGGCACTTTGGTTAGGCTTTAGTTGTTTGGGGTTTAGCTTAGCGCTTAGCTTAGTCCTTTCCTGCTACTAAACCCAATCTGCGGGGGGCACACTCACCTCGGCTCCCACTTGATGGAGCTGCTCACGCAGCTTGCGTATATTTGCCTCCGACAGCTTGTAGCTGGGATTATTCTGATCGCTCTTCAGTCGCTCCAGATTCAGCTTCTCCTGCTCCAGCATCTTCTGCAGCGTTTGTATCTTGTACGATTCCATCTCGCGACGCTTAATGCTCTGCAAAATCAAACAATTTAGTATGCAATCAACCTTCGAAGGTCTCTATCTTATCTGCACTTACGTCAACCGGCTGTGGTCCTGTAATGGATGCTGTGCGATCTCTTCCCGATAGAATCGGTGTCATGGGCGTGCTCACCACACCAACGGACGCTGGACGCGTCATCTTCTGCCGCTTCACGGCCAACTCCACAATGGTTGAAGCTGCAAAAGGGGAAAAAGATAAAGGACTTTGAATTGTTTGTCGAAATAAAATGTATAAAATTCGCGTGAAATTCCAGGCTCTAAATTAAAAATGTTTGTGGTAAAAGTGCTCAAGGTAATGGGACTCGCTGGCGGCATTTTACTCATGAAAGAGTTTAGCGACTGGCCAGAGGAACCAAGGGCCGCGCCCGCTGAGGCGTCAAAGGACAGCCCCAAGAACATCCTCCTCGATGAGGATGATAAGCGCGATCTAAAGCGCAAGACGGACGACTTGAAGCGAAAGTATTGCACCAAAGGCGGCATCTGTGAGCCGCCGCCACCGAAACCCTTTTCGGAGAGCATCGCCGATGCCTGGGGCGACACGGTGAGGGCTCTCAAGAAAATTCCCGCCTTCTGGGGCGGCGTGGCGAGAGACTTGGGTGACAGCATCTGTCGGTTGTTCAAGGGAAAATGATAAGTAGGCGACGCCACACACCCACTCATGGCAATCAGAAATAAACTAAGCAAAAGTTGACAAAATTCTCAGTAAAATGGAGCAAAAACCTTCATTCGATGCAGAGGCACTCTCATCGGGCAGCTTTGTGGCGCCGCAAAAGTGCAATTTGGCCATTCAACGTGGCATCTACTTTGCTCTCCGCATGCCCGACTGGGCCTCCCAATTCAAGCGGCAAACGCACGACATTCTGGCCACAACACTGCAGAGCCCCGTTGCACCGTTGCCAAAGGAGAAGCAGGAGAGCTTTACGGGCTCGCAAAAGCAGCTGCGAGGCTGCTTCTATGAGGAGCAACTGGATGCCCGAGAGGACAGCAAGCAAATTCGATCCCCGAAAATCAAAGACGACATAACATGCGGCAAACGTGAGCCCGTCTAGATGGCCGCACTTTACACTTCATCTCGTAGCAAAATTCACAGTAAAACTAATATTTCGAGACGAGATTTTGGCCCAGGATGATTATCGACTTTGTTGTGCGGGCGGGCGTCGTTTATGCGCTGGTTGTGGCCACCAAACGGTACGGCATTTGGGGGCCAGCGGATGAAACGCAGGAGATCTACAACATAACCACGGAGAAGATCGAACCGTATGCCGAGCAGGCGCGTCGCAAGCTGAAAATATGTGCGCCACGGCCACCGCCCGAAGGCAGTTGGCGGTTCTCCGTTGTGCACTACTACAACCAGGTGGTGATTGCCTTCTTCGAGGTCCTCAGCGCAGTGCCCTCGTTCATGCAACACGGGCTGGAGGCGATGCCCGGCATGGTGGGCTCCCTCGTTGAGCGTGTGCGCATGTCGTACAGCGACTTCATGGCCAATCGAACGAAGAACGAGATAACAATCTCCAAGAAACACATCGATGAGCTGCCGCTGGTGCAGCCGATAAAGCCCGCACCCGATTCAAAGTGCAAGTGTGGTCAGCGGACGGACCCGGGACTGGTGCCCAACGATGGCACGCTGTCAACGTACTGCAACGACAAGGACTGCCCCAAGACGCAGGTGCCGTGCAAGGAGCGCTTCAAGGATGATTTCATCTACAAGCCGCGTATGCCCAAGAAGCCGATTTGCGATTGCCCCAAGTGCAAGAAGCGACAGGAGGAGGGCTGGGCAGACAAGAAGCGCAAGTGCCCGCAAGTACCGCCAGTCGAACAGCCGCCCAATAACAATCATTCCGCTGCGAAGCCCAAGAAGAAGTGCAAAATCTGTCCTGACCCGCCGCCAGATGCTGGTGATCATCCGAGAGAGTGCGACTGACACTCAAAATTCTACAGAAAAAATGTCCAACCCATTAGAAATATAAGCCTCAGGGCGATGACAAACCTTTAATCAGGCTCACGACCGTGGGATGCTTCTCCAGGCGCACTTCCTGTCCGTTCACCTGTAAGCGGAGACCAGAAAACATGAGAAATTCCCCTCAAATATTGGAGTACAGTTGACAGTACCTTCAGTATCATATCGCCAGCGACGAGACCAGCCACTTGGGCTGCTCCGTCAGGCTTAACGCTCTCCACAAACACTGGATTGTCGCCGGAAACCTAGAGCATAGAAATGCAAAGAATTAGCAACGAAAATAGAAACAAATTTGGGCTGCAGACTCTCTCTCACCTTCATGCCGTATCCATTCTCATCCTTACGCACTGTCAGGGTTAAATACTGAAAATTTTTTGGTATTGCCAAGCTGGGCGTCGTCGGCGTCGTCGCTGGCGTTGTGCCCTCGCCCGTTGTCGGTGTCTGGGGTGTCGCCAGGTTGAGGCTACTGCGATCCGCAGGCCCAAGCAGCGGAGTATCCCCGCTCATGTTTCCTACGTTATTATTGTTATGATTATTACTGTGGGTTGTGGGTGTGGCTGGGGCTGGTGCTGCGCCGCCACCAGCAGGGGCTTCACCATTCATTTGGCTCTGTTTATTCGCCTGCTGATAGCCGGCTGGCAATGGCGGTGTCTGTGGTGGCACGGAACTGCTCTGACTCTCCCTATCCTTATCCTTATCCTTGTCCTTTTGTCCTTATCCTTTGTCTCTGTGGCTGCTGAAACTGCTGGCCAGACTGCTCAGGCTGCTTGCCAACGATGGGGATCGGGGTATTTTTGATTTGTTCGCCAACTGCTTCTGCTTCTGTTTGTTTTTGGAATTCTTCACAGATTTTTGCTTGGGCGATGGCAGCTCTGGCACTGAATCCGCAACAACAACTGCTGCTGCTGGCGTTGACGCAGCCACAGATGGCACAACTGTTCCAGTGGCAGTGCCAGTTCCAGTTCCCTTTCCCGCTGTCGTGCTGCTGCTGCTGCTGCTGCTACCACCGTTCGTGGTGCTTGTTGTGGCAATTGCTGATGACTCCGAGGGCTGCTGCTGCTGCTGCTGAATGCTTGTCTCTTCCGGCAGCTCCTGAACTTCATCGTAATCATGTTCGTCGGTGCACAAATCAATTAACCTGCAAGGATAAGGCAATGAAAGGGGATTAGTTATATCGTTTTACTAAAGGATTAATTAAACTGGTATGAAGGTCTAGCAGTTACCGGAACCACAAACAATTAGCCAGATTAGTGGATAATCAAGAGACAGGCAGACACGACATGTAACGAAAGTCATGGCCAGCGACTGCCTGCCAGCCTGCCTGCCTGTTCGGTCTCTCTTTTAATTGAGCTAAAATTAAATCAGCCCAAAGAATAGATACAGTTTAATTGATGTTTATTTGATCGTTTTGCATGTGAATAGAATCGCCTCTGCCGCTGCCCCTGCCACTGCCACTGCCTCTGCCTTTTGACTTTGCTTTGGACTGCCATAAAATCTCATTTCCCGCCTGCCTGCCGAATCCATCAAACAAATTATGATATATTTCCATGGCAGCCGAACAGCAGCCCCAAAAATAAAACCAATGTTTACCTTAACGCTGGTCCGAGGAGTGACCCCCACTGCCAATACGTACGTATTCCCCTCCCTACCCCCTGACTGCCTCTAGTGATCTGTCTTTGAGGAGGAAGTCTGACTGCATCACATCACATCACAAAACGATGCGATGACTAGTAGTGGCGACAGACAGACAGACAGACAGAGAGACAGTAAAACCTGTTAAGGCCCACAATGTCAGGCAAACAAATTGAGTAACATGCCCCCTCCCTCCCTCACGCCTACTAGCCCAATAGTCAATGATTTAGTTAGCTGATTTTGTGCGTCGCTCAATGGGTGTTTGCTTTCACACTAAGCCTGACCAAAAACTATATCTATTGAGGCTAAAACTTACCCCACAGAGTAAAATAAAGGTAATTGAATGTGAAAACTGGCCGCTCCTTAGTTGTTGTTGTGTATTAAGTCATCGCATGCGGTTCAACCACGAAACCACCAAAACAAAATACAAAACAACCAAAACCAACCCCCGAGCGAACCTATTGCCAAAAAGCAATCAGCAAATCAGCTTGGACTGCCAGAATCTGGATTCCCTTGCTCCATCCATTAGTTTTTCTAATCTAGCTAAGCAAATAAAAACGTTCGTCATTAATGGACGCCACTGTCCCCCCCACCAAAGCTTATAATATAAACCAAACGAACGAGCGAGCAGAGACCAGAGTGTAGGCCATATGAGCATATGTCATACTTTGGATACGGCGAGAGTGAATGCGAAACATGGGGAGGAAAATACATCGTATATTACTTTACGGAGATAAACATTTATCGTCGTTTTTTGCACAAATCAAACTACGCGAATGAGTAATGTGTGGATGCCTCCTTGCATCTGGAATCTGCGTTCTGGGCGAAGCCTTTCTAGGCTAGGACTGTAGCTCACCGTTTCTTGATTGATGGGTCATCCATAGGGTGGGTTGTTTCCTGCGCTGGCTCTGCTGGTGGGTTAAAAATTGGTGGTGATCCTCCTCCTACACCTCCCCAGAATCGGGGGTGGAACTGCCCTCGCGACAGCGGTAGTGGTGGCTATTTTTAAATGTTCTCGCGAAAAACTTGCACTGCACTCTGTTCGGAATTATTCCAGAGCACACACTGCACTGCACTGCACGAATTAAAGATGATTTAATTGGGTTTGATCTAGTTCTGGCTTCTCTGGCGGCTGTTTGTCTGTTTTTGTTGTTGTTGTTTTTTTTTTTTGCAGCTGTTTGTCGAGTTTTCCTTTATTATTTTTAATTTTGTTGCATTTTCGTAATATGATTTCGCTATATTTATTTTCACTCTCCAACCTAGACAAACACACACAAACACACACAAATATCGATTAGGAGGGGGTGGGACGACCACGAACATGCAACGATCTCCTTGCAGTTCCATTGTTTTCATTTCAATACAGTCATCTCTTTCGCACCTCCTTGCCAGCCCCCGCCGCACCCTCTCTCACTCTCACACTTCCGTTAACGTCTGCGCTCTGGCGCTCTGTTATTTTGTTGTTTTTGTTGTACTCTTTTTTTTTCTTCTTTTTTTTGCTGACTAGTTTTCACGAAACACCCGAACGAATGACGACGAGCGACGCCGATTAGGGGGGATGAGGGTGGGGGTAAAACAAGTTTTGGCCGAAAAAATAAATACTAATACACTACTAATGGGTCAGAATGGACAGGCGCAAAACGTCTGTCAATGTATATGCGAGAATAAATCCCTTATGAGATATATCCTAAGAAATCACAACCGTTAAGGTACAGATATTTGATGTTCTCATCATTGCAAACAGCTGATTGTTCAATTAACTGCTTATGGGGGGAAACTTATCGCAGCAGGGTACACCACTCTTATCGCACTGATCTCAACGTGTATACACAAAATAAAATCAAACCCTGCAGTTTCACTCCTTTCATAATTAAACGCAAATATTTAATTGAATAAATGTGTATACATACAAACACACACTAGACGTGTTTGTGGGGGTGCGAGTGCGATCATCGCCGCAAACGCATTTTGTGTGAAATTTTCGTGTGTGTGTATGCGCGTGTGAGTACACATTTAGCTGCGCGGGTGTGTGTGCTTGGGTAGTGAACTCTTGAACTGCAGTACGTACATCGTTTTAATTCGATTTTAGCGAAAGGCGGCTTCAGAGCCCTGGCGACGGCTAAATTAATGGAAATTTGATAAACAGCGACGAGTTTTCTTTCAATTCGCGTCTGTTGTTATATCTAACAAGTGGCGGTGGCAGCCATATTGTTTTGCTGAGCTGCTGTTGGGTCATCATACACAAACACACCAACAGCAACTCACTTGTGGCTGTGTGTGCGCCAGCGCGTACGTACGTGCCCCTATATGTATCCTTATGTGTGTGTTCAATAGGTTAGAGATCGTTTTTAGATGAACTTAGGCCGTAATAATTTTCCAGCATTGCACACACGCGAACCGACTTTTGCATTTTGATAAATCACCTTCACTTTGAGCACACAGCTATGCAAACTCATTGTACGTATGTGCATACATATGTGTATATGCAGTACATGTACAAATCTTATTTATTGCCCCTGCTAAAAGTGAGCTCACAAACCGAAAACGACACAACGAACGGAGCGGAGCGCGTAGCGTAGCAAGCTGCGCATCATATCATACATATCATTCTTTCTTACTTTCGCTGGACAGCGCTGCCTGCTAACGATGGCGCATTGATTCCATATATGTACGCACGCAAAATAACAGCGCACTTATATTGATATTAACTATATTCTACAACAAAGCAGAGAAAATTGTTTTTCTACTTATCGCGCTCAGCACGCACGACGACCAGTGTGACCGCGAATTTCTGGATTTATTAAACCGCCAGACCGAGGCAGAAATATACCGCACTGCACCAAAAAATGTATGAAATATACTAGTTTATATACCGATATACAAAAATCACGAACACTCTAAAACCCAGTCTAGTCTGGAAAAACATTTTTCGTTGCCTTTTTAAATAAACTCTGCTGCTGCGCTGCTACCAGACTGGCTATAATCCAAATTTAATGCATATATAGCTGCCGCTCACACTGCATAAACATTAAAGGTGCATAAAATAAAATATTTTCTTAAATATTTCGAGAATTTTATGACCTGAAGACCCCTGTTGTTTTAAGCCTTCCCGTACCATGAGTAGTATCGATATTTATTCCCTCTAAAATCCTCCTTTAAATTCCAAATAACGGCCTGGATAATTAGCTAATAGGAAAATCTTTGCAATAGAATATGCGGATACAACAACACTCAGCTCTCACAATTGCGCCGCAGCTAAACATTTCGCAATAATTATAGTTTTCATATTTTTCTTAATCCAACAGCATAAATAAATAGATTTGGCCAAAATCGAACAAATCCAAAGCCAAAATAAACACCAGGCGAATCGTGTGTATCGTACAATTTGTATTTTTGTGTGACGCAGACGTTGGGGCGCGGGTCGTTTGGCCAGACACATAGTAGGGCATTGTCCCCCCTGAGAAGCCCTTTCACAATTCCCGTTCCGTTCCGTTCCCCAGCAATACATTTTTGTGCATGTACATGCAGAGAGACTATGACACATCGTGCTTGAGGCAGTAGAATACCATTGCGACTAAGTAAGAGAGAATTAATCCTATAAATGCATAATGGAAGTGTCCATTGCCCTCGTCCGTGCGCCTGGCAGTGGCGCACGATTGGCGTCATGAGCTGCATTCGTCGACAGCCAGCGGCGCTTCTGCCTGCAAGTCCCCAACGACATCGGCACCCACGTCATCGATGCCATCCGCAATTGTCAATGTGGGTTCAATTATTCGAATGTCCTCCAGATTCGCATACTGCAGGTCACTGAACATCTCGCTTGCGAGCCTCTCAGCCATCTCTAAGTCCGAGGGCGATCCACTGCGCGGGTGCTTTGCCTCCAGCAGCTGCAAGTGATAGTAGACGCCCTCGTCGTCTATTGCATAGAACTGCGAGAACTTGGCGTCGGTGAAGAACTGGCAGGCCGTGTTGCCCACAAACTTGATGCAGGCCAGCAGCTCCGGCCTGATGGCATTGCCTCGCTTGTTCCGCCAAAGATCTGCTTCCGGCTGGGTGTCGCGCACGGGCTGCCGCGTATAGGCGGCGACAAATTGCGGCGGCGGCGGCTCTTCCATGTCCGAAACAATGGGTGCCGCGTCGACAGCATCCTCCTGCTCAACGCTGTACAGCTTGTGGCGTCGACTGCGTCGTATGGCCAGCTGCGACTCAACCTGGTTGTTCCGCATGTACGTGACATTCCAGAAGCACAGCTGCTCCGCACAGCTAACGAGCAGCTGCTTGCAGGGCGAGAAACGCAGCTGCCGGATGCAATGCTCGTGCACTTCCCTCATGCTGTAGACCAGCTGAATGGCAGTTCCTGCCAGCGAGTAGAGCTGTTAATGCACACAAAAAGGGATTAGAAATCAAGGAAACAAAAGGAAGAAAGAGTCTCACTTCGATAAGGCCACTCTCGAAGCCCAGCGCAAACAGGCAAGCGTCATCTGTGGCTATTAGATAACTAATTTTGGCCTCCTCTGTGATGCGTGTGCTGCAGAGGACATCGTTCCGCAGCCTTGTGTCGGTGTAGATGAAGCGGGAAACCTACAGAGAAAGAGAATTACTGTCAGGGAATTCCAAGCTTCTGTGCCTCACTCACCTCAATGGTGTTGTTTCCATAGGCCAGAAAGAGCAGACCGCTCTTTAGGTCAAAGCCAACAAGTGGTTCGTCAGCGTCATCCAGCTTGACGAGTGCCAAAGGGTTAGAGAGATCCAATTGCTGCATGGAAAACAATTCAAACAGTCAGCGAATCATTTTAGATCGAATCATAATCATCTGGCACTCACAAAGACACCGTGATCGGAGAAGAGCAGCAAGAACTTGCCACCCAAAAGACAGGAATACTTGGTGTACAGCTCCAGCTGAATTGGCCAATCCACTGGCGTGCCATTGCCAGCCACTGGCTGCTCTGGCTGCAGCCGGAATATCACAGTTTTGCGTGGCACACGCGCCGATGCCACCAGCAGCTGGGGGTTGATCTGCTTGAGGTAGTCGATGGGCTCCGTGATAAACTGTTGCGGCAGCACCGCATCGCGGTTCACATCGATAATCACGCCGTCCATGTAGCCGACATAGATGTGATCATCATCGTGGGCGGATATGGCGGTGATGCTCGTTTTGCTCGCGGCATGCGTGGGTGTTATCGTTGACCAGGACGAAATGCTGGACCTGCGGCGAGCACTGGGATCTGCGGTGGTCTCAATCTGATGGATACGCTCCTTGGAGTCAACGGCCAGCAGCTGCGATCGCCTGCTGGTCATGTCTAGGAGCGAGCGCAGATAGACATTGGGCTCGAGGCAGGCTCGTGTCATGCCCCTGGTCTCGTCCACGTTGTGGACCCACGTAATGCCCGATTCCATGCTGCTCACCTTGCGCATTGTGTGGACGTGCAGCAGGCGCTTCCCCTTGGCACCACACAGCACAATGTACTTGTAAATGGGATCGCACAGCTCGTAGATGTCCACGCAGTCGATGTGTTCGCTGACATTGCTGCGCAGCACGGGATCCGACAGCTTGATGTCGTACACAATGAGGCCCACGGATGTGCCGAGGATCAGATAGCGGCCATCCGCCGAACCCTTGGCGCAGTTAATGAAGCTCGTGTCCGGCAGCTGCACAGGCTCCGACTGCAGCCGCACCAGTGGCTGCTGATGGTCGCCAGGCTCGAAGGTCAACCGCCACACGCTGTACCTGTGGATGAGCAGCAGCGTCGAGTGCTGGCTGCGTTCGTTGTAGGCTTCAATCGCCAGCGGTGGATCATTGAGGACATCATACCCACTAAGCTCTGGCTTGTCGCCCGACCCGTTGGTCAGATCCCAAACGGTGAGCGTGCAGTCGGCGGTGCACATGACATAGTAACGATTCAGCACCTGAACGAAGCAGCGCACACGCAGCTGTTGGGTCTTGAGTGTGGGCGTATTGGAGGACTTGAACACTTGGTCCCTGTCATCCCACTCGCAGATGCAGACATCCCCATTGCTAAAGACCACATGCAGCTGGATCTTTGCGTCGCCCACTGTCGCCGCCTCGTTCAGGTGGAACGCCACAATGCTCTGGTCAATGGTCTGGTAGCTGTTTATGGCACGCTTGGCCACGCCATTCACCAGCTGCTTGTACGTGCGCGTCGCCGCATACTGCCGCAAATGGGCAAGGTGTGGCGGCCGCACGCGCTGGCGACTTCCGCTGCTGTGTCGCCGGCCAAAGCACTCGGCCCACAGCGACCAGAGCTTCACGCTGCCATTGCTGTGGAGCGTGAGCAGATGCTTCTGCTGATTGAACACGGCCATTTTCAGGATGTCGCTGCTGTCGTTGTCATCCTTCAGCAGATACGTGTCCTCCGCCTCCAGCGAGACGTCCGTCAGCAGCATTTGATTGCTGGCCAGCGCCATCAAACAGAAGTCATTGTTCAGGTAAAGCGCATGTCGCACCTCATTCTGGCCCAAGTTGATGATCTGCCGATGCTGGTGAAAGCGGCCACTGCAAAAGGGAAAGGGATGCACATGGTTTGCGGAACACTCCTAAAACCTTTTACTTACTGCTCTGTGAACCAAACTTGATCGCCGAAACGCTGCACCTGCCGGTAGGCCTCCTCGTAAATGGCCTCCTCCTCGGCCATCAGAGCGATGCGCAGCAGCCGCGTAAACTTGGAACGTATGAGGCTCTCCTCAATCTTTGGCAGGAAAATCCAGCAGCGCATTCAGCAGGCGCCTATACTTCGGATCATTGTCTAAAATGTGGCAATAAAGTTGGATTAATTCGAGGCACATTTCGTGTAACAAATGGACTGCATACCGATAATGTAGGAGCTGTAGAACTTCAACTGCTGCAACGTGTTGAGTATCGAACCGCTGGCATTCCACGCTGTCGTATCGTGTCGTATCTTTTGCTCAAGAAACCGAAAATCGAGGAATATTTTGCGGAACAGAGCCACGCTCTCGGCGCGCTGCAACTTGGTTAAATGATGGCCAATGTGGCAATAGAAATAACCATCCAGAAAGGGCACCGTCAGATCATCATCATCGTCAAAGGCCTTTGTGATGCTGCAGCAGGAAAGGAATTAAATTTTAAATGAAAATACATAGCTAAGGGCATTGCGGGACCCACTTGTAATAATCAACAATGCGCCGATGAAGTGCCGCAGCATTGTCCACCTCCAGCTTCAGCTCCAAGTATATGGCGGGTATACTTATGGTCGACTGCTGGGATTGCTTCTCCACCAAGGAGTATCTGTGCAGCTTATTCACCACCACCATCGGATCATCGCTATCTGATTTATCGTCAGACCAAACCAGAGATAGGAGCTGAGGGCCAATAAAGAACGCAGATTAGTTACACAATTGCCAATGAGTCAATGGGGGGCTACTCACATGTATGGGTATGTGTGCTGATGGTGGGAATATGAAGAGCTTATCGAACATATTTATATTTATAACCGGCTCCAGCACCTTCAGCGAACTCTCGATAATGCTCGTGAGCTTGTTGCAGTTTACGCTGCGAAGAAGAAAAAGAGATTAAAGCGATTGACAGAAGGGAACTTCGCTTGACTCACTCCCTCCAATTCTCCCATGTGGCCAGGCCGTCGCGTATGCTCTCGGCAATAATGCTCAGGCTGCGTGGATTTGTCGTCAGCACTTCTCTGGGCAAATCCTCTGGCCTGCAGTGGAGATACTTGACAATTAGCGACTCGGCCTCGTGCTCCGTGAGCGCATCCTGCAGCGGCACATGCTTGGTGGTCGCCGCCGACAGGTAATCGGTGACGACCTTGTACCGCGTGGTCAGCAGAATCTTGCAGCCGAGATTGAACGCCTTCCAGGTGCGCACGCTCTGCACATTGCGCAGCACCAGCAGACAATTCTCGTACGGTTTGCTCTTGAGCAGCCGCCGCAGTTCGACTTTCACGCTATCAATGCGCTGCATGATGTTCCAGCTGCCGGAGTCGCAGCGGCCGCTCCAATTCGGTTCGATCTGGTAGAGCAGTGTGAGGAGCATTTCCAGGTCTGTTTCGGGGCTGTTGCAGCTCTTCACGTTCAGCCAGAATATCTTAAAGTCCATCTTCTGCTGCACTTTGTACGAGGAGCAAACGTCGAGCACAAGCCACTGCTTGCCGGCACCCAAGGGGCCATCAACCAAAACATTCTTGGCGGGCCTCAGCTCCAGCAGAGCCTTGGTCAAGGCGAGATGCTGCCCACGGAAAGTAAATGCATTGAAAATCAGTGAAAACCTTTCATTAATCGTGGCACCTACCGGTTTCAGGCGCGGCACATTGTACTTGGAGAAGGCTTGATTGTCATTGAACAGGCGATCCCGCTGCTCCACGTACAGCCTGGTGTTGGTGCTCGGCTGCAAATACTCGGCCTTGATGGGCGTCATCAGGAATTCATAGTTGGCTCCATCGCGGTAGTTGAGCACCTCCTCGACGAACCTCTGAACGATGCTCTCCGGCTTCTCGAGCAGCTTCCAAAACAAAAGGTAAATGCTGACATTCGTTTGGTTCGACGAGATGATGAAATCGATTTCCCTTTGGTTAGTATCGAGCGCAGCGAGTCCTCCACATCCTTGCAGTCAAAGTCCTCGATGAACGCGTCCAGAAACACGGACAATATATCCTTGTAATGGTAGTGCATCTCATTCAAATCGGTGTCCATGGTGGTGTTCTATAAAAAGTAGCCTGGAAAATGTGCAAAAACATTCGCGTTACTCTTTGTTCACAAAACTTGTCCAAATCTTGACCCACAATCTATCAGCGAATGGTGAAATTGGATACGTGCAACGAGCATGGGCCATGACGACTCCTTCTGTGTGCTGACCGTCAAGGAAATATAAAAACTTGTTCAACTCGAAAAGATTCGTAATTCGTGACAAACAGCCAGCCGACAGCCGCCAGCCGCAATCGTAAAAGGAAATTCTAGTGCACTGTCTCGTCTCCAAACGGGGACACTAAACTATTAGCTTGTTAAATTAGCACTTCGATTAGATTATCTGTCGATTTCCCGCCAAACCGAAGACGGGTGACTCATAGCCGAGAATCCCAAAGCCTGGCTGGCTGGGGGATGTGTAGATAACTGTGGCTTAAGCATAACAAGAGAGCCACAAGTGAATGAACTTGGAGTGTTGTGTGTGTGTGTGTGTGTCCGCGCTCTTGAGTCACAATGCCTTGAATTTATTAAAAGAGAAACAAAACACAAAAGAAAGCAAACACACACAACACCACCACGTACATATGCACACCCGGGGGAGGAAGCGATGTGGGGGTGTGGTGTGGTTGATAAAACACGTAAATTAATTATATTTTAGATTTTGGCACTAGTTGAACAATTATACTGCACAATACCAGTGCATTTGCACCTGCAACCTGCCTATACATATTCACGAACGAATGCCACACACCAATACTTACGTTTGTGTTTATTTATAACGAAGCGAAACCGTTGTCCTTACATTAAATGAGAAATGATTCTATACGTATGTATTGCACTTAATCTTATGCTAGTTGTGACATCGGCTGAACGAGTTCTGCGTTCTTTTGTCTTTCACATTGTCATGGTTATCACAAGTTATGAGAATTGCGACGATATTTAAAAAAATAAAATTGCACAAAAAATTGCGCACATGCAGCACAACAAAAACACTATCTAGTGTGACCGTTTGGTGGGAGCGAATAAATAATCAAAAGAACAATCTTGATAGCCGATGCAACTATTTGGGCTGGTTGAAATTTTTATAATCTAAAACGATGTGGAATTGAATACTGGACTGGAATATGACCCCAAATGGCAGAAAATCGGATCTCGGCTATAATATTATCATCTATAGAAAAATGGCCGAATTGGGTCCACTTATCGCACAAAAGTACCGATATTTCTTGCAAATCACCTTGTGCATTGATAAGACCAAAAAATCCTCAGGTATGTATTGTCTAGCGACGTAAAACAAACGGAAAAGCAGTTCCCCTGATGATGTATCCCACAGATATATCCATTTTCCAAATATTTTCGGTAGTCCAAATAACCATCACCAGTAAATATATTATCAACAATGAATATATATCGATAGATTCATATCTGTCCACAAATTGAACTGCAAATAAAAATTTGTAAACTGTAGTCATAAGGTAGGCCAATCCAATAAAAATGAGTTTCTATAATAAGCCAAATTGATTCTTCAATTGGATAAAATTATTGTTTCAGTGGAAATAATCTTTGCAAGCTAGTAATATTAAATGGAACTTCAAAGTCGAAGAATGTGATTTAAGACTACGGTATATTTTTACAATGACATGGTATATTTTGGTATATTTTTAGTGTTTTACGGTATATCTTATCGATATTTCTGCGGTCTCACTGATTACACTGCACCCGACAGTGAAAAGGCGAAATTGTTAATTATCTTTTGCAAATAAATAATTGGTATGTAAAGTAAAGCGACAACAAATATAATATTATCATCACGCATCTAAATATATGCACACTGCAAGCACTTGAGCTTATCGGCCATTATTCTATTTGCGACAGACACGGAGACACGAGCAAGCGAAAGTTGAAAGGCAGCAAAAGCAAAGGTGACAAAGCAAGCAAGACGAAAAAAAAAAAACCAACGACGTATACGTATAATTTCGATCAAATTAAGGTAGGCATTGAAAAACTCAAGCAACAGTGTCAGAAAGTATTGTGGGCCAGTGCAAGTCGGTGAAGCAAATTTAGGCAGACGGTTCTTTGTGTTTGAAAAAAAAAAAAACCTAGCGAAGAAACAAAATGTCCGCAATTGTGGCGGAATCGGCGTCGGCGCTCGGCGTCTACGTAACCGCATCTTTGGATCATGAATGTGATTTGTTTGGTGCTGTTTAAAACGTGATAGGATCTAATTTTGTGTTTTTCTTTATAGTTTTCGAGAACGACGCCGCTATCGCTATGTCATGCCGCGCACCCTTCCAACCCGAAGACCAGTATGAGCAACTCCGTCGACCGAATCCCGGGGGCAATGCCGCCGCCGCTGGCTTGCCCCACGGCGCTGCCATTCCGATAGAGCAACAGGCGCACCTATTCAACGATTATGGCGGAGCCGCGGGCTTTGCACAGAGTGAGTACGCTGGTGGCCAGGCAGTCGGTTACGCACAGGCTCAGGCTCAGGCTTTGTCTGAGCTGGCCAGCGGCTTCGACGGCTCATCGAAACTGTCGGCGGCCGCTACCATTTTTATACCGAGGGCAGTCGCGCCCCAACAGCGACACCAGCAATATCAGCAGCAGCACCAGCCAGGAGGATCGGCGCCTTACGGGCAGCAGCAGCAGCAGCCTCGCTATGCGAATGGGTACAAGCAGCATCATCATCAGCATCAGCAGCACCATCATCAGCAGCATCAGCAACACTACAACAACCATCATCACCACCAGCATCAGCAGAAGTTTAAGAACGATATGCAAAATCTCCCGAACTCTCTCCAAAGCCGTCTGAACGTGTCCAATCAGCAGCAGTCTTCGAACAATGGCTCGATGGGGGGCAATTACTATCAGCAGCAGGTACAACAGCAACTGCCACACCAACAGAACACACAACATCAACACGGGAAATTCCAACGTTACGCTCACTTAAACAATTCATTCCAACACCATCAGCAACAGCAGCAGCAGCAGCAGCAGCAGCAGTATTTCCAAAATCAACAGCAGCAGCAGCAGCCGCAAGCCTCTACTTCGTCCGCAGCAGCCTCGTCCTCGTCGTCGTCGAACGCGTCGCAGCCGGACATGGCTACCATTGCATTGGAGTATCTCGATACAGTGATACATTGCCTTAACCAGGTAAGAGCAGTCAGACCCACCACCTCTTCCATTTCGTTCCACTAACTGCTGTCCTATTTGAATAATCCTTCAGAATCCGGGCCAATTTGACACAATCGCATCACGTTTCCTAACCATTTTCGACGGCATGGAGCACAACCACTACGTGCTGTCGATCGCCATGGAGGATATATTCGAGAAATCCATCGAGCAGCCGAACTTCCGGTACATGGGGGCCAAGCTGTACAATTTGCTGCACATGCTGAACCCCAAGCCGGACTCGCTATTCCACACTCTACTCAAATGCAAGCTCGACTACCACCAGGAGGAGGTGACCAAGTATATGGCTTCTGGGGAGCAGCAGAAGGTGCGCGAGACTGCACTCTTCCTCGCCGAGCTGTACATGCAGCTCCGTGGGGATGACGATGCCCGCATCCAACTCATTGCCGTGAACATTGTGTACTCTCTGACCAAGCTGCTGGCCTGCGAAAGTGCCGAGAACGTGCGCTGCATTTGCCAGACCCTGAAGCTGGCCGGCTACGACCTTAGCGCCGACTGCCCAGACGACATGCTGAGAATAATCACAGCCCTGAAAGTGATTGATCTGAACACCGCCGGCAAGTATGCAATGGCCGCCAGCGTCATTGCCTTGCAGCAGAACAACTGGGGCCGCAAGGTCTCCAATGCCCTCGGTGGCGAGGAGGACACTGTGGCAGAGCCACCGCGTCTCAGCGACGAGCCCGTTTTCTACGGCCCAGATGGCCATGAGCTGACCGCCGAGGAGACGGACTTCCTTGCTGCCGAGGACGATGCCAATGGCAGTGACGGCGACGAGTTCGATGTGCGGGACGGCGACCTGGATCTCGATCCCGAAATGGACGAGGAGACCGAGCGCGCGTACAAGGACTTCTGCAAGCAGGGACAGCAGCAGGCGCAGGCCCAGGCCCAGGGCCAGTCGAATCGTAAAACTTAGACGGGCAACTGTGTGGTTTAATGGCGTGGCAGCTAGGTATATATATATACTCGTACATATGTATGCACGAACAACAGGAAGCGAATTAATATATGTACAAAGCATTTTTAACACATTTCTCGGTTGTAGGATCGATAATTTCAGTTGCATGGTTCAGAACCAATTGTGATTATCTTTTAAATTATTTGATAGCAAATTGTTTGTGATATATTTCGTTTCATGCACCACTATGACATGTTTATAACCATTTTGTTCTAACCATATTTTTGTGATACGCATTTTTTGTATCTGTACCACCTCGCCACATGGTCTTCGGCCCTCAAAGCCAGAACCTCTCCCGCCCTTCGCACAGCTAATCATTTTTGTTCTTTTTTTTTAATTTGTTGATTGGAAAGAAAAACATCGCTTGAATTAAATTAAATTGCAAAATAAGGAAAACAAAAACAACTCGATAGAAAGCCACTGCCACGCCGCTGCAACAGCACACAGACACACACACACACACACCCGAGCTGCACTCAAAGACTCATACATATGTACACCCACACTTACATAGCATATGTGTAGACTTATAACGGCAAAACAAAACAAAACAAAAAAGAAACGAAGCGAAATGAAAATAGAAAAGCAAAATAATTTCACATTCAATTAAAAATCAACATTCTCTTGATCATATAAATCGAAATGCAGCAGCAGCCACGTCTAATTTTTAAATAATTGTAATTATTATTAATGAAACAATGATTTAATTATAAATAAAAATTATCGAATTGCGTTTAAAACAAGCATTTGCCTTAATGTAAATATTTAAATATTAATTTTCTAAATTAATTTCTAACACAACGCGCAATTCCAGCTATCGATACCTATTTCACTGCTGCAGCCTTCATTAACCCCATTGTAGACCAGTCGGTCGATCATATTAACGTTGTCCGGGTGAGTGATATCGTAGTCATTTATGTTTTGCCTGTCAAATAGTAGCATGGAGCTACAAGGCCCATACATTAGTATTATTTTCCTTGATTTAAGTTGAGTTGATAGTGCGTTTAATTAGAGCGGGGTTAAATCGACTAAGTTCGCTTCTTCCTCGGTATATTTTAAACATGAGAAGGTATTTTTATAAGGGCCATACGGTATATTTTATCGATAAGTCCGCGGTCACTGTTTTGTGTGCGGAAAACTCGAGTTTTCCGATTTCCGAGCTAACTCGAGTTAATATCGAGATTAAATGTATGTTTATATATAATATACAACACCGATCGTGTGAAAGAACACTCGCAAAGCCCCGGGGAACAGTGTCGTTGCCCGTGTCGATGTATAGAGGGCCTTGAAAAGAATTTAGAGACCAAAACAAGAGTGACGTCATAATGGTGCTATTTATGTATATACAGACAAACATATTCATATATGTGGGATACACAGAGTTTTGCTAAATATTGGATTGGCTAGTGCGATACAATACACTCAAGAGCGACGCACGCGAACAAACACATGCACACTGCCATTAATAGATAAAAACAAAACTAGCAATAAGCTGTAATTCTCGAAAGTATTTATAAGAAAAGCAACAAAAACGCGACAAAAGTGACAACTAAAGGTCACAAAAAACACAGTGCAATGGCAAAACAACAAATACTACGATACGATACATAGCGTGCAAAGGGTGGGAGGGACAATCGTGCGTATCCGTGTGTGTACTTCTGCTGCGTGCGTGTGTGTGTGTGTGCGTGTGTATTTTTTGAGTATTTTGCAGACAACAAAGCGAGAATCGAAGTCCTTAGAAGAATAAAAGAAAAAGTGCTCGGAAATAATAGATGAAAGAAATGCATTAATGGCGTCTCGGTCTAGTGTCGCAGGCAACATTATAAGCAAAAATCTCTCAAGTATCTCGTACCCCTAGGCCGCTGAGTGCAATCTGGATTGTGTCTTGAAGTGCCCTCTCTTTGTGTGAGCGACCCAGAAATATAATCCAGATTATCCATAGCCTAGTGCCAGGCGTTTGAAGCACATACTAATCAATTATTGCCCCCCTCCCTTCACCTCCCTTGTGCTTCTAAGGTCGACTGCAGCAGCAGCAGCTGATTTATGACAGGACGACAAAATGAACTAAGAGTCTTGAGTCGTCAGCCACAACAAGAATCGCAGCGGAGATAACTGTTATACAGAAGCTCCCATCCCCCCTCCACTCAACATCCCCACAAAACGGTCGTAGGGTTCACCCCCTCAAGTGTCATTATGGGCAGCGTCTGGAAGCGTTTACAGCGCAATTTCAAGCGAGCGGCCAAGTTCCAGTTCACCGCATCCTACCACGACCTGCATCTAGAGACCACCGCTAAATGGTAAGTGAGAATAAACTCCGGTGCTCTGCTTGGCAGCCACAAGTGAGGAATTTCACGTTTTCAAGTGGAACATAAAAAGCTTTTCCTTAGTTCCTCCACTCAGCAGCAATGTACTCGTACATATATGTATGAACCGCACTTCCTGTTGATATTTAAAACTCTTTTATGCAGACTCCTCTGCTTAATCATCACTTGTACAGATCCGTACATAAGCGGGAGTCATATCAGCCCACAAGGGCCCACATATCTGCACTTATTCCGGGAACAAAAAATGTTATTCATTCAATTGTACATAAGAAAAATGTAAATGTATGTATATGAAATGTATAACAAACCCGCGTATGTTCTCAGAATAGATTCGAGTTGAAAGCACTTTCAGATGCAGATAATACATACATATTTACATACATAAATTCATTTTGATATGAAATTAATCATCTTTTGCAGGCGGCCATCGAATCTGTCCATTGTGTGGACAAGAAGATCGAGACGTGTGGCCAGTGCACCATTACCATGGGAGCCGGATATGATGAATCCACTGCTGGGCAATATATCCTGGCCGGTGCCGGACAATCACACCATATCCGTCACCCTGTTCAAGGATCCCCGCACACACGAGCTAGAGGATAAGGATTGGACCTTTGTCATCGAAGATGTGAGTGAACAAATTAAACATTACTTATAGAATACTAATCTTCGTTTGTCAGGTAACGCCCATGGGGAAGAAGCGTGTGCTGGCCAGCGCTAGTATTAATATGCGACGATATGCTAGCATCGAATCTACTCAGCAGAGCTTTACATTGAGTCTGAAGCCAGTCTCGAAGAAGATAACCGCAGCCAGCCTGGAACTAACCATCAGCTGTGTCTTCCTACGAGAGGGCAAGGCAACGTGTGTACCCACCCGGAATCACATTCAGGGATACAGAATTGATTTGTTTCTGTGTTCTTTGCAGAGATGAGGACATGCAGAGCGTTGTCTCAATGATGTCGGTGAACAACAACTGTGATGTGGCGCCGCTCGACGATCTGGAGGATATACCGGATCTCGAGAACTTCAGCGAAATCACGGACAACCTGTATGACTTTACGCATCAACTGGAACAGATGACAACGAGCCTCAATGGCTGCATAGATGTGGCCACGCCGCTAAGTGGTGAGTGCCCCAACCCCCCAATCCCTTGTTTGCACAACAACTTTTGATGTTAGCTTAGTTTAAGTATGCCAATTACTTAGTATGTAACTCTTAGCTGGTAGACACATGTCTGTAAAATAATTCCTCATAACTCAAACGATATTTATTTCCCTTTTTCTATCCTTTCCAACCACATCTTGAATGATTTAAACCCGCAACTCTCGTATTGTCGTGTGTAAATGTAAATGTAAATGTAAATTTCGTTTTTCATTTATTTCGTTTCGATATTCCGTTTTGTTACCTTCTGTGTAGTACCTTCGTTATCTGAAGATCCCACACCATTGGCCGAGTCCTTTAATCAATTGCATTTTGAACTAGAAGCCGATGGCGAACGGGAAGCTTCGCATACGCTTGAATTGCCAGCTACTTCTGCTGCTGCGGCGGCGGCTGCTGCTGCCGAAGAAGGCTTCAAAACACCCAACGGACTGCAGCCAGTGGTGGAGAGTACACCCACCAGGGGCACAGGTGAAATGGCACAGCAGAAGACACCCGCTGGCTCACTGGGATACAATCACAGCGAGGGCTTCGCCAAGGTGGTCACATCCACGCCGCTGGAACCAAAGGCAGCCACTGCCAAGGAGCCAGCGAAAGCAAAGAAGGGAAAGGCTTTAAATTTCGACGCAAAGGAGGACTCTCGGCCAGCTATTGTCCTGCCAGCTGAGCCCAAAAAGGAGGACACGCCGAAGAGCACGGCCACGGAGACTGCACCGCCGGAGCCCACTAGGGGCAGCAGGGAGCCAGCAGCCTCGTCCAATGCAAAGCGTGCCGAGCTTCAGCCGCTGAATCTGAAGAAGAGCTACGAGCCAGTGGCGCCTGCTCCCGCACCTACGCTCCTCAATGATTCCAGCAAATCGCAAATGAGCAGCCTCAAGCCTGTGGAGAAGATTGTGCTAAAGGAGAACACACCCGGCCAGGATCTGCTCGAGTGGTGCAAAGAAGTTACCAAAGACTATCCAAATGTGAAGGTTACAAACCTAACCACCAGCTGGCGCAACGGCATGGCCTTCTGTGCCATCATTCATCATTTTGTACCAGATTTAATGTGAGTGCCAGTCAGCCAGCAATCCTTGCAGCCTTTATGCTAATCTTTTGTCCTCTGTTTCAGCGACATGTCAAAGCTGAGTGCACACGAGGTGGTGGGCAACTGTCGCATTGCCTTCGACGCGGCCGAGTCGCTGGGCATACCCCGTGTCATTGAGCCGCGTGACATGAATCTGCTGACAGTGCCGGATAAGCTGGCCGTCATGACATATCTGCACCAGTTGCGTGCGCACTTTACCGGCAAGCAGCTGCAAATCGAACAAATCGGTAAGTAAATCAATGCAATTTTGCATAAACAATTACATTTATCATTTACCTTCTGGGCAGGCACAACCTCGGACGAGTCGAGCTACGTTATTGGCAATTACAAGTCGGACAACTTGTCGCAGAACCTCAACTTTTCGCACCTAAAGACGCAGCTGCTGCATCAGAACTCCTTCGACGATGAGATCCAGCAAATGTCACCGCAAACCAAAAAGGATGTGAAGAACCTCATTCTGTACAACTCAAAGAATATTCTGGGCAAAGTGCTGTCCCCCACGAAGGACAAGAACTCGATTAATGCCACGCAGCATCAGTCAGGTGTGACGCCAGCCCAGCCGCTGTTTGTGGAGGAAGGCGAGGAAAGTTCTACGCAATTAGGGGGCAAGGAGAATGCAGCCCTCTCGGTGCTGGATGCACATGCGGCGAATGTGAGTAGATCCCAGAGCCTGTGCTGTAGCTGTAGCTGTAGCTGTTTTGGCAGTGCTTCGTTTTGTTGCAGTTTTTGCCTTGCAGTTAGTTAAGCTTCTTTTGTAGCTGTAAATATGATTTGGTTTGTTTTTTTGTTGTTCTTTTGCTTTACTTTTTGGTTTGTTTTATAGCGAATTTTAACGCGCCACAAGGCAATGAGTGAAAAAGCTAAGCTTATGATGGAAAAGTTAAAGTTTTCCAACGGCAACGTCAACGGCGGCGGCGATGCGACAGACGTAAGTAGCTTTCAGTTCGCCAGCGTGCAGCAGGCAGCAGGCAGCCGGCAGCTGCCAATCTCTTGCATGCCTCACACAATCTCCATGCTAATCAATGCTAACACAATTATCGCCTTTGTTTTGCTTACGCAGGAGGAGCAGCGACAGCAGCGGTTGCGGGAGCAGGCACGTCGCCTCATACTGGAGACGCGCACCAAAACTGGCGGCTCCATGGACAGTCCCACCAGCCCCACGAAGCCGAAACGCTTCAATTTTTCACCCGAGCGCACCATTTCGCCCATTCAGAACGGCTCCGAGGAGTTTTACTTTGAGAATCTGAAGAAGTTGGACGAGACGGAGCCGGGCAGTGGGGGAAACAAGATCAGTCCTAGTCATAGATTAAGCAACGTCAACGGCAGTCCGCTGCAATCGTTCAATGCAATTGTGGAGCGCATCTCACCAAAGCACGAGAAGAGGGTAAGCAGAGGACTGGCAGGAGAAGGACCAACTCTCATTTTGTGTTCCTTTGCAGGGCGAAAAGCTGTCCTACATCGAGTCCGAGCTGGAGGCACTGGAGCGGGAGCAGGAGGCTATCGATCAGAAGGCCAGCAGTCTGGAGGCTAAGCTGCGCGCAGTGATGGGCGGCAATCCAAGTAATAATCGAACCAATCGGAACGGCAATCCGTTCCTTAGGCTAATCCGAAATAGTATTGGTGGTGGTGACGTGATACGCATTAAGCTGCTCGACTCCGACGACGAGAGCTTGTTCGGGACGGGTTTGGGTACGGGTGCGGGTGCGGGTGCGGGTACGGGTACGACTGGTACAACCAGCGAAGACGATGTAACCACCAGCGATAGCGCCTGCCAATCGGACGATGAGGTGCAGGCACAGACACGGCTGCGTATGCGTCCACGACCTCGTCCCCGCTCCCATTCGTGTTTTGTAAATGTGAATAAAGACAATCATCCATCGATAAGCCACACAAACCATGAAAGCCATCAAGAGCATCAATTGCGGCCGCGCCCGCATCATGTGCATCATGTTGTGCCCTACAGTCACCTGCTAAGCAGTTCCGCCTCGGGCATGTCCTCCCAGCAGTCCTCCTATGACAGCGATGATGATGATGATGCCCTGGCCATGGCAGCCACCGGAACTGTGGCCTCCATGCGGCGGCAGCAGGATCGCCACAAGCGGCGTCACCATCAACGGCGCTCCCGCCGAACCCACTCTCGCAACCATTGCGGTAAAGTGCCAGCCAAGTCTCCACATTCATTAGAATCATTGAGTTCCTAACTGCTTACGCCACTGCGACGCCAACCGCTGCCTCTCACCCACCGCCTGCCGCCCAGCATAGCCAAGCCAAGCATCGCATCGCATCGTTCATTTCCTGTCTGCTCTGTGCTCTCTGCTGTTTGTTGTTTGTTGCCGTTTGTTCGTTTTGTGTGTGTTTCCTACCATTTGCTTAACCGACCCGATTGTGTCTTAACTTTGTTCGAAGGCAGCTTGCAGCTCCAAGCCACCTCCAATCGTCTCCACTAACTCTCTCACTAATCACAGTGTCTGCAAACAGCTTTTAAAAACCGCCAAAGGAGTCGCGTACTTCGTAGACTAAACCAAAATTACACTTTGAACTATAAATTAGCATTTTAGAGCTTAGTTTTTAGTGTGTGTCTCTGCATGTTTTGTAATCCTAACAATCTCCACGTCCATTTCCCACACAGAAACCGAGGAAACGGAGGAGCAATTGCTCTCACAGTGGTTCACGCTGGTCAACAAGAAGAATGCGCTGCTCAGGCGGCAAATGCAATTGAATATACTGTGAGTAAAATCTTCATTTTACCCTCAAGGCCTTGCTCATTTGTGTTCTACCCCTAAAACAGCGAACAAGAGAAAGATCTGGAGCGAAAGTTTACAATGCTTAATCAGGAATTGCGGGCGGCGCAATCTGTTGAGGACTGGCGCAAGACGGAAGTGCAGCGCGAAAAGGAGCGACTGCTGCTCGAGGAGCTGGTCACGATTGTGGACAAGCGAGATCAACTGGTGCAACGTTTGCACAATCAAGAGATTGCGTAAGTTATGACTACTCCTAGTCCAACTTTAAAGCAGAAACTAATCATTAATTTGCAGCATTGAAGACGATCACGAGATAGCCAGGGAGCTGGAGCAAGTGGATATCAGCGGTGGGAAGGAAAAATGTGTTCTACAATAGAAAACGAATCGAAATTCTACGAAACTTGACTGGAGATTATACTTATGAGTACCCCAAACACACACACACACACACACAATCTTATCGATGTAAACTAAATAGTTAAAGATATCTATGGTATGTTTGTATTGTTGTTCAGTGGCACACAATGTGGCTCTGGGCCAGGGCAAATGGGTTAGACAAAGAGTACTGTGACACTACGAAATCGCGTTTGTATTTAAGCAGAGAGTTCGATAATAATAAATGATCAAAACGTCCGTTAGTAAACTAAGTAAAACTCAAACACTGAACACTGAACAGAGAGCGAACCCAGCACACAGGCAACATTGAAATTTGAAAGCGAACAAAGGATGCCCTCACCCCCAAAAAGTAATTTCAAATATTGTGATTATGTTTTGTTTACTTTGTTGCCATCTGACGATCATTAATGCTCCCCCCCTGGAACGCTTGGGCAATTTTACGATCATTTTTACTGTAGCATTTATCCCTTACAAAACAAAATACAAGAAACGCTTCATCCCAAAAAATATACACCTACACACAAACACACACACATACATATATATATATATATATATAATAATTATATTTATTATAAACTACTTTTGTGCAAAAGAAAAAGGGAACTATGTAACTTATCTACAATTAATTTAGATTTTTATCATACCGCACCTAAGTTTAAGGCAAAGGCAAAGCGCTTTAATAATTAATTTAAAGGTGGCTTATATACTTATATATTATACCCCTCCCCCCGCCACACACCCAAGCAAAAGTATGTACATTATATAGAAAGAACTGTTCAAACCGAGAAGGAGAAATCCCCCCCAATAGCTAATAAAGAATGCGAAATAAACCCAACAAAAAAACAACTGAATAAATATGCGTATAGTATATGTATATAAATATATATATATGTATCTGAGAGATGAGTCAATCTGTTTGCCAGTCAAAAACAAGTCTTTATTCGTTTATAAATTTCAGATAGATTTGTGTGTAGAAAAATACCTTTTGCCTAATACAACTTTGAAGAATCAACATTCGATATGCAGCAGTTTAGTCTTTACAATTATTTCAATGATTACAGTTATATGTAAATGTAATTTTGCACTTTGACACTTGAGATTGATTGATTTGATTGCTTAAACACTTAGCGAGATTCCTTTACATTGTACTCTTAATATCGTTTTCGTTTCACAGATTTCGTCTGTGGGGAAAGTACATTTAATTATGGCTATTGATTAGATTTGATCTAGAAAGCATTAACAATTGACATCATGGTTGCATCACCATTGCTCTAGCTGGGCATTAAACAACTACAAAATAAAAGCGAAATCAGAGTTGAGTGTAAGGCAAAGCAGCTACAAGCACGATAAAGGCGAAGGTTAAACTAACATTTGGTGTGCCGGCGGGTGTCGCGGCGCCGGCATGGGTCATTTCGTGCAGCTCCTCGTCCGTCTGATTAGCCGTCTCCACTTTGTAGTTGAATGTCGCAGTGACGGGCTTGTGGTCCGACAGCGTATACTCCATATTCGACTGATAAGACAACTGTGTGGCGCTCAGGGTAACCGCTGGATAAATGTTACGCTGCACGCGATGCAGTATCCTGTCACACCAGGCTGGGCGCCGCTTCAAGTCGTAGTCATTGGTGCCCTCAATAAACTACAAAGAAAAGAACATTTCATTTTAGATAAGGAATTTTAAATTGACTTTTCAATCACCTTAAAAGTGGGCGCAAAGTTGGGTGGCTGCTCCTCCAGCAAACTGAAGGCATTCCCCGTCTCTCGCAGCAGGTTCAACTGGTCCTGCTTGAGCAGCTCCTCGTAGCGCATATTCTCCGCGGCGGTGCGCACGTCCCAGGCGCTGGTCTCGCCAGAGAGCCGGAAGTTGAGGTCCCCAAACCAGAAGACAAAATCGTGGTCAAAGATGCGGCGATAGCCCGACGCTTCGTACTTGTGGTTGTCCACTATCTGGTGGTAGTCCTCGATGCGTTCCTTCAGCTTATCGTCGTGCGCCGCCAAATGGGAGCACACGAAGACGGCGCCAGTGCCGTACAGGCTGAGGCGGATGCTCACGGCACCCTTGTTACCCCACAGACCGCCCAGTCCCGTTCTGGTCGCCTCCGTTTCGATGTTCTTCATGTGGGGAATGTGCTTGTGCTGGGCAAACATTGTTATCAGGATGCCCTGCAGCTGCTTCGAGTCCACCTTCACGTATTGGTGATCCTGCAGATGGCTGGCGATTTTCAGCACCCACGGGTCGTCTTGGAAGATGTTTAGCACCTGCTTGGTGCTGACCTCCTGCATGCCTATGACGTAAATGTCGGGCAGCTGGTTGTCCGGACAGTTGGTGGTTCCATTCAAGGCCAGCAGCGATGTCAGCGACAAGTCCCTGGGGGAATGTGTGCCCACATTCCAGGTCAGCAGAAAGATGCACAGATCGGCAATTGCCGTTGTCGCAACCATTTTCGCGACTAATTAGCTACACTATGATTAATACAACACAACGACAATAGACGACGTCACAAAGGTGAGCTCACGGGGATCCGGTTTTGGATTTGACAGCACACAGCGCATCCAGGGCCACTTGGCGTATAGCTTTGACGCACACTCTCCAGCATTTAGTGAAACAAACACAGTTGCAACTATTGATTGGATTTAACAACCCGCCACCAACAACCCACTACAATTATTTATAGAATGAAGCGCGGATTATTTTGTATTTTTGTTTTCGGTGTGTTTTGTGTTTTTGTTGCTTTAGTGATGAGAAAATATAAATTGTTACATAAATATATCGATATATCGAGCGCAGCTCAAGAAAGCAGCGAAAGAGTGGAAACTTTGCCACCGTAAGTTTTTTAAAACGGAAATTCAATATAATCAAAGAGCGCCTTGTTTTTGGGAAAAATTTCATTTAATATTGGATTCAAATAATAATATTAATTAAAAATTTTCAGCATATGTAACAAAGTTTATATGGTATCGATATACTGCATCGATATTTAACTTATTCTGACCGTCCGGCAGCGCTGTCGCCTTTTTGCGGAACCGAGTGGGTACACACTCTTTCAGGATTGTGCATAAAAATAAACAAATCTTTTATCAATTGTTTCTCGCCTGATTAAAACAAGTTAAACGCATGGCGAACAGCTACGACATACCCAGTTGGTTTGTAATTGAACGCGACTACATCTGAACACATCAAATACACACAAATGCACACATTTTAGGGCTGGAAAGCCGCCGACGGGTCTCCACTTGGATGTGCTCAAGGATGACAAACTGGTCCAAAAACTGATGGTCGATGATAAAAAGTGCTATTTATTTGGTCGAAACAGTCAAATGAACGACTTTTGCATCGACCACGCCTCCTGCTCCCGCGTGCACGCAGCCTTTGTGTACCACAAGCATCTCAACATAACATACCTCGTGGATTTGGGTTCTAGTAAGTGGGGGGAAGGAAATCTTTTATAATTATGCAGCGTAATTTATAATTATTTACAGCACATGGCACGTTCATTGGCACCCTTAGACTGGAGGCGCACAAGCCCACACAGCTGCAGATCAATAGCCAATTTCATTTCGGGGCCTCGACAAGGAATTACATTCTGCGCGAGCGACCGTCTGCCGGCCAGCACACCAACATCATGGAGGATCTGCCCATCAGCGAGACCGGCGATGGCGCCCTGCTGGGCCTGCCCGAAAGCCAAACGGAGCTGGATGTGAGTTTTGAAGACAAAACGAAGGCGAACCCGATATAATGGTTGCTTATCCTTTCAGAATCTCACCGAGTATAATACGGCCCACAATCGGCGCATTTCCATGCTGGGCATTGACGACGACACCAACATGCGCAAGCAGAACGCCTTGAAGCAGGGACGACGCAGTCGCAATGTCACGTTCAATGACGAGGAGATTGTCATCAATCCAGAGGATGTGGACCCCAATGTGGGACGCTTCCGTAACCTCGTGCAGACCACAGTGGTGCCGGCGAAGCGTTCTCGTTACGATCTCAACCACATGGGCATCCACTCAGGACACAGCACGCTGGCGGCAGCCAATGCGGCCAGTGTGCAGCAAATGTTCCAGCAGAGTCTGGCGGAGAGTAAACATCTGCAGCATCGAGAGATGGCGGCGTTGCAGGCGTCTCCGCAGTCACCCAGCAACTCGCTGTATCAGGGGCTACCAGAGGTGCATGGCAAGAGCGATCTGGAGCCCATCTCACCGCTGAGCATTGGCTCCAAGCTGGGCCTGCTGCTGCCCAATCCCGCGCCCGAGGTGATGCCCGTATTCGAAGAGGAAGTGGAGCCCACATCCACGCTGGCCCAGAAGCTGGCCGTTGCCAATGCAGGAGGTGAGTGGGAGACTAAAAGATTTCCCCCTGAGATTGCTCTTCACATAATGTTTGCTTTTCCTTCAAGTGCGACGCCATGCGGAGGATCCACACGACTCGAGTGGCGAGGGCGATGGTCTGGGACCACAGAAGAAGAAATACGCCAAGGAGGCTTGGCCCGGACGCAAGCCAATGCTGGGGCAGTTGTAATTGAAATCGAGTTTCTACCTCTGACAATTAAAGAGTCTTTCCAAGCATCGTTGGTAATTACTTGAAACATAAATGCAATATGTTCCCACACACAATCGGCCACCTTCCACCTTCCCCTCCCCCCAAATATATAGATTTAGTTTTCAATAATAAATTTTTCACCCACATTGGTTCACATTTTGCAGCTGTGTGGATAGCGGGGAAAGGGTATCACATCCCTGATGTTCTTAACACCCGTCACCAGCTGCAAATAACGCTCAAAGCCCATGCCAAAGCCGCCTGTGGGTATGCCTCCGTATTTGCGCAGTTCCACATACCACGCCAAGTCCTTGGGCAGCTGTGGATGGGCGCTCAGAGCGGCTGCATCGCTTTCACGCAGGCTGCCACCACACAGCTCCCCCACAGCGGGCATCAGCAGATCCAGGGCGTGCGCACGTTCCGGATTGGTCCGACTGATTTTCATGTAGAAAGGTTTTTGCTTGGTGGGCCAATCCACTACGAAGACGGGAGTGCCGCAGTGGGAGACAAGAAACAGTTCCTGGTCCTTGCTGAAACCCTCGTCCAGGCTGATGGGCGTCTTCAAGCTCTCCTTGTTGGCCAGCAGCACGCTGAGGGCCTCGTCGTAGCTCATGACCTTCCATGGAACTTTCAGCCAAGGCAGATCCGAGCTGCCACTGGCACTGGCATTGCGCTGGCAAAAGTGTAGATCCTCGGAGCTCGTCTCGAGCAGGCGATTCGTTATGGACTTTAGCATCTGCTCAATGAATCTCGCCAGCTTTTCGAGCTCTTCCAAATGCGCCAGCTCCGCCTCAAACATATAAAACTCAGCCAAGTGCAGTGGCGATTTGGAGTTCTCGGCGCGAAAGGCGGGTGCCAGGCAGTACGTGTTGCCCAGGCCATAGGTCATGGCCTCCAAATGCAGTTGTCCCGAGACGCTGAGAAAGACTTTGCTATCGAAATAACTCTCCTCTGCCGGCACCTTGGGCCGTGCCATTTGCTTCAGCAACTTCTCCGAGTCGGGCTGCACGCGAAAAACCTCGCCGGCACCCTCGCAATCGTTGGTGGTTAGCAGCGGTGTGTTTATCTGCACGAAGTCCAGCTCATCCATGTAGTCATGAATCGCTTTCTGTGCCTTGTGTCGGACTCGCAGCTGGGCGGCCACATAGTCCACACGGGAGCGAAGATGCAGGTGTTCTCGGACATATTCCGGTGCGTGTTTCTGCTTGGGCGTAAAGGGATAGCCATCCTGAAGGTGTCCTTCGGCTTTCGGAGATCAAGACAAATGTTTTATAAGTGCAACAGGCTCAACTGTGCAAAGATTTACCCAGCGATTCCACGCGATCTGCATGCAGCTCAAAGTTTCCGTTCGGCGCCACTTGGATCTGTCCCACAGCCGAGATGACGCTGCCCGCTGTTAGGCTTTGTGTTTCTGCATTCCGTGGCACAACGACTTGGAATCTTCTGCTCGTGGATCCATCGTCAACGTCCAGAAATGTGTTGTTCTTCAGCCGGCGAATGTTTTTGATCCAGCCCTGCCATTGATAAGAATCTTTTGATGTTGTAACCGGGCTGCAACTCGGAATCGGGGGATTTACCTGAATACTGAGTGAGTCACCTGGCTTGTGTGACTTGGCTATATGACCAATACGCTGAGAGCTGCAGTAAAATCTTCTGATAAGTAACATATTTGGTATATTTAAGCGAAACAGCTGAATCAAGTGCCAGGGATGCAAAGGTTCTAGAGTCGGTATGCTTACGGTATATTTTGAAAATGCAAGGGTATATTTCGGTATATTTCTGAGGGTCAGACTGTAAAGCTTATCGATAACGCGTCGTCATTGGGCGCAAGAAAACTCCACATTTATAATAGTTTTAACGAAAATAACGCATTAAAATGTCTTCAACAGAAGCAGACACTGTTCTGTACAGCATTTTAGCTTTAGTTATTATTGAAAACGCTGTGGAGATTTACATATCGCTGCGGCAAGTGAGTATTTTCGCAGGCGGCCAATGTGCCGGCACGTGCGAGCGAGACCGAGAGAGAGCGCTGGCAATTTATTTTATCAGCACGAATGATAAATTTAGAGCCCGTTCGTGTTTATTGGCATTTAATTGATTCTCTTCTCATTCCCCTCTCCGCGCCGTAACCAGGTGAAAGTATACCGAAATGCACTGAAAGTGCCAGAGGAGCTGACGTCACACATGACGGAGGAGACATTCCACAAGGCGCGCCGCTATGGCTTGGACCAGGAGACATTTGGCATCTTCAAGGCGGTGCTGATGGAGGTCCTACTGCTTTGCCTAGAGCTGAACGTCGGCCTGATTGCCGTGATCTGGAAAATGTCGGTGGATGTGCTCGACAAGCTGGAGTGGGACGCCAGCAGTGAGATTCTGGTCAGCTGTGTCTTTGTGGTCATCTCGAATGTGTTCAGCACATTCAAGTCGCTGCCCTTCAAGATCTACAAAATCTTTGTGCTGGAGGAGACGCACGGATTCAATAAGCAAACGGCCGGCTTCTTTGTCTGGGATCAGGTGAAGGGCTTCCTGGTCACCCAAGTGCTCATGATTCCCATCACGGCGGCATTAATATTCATAGTGCAAATCGGCGGCGACAACTTCTTCATTTGGCTCTGGCTGTTCACTGGCACGCTCTCACTGCTCCTGCTCACCCTCTACCCAATCTTCATCGCTCCGCTCTTCGACACGTACACGCCGCTGGAGCAGGGCCCCCTGCGACAGTCCATCGAGGATCTGGCCGCCTCGCTGAAGTTCCCCCTCACCAAGCTGTTCGTTGTGGATGGCTCGAAGCGCTCCTCGCACAGCAATGCCTACTTCTACGGACTGTGGAACTCGAAGCGAATCGTGCTCTTCGACACTCTGCTGCTGAACAAGGGCAAGCCAGACGCCTCGGAGCTGTCCGATGATGAGAAGGGCAAGGGCTGCACCAACGAGGAAGTGCTGGCCGTCTTGGGACACGAACTGGGCCACTGGAAGCTGGGCCACGTCACCAAGAACATAATCATCATGCAGGTTCACCTCTTCCTGATGTTCCTCGTCTTTGGCTACCTCTTCTCATATGCGCCCTTCTACGTGGCCATGGGCTTCGAGCCGGGCACTCGTCCTGTACTGGTGGGCCTGCTGGTGGTGTTCACCTACGTGCTGGCGCCGTACAATGCCATCATTAACTTTGCCATGACCATCCTGTCGCGCCTGTTCGAGTACCAGGCCGATGAGTTTGCCTTCAAGCTGGGCTTTGCCGAGCAGCTGGGCCGTGCGCTGATCAAGCTGAATCTGGACAACTTGGGCTTTCCCGTCTACGATTGGCTGTACTCCACCTGGAATCACTCGCATCCCACGCTGCTGCAGCGCCTCAATCGTCTGCAGGAGCTGAAGGAGAGCAAGAAACTAAACTAAAAACAGACCAAAGTATACTCCGTATTCCCCCACTGTATGTTAGCAAGTAAAATAAAGAAAGGGCAGGGGCTGGGAGTACCCCAAACGAAATCAAATCAGAGCCAACTGCCGGGGGGGTGGCGCTGTCAGACAGACGTTCAAAATTATCAAAATGTGCCTGAAATGCCAAGTTGTTCGAGTAAAATGTCTGCACATTTCTGGAACGATGCTGAAATAATCCTGTACATAATCATTGCCGTCTTGGTCGTGGACAATCTGTGGGCTGTCTATTTGCTGATACGTGAGGTGGGTCTACCAGTAAGTTTCTCTTCCTTTGCACAGCTCTTGATTGCTCTCTGTCTCCCCAGATAATCGCTGTGCATGAGGTGGAGCAGGTGCCGCCAGTCATAAGTCCCTATCTGCCGCAGGATTTGTTCAACAAAATGCGCACCTACAAGATACACAAGAGCTGGTTCACCGTGATCAACACGCTGCTCATTGCGGTCTTTAGTGGCATTCTGGAGCTGTTCTTTGGCTTTTATCCTTGGCTCTGGGGCGTGGCCACCAAATGCTCCCTGGCCAAGTGGATGGAGCATGAGGCATGCGTCTCCGTATTCTATGTGCTGCTGCTGTCCCTCTACATGACCCTCAAGGCCTGCCCGGGCATGCTCTACGAGAAGCTGTGCATTAGGGCCCTGCAAGAGCGAAAGCATCCGCCGTGGCTGCGTCGCATTTGCCGTGAGATCATCGACGCCATTCTGGCCGTGATCTTCATGGGTCTGACGGTGGTCTCGCTGGTGTTCATGGTGCTCTGGCTGGAGGAGTACACCGCTGTGGGTCTGTACGTGCAGTCACTTTTGCTGACGTTGCTGCTCATCCTGCTGGTGCCCTTCCTCATCGATCCGTTTGTGGGCAAGCGAGTGCCGCTGGAAAACGCAAACTTGCGCTCCGACCTCGAGCACCTCACGGACATTGTGGACTTTCCCATGCGGCAGGTGCACATTATTCGTGTCAACGATCCGAATACGCCCAGCAATGCCTTCTTCTACGGCAGCTGCTGCCTCAAGCGGATCGTGATCTTTGACACTTTGCTGCTCAACAGGGGCCGCAAGGATTTATCCACGCTGTCGCCCGAGGATGTGGGCAAGGGTCTGCGCGACTCGCAGGTGGTGGCCGTTGTGGCCCACGAGCTGGGCCATTGGGTGCACGGGCATTTCTACAAGGCCATCTTCATGTTTCAGTTCCACATGATCCTGATGCTCTCTCTCTTTCACGTGCTCTTCACCCATGGCCCCATCTATCAGGCGGTGGGCTTTGAGGCGGGTCTGCAGCCCGTTGTGGTGGGCTTTCTCATCGTGTTCGGCTTCGTGTTGACGCCCTACTTGACGCTGTCCAACTTTTGCATGCTCTCGGCGACGCGACACTTTGAGTACCAAGCGGACAGCTTCGCCTGGGAGATGGGCTTCTCCAAGGATCTGCGCCAGGCGCTGCTCAAGCTGTACGCGGACAATCTGGCCTTTCCCATCTCGGATCCATGCTACTCCAGCTGGAATCACACGCATCCCACGATGCTCGATCGACTCAATCGACTGGAAAAACTGCAGCAAAGACACTCGAATGGAACTTAGACGTTTCCCAACCCAGTTGGCTCTGATTTAATAATAATAATTATACAATAAAGCAACACATTTTGTTGTTTTATTTGGGGAACAATGCTCGTTGTTCGATGGCATTCTACGACAACTGGCCGCAGTGGGACCCAAAGCTGGTGCTCGCTCTGCTGATGATTATTGTGGTGGTTGGACATGTCTGGGAGCTAATACTCACCAAGAGACAGGTAAAAGGATGACCCTCAAGCATTCCTTATCATATATTCAAACCCCTTTGCCTTCCCCTCTCAGCAATTGGTTTGCCTGAATGCCGTGATCGTGCCCGAGGAGCTGCGCGGCATCATTCCACCGGACTTGTTTCATCGTGCGCGCATCTACGAGCTCCACAAAATGGAGCTACTCAGCTGGAAGATTGCCGTGGATCTGGTGCTAAGTCTGGCCGAGCTCTTCTTTGGCTTCTATCCGTTCGTCTGGGGACTGGCAGCGAAGACGCTGGCACGTGCCACGCACAAGGAGATCTGGATAAGTCCGCTGTTCGTGTTCTACATGACCATCTACACCTGTGTGCGCTTCCTGCCCGTGTTGGCCTACGACAAGTGCATTCTGGAGCTGCGCTACGGGGTGCAGCGGCAGTTCTCCTGCTTCCTCTACTGCTGCATTGCCGTTGTGGCCATCATTCTGACGCAGATCATTCTGGCTCCCGTAACCCTTTTGATTGTGCTTACGGTGACAATGGCTGGCTACTGGTTCTTTCTGTACTACTGGGGCGCCTGGGCTGTGTTCACGCTGCTGCTGGTCTTTCTGTTTCCCTACTGCTGCATCCTGTGCATTGGCAGGCAGCAGCGGCTGCCCGAGGGCACGCCTCTGTATGCGGACATCAAGCGCGTCTGCGATGTGGCGGGCTTCCCCGTGAAGCGGGTCTTCATCATACGCACCAAGACGATGCAGTACAGCAATGCGTACTTCTATGGCAGCTGCTGCATCAAGCGGATTGTTCTCTTCGACACGCTGCTGCTGAACAAGGGGCTCGATCCGAAGGAGTTGCAGCCCTACGAGGTGGGCCGGGGACTCACCAATCAGCAGGTGGCGGGCGTCGTGTGCCACGAGCTGGGACACTGGAAGTACGGACACTTCTGCAAGACCACGGTGCTCATGAAGCTGCACTTTCTGCTCACCATGCTGCTGTTCGGCGTCTTCTTCCACTGCCCCCAGCTGTACATGGGCGTGGGCTTTGCACCGGGCACCATGCCCATCATTGTGGGCTTCATCATTGTGCTGCGCTTCGCCCTGACGCCCTACCTGACGCTGGCCAACTTCCTCATACTCTGGATAATGCGGCACAATGAGTTCTCTGCGGATCGATATGCCCATCGCCTTGGCTACTCCACGCAGCTGAGCTCGGCCCTCGTCAAGATCTACGCGGATCACATGAGCTTCCCGGTCTTTGACGATTGCTACTCCAGATGGCATCACACACACCCCACGATCCTCCAGCGACTCGCCTATCAGCGTCGCTTGGACATGCAAGCCGCTGCCAAAATGCTGGACTCTGTCAAGGCAAAGCCCATTGGCAAGACGCAGGCATCCGATTCGGGTTGAAGTAGTCTCCGATATTTGTTTCGTATTTTCAGTTCTGTTCATTTATTTACATAAAATTGCACGTGCCACACACACACACACTAAACACACACACACTTGGCCATGGCTAGCTTTGGACACATTACAAAATTGGTGGTAAACATTGGCAGTGGGTGAGTGATCATCTGAGGATCAACTCTGTTTATTTTGATCAATAAAATGAACTCTGTCTGAACCAGCGAAACACGCATCTGTTATGGCGATGCCTACACACGTGTGATCTATGCAAATCCCTCGGGTCTGTGCTTTCCCAGCGGCTTACTGGACCTGGACCCTGTTCCAATCAGCCAACCCAACAGTCAAGACAATCGCTATCGCCCCGAGTCCTTTCTGCGACGACACCTTGCGCTGCTAACTAAGCGGCTACCACAGCTAATGGGCGTTAGTACACCAGATACCAGTGATGTGGAAGACACAGCTGAAGATGAGGCTGTTGTCTGGTACAACTGGCACTTGGAGGAAGCTGAAAAGCCAGAGCCAAAGCGGGTTAGGATCATAGAATGGACAGAACCGGAGAAAGGCAGCTTAGAGATCTTCAATCGGTTTTGGCATTTGGATAACTGCGTGGCAAGGAACAAATCGGAGACGCCCAGGTGGTGAGTAGTCAGGGAAATAGCAGTCTTGGGATCAAATGTTGCTCAAGGAATTCCCTTAGTTATTGTCTAAAAATAAAGCAGACCATGGATCACATTAAAGAGCTCATTGGACCGGAGCTGCAGGATGCTTCAACGCAGGCTCACGACTTTGACTCCAAGCTTAGAGACGTGAACGATTCGCTGAAGCAGCTGCAGGAGCTCATGGAGCTCCAGGAGCAACGTAATCGAAACCGGGGACAGGTGACAACCCACAAAAGATGAAAACATTTCGCGTTGGTGTGCTGACCCGATGATGTCTGCGTAATTGTATTTAGTTTATTAAATCATACATCCATATATTTGTAGATATTCGATATTAGAGGGGATATTCGAAGCAGTTTTTTTGTGTGAATAATACGTGTATGTATCTTATGTAGTAGCATATATGTAGAGTTGTCTCATAATTAGTTGTTAGTTTATTCATTTATATCTTTAAGTTGGCATTTACGGACGCATTTAATCAATCGAATAGAACTTGGTGACTCTTTTCTTTCTCTGTCTGTCTTCCAAATACAATCTCATCTTCATTCGATTCAAATAAGCTTAAAATTTAATATATATTTTAGGTATAGGTTTGGTTTTTTTTTCTTGGAAAAATAGAGTAAAAGTCGAAGGAGCTAAATCATAAATCTGTGTATTTATAATAGCTATAGCACCTTGAAGAAACGTTAGATAAGTTTTAGTTGTTAGATTTGTGGGTTAAACTTTCATTTTCCTTTAGATTTAGTTTAGTTTTCGATTAGTAGTCAAAGAGGTTCCAATTTTGCTTTAAATTTTAATTTTAAAACGAAAAAATAAGACGAGTAATGGTGTGTGTTTGCCCTCGGCTGGAAAATCCTTTTGGCTCGTGATTGATTGATTGATTGATGTGTCATAGAATGAGTGTTGAGTGCAGTTTAATTTCACATTTACACGGAATACAATCAGAGTCGCGGAGGCTTGGCAAAATGTGCGATTAGCACACAAAAATATATAAAAGAGAGTTTTGCATAAATATATCCACAATTATTAACAACAATTATCTACTACTTCTAGCCACACACATTTATGTACTGTTTTACATGTAAATATATATATTTTTCTCAAATAAATCACGACTGATTCTGTTGTGTTCTTAAGTTTAGCTACATTTATTTTGAGTTTTTCGTTTTGTAATTAAATCAAATAAAATATACACACATATATTTTATAGGCAAATACATTTAGAAAATATACGTAAATATATATATAATATAATATAATATAATATAAATATAAAATCGATGTACTGAATTTGATTTTTATTCTTTTTTGCTAGACTTTAAAGATAAGTGGCTCGATTCAGTGTTGCTTGGAGATAAATTTACGATTTCATTTCTTGTTTTTTTGGTTTTTGCTTTTTGGTTTTGCTTTTCTGCTTGGAGTATAGTAAATATATATCTTTGGTGTTTCAGTTTGGGGGAGGAAATATACTCTCAATAGCTTAACATACGATAAACATTTACTTTAAGCTTGAAACATTTATTTTATATATTATTTTACCAATAGTTTGTTTTATCGTTTTCGTTTTTTGTTTCGGGTTGAATCTCCATTTCATTTGCTTTGGAGATTCTCCATTTTTACCAAAATCTTGTTATTTTCTGCTAATTTTTTCAGCAGTTTTAAAGTAATCAATTGGCTCGTGGCCTTCGGTGCCTAGATTTTGGTTGTTTGGTTTACCACAAAAGGGGTGACAAATATGGAATTTGGCTAAACAAAAATCTCCTTACTCCTCATCGTCGGGCGATATTTTGGCCAGTGTCAGGAGGATCATGGTCAGCTCTTTGCGGGAGATTTTGCCGTGCTTGTCATGGCCCACGCCCCGCATGATGGTCTCCTCAAAGGCGGCCAGATCCTGTGCATCATAGTCGTCCTGCGTGCACCAGAATGATTAAAACCAACCCATGGCCAGAACTGTGCGCCACTTACCTTCTTGACCAGCTCCAAAAGATCCTTGAGGAAGCCCTTGAGTTCCTCATTTTCAATGGTGCCGCTGTTGTCCTGCAGGATGATAAAACGATTGATTTTATTGTAGGCTTTTTTGCTAAACTTAAGAGCTATAAACTTACGCGATCGTATAGCGAGAACACCTTCTCGATATCGTCTTTGGTCAGCTTGGTGGCACCCTGCAGAAGAGAAGGAACATTTTTAATGGGTTTGCCGTAGCTACAACTGGCAATATACATTTTCAACAGACAGTAATGGGTTTATCCACAGCTACAAAATCTATGCATATTTAGCATACTCTTCGGGGAAGCATTTACAGAATAGATTTACAGAAAATCCATAAATAAAATGCAGTTTTCCACCATATTTTCCACTCCAAGTATGCTAAAACTTACAGCTGTGGTAACAACTTTCTTTACAGTGGGGGATTAACATCCAATAGTTAGAGAATTTATTACCAACAAAGCACACCTTTCAGATCCCAAAAAACAAGTTGGGGGTCAAAGGTAATCATGCAAACTTGTCGAAGGGATCTGAAATCGGACAGTTGGTGCGCTGTACTTTGCGACTTTATATAATTGGTTTGTGATTTTGTGCAATTTCTTTACATATGTACAAAGCTTAAGAGCGCATGCCATCATGCATCATGTGGGTTAGGGTTAGTGTTCCTGGACAAACAGATGCCCCAAAGGGTACCCATGTCCATATTCCTTATTTACAAACATTTTGTTACATTATGCTAATGCTGAAAGCCTTTGTATAATTAAGCTAAATGAAACATTCTGCCAATTATGTGCTTATGCCTTTGACAGTTCCTAATTAACATGAATTATGCCGAAGGTGCTGGCCATTTTTACCGTACATTAGTCTCCGTCGCTCCATCTGCTCCTGGGAGCACATTAATTTATCGATTCCATTTGTGCCTCGAATTACTTTTATTTTCCCTCACACTCCCACTGCCACGGCCACGTCCGTGCGAGTACCTTAAACACACACTCAGACACGCACAGACATGCAATTTGTTTTTGTTTTTTTTTTTCGGGTGTTATATAACGTAATGCAGCTCTTGCGGCGCCCAAGTTCAAAGTTGTCGGTGAAGCCAGCTGTGTGCTGTGTGCTGAGGCGCCCCGAAAGTTACGAGTTGAAGCTCAAGGTGTTTGTGTTCTTCTTCTGCTATCCTTGGGATACCTTCATTTTGGCGGTGCCGTGAAAACGCATTTCACGCATTCCTTGTGCGGTCTTGGGTGGGGATTACGAACCTATTAAGCGGCTGTAGCCTTTTGTCACCACTTTCTTGAGCCGCGCGTAAGTTTTCAAAAATGTGCTTAGCCCGGCATTAAAAAGTTTAGCGTGGCTCCATTTGCCCGAATTCATTTTTCCAGCACCAATGCTCTCGGAATGGAATGCCACACACGTTGCCCTCCGCTCTTTTGTCAAATTGCTCATACTTAAGTCGAATTCAGCCCGGAACGTGATGCTCATCCATTGCCGAAATGAAGTAATTATTTTACACTTCAACACTTTGAGACCCACCGCCATGGAGGACCGTGTCTGCCGGTGGCTGTGGCTGTGGCTGTGGATGCCATTATCCATATGGCAGTGCCACAAAAGTTCTCCTTACTCTCACTCAATGACTAAATTATGCAAAAGGTTCTCGCTGCCGGTGCTGTGCGGTGCCAGCAGCAGGGGCGGTGGCAAAGTGTAATTTGTGGACCCCACATTAGGTTAGGTCTAAGGCTGTTCACGTACCGTAATCCAAGTGTGGCATTGGGTGGACAACCAACTGCCATCAAAAGTATAATTAGTAGCTCATAGCTATCATTCTTGGGTCTCGGGTGCGGAAGGGGAGAGAGCCTAAAAATGTGTAAATGACATAGAAAAGTAAAGAGTACTCTCCCCATGCTAATCTACAGTAAGCTGTTATTAATTGCATGCTTTCGTCCACGCTCTCTTTCTATCTTTCTGTCGCGCTTCAGAAGAATCACAACCATAAAAGCAGTGATGAAACGGGGTGCTGGCTGGTCTGCTGTGTAAAAACATACGTATAAATGTATGTATGTACATACATACATATGTATGTATGTAAGCTGCAGTCTCGCTTCAAAACAAACACGCGGAGTAGCGGATCTTTGCTATGCAATTTACCTTTCAGAGAGTAGCACAGAGGGAGAGTAAGCGATAGAGAAAGCTTTGCTCTCTGGCTTTGTGGCCCGCATACAAACACCCACACACATGCTTAACTGCGTTTCTGGCTTCTCTGCCGCTGCGACAGCCGAAAATTTGTGCATGGGCCACCACGTAGTTGCTATTCTGTCGCTGTCGGCGTCTCTCTCTTTGCACACGAAGCTTTTGCGCTGTGCGTATGCCGACTGCGCTGCCCGAGATCTTTTCCTTTGCACTCATCATACGACGCTGCCGTCTCCGCTTTAAGCGCACGTGTTTATCAGTAGTTCTATACTTTTTTTTGTCTAACCGCCACACCTCAAAACTTTTCCAAGGTAAACTCTCACATTCTCATTCACTTTGAATACAAAATACACTGGGGGATTTATCAAAGAAATAACATTTCATGCTGCGTTCATGCAATCCAAACCCACAAACAAAAACTCAACAAATTGGAATTTTTCAATCAAATGCAAAGCAGTTTTAGCCAATAAAGTTTTTTTTTTTTTTTTTGCGAAATGCAAAAAACAATCAAACTACAAAAACCAAAAAAAAAAAGGCAAAATCAATATAAATATATATTCTCTTCTTGGCTTTCATGAAGTAAGTGTTCAACAAAACGTGGGAATTGTTCAAACAAAGTCTCTTCAACGATACAAAAAACCAAAACCAAAACAAAAAGCAAAATTTTATTGAGGGTTTTTATGGTTTCTCTCTCAACGTTTAAATATGTACGGGTATGCATGTTTTTGGCCGCCCCAGTCTATTAAACTATAATAGAACGCCAACCAGGGGAGTGATTTTTCGCTTTTTTTGTTGTCTTTTTTTTAGTTCGGTGATTGCATGGAAAATAAATACTTACATCAATGCCCTCCTTCAGAGTGTGGTTTTATATTTGATTCATATATGGGTTTTGGTTATTAAATTCATTTTGCAGGTATGTTTGAGTGTAGGGTTATAGTAGTAGGAAAGTTGTTGTTGTTGTTGTTAAAGTTGTTGTCAGTGCATTTTATTGGTGTGTGTATTGGTATATACACAGCGCATATGGTTGGGTTGGGTACAGTTGATATTCGAATTGCATTTTGTTTATTGCATTAACGTGTGAGAGCAGTTGGCAGCCCCGACATGATTGATACCACGTGCAGAGTATTATATTTAATTCGGTATACGGTATTTATTGTTGATTGTTGTTTGATTATTGTTATGTTGTTGGTTTAGAAATAAAAATGCACAAGATTATCGAAATATATGCATAGATATGTACATATACATATATTTATGTATTTAATTGGTTGGGCATAGAGGAGAAAGGCGGAGGGAAAAACGAAATAAAATATATTTATATATAGATATAGAAAGTTAGAAAAGAGTTCAAAAATGTAAATTAAAATTAAAGTTTTGTTTTAGCTCGAAATCAGAGCACTGACAAATCAATACAAATCGGATTCCTTTTTTTTTGTTGATTATTTTACTCCGATTAATGTTATTCATTTGCCAGCTTCCATTTCGTTTCCAATTTAGGAATTTTTAAATATATGCATGGGTTTAGTCTAAAGTTTAGTTTAGTAAGCTAAGCCATCTAGGATCTAGGATGCAGCAAAAACTAAATGAATCTCATAAAAATATAAATTAAATTTTACGTCTACGCAAGACCAATGGGAGTGCAAAATATTTGCCGCTTGCAGCTGATCGCTGATTAATCGCACTAAAGTTAATCTAGTTTATAAGAAAGTACAAAAATCAAAGAACACAAAAGGAAAACCGTGCCATGTCTGTGTCGCTGGGGTATTTCCTGGTCACGTTTTCACTTAGCCCCTCCAACATTAGCGGACATTAAAAACGAAGTCAGCTGTGGTGCTGTCTCCAGTCCACTTTCAGCACCAGCATCAGCATCACCTCTTACTGATGTTCCAGCTCCCGCTCCCATTTCCTTTCCCATTTCCATTCCCTGTCCTGTTGCTGCACATTATGTCACTGTTCATTGCGGTGCATGCGGCGAATACGTGATGTGCATTAGCATAAAGGTTTTTGCCAGTTTGGCCATGAGCCAGCTGCCAGCTACACTGCGCAGCAGCAAATACAAACTTTCACCTGAACAGGATCACAATCTTTGAGTAAATGTTGCCCCGCTGCACAGTGTAAGTTAAGGTCAACTTTTCGGAGCGTTGTCACTGCACTGCTGTCCCGTTCTGTCCCCGTCCCGCTGTGCTTATCAAAATGCTGATGCATGCGCCGTTTTTTATGGCGGTCCCAAGAAATTATAAAAAAGTAATAAGTGCAACTTCAGCCAATGTGCTGGAAGCGCCTATTTTATGGCTGCTTGAGCTTCTGCTTCATGGCTTTTATGTCTCTTCAGTGGCAAGGACGGACACTGGCTGATATCTGTGCTGGACAGGTGACTGCTTCACGTTCCGCTTCCCGCTGTACTGAGGGACAGCGGCAACCTTGTCTTCTCACTGGATATTTCGATTAAAATCCGTCTTGTTTCGTTTCATTTCAGACTCACATTAACATTGTGATGCATGATGCCACAGCAGCAGCAGCAGTAGCAGCAGCCACAGCTTCCTGCTCCCTGCACTGCGCTACTGCCACGCGCAGCGTCAATAAAAACCAAATAAAATGTCGTTTGTGCTGCCAGCTGTAACAATGAGCAAATACGTAGAGCTCGCATACCATGAACAAGCATTGTTCGGTGTTCATTGCTGTGGCCTGGCTGCCATCTCGTTGCCATCCTTGCCATTGAGTGCACACCAGAATATTGCTCATGTGCCGCCACACATGACAAACGCTCCAGCAAGTCGACAGTTGCAATGTGTTTTTTCTGTGCGGATCTGAAACTTGCTCCTTTGGGTGTGTAAGCCAACAAGCGATAGTGGAGGGCGCATCCCAGTGGAGAGTATCAATTACATTTATTTGCAAGCCCACAGAATGAGGCATGAACTGGCAGCCGCTGTTAATAAATTTAATAAGAAAAGCCGCATAGAAATTACCTCCACTGTGACCAGTTGCTGTTCCCCTTTTTAGCTGTTCAATGGAAATTCAATTACCATTCACCGTCAGCATGTATTCCCAGTTTGCATTCGGTTGGAAATTGCACATTGGAAGTTCAAACCGAATGGAGGCAGAGCTCAAATGCAACACTTTCGATTTGAATCAGCACTGTACTGTGCTGCCCCTCTGCTTTGTTTTTGTGTGCGACCGCTGCTGGCTGCTTTTTCGGCAATCGCAATTGTCAATAAGCAGCGCCAATGCGACTGAAGCACGTACATTTGCAGCAAATAACAATAAGAGCTCTGAATGGCCAAAAAGGAACTGTTACACTCCACTCCCCTCTCTGTGTGTAACCCACTTGATTGCCAGGAAAAAAAACAACAAATATTCTTTGGTAACTGGAAAACAACCGCCAGACGGAAACACGAAGCTGACTGTGTTTGGCCAGGGGTACTGGGGCTGGGACTGTCTGTGCTCAGCAAATTTGAAGGCATATCCAAGGTAAGACTTGAGCATTTGTTTTAGCCAAGACCCTAATAGAATTTATGTGCATTATGAAATCCCGCTTTTAGGCCAAGACTTAACCCAAATGTTGCACAATTCGTATAAATTCTTCTGGGCGTTTCGGCATTTGTCTTGCTCGCAATTTTCTTTGCTTTAAACATCTGGTGCGCTGCCTGCCTCCGGGACAAGCATTTTCTTGTTCTTCGGTTGGTCGATTCCTTGCCAAAATGCTGCTGCTGAGCATGCTTAAAATGCGAAAGCGGAAAACGGAGAACACGCTCAAATATACATACATACAACACGAGTGTGGGGAGTGAAGTCTATATATTTTGGCCAGAACTTGGCCTGCGGCATCTTACGTGACATTCGACTGCAAGACAAGCCCCAGAGGAGACGGCGCTTCATTTAACCGCAGTTGGCATCGCCGACATTCTCTCAATGCGAAATTAGTTGCAAGCGCCATACGTCGCCATCCCCCCGCCACTCAAAAAATGTTCCCAAGGGAATTTTAAATGTCCCATTAGAGTCAGCATCGGCATCTGCTGCTGGCTCTGCAAAACTTTTGCATCCTTGACAAAGGAAAGGCCTGAAAAGTTTGCTAATTGCTTGGCTCTCCTTTTTTGCATGTAAACTAATATTTAAGTATTTAATAGGGGGGAGGATGGGTCCCTCCAGCTGTCTACCTTTTGGCCATTTCGTTTTCCTTTCTCTGTTCCTTTTTTATAAGCCAATTCCAAACCCATCAGATGTGTTGGGACACGGGCAAGCCGAAAGCGGATGCGAAATTGATTTCGCAGGCTCCCAAGCAGCCCAAAATTTATCCTCGCCAGAGAGGACACACACCTGAGCGGTGGGTTCAGCTGTGCTCTGCCAGCATTTTGCTACGTTTATTTTTACGTTTCTAGACAATATTTCGGTTTCATTTTTATACGCTTTCGTCGGAGTAGCTATTTATGGCCTCGGCCATGACTTTATTTTCTGCCACGCAGCGCGATTCGTCGGTGCCTTGAGGTGTGGATTCAATTTGTTCTTGGAGTTTGCTCAAGTGATACCTTTTTTATGGGCTGTCAAATTCAATGTTGTGTTGGAATGTTGGAATTGAATTTTGTGGAAATAAACAGTTGCAATCAGAGAGGGCATTAGGAGGGAGAGCGAGCTTTTTGTGGTGATTTCCTGATCGCACTTTTCCATCTGTCATCTGTCCATCTGTGTTCCCCCGAGTGCAAGGAAGTACTTAAAGTAATTAAAAGCATACACAAAGAGTGTTAATTTCTAATTCCCCGCAGCTATTCCCCCATCAATTTGGCCTGTTAATTCCCCCTGTGTCGACACAGACAACGGCTGAAAATTAATTGATAATAATTGAGTAAAGTAAGTGAAAATAGAAATTCATTATTAGGCATTGCTTGTCGAGTTAGTTGCAAAGCTATGTAGTCCAGGCTGCGGCTAGTGAGGAACTAATACAAATCAAAGCTAACCTAAGTGCAAAACGTGTTGGGCAAGCCAAGAAGGAGGTCTCCTCTGTTCTGTTCTGTACACTCGGATGCTATCTTTTTCTGGGGCAAAACTTCCTCAATTGAACGATGACTTGCCTCGCATATTTCACTGAGGGTGAATATCATTGTCATATCGCTTGTCACTTACCTTAAACACCTGACGGCAGAGGAAGTTCTCTTTAACCGGAAGCAATCTGCAATAAATAAGTTGAGTTTGTTAGCTGAGGCCCAGAGCCAGAGCCAGAGCCTCCTGTTCAGGGACACTTACTTGGCCATTTCCGACAGCTGCAAACGTCCGTCCTTGTTGGCATCGAAGACTTGCAGCTGAAAGTGCGAGTGAAAAATGCATTAGGACTTGCCCGGAAACGGAGGAAATGCTTGAGCTAATTCGCAGCCTTTATTGATGTTAATTGATTGCGGATGACCAACTGCCATACATACCATGGTGTCGGTGTACTCAATGAGCTTGTCCTCGGACACATCATTGATCTTTTTGGCCTCTTTGAGCAAATCGCGAAGGAAATTCTTCAGTTCATCCGCCTCAATGTAGCCCGAGTTGTCGGTGTCGTACTCGCGCCAGATCTAATTGGGTTGGAATTTGAGTTCGCATTAAAAGAGACAATCAATGACAGACAAGGGCGAACCCTTGGGCTGTCACTTACCTTCATGAATTCCACGCTTGATTCCAATGGGTTATCGAAGCGGAAAAGCAAAAGGAAGTTCTCCTCCATGGGCAAAAGTTGAGCTAGCTGTGAGGATGGAAGGAGTAGCAAACAATTTCGTCTGTTTCAATGTGCCATTTGACAATAACTAAAGTTCGGAATGCATATTGTATGGTGTCTCCTGGGAGCTGGCTTCTGCCAACAGTTTCCGAAACTGCAGTGAGAGCTGAGAGCTCTGGTGAACCCCGGTTTTGCTCAACCGGAAAGTGAAACTGAACAGACAGACCAAGTTTTGCACTTGGCTTTCATTAAAAACTTTTCGGCATAATTTAAGTGTTGAATCTGTGCACCCTCTGGTTTGCTTTTGCTTTAATCAGCTTTGCCCCTATCAAATTCTTAAGTTTTTCATTTGCTTTCTTCAAGAGTATTGCCTTTTTTTATTACTTTCTAGTGGTAATTAAAGTTTCTGCTCTTTCCTTGTTTATTGGCAGGTAAATGGGGCTAATGAGCCAGCTGGGAGTTCAATCGATAAAGACCCTGTTCGACATGGCGTATGAGCCTCATAAATTATGAATTCTTTTGTTTCCTTTTGGTGTACTTGAACCTTAATAAGCGGTCCCTCAGCAGGGACTGGCAGCTTGAACTTTACTCATAACTTTTTTCCTGTGCTCATTTATCAAAAGTCCATTGTGCGTCGCCCTCCCGAAAGTGCTTTATTATTCCGCCACCATTCAAAGCCAATCACAAACGAAACAAAAAAGAAACGAAGGAAAGGAAATCTTCTTTCAATTGTCCAATGCTGCGGTAGATCCTGCTGGTCCAACTTCAATTAAAAACTCATTTCATAAGAGAGGGGAAAAGTTATTTTTTCCGGGCAAGAGCTTGCCAGAAAGTTTTGGTTTTTTTTTTCTCCTTCCTTTTTTGTGGGAAAACGCCAAATAAATTATTGACATCGTCACGAGGGAGGGGAGTGGCTGGCAGTGCTGACATTTAAAAACCAATTGGGAAAAGGAGCCACCACCAGCGTCTCAAGGAAATATCATTTCGAATGCACGGAAAAGCGTACGACAGGTTATGTGAGTCCGGGGGCGGAAGTAGGGTGAATTATACAAGACAATCTCATTTAGGACATGGCCTCACCTCTCTGATATCGATTTTGCCATCCTGATTATCGTCGTAGGCCTCCATGAAGCAGGATTTTAGCTCCTCGAGCATTGTGTCCGTGACGGCCTGAGGGAAATCAGAGCGAGAACAAGAACAAGCATAAGACAAAGTGACAGCTTAAAGTGCTTTATAATGGGGCTTTAAAATGGGGCGAGCTTACCTCTGGACTAATGTCTGTGACATTGGCACTGGCCACAAACTCCCTGAGAAAACCATCCAGCTCAGTGCCCTCAATGTAGCCGTTGCCTGCAGGCATACATAAATGTTAGCAAAACACCGTCAAGAAAACCATCTACAAACGCCGCACTCACCATCCTTATCGTAGTGGGCCCAGACATCCATGAACTGATTGGCCGACAGCTTCTTGAGTTCGCGCGATTCGGGATCGCGGTACTGGCGCATGAAATTGTGCGCCTTCTCGATCTGTACGCGCTTGGCGGCGGCGGCTGCTGCGGAATCCATTTCTTTCTTTATGGGGGTTTGCTTCTCTTCTTTAGGGAATTACCTAAAATAGAAGTGAAAAGAAGAAATCACATTAAACTATGGTCTATGGTTTTCTTTTGTCTGCTGAATGTTGGAAAGGTGGCAAAGCAGAAAGCTGGAACGGTAGCGTAGCTCAATGTTGTGTGAATAATGTTGGGTAAAGGAGTGACAGAGTCCGCTGTCAGTACAGTGTTGAGCATGGTTGAGGGAGCAACCCAGTTGTCAACGTTGCTGGAACCGTTAAATTAATATCATAAAATACACTCCCGCAAAAGGAAACTATACACACAAAGGAAACACACACAATACACACACACAGAAATAGCCGCAGCGGGAGTTCCCATGCAGCAAAGGAAGCGTAGCACATTGCATTTGTGTGCCGGACTCTCCCGCAGCGACAGCACAGAAGAGACAATACGCCACGTACGTGGCCCCCTGCTGACCCCCCGCTCACATCCACCACCAACCTCTGCCTCTCTGCCGTCACAAGTCATTCTGAATTAAATACGTCACAAGCGGGAATAAAGGAAGAAGGTGGAGAAGAAAGTGAAGAAGGAGAAGTGTAAACGAAATTGCTATACAATGTCTACAGTTGCCCTGCGGGCGGTGCAGCAGCGAGGCGCGGTGGTGGTACTAAAAATAAAACAAGAAAACGCACAACTCGCGGCTGCGGGAGAGCAGCAGCTAAGTAGAGCTTGAGACGGTGGGAACAAGAGAGAGAGCAGCAGTAGTTGAGCAAAGCTTAATTCAAAGGCAAAACGGCGGCCTTGGCAGAGGGAGAGCACATCTGCAAGCAGAGCCAGAGCAGAGGCTTAGGCAAAGCTTCCCTCGAAGAGAGTCCATCGGTTTCTACAACTTTATCATTGTCAAAGCTCTAGCATGGAAGCAATGAGCCAGCTAGGGTATTAAATCTTCGTATTGCTTTGAAGCTAAATATTTGCTTCTTAGTTTGTTGATTTGTTTGTTTTTTCTGCTCATCTGTGCTGTTCAAACGGGATATTTGCAGTGGGGAATTGTTGACAGCTTGTTGCGGCTGAACCACGCTCCGGAAGTGCCTGGGCATAAATTCACAGCAGCTTTAGCTAAATGAGTTGCGCAACCAATTCCCGCTGCAGCGGTCGGTCTTCGTCTGTCTGCCATTTAAGGACAGTGGGGATTAAATTCGCTCTTTAAGCTGTCAGCAAGTGAGGAAATCAGGCCACAGAAGAAGAGTACAAATTAATTCCCGCTTTGTTTCAGTTTACCATTAAAAGCCACCCACTGTGGCCAAACCATGCCATGCCATGCCACCAACTTGTTGACTGTCATCCAGTCAGTCCTCCCTCCTACTGTCCTCCTTTGCCATCATTGTTTGTCGAGCTCCTGCCAATAAGTATTAACTTTCCATTTAATTTGCAGTCTAGCAAGATGTCGGACTAAAGTTTTTCCATTGTTCGCAGCATAAAACAAGCGGCTTCGCATTAACCAATGGTGTCGGGAGGGTGCTCCATTAACTGCAGACGCTTATGCCAAAGGCAGCATAAAGACCTTTTATGGACTGGAAATTGCATTACATCCAAAGGTATTACAGCAGGCCACTTCCGCTCCGCTTTTCCGTCCATTAAAGTGGCAACGAGAAACAGAGAGAGAGAGAGCGAGAGAGATCCGATTATGGCATAATGTTGGCCGAGAACTTTCCCAATTTAGAGTGCAAAACGGCAAATACTCTTGGCCCAACGCCAAAGGGCCAAGCCAACTAATGTTGGATACTCATATTGAAGGTTGAATTACGGCCGTCATATAAGTTTCGTAATGAGACACGAATATTGCATCGCGGTGCACAAATTTCACGGATAAGAACATGAATTTAATGAACCAATAGATATAGATCTGAGCCAAGGTGAATCCGAGCAAGGAAATAAAGCTTGTGTCCATGCCCATTATCATGCTTCATCTCTGGTTGCATGGCGAGCAAAGAAATCGATAGCGAAACTATTGAATAGCATAATTTTGGATCAGGTAACATCACTAATGGGCGCCTTGCATGGCACACAGTTGTCAAGCGCACGCCGATGGCCCCATTGCATAAGGGAAATACAGTTACCCCACCAATACAATGGCAGCGCGCGTGTTCGAGTGCGCCCACTGAGCGCACGAACTGCTTGCCACTGCTTGCTCTGCGACGGCTACGGTGACAGCGGCGGCTTACCTGTCAATGGATCTGTCCCGTCTGCCCGTCCGTCTGCGTGTCTACACCTCTGACATTGGCAGTGGCTCGTCCCACGCTACACCTTATCCTTATCCCACACACTCGAGGGTCTTGTGGGAATGTCGTGGCTTTAAGTGCATTAAGCTCAGTTCGCAATTTAATTTGAGTGCTTGTCTGTTTATTTCTCACGCTGGCTTCTGTTTTCCTTTTCCCTTTGCTGCTCCCTTTTTCTCTTTTCCCTTTACCAATTTCCCCCCCTTTTTATTCGTGCTTGTTGCTGCCAATTTGTTACCCCCATTTCGGGTTCGTGCCGCTGTTGTTTCTATTTATAAACGTTTCTCTCCCCTCTGCCTCTCGTCGACCCAAGTCTGAATTATACATTCGAATTTCTTGTGTTTGATTTCCGCTCTTGGCTGCCTCGGCTTGTGGCTATTTATATCCTTAATTGTGCCCCACAGCGAATCTATTCCATTGATTGGGACTGGTCAAGCAAGGATTTTTGTGTCTGCCAAGGCTGGCAGTCAGGCAGTGCCTGCCAGACCCCCGTGTTCAGTGTTCCTTTGTGGTACATAAAGCCTGGCACTTCGTCTCTTTTATGACTGCGCGCTCAGAGAGTGCATCAAACATGAGTGTGTGTGTGTGTGTGTGAGTGTTTGTGTCAATAATAATCATATCAAAGTTCTAATGCATCTAATAATTCACTTGGGGGCCTCATCCGGGCCTCAACATTTTCCATTAGCTTTCGTGCTGGAAATTTCCTGTTTACTACCTGACCATAATTCACTTTTACTTTCACTCATGCACAGTCGCTGCACCACTCTTCTGCTGTGTCCTTGGGGTATGGGCGGTTGTGTCGTTGAAGCAGTTGTAAAACTAGAAGAGCATTTTTACAAGCCAACCATATAACCAGCGTCGTATATCCAAGACATCTGCCGCAGTGGTATGAATGTCAGCCAAAGTCATATTCATAAATAATCATATAAAAACAGAAGAGAACTCCCACACACATACACACACGTATGCATGCATGGATAAAAGGATAGACAGACACACAGACAGGCAGTCGGCTTTAGAATGTATTCAAGTGCAGTAGTCCTGAGGCAGAGGCACAAGAAACTGCACGGCGAATTCAAATGAATGAGCGAGTGTGTGAATGAGTGAGTGAACGAATGACTGACTGAATGACTGACTGACTGACTGACTGACTGACTGCTTTTGCAGTTGAATTAGAAAGCAGACATGCTCGCTCTTGGGCCCGACTGTACCTTGATTTTTCTTTCATGCTAGAGTGAACTGCAGCCAGAGCGAGAGCCCCAGATGCGGCATTCCCCGTCAAGTGCTACCCTTTGCCCTCGGCATAATACTCATAAACTTATCCTTGGCTGGGGGCCACTCCGTAACACCGAAAGCCCAGCCGAAACAGCGAAACAAAAGTCAGTTGACATTGACATTTGCTGCTTGCCGTTCGTCTGTGTGTCTGTGGAGAGGGTGGAGGAGGGCTCACAATATGTGTCCATGCATACATAATGTAATATTCATCCGTTAATACCTTAAGCTGGTTATTAAATGGAGTCCAAAACATTGATTTGCATGTAAATGGTAGATAGCTAAAAACCCAAAAGCTAAACCTTTGCTTTCATTTTCGTCCGGGCCAAAGCCCGGCAAAGGCTTAGTCTGGGTTTGTGCTGGAAAATCGTATAATTTATGACCCAAGCGGAGGTGGACAATTTGTAACACCCAAACCAAGTACAGCTTTTATTTATTGCAGAACGGTCTATTTTATTTGACTTGATTTTATTTTATTTCCTGGCCAGGCATCATAAAAATGCAGTTAAAAAATGTAAATGCCAATTTGTTGGGTCATCAGGATGCGGGAGATTATGTGCCGAGGTTTGATGGTACCTTTTTAAAGGTAAATAAAATAGGGGAAATCCAACAGAAAACAAAATCCACTGCAGTGCAGCGATGTGTCAAGGAAGAGGGAGAGAGATTTCGCTTTTCTCATGTGCTTTAGCGAATTAGCAGCGGTAATTTACGATTCGATTTCGAGCAAAATAGAGACAATTTATGGGGTGTAAAAATAACTTTTAATTAGCCAAAAGCCATTTGAAATATGGTCATATCAGTAGAACTAAAGCCAGAGAGAGAGAGAGAGAGAAAGTACACCTAATCGAATGGTTTATTGCATTTGATGATTTTAATAAATTGCTTTATTTATTTTGCCTGCGCCGAACGATTTAGTAGGAACATTTCTGAGGCATCTGTTGATTTATGGATGTACTCGTGCCCAGCCCCACGGGCCGACTTCCTCGGGCCTTCCTCTGTGCAGATCTTGTGTAAACAATTATAGAAAATCCAAGAACGATTTCCTTTTGTAATTTATTGTTGATAATCAGCTTAATTTGTATACGCTGCGGAAAAACGATTACAGCAATCGCACGCAAAGTGCTGATGATGGACTTTAAATATAGAACTTACAACTGCCCGATCTGGCCAAATTATTGTCATGCTGTGGAGAGAGCTCCGACTGGTCGATGTTTACGATACGCGGCCACGGGGAAACTTTTGTGTGTTTAATTTGCCATTTTTATTTGCCTTTTGTTCCCAGCGCCTCGCAAAGTGTGCAGAAGAAAATGTGTGAAAAAATGCTGAACAGCTGAGTGGGGGAGGGTGGGGGGAAATAGTTTTCATGTTAAGCCAGTTGTGAAAGTTTTCAACTTCCCCTATTTTTTTTTTTTCATCTCTCGCGATTCAGTCTGGAATTTCATTACGTTCTATTGGTCGACGCTTTTGTTTTTTGTTTTTGTTGCTGGTCACTCCGGGCAATCTAATTAGCGTGGCAGTCGTTAGAATCTGTTGAATTTCTATTGGAAAATACTCATGCCCTGCATATGCTGAAGGGAAGTGGCGGAATGACACGCATTCCCCCTCCCGCCCCGCCGATTGCAGCCAGCTGTGCTGTGGTGAGTTTTAATTAAATTCTCTATGGCATCGGAGTCGCATCGGATTACCGCCGACACAGGGAGGATATGCTCTGCATGTGTCCAATTTTATGGTTTCTTGTTAGTCCCCTGCCTGATGGTAGTGGACTTTTCGATTCTGAAGGCAGTTGAAAGCTGTGGGTGCTCCGTGCTTAGGCATTTGTGAGCGTGGGGGAAACTGCAAAAGAAACAGCGTGTCTTGTTTTACAGTTTGAGATAAGGGATGGGCACGTCCTAATGGATATGTCAGTCACTCAATTTGAAATTGTCACTGGAAGGACACAGGACACATGTCCAGCACATGGCAGAGCATAGGTGGGGCGGGTCTATAAATAACTGAACTGGACATGCAAGAACCAAAGACTTTGATTGATCTATCTTGCATATGTACATACATATGTCTAATCATGAAAAGAAAAAGAGTTTCAGCAGGATGGGTGCTATGTTAATTCAGGGACTAAGCCCTGATGGAAACAGTCTGAGAAAAGGTCTCTTGACGATCAATAATAAACATACAAACACATCTACAGAATATGTACCACATACATTCCGAATCACTTAATTCCCTGCATCAGAGAACTACGCTACGCAATTACTGGAATTTCCATTCTGTGGCCTGTTAACAATTAAAATATAAAAAAACCACCACACAAGGAAAGCGCAAAAAATGAAAAACTGGAAAAACAAACCAGGGCAGGGCAGAATAAAACCACCATCTATTATTCTTTGGGTTGGCTTTCTCTGTTTTCCAACGAATTCAGGAAAAAGCAGAGCCATAAAAAGCATCGAACAAAAGATCGCCACGAATGCGGGTGGCAGTTTGTTTGTACAATTAAATGTGTACATATTTCCACCATATTAATATTTACTTAAGAGTTTTTAAAGGTCTTCCCCTGCCCATCCACCATTGTTGATTCCTTTGATGGCGTCAGAACTGGCAATTGTCCAACTATCACGCTCCCTGCCATACCGAAACACCAGAACCACCGAGACATTAAGTGAGCGATGCAAACATTTACATAGCTAATAGAAGCAGCCACTTTTTACAGTGCCCGTGTGTAAATAATAATCAAGAAATAATAATAATCATAATAAATAATAATGGGGCCTGGGCGCCCGAAACGCAATTAACCAGCTGGAGGCCCAGGTAAAGGGAAACACGAGTGTGTCGAAAGATTTCAGATTCGAAGGGAACCACACAAAGTTGTGCCGAATGCTGGAAGCGTCTCTCTCTCTCTGCTATGTTTGACAGGACCCCGGGGGGTGGCAAGCGGCAGCGCGGCAGGAACTTTTCGAAAGAATTGCCGCGTAATTAGAATAATTATTACCGCTAGGCGCGAACGTTTTTTAATGGCACTTTCAGTTTTGACATTGTTCAAAGATAATTACCCGGACCAATACCTGTGGGCGCAATTCCCCTCCCTGCTGCGGTGGCCCAATGAATGAGCGGTCTGCTGGGAAATTGAACGGCACTTAGGGAATAGCCACGAAAAGAACACAAGAGGGGGAGGCAAATCTGGTGCGTGGCTAGAACTTTCGCCGATTTCTAGCTGAAAGCTTTAACTAGATTAAACTTGAAGCAAACAACGACAGAGTGGGAGTTGCACTGGAAATTTCAGCGTAATTTAATTTGAATTCTTAAAATACGTAGGTTTATACCCAATTTAGTCTGCGGATATGCCAAGAAATGAAAATGATTCAAATGAATCACTCACATTGCTCATCTCCGCTGCTGTCAAATGACGTCGGAATATCAAGCGATTGTTTGTCTACCGGCCCAATTATTCCCTTCTCCAAAAATACACAGAACCGTAGATATTTTTAAATGTAATTTCGCTTCCTTCCCATTACCATTAAATATCTGACGAAGCACAAACAAGGCCTTCCCTTCGCTCTGGGCTCGTTAGCATTCTGGGCATGTCGGATAGCGACGATGACGACTGTCCGTCCGACATTCATATTTATTTTGATAATTTTTTCGGCTTTCACAATCCAAATCCTATTTATTTATGCTGCACGAGCGAGCGCGTGCACAATGCGCATTGTGCGAATCAAGAGGAAAGAAAACAAAAACAAGTTCTAGCAAAATGCAAAGTTGAGGGATCGGCAACACCCAGGGAAATTTGGATACTCTGCTAGGGATGATAGTTTATCAGAAATATAACCTTCTTTGCTTTAAAACCTTTTCTACAATGAGCAGAAAATGTTTAAAATATTTCATGATAATTATATTCTTCAACCTGTAAGTAATTTCAAAATTTAATTGCCATTTCGCAGATTGATTGAATACTGAGGACGCACTGCTCGGGCAACTGACAATTGGCGTGTCGTCCAATTAGCACATCTCACAGTTGGCAGGCCTCGGCTTGCTCTGATTTCGGGCAGTTCTACAAGGAAACTTGCAATGCGGGGGGACGGACATAAAGGGTCGTTATATTTTTAGAGCAGTCGTCTGTACATACATATTTCACAATTAATTTAACAATCCCAGCAGGGAAATTGTCGTCATCATTTTCAATTTTGTTTATGATTGTGTTGCGTTGCATACGCTCGGGCGCTCTGGCGCTCTGGCGCTGGGGCACCGAGTGCATGGGCGCCGCAGGGAAATTTATGAATGAGCATAAATTAAGGGGACTCTAATCGTAAATGTTGGCACGCAGCTACAGGGCATTCCACCCGCCCCGCCCATCCACATTCACACCCGTTGAGGAGCCATTATTTCAGCTGCTGTCTGTCTGTCTTGTCCCCCCCGCCTTGAATCGTGTGTAATTTTGCGAATGAATAAACAAAGTCAAGGACATCAGCGACGGCATTTCAGTGTCAACTCTTGTGGCGGCCATTAGGCATACAAATGAGCTATGGCTGTTCCTATTTGAGTCCTTTAATTGAATGTGGGGTTGGCTGGTCTGCCATGAAAAGTTGTCGCTAAAAAGGGTCGGAAGCGACAAAAACAAAATGAAGGAAGCCATTTGAGCTGAAGCTCAGCGACCTGTCAGCGACATGAATATTCATGCAGTTGCTGTGGCTCCTTTTATTCTCCCTGTGAAAGGGTTTTTGGAAATCTGAAATGACTGCTCTGCCATTGGACAGCTCTAACTAATTTTAGCTGGATTGGGAGGCAGGGATTTTGGGGTAAGGGAGCACCAAAAATTTGATTGATTATTTGGCAAAATATTTCAGAGTTGAGCGAAAGAAAAACGAGCATCTGCTCTTGGTCTCATTTGAATTTTGAAACTTGCCAGAGAACTTGCCTTTAGCACTTCATATTTTTCAGAAAATTCTTATAAAATATTCAGGAAAATTCCGGAATAAAGTAAAACTTCTGTTGAGTGGAAACACTGTCTAATTTTCCAACAAAAAAATTCCATTTAATATTCCTTGTTCTTTCAATAGTTTTATATACAAATTGTAAAAAGAATATTTACTTTTTTTGAAGCTGCTTTGCTTTGCTGTTATTTTTGTTGTTGCTGTCTTCACTTTTGTGCACTTTTCGCGACTGAAATCTTTTGAATTTATCAACTGAATAGAACGCACGCGACGATTTGCTTTGGATGGTTGATGGGGGGAACTTTTTGGAGAACCGTTAGCGACTAGAATCCTTTGCAGACTGCTACGAATGCGGCCTGGTCTTGGCTTTTATCAAAACCCAAGAAACTCAACACACGGCAAAGCGCCAACGAACGCCAAAAAAACGTGTGAGAGAGAGAGAGAATTTTACCCGGGGCCAAAATGGAGCGTAGGCGACCAATGTTGCTGGTGGGAGAGTGTGTTGTCCGTGCAGCATGTTGCTGGCAACAAACTGTTGAATTGCTCATTGTTTTTGCCTACCGTTTCCTTTGCTTGTTGTGCGTGTCTGTGGTTCTTCGTTTCCCCTCTCCCCAACCCGTGTTTGTCTTTTGGTTCCTTTTGCTGGTCCGTGCGGCTTCCAGGCATTCCGTAAACAAACCAACCGCCATCCGCAGTCCGCCTTTGGCCTTTGCTCGACATTCTTGTTGGCCTTTGTTTTGCCCCCGCTCTCCACTGCTCCAAAATTCTTAGAAAATTGGTGCCTGGAAAAATGTGTGGGACTTTTGGGTGCCGTTCGTTTATCTTTATCTTTATCTTTATCTACACTGGAAAATGTATGAGAAATCATGATAAATATATTTTTGAGTTTGCTGTAGCATATTCTGGAAGTGATTTCCGGTCTCTACTTCTCTGCCTAACCAACTTTCAAACTTTTGTTGTGACTGCAAAGCTTTTTTTATGTGCGTGTCACACTACTTTTGTGTGTGTGTGTGTGTGAGTGTGTGTGTGCGTGCTCTTTTAATTGTAGTTCCCTTGGGGCCTTTTGACTTTCAATGTTTTATCTGCATGCCATATTATAATTTACTAGGAAAACGACATGCCTAGTCCTTCGGGGGATTTATCCTTCGCCCTGCCATGTGTGTGCGTGTGTGAGAGCGTAGCCAGTCGTCTAAGCAATGTCAAGTGTTACTCGTGCCAAGCTAGCACTCTGCCGCTCCCGCTCTCTCTCTCTCTCTCTCTCTCTCGTCTGTCACCTCTCCTTCCGCCATGGGCAGTGATTTTGCTTTTGCCACCACTTCCACTTCCTGTACGACCATGTCGCAGCTCTAGCGTGCCGCCTGCTCATTCATTATTCATTTGATACTTTCTACTTTTCAGTTTTTTACCTTCTTAGCTGCTCTCTATTATACACATGTTCATATGTTCTGTGCCAGGATTTATGTCTAAGCCTTTAAAGTTAATTGTTATGAGTGGTGGGGCGACAGACCCCAAAAGGGTTCCTCCCCACTGCCAGCAACTAAATGAAACTGTTTATTAATGTTTTCTCTGCATGTGTGTGTGGAGTGTGTTCCGTGTGTAATCTTTGGGTCATATCAAAAGGGACAACGTCCCAGGTTTCCATTATGCAATTGCTTTTGTGGGCTGAGTGAAGTTCATAGAATTTTAGATGGGCTGCCCAAGATGCGAAGGTGAAAGCTAAAGGTACATTTTAGGGGTTTTTTCTGCCTTAAACATGTAAGAGCTATGAAGGTCATTCCGATATCCCTGCTCACTGCGGATTACCAGCTAGACTTGCTTAGATAAGTTTTACATTTTTCCGCATTTGATGTACAGAAAACTGATGGAAATCTTCCTTGATTTATATGTACAAATGTATGTAGTATGTAGTGCCATCTGTAGACAACTTTTTCATGAATGAAATCTCGCTTGAAATCCGCGCATTAGCAACTCTCAACAGAGCAGAGCCCCAACTCTGGTCGGGGCTGTAAAAGCTCGCCATAAATTACCATTCCTAATGCGCCGCTTATCACTCAACCAAACAGATTTTACAGCAAAGCAGTGATCGGGGAGGGGGATTAAGTGTAATGGAGGGGGAAATTGGCGAAGTCGAATTCCTCTGGCAAAAAAACAAACCGAAAGGAAATCATTTGTTTATATTTTCTCAATTAAAATAATTAAATACCAAATAAATGTGCTCCAACAACAACAACAAATACTTGTGTGTGTGTGTGTGTGTGTGTGTGGCATAAAAAATGCACGAAAATAGATTTCCAGAAAAACTAGAAAAAAGCACCCGAAAAGCATGTGCGCGATTTAAGTCGTTTGCCAAGTGGCTTTGTTTAGATTTGTGTTTTTAATTGAAAGTAGTGCAAAAAGTTGTTGTTGCTCTGGATTTTCCATTGCCATAAACTTTCCACGAAATATACATACATACATATTATATACATACATTTATGTACAGTATTTATGTAGTATAAATAAAGCGCATTTTCAATATCGAGAATGTGTAAATTTGTTAATGGGATTTTTGGTGGCGTCCCTCAACTCATGAATAAAACATTAACTGAATAAAATGTGCAATCAAAATAAAAGAATTTCCACAAATTTGCCATGCAAATATACAGTAAGTCAGCAGGGTAATGTGTGCTTGGTGGGTTGGCGAAATCTGAGGTCTGCGAGGAGAGTGCCTAACCATTGCCACTACAAATGCAGCCACAGACCGACTTAAATAAATTTTCCAACAAAAATTATCGTGCCTCACACACACTCACTCCACGAGTAAATATTTGCAAAGGAGCCAAAGAAATAAAATAAATATAAAATAAAGCGCAAAGTTGTGTATTTTATTGGGTAATGTTCTCAAAAATGTTTTCGGTTTTTAATGTGAAAATATCCCTGTGACTGGGTTTCTGCCAACTGAATTTGGAGTATTTCCTCTGGCATTTATCATTATTTGAGTCGTTTTTGTGCTTGGGAATGCTCTATTAATGGCTATTGCTCACAGTTAAGCTAAGTCTGAGCTACTTGCGGAAGGCAGAATGTTCGATATCCTTTAGTGCAGTTAAACTTTAATCCTTTAGCAAAAATTAAATGATCTAAGAGATCAAAGTAAGAGATCATCTAGTCTTTAACTGCCTTATGACATTGCTTTATAATCCTCTAAATTCTGCCCCAAAGTGTATTCTAAGTTTCGACTTGACTTTGCTCCGCTTTCTTCATATATTTTGCTTTGCTTTTTGTATTCTGGTCCGCGCCTTATCAGCTCCCCGGGATAACTTATTGTCTGTTGTGGCGGTGCTGGAGGGCGTGGGTGGAGAGCGACTGCGGTTGAGTGGAAGCTTTGGAGAGCCGTTGGCTGGGTGTCAGAGAGCAGCTTGTCTGGCGCTACCCAAAAGCTTTATTTACGAGTATTTGTGTTTGCATTGCATTAAACAGCTTGCAATCGGAGACGCACGAAAAATCACTAATATCAAATTATGTTTAATTAATTCAAAGTGCACACATGACTAGGATTCGATGAGAGCTTCCTCTCAGGCAGCTGCTGGCTGTGGTGCCAGTTAAGTGGTTGGATAAGTAATAGCCAAATCGTGAGATTTACTCAAATTACCACTGACTGGCCGCTGTTTGCATTGTGTGTGTCTCGGATTAGGCAGAAGTCTGATCTCTCCAGCCCCACCCTTTGAGTAATTGGAGTTCGATGGCTAAAGATAATTGCTTTTGCCTTAATTAGTAGGCCATTGTGTGTGAATGTGCGCTGTCTAGGGCCTACTGCCCCCTCGTGTTTGTCTGCGATAATTATAAATTAATGCGATTGACAGCCAACGCACAAACAGAAGGGGTTGAGCATGGCCAGCAGCTGGCTGTTGATTCAAGAAGTACCCTGTAAAATTGATTCGAAATTTTGTCACACATTTCTGGCAGATTTTGATGCGTTCGAGGCACGCAATCATGCCAAAAGGGGGGCGAGGTACGAGAGGATTAAGCACACAAATCAATTCTGTATGTTTACCCTTGCCGCTCTTCTTCCCCTCTCCACACTCGTTGGGTCTGCTTGTCTGTTGACATTTGCAATCGGCTGCGGGCTGCACGCAATCGATGGTGCCCTTCCCGCTCTCACTCTTTCTCCTCCTCTCTTCGCACTCTCTTTCTCTTTTGCAGCGGTAAAAATGTTGTTTTGTTTTTATACGCGTGCAGTTTCGTTTATGTGATGAACTGTTATGCTATCCCGTTACACTCTCAATTGGGCGCTTATTGTTTTGCTTTAGTGGCATTATTGTTAATCAATATTAGAGCTGCTTCCTTCCATTTGCTGTTATGGAAAAGTACCCACCTGTGACGTAATTTCCCCCCACCAAACCCTAACTTGTTTCTTGCATCCAATCAGTACGAGTGAAATGTTCCCCGAGGCGTAAGAGAATTTTTAGTATCCCAGCAGCACTCAGTTTACTCCTCTCTTGTCGCTCCCTTCTGTTTCCCTCCTCTGTTATCATTATTAGCATGCAATCTGAAAGAGTATCTAAATCTACGAACCCAAAAACATCCATCTACTCCCCTACATTTGTTTCCCCTTTGCCCTTGCACTTGAGTGTTTGTGCTGGTCGCAACTCGTGTGTTTGAGTGATGATTCAGAGGGGCAGAGCGAGGGGCAGAGTGACTGTGTTTTAGTGCATCGTAAATGTGGCAAGTGGCAAATGCAAATATGCCCCCATTTGTAACTAAATTTGTTTCGAAAAGCCACAAACGGACAGCATTTCAATTGCGGAATTTCATTTGTGCGACACTTTTTTTTGGTGCATTTACAAATATTTCCATTGCTTTGTGGAACTGCAATAAATAAGGGTGAGGATAGTACAACGCTCTAGATGGGGTTCTGTTTAAACTATGGCCACAAATTCTTCTTCTGTTTCGTCTGCAGATTTCTGCCACAGAACTATCCAAATGATTTCAATTTACATATTTCTCTGCCTTAATCTGTGGCGCTTCCTGCCGCTGGGACTCCTCTGATTCCCCCGACACTGAAACAATTACAAATGGAAGCATAAGGCTCTGCGCTGCTCTGCTCTCGAATTACCATCAGCGTGATAGACATTCGACATGGATCCCTTTCCTTTTCCTTTGCCTTTCCCTTTCATTTCCTTTAGTTTGTTGAGTTTGCCAGCTACAGCTTCAGTTTCCCCCACAATTTTTGTGCTTTTGTTCCAACTTTTGTGTGGAATGCAAATGGAAACCATTTTCTTTATTCTTGCCTGCCGCAGGCTATTGGCATAGTCAAGGATGTGCTTGCCAGAACATCAGTGACTCTCCATTTCTCTGACTTTTGGCTTCTGTCAGAGATTGATTTTACATCTGTAATTGCAGCAGCATCGACATGCCACAGAAAAGACACCCAACGAGAGTCGGATGGATGCCATCCATTGTTGCTGCTACTTCTGGCAGTCACATATCACATATGTATGTGCTTCTATGGCTACGAGTAGCCCTATAATTTCCGCACTAAACCCTGCCGCATCATCCGTGTCTGAGTGGACAATGGACTCGGGCAGCCATGGAAGCCCTTAATGTCTCATGGCTTAGTCGCAGTGCTAAATAAGTTAACAATGGACCACAAAGTGGTCAGTGAGGCGTACCCTGACACGGCTAAGACTCGGAGATCACTCGCTGGATTAGACGGATTCGTGTTTCGAGTATGGCAGCCAATTCCAGCCACGCCCCAGTCTTTAGCCTTGACTGACACCCAACCAACTGCATTTTATTGTCACTCGCTTTGCCAAAACCCCCGTATTTTGGGTGTCATGTTGCATGCAACGCTTTTGCGCAAATTGCTGGCACTTAATACCCCATCAGAGCCAAATAAAATGGCCAAAAAAGATGCGGAAAAATGGCAAAAAGTGAAGGATTATTTTAATTTAAATGAATTCTCCATGAAAAGTGGCGCTCTTTGCACGTATTTATCCAGCGCAATTTGCAACTTAGAGCGCCTGACGTCGCGTCGTATGCGTAATATGCGCATAAAGTGTAATTTAGCCGCCACCTTGGCTGTGGCACACACATTTTCGTGCTGCCGGTACACCCTCAAGTAAACCATGGCCCATCATCACGTGTGGCAGGATGCAGAGCTCTAAATATTTATGCCAAAGAAATGGCGAACGTTGGAGGAATGCCGATGGAGAGATGCTTCTGATGCTGCTGCTGTTCCTCCTCCTCCTTCAATGCTGATGATGTGGCTGTGGATGTGGAAGTGGCAGCCGCAACATGCTTCCTCAAATATTTACAGACAGTAAGTTAGTTAGTGTTCGAGGGCCACACCAGGGCCACCAGAGAACCGGAGAACTTTGCCAATGCATCTTGAAGACTCTTGCCAAATTATTCAATTTTTTTGCACTCTCTTTTCCCAGGGAAAACTTTTCGATAATTTGCAAGTTCGCGGCAATCGATTGCTTCGTGAAGAGTTTCGTGCTGAAAGGACGGACCGGACCCTTCACAGTATTTTTGCTTTTCTTTGTGGCCTTCTCCTGCGCTGCATAATGAATACGTTTTATCATTGTCGCAGCGCTTAAAGCATAAATTAAAATTATAAGCGAGTCGCCAGCCCCGCGAGACGGACGTTAAAAAACTGTTGAATGGCCACATGGCGTATGATTAATGCAATGATAAAGCAAACTTTCCCCGCTACCGCTCCCGCACTCAGCGCTACTGCCTCTCGGACACTGCCACTTAATGGAGGCCACTCCTCCTTCGGCTACTCGTTTTTCCTTCTGCTTTGCTCGTATTCCATGCCATCGGCAGACGGGGCGTATGAGTAATCTAGCTTTCATGTAGCACATAACATAAAATCTGATAGATTTTCATGTTCAATAGCAAAAAAAAACAATAGATATTTAATAATATTCATTTGGTTTAATGGCCGACCAGACGATTTTTTTTGTGAGGGTTGGTCTATAAAAAAGAGAAAAATGTGCGGAAGAGTAAGAGAAAATGTTTTGTGGCGCAAATCAATGAATAAAAGAAGACATTTTAAGTGATATAAAAAATATGCTTTAAAAAAAAGTAATTCCTGCATCGGCCGGGAATCGAACCCGGGCCGCCCGCGTGGCAGGCGAGCATTCTACCACTGAACCACCGATGCTTGGTGACAAACCCACACCCCCCGAGCGAATCATAGCTCTGGGAGGGTGATAATAAAATGTTAATCTAATCTAAAGAAAGCAAAGGCACAAAGGCAGCTTCTTCCTCGACGTAAATCTCAACTAGAGGGTATCAAAGTGTTTGCCCATCAAAACATTTTCTCAGCAAAGAAATTATTCCTTAATTTGGCCATAAATTGCTTACAAAATATTGTTTATAATTCTAAAGTGTGTTGGCATAACACAATTAATGTCCGAGTCTGAGAATTGGGTGGCAATGTTTTTATATATTTTCTGTTTCGCCTTTAATAGTCAAGCACAAAACAACAAAAACAAGCAGAAACCTCAATCTGAGAGCAGAAGGTGGGAGTGAACAAATGGATGGATGGATAGGAAGATGGATGGCTTTGGGCATATCTCATTTGCTAGTTTATTGAGCACTTTATGGGTCGGCTGGCAGATGAATTTCTATATTGTTTCCCAGGGTTTTCACGCGGCTTTCCACTCTGCCAGCAGTGGGAGAACTTTGCCTCCGTTTTCAATAGCCAATTAAAAGCTTAGGGCTGGCTGCCTGGCTGTCCCACTTGCCCCATGTGGCCACTTGTAGGACTCATAAAATATGCACGGACAGGCGGCAGCTCTCACTGTCCATTGTTTGCTCTTCCGCAACAGAGTCTGCCGAGGACTCCTGCTCGAGGATTATGGAAAATTTGTACAGCTTTTAGTTGGCATTTACATGAACCAACTGGATATTCAAATCGAAAGCAGGAAAGCCCCCCAGCCTGGCAATCTTTAAGGAAAGTTGCGTTGATGTTTTCGCTGAAAAATACTCCACACATTTGCGCCGACTATTTGCCTTAATTTAGATTATTTTTAATTACATTTTGGAAGTTGTTGAAGAAGCATTTTAATTGCGAATCAAAGCTCATTTAAAATATAATCCCCTACAAATATAAAAAAGTCTCTGACATCGCGGGCAAAAAATAATTTATGAAAATGTAGATTAAAAGAAGCGAAAAATATCGTTTGAAATGTGGCAGTGGCACGCGGTTAGTGCCGATGACAGCACACCCCAGCCACATCCGTGGCACACACAAGGACTCGGGCATGTGCGGCTGCAGGCAGATACAAATGTATCTCAGGGCGGACATGTATCCTCTGCATTGGCAATGGTTTCCATTAAGCGTAATGCGGGCTGTCAGCTCGTTGAATTTTTAAATGCCTAATGGAGTGAACGACTTTAACTGGCGTTAGGCTCGCAGCTCGCAACTCGCATCAAATCTAATTGTTTGTGATGCTCTTCTGTGGTTCTGTTTATGCCCTGCCAGTGCCATTGAAACTTCCATTCCAATTTGGCTTTACTTTAGTTGAAGATTATTATATTTCCATTCTATTTAATTTTTCTTATCGATTTTCATGTTTTGGGGTGCAGATTTTGCAGCTCAACTTTCACAATTATTTCACATAAACTTTTTCTGATGAGTTTCTGTGTGCATTTTAATTCCATTTTAATTGAGTGCAAGGCTCATTCGTTTTCGTTTATTTTAGCTCAAATTTAGCTGCATAATTTTGGTTTTATTTAGCTTATTTTGATTTCGACTTCAGAGACCGCCAGCTCCAATCCCATTGCATGCCCTTCAACCAGCCATTAGCTGGGGTAATTACACCGCTTGGCAAGTCTGGACATTAGGAATTCATATGCTCTACGCCCTCCTAGCGCTGTCAAGTACAGTCATTGCAGGCCAATTAAGTTGTCGACTTTGGGGTTGAATTGCTGCCTGACTGCCTGACTGGCTGTACATTAATTGGGCATTACGTGGCTAACACTTGATCTGGCGAACCGAGTCGGAAAGGAAAGCTTTTACCCATACAGTGGAAGGAATGTTCATATACTGCGTATTTACAGTTAATTTGCTTATGAATTTGCTTTCTCACAGTCTCGCCTGAGTGTCTGATGTCCTTCTCGCCCTTTCTCTCTTTTCCCCTGCAGTTATTTTCACATTGTTTTGCAAGAACTTTGTAGCTTTTGTTGTTCTGGAATTGTTTTTGCAGATCTTTGTTGTCTCTCGGCTTACCCGCAGCATATTTACATTTACATTTACATTTATGTTTATTTTTAGCCAAGGACAAGGACAATAGTCGGGCGTAAGCTAAAAACAAACAAAAATATCTGATTCTACAGCATATGACGTTGTTTTTTGTCATTTTATTGCATTCCTCATCCCACATGCATGCATGGGATACTCGTCGTAGATCTCTGCGACTGTCCAAGGACACACACACAGGGCACACTCACAGGACACACTGCAAGGTCGTGCAGATGCCCCAGGCACAATCAGAAAATTACATTCCATTCAACTGGAACTAAAGGCCGAGGCAAAAGACTCGTTAGCCGTGCTAACTTGGCCAATTGTCAGGCCATTAGGTGCCCAGGTCAACTTCATAAGCTGTCCTCACTGTCGGTGTTGTAACTTTGTCCCGTGCAGGCGACTGATGTCTGCATTTTGAAGTTATTTATCACCTCCTAGACTTTGGTCACGCAACCCCCATGCTCCACCCAGTTCCTTCTCCTCTTTCGCTCTCTATCTTTGCATGTTTTTGGGAAGGAATGATGCATGACGACGAAGCGGAGTGAGATGTTTGTGTGTGCCAACACAGTCGTGTGCACGTGCTTATAAACAATTATTTATGCAAAAAGTTGAAGCAGATGATGGGTCGTGACAATGATAGGGCTCTGCTCTCCGTACGAGTAAGTGGAAAATGTCAGAATATAAATTTTGCTTATGGGCAATAAAGAGTATAAAAGTGCAGAAATAAACTTACGTATTCCGTATTTAAATTAAGTTTGTCTTCTGTTGGTAAAAATAAATCAAGGCAGTTATCGAAATGTTCAATAAAAGTAAACGAAATGTTAAAGTGGAGGCAACGAAGGAGCTAATATATTGGCATTTTCCATGCCAGCAGTCCCACCACTTGACTTCTCATTGTGTTGTTCGAGTTTTCCTAACTTATTTTACCAAATGTGCCACGGCTTCAAATGGGATTTGCCTCCCTTTCAATTGGAACTTGTACATTTTTGCCTGGCCTGGCCGAAAAAACGCAGTCGGAATGACAACGGATGTCTGTGGACTGACACCTAACATCCGTGGGGGCAGGGACTTTGGCAGTGGCAGTGGCAGTGGCAGACAGACAGAAAAGAAATTTAACTTGTCGGGCCTGGCCTCATCATCATCATAAAAAAATGAGGCTCGAACTTTGACGCAAAAGTTTTCTTTATTTTCACCCCCAAAAAAAATGAACAACAAGCGGTTTTTCACTGTCCCTCCATCTGCATGTTGTTTTTTCTTTTTGCATATTATTTAAATAAAAAATGAATTTTTGACAGTCGGGCGCAAGGGTCGTGTCGGTGGCTGTAGGGGGTGAGGGAGAACTTTGTTAGCTGACAAGTGAAGGAATTGTTCTGCTGTACGGAACGTGGACTCCATTGCCAATGCCCTTGCCCTGCCTTGCCTTGCTCCCAGCTCATCTTAGTTGCCGTGACTTTATTTGCTTCGGCAACACTCGGCACGGCACACAATGTTGCCAGATATAAATAAATCTCTTTAATGTCCCCCACTGTAGCTCTCGTTTCTCTCGTGGCCTCTCCTTCCCACTCTTCTTGCACATATTACAAAGCACCAGTTGCTGCTGCCCTGCTCCCACGTACGCTGCTCGGTTTCACTATTGTTCCTCGTGGCGCATTCCTGCTGGCTCTCGACATACTTTTTCTATTCCTGCAGACAGGGTACTACGATTTTGGATAGCAAGAAGACAGCTTTACCGGCATTACAGCGGATAAAATGGATGATTTTGTGGTTGAAAATACATGTTCTTGTGTCCCACAATTGTGTTTTGTCTGAAGATCCATCGTTAAGCAAATAAAAGCTGTTGGTTTAATGTCTTATCCATCATGGAACATATTTGTGTGCTATCTGCAAGGGCATCTAAGGTCTCGGCCACCTGTGACTGATGGAATTTCTTGTTTTTCGTTGCTGTTTGTTGACATTCCTCGTTCCTCGCTTTTGTCCACTGGCATTCTCTAATGGAATGGTAGTGGTGCCGTTTGGGGGCCACTCCCTGTCTCTGTGGCAATCGCGGACGGGGTGGGGGCAAATGTAATTGGTTTAGCTTGCAGCTTAACTTTTATGCTATTTGCTGCTCTTGAAGGTAATGAAATTTCATGGCATTTGACTCGCTGTTCTAGCAGAATAGCACAGGACGTACAGTACAGTACAGTACGGCACATCCTGTCGCTGGCTAGCGTAAACGTAATGCTGTTTTATTTATCGACTCCGACAGCCTGTGTAGACAGACATATATCAACGTAATTACTGCACCTGCCCGAACCAACACTCAATTAATTGTTATTCCATTGAATTTCAATTTCAGGCCATTTCTCACTCTGGTCAGTCGCTCAATTAGTCAAAAGCCAGCGACCAACTGAGAGATGGCGGGGGACTGGAATTTATATGAAAACCCAAGCATAAAAGGGGAGTGTACTGGGAGCTGCGTGGGGGATTCTCTTAACTGTTCTTCTTTCGAGCTTGCTTTTCAGTGAAAGATTTGCTGCCAGAGAGGGTTTCCTTTTATGCACAAATTAAATACATATTTAGGAGTACATCCACCCCCCGAAACGACAGTTCCCTTTCATAGAAAGTTCCACTCGAGAGCGCTTAGAGCGCTTGACACTGGTACAAACTGAAAAGTTCTATTTATTTGAGTCAAATCTGAGGCATAGCTCCGGTCGCATTACTATGCAGTGCATTGAAATACTCGCAGTTGCAGTTTATTTATCGTCAACTAATTTTCAAAGCTGCCAGCAAAGTTGTACGAAAAGTTTCAATGCCACAGAAACCCAAAAACACACAAAAAGCGAGATAGAGAGTGGGGAGAGAGAGTTGTGCAAAGTAGGAAATTGCCATTCCACATCCGCCATCATGCAAATTGAATTATATCCACGAGCAGAAACCATTGAATAGAATGGCATTCCCTGAACTCAGACACAGTAAGTAGTCATCTGTGGGTGGCTCTCATTGATATTTGTGCTCATTGATTTTTGTGCTTTCATGAGCTGCCAAAAATGCCAGAAAAAAGTAAAAAAGAGAGAAGAAAAGTACCGAACAAATCTGATTTGCATGTGCCGCATTGGATTTTTGATTTAATTCCAAGTTCTGGCAGAAACAAGTACGAACAGGACACAAAACCCTTGCCTGGCACGCCCCCTTTAGTCACTTGAGCGCACAATTAGCTGTCAGCCTGAATGGATAGCAGCAGCAGCTCGACACTGCTTTCGGTTCCTTTGTTCGGGGACCTGCTTTGTTACCCCCGAAATTTTCAGCAGCACTTGTGTTTGACAATTCAATTTGTAGTCGAGATCCCTTCCTTGTTTCTTGGCTAACGACGAGCTGCTCGAATGAAATGCTGCTGCCGTGCAGGAACTACACTACGATGCAGGGTGCTGCAGCTGGGAGGCTGATAGCTGAATATTGATCCCCAGGATAATCGCTAAGCAGTCAAACAACATAGCTGCACCAGTGCCCACACCATACCCAGTCCGCCCCAGTAACGTTGCTCAGCAGGAGCTTATGGAAAATTTATAAGCTCAATGCGATTATCGCTGGGTGGGGAAGTGGGTGCGCGGTGCTAAGCTGCTCCGCATCGCACTGACAGCTGTGGAAATTATGGCGGCAGTTTGTCCTTCGCTGCTTGTTTGCGCCTGGGCCCAAGCAGCAAAAAACAAAAACAATTGGCACTTCCGCAACATTTCGCAAACGATTTGTTGTTCCGTTCGGTGTGGCCTGTGGCCCACTTTAATGTTCATCCCGTCTTAAATACTGCCATAGAGCGCTGCTGACTTTGTCTGGGGCTAGGGCCAAAATGTTAAGGAGACCCTAGAGGCACATTTAACGTTGGCCAAGTATTAGTTGCATGTAGAAAACGGCACAGTTACGCTTAATGCTTGTTGGCAGTTGTAAAAACTGTGATTAAGATTAGTTTTTGGGAGACTGCTGCCAGAAGACAAGAACGAGCACGCTCGGACATGCATGAACTTGTTTCAAGCAACGGTAAATGCGTTCACTTACTGCGGACAGACGGAGACAACGTAAATCGAGCATAACCAGATCGAAAGTTAAGAGAGCGAGAGCAGGAGAACGAGCGTTTGAGAGCGGGAGAGACAGAAATTGAGTGCATGTTCAGTGCATTGATGCTTTTACCGTTAAAGCTGCTGCTGCTGCTGCTGCTGGCCACAAATGAATTCAATCAGTCGCTTGTTTGGGGAGCTTTTGCTTGCTGTTGTTGTGTTTTCATTTCTGATTAACTTCATCAACTATTATTGCAGCTAATTTTGGTTTCAAAAAGAATTTGTTAAAAATAACACAGCAGTTTGATTGAAATGTTTTTTAAATTAAACTAAAATATGCACAAAAACATTTATGGAAAGCTAATTAAAGTTTTAAACACATGTTAATTGTGCAAATAATCTTTTAATACAAAATGGGTTATTTTTTCAATTATCGCAAAGAAATTATTTGAATTTACAGCTAAATTATAAGCTCTAGCTTAAGCTCTGGTTCAAGCTCCTTTAAACGATATTTTAATGGAACCATTTTTTGCCACTCCGGTTGCTGTTGCCGTTGCTGTCTCTCTGTGCATGTCCCTGAAGAGGCGGCGGCACTGCTCGGCAGCCAAGTTTCAAATTTGAAAGTTTTTCGCATAAATTTGAAGCAGGCGAAAGCAACAACTACTAAAATGAAACTGAAATGAAAAAGAGACACTAAGCAGAAAAAGCAACAAAGTTGTGCCTGCCCTGCAACCTCTCGACCACGGAAGGGCTGCGGCTCCCACACTAAGACCCCTTAAGTGCTTTTTCTGCGACCACGATAGAAGCGGAGCCCTGCGACCGGGTCATAATGCTCGCATTAAGTTGGATTCGATTGGATTTGAAGAAAATACATGTTTACATACATATGCGCATACATATGTACATACATACATAACTACAAACATATGTACATTTATAGCCTCAATGAGACTCCCCGTAGCGCTGGGACAGGCACCTTTAATTTGTTGCAGGACTTGGGCTGTGCGGGTGCTGCGATTACTGCAACAATTTCGTAATCAGCAAGCGGCCCCAATTTTTGCACTTGCAACACAACCCAACACGCCACAAACCCACCACAGCGCCCCCGGAGAGAGAGCCAGAGAGCGTGCCCGAACTCTGGTTGGTTTCCGGGGCCCACAAAAGAGAGCCGAGCCCGGCTCGTTGCTCTCCCGGTAAGTGGGCGGGCGGTCGCATGTTGCCACTGCAACATGTTGTCGGGCCCACCTGCTGCCGAGGCGTCATCATAAATATTCAACAAAGTTAAGTTGTCATAGGGCTAAATTGAAGACCATTTTCCCCGGCATGTGTGGCAAGGGGTGCGACTGAAGGTGGCATGGATAATGGTGACTCCACTAAAAGCGAAACGGAATAAAAGTACAACTCAAAGAACATTTCCAGCAAAGTCATGGCCAACAGACGGTGAGGGGCGGGAGGACAGTCCAGTGGGGAAGGTTTTCTGGAATTGAAATTTCGGTGTGTACTTTGGTCCCCGTCATCTGATATGCAGGGAAAACTGTTCTGTGTGTGTGTGTGTGTGTGGGAGGGACACCTGGGATGGGCATAAGAAGTGGCGTTCCACACAAAGGTGAGTAATGACCCTTGAAGCGGACTCCCAATGGGGCAGGGAGGCAGCCTGCTCCTCCCAGGATAAAGGTCGAATTTGAATTGTTGTGAGAAGCTTCGGCAGCTGGACGAATTTCGATTGATTTATTGTATACTCCGGGTGCGTAAAATGCATACCCAGCAAGCTGTAGCCAGTGGGGCAGTCCTTACTGTGTGAGAAATTTGTGTTGATAGTTTGCCCCAACCGCGTGAGTAGCGGGTATCCCCTCGCACATTCATCGATGCATGTCTGCCGCTCAGGTGTGTGTGAGGGGAAATAACCAATCAAAGGTAAGACATCCCATTTGGGAACCATAAATTCCAGGTACGATCTGCTACAGCGTCAGTGAACCGAGACTCTAAAGTCATTCGTTTGGACCTCTTGTTTTGTGCCTTTGACATTGTTTGGCAGTTGTTCCTTTCAGTCGAAACAAATACTCTCATTCTATTTCTGGTGTTCGTTCGGCAAACATCTCTTTCTTTAATTCTAAATTTTCAGTAACTTTTTTTTCTAATATTCAACATAATCCAAAAAATAATATTCAACATAAAGTACCTGGTCACTAGTCTCAAGTACTAAAACAAGTACTCTCTGAAAAACAATCGAAATTAATATTTAAAATTTTCACTGTTTATATTGCGAGCAACCGAAGAGCATGTCGGGAGTCGGAATCAATGGCTTTCGCCGCATCGGTCGCGTGCTTCTGCGCCATTGTCTGTCGCGCAAGGATGCGCAGGTGCTGACCATCAATGACCCCTTAATGGTTCCCAAGTACTTGGCCTATACGCTGCGTTACGACTCCACTCACGGCATTTGCAACAGGAACAACACACTGGCGGTTGATGGTAAAAAGCTGCTGCAGGAATCCGATCCCAGGAAGCTCAAGTGGGAGGAACGGGGCGTTAAGACTCTGAAGGATTGCCAGAAACAAAAGAAAAGATCCAAAATGTCACTCACAAACAAGAATGTTGTTTTCGTGGCTGGTCTGGGATGCATTGGCCTGGACACCAGCAAGGAGTTGGTTAAGCGTGATCTGAAGAACCTGGTCATCCTGGATCGCATTGACAATCCAGATGCCATTGCCGAACTGAAGGCAATCAATCCCAAGGTGACCGTCACCTTCTTCCCTTATGATGTGACTGCACCTCTCGCAGAGACCGCCAAACTCCTGAAGTGCATCTTTTCAAAGTTCAAGACCGTCGATATCCTGATCAACGGTGCGGGCATCCTGGACGATCATCAGATCGAGCGTACTATTGCCGTTAACTACACTGGCCTGGTCAACACCACCACAGCCATTCTGGACTTCTGGGACAAGCGCAAGTGCGGCCCAGGTGGCATCATTTGCAACATTGGCTCCGTTACCGGTTTTAATGCCATCTACCAGGTGCCCGTTTACTCTGGCAGCAAGGCGGCGGTGGTTAACTTCACCAGCTCCCTGGCGAAACTTGCACCCATCACTGGAGTCACCGCCTACACTGTGAATCCTGGCATCACCAAGACCACTCTGGTGCAGAAATTCAACTCGTGGCTGGATGTGGAGCCCAAGGTGGCGGAGAAGCTGCTGGAGCATCCCACCCAGACCACTCAGCAGTGTGCCAAGAACTTTGTCAAGGCCATTGAGCTGAACAAGAATGGTGCCCTCTGGAAATTGGACTTGGGAACTCTGGAGCCCATCAAATGGACCAAGCACTGGGATTCGGGCATCTAAACGGGATACCCGCCCCATAACCCATTCAATGGGATAGGGTTTTTAGCTTTTAGCTTAGCTTTTCCACTCAATTAAAATAAGGCTGATTTGATTTGATAATACAAATTATATTTGAGAAATTAACAAAAACGAGAAGGGACGTGTGAGACGCTTCTTACGCGTCACCACTTTTATACCCGGCACTCAGTACTACATCTGCAACTTAGCGGTTATTTGTCAAATTTTACATTTTTTCTTCATCTGTCATCTATATCAACAACACTACTCACGCCAACACGCTCCTTTAGCTCGCCACCCTCCCCTAGAAACACACACTGTGAAACAGTGACACAGTGAAAAAACATGGAAACCAGTTACCTTCTACCGACCTCTGTTCGCCTGGTACTTGGTCTGAAAATTTTCCAGCTTTCGGCCATTTCAGTGAAACAATTTCAAAAGTTCACAGTGGCGTCCCAACACAGATCGGCCAATTCTCGAACTACGTTATTTTAGTTCCAGAAATGACCGTCTTCATCGCGTGGGCGCCACTGTGCAAAGAGGTGACTGTCCAAATTTGACAAAAATAACAGGAGAGATTTGTTTTGTTGTTGCCTCCTTTATTTGTAGTCCGTCGAGGATGTGCCACGCCCCCTCGTGATCGGCACAATGTCCTGGATCCTTTGCGACCAGTTCGGGTGCAAGGACATTAAGGATAATGCCATTTTCACGTTGTTTTTTCTTTTTAATCTCTACAAGGCTATAGCTCTGCTGTTTCCTGTCGAAAAAGGACATGTCACGCCTCCTCGGGATCGGGAAAATGTCCCGGATCACTTTTGGTGCTAGGACATTAAGGATAATGCCATTTGAATATTTTTTTCTATATAATCCCCTTCAACTCTATAACTCGGCTGTTTCCTGTCGGATCAGGACTTGGCATGCCTCCTGGCGAAGGTACGAGTCTCCTGTATCGCTTGAGTCCATCAAGGACCACAAGGACTGCAGGATATGGCTGTCCTACGCTATTTTGTAATTGGGAACTTTTCAGCCTGAAAGTATGCTATACTTTTGAGAACAAAAGCAGCCCCCAAAAGATACTTCAGTTTATTGGCCTCTGCCCCTGACACGTCTCTGCTGCTGCCTCTGCCGCGACTCTGCCCTGACTCTGAAGTGTGTGTTTCTAGGGGAGGGTGGCGAGCTAAAGGAGCGTGTTGGCGTGAGTAGTGTTGTTGATGTAGATGACAGATGAAGAAAAAATGTAAAATTTGACAAATTATCGCTAAGTTGCAGATGTAGTACTGAGTGCCGGGTATAAAAGTTGTGACGCGTAAGAAGCGTCTCACACGTCCCTTCTCGTTTTTATACCCGGTACTCGAAGCGTAAGTAGGGTATATTGTATTTGTGCGGATAACGGTTGTATGTAACGCACAGAAGAAAACGTTTCCGACCCCATAAAGTATATATATTCTTGATCAACATCAATAGCCGAGTCGATTGAGCCATGTCTGTCTGTCCGTCTGTCCTTCTGTCCGTCCGTCCGTCCGTCCGTCCGTCTGTCCGTCTTGTTTGTCGGCTAGTTCTCAGAGACTATAAGAGCTAGGGCCACCAAATTTTGGCACCAGACTGCTGTATGCTCACACTGAAACCAGTGTATTTCAAAAATGAGCCCCGCCCCCTTCCGCCCCCGCAAAAGGGCGAAAACCTCCCAAATCTACAAAATACAATGAAGATAACAGAAAACTAAAAACGCCATTCCGTAGGGAATGACCAAATCTATCAGATCACCAAATTGGGATCCGATCGGATCATTATTATAGCCACAATGATTACTGGTGATCTATGCGCGATATTTTTCAAATTTTTCAATGTTATCACTTAATAAACATGTCTCTCTTAATAATTTACATACATTTACATACTGTAGACAAAGTCTCGCACTCGCTGGCCCATTGCGTGGGCGCTGACTTGGCCATGGGCGCAGGCATAGCTGTGAAGTTCAAGGAGGTCTACGGCAAGGTCGATGAGCTGCGTGCCCAGAAGGCGGCCATCGGTGATGTGGCTGTGCTCAAGGATAATGATCGCTACATTTACTATCTGGTGACGAAGCCACAAAGCTGGGGAAAACCAACATACGAGTCGCTGCAGTCATCTCTGGAGCAGATGCGCGAACACATGGTGAGTGGCTTGCGCTAACTTTTAGATCAATTCTTTGCTTATGCATTTCGAACCTTTTCGCAGCGCAAGAACATCGTTAAGCAGCTGGCATACCGCGCATCGGTTGCGGTATTGATGGCTTGGAATGGGACAAAGTCAGCGGCGTTCTGGAGTACGTGTTCGGGCAGGAGCAGCTGGAGATTGTCGTCTACAACTTTGTGCCTCCACCAAGCAATTAGGAATCAATTCTAGGCGAAGATATCAAAAGAAGTATACATATACATACATATACCTAACATCAATTGTATTTATTATGGGAATGGGAATTATGTGCAATTGAATCCTTAATCCTTGATGTCCTTGAAGCGAGAGAGATTGAAAAGGATCGGGGAAGTTGTCCTGATTACAAAAAGGTGTGGCACATTCTGATCGGCCCACAAATATAGGAGAAAAGAAGAAAACAAAACTGTTCTGTCGTTGTTCTCAAAATTTGTTGTAAAAAAAAAAACTTGTACATCAAAAGATGTTTTTGTTATTGTTGTACAACAAACACTTTCTTGTAGTGAACCAACCACGTAGTTAGCACAGTGTCGCTTCCGCGATCACGACGGCCATTTCTTAAACTAAAAATGCGTTCGCACAGTGGCGCCACCGTGATTATTACGGCCATTTATGGAACTAAAATATCGTAGTTCGAGAGTTGGCCGCTCTGTGTTGGCAGCCACAGTGAAATTTTGAAATTTGTCCACTGAAATGGCCGAAAACAGAAAAACAGGCCAGGAAACAGGAAACAGGAAAATTTTCAGACAAAGTTCCAGGCGAACAGAAGTCAGCAGAAGGTAACTTGTGTGAAAAAACATGGAAACCAGTAACCTTCTGCTGACTTCTGTTCGCCTGGTACTTTGTCAGGAAAATTTTCCTGTTTCCCTGTTTCCTGGCCGAAAACAGGAACATTTTCAGACAAAGTACCAGGCGAACAGAAGTCAGCAGAAAATAACTTGTGCCGAAAAAACATGGAAAAGTACAGTAACCTTCTGCTGACTTCTGTTCGCCTGGTACTTTGTCTGAAAATTTTTTTTCCTGTTTCCTGGCCGAAAACAGGAACATTTTCAGACAAAGTACCAGGCGAACAGAAGTCAGCAGAAGGTAACTTGTGTGAAAAAACATGGAAACCAGTAACCTTCTGCTGACTTCTGTTCGCCTGGTACTTTTTCATTTCTGAAAATTTTCCTGTTTCCTGTTTCCTGGCCGAAAACAGGAAAAACATTTTCAGACAAAGTACCAGGCGAACAGAAGTCAGCAGAAGGTAACTTTGTGTGAAAAACATGGAAACCAGTTGCCTTCTGCTGACTTCTGTTCGCCTGGTACTTTGTCTGAAAATTTTCCTGTTTCCTGTTTCCTGGCCGAAAACAGGAAAATTTTCAGACAAAGTACCAGGCGAACAGAAGTCAGCAGAAGGTAACTTGTGTGAAAAAACATGGAAACCAGTAACCTTCTGCTGACTTCTGTTCGCCTGGTACTTTGTCTGAAAATTTTCCTGTTTCCTGTTTCCTGGCCGAAAACAGGAAAATTTTTCAGACAAAGTACCAGGCGAACAGAAGTCAGCAGAAGGTAACTTTGTGTGAAAAAAACATGGAAACCAGTAACCTTCTGCTGACTTCTGTTCGCCTGGTACTTTGTCTGAAAATTTTCCTGTTTCCTGTTTCCTGGCCGAAAACAGGAACATTTTCAGACAAAGTACCAGGCGAACAGAAGTCAGCAGAAGGTAACTTTTGTGAAAAACATGGAAACCAGTTGCCTTCTGCTGACTTCTGTTCGCCTGGTACTTTGTCTGAAAATTTTTTTCTGTTTCCTGCCCTGGCCGAAAACAGGAAAATTTTCAGACAAAGTACCAGGCGAACAGAAGTCAGCAGAAGGTGGTACTGGTTTCCATGTTTTTCCATTAAAACAGGAACCTTTTCTGCTGAGGCTGTTCGCCTGGTACTTTGTCTGAAAATTTTCCTGTTTTCTGGCCGGGAAACAGGAAACAGGAAAATTTTCAGACAAAGTACCAGGCGAACAGAAGTCAGCAGAAGGCAACTGGTTTCCATGTTTTTCACACCTTTCTGCTGACTTCTGTTCGCCTGGTACTTGGTCTGAAAATTTTCCTGTTTTCGGCCAGGAAACAGGAAACAGGAAAATTTTCAGACAAAGTACCAGGCGAACAGAAGTCAGCAGAAGGCAACTGGTTTCCATGTTTTTCATTTTCTGAAAATGTTCCTGTTTCGGCCAGGAAACAGGAAACAGGAAAATTTTCAGACAAAGTACCAGGCGAACAGAAGTCAGCAGAAGGCAACTGGTTTCCATGTTTTTCACATAAGTTTCCTGACTTCTGTTCGCCTGGTACTTGGTCTGAAAATGTTCCTGTTTTCGGCCAGGAAACAGGAAACAGGAAAATTTTCAGACAAAGTACCAGGCGAACAGAAGTCAGCAGAAGGTTACTGGTTTCCATGTTTTTCACACAAAGTTTCCTTCTGCTGACTTCTGTTCGCCTGGTACTTGGTCTGAAAATTTTCCTGTTTTCGGCCAGGAAACAGGAAACAGGAAAATTTTTCAGACAAAGTACCAGGCGAACAGAAGTCAGCAGAAGGTTACTGGTTTCCATGTTTTTTCACACAAGTTACCTTCTGCTGACTTCTGTTCGCCTGGTACTTTGTCTGAAAATGTTCCTGTTTTCGGCCAGGAAACAGGAAACAGGAAAATTTTCAGACAAAGTACCAGGCGAACAGAAGTCAGCAGAAGGCAACTGGTTTCCATGTTTTTTTCACACAAAAAGTTTCCTTCTGCTGACTTCTGTTCGCCTGGTACTTGGTCTGAAAATGTTCCTGTTTTCGGCCAGGAAACAGGAAACAGGAAAATTTTCAGACAAAGTACCAGGCGAACAGAAGTCATCAGAAGGCAACTTGTTTCCATGTTTTTCACAGTTTTCGGTTTCCTTCTGCTGACTTCTGTTCGCCTGGTACTTGGTCTGAAAAATTTTCCTGTTTTCGGCCAGGAAACAGGAAACAGGAAAATTTTCAGACAAAGTACCAGGCGAACAGAAGTCAGCAGAAGGTTACTGGTTTCCATGTTTTTTTACACACAAGTTTCCTTCTGCTGACTTCTGTTCGCCTGGTACTTTGTCTGAAAATGTTCCTGTTTTCGGCCAGGAAACAGGAAACAGGAAAATTTTAGAACAAAGTACCAGGCGAACAGAAGTCAGCAGAAGGCAACTGGTTTCCATGTTTTTCACACAAGTTTCCTTCTGCTGACTTCTGTTCGCCTGGTACTTGGTCTGAAAAATGTTCCTGTTTTCGGCCAGGAAACAGGAAACAGGAAAATTTTCAGACAAAGTACCAGGCGAACAGAAGTCAGCAGAAGGTAACTGGTTTCCATGTTTTTTTCACACAAGTTTCCTTCTGCTGACTTCTGTTCGCCTGGTACTTTGTCTGAAAAATGTTCCTGTTTTCGGCCAGGAAACAGGAAACAGGAAAATTTTCAGACAAAGTACCAGGCGAACAGAAGTCAGCAGAAGGCAACTGGTTTCCATGTTTTTCACACAAGTTTCCTTCTGCTGACTTCTGTTCACCTGGTACTTGGTCTGAAAATTTTCCTGTTTTCGGCCAGGAAACAGGAAACAGGGAAATTTTCAGACAAAGTACCAGGCGAACAGAAGTCAGCAGAAGGTTACTGGTTTCCATGTTTTTTCACACAAGTTTCCTTCTTCTTCCTGTTTCCTGGCCGAAAACAGGAAAATTTTCAGACAAAGTACCAGGCGAACAGAAGTCAGCAGAAGGTTACTGGTTTCCATGTTTTTTCACACAAGTTACCTTCTGCTGACTTCTGTTCGCCTGGTACTTTGTCTGAAAATGTTCCTGTTTTCGGCCAGGAAACAGGAAACAGGAAAATTTTCAGACAAAGTACCAGGCGAACAGAAGTCAGCAGAAGGTAACTGGTTTCCATGTTTTTCACACAAGTTACCTTCTGCTGACTTCTGTTCGCCTGGTACTTTGTCTGAAAATGTTCCTGTTTTCGGCCAGGAAACAGGAAACAGGAAAATTTTCAGACAAAGTACCAGGCGAACAGAAGTCATCAGAAGGCAACTGGTTTCCATGTTTTTTCACACAAGTTTCCTTCTGCTGACTTCTGTTCGCCTGGTACTTGGTCTGAAAATTTTCCTGTTTTCGGCCAGGAAACAGGAAACAGGAAAATTTTCAGACAAAGTACCAGGCGAACAGAAGTCAGCAGAAGGTTACTGGTTTCCATGTTTTTTCATTAAGTTACCTTCTGCTGACTTCGGTTCGCCTGGTACTTTGTCTGAAAATGTTCCTGTTTTCGGCCAGGAAACAGGAAACAGGAAAATTTTCAGACAAAGTACCAGGCGAACAGAAGTCAGCAGAAGGTAACTGGTTTCCATGTTTTTTCACACAAGTTACCTTCTGCTGACTTCTGTTCGCCTGGTACTTTGGTCTGAAAATGTTCCTGTTTTCGGCCAGGAAACAGGAAACAGGAAAATTTTCAGACAAAGTACCAGGCGAACAGAAGTCAGCAGAAGGTAACTGGTGTGAAAAACATGGAAACCAGTAACCTTTCTGCTGACTTCTGTTCGCCTGGTACTTTGTCTGAAAATTTTCCTGTTTCCTGTTTCCTGGCCGAAAACAGGAAAATTTTCAGACAAAGTACCAGGCGAACAGAAGTCAGCAGAAGGCAACTGGTTTCCATGTTTTTCACACAAGTTTCCTTCTGCTGACTTCTGTTCGCCTGGTACTTGGTCTGAAAATGTTCCTGTTTTCGGCCAGGAAACAGGAAACAGGAAAATTTTTCAGACAAAGTACCAGGCGAACAGAAGTCAGCAGAAGGCAACTGGTTTCCATGTTTTTCACACAAGTTTCCTTCTGCTGACTTCTGTTCGCCTGGTACTTGGTCTGAAAAATGTTCCTGTTTTCGGCCAGGAAACAGGAAACAGGAAAATTTTTTCAGACAAAGTATCAGGCGAACAGAAGTCAGCAGAAGGCAACTGGTTTCCATGTTTTTTCATAAGTTTCCTTCTGCTGACTTCTGTTCGCCTGGTACTTGGTCTGAAAATTTTCCTGTTTTCGGCCAGGAAACAGGAAACAGGGAAATTTTCAGACAAAGTACCAGGCGAACAGAAGTCAGCAGAAGGTTACTGGTTTCCATGTTTTTTCACACAAGTTTCCTTCTGCTGACTTCTGTTCGCCTGGTACTTGGTCTGAAAATGTTCCTGTTTTCGGCCAGGAAACAGGAAACAGGAAAATTTTCAGACAAAGTACCAGGCGAACAGAAGTCAGCAGAAGGTAACTGGTTTCCATGTTTTTTCACACAAGTTACCTTCTGCTGACTTCTGTTCGCCTGGTACTTTGTCTGAAAATGTTCCTGTTTTCGGCCAGGAAACAGGAAACAGGAAAATTTTCAGACAAAGTACCAGGCGAACAGAAGTCATCAGAAGGCAACTGGTTTCCATGTTTTTTCACACAAGTTTCCTTCTGCTGACTTCTGTTCGCCTGGTACTTGGTCTGAAAATTTTCCTGTTTTCGGCCAGGAAACAGGAAACAGGAAAATTTTCAGACAAAGTACCAGGCGAACAGAAGTCAGCAGAAGGTTACTGGTTTCCATGTTTTTCACACAAGTTTACCTTCTGCTGACTTCTGTTCGCCTGGTACTTTGTCTGAAAATGTTCCTGTTTTCGGCCAGGAAACAGGAAACAGGAAAATTTTCAGACAAAGTACCAGGCGAACAGAAGTCAGCAGAAGGCAACTGGTTTCCATGTTTTTTTCACACAAGTTTCCTTCTGCTGACTTCTGTTCGCCTGGTACTTGGTCTGAAAATTTTCCTGTTTTCGGCCAGGAAACAGGAAAATTTTCAGACAAAGTACCAGGCGAACAGAAGTCAGCAGAAGGTTACTGGTTTCCATGTTTTTCACACAAGTTACCTTCTGCTGACTTCTGTTCGCCTGGTACTTGGTCTGAAAATGTTCCTGTTTTCGGCCAGGAAACAGGAAACAGGAAAATTTTCAGACAAAGTACCAGGCGAACAGAAGTCATCAGAAGGCAACTGGTTTCCATGTTTTTTTCACACAAGTTTCCTTCTGCTGACTTCTGTTCGCCTGGTACTTTGGTCTGAAAATTTTCCTGTTTTCGGCCAGGAAACAGGAAACAGGAAAATTTTCAGACAAAGTACCAGGCGAACAGAAGTCAGCAGAAGGTTACTGGTTTCCATGTTTTTTCACACAAGTTACCTTCTGCTGACTTCTGTTCGCCTGGTACTTTGTCTGAAAATGTTCCTGTTTTCGGCCAGGAAACAGGAAACAGGAAAAATTTTCAGACAAAGTACCAGGCGAACAGAAGTCAGCAGAAGGCAACTGGTTTCCATGTTTTTTCACACAAGTTTCCTTCTGCTGACTTCTGTTCGCCTGGTACTTGGTCTGAAAATTTTCCTGTTTTCGGCCAGGAAACAGGAAAATTTTCAGACAAAGTACCAGGCGAACAGAAGTCAGCAGAAGGTTACTGGTTTCCATGTTTTTTCACACAAGTTACCTTCTGCTGACTTCTGTTCGCCTGGTACTTGGTCTGAAAATGTTCCTGTTTTCGGCCAGGAAACAGGAAACAGGAAAATTTTCAGACAAAGTACCAGGCGAACAGAAGTCATCAGAAGGCAACTGGTTTCCATGTTTTTTCACACAAGTTTCCTTCTGCTGACTTCTGTTCGCCTGGTACTTGGTCTGAAAATTTTCCTGTTTTCGGCCAGGAAACAGGAAACAGGAAAATTTTCAGACAAAGTACCAGGCGAACAGAAGTCAGCAGAAGGTTACTGGTTTCCATGTTTTTCACACAAGTTACCTTCTGCTGACTTCTGTTCGCCTGGTACTTTGTCTGAAAATGTTCCTGTTTTCGGCCAGGAAACAGGAAACAGGAAAATTTTCAGACAAAGTACCAGGCGAACAGAAGTCAGCAGAAGGCAACTGGTTTCCATGTTTTTTCACACAAGTTTCCTTCTGCTGACTTCTGTTCGCCTGGTACTTGGTCTGAAAATTTTCATGTTTTCGGCCAGGAAACAGGAAACAGGAAAATTTTCAGACAAAGTACCAGGCGAACAGAAGGCAACTGGTTTCCATGTTTTTTCACTGTGTCAAAATCTGGATGCTATGAAACCGCAATTCATTTTAGTTACTTGGCGACTGAAAAATGAATTGCGGTCAGGAAACCGGAAAATTTTCAGACAAAGTATGTTTCCATGTTTTTTCACTGTGTCAAAATCTGGATGCTATGAAACCGCAATTCATTTTTCAGTCGCCAAGTAACTACAATTAATTGCGGTTTAATAGCATCCAGCTTTTGACACAGTGAAAAAACATGGATACCAGTTACCTTCTACTGACTTCTGTTCGCCTGGTACTTGGTCTGAAAATTTTCCAGTTTTCGGCCATTTCAGTGAAGCAATTTCAAAAGTTCACAGTGGCGTCCCAACACAGATCGGCCAATTCTCGAACTACGTTATTTTAGTTCCAGAAATGACCGTCTTCATCGCGTGGGCGCCACTGTGCAAAGAGGTGACTGTCCAAATTTGACAAAAATAACAGGAGAGATTTGTTTTGTTGTTGCCTCCTTTATTTGTAGTCCGTCCATGATGTGCCACGCCCCCTCGTGATCGGCACAATGTCCTGGATCCTTTGCGACCAGTTCGGGTGCAAGGACATTAAGGATAATGCCATTTTAACGTTGTTTTTTCTTTTTAATCTCTACAAGGCTATAGCTCAGCTGTTTCCTGTCGAAAAAGGACATGTCACGCCTCCTCGGGATCGGGAAAATGTCCCGGATCACTTCGGGTGCTAGGACGTTAAGGATAATGCCATTTAAATATTGTTTTTCTATATAATCCCCTTCAACGCTATAACTCGGCTGTTTCCTGTCGGATCAGGACATGGCATGCCTCCTGGCGAAGGTACGAGTCTCCTGTATCGCTTGAGTCCATCAAGGACCACAAGGACTGCAGGATATGGCTGTCCTACGCTATTTTGTAATTGGGAACTTTTCAGCCTGAAAGTATGCTATACTTTTGAGAACAAAAGCAGCCCCCAAAAGATACTTCAGTTTATTGGCCTCTGCCCCTGACACGTCTCTGCTGCTGCCTCTGCCGCGACTCTGCCCTGACTCTGCAGTGTGTGTTTCTAGGGGAGGGTGGCGAGCTAAAGGAGCGTGTTGGCGTGAGTAGTGTTGTTGATATAGATGACAGATGAAGAAAAAATGTAAAATTTGACAAATAACCGCTAAGTTGCAGATGTAGTACTGAGTGCCGGGTATAAAAGTTGTGACGCGTAAGAAGCGTCTCACACGTCCCTTCTCGTTTTTGTTAATTTCTCAAATATAATTTGTATTATCAAATCAAATCAGCCTTATTTTAATTGAGTGGAAAAGCTAAGCTAAAAGCTAAAAACCCTATCCCATTGAATGGGTTATGGGGCGGGTATCCCGTTTAGATGCCCGAATCCCAGTGCTTGGTCCATTTGATGGGCTCCAGAGTTCCCAAGTCCAATTTCCAGAGGGCACCATTCTTGTTCAGCTCAATGGCCTTGACAAAGTTCTTGGCACACTGCTGAGTGGTCTGGGTGGGATGCTCCAGCAGCTTCTCCGCCACCTTGGGCTCCACATCCAGCCACGAGTTGAATTTCTGCACCAGAGTGGTCTTGGTGATGCCAGGATTCACAGTGTAGGCGGTGACTCCAGTGATGGGTGCAAGTTTCGCCAGGGAGCTGGTGAAGTTAACCACCGCCGCCTTGCTTTGCTGCCAGAGTAAACTGGCACCTGGTAGATGGCATTAAAACCGGTAACGGAGCCAATGTTGCAAATGATGCCACCTGGGCCGCACTTGCGCTTGTCCCAGAAGTCCAGAATGGCTGTGGTGGTGTTGACCAGGCCAGTGTAGTTAACGGCAATAGTACGCTCGATCTGATGATCGTCCAGGATGCCCGCACCGTTGATCAGGATATCGACGGTCTTGAACTTTGAAAAGATGCACTTCAGGAGTTTGGCGGTCTCTGCGAGAGGTGCAGTCACATCATAAGGGAAGAAGGTGACGGTCACCTTGGGATTGATTGCCTTCAGTTCGGCAATGGCATCTGGATTGTCAATGCGATCCAGGATGACCAGGTTCTTCAGATCACGCTTAACCAACTCCTTGCTGGTGTCCAGGCCAATGCATCCCAGACCAGCCACGAAAACAACATTCTTGTTTGTGAGTGACATTTTGGATCTTTTCTTTTGTTTCTGGCAATCCTTCAGAGTCTTAACGCCCCGTTCCTCCCACTTGAGCTTCCTGGGATCGGATTCCTGCAGCAGCCTTTTACCATCAACCGCCAGTGTGTTGTTTCTGTTGCAAATGCCGTGAGTGGAGTCGTAACGCAGCGTATAGGCCAAGTACTTGGGAACCATTAAGGGGTCATTGATGGCCAGCACCTGCGCATCCTTGCGCGACAGACAATGGCGCAGAAGCACGCGACCGATGCGGCCAAAGCCATTGATTCCGACTCCCGACATGCTCTTCGGTTGCTCGCAATATAAACAGTGCAAATTTTAAATATTAATTTCGATTGTTTTTCAGAGAGTACTTGAGACTAGTGACCAGGTACTTTATGTTGAATATTATTTTTTGGATTATGTTGAATATTAGAAAAAAATTTTACTGAAAATTTAGAATTAAAGAAAGAGATGTTTGCCGAACGAACACCAGAAATAGAATGAGAGTATTTGTTTCGACTGAAAGGAACAACTGCCAAACAATGTCAAAGGCACAAAACAAGAGGTCCAAACGAATGACTTTAGAGTCTCGGTTCACTGACGCTGTAGCAGATCGTACCTGTAAAATGATGTGGGGATGTTTTAAATGGTCTAATACTTCTGAAAAATTTGGCATTAGCCAATCGGTGGTGATCTGAGTGGAAAAGATGCGAAATTTTGTCCCGAAACAGCAAATCCAAGGCGCTAACATACCCAAAAGCTAGACTTATAATGGCGCAAATGAGGAACAAGAACTTTCTAAGGCCAAATGATGCTTATTTTCCCATCACAGTATCTATTTTTTGCAGAGGGCCAGCCTAATCAATCAAAGGTAAAACATCCCATTTGGGAATCATAAATTCCATGTACGATCTGCTGTACAAGCTTCAGTGAACCGAGACTCAAAAGTCATTCGTTTGAACCTTTTGTTTTGTGCCTTTGACAGTTGTTCCTTTCAGTCAAAACAAATACTCTCTGAACAACGATTATTTTTTGGAAGCAACAAAGATAATATTTAAAATTCTCCGAAGAGCATGTCGGGACTCGGAATCAATGGCTTTGGCCGCATCGGTCGCGTGTTTCTGCGCAATTGTCTGTCGCGCAAGGATGCGCAGGTGCTGGCCATCAATGACCCCTCAATGGATCCCAAGTACCTGGCCTATATGCTGCGTTATGATTCCACGCACGGCATATACAACAAGAAGATCTGCCTGGAGGGCAACACACTGGTGGTCGATGGCAAGAAGATCAAGCTGCTGCAGGAATCCGATCCAAAGAAGCTCAAGTGGGGGGAACTGGGCGTTAAGACTGTGGTGGAATGCTCGGGCCGCTTCACCACTTTGAAGGATTGCCAGGTATATTTGGATGGTGGTGCCAAGAAGGTCGTCATCTCTGCCCCTTCCGCCGATGCACCAATGTTTGTGTGCGGCGTCAATCTGCACAAGTATAAGCCGGACATGAAGATCATCTCGAATGCCTCTTGCACCACCAACTGTCTGGCCCCGCTGGCCAAGGTGGTGCACGACAAGTACCAAATCGTTGAGGGTCTGATGACCACGGTGCATGCCGCCACCGCCACCCAAAAGATCATCGATGGGCCGAGCAACAAGGCGTGGCGCGATGGCCGCAGTGGCATGTGCAACATCATACCCGCCTCCACGGGCGCCGCCAAGGCAGTGGGCAAAGTGATTCCCTCGCTGAACGGGAAGCTCACGGGCATGGCATTCCGTGTGCCCGTCCCCAATGTCTCTGTTGTGGATCTGACCTGTCGCCTGAACAAGCCCGCCAAGTTGGATGACATCAAGAAGGCCGTCAAGGCAGCAGCCGAGGGTGACATGAAGGGCATCCTCGGCTATGTGGAGGAGGAGGTCGTCTCCTCAGACTTTAACGGTTCGCGCTTTGCATCCGTCTTCGATGCCAAGGCCTGCATTGCCCTCAGCGATAATTTTGTCAAGCTAATTGCCTGGTATGACAATGAGACGGGCTACTCGTGTCGCCTCTTCGATCTCATTCTGTACACACAATTGGCTGACATGTGTGCCGAGAGGGAGCTGAAGAAGAAGTGTGCCGAGGAGGAGCTCAAGAAGAAGTGCGCCGAGAAAGACAAGGATCCCTGCAAGAAGAAGTAGGCTTCCATTGGACTGAAAAGATTATGTTTGGATAGTTTAATTGTTTGTTTTTGCAAATTCCCTTTGAAAGAATTGAATAACTTCTTGCTGTGAGTGTTCTTTGGTCGATGGCTTAGACATTACTGGAATTCCTCTGAAACTGCATAGCGGAAATGCTTCGTATTTCGTTCTCCGCACCCTCCACGGCACCAGCATCACCGCTCTGATGGTGATCCGCCTCCACAATGATGTCGTCCAGCGTGGGAGTCTTGATTCTGCTGCGTATAATGAGATCCCTTTCGGCAGGGGCCTGCAAGTGCAGCGGATTGGTGGCCAGCTCGGCGGCCCCGTCTATGGGCACACCCTGCAGTCCCAGCGTCATGTTCACCTTTGCATGCTGCCCAGAAGTCAGTTCGCTGCTCGGCTGCACATTGTCCAATGAGGTGGGAGGGCGCAGGCGAGCCGGATCCAGCAGAGAGTGCATTTTGGTTTGCTTGCGTGGAGTGCGCGCTGGTGAGGCCTTCCTGGAGTTGTAATTCTTCAGCTGCTTGGAGCTAAAAGAGTAATAATTCGTTAGAATTTGAAGACAGAAAGGATCGTATCCAATCAGTCTGTACTCACGCTTCCAGGAGTTTGAGCAACAAATGGTGATACGCTTCATATTCGTCCTTGCCAAACTCGTTGGGATCGTGGCGTGCGTGCTCGTACATGTCGCAATATTGGTGAATCATGCGCTGGCCCGCGCCGTTGAGGGTGACCGACAGCGTGGTTAGAAGAAAGGCACGAAGACTCTCATGGGCGTGCCTTGTGCTGCCATCCGCTCGGGCAATCTCCGATTCCAGCAACTTGACGTCGTCCACAGCCTTCATGCGGTAGTAGTAGGGTGGCAGTGGTTTCTCCTGCTCTGGCGGCACTATGTACTTTTCGCCATCGTTCCACAACAGCCTCGGCTCCTGGGCTATCTTCTGAATGCAGTCCAATCGTCGTTCGATCTCTCGGCGCAGCACTTTCTTTGCATCGGTGCCCACCGGCACGTGAGGGCCGCGACGTCCACGCAGCTGGAAGCGCATTATCTGTCGCTTGGCAAAGATGAAGAGCATCAGGGATGTGAGGACACCTCCGCTGATAATGATGATTATCATAACACCCGAAAGCTGCTCCATGCTGTTGCCTGTGTTTTCCTTGCTGGGACTTTCGGGGGAGCGCAAGTCGCTTATCTTGTGTAGGTGTAGCCCATCCATATAATCTTTTTGTTTTTTCGCCCGTTTCGTAGATATAAACAATTTTCGCTTTGTTATTCTTTCTTCTTTTTATCGGTGCGCCCCAACAGCTGATTCGGGAATCGATAGGCTTTACTTAGAGATGTGCGGCTGGGCGTGAACTGATATCGATTAGTGTTGGTTCAAATATTTTTATTCAATTTTGCGGTCAACCTTTTGAAAAATATTTACATGCTAAAAGTTTAATCCTTTCGGATGTACAGTCTCTTTGGCAGCCAGCAGCGCTCGTGCTCTTTAGGTCCTTTTATCCACTCTACGTCCATGGGTAGTTGTTGCTGAAGAGAACAGTTCCCAGCAGGCTGTAGGTGAGGCACCATACGAACAGTGCCCCCGTCTTGGAGCGGAACGAGAGCTGGAATGTGCTGGGCATGTGATCGGCGGCAAACCAATAGAATACGGGCGTGGCCGAGGCCAAGAGTCGCGTGGACACCTGAATATGAACGTACAACGTGCAGACGAGTGTCAGCACAGCGGCGTGCAGGACGAACGGGAGTGCAATGTGCTCCTTGAGGATTCCTTTGTACTCGGCCTGGTTGAGCTTCGACCAGGTGCTGGCAACGAGTCCCCTCAAGTAGTTGTAGCAGTGCCAATGCATGAAGAGCAGCATGGGCAGGGCCAGCAGAAAGTTGGGCAGCTGCTTCCACTTGTAGTAGCGCAGGAATCCCACGTCCCAGTAGTGCGACTGGACATAAGTGTAGGGGAACGGCAGGGTGTAGCCGCACCAGGGTGATCCCGCCGATGCCTGGCCGGAGATCAAGTAGTTTCTCTCCTTGGCGTAGTCCAAGATGTGTTGGGCATGCTGCTCCTTCACATCCGGCAGGCAGTACAGTCGGTAGATGTAGAAGTAGTACGTGTGCAGGATTCCAAGAGCCACCAGCATTGCCAGGCCCACTTTGATGAGCTGCCAGCAGCGCTGGACCGAGCTTGTAGAGAGCAGAATGTGGCGGGCCACGAAATACAAGGGAAATCCCAGGGTGATGAGTCCATTGGAGCGACAGAGCAGGCAACCGGTCAGGGCAGCTCCCAGCCGAAGGGTTCGAAACTCCTTGTCCGATCTCATGCACTCCAGCATGAGGGAGAAGCTGGCGAAGGCAAAGAAGGTCTCCGAGTAGGCGGCACTGAAGAAGATCGTCGCCGGATTGAAGCAGAAGATCAACGCCGCATTCCAGCTCTTGTTGTGGTCGTTGAACGTCCTTTGGGTCAGCGAGTAGAGTACGTTGGCCGCCTTGCAGAATATCCACACATTGAGGGCCACTGCCACAAGCAGAATGAGCGCGTCGCGGGACAAAGGTATGCCCAGATGTAGGCACGCCTGTGCTACGTGACGCACAACGACCGGATACAGCGGATAGAAGGCCAGCGTGTTCTCATATGTGTACAAATTGCTGGCTATGTGCAGGAAGTACTCTCCATCCCAGTGCCGCAGGCCCGACAAGCTCTTCAGCACCAGTTCGTCCAGCCAAGGAAATGGTCCACTTTTCGCTACTTCCGCCTGTGGCATGCGGAACACGTCCGGCTTGTGGTCGGGCACGGCAAAGTTGGCCACCAGTTGGACCACCAGCACCATGAGTCGACTGGCCAGCGCCAGCTTGGTAACCTTTCTCGTCATTTGCTAGGCCTGCAAAGGGTGGAGTCATGAGGCATGTGATTCACACCCAATTCAAAACTTACCCCTGCTATGACACAATCAAATGGCATTCAATTTGTACCCTCCACGCTTTAGGCAGCGTTCGGCTAGGGCCTTTCTGTCTCCTTAAAGCTCGAGTGAAAAAGTCCTGGGGGATTGCAGTGGAAGTGAAGTTTTGGTGCACACAAATATTTTTGCCCGGCAACTGGACAATTCCACAACAAAAACAGTTTGCGATAAGACGGCAATCGATAGGTCCAGTGAGTGGAAATATGCCATGCGATAGTTGGCTATCGAAAGTAGACCATCTGTGGCGCATAGTGGCGGCATTTTGGACACACTGCTGGCATTTTTGTTTTCAAGTGAATCTTTGTGTTCAAATTGAGTGTTTAAATGCCTGGAAACAATGCCAAACAGTGCCAGAAAGACAGACGGTGCCAGCAGCGCCAGCTCAACGCCGAAGCGAACGCGAAAGCGGCGGCGAATTGACCGACAGAGTCTCGACTCTCAGGTGGACGACGATGCCAAAGAAATAGATCGCCGGCTGCGGAAGGTGGCTCGCGACAATTCCATTAGCAGCGAGGACATGCACAAGGTGGTGCGCAGTGTGGTGCGAAATGACCACGTGCTGGCACTGGTCACCCTCAAGGCGGAGGATGAGTTGGCCAAGGAGCGGCTGGTGTCCACCGAGCAACAGAAACGGGGCGCCATCATCATCACGGACACTCCATCGGTGGCCAAGCTGACACGTGCCAAGGCGAGGGAGTTGAATTGCACTCCAAGCATTAGTCTGCCCTCCCTGAACGATACGCCGGCCGACGCGAATGGCATAGAGGCGCTAATACGCGACGATTTGCACTCCGACGAGGAGGATGAGGAGTACACCTTCAAGGAGGACGATTTCCACGAGGTGGGCATAGCATTTGCTTAGTTTCCTCATCACTAATGTGCCTTGTTTTCCAGTCTGACGATGATCCCAACACCACAGCCTCTGACTTCGACTCCAATCCGTGCACGCCAAACACGCCGCTCACTGGAGCCGAAGAGTCGCCAGTAAAGTTATCCGACGACGGCTGCTTCAAGGTGCCGCTGGACAAAAATAAAGCTGGCCATGAAGATCTGCGCATTGCTACGCGTACGCGCTCCAAACTGTGTCTGCAGGAGACGACAATCGAGGACTTGCAGTCGGGATTTGTGCCGCCTGACCTGGAGCCCAGTGACATAGTCGAGCCGGACATGACGGCCACTGATGCCGACTGGATGCAGTTCCTCAACGATTTCACAAAGCCCTTGAGTGGGTAGCAAGTTTACCTAAACTTCTGTGCAGCAAACTAATTTCTCTTTTTGTGGCAGATAATAATTTCCTGGGTGATGACGATGATCTCATTGAAGATCCAGAGTATGTGGCGGTTGACCATATTGATTCGGAGTATGAAAACGCCGAGGAGCTGCGTGATGTCAATATATCCAAGAAGGAGCTGACAGACTTGGTCTCCGAACTGTTTGCCGGCCTGCTGCAGGAGGGCGTATCCTTCGAATCTGTTGAACTGGAAACACCGCAGAAGTTCCTGGAGAGCGCCAACATTTCGATTGATCCCATTGAGCAGGTATCGCGGCATATAGACTTTGATGAGCAGCCAGTCGGCCACCAGCCCGATCTGAATGGCTTTCAGGATGCCTTGCTATTGCCCGTGTCCGTTGCCGTGACGCAGGAGGCGGATGCTGGGCGGCTGAACAGCCCTTGCAAGATTGTGAATGTGCCAGCGGATGCCTTGAGTGAGCCACCAGAACTGATTGCCGTGCCGCTGGCTGGTCAACTCAATTGCTTTCAGCTGGCCAAGGTAATTGCAAATGGTCCACTGCCCCTCTGCGTACCGCCAGAGCAAGATCCCTTCCTGGACTACGCTGCCGCAGAGCCATCGGAGCCGCCTACATCAACCAAATACAGCAAGGATCGTTACTTGAAGCCATACGACACGAATTTCACCTGGGAGTACATCTCGGTGCGCAAGCACGTCTACGCGGAGTACGATGAGCAGTTCGAGAACCTGCGAAACGTTCAACCAGCCAATCCCACTGTCCGTGGCATTGGATTCACACGGAATCAGCACGACACGCTGCAACAGCAGCTGCGCATTCACACGCAAATGCTCACGCAGAGCTACCTGCAAACCTACTCGCATCCCACACTCTATGCCATGGCCAAGAAGCCCAAGGAATTGCTGGAGAATCTGCAGCAGCGAGCAGCCACAGACGCCAGCTTCAATTGCTACAACCTGAAGGAAGCCATCGAGCTGGTGCGACAGTGGGAGCACGATCTCAATAGCGACGTCTTCCAGGAGGAGAACAAAAAGATGATGGACTTTATCAACAAAGAGACAGACTTGACGTGAGTACAGATCACAAAGGTTTATACCAATTGCCTGCTAATGTAGCTCTCTCTCTCTCGATTAGCGATGGTCGCACGCGGCAGGTGCCACGGCTTGCACCCAGAATAATGGATCTCATGCTGGACAGTCGAGTATTCATGTATCCGCAGTATCTGCCACGCATGGCCTTCAAGCCGCGCCTGCCGCACATCACCGCATGGGCTCCCTCCGAGTACCAACTGATAGCCATGGGCCTGGAGAAGCATATGACTGACATCAAGAATGCCAAGAGACCGCTGCGCAAGAGCGCCGATCCGGTGCGCATTGCCTGCAAGCGCATGGCCAAGGATATGCTGCATGACAAGTCGGGCAGAAGAATCTTCTTCAAGGTGCTTGAGCTGCGCGAAACGGATCAGTATAATCCCGTCAAGTATTACTTTGATCATGAGCGGGCGCCACCCATTAACCACATACTGCTGGGCTTCCACGGTGGCAAAGTGCTGATGCCGCGCGAACGCCACCAGGAGCTGCCCAGTGCCTGGCAATACTACATCCAGGTGAGCATTTCTTCATGTTACATTTACGTTTAATTGGAGGGGAAAATCTCAAGCGGGAAATACGTTAAGCTAGTTAGTGGCCCACACGATCTCTGGGTATGAGACGCAGCTCGGAGCCATGCTTCAGGAATACATTTCCGGCCGTCTGCTGGGGGCTGATGCCAATGCCATCGTCGGTGATGATCGCGCTTGTCTCTGCGGGCACTTTGAACTCCTCCGATGCGAATTTGAGCACGGCCGTGAATGGCGTTCCTTCCGGCACGCTGAGCACCTTGAAAGGCAGCTTTGGGTCCGAGGTTAGCGTGATTTTAAAGGTTACTTTGCTCATGTTGGAATGCAGATAGATTTCCCTGTGACGTGGTCAGTTTTTGTGTGTCCAGTGAACAGCTGCCAGTGTCGTTTGTCGCTAATGGAATCCGTAATCGCCTTCACGGTGGAATTAGACTGAAATGGAAATACGTAAATTGTACAGTTGCCTCCACATAATATTAATATTTTAATTAATAACAAAAAATATGTTTTTGGACTCACAGCAGTCAAAAGTGCGATAGACAAATGGCAATACTATCGGCGATAGTGCGCCCGTTGGCTGCGCGCCTATCGATGCTTACTTTTGTTTCTCTCATCCCTGAATGTTTATAAATTGCGGAAAATTTTCTATAGTCGCCTAAATTGCCGAATATTTTGCAGAAAACGTGGGAAAAGAAGCGTGCCGGGCGCACCCTCAAGCCAGCCAAGGCCTCAGCTGAAGCGAGTGCATCGTATATTGACTTTGTGCGTGAGGCAATCGGCGAAGACCTGCAATTACCCGAGAGCCTAGGCGAGGCTGCCATCCCGGACGGGGGTGCCACTGTTTCAGCACTCACAGAGCCACCAAAGAAGTCTCAAAGGAAGCCAAAGTACGCAGCGAAAAAGCAGACTCACCATTCATCCTTGCTGACCATCAACGTGAACTATGTGTTTGGCGGCGGCACTAATACGGACACACAAGGAGCTGGCATCTCCGTGCCCTTCCAGCAGGGCAACTTGGCTGACAATGTGGTGAACATTAACCGAACGCTTTCAAGCAGCGCCGAATGCAGTCGCGTGCTGGCTCTGCCTTCACCACCGCCTCCCCTGGGCGACGATGCACCACCTGCCATCAACTATACGCTGGATGCGTTGACGAATTCCCTGAAGCTAAACGAGTCTGAGGTAGAAACTACGCAGCAGGAACTGTTGCTAGTCAACGAAAGCAACTCCTTCACACGCACAGCCAACGGCTCAGGCAGAAACTGCAAAAGGGCTCGCTATCAAATATTTAAGCCAAGGATTCAATCGCGCAATAAGTCGCGTTCCAGCTTATCCCCGCCACAGAGTCGCTACCACAGCTTGCACAAACGTCTGCGCCATAAACTGCAGCAGCGCTGCCATCACCTAATCACCTCCTACTCAGCCTACCTGCAAAAGGAAACCGACAAGTACATAGCCTGCGCGCCTGTACAGCTCGTCCACAGACACTTTCTGGCCCTCGAACTGTACACCCTGATGCTCGGTGACTTGAAAATGCTGTGCAACAATAAGGTGCAACCACCCGCGACATCGACACCGTCCTCATCGCAGCAAAAACGATCACGAGACGATCATGAAACGGCGAGGATTCGCAAGGCCAATCGACAGGAGGAGCTGCTGCGGCACATGCTGCAGCCAGATGGATCCGAGGAGCAAAACCGCAACGATGCCAGTGAGTACAAAATGGGTCTGGACTGTACATAGATGGTATAATCATTCTTTGTCATTCTTCTACAGTTTTCGCCTATAATTTCTATGACAAAGTGGAGGAGGCCTTGCTGAATGCGGATCGGGTGGAGGATTGCAAGAAATTCAACAAACTGCTGCAGACCTTTGATCCCCAGCATGACAAAGTGTCCGATTTGTATCTAGTAAGCATCAGAGATTGTTCCCCATTTGCGCAACCCTCAAAACTTGTGGTTTAACTTACAGAAAGTGGAAAATCTATTGCTGCCGGACCATCCCGAATTGGCGGAGGTTTTCCTCAACTTTCTGCTACCTGCGGAGGCGGCTGAGCTGGGGAAGTTCTTTCAGCACTTTATGATCAGCAATGCCAGCAACTTCATCAACAAACTGAACATCTATTTCTGCAAACAACCCGCCCAGATAAGAAAGATCTACGCCTGCCTCAGTGAGCTGGCGGAGCTGCCCAGCGTGAGCATGAAGAAGGTGGAGAATAAGATAATGCCCTTGCTCAAGGGCAATCAGTTTCTGTGCGATTGGTTTGTGCGGCAATTTCCTCAGGGCAAGCCACCAAAACGGTAAGAGGGGAACGATTCGGTTATCCCAGAATTCCTCAATTGATATTTGAATATTTGTTGCAGCATGATGCCCCCTGTGGAGACGTTTAATTTGCATGAGTTGCAGCACAACACAACCGGCGAGTATACCGAGACTGTACACGATTCCGTGGATCCTGTCACACAGCCAAAACCACCGGCAGCCTGCAGATTGAAGTACATCAATGGACGCATGTTCTATGGCTCTAAAATACTGCTGCCCGCCAAACTCTCCTTCATGGCGGCCAGCATCTACAACGAGCAGCTGTACGATGTGCCAACAGGCTCGACCGATGCCCTCACCTGTGTCCATGGCATTCGGGCGCACGGCGAGAAGCTGCTGAGCCTGGCCACGTCCGTGGACAGCGACGATGCGGCAGATCGAAGCGAAGAGGATGATGCGAGTCGTGGCCTGATCATTGACACAACTGGCGACGAGCAGAACAGCAGCTCCTCCCTCGAGATGTGCGACGATGCGACACTGAAAGCCCATGCCGTGCGGCTGAATGCCAGCCTCTATGGGAATCAAAACTTTGGAGCCACCAGCACGCCCAATGCCAGCCACTCGCAGGGCCATCATCCGAATGCCAGGAAAACGGCCATCAACTTTGGCGAGTTGTCGCCACGCAAGCAGGCGAATTGCTCCGGGCTGAGTCCGTTGTCGGGCCTGTCGCCGCACATGGACAAGCGGAAATCGCCAACGAAGAAGGTTCGCTCGCCGCAGAACCAGACGCAGCCCAAGCCTCGCTTGAATGTGCCGCCCATGGTGGTCATACATGAGACGCGGCCACCACCCTCGCCGGCCATTGAGTGTGCGAAACGTTTGCGCACGCTGATCGACCAGGAAAGTGCTCGCGACTCCAGCGACAACAAGGCGGGCATTCGCGTCATTGCCCAGGCCAAGCAGAAGCCAGCGGCAACGCTCTCTGTGCCCAAAGTGGAGCCCGACACCCTGGAAGAACGCGAGTTCCTTTCGGACAGTGGCGCCAGTCGCAGTCTGCCCCTCTCCCCGCAGTCTTTTAGCCCCGTCAAAATGGATTTGGGTCAGTCGGAGGAGGAAGAGCTGGAGCCGCTGCGCGTGAGTGCTGGCAATACCCCCCAGCACGTGATAACGACGCAGTTCGACAGCGACGAGGACTGCAAACTCGATGTGGTGGCCAGTCTGGCGAACTTCGAAAACGCCGAAGAGGCCTCTCCAGTCGCAGTGGCCGCCAGCACCTCGAAACCTGCCTCCCCACCCTACAGTTGCAGCAAGTCTGCGCCGTGGACGCGCGAAGAGGACAAGGTAATTCTTACCGAAATGAAATTGGGGGCACGTGATCGCGAGCAGCTCATCAGGCGAATGCGCGTCAAGCTCAAGAATCGCAATATAAACGAGCTGCGCACCCGGCACCAGTTCCTCATGGACTTTCTGTCCAAGCTGCAGGGTAAATAGGGAAACAACGGGGTGCTAGGTGCATGTATTATACTTCAAACAGAATAATTAGTTTGCTCAACTATGCTTAGGATTAGGAAGCATCTTTTAGTGACTCACACAATCTCCCCCTTAATTAAGTTCATCCTGGAGTTTCCCCATCTATCGTTAAGACTGTTGACATTCGTAAATATATAAAAATGTTTTTAAATCTAACTTGTAACTCACTTTCCCCTTGCAACAAACCTCATAACTTGTGCGAAACGATTTAGTTTTGTGATTCTTCACTTGATTTATTGACTAAAGTTCGGAAATGTGGAAAGCAGATCATCAAATAGATCCCGAGGCCACAATTGATCAGCCCGCGTACGCCTTCTTCTTCTGTGTAATGGGCGCTGTCTCCGCCATTGTCTTCTCCACGCTGGGCGCAGCTTATGGCACTGCCAAGTCGGCCATTGGCATCTCCTCGATGGCTGTCAAGCATCCGGAGCTGATAATGAAGTCCATCATACCCGTCGTCATGGCTGGCATCATAGCCATCTATGGTCTGGTTGTCTCGGTGCTGCTGACCGGTTCGCTGGTGAAGATGTATCCCACCTACAAGGGATTCCTCAACCTCGGCGCAGGTCTGTCTGTGGGTCTGTCTGGCATGGCCGCGGGCTTTGCCATTGGCGTCGTGGGTGATGCTGGTGTCCGTGCAGCTGCACAGCAACCGAAGCTGTTTGTGGGTCTCATTTTGATACTGATCTTTGCCGAGGTCTTGGGCCTCTATGGCCTGATAGTGGCCATCTATTTGTTTACCAAATGAAGTGTCAATAAAGGGACATCTTCAGACAGCCACACATGAAGTTCTTCTTGCTGTTTGCTGGCAACCGGTTCTGGCAGCTGTTTGCTCAACTGTCAAGATCTGCTGCTGCTGCTGTTGCTGCATTTGGTATTGAGACATCGTTGCAGTCACTTCGCTTCTGCTGCTAAAATGTTGCTCCATTTCGTTGGCTTTTGGTTGCTGCTCAGCGTCTGCCTGTTGCACGTAGCCTCCCAAGAGAACTCAACTGTGGCGGGAAACGCAACAGAAACAAAAATTATAATGGTGAGGCAGCTACACAAGAAGGACGAACAGAAGAAGGACCTGCTGAATATGGTCATACACAAGGTGCTGCCGGGTGATCCCTACTACCGCGTGTTTGATGGCGACCAAGCCAAGGCACGCAGCTACACCAACAAGATCTGGCAACGTCTGCTGAATCGTTACGACTCGATGCTGATATGATTTAAGTCAAGTTTATTGAATGCTCATTTGTGTCAAGTGATTATAATAAAGCCAGAGCTGAAGTGGGATTCATCGTTGGGCGCTGCAGAGTCTTTTGTGTGCAGGCAGGAGCTCGATCTGGTGGTAAACACCTCCGGCTCTGCATGGGAATGGGTGTGGGAGTGGGAATGTTCTGGCACTTGGGAATCCTTCACTAGCGTAAAGGTGCCCACAGCTGTTCTGCAGTGAGCCTCGTTCTGGCAATCCGAATCGCTGGCCCAGCTGGCACAGCCGCAGTGCATCGCCTCGTCCGCTGGCAAATGGTGGGACGCCACACTGCTGACCACACAGTCCACGGCCGCCGGTTGCTGCTGGCGTCGGGTGCGACAGCGACGCCAACTCCGCCCAAGGGCGCGGAAGCAGCAGATGCCCATGCACACATCGGAGGTGCCCTTGAGGCAGAGAAAGAATTCCGGCATAAACGAGGGATTGATCACAGCATAAACGACAATGTTGAGGGACAGCTGCAGGGCATTCAGCGTGATGCATATGACCTCCACCGTCTCCATTACCGACTCATCCACCTTGTTGGTGTCGCCGCCAAACAGCAGATTCAACGAACTCTTTCGGGAAGTCATGTGCGCGGGCAACTCCCCAATCATGTAAAGCGTTATCACAATCACAATGCTCACCGTCAGCTTCATTTGGTGCTGGATTAAAAGGATTAAGAAATAAATCCCATCTGCAGGCGCATTGTTTTGTCGGCAACTGTACCTGGTAACGTTTGATGGTGGTGCGTGTGTCGCCATTGTTGGCCGTGGACTGGCAAAGGCGACTCTGCTTGGTCCACCGTCGAAAGGCAATGATGATGGCCGTGTTGCCAATCAACAGAAAAACAGCTGGCAGCAGGGCCAACAGCGTGAAGCTGAACCAATTGTGCACCTTGTAGAATCTGCAGGAGGAATTCAAAGCGTAAAGAAAGTGTCCGTCCAGCCTCTGCCGCACACTCACGTGGAGTAGTAGAACTCTTGCACGTGACAGGTGCCGTCCTGATCCACATAGAAGACGAAGAAGTAGGGCATATTGACGCCAATGGAGATGACAATCACAATGGCAATCATGTAGCGAGCCACCTTGCGGCGACAGAACCGCGGCGGACCACTGTTCCGCTTGAAGCTGGCCAAATAGGTGAAGCGATCGAGGCTGAGGCAGGCCAGAATGAGGTTCGCGGCGCCCGTGCTGATGCCGAAGAGCGGCGTCTGCCACTGGTAGTCGTAGGCAATCCAACTGGGGCTGTAGTAGAAGAAGCTGCGCGACAGCGCTGTCAGTGTGATGAGCAGACAGGAGACGCAGTCCATCCAGGAGAGTGCCGCCAGATACGTAAACGCAGAGGGTGTCATTTTGGGCCGCATGAAAACCACCGCATTGATGAAATTCGTGCACAGGCCGAAGGTGGAGAGCGTGGGCACGGCCAGGCCATACAGCAGAAAGATGACCAGCGGTGGTATGCGTCGCTGGAAGATGCACTCATCGCTGTGGAAGGGCATATCCTGGTGAGGGTCCAGCAGCCAGGGACTCTCATCACTCTCACTTTGGCTTAAATTCAATGCGAACATGACAGATGCAGGGACGATGACTGACTCGATGGATGACTGGCAGCGACTGACTGGACATGTCTATCTAATTGTCTGCAAATTCTCGATAAGATTATCTACAACCAACGGTGGACGCATCAATGTTAATTTGTCAACGCAATCAATGATAACGAGCCTCGACTGATGAGGAGGATTCTACGCGTTCGCTCTCTCTCTCTCTCATTATACCCGGTACTCGAAGAGTAAATAGGGTATATTGTATTTGTGCGGATAACGGTTGTATGTAACGCACAGAAGGAAACGTTTCCGACCCCATAAAGTATATATATTCTTGATCAACATCAATAGCCGAGTCGATTGAGCCATGTCTGTCTGTCCGTCTGTCCGTCCGTCCGTCCGTCCGTCTGTCCGTCTTGTTTGTCGGCTAGTTCTCAGAGACTATAAGAGCTAGGGCCACCAAATTTTGGCACCAGACTGCTGTATGCTCACACTGAAACCAGTGTATTTCAAAAATGAGCCCCGCCCCCTTCCGCCCCCGCAAAAGGGCGAAAACCTCCCAAATCTACAATTTTGAAGATAACAGAAAACTAAAAACGCAATTCCGTAGGGAATGACCATATCTATCAGATCACCAAATTGGGCTATTATTATAGCCACAATGGAGAAATTAATTTTGAGTGGCCAAACCCACCCCGTCCCGCAGCATTCACACTCTGCTTCGCGCTGTTTATGGCCTGGCCCCTGACACGTCACTGCCTCTGCCTCTGCCGCTGCCTCTGCCGCTGCCTCTGCCCTGACTCTGCAGTGTGTGTTTCTAGGGGAGGGTGGCGAGCTAAAGGAGCGTGTTGGCGTGAGTAGTGTTGTTGATGTAGATGACAGATGAAGAAAAAATTTAAAATTTGACAAATAACCGCTAAGTTGCAGATGTAGTACTAAGTGCCGGGTATAAAAGTTGTGACGCGGAAGAAGCGTCTCACACGTCCCTTCTCGTTTTATCTTTCTATTTCGTATCTGTGTATCTATCTCGTATTGTATCTATGTAGGTAGGAGTATTTATCTGTTGGGATATATTCGATATTCTCTTCTGAGAGTTGTAGCTATATTTATGATCAGTTCTACCTGCGATTGGTAACGAATTTGGAACACCTTTTCTTTTATTATACATAAATAATTGGCATCAATTGGCATCTCCCGATCCTCTGCATATATTCTACTTGTTTCCCCAAACCATTTAGATCTCCATCGTACCCCTATTCCATCGCTCTCCACCTGTCTTGCTGCCTTCCGTAGCTAAACACGGTGCCCATTGTGGGCACTCTCTGTTTGATTTTAGTATTTAGTAATATTTTTATTTACTTTCGGGTACTTTACGAGTATGCACATTTGTGTGTGGTACGAGTATGCCCAAATCCGATTGTTTGTATTCATTTTTTGTATTTTTCTTTTGTCGGTTTGGCTTGGCTCAATAAATTACAGATTACATTCGGGGTTGGCCTTAGCTTAGGCATGGTACATAATAAATACATACATACATGTACACACACATGTATATGCTTAAGTAAATGTATGTATATATAGCAGAGCATATAAATACTTAGTGACTGACTGTTCAGAGTGTTGTTCAGAGATGTAGATGTAAAAAACAGTTTCGCTTTGGTTCTAGTTGTGGTTTTTTTTTTGTGGAAGCTTTTCGTCTACTCTCTAGATATTTGGTTGATAATTTTCACATCGATATTTCGTAAATATATCTATTTGTTTTTGTACTAATTTAATATGCAATAAAAATACATTTGTATGAGACATTCGCTTCAAAAATTGTCCTTGAAAATCATCAGAAGTGCGCATATAAATATGCCATGTAAAAATGTTGACTCTAAATAAAACTGAATGCAGTTATGTAAGTTCTACTCATAATACATATGTATATGTACATACACACACGTGTTGTTCGATAATTAAAAATGACGAGTAGTTTTCATTTAATTCATGCTGAGTTATTCTCAGTAGTTGAACAGACTTGGAAATGTTTTCTTTCTTTTTTTAATCAATTTTTAATGTGTCATAAAATTCATTAAATTAATTCAGACATACCCACATATGCATACATCTAAATGGTACATATGTATGTAGATTATATGTATTATTTATGTATACATTTATTAAATTTATTTGTTAAAAATACGAGCAAATTTTCATCTTCACATTCGGAGTACAATTAACCTTCATTCGGGGGTTTAACTTAAAGCGTTACTCTTGCAGTGGTTTAAATCAATATCTTTTCGAGTATGTCATTTTTTGATCATTTTTTTATTTCTCTTAGCTTACGTTTTGATTTCAGAGTTTTGGAGAGTTAAAGAAAACGTTTAAATGCTTCAAGTTCGGAGTTATACAATTATACAATTTATATAAATATTTTATATATGTATCTTTCGTGGACACTTAAATGTTGTTATCTATCGAAATGTATTCTGGTTGAGTGATTCAAAACACTTTTAAGCTCCATACAACGTTAATTACCATTTATTCTTTCCATTTAACTTTCCTTTCTGTAGCCTTGTTAGCTTGGCTACAAATTCCCCCTTAGTTTGGTTTGCTCTTAATAACTTCTGTCTATAAATAGTTGTAGCCTCTTGTGGCCAGAATTCTGCTATGAGAGAAAGTTATGGTAGCTACGAGAGGCACACAAAAGCTTAGCTCAGCTGTCGCTAATCATGGAAATAATTATGTACCTTAATGATAGCGATACGATATACAATATACGATATACGATAGTTGGGGGTTTGTATGTCACATACGAGTACGAATACTATGTCACAATGCTTAAAGTAGATTGTCTTTAATCCATAGTTAGCAACTAGTTTCATGTGTCGTAGGTACTAAGTGTTTCCAACTTGAAAACAAACTCCTAACGAAGTCGCTCTCCGTTTTTCTTTGGGGAGCAAAAAGTATAACAGATTTACAGTTTTACAGTTGTATAGTTGTACAGTTAAATAGCTTTACAGTTGTACAGTTTTAAGTATCTTCTAAGCTTAACTTATTGCTATGCAATTTGTTAATTATGGTACATTGAGACTCTATGCCAGCTGTATATATAGACGCGCTATATATACCTTAATAATGGTTTTTCTTCTTTATGTTTTAAGTTGTTAAATCAAATGAAAAATTAATTGAATTTACACGCACATTTATGTATTTAGATATATTTTAATGGAATTTCAAAAATTACACTTTCTATGATATTTCTCTGCTTAAACATTGAATACATTGCAAAATTGCTGTGTTGCTTTCTTTGCTTTTCTCCATGATATTTTCTCTATGTAATTGTAATTTGTTCCTTTTCCTTTTGTCGATTTGATCGTAGTGCCGGGGCAAACACTACAATCGAATGACGTTTGAACCTGTCCTTACACAACTCCAAACTTTTAAACTTCCCACTTATCTGATCCTTCCAATTGTATTTTATATGTATTAAAATCGATTAACTTGCTACGAAAAAACACTCAGATGTTTGCCTACAACAACACTTAGATGTTTTGCTCCGAAAAAGAGTGAACTTTCATTTCAATTGGAATATTTAAAGTTTGAACATTTAAAGCGTCGAAAAGTTAATAGAAATTTGAACAGAATCGATAGATCGGATCGCTAGAATGCCACACAGAAAGAGAGTGAGTGAGAGAGACTGGTTTATATTGCTTTCAGATGAGGCTTGAGATGTTGAACAATATTCGATTGCAGATCTGTCTGTCTGTCAGACAGGTAAAACTTAACAATTGTTTAAATATACACATAAATAACAGACGAAAACAAACAGAAACGATAAACTTAACACAGATTCAAATGGCTCTCTATGAACTATAAATGATTTACATATAAATATAACAAAGTGTCTTTTTGCTGTTAATATCGAATATCAAAAAGAGATTTAAGGGGGCACAACGCGCAGATTGATCACTGATCAGAACAGGGATTTATGGTAGAATTACGTATTCGGGATTCACGTAGGAGAAGCCAACAAATTCCGACTGATCCAGGTTCATCATGAACACCTTATCCGTGGGCGTCAAGTCTGTTTTCTCTGATGTGAACTGCTTGTCAAAGTTGGACACATCCTTGCGGTGTTTCTACAGAGTGGAGTAGAGTATTAAAACGGGTTTTTAGAGAGAGTTACATTAGCTGTACTCACAATCTTTGGCTTAAACGGCGGCTGCACCTCACGGTTCTCAATCTTCTCCCAATCGATGCGCCGGAAAAAGGCATGCAAACGCACATCCTCCTCGCCAGTGGGACCACAGCCCAGTCGTTTGTTTGGTAGTTTAGTGAGAAACTAAGACAACAATTGTATCTCCAATCTTTAGTTAATCTTCTTGTATATTTACTTACACCCTTGCAGGCCTCTTTGGCCTCCTTGCTGAGACTCTTCGGATAGGACACATTGTGATCGGTGATGGCCGCAAAGAGTTCCTCCTCATCCTCGCCATCGAAGGGCGGCTGACCCACCAGCATCTCGTAGAGCAGCACACCATAGGCCCACCAGTCCACGGATTTGCCATAAGGCTGATACAGGATTATCTGCAAAGAAGAATCCTCAAATCAAATCCCTAAATTCTCAACTCTCTCCCCTCTGTGTGACGCACCTCGGGTGCTATGTAGTCCGGTGTGCCGCAGAAAGTCTTGGTCGTCTTTTCGCCCATAATATTCTCCTTGCACATGCCAAAGTCGGCAATCTTCACGTGTCCATCCGCATCGAGTAGGACGTTGTCCAGCTTCAGATCGCGATACAGTATGCCCTTGGTGTGAAGGAAGAAAAGTCCAGCGGCGATTTCCGCTGCATAAAAACTGCAAAGCGAAAAGGAAATCAATTCAGAGAAATCTACACATAAGGTTCGAGATTTCTTACACTGCGACTGGCTCTTTGAATTTGCCAAACTGTTGGATCTGGAACATCAGATCGCCGCCATTCACATACTCCATGACAAAGAACAAGCGATCCTGCAAAGGAATTATCCTGGAATGAGCATCGCCTCTCTGTGCTGGCTGTGTGGACTCACCAGGGTTTGAAAACAGGAATGTAATTGCACCAGAAACGGTGGCTTCTCACCCAGGGCCAGCACACGCTTCTCGATCATGGTGCACTCGACGTCGTCGTCCTGAATAATCACATCCTTCTTGAGTATCTTGATGGCGTACAGCTCCTCGCTGCCCTTGCGCTCAGCCAGCAGAACCTGTGATGGAAAATCGTTAAATATCAGCAGATCTTCAGCTGATTTGGCTGTGGACCGACCTTGCCAAAGGATCCCTTGCCCAAAACCTTGATAAAGTTAAAGTCCGTGGCACGGATCATGTCCTTCTTGGATATGGAGGAGTGCGTGTTCGTGTCGCTGCGCATCACCAGGGGCTTCTTCTGCGATGGCTTCTGCTTGAGCTTGAGCAGATCCTGCTCGTCATCGGCACAGGGCACATTGTAGTACTCGCCCTCGTCCTGGGTGAGCAGCTTGAACCAGCCGTTGGTGGGGCTCTTGATAATCTCCGAGATGCCAAAGGACAAAGCGCCCATAAAGTCATTCCGCGAGGTGCGATCCCAGTCCCAAACCTCGATGAGGATGCGTCGATCCTTGTCCTCGGGCTTCAGGTCACTGCGAAGGCGAGAAAGATTTTGCATTAAGATGAAGGGACTCCTCAGAGTTATACCCACTAGGTGATTGTCTCGTTCCAGACGGGATTCAGGCACGCCTTGATGGTGCGCGTCTTCTTCTTGTTCTGATCCTTGTCGTCCGGTATGAGCTTCACCTTCACATAGGGATCGCTGAGTCCGTTGGGATCCATGGGTATGAGATTCCGGCCCTCAATGACTGCAACAAAGTGGCATTAGACAGTGGGATAAAGCAGTCTGGCAGTCACTTGAGTGGAGTGTCAATAAGTTTACAGAAACTATGTGGAATATGCTGCTCGAGTCTAAGAACAAAGCGCCTCCCACAGACCCAGAGGAGCTCCTCTAAGGAGCGTCCTTTGTTCTGCAGCTGCATTCCGTTTGGTATTCATTATGTGGCATTTGCGCCTGTTGCGAGGGAGCAGGCAGGAATACAAAGAATTTCCTTAAGCGCGCATAATGAATTAATGCAAATCGCAAGCAATTTGCCGAGCGAGGGAGAGCCGCCAGCCCAGAGAAGCTGCTTGGAGGCCAAGGAGGCCTCGCCCGAAGGCCGCACAGCAAACTTTCGTCTCGGCAGCATCCGCCGCACGACGCAAAGGAGATACAAACGATACAAAGACGCAAAGACTCGAGAAGATGTAACATTTTAAGCGTGTTGCTTGGGGAAACTTTGCGGCTTCTTGGGCGTACTTTTAACCCACCCCCCAGCCAAGGCTCTTTCTACATATATTCTGTAAACTTTTTGCACCCTACAGGCAGTGGGGAAATACTCGTACAAAAACTGGGAATAGCCAGCAAAGAGAGAGAGAGAGAGAGAAAACTTTGACTACATGGCCATAATTGGTTACAATGCTTAAGCGGCTTAAATTTGTACTTCGCTCATCCCTGTGGCTGCTTACAGTCTTTGGCACTTACTCTGGACAGTGAGGAGGTTCTCCTTGACATTGATCACGAGATTAATGCGTCCACGTCGCTCCGTGTGATCGCATCCGCAGAGGCTAGGCACGTTCTCCTTGCAGCGTGCATGCACGTTCATGTCACATGCTAGAGAGAATCATTTCAAGTTAGCATTTGGGCATGAAGAGCAGACAGGAAGAAGGCGGAGGAGGGTGGAGGGTGAAAGCAAAGAGGGAACAGTGAAAGATGTGGCAGACACACACACACACACACCATACACAGGGGGAGTACTTACCTCGCTATCGCTGGTTATTCTTCTTCTTTACCTTGATGTTATCCAACCGATTAATGGGGAATCCAATCAGAATGTGCACACACATACACATAAACCAGAGCCCAGGCCATACCCTACCCTAACCCTTCCCATTTCACGGCGTTTCGTTTTGTGTTGCCTGCGGAAATTGACAAACTGTTGCATAGTTTTCGAAGCTGCCACTGGCAACGCGACTGCTTCTGACAGCCGCACTCGTAGTCGTACTCGTACCCTTGGGAGCGCTCAATTGGAAATTATTTGCGAGAATCGAATTGTAATTCATTTTCCACGGAGCACTCTTCTCTCGGATTTCTTTTTTTCAATTAAAGCGCTTTGGCCATCGTCATCATCATCATCATCATCATCATTGGGCATCAGCGTGCATCATCGTGCATCATCCTGTTTGTGTGGATTGCTTCAGTTCCTTTCACATATCCGTGTCCCAGCTGCTGTTTTTCTTGCTTTTCTTTTCTGTTGCTCTGCCTTCCTCTCTGTCTCTCTCTTTTCATTACATTCCGCTTTGGTCATGTGTAAAATTACTTTCAGCTCGGGCCGGCCTGGTCTTAGTGTCATTCAAGCGGACGCGGCGTATACGTAATGCTCAGCCTGCTCCTCCCATGGCTGTGTATACGTAATATTTAAGTTTCGCTTGCAAAAACAGACGCAAAAATATACAGGAAATATTCGCTTACATACACAAAAGGGTTTTTCCCACAGTGAAAACAAATACAGATACTCCTCTGTGTGTTTTTTTTTCGGCTCTCGCGTTGCTCCCTCTGGATGTGTGTGTATTATTGTTCGTATTTATTTTTCCCCCACTCGCATGCGTGCTTTAACATTTTCTTTTGTGCATAAATCAACAGACATTTCACTTTTTCTGTAGCTGCTGCAGCGAGAGTTTTTCCCACTGATTTGGATTCTAGTTGCCCCAAAAAGGAGACTAGAGTCTTCGCTGTCTTTCCATTCCATTGATGTGGTACATCATATTTATTTCAACACATCAATGTCCTCCGCCGGATACACCCCTGGGTAGCCCGCTGATATTCACCGCCAGCTGGTTGTAGTAGAAAAGCTCATCGGGTATGCCGTAAACCATATTATCTTCTCTTTTGAAAATGCAGCACTTCTCGCGCTCCTCACAGTTCGGATTGGTCACGACGAGCGTGCAGGGTGCATTTCGTTGCAGGCAAACACCCTGTGGCCCACAGACTGCAATATGCATACAAATATTACACTTATGAATGCCACGTGGCCATGAAGCTTACTAACAGCTATGTAAACCCTGACAGCAGCCAAGCAGCGGCAGGAGCAGGGCGGCCAGTAGCCAGTACTTCACGTAGGTGTTGGCCATCATCAGAGTTCACTCACAAGACTCTTATTAAATTGGCACTTGCGAAGCACTTAAATACGTACAAATATGTGTGTATACCGAATGGTTTCGCTTCGCTTGAACTTTACTTTGAGTTGCCAAACTGGAAGTCGTATGGCATGTCCAATGCCCGATTGAGTGCTGGGTGTTCTCTTCAATCTTTTATTTACAAATACAATGTTGGACTGCTTGCATGCGGTTTTCATGCATATTCAAACTTGTCTTTGCCTGGTCGAAAGTGACTTCGCAGCACAATCTCTCTTGGGGCATTTACAATGCCGTCTGTGGCACAGCATTTCTCACCATCTGAGCACACACCGGAGTCAATCACTATGAGGCAGCCAGAAAATGCCTCCACGCAAATGCCACCACCGCCGCAGCCTTCAAGATGGGTACGTTCTATATGCAGATCATGGGGTTAATCAGAGTTATACTAACGAGTAGCAGAGCCATGGATCAGCGGTAGTAGAGCAACAAGTACATAGAACAGACGCACATCCATTGTGTAGTAATATTAGAAGTGAAATAGTTTCTTATCCAGTTGAAGTTTCATGACGATACGTGAAACCAATTAATTCGTTTTCTGTGATATTTGATCTAAATATTCTCAATAGAAACAGTGGACTATGACGAATGGAGGGAGTGAATAGTTAGCCGCTTCAAGACATGATTATCCTTACCGTTCTACTTCAGGTACTTCAGGCCAAACACAATCAAAAAACTCTATTGAGCGTGCAACAAAACAAATTAAAAGATACAAGCACAAATGATTATGTAGCCCGCTCGTAAATAATGAAATTATCTCGGATTGGATCGCCCCAGCATAAATAATTTCTGTGCACACAAGGATGCCGCCCCCAAGTGCGGCTCATGGCTTGCAGGAATTCTGTGATACGAAGAGCCAACACACCACACACAGGCACGTGGCACAATTAATGTTGGCAAACGTTTATCCAGCGGTTGACAGACTCGCAATTTGTGGCATGCACGTGCAAATTGAGTCCGGCAAACAATGGCAACGAGAAAATAACGTGAAAATTAACAAGTTTTTAAGAGTGCAAACAGAAAAGGAAAACACAAATGTAGCCAGCCACAGCAGTGGCAGGAACGGTGGAAGCATGAGCATGTCAACAGCTGCAGTGACAACGGGAGCAAAAACAACAGCAACCCGTTCAAGTGTGCACACACCCCTGCCCCACACACACACTCAAGTGGGGGTGCAAGGGCACACTTGAGAGGGAACAGAGCGCCGCTAATTGTAAATTGCAACATTCTAATATTCTAAAAACTCCGCGACAAGCGACGGCATCCAAAATGCAAATGCAAATGAGAAACGAAGCGTCGGCCGCGTCGCAACCAAAAAGGAGAAAAATATGCACTTCGGTACGCCGAAATGGTTGATACCCTTGCAGATGAAGAGTAACTGCTGGAAACTGCGTGACTTTTGGTTTATAGAAACAGAAGGACGGACATGCATAATAAAATATAGCATACCTCTGCAAGTGTTTTCTACAAAGAGGGAGACTGAGACAAAGAAAGACAGAGACAGAGACAGAGACAGCGAGTGTGTGCGTGCGATTGAGAGGATATTTTTTGGGGAAGGTTATGCGCCATTCTCTACCTCCGTTCGACATTACCTCGACACTTGAGACCCTTGTGCGTGATGCCGTGCAGCAGAGAGCCGCAATGATCGCAGAACATCGGCGACAGAAAGGTGACGTTCTGCCATTTGTGGGGCATTTGGTGTGCCTAGTGGTGGCGTCGAGGATTTTGGAGCGTTGGGAGCGGAACCACAGGTGGAACAAGTTGTAGAAGAAGAATGAAAGAGAAAACTAATGGAACATTAACGCTGGGCTCGCAGAAACGTAAGCCGCCGAGTGTGTTTCTACGTACTAAATGTGTGTTTTTGTGTCTGTGCCAAAGTATGAAGAACGATAAGTGAGGTGCAATTGCATAACAAAGTACGAGCACAAGCCAAAATGAGACAAAAAGGACACACTGAGAGAGAATGAACAAAATAGAAGTCTAAAGTGAATAGCAGTCGTTTGTTTTAATTTGCCTATTTCTTGTTGTTTGTTTTTAGTAGTTCTGTAGTTTCTGTAGTCGCACGCAATAACTGTAAATTGTGTGCCTCTTTCAGCAGACGCTCTCGTCAGCAAGCGCTCTCTTAAGCGGGCGCTCTCTTCAGCAGGCGCTCTCTTCAGCAGGCGCTCTTGCAGCAATGCACAAAGAAGATCGCAAGAGCTTTAAGAGAGCGCATCGCTCGCTCACTTTACAGTTAGATAATAAATAGCTGCGAATAAAAACCCCGACACACTGCAGTGCACTGCAGGCAACCATCTAGTGTGAGCTTCCTTCACTTCCACTTCAATTCAAGAGCGAAAATTTCCAACTCTCCTTAAATCCACTTTGCCCCATTCGACACGAACATCATCCGGCGAATGCAGAGTGCAAAAAGTTTTCCGCTGCTTTTGCTTGTGCTTCTAGTTCTGCTTCGGCTAATGAAATAATCGCGACGCTAATTGAGTTGCAAGTTGAACGTCACATGTCGCAGTAGGTGGAATTAGATGAGCGCTGCCTGGGTACACGCTGGGGGTATGCTAATGCGGTAGCGCAGGAGGAGTGGGAGCTGGGGTAACCCAGTGCTGAGTGCCTAGGTCCTTGCTGGGAGGATAACACAAATAACCTTTTAAGGCTACCGATGCTGCCCTGTCAAAAGACAATTGCTGCCTAATCCCACAGCTCCTGCTCCACCCAACCCCTGCACACACCCGTGACATTGACGGGCAACTTTTAGACGCTCTCTTTTCCTGTGTGTGGGTGGGTGGTGGAGCACAAACACAGCCACACACAGACACACAGTCGAGTCCTTAGTTTGTGGGTGGTCGAGGATTGGTGGCCTGGTAAGCAAGGACATTTGATAGCATTATGCGCATGCATGAGCATCCACTGAGTAGTTCCCTTCCCTTTTTCTGCCATCGCCTTTTTCGGAAGGCAATTTGTTGTTTGTCTCTCGCTCGCTGGCTGTGTGCTGCCAAGGTTCAACAGCTGCTCAGCCATTAATATCCCTTTTCCACCAAAAGACAAACAGAGGGGGCCACGCCACTCGTGCACACCCCTCGCTACCACAAGGCTGTCGCCTGGGTGACCTTGCCTGGTTGTGGCAGCAAAAGTGTTGCCTACTTTGTGTCGTAGCGGGCAGGCACACACACACATACGAGCATGCAGGAAGCCAGCCCTGGTTGCAATGATTTTCCATGAATCCCAAACAGAAGGTCAGCTCGTGACCTTGGCTAGCCACAGGTGTTGTCTGACATTCAATGGAGAGGCCTCATCCAATTGAGTTTCGGTTTTCTCTCATTCCATCCGAAAGCCGTGTCATTTCTTATCATTGCGTCACATTCAACACCTCCGCCTCCACCTACTCTTGCCTTAGTTTCCAATAAATCTTTCTCCTTCCACACGCCCACAATCGACGCCTCCTCATTTGCCACGTGCCACGCATTTGAAAAAATTGTTGCAGCGAGAATTTATCACCGAATTTTTGTCTTTTCTCTGCTGTCGCTTAACAAATTTGTTCCGCGCAGCGCCCGTGCCACTCTCTATGGCATCCCCTATCCCCTCTGCTTCAAGGCCATCTGCCAGCTAGATGGCAGTTTCAGCATCCATCGACTCCATTGGAAGTAATTTTTGATATATAAAACGCTAGCATATACGCCGACGACGACCCGTAGTCGTATAATATAACTGCCAGCATATTAACAACCGATGCCCCAGATAACAAATGAGAGAGGGGAAGGACGAGGGAGAGGGCGCTGGCGGCAGACATTGGCAAATATAAATTGCCATGTCATTTATACCGACAACGCAGATAAGGGCCGTTTGTGGCATAGATGGAGCGCGAGGAGTCATGAATATTGTCCGTGGGGAGGGACAGCGCGATTGTGGTGTAAGGGGAGGGGAACGGGGAACGGGGATCGTATCGAATCGGATCAGATGGAATCTGATGGTGTAGGCCACACCATCTGGCATCATTTGGCGAGTGGCAGACAAACTCATTTGCTTTTCAATTTCCGCTTGAGCACAAATTGGATGCACAGTGTATTCTCTCGCTCTGCCACTCGGAAGAGGCCATCAAGTGGGTCGCATTTTCATCTGATTTTGTAATCGAGACGAGGGGCAATCAGTGCACGCTGCGGGGACGGAGGGGCAACAGGTGTGAAGCTGAGCTCTAGTCATAAATTGATTTGTCTGCCCAAAAAGACGCCGCTGCTGTTGCCAGTTTGTGAGAGAGAATTTGATCCGATTTGGGGCAACAAGGAAACAAATAAAGTGCCAAAAAGATGTCACACAATCGCACACAAACACAAACACACTTGCACACACACGCACAATAACGACAATGGCCACATTAAAGCACATTGGGGCCGGATTGTATTACACAGAAAATCAGACAGGCAGGCAGACAGACTGGGGCACACAGGAGCAAAGCCACTCGAGCGTGTGTGCAATTGATAAGCATTAGATTTGTCAAGTTTTGAATGGGCTGGCAAGGAGTAGGCCCATGTTGCCCTGAGAGATGCTCGCTCCCGTGTGTGTCCGCAGCCACTCCAGTTCGAGGTAAATGCTCTCTCTTTTTTCTTGCCACTAGCTGCGGTGCTTACAGTTGCCTCCGTTGCCACGGTTGCCACGCATTTAAGCATGAATTGGTTTCCCACTCATGACGAAACCCGCCAAATGGGAAAATTAGTTACAGTTCCATGCCCTCCATCGGGCTGACAGGGAAATCACTTCAGAGCCAGCGAAACGTGCGAGGAAAATGCTCTAGTAGAAAAGGCTCTTTTTATCCGCAGTAGTTTATCCATTTATCCATTTTTGTCTGCTGCTGGCTCCAAAAATAAATTAAAATCATATTTATATCCGGGCCGGGGCGCACAAAACATTTCCGAACAAATGATAAGCCCTGTGCGGGGCGGGAGCCCCGCTGGATGCCCCTTCGGGTAGCATGTGCATAATTATGCAAATGAATTGGATACCAACAAGGGACAGGCCAGAGTGCAGGGAGCAGCAGGCAGGCGTGGCCCATGCTACACGTGCCACAAGAGAAGCCAGTGAAAACTTTCAGTTCGGTTTCGGTTGGAAGCAAACAAAAGGTAAACCCTGAGGGATAGGGTGTGCGATAGGGCAGAGTGGAGGAGAGGAGAGTAGAGGAGTACATAAATATATTTGTACACACATACATATACACACATACATATATATGGTTGTATGCGTATTTATATTCAGGTAAAAACAATTTAAATAATTAACTTTTTAGGCCTCCTCCGGAAAAGTTGCTCCTTGTTGTTGGCTTTGGCTTTGGCCAGCAACTGTTGACCAGGTCAAATTGCGTTTAAAATTTAATTTGTATACTTACACACACACACACACACACACACATACGCACGCACACAGACATCCAGCTGGACATCCACAGGATCCACCAGTATCATCATTATTTACACTGTCAAACAGGGTTTTACGGAAAAGGATTAAAAGTTCAGAGGAGCGACAGAGGAAATCGAAGGAGCAACAGCAGAAAGAGAGTCAGAAATAGAGAGAGAGAGAGAGAGAGAGAGAGTTGGGTGGGAGGATAGATAGCAGACGGAAGCTTACAGAGGGCTAGGAGGAGGGGAGCTGGTAATTTTGTTGGGGGTTTTTTACCTGAGCACTTGAGACCCTGGTGGTAGATGCCGTACAACAGCGAACCACAATGGTCACAGAACGTGGGTCCTGCATATGTGAATGGTTCGAAATTGTGTTGCGTTTTTGGTGAGTCCTTTATTTTTGGTTTGTTGTTGTGATGTTGCAACAATTTCAATTTCATTTTCAATTTCAATTATGACGAATTCGGTTATCGATTTCGGTTGTCGTTGTGGTTGTTGTTGTTGTTGTTGTTGTTGTTTGGGTGCGTGTTTTTGTCGTGACAGCGTGAATTGGACAGCGAATTGAGGATTTTGGTTTGTTTTTTTTTTTTTTTTTTGTTTGTTTGAGTGGTTGATGCGCACATGGAAAAGAATACAAAGTACAAATTTTGTTTATGGTAAATCAAACAGAGCACAATGACGGAAAACAAATGATAACATCTACATAATGGCTAGTGTAATTCTTCACCTATTTATTAAACTTAATTCAAAGCAACCGGCAGTGCCAGGTGCGAGTGTTTCGATCAGCGAGAGCGTGCGAGTCAGGTCCAGTTGCTCTTTAAGAACAGCTTTCAGAACAGAGCAATCTTGAAGCGTTCTTAAGTCGGAGATAACAACAGCCATTCCCATCAATCCTAGTCCTAGTCGTGTCTCTGTCATATTTTGTTGCCCCACATATATCCCGGCCCACATTTATTCTCGGACAAGCCTAAGCAGACAGAGAGATAGAGAGAGAGCGAGAGCTGCATGAATATATAAAAACTGCGGCATGCCATTTTCCATAACCCAGCTACAAAAGAACGGCAACGGAGGCAGAGCACACAATCAGACGGAGGTGGAGCTGGAGGTGGAGGAGAAGCATTCGCAGAGCCAGAGAGTCTGTGCTTAGGTTCCAAAGCAAAGTTGACATGCTGTCGGACAGGCGGGAGGACATGATGGGCTGGGACAGCAGCCAGCCACCCATCCAGGGACATTCTGGGGACAGGACAGTCCAGAACATAACCGAAAATCCAAATGACAGTTTAATTTGACAGAGCAACCCTCACAAAGGCAGGCACCGGGCGCGGGCTGGCATGCAATGCAAATGTGTTATCCCTTTGGCTCCTTTGGCACTGACTCGCACATGGAAATGCAGCCACTGCATAAGGCTGCGGCTAAAAGCATGCTTATTCGAATACATTTCCATTTCATTTTAATGTAGGTTTTCATTTGGGTATTTCCTCTTTTCGCAGCTTTTATTTCACTTTTTGTAGCCCAAATATTTCTACACATTTCTGTATTTTATTTGCGGTTGGTTACACACTTACCGAATCGATGCCCTTATCCTTGCCGGGGCATATGAAGGTGACATATTCATGGCATCGCTTGTGCACCACATAAGAGCAAACTGCAGTCGGGGGGTATGGAGAGTTAGTTGTCGCTTGGGAGACTGATGTTGATGTGGAGGGCGATCCTTACCTTGGCACTGAAATCCTTGCTTCCCGAACCCCCTGCAAAACAGACACGCACAATCACAAAGGTGAAGTGCAAAAGAGAATTGTTAATTTGCATTCAAAGTCTGACCAACTGTTTCAATTAGCATAAATATTTAAATGGCGATTAATCGGTATTACGTTTGATTGCGGCTCGCAATTCATTGAAAATTAATCAATTTTGTTCGTGTGTAATGGCTGGGGAGGGAAACAACTTTAAGGATATGCTTCAACCCGATCTATCGCGCTCTCTCGCTAGTCTCTCTCTCTCGTTGCAAAAGAGTCGAGTGGCTGGCAACACACGCTATAAATGAGCGCTAGATTACTGTTATCGTTGGTGTCCCGTTGGTGTGACGCGTGATTTATGACGGAGCGTTGCATAAACTGAATTTACGTGACAAAAGCTACAGGGGGTTACTATAACATTTTCTTTTCTCACATAACTTAAAGCTCTTTAGGGTTCTAATGGGTAATGGCCAGAACCTGCCCGAAACGGTTATGAGTCCCGGGGCTTACGTGACCTGTCCGCAGGCGAAAGGCTTTCTTTCCTACTCCCTGTCCCACCGGTTGCCTGTCCCGCTCACATCTCATATTCGCTGCAATTGGGACACGGCAAATTATTAACATGCACAGCAAAGGGACATACAAACATACGCATTTATACGATTAGTATGTAAGTATTTGACATGCGGGGCCTTTCAAACTTTGGGGCATTTCAACTTTGTTCGCTTAACTTTTAACTGCGGCTGCAGCTGACAAAGTTGACAACTTTTTAGGGTAACATGCCGGAGGGGGTGGAGATTCCTTCGGTCAGTGTGCCGGGGAGCCGGGGAAAAGTGGATCCGATTAGTTCAAAACCAATTCGACAATCGCCCCACAAATTGACTGACTTTTCATTGCCATCCACAACGAGCACAAAACTGTCCCATGGAGCGCTTTTATTTTATTATTTTTTGCATAATTGCATTGGGTATTCCCGCATTTTGCATTTAGTTTTATTTTTCATTGTCTGCCGTTGGCTTTTCGCTGTTTTCACTCTGTTTTCGCTCTGCCTTTGTGTCTGTTTTTTTAGCTTTCTTCTGTTTGTGAATCAAATGAAGTGAAAAGCAATTTTCCCGCGCCCGCAGTTATGCCATGAATCCTTTCATATCCCCCCCAACCGCCAACCAAGCAATCATTTTTTGTTTACCATCGTACTCTACCCTCATCTGTGTGTGTTTTTATGCATTTTTAATGTATTTTAATTAAGCGCATATTTTCCAACGGTGTGCAGGAAAAACATTGCCGTAAAAAGATCCACCCCACGGTCCAGCGGAGAGATATGGGAAAGGGATACGAATGTTCGGAATTTAAGTTAATTAAATAAAAGGAAAATTGAACAATATCCTGAAACTGCATTGTATTGGGCTCCCACTGAATTAAATATCTTTCTCTTGCTCTCTCATTGATTGCACAAAATAAAATTGATTTGGGAAACCAATGGAATGCTACTAATATCTTAATGTACATAAATATCAGCGGATTATGAACATTGAAAATTGAATTATTATTAGACATATTTTCGGAAGTTCCTGCAGTTCCAGATAAGTGCACAATGAAGGCATTAAAGGAGATTTAATTGCGAATAGTCAATTTCCAGTGATTCGCAGCCACTGCTACTAAAATATCTAGTTTTAACCAATGTGTTTACGTGTTCTTGGAACTCTGGCAATGCCACACGGGTCAGACAATCATTTCATATGCGGCATTTATTCGAAAATACTCCAATATCCTCGCATATTTCTACCTGGCACCCACGGTTCCCATTTCTTCCCGTACGCTTTACTCAGTTGAGAGCGAAACTTCCGTTTGAGCGTGTTTTGTTGGTGGTTTTGTGCTATTATGCAAATGACGTGCCATAAACATGGAAAATGTTTCACCTGCTGCCCCGCTAACGAAGGCGGTTTGCACCGCGGTCTTTGCCTTCCCCTCCTTCTCCTCCTCCTCCATCTCCTTTCACACTCACCACACACACAAATTACGTGCCTGCAACGCCTCTTTGCAACGCGTTTTCGTACGTTCTATGTGCCTGTGTGTGCGCGCGCTCCTCTGTGCCCCCAAAGTCCCCACACTATTAATTAAATGTCGGCGAAGTGGAGCTGAAAACGGTAACAAAAACCGAAGTTAATTAGCTGCAACCCAAAAGAGACGTATACAACATCTAGGGGCGGTCGTCCGGGGGCAAGGTGAGCCTTGTTGCCACTTGTTTCTGTTGCTGCCGCCGCTGATATTGCTGTCAAAGCGCGTTAATTACGTGTAATAATGATGCAGTGGCTGTGGCACTGTTTATCTGTCCGCCACTTTACTTGCCTTCCCGCCCACCGTACCCAACTCCACGCCAGCCCCCTGGTCAGGCGCCGTTTCGGATTCTCTCTTTATTTCTAGTTTCAATTTCTACCTTTGGAGCGGAGCTCCGGCCTCAGCGCCGTTTAAGGGCATAGATCGATTCTGGCTGCTGTTTGGCGCATTTTAAGCAGCAATTAATATAATTATTGCCGTCATGTTGTGGCAACAGCAGCGGCAGCAGCGAAGACTGGCAGATGCTTCCCCATGCCCATTACTCATGAAAGTCATGCCATTCATTAGTTAGACGGGGGTGGGGAGAGCTTTAAATTGTCAACGCAGGCACTCTCTCCTCTCCTCCGGAGGTCAAAGAGCGTGTGGCAGAGACTGTTTGCTTATTAAATATGAATTAATATCATTGAAATTGCTCGTCAAAGTGTGTGCCCTTCGGCTGTGGGCAGGGGGCGCAGCTGTGACTATGAATATTAAGTGATAAATTAATTAGTCTGTGGGATGTGTGAGGTGTGCGTATCCTTTAATTCCCCTTTCAAGGGCGGCTTTTAGCTGTTAAAGCTGCTTAAAGCTCTTGGCGAATGAAAATTCAAGCGAATACTTTTAATGATTCAAATGAAGTTCCCCGTGGACTAAGTACATGATCTTCTAGCAGTACTCCACAAAATACAGAACACTGAAAATATACCTACATCCAGGCATATCCCGATTGATAACCGCTGCAAAATGTTCAGAAATTCAGTTCAAAATTCGAGTATTTTGAGTGCAAGGGGAGTCGTGGTGGGAAGTTAATGCGCATGAAATTGATTTATAATCCCCCAGCAGAAAGTTCTGGCACCCGGAAGTGACTGCCAGGACTACCAAAAAGTAAACAGGTTACCCGAAACCCCCCCAGAGCACACATCTCTCCTCGCAAAATATCAACATCCATTTTTTGTTTGTTCCGAGCGGTTTTCCCTTTCGTTTTTCGGAGGGGAAAGGCCAACAATGGATTAAGACAGATTTTCCAGGGGTTTTTGCCTAAATTAAACATTACACAGGTTGGCTTTTAAGCCCCCCGCCCCTAGCATACGCTTCCCCTCCAAGTCTCCCATCAGCGGAAAAGGTGGGAAGCAAACAATGTAAGTATCCCATTGAAATGCCTTGACTTGACTTTTAGTTGTATGTTTTTGTTTCCCATTTCTTTTGGGCGTTTGCTTTCTCCATTTCCATTTCCATTTCCACTGCTGCCACCCACCGCCCATTCTTCTTCTGCCACTTCTTCGTGGTTTTGCTTTGTTCGGCTTGCCTTGTCAATAGACTTTTATCGATTCCATGGCTGGGCTCTCCTCTTGCGTTTGTCTGATGTTATGCGAAAGCTTTGTCTGCAATGCACGTGTAGACCCACAAGTGCCCGCCATTGATGCGGCTGGGGGGTGGGAATGACTGTCTGGATGGTTAGGGTACTTATAAATGTATCTTTTTGTGTCTTGGGATGGATGAATCCTTCCCTCACTTACCAGATAAAGTCCTTGCAGTGGGAGCAAAAGGTGGGCTGCTTGAAGAACCTCGCGATGAAGCAGTGATCCTTCACATTGAAGACATTCTTCTTCTTCAGGGCTCCCTTGCGCAGGCGCGATTTCATTTTATTCTCGCCCATGGCCTCGCAGCCCTCCGCCCCGGCCCCACCCTGCTGCGACGGATCGCCACCATTGTTGTCGCCGTGCTCGGACATTGTGGAGTTCTCGTCTAATATCCTGTGGTTTCCTCTGCTGCTTCAATGATTTTACGCTTACTAATTGGTAAATCTCTTCAATTTGTTCACTTTTTGTTGCATTTGGTTGTTGTTGTTGTTGTTGTTATTTGTTTACGGCTTTGCTTTTGTATTGTTTATTGATTTTTATTAGGCCTCAGACGGCATCTGACCATCGTGACAAAGAAAACAATACAAAAATGTATAAAAACAAACTGGATTTACATACGAAATACTTCTGAAACTTGACTTAATCTTCGTTGAATTGATATTTGCATATTTTTGCATTCGTCAGGCACATATTCAGTATTTATTGAGGCTCGGATTCGCTCAGTCGCTCACAATTATTTTCCACACGCGTTTCGCCTTGATTCAAATTGATTTTTCTCCTAACAAGCGCAACAATTAAATGAAAAGTTGTGCAAATGTCACGGCGACTGACGGACAAACAAGCTCATAATTAGCATTAATTTTAATTACACAAAAGAAAAGGTATTCCAGCGACACGGCACTGGTGGGTGGGTGGCTGGCAGGGTGCTGGCTGGGTGGCTGAGTGTGGTTGAGTGGGGCAGCGCACTCCACAGCCAATAAATAATAAATAAATACAAAATACCAAAACTTTTGCATTTCTCTGAATTTTGTTGCTGTGTTTTTTAGCAGAAAGCGCGAGCAAAGAGTGTGGGGGAGAGCGAGACGGCTGCCCGTGCAAATAAAAAAAACGAAATTGTATTTAAGAATTATTTTGTTTTTATTGAACTTTTTGCTATGCCAATGTTTGTGCCCTGCCAACAGACACGTTCTTGCTGGTCAGTACGCTGCCAGTGTCAACTGGCTGCGACACGGTTGATACCCCGTAACTGGTTTAGGCAAACTCTTACGAAATGATTAATTAAATGAATTGAATTTTGATACAAGAAACTTCTACTTTCATCTGCACTAAGCAACTCTTTGCTACCCTGTAGAGGTGTACGACATGCACGGAATTTGCATTGATTGGAGGCGCGAAGGCAAGCACACACACAATAACGAAATCTCTTAAATGTAACTGTAACTGTTACTGTTACTGTTGCTCAGTGGATGTGCGCGACAAGCAACAGTTATTCCCGGACCCTCAAACACTTGTCTTCATTTCGCTCTTTTGAGAGTTTCATTCGCTCAATTGGTTTTATAGTTACACACACACACATGTACATATGTTCGCGAATATTTTAATACAATTATCTTTAATTTGTATTTGATTTTTTAACTGAGAAACATTTTTGATATCATTATTAGGTGCCCAGAGTTGGTCAAACTTTGTTTACTATTTGCTTTGATGGAGAGTTCACTCTCACTTTCCTATTACACTACACTACACTACACTACACACTTGGGGTGGTCACACACACATACACACACGGACTCCGCTTGAATGTTGGACGGGCAACAACTGCCTCTGCGGGCGAACCGTTACGTTGTGAGCGGCGCGTGAAAAAGTTCTCGCACGAGCAGAAATCCGATTCGCATGGACCGTGGTGAGTTTTGGGGCCTTCTTCGATTTCCCCTCCACAGGTTACACAAGATGTCTTCTCGCACGCACTCCCCCCTCGCACATACACACACTCGTTGCTGGGGCTCTCCTCCTTCCCAGCTGCTCCTGCGGCTGCCTGCTGCTGCTGTGGTTTTTCTTGCTGTTGCTCTCTCGCTCTTCGCTTCGCCTCTCAGCTTGCGTTCTTCCGCGATACACGAACTGTAGCTATTTGGCACGTGCGCTTCGCTCGGGTTACAGAAACATTCTGGCATGTCTTGGCTAACGGGACGCGGACCGTAGCGAGCTTTCGAGCGCGCTGTTAACAGCTAACAGTGGACTAACAGTGGCTCTCACTCTCACACTCATTTGCATGGACTGCGGGGTGTGGGTTTGGTGGCCAATTAACATAAGCATAACATAAGTAATCGCAACGCAGCGCAGCGCGAACGTCAGACTTTGGCTTCGATGACGCCTGTGGCCGATCGTTTTTGGCCGCTAATTGATTCGAATGAACGAAACTTGTTAAATGGCTGAGGGGAAGCCGGTTTTGGGCTTGTACGAGCATAGATACTATATACCCCCCCTGCCTGCTTTTGGATTCAATGGAAAGTCAAACAAGACGGTAGATGGTCTACCGCAGAAGTAATCGGAGAATTGGGAAAAGATGAGAACAGCTCCTCCACACAGGGGAGCGGGTTAATCTGGTCACAACCGCTAGGTAACCTTCGCCTCCACACGTTCGAACGTCCACATGCTGCCTGCCCGCCCCCCACCACACACACAAAAACACCCATTAGAGCAGCGGTGCCACATCTGATAGTCAAGTGTCACGTTTCGCGGTCGCAGCCGCAGACGGAGCGCCAACGATGTCGACCGACCGAGCGGCCGACCGGCTAATGCAATGATTATTTATCTGCTAGATACACGGACAGACCATAAACTACTGCAACAACATGTTCGAGTTCTGTTTAGGTTTTTGGTCAGCTGGTCATCGAAACACCAAATATTTGTGCAAAAATAGGTAAATAACACCACAAACACAAGCACACACACACACACACACACACGAAAGGCAAGTAAAATGTTTCGGTAAATTCCTATTGCCAATTCCTCAAAAAGCCATTTGCCGGTCGACATGTAAATGGGGTGGGGGAAGGTGTTGAAACCCAATGGAATTTTTGTTGCAATCCACTGAACAGAATGTATGTACAATGTAGCAACATATGTATGTAAATATGTACATAAATATGTAAGAATGTATGCACAATGTACATACTGATAGGGCCGATAAGACTGCTGGCCAGTAAAGTACGAAAAAAAGTGAGTGCTTTGGCAGATAATAATTTATGAATAATCTGTTTTAGATATCGCCCGAACAGAACCATAAATTTCAATGAGCAAACGAGCGAACGGGCGGGGCGAGGCAATTACAGCCCATTGAAATATTTACTCTGATGGAAATTATATTGCATACCCTGCTAATAAGAAAAGAGATGGTGAGTATATAATGTCAATGGAGAGCTTTTATAATATGAATTCCGACAGCAGCGTACAGGGTACTTATAACAACATTTAATTCGCTCAGCATCTTGGCTCATAACTTGTCGCGACACTTTGCAAAGAAAAATGTGAATGTACTTCGAGCTGTAAATGTATATTATAAGTATTTTAATTTTGCTGCCCTCTATGCACAAAGTGCAGGGGCCTATTGGCCTAGATACGTAGCATTTAGCATATTCTTGAGTTGATGTGCATTTAACACTCTCCCCGTAACTGCTGGGCATCCCTCTCGTCGTGGTCTCATCATTTGTTGTGTCTTTAATTTATAACGACACTTTGCTAATTCATTCAGCGCTTTTCAGGGCACGCGGCATTCAAACGATGAGTTCTCCGCACTAGAAAAACACTTCATCTTTGGATGCTTGGCTGCTGCTGCTGCCGCCGGAGCTCTTTCCCAGAAACGTGCAGAATCATCGCAAAGTCTAATCGAACTGGAACGATCCATTCCAAGCTAAATTTTCTACTTTCACTTGGACACCCGCAGGTCACGAGATCCGCTGCCTCTTTCGGGCACTTCTTTGCTTCTGCTTCAGACTTTGATGTGCCTCTGGCGCTGCTTCTCACTTTGATCTGCATTGGCACATCCCTTCTACCACTTATCTTTGCCATTGATTCAGTCTCTGCCTTCTGAGCTGCCTCTGTTTTTGGCCTCTCACAATATTCTTATTTTTCTTTGCCTTACTTTGAAATATTGTTTTTATTTTCTTTCTTTGGTGTAGATGAGAGCTCCCTCCGGCAGCTCTAGCTTGTAAAAACTAATTTATGAGCAAAAAATGCAAACGCACAACAACAATGAGAGCAAATTTCAATTAAAAGCGTGGGCGACGGGTCAAAGGGCGTGTCATTCACGCATAATTGACACAAATTGGGGCAATGCGATAACAAAACATTTCAAAAGCACACTTTTTGCCCCACCCTTCGCCGCTCTCTTCTCTCTCTCTCTGAGGTTTGTGATAAATTATTGAATAAACATTTTAATTTATGCCAATTAATTTTATATTTCGTTTGAAGAAACAATTCCTTACATTCGGATTTGGCAGTCGGGTAATTTAGCTAACAAAAGTGCTGAGTTTTTTTTTATTCCGGTAACAAATAATAGCAACAAAAGCTTGACAAACGAGGAGCAGGCGAAGAGGATGGGAGAGGCAGAGACGGATAGGCACGCAACGCAGAGCGTTCCTTTTCCATCATTTAATGAGATTCTTCATGCCAGACACAAATCTTCCAGCTGTTGAAGGCATCCCAACCATTTGGCACACAGAGGGAAAAAACACAGCTACAAATCATCCTCTGAATGTACATATGTATGTATAAATAATCACTTGCAATTGATTTTGATTGAATTGATAATATCCATTAAACATATTCCGAATGATTGAATGATATTTTCCCACTTGCAAATTCTTTATAACAACACAAACGTATTAAATAATCTTTTAAAATCCGAATTTTGTGCAGTGCATTGGAGAGTTTACTTTCTGTTTATGCATTTCGCTTTTGATTTTTCTTTTGCTTCTGTTGTTGTTTTGTTTTTGGAAACAACGCATAATCGGAACGGGAACCGATGCGAACCGATCGCCATTCACATACAGAGCCGGCTGGCTGCCGTTATTGAAAAACACTTTCAGCGACGCTCCGCTACGCCACACGACCCGTTGCGTTGCGTTCCGTGCCGTTCCGTTCTGCCCTGCTCTTGACTGTGGCACACGTACAAGTACTGCTCCCGCTCGTATCGTTCAGATACAATTTACTCGTGTGTCTGTCTGGCCCACAAAACGATCGCAGGTCGCTGGCGCTGGCGCTGGCGATGGCGCTGTCTCTGCCGCAGTCGCAGTCGCAGCCGCTGCTTGTTTTGGCATTCAGTGAAGGCTGCACCGGTTCTGCAATCAATCTGCCAGCATGCGGCCCACTGTGCAGCCGGCAGAGATCGATTAAGCAGATGCAGACAGTGCTCGTGGGGTGGGGTAAAGGGAGCTGGAAACTGTTGTGTGAACATCTTTCGCTTTCTTTATGCCTTAGTTAAGTCCCTTTGTGAGGGCATACACACTTCTGCGTTGCCTCACACGGCGACTCTCCCGTTTTGGTGCATTTTTATTGCATTTTCTTATGGCTTGCAGTTCGGTGGCTATTTCTGTCCCGCTCCATCTACAGTAGCGTCGCGCATGTGTCTTCCGATCTTGTTCCGTTACATAAATCAGATACAGAGCTAATTGTACATTAATCTCTCTCGCTCTCTTTCTCTTTACTTTGCTGCTGGCATTCTTCTCTCTTATTACATGTACATACACATAACGGTATATAGACTGCAAGCTGTAAATGTACATGTCAGTATTTTATAGCTTTATCGCTTTTCGGCCTCCGGCATATGTGCAGTCGCCCCACGCATCATCCAATTGCATCTCTATCCGTAGTTTCCCCTGCTGTTTGGCACCATGCCAATGGGCATGTTCCCTGGTGTTTTTCACAGTTTTCAAATTGCTAAAAAATCGCACTCCATTCTACAGAAAAAACACAAAAACCCATCCCAATTTGGTATTCGCACGTCATCACATGATGATTGTCAAGGTTTTACGCTGTTAAAAAAATGAAAGAAATTCCGGAATCAAATTCTCCCATGAAAACACAGGATGAAAGTTTCTAGGGCGAAGTTTCAAATACCCTAAAAAAAGGTATCATTCCCATGGTAATTTAATTGCATTCTAGGGACATTTTTTCCCATGCCCCAAACATCTACTCTCAACTGCCGTACTCTGCCGTCCCCTGGCAGGGTATAGTGAAAAAAAATCAACTCAAATGGCTTGTGGCACACGGTTTATCTGCTATCTCTCGTCGCTTGTCGCACATTGGTGCTGGCTTTGGGGCAGAGTACTGTGATTTGTGTTGGCTGCCAGCGATTTTTATGGAGTGCGGATTGCCGGACTCGCACGCGGACTCGAGGTCGAATTGGGATGCAGAGTTATCAGCCGAATAAAAAGAAACAGCGCCCCGTAAATAATCAAAAAACCTCTGCTACACTCGTACTCGTACTCGTACTCGAACTCGTACTCGTAAATAATTCAATGAAAGTCGTTCAGCGATACAAATTTGTTCTGTGAAATATATGTATGGTACACATGGGAGGGGACCAATCGAAGAGGAGCGGCAGTGTGGGAATCTACCGAGTGGGCATGGAGGCCAGCAGCACACTTGGGAAGGCATAGAGGGAACTGATTTCGTTTGATTTCAAAATACTTTTCGCAGTACATTTCACTTTTGTTAAAACATACTTTTGGGGCTGGGGCATAAAGCCACCAGCCAGAAGCGGGTCCACGCTGGCAACACTGGCGGAGCATCCAAAATGCAATTCCGCTAGCAGAAATATTAATTACAAATTCTAAAATACATAAATGAAAAAAATATAAATGTTAAGTTTTAATTCGCTTTGACCTTTATAGGTGTGTGGGCGGCCGGCGCAACACACTTCCATGTTCAACCTTGACAGCGGCTGCAGCTCCTCGGTGGAAAAAGTTTTCACAACAACTTTGGGATCGCTGGCAGGGCACGCGCCTCGTTCTCTGATTCAATTAAGCAAAAGTCAGGGTGAGAGCTTGACGTTCACGGGGAGAGAATGATTCATGAACCTTCTTCTACTTCGAACCTTAAAGATCTTTAAAGGGGTTTTTCTGTCTTCATTTCCATTTCCAATCTTTTCGGCAGGGGCACAGAACATCATGGCAAGAAGCCTCACATCAATGGGCGTGGTGGGACCTTCCTCAGGCAACGCAGCATAAAGAGCAAGAGTTGAGGCCACTTGTCCCGGCCAGAAACGGCCTAGAACAATGAGCTCCATCATTGGCAGCATGAATAGCAGAATGGTGGGTGGGGCTGCTGGGGTTTCTGCTCGGGCAGGGGCTGCAACAATTGAACTACGGGCAGGCACAGGCTCAACTTTTGCTGCCTTGGATGTGACACTTTGGCATCGGGTATGCCTGTGTGGCAGCTCCTGCTTCTGCAGCAGCCACTGGACCTGCCCTTGCCGATAATGGGAACATAAAGAGGGGTTCATGGAATGGAATTAAAGTTGTTCCCCAAGAAAAGACAATGGGAAATTCTCTGAACATACGGCATCGTGATTTAAGCAGGGATAAAACAGCTATGCGGGTAACTAGTAGATTAACTAGACAAGTCTTTAACTTGCAAAATACTTGGCCATCGATTAAAGCCTGTTGATGTGGCATCCATAATCTCTGGTCAGTCATCTTTCACTTCATTGGCTGCTGTCTCGCGTAATCCACCTCATCGGGTGTCCCTTTGTGGCTGGACAATTATGTCTCAATGAGTTCTCGTTGAGCGATTTTATCATCAGATGTCATTAGCGTAAGCCACGAAGCTAACCACCAATTACAGTGATTACAATAAGTATGCGAACACACTCGCACATTCAAATCTGCATTCGCATTCCCATCGCATTCCATGGGCCAATTGCCACCAGCAGCAACAATGCCACATTTGCGATTTGCATTTGTAGGGGCTTCGTGGTTAATGTCTTCCCCCTGAATGCCACGCCCCTCGCATCAATTATGCACTCATTGAAAGGCGTGGTGGAGGGTTTTACTCTGTGCTTAACCTGCGACATGTGGGACTCCCGAAATCGTTTTGCTTCTTGCTTGGCACAGGAAATATTCTCTTAAAATAATTCAGCAAAGTACACAAATAGTGAAATGACATAAAATATTCCAGAATCTGTAAAGGCCAACAAGTTTTGCGTTAGTTGTTGCACACAACCTCCAGCCTGGCCCTTGCCAGTCATAAAAGGATTCAACATGTGTCAGCTCTGCCACAGGCACAGGCACCATCGTTTGCCCTTCACTCGAATGGCCAACCGCAGTCGCTCAAATAAAGGACGGATGGATGTGGTAGTGGCAGGAGAGAGTGTGAGTGAAATCCTCATTTATCGTTTGCAGGCTACTAATTTACACTCAGTGCTCTCGACACGACCGACGAGGGAGTCGGCGGGATGGCAATGGCGGTGAATGGACGACTGCGGTCGTGTAATTAAAATGGAATTGTAGCGCGTGCCAAGGCGTAGTAAATGGCTCCGAGCGGAGACAAATGAGGAATGCCAGCCACTAACTGGGCACAAATACGAGTACCAGGGGCCCTGCCCAAATGTCCAAGGAGCACATCACGTATACGCAGCGTAAGCACACATTAATTTCGAGCTCATCCCGCAAATTCGCACTCTTAGAGAGAGGTTTTATGGATCTGCATGCATAAGGTACTGCCCCCAGTCTATTCTGCTGCCCCAAAGCTTAGTTTATTCCATTAAAAGTTCTCACACCAATGGGGGATTGCTCGTAGCTCAGGGCACAACGGCCATCAGCTCCCATAAGCTGTCGAAAGTTTCAATAGTTTTTAATTACTCTGGATAGCTGGTAAAACAGACAGACATTGCAGTGAGAAAGAGCTTGGCACAAGTCAGATTGAGTGAAATAATTGAATGTCGGAAATTCCCAAATGCATTTTGAATGGTTATTTCATCCAGGAGAGAAAGGAAGGAAGGAAGAAACAGTGAAAATATTGATAAAGCAAAAGGGAAACTCCATGCACACAGGCAGCTGTTTTCCACTCTACAAACTTGACTCTTTATTTGAGTATTTTCTTCTCGCTCTGGCTCTGGTTTACTGCAAATTTAAGCCAAGTTTCCCTGCCTTTTGTACTAATGAAAATGGCATTCATCTGACTGTCAAATGGACACTAATTAATTGCAGTCAAATCCTTAATGCACTCGTGTGTGGGCCGAAAATCAATGATTTCCAGATGAACGCCTTCCGTGACACATTTGCCAATTAGACAATCCATTCAGCTGAGTCCAATTTCAACCTCTGCACATACCGCATGAGGTGGGATTGTTTAATTCAAATAAAGTCAGTGAATGCACAATCGAAATGGCTTCATTTTAGGTTTCGAATTAGCAAAAGGTTCCATGTGATCAATTGCTGTGCTTCATCGAATCCATTTACAGAAATATGAACTCCACTTTCAGACAGTTAAAGCCGACAGCCTTCAGCCTGCCTGCCATTTCTAGCTAAAGTTGTGTTCTGGCTTTCCTGGGAAACATTCATTGACTCACTCTCACACTGCTACAGGAACAGGGCGAATCTATGAATAATCAAATTCGGCTTTTGCTTAGACAGCTGCCGCACTTCTGGCCACAAACAAAAGGCCGGGACGGGCAGCCGCCCCCAGCAAACGGAGGCGTAACCGGTCCGCTTTTCATGGGAAATTTCACCTTTTGAGGACCTCTCCTCAATGGTAACCGTATACCGTAGACGCAGTGTCTGCCGTTTCTCTCTCTTCCGGCTGCTGCTGCTGCTGGTGGTGTGGGTTCTTCTCATTATTGTTTGCTTTTCCTCTGCGGCCATCGCTCATTGTTTTTGGCTCTTTCTCTGCTGTGTCAAGCGGCAGTTAAACGGCATTCGAGGGCGACAATGAGAGGGGGGAGGAGTCTAAATCAAATGCCTAATGCTCCAGCAACAAACAAAAACACCAGACAACATCTGGGTGTGGGTGTTCTTTGTGTGTGTGTGCGTGTGCTTATCCTTGCTTTGCATTTGCCTCTCTGTTTGCCTTACGCTTTCCATCTCTTTGCCAGATTCCGCTCCAACTTTTTCGCTCTATCGCTGCCGCATTTTTGTTGTTGTTAAGCGCCGTAAATGAAGCTGCAGAGCGACAGAGTGGGAGCGCGGAAATGCCCGAAAGCGTCAACATTTAAGATAAATACAAATTCCGCTCAAATCAAGCAAAAAAGACAAGGAGGCTGGGTAAAAAACAACAAGGAAATGGCAAAGTAATTAAGTGCTGCTCTGTTTGTATTTTTTTACAACATTTTGCACTTTGTGGTGGGTGGCCAAAATCATTCTCGTTGCGGCAGACTAATTATGATTATGACGATGATGCCGTGACAGTGCCCATGCCCCTGTTCCACTTTCGGCTTCGCTTCAATTTGAATTGGCAGCCACCTGACTGGTGCTCCCTCCAGCAGAATGTGCGCGGTGCGTGGCTGCCGCATATTTGTTGCACAGCGTCGCTTAGCACATCGTTACCTGCGCGGCACGGCGGGTGGGTGGCTGTGGGCTGCGGCTGCCTGCCTTCTGCCCCACCGCACACGCATGACAAATCAATATCAACAGGCCAGAGCCAGAATTGTCTGCTCCTTTGTCCTTTGGTTCAACAGTTCATTTGCGGTTATGCAACATATTGGCCACGCTCTCTGAACCACGGAACTCATCCACTCATTTCTATTAGATTTCGACCAAACAGTTCATTAAACCGCCGAGATGGGTCTGGGCTCTGGCTCTGGTCTCGTATCGCATTTCGCCGCAGTCTAAATTGTGCATATAAATATTTATAGGATGGGCCGCTCCCCCTTTGCCCCTCTCTCTCTCTCTCTCTCTCTCTCTCTCTCTGGGTTGTTCCCATTCGGATTGCCCTGCAACATTAACACAAAATCAATAAAACCGTTTTAGAGCTCATTGAATCGTTAAAGGACAAATAACGAACCGAACCCAATGACTTATAAATACCCATACAGATAGACACATCAACACACAAAGCACACACACACAACACACACAGCACACACACACTTCTAGCTATATGTAGAACCGCAATCCATTAATCATATATTCCCCTGAAAAGATGGCATTAAAAATACATCAAAATACAGCTAGAGAGCAGCACGAGCAAACCATTTCGCACTGTCCCATAAACATTTGGATGGAGACTCGTAATGCGTATACGTAATATGTGACTGCCAGGGCATATTCGCAGTAATCCTTCTTCGGCGACTTGTGATGAATGACTTGGACAGGGCTCCTTGCGCTTAATTAAAGCTATTAATTTGTGTACTCCAAATGTTTAGCCATCAATCATAGACCGCGACGCATCCCCTTTATGGCTCAGTGTAGAGCCACAAGGCACCTGTTGGATCAGCTAATGGCCGGAGATGCGAAAGTCTTGTTCCACTTCGATAATGGGAACACAAGACACGACGCTAGGCTGCATTATGTTCCTAATTAAAATGGAGTGAAGGGCCACAGCCCCTGCAGGCAGGAGAAGGATATCAGTTGCTACTCCAACAGTCCGTGTGCCGTGGCGCAGTCTTTAATGTGCTCACACATTGAATCATGCATCACTCACTTTACAAGCAACACAAACCTTCAGATTGATGCAAAGAGTTCGATGGCGTAGAGGGAGGCACTGCCACACACAGCCAGAGACACACGCTCGGTTGTTGCCACCATTGTCATTGTTTATTATGCCAATTTGGCTCGAAGCTCAAACAGCAGAGGCAGCGGGAAAAACCCAGGAAAAGCAACAACCCAACCCAACTGATGCCCGACATCACAGCAACAGCAGCCACCAAGCATCGACAGCATGGAGACACACACAAACCAAACAATTTTGGGTGCCTGGTAAATTCGAAAATAATGATTTCCCCAACCCCAACCCCTGGGCACCGCATGCTGCTGCGTTGGGCCAATTTGGCATGCACAAAGGGGAGGGAAAAAAATGGGTAAAGCGGGAGAGCGAGGGAGAAAGTAACATGCAAAAATGGGGGAAAAGCATTGAATGTAATGTGAAGCCTCGAGCAGACATCAAAATATGCATGGTACATAAATACATACATAAATACATAAATTCATATGTAAATATGTATATGCAGATTCAGAATAATTTTGAATGTTATCCTGCATTGATTTGAAGCGCTGAATGGAGATCTCTGACTGCGCTTTAAAATGTAAAACCTATCCCGCCGATTCGAGGGACAAATGACAAATGACAGCAAAAGCCAACTCGATAGAGGCAAACAAAAAGCAATGCAACTTGCGCTGGCGACAATGGCTCAGACTGCGATGCTGCTCTGGTCGGGACATAAATCAAATCTATTTTTGCCAGCAACTTGAACTTGCTCCGGCCCCAAAGAAAAGAAAGTTATGGACTGGATAAATATTGCAATAGCGCAAAAGTTTTGCCAACGGGAATTGTGGTGGTGTCGGAGGGGCTGGGGGGGACAAACAAACCGAACAAATCTTGCTTAAACATATTGAATTGAAATGTAAACGTTTTCCGAGATTCCTTTCCTACTTTTCCTCCCAGGGCCAAGGGCAAGGCTGCTGCATTCAAATCTCTTAAGGATGCTCTGGCTGATAAGTGGAGCTCGTGGAATGGCTCTGGCCATTTGCTAATTACAGACCAGAATGGCAAATTGTACGCTTATTGTTTGTATTGCACTGGGAATACCCTGCAAAGGCAGGAGTAATTAAGAGTTAAAAGCTAAGAGATGGAGTGCTGCAGGGAGTTGATTTAAGTTAGAAGAAAAACTATAAAAATATGCAAACAAAAGACAGTTCTTGAGGGTATCAGCAGCGTCGAGAGACGCACTTAATGGCACGACTAAGTGCATGTGTACATAGATGTGAGTGCGCTCAATAAGATAAATGAAAGTGTTGCACAAGTGCCACAAAGGGCAGCAGGAGAATGGTGATAAAGGGGAGGTAGGGGAGACAGTGAGGCCAGCATGTCACACCTGTTCTCCCCTGTCCCTGTCTGGCCATCACTTTAGCTGTCCGTTCGCCAGTTGAATGCCATTTATAATGGCTTCAACGAGCATCCAGGCGGTGCAATGTCAGCTTTAAAAGTTGTACAAACTTTTCAAGTGCTCTGCCAAATGCAACAAATTTTGTGACTTGAACAAAACTCAACAAATGTTCGAGTAATTGGCCATGGCTGCAGAGGGGCAGGAATTTCCCTGCATGTCTCATTATGATGGGATTGAAATGGAAATTGAATTTGCCAGCCCTTAAACGAATCACGGACAGAGAGCCAACATTCGATTTCAAGTTTCTTTCTGGCATTTTTCCTCAGCATTTTCTCGCTGTCGTCTGCAATGTCAAACACTTGGGGATTTGTTTACTCCGCCTGATTGCGATCGCAGCTAGCTGAGAGGCCACTCTGCACCTCCTCCAGCACTCCATCTACTTGGCGGCAATCAAATTGCCTGGCTCAAGTGCGGAAGCTGCACGAACTAGACACTCATCGAGTCAATGAAAAGTATAGCCAAAAGTTGCTCCTCTCCAGATATGAATCTGTGTTTCCAGAGTGTGCTCTAGAACTTGTTAGCCAATTCACGGCCTAAACTATTCTGCCAGCCAACTGTTCAACTCATCAGCAACAGATTCGGACGATTCGTTGACGAGTTTGGGGTCAAACATCTATCGATTCGCCTTTGTGGAGTCCTTTTTGTAGTTTGCTGACTTTAAGTGGCCCACCACCAGAGCGTTGCCACGTCTCAAACTAAACGTTGTCGTTGTCCTTTCGCTTTATCTGCTTTCCTACGTCGACCACTCCCGCCTGTGACCCTCGGTAATTGCATGGCCCGGACTATTATTATGTGCTAAAAGTGTTGTGTGGGGGCAGGGGCAGGGGCAGGGACAGGCAGATTGGCGGATTGGCAGGCAACCAACAAAATGGAGGAGAACAGAAAAAGCTCAGGCGCAGGCAAAGCACAACACAGCAGAGCAGAGAGCGAAGGAGAGCAGAGGAGCATTAACATTATAAATTATATTGTGCGATGTGCTCGCACTCGTGGCTGGAGATAATCATGTTCGGCGTAGACTGTGGGTCAGCCCCTGGATGCCCTGTAATCCTTTCACTGAAAGATTGAAAAGAATTCCACAAAGGGATGAACAGTTGCGGGTCGTGGGCGGCTGCTGCTGTTATTAAACTTTAATTAAACTGCTTGCGTGAGTGAACTACAAAGAGCAAGCAGGGCGGCCAAGAGCGAACTGCTTGCCAAGCAGGGCATGAACTGCTTACGGGAGGGCACTGCTGACGGAAGTCACTGGCATAGATTGATGGGCGAGACAAATCGTTTAGCAAGTTTCTAATGACAACCTAAGCTGAAACCACTCGCAGGACTTGATCTGTGAATTTGGGAGTGCAGAATTTGTCAATGAGCCGCAGTAGATACCCTTTTGATACCCTAACTAGAGGCTTCTAGTCCTACCCGACGCCCTCATGTGTGCGGTGCGTGTGTGGGAGCAGCAGACTTTGCTTTTATCTGGCAATTTCAGGCACTTGATTTGAATTTACGATTGCCGCTTATTGCCGCTTCTTTTTGGGGCCACTCCTCCAGGCGCAACAGTTGCCAGGGCACATCCGTTCTTGAGCCCTTCGCTGCCACTCCCCCTTCGAGCTGTGTCTGGGATTGATTACATAGACATAATTACGCATGCCGTGCATGGCTGGCACGCGGAGTAACTTATGGCCTGAGACCGAGGCTGCCTTGATTCCTTGATTTCAGGCACACAGCACTTTTCCGGCACATTTCTAATTATTCTCCACCCCCCCAAGCCACTGCCCACCTGCTTGGCATTTGTGCGCTGCTCCTGCGCCTCCTTGGCATTATTTAATTGTTAATTTGTATGCTCTCGTTTATTGAAAACGCCTGCCCCCTCTCTCTCTGGGCAAGTTTCCACCGGGGTCAGCACAAAACGTTGGCCAAAAAGTAATTAACAAATGTGGCAAGCTGAGTCAACTGCTGTGGCAAGCGGCAATGTGCTCCGCTGTCTGTGTGGGCTTTGGGCGTATGTACACTCAAGTGGGCGTGGGCGTCGGTGTGGGTGTGGCTGAAGGCCAAACATTTCATTTTCAGCTCGTTTCTGGATATGTCCATCTAAGCCGCAACATGGCAAACTCTTTGAATACTTGCCACTTGTTCAGGGGGATTAATTCTGGACCACACAAAGTCTCCCTCACATATTTTTCTATTGATTTTTCTACCCGAGAGCCCAAACTTGCCGCCGCTGCTCCCCTGCTCCTCTGCTCCTCTGATGAATGCTGGAATTATGTGTAGAATTTTGTGCTCCGTGACCCTAGGTGGTAGCCACAGCAGCATCTGGGGTGTGTCGGGGATATTTGACAGGCTGCCAACGGGCAGCTACGCTCAGCTTCCTTGACCTGTCACACACGTGCCATGCCATGACCTGCACTCCCTCTGTCACGCCTCTTGCGGCATTCCAGTTTATGATTTCGTTTATTGATTTCATCCATGTCACACCTCCGCCTCCGCCACCGCCACCGTCACCGCCTAAAAGCGGAAGCACTTAAATTCCTGCCGTGTTTCCGTTAGCCAAAAGCCAGCGACACATTGGCGTCTTCTTCCTACAGGCCAGGATTTTGCCAAAACTGATGCTCACAGTGCCAGCGGCCATTGATTGGGCTGATTCTTTTCAAGAAATGTTCTTGCAGGGGCCACATGCGGTGCACCGCAAGAGAGCAACGTGCTGCCCCTGTGCTGCTTCCCATCTGCAGCTGTGGTTCATTCGGAGCACTCGTACAACGTCCAATTAGTGTAGATTTTGCCTCCAAGTATTGTGATTTTCAATGTCTTCGATTAATTGGATGCTTCAGCTGAGGACTGAAAGACTGATGCTGGATCTCAAACTCAAACTCAAAATATGATTCGACATTCAGGTGGCAACAGAAATTCCTTTTTTGCCAGAGTTTGCCTAAGCTTTTTTTGCGTGTTCTTTCATTTGATTTTTGCAGCTTCATCCTGTGGCGGCTCTGTTCCTGGTTGTGGCTGTGGCTGTGGCTCTGACTTGACACAAGCTAACATGTTTTGCTTGCTAACACGCCTTGTATGAGCATTTGTTTGCCCACAGCCACACACAAATAACGGTTCCTGCTCCACATCCACATCCACATCCTTCTGCCACTGCCATTTGCCTCATCCAAAGCCCTGGCACATCCTCTGCTTGTCCCATCATCTTTATCGTAGCTTTAGCCCCAGGGGCACTGTAGCGAGCGGAGAGCGGAGAGCGGAGCGGGAAGGGCACACTTGTATCGCATTGCCAGTGCCCACAACTATGTGTAGCGTTAAGGGTCTTCCTCCGCTCCGCATGTCATGGCATCCTTGTGCTGGTCTCCGTTTGCTTTTCCTTGCTCTTCCTTTCTGCCTGCCTCATTTTCATTTAATGTTTTACAGTTGAACTGTTGCTTTTCTCTCTCTCGTTCGCTGTTGGTCCCTTCCCTCCTGTTGCTGTTTCTCTTTGACGTTTCCGCTTTCTTTTGGCGCTTTCTTTGGGCTCGGGGCCTGGCCGCTTTCCCGCTTTCCCACTTTCCCACTTTCCCAGTTACTCGTTACTCATTTCCGTTTCCGCTTTGCCGGAGCTGTTGCCAACTGTTATTGTTGCCCTCTGTGCTGCTGCCGCTGCTGCACGCCTGAGAGCTGCCACCTGTCTCTTCCGTTTGCACCCTTCCCCTTCCTCCACTGCCTGCCTTTACGGTCCGTTCCGTTTTCTACTCAATTAACTCAAAAGTCGTTTATTTTGGCTGCTGCGGCTGCCCCTATAGATGGATAGTAATATGGCAAATATTGTGAAATTATTTTTTCTTGATTGGGATGCTGCTCGCTCCTTCACTCCTCTGCTCTTGCCACTCCGCCTTGCCGCACAGATTTAATATTTATATCGCACGCTCACTGATTTCGTGATTTTCAAGATTCTTTATTGATTTCCCCTCGCTGGCGGTGCGGTGCGGCGGGATCTTTGCTAAGGGGTAGAAAAGTTTGTTGTAGAATTTTCATTTTCGTTGGCAGCACGTTTTTGTACGTCAATTGTTGCTTCCCGTCTGTCAAGGACACGCGTGGTGGTCGCCCACTCTCGCTCTCTCTCTCTTTTCTCGCTGTTCATAAAAAACTTTTCTATTTCCGAAACGAACAACTTTCGCAGTGAAAGGTCGAGCGAGCTGTGGCCCTGCCCTGTCCCTTCTGCTGCCTTCATTTTCTTTTTCAATTGAGCAATTTCTGCCTATAAATGGCAAGCGGAACAAAGATGGAAAACAGAAACAAAAACAAAAAACAAAGAAAACCCACACTTTGGCTCTAATCTCCGCGCCTGCAGCTGATGCAGCCATCCCAGCCCCAGCCCCAGCCCCAGCCCCAGCCCCAGCCTCCGCCCCACTGCTGCTGACAGCTTTGATGACGACGATCTGGACTCATATTCAATCCAATTTAATGTTCACTTGACAGTTTTTCTAGCGTCTAGCAGCAATTTATTGGATCAACTTGGGAAATTGCTCTTTAAACGTTTGATGCCGAAGAAAATTAAAGATTATCTGCGATTGAATGGCTACAACTTTGTGTGGGGAAAATAAATCTTTAAAAGGAAGGAAATTATTCTAGAAAAACCTCTTAAGACACCTGCAACGAGCATTGAATCGTAATCTCCATTTCCCAAAATTTACATTGCTTTCTTTCTCTTTCTCTTTCTTTTGCTTATTTGCTTTTCCACCCTTTTCAGCTGCCTGCCAGCCTTTACAATTATGCCAAACAAATAGAGTGATTTTCCCGGTGATTTTCCCGGTGATTTTGCTCCTTGCTCCATTGCCATTTCCCCATCTATTTGTATTTGTCTTTACACTTGACCTTTTTGCCACTTCTCAATTTGGGTGCTTCTTTGCTGTCCTTCTGAGTTTGGCTCTTGATTATTTGCACGCAACATTAGCCGGGTGGCAGCTGGCCTAATGATTTGAATTTTGTTGCATGCCCGAGCCTCAAGTGCCACTCGCTAATTCGGTGTGGCACACATTTGTGTACATAATTCTCGGGAATTTCATCAGTTTCGTCACAACTTTCATTATATGACCTGAATTTTTAATCAAAAGGAATAACAGAGAGAACCCTGCGCACACACTCGTATTTTTGTATGGGGCACGTGTCGCGCCGTGTGAGTCGTGTGGCTTATTGGGAAGAGTCGTCGCTTATCCCCACTCACTTATGGCTGGCTCGTCTCTCCATCTCAAGCCCCCAGTGATATTACTCATAAGCTTTTCATATGGTCTATTGGCTTGTGTGCAGAAGATGTTCCCGCTCACGCAATTCTCCAGAAAATCAACCAAAAGGTACCGACTAGTCATTGCAGAGAAGGAATACATTTGCTAAGGGAATTTACGTTTATTATGTATTTATTTAACACAAGTCTGGAGTCTATACTCCTCTTCCTCTTCTTCCACTTTCTTGCTGATTTATAATAATTCCGCTTAAAATCTCCTGGATAAATGTAGCAGGAAGCCAGAACAATCTCTTTTCTCTCTGCTCATTTGTATGCAATACGCGTAACGCGCTCTCTCTCTCTCCCGACGACAGACCCCGCACCTCTTGCCACTGGTTTGCCATCCGCAAAATTGAAAAGAATTGTCTATCTTTCTGGCAGTTTTGTCAACGCAAAGTGGCAGCTGCCGCTCGGCTCGATTACTCGCAAGGTATGGAACAAGTGCACGGCGGGGAGTAATTAGCTGTGCTTGTCCCTGTCAATTTGGCAATAATGCGAATAAATTGTTTTGGTGGAGACTTTGAAAATGTATTGCGAATAATGCAAAATGTGTCTGGCATCATCAACGCTGTCTGCCACAGCAATAAACGGCAAACAATTGGCCACTTAAGCACTGGCAAAGGCAATGAGCAGCAACTGGAGCCAGCCAAGGTGCGAGTATCCCGTTATTTGTGTCCGTGCTCAAGATTGCCATTTTATTCTGCATGGCCCTGCCCCCTGCTGTGTTTTTTGGAATTTATGTGCGTTTTCATTAAAACATTTTCGAGTGTAAATGCTCACGTAACGGGTATCAGCATTTCCAAGGCATTTTCATTTAATTTCAGCATTTGCCTTTCCTGTTTTACTTTTTGTTTGATGTGTGCCAAAAAGATCCTGGTTTTTGCGCTTGATTAAGCTTTGGTTATACTCGCTTCGATGCTGCTGCTGCTGCAGTGGCTAACAAATTAAAGTGCTTCGTACGCGTGTGTTGTTCGACTGATAGTTGGGTGCTGGGATCTGCACGTTGATACCCTAAAACTTGTATTGGTGTGTCGCATTTGTGACGCTTTGGCGTAGCCTAAGCCACCCCGGGCATGCCGACACGTGAGCAATCAAAATGGAATAAAAGCAAAGCAGTGATAGGAAGAGAAGAGCGAAGCGGACCAGAACTTTGCTTTGATGCAAGCTAAAACAGAGAAGAGCAGCGAAAGAGACAGCTGCAGCGGCAGCGACTGCGGCAGCGACAGAGACTGCTGTAGCGACAGAGACAACGGCAGCTGCAGAGCAGAGCACACTTTCACCGTTAGGTGGGATACAATCAGATGAGCAGAACACACTCTCTCCCTCTCGCTCTCACAGACACAGCGCGTCCAGGGGCTGCGCTTTTAAGCTGCACTGAAGCGTAACGAACGCAACGACCGAGAGTGCAAAAAGGAAGCGAGAGGTGTGCATTGGGAGAGCGAAAAGCTGGAAGCAGGAAGAAGCGAGAACTGTGCAATGCAAGTGAAAGAGGGTGCGAGCGGGCAGACAAGCGACCGACTTAAGCGACTTACTTTGTCTATTTTATTGCACAAAAGCCTTTGTGATGCGCAACTTTTTTATCTGTTTTATACACTACACCAAAGAGCATAGGCATGTAAGAGGTTGGGTTGAAACTCTACGTGTAAACCATAAATCGAAAGGCCACAATGGGTATCAAAAGAGTATCAAATGTCTCGGTGTATGAAACAACGTTTATATTGCCATTTTTATTTTTATTGTAGCTTATAGCTTGATGCAGCGGGCTGCGCCATAAATTCCTTAGCTGCGTGTGTGTCGCTCCAACCCCGCGACAGCCGCTCTCCCTCTCTCGCTTTCACACTCTTCGCCGGCATCATTTATTAATTAGAGCACGAGAGCTCGCAACGCGACTAAACTTTGGCCATATCGCTCACTGAATAACCAGCGCGTGGCTGCTCTGTGGACAGGGATACGAAGGCAGGTGAGAGCCGAGAAAATCGAGAAAAATCCTTGAAGCGTGTGTGTGGCAACTATAGACATTAAATATGTGCATATGTGTATATGGTATATCCTCTAGCCCCGTAGGATAGTGAAAGTTTGTGGATTCAGCTTAACATTCGAACGCCTGGGACTCCGACTCGAATGGATCTCCACCCACCTGTGCCGGACCTGTGGCATCGTATCGTCCATTTAGTGGAACGGAGTTCTGTATAATTATTTCATGCTGCTGTTTGCATCGGGAATAGCCAACCCAAAACGCCACTGAACCTGGGGAGCCAGCCCAACATGCATGCCAAATGTTTGCGTTTCACTCTCTGTGTCTGTGTGAAACTTTTGCGGCGTGGCCACAGAGTCGGTTTTAAAAGGGGAAAACCTAGGGGCAAAAAAAAAATAGTTGAAGAGTTTAAGTTGGACAATCCCAGTTTTCATTCGGAATTCCCTTTTCAAAAGAAATTTCACCCTGAAGCTGCTGCCGCAAAACTTGGACAAAAGCACTTCCCTTTTGCCATACGCCCCTGGCCACACTTAACCATCACGTTTGGTCTATAAAACCAGCTTTTTTCCCTGTGTGTTTTCCCATATGCAAACGTCTCTCAACGTTCGAATATACAGTGTGGAGGAGAGAGAGGCAGATACCTACATATGCACATATCCATGTTTGTGTGTGTGTGTCTTGTTTGTGTTTATTAGTCGCCTGTGTGTCTGGATTGATGGCGTGTGTCAGCAGCCGTGCGAATACGCTTTATACGAGAAACAACCTTTGGTCAATGCTGCACCAAGTCTTTAATATGTTTTGAATATTGAAAGTGAAGTCCTTTCCGGACTGTTTAAACTTTAAAGCATTCTTTAGCATCTCTGCATTGATTTGGTAATTGCTGCTGTTAGAAATAAGGTTTGGCAATTGACTTAAATTTTGGCCAGGAAACTTTTCTAGATGGACTTTAATCTTTAATCTCCGATCGCTTCTATCCCACTCCATTCGATCGCATACGACACTCCGGGGGTGACCTTTCGCCGTATTGCCACAAACACAAAACATTCCCTCCGTGCGTAAGTGCTTTCGCCATAAAAACTGATCACTTCTCTCTCTTGTGGGCAGGGCAGTAAAAGTTTCACGCCTCGCTAGAGCACACTACGCTCTATGTTCTTTTATTGTCCAACCATTTGAAATTTGTTTTTATTTGTTTACATTTTTTATTTTTTTTGGGGTGCTGCGAGTCCCCGGTATTATGCAAAAAATGTGAGCGACATTTCACTGCTCAAATGGCATGCTCAACTTATGGGTTACATTTTCAGGGGCGCTTCAGTGCTGTTGTAATTTATTTGATTATGGGTGGAAATGGAAATGGAACGGAATGCCAGCTGTGGAATGTGCTCCTCATAGTTTGTCTTTGCAATTCAGGAACTGAGAGAGAAAGCTGAGAGTCGCTGCGAATAGTTCTTCATTTGATGTCGCTCCATGCTCCGCCCGGAAATTGTTGCCTGCACTTTGCATCTGGGCGACTGCCAAATGGCAAACAGCTGTGAAAAAGCTACACAAAGCGAGGGGGACAAGTATAAAGGCAAACAAGGACATGCAGACCCTAACGCTGGGGCAACAGTTTGTTTGTTTAAGTGCTGAAAACTGGCGCCACGTGCAGCCCGAACAATTCCACGGGCAATGTTTGCATTGTAGATGAGCAGAGGTTGTCCCACTCCGTGGAGGATGAGGAATGCAACAGGAGTGCGGAATAATCCCACCTGGGAGTCGCTTTAAATATTTAGGCAGGCCATGAGACTCACTTAGCTGATAAATCCCCGGCTTTCCATCCCAGCCACAACTGGGGAACGCTCTCAACAATGAAATTAGGCAAAGGCGAATTGGATACCCATGCCGGACATCGGCCACACCATCACGCAGACCAGGACAGTCAGGCAGCAAGCATCACGCAGCTAATTTGGGACAATATTTTGCGGCTTTTGTGGTTTTTATGGGGGAGCAGACCATATGCATGTCACTCCCAGTGAGTGCCACAGAATGCGAGTGGAGTGGAGTGGCATCCAAGTGCCAGAGCAGTTAGTGGCAGCACAAAAAGTGGCTGAGGGTAGGCGGCAAATGGAGCACGCAAGGCAGTCCGCATTCAGTCCGGGTGCTCAGGCGGAAACGGAAGTGACAGTGTATGAAAAAGACAGATAGCAACGCAATGAGTGAGAGGGGGTGGCACTGGTAAGCCACCGCAGGTATTAGGGGGAGTACAAAGTACGCAGACATGAATAAGAAAAACACTCAGCACAGCGTAGCAATTTTCATCGTTATCAGCACATAACAGCACATAGATGGAATGAGTACATACATTTTCAATGTACTTCTGATGAATTTAAGCAACAGGAAAATGTCTTTAAATATTTAAATAACGGCATTCCAATCCATTCCCAACTTTAGCGACTGAACGAAGGTTTGTTATTGAAAAGTGGTATAAGAAATCTTACCTTTCGCCTCGTGAAATTCAGTTTTTTTTTCCGATCTAATCCAATTGATTTATAAGCTGACAATTTAGCCACTCGACGACATTTTTGCAAGGAAAGTACCTAGCCGGCGGATGGCATCAAGGCCTAGGAAAAACTATGCCAAGCGGCGGGATTCCTTTAAGCTGCTGCTGCCTGCTCCATTTTATTACACTCTGAATATATGGCGACCCACCGCCCGCTTGACCATTATTTATATTGTGTTAAGCACTTTAGTACATCCTTATGCGCTGTGCTGTTCCGTTGTCCTTTGCCGAACCCCCGACAAGGCCAAACACCACCACCACCAACCAGCCTTAGCCACGAGCCAAAAAGCGGACACCAAAGGCACATGTTGCGGTGGCGATGGCACAGAAGGATGTCGATGACAGCAGCAGGAGGAGAAGGTGGAAGGTGGAAGGTGGAAGTGAATGAGAAGCAAAGGAAGAGCACAAGGACAGTGCAAGCGAATGTCTGCATCGCTGAGCGGGCGACCCACAGACCCGAGGACATGGCCGGAGACATTGGAACGTGTCTAAAAGCCGTGAAAAGTGCACGTAAACCTGCAAATTGCCGCTAATAGAGTGCAAACAGTTGACGGCGGATGCGGATGCGGATGCTGTTGTACCCAGTGCAAAGGGAAGAGCCATTGAAAGCGGAAGCTGCGATTGATGGAAATTCACTTACAAAGACCGAGCAAAACTTCCACCAGACGGAAATTGCATTCACTGCGGACTCAGCTCCTGATTAGATGAGGCCTCTTAATCAATATTGCAAATATCCTGCTGCCTGCCATCAGCTGTGACGCAGTAACGAGAATATTTGGGCAAAGGAACCGCAGAGCTCCATTCCGCCTACAGCATCGTACTCTGTGTGCCATAGTTGAGGTGCCAAAAACGATTTTCGAAACAATTTTACGCTCTGCGGCTGGCAGGGCCAAACACAAATTTCATTAGAGCCACCGAGAAACCCAAGTTCAAGGCAGCAAATGGCAAAGGAGCAACAAGTTATCGGGTTTGCCACTGCCAAAACTTCAATGTTTAGTTTTGCATTCGCGCTGCTTTGGTTTGTTTTTGCTACCCTCTAATTACTGCTTTAAAAGTCACGGAATGGAGCTGCTCTTGGAGGGGCACACGACCCAAGAGAGGTGAATTTCGCTCAAGGTAGAAATCATTCCCCTCCAAGCAAAAGAGCGCAAAGGCAGCTTTCGCTCTTTCCTGGAACCGCATTTGTTTTCGTTTACTATCTGGGCCTTAGCTCTGCTGCAGTCCCGTTTAACATTTGCCAGCAGCAACAGCGAGAGAGAGAGAGAGAGAGGCGAGGCAGAAAGCTCAGTTTTGTGAACAGCTGAAAGCTCCAAGTTCGACAGCAGACAGCCAACGCAGCTTGCCGTAAGCTCTCAGTGGGAATTTATTTATATCTGCTATCCATAGTTGAGGCTAAGCTTTCAGCTTTTATCCGTTACATCCTTCTTCCTTCAATGAAAAGCTTTTTAGAACAACTTTTAGAGTATGGTTATAAACTCGGGATTCATGTAGGAGAACCCTATGAAATCGTTTTGGTCCAGATTCATCATGAAGAGCTTGTCGGTTGGTGTCAAATCCGTTTTCTCCTTGGTAAAGGCCTCATCAAAGTTGCTTATGTCCTTGCGATGTTTCTACAAGAATAAACAAAAGTCATGGCTGGTCATGGGAATCCTCAAAGGAAGGACCTACAATTCGGGGCACAATGGGTGGCTCCATTTCACCCGCCTCCGCCTTTTCCCAATCGATGCTGTTGAAGAAAGGATGCGTGGTTATCTCCTGCCTGGCATATTTGCCAGCGCCCAAGCGATTGTTGGGCTTCTTGGCCAGGAACTAAGCAAAAGGGGTGAAAATCAAGAAAATTGATACACAAACATTAAGCAGAGATATTTCCTATACTAACACTAGTTATAATATCCATGGCATCCTGTGTAAAGTGCTTGGGGAACACGGCCTTCTTCTCTTTGATGTTTCGAAAGACGGTGGACTCATCGTCCCCCTCGAACGGCGACTGGCCGGCCATGAACTCGAAGAGCAGCACCCCATACGCCCACCAGTCGGCGGTTATGGAATACGGCTCACAGCTGACAATCTGCAAGAGGATATTAGGGATTGGGCATTAGGATATTAAGGCGTACGCACCTCCGGTGCCATGTACATGGCCGTGCCACAAAAAGTGCGCGTTGTCTCGCGCTCCGTGACGCCCGCCTTGCTCAGGCCAAAGTCCACCAGCTTCACATGCCCCTCGGCGTCCAGCAGAATGTTGTCCAGCTTCAGATCCCGATAGATGATGTCACGTTCGTGCAGAAAGAAAAAGGCAATGGCTATCTCCACGGCATAGAAACTGCAACGAAAACTCAATCAATCTTGCTTCAATCTGCCAGCTCTCTGGTATCCACTCACATGGCCACAGACTCCTTGAATCTGCCGTACTGCTGCATGTGGTACATGAGATCCCCGCCCTTGCAGTACTCCATGACGAAGAACAGACGATCCATGGTCTGGAAGCAGGAGTGCATGGAGACCAGGAAGGGCGGACGACCGGACAGGGCCAGTATGCGCTTCTCGTTCATGGGCAGCTCCATGTCGTCCGTCTGGATGATGACATCCTTGCGGAGCACCTTCACCGCATACAGCTCGTCGGTGCCGCGTCGCTCGGCCAGCAGCACTTTGCCGAAGGAGCCCTTGCCAATGACCTTGACAAAGTTGAAGTCAGCAGCGCGGATCATGTCGCGCTTGCTCATGTTATGGGGCATGTCCTTGTTGTCCATGCGACGCTTCTCATTGGGTCGACGATCGTGCTGTGGAGTGGAGGGAAAATCCTGTAGCAAAGACTAGGGATTTCGGGCTATAACGAACCTTCACTTCATCGCTCAGGCGTGCCATATCATTGATGGCATCCACACAGGGAATGTTGTAGTGCTCGCCCTCCACCTGGCAGAGGAACTTGTACCAGCCATCGACGGGCTCCTTCTGCAGTTCGTCCATGCTGAACGAGAAGGAGCCCATGAAGTCGTTGCGCGAGGTGCGATCCCAGTCCCACACCTCGATGAGCAGACGCTTTTCGCGGTCCTGCGGCTGCAGCTCACTGTCGGACATGAGAGAAATTCAGTTAAAATTTAATGGCAAAGTGCAGACTGAAAACGTACAAAGTGAAAGTTTCATTGAAGACCGGATTGAGGTTCTTCTGGATGGTCTTGGTCTTCTTTTTGGACTTTCCCGAACGATCCGGATGCATTTGGACCGCAATGTACGGATCGCTGAAGCCATTGGTGTCCATGGGAATGAGATTGGCTGCCTCCTTGACTGTGGGGAATCTTAGAGTAAATTTATCTTCGAGCAAAAGTCAGGCTATCGCGACTCACTGTCCACTTTGAGGTTGTTCCCCTTGAGCTCCACGTAGAGCAGCAGCCGGCCACGCACCTCGCTGATGTCCGCGCCGCACATGGGTGGCACCTTCTCCTGGCACACATGATGCACATTCAGGTTGCAGTCTAAAGGAGTGGACACGAGAGCCATTAGCGAGGGATCCACACGACTGTTGACGCCCACTCACTCTCGCACTTGACTCCCTGATGGGCCACGCCGTGCAGCAGCATGCCGCACTCGTCGCAGAAGGTGGGCGTGGTGTAGGTGGTGGAGATCCAGCCGTGCTTCACTTTGGCACAGTCCGCATCGAAATCCGTGTCCTTGCCGGGGCACTTGAACACCACAAACTTGCAGCACTTTTGGTGTATGTTGAAGCGGCACTCTGCACGGGAACACGGACAGGCAACTCAATTAGCAACGCTCTCTGCATTAGGCGCAGCAACAACTTAACCCACCCTCGCACTGAAAACCCGGCTTGCCAAAGCCCCTAATCCCATCCAAAATCCCGTCCACGGATGCAGCGAGGCGCAGCGCAAAAAACAGAAACGAAAACAACGAAAACAACGAAAAATTGTGTCAACCAGCAGAGGCGCTAATTAAATTAAAGAGCGCTGAAAAAATGTACAGCAACAAAAGGGATCTGGCTGCGGGGCAACGAGACTTGGAATACACGTGCAGAGGAAGACCTAAATCGGGGTTTAAATCTTTCCATCTCAGAACAAGTCTCGACTGTAAATTGAAATCTTTTGCAGCCCCAGCAAGTGTATTCCAAATGGTTTCCAGCTGCACTGGCTCGCTCACCAGATGAAATCCTTGCAGTGGCCACAGTAGGTGGGCTGCTTGAAGAAGCGCACCCCGAAGCGATGTCCGTTCACAATCTCCTGACCCTTGCGCTTCATGGCGCCCTTCCGCAGGCGATTCTTCATGTAGTTTACAACATTGGCCTCGCCGACAATTTCCAACAGATTGCCAGGACCCTTGCCGGCAGGTGCCGGAACAACTAACGGTGCGGCGGCAGCAGCAGGTCCTGACGGCAGCACAGTGGCCCCAGGCGTTGCAACAGCAGCGGCAGCCATTGGCAAGGATGCAGCAAAGGAGACAAGACACTAATCTGGTTTGGGATACCGCGCGAAGTGGCGACCGTGCAGCAACTGAACCGCGTGGTCAAGCGAAGACTCAGAGCAAGCGGCGGGGCAAGCCAACAAAGTGCCAAGACAGTGGGAAGCCCCAAGAAATGAAACCCATAAAGTGCAGACAACATGTCGGATAACAATTAATCCTTTGTCCATATAGTGTCTGAGCTGCCAACGAACTTTGCAGCCATTTTGGGACTCTCTCAACTAATGTCAAGCTGTTTTTGGGTTCCATAACTGATTAGCTAAGGAAATTGGGTTAATGTTTCATCAGAGATTGTTCTAGTCAATCCGTTCACTCATCATTACACCAATTATTCCCCGCCCCTAAACGCCACCCAGCTCCCCTGGCAACAATCGAACTGCGAACTGAGGCCCCAAGTGCCATCTTGTGTCTTGTGTCGCTCTCTCTCTCTCTCTCTCTCTCTCTCTCTCTCTTTGTGTTGAGGGGCCCTTGTGGCAGTGATAAGTGTAAACAGTTTGGGTAAGGTCAAGAGGGTGCTTACCTATAGAGAGGCAGCAACAGCAACACCAACGTCTGCAACTGCATCATCAGCTTCAGGACGAATGCAGTGGAGCATTGGGGGGGTCGTCGGGTGGTCGTGTCGTCGTGTGACGTCAATGGCTGGACCAGCAGCTGGTACTCAGTGGGTCAGGTCTTGGTCTCGGGCAGCTTTTATTTCTATCTATAGATATACAAGTGTGTGTGTGTGTGTGTGTGTGGTGTGTTTGTGTGTGTGTTTATTTAGTCATTGTTGATTAATTTATGCAACGTTCTGTGACTCTGAATGTGCAGACCACCCTGTCTTTTGTGCTTGTTTTAGTGCAGCTCTAAAAATAGAAATAGAAAACGCAAGAATTGAGCACAAAGTGCAGACAGGACATGGAAGGACACACACTGAGACACACACACACAGAGACACGTGCAGCACAGGGGAAAACAAAGCTAAAAGCTTCTGAAATTCAAACCAAAACATTTTGTGACGTTGCAAAACGGAATATGAGTAGGGCGAGGGGGGGGCTGAGAAAAATGCATTTAAGCGCAAATGAGAATGGAAAGCGTTTGTCAGCAAAACAAACAAAACGGCAAATGTCATTAGAGCAGCGTCCAAGTCAATGCTTCAGCTTCAGCCTCATCTGCCTCACTATTTCTTCGTGTATCTGCGGACTGCCACTGTGCGCTTCGAAGTGCACTCAGCGGCTCGACAAATATGCACTCGGAGATGGCGGCTCACCTGTCAGGCAGGGGTGGGGAGCGGAGGACCCCCTCGCAAATAGATTTCGTTGCCGTAGCAGCTTTTGGTTTCAATTTACGTCATCATTTCCATGGCGTCGCCAAACAGTTTGTGCCGCCCTCCCCCTGCCCACATTTTGCCCTTACACGAAAGCAGGCCAAGCCAAAGAGACGGAGAACCAGAGAGCCACAGAGACAGAGAGAGCGAGAGCCAGAGAGAGCGAGCGCCAGAGAGAGCGAGAGCGAGAGCGAGAAGTATAACAGTTTGCATTTGCGTTTTGCTTCCAGTAACGGTTGCCACAATTCGGTTCTCCTCCTGCTTGTCCTTTTCTTGATCGCCATTTTCCTTGGACATTTATTTTTCGATTCCCGAAACAACGATCGAGATTTCAGGGAGTTCTTGGTGGCGACTCAGAGGCAAAAGTAGGTTTTAATAGAAGCGGAGAGACAACAAATGACTGATATTCCAGCTTGAACTGGTGTATTATTTGACTTTTCATTGATTTCTATTACTTTTGCTACGTTTTGCTTGCCTTGTTGCCTCCCACTTTTGGCAATTAGTTTAGCTGCTTGTTGTTTTTGCTGCAGACCTGCGCTCTTGACAGCTATTGAACTGCATCGTAGCCGAAATGAGTGACAACTAGAGAGACAGATTAAACACGAAACATTTCAGTGGAAAAGACATCAAAACTATTTTTTGATCAGTAAAATGCGAGGTCAAAGTTCTATGCAAATTATTTCCCAGCAGCTGAAGATCTAATGCCATTGAAATTAGCTGCCAAAATCTTTGATATTTATTTATTTAAGTAACTTAAAGTGGCAAATGACCATACATTTTGCATTGATCCTTAAACAATAGACCACTGCCTACCCCTGCTTCCCTTTAGAAATGCTTGCCAAAAAATGTGCACGTAAGACTAAATATTTACAGCTACCGTCCATAAATTTATTGGCGGCAACACCAATCGGACACTGTACGTGGTAAAAACCGCAGCAATTAGCCGAACAAGAGGCAAATGGCCGACCACAATTAACAGTGGCTCGTAAAATTGAACGGACACAATTGTGTGAGCGCTGACAAAGCCACAAACAGAAGGGCAAAAACTGGACACGACGAACAGGAGGCGAGCACTTGCAAATGTTGCCTTAAAGTTTGTGATTTGTTTGTGCGACTGACACTGATGACGTTTTGGCAAGAGAGAGCGAAAGGGAGAGAGAGTGAGGGAGAGAGAGAGAGAGAGAGAGTAAACAATAAATTGGCAACGGCCACACGCTGAAGGAGCGGGGTTGAGCCGTTGAGAATCGAAACTGTTATACCGATTTATAGCCGGCAAATGGTGTCAGGCGCGTGCGCCAAAAACAAAACAAATGCCTCTGGAAAATCCTTGCAAAATACGGCCTGCCAAATGGGCCTGAGACGGGAGCGACTCCGACTCAGAATCGGATTTGAACTCACAGCCAGGCAGTCGCTTTCGATGGCGCTACAGTGCAGGTGGACGGCACACGCGGCACATACGTAACGCGGCAAACACGTTTCCATTTCCATTGCGAAACTAATTCGAGGTTGATTTTGATCAATTAAACCAGCAATTTGTCGGCCATTTCCATTTCAACCCACTGACCCCACACTCAACGCTTCGATTTCGTTCGGGGGGGGTTAAAAACAAGTCGAAACATGCGAAAACAATTCGTGTAAACAAAACGTGTCCGAGCATTGGAAGGGACAACCGCTGCCCTCTCCCCCCCCGGGCTGCCCTGGAAATTGCGTCAAGCTCACGCAGCTTCCACGACGGTTGCGTGGGAAACGACTGAAACGAGACAAGACGAGGCGAAGCTCCTCTGCGACATTCACCGTTCAGCGTTCGGCCAGCGTGCACGTGGGTTTCCACCAGCCAGAAACCCTAATAAATTCGGTTACGGAAACGGCCCCACGGCTTCATCCTCCACAGCAGACGGTGGGTCGGCGGGTCGGCGGCGGGAGGGTCGGACAAAAGTGTGACACAAAAATAACCCGTAAACACATAAAGTCGAAGGAACTAAAATTATTTGGCCCCAGCCCCCAGCCAAGTGCGCGACAAGCTCTGTAATTTCTGCAGCATTGGTGTCTCTGTTTGCAATCTAATTGAAATTAATGATCGACGCGACTGGCTGCTCTGTAATTCGGGATGCTGGCAGCATGGATTCCCAACGAATGCCGACACTTTCTTTTATTAAAAACGTCCCTCGGGCAACGCCACAAAATGTGCAAATCAGTCAAAGCCAAGCAGAAAATGCAGCAACAAAATTATTGTGAAAATATAAAGCCATTCCCTGGGGATGAAGCTGACAAATAAATATTTGTCTTTTAGAGATTGAAACTATTTCTTGCACCCCAAAGGGTATACAAATTATATAAAAATAGTTTTCTAAAAAGGATTTCTCAGACTTGTTGATATCAACATAATTTCTTGGCTTAGTTTTCAATAGTTTTGCATATTTTGTATGCACTTCAAACTCATTCACGTGCCCCCCAAGGGAAACTTTCTTAACCCCTCCCTTTCATAACTCTTCCACACCCACTCATGCGGAAGTTTCTCAAATTGCAGAATGCAAAATTGATTGCAGCTCATCAGCAGACTGCCAGCAGCAGCAGCGACAACATTAGTAACAGCATGCGAAGGAGAAAGAAAAGTGAAATGAAAGAGAAAGCGAAAGCGAGAGAGAACCAAAGTGGACTCTAGGCATGGGCCAAGCCAGCTGCGGGCCACAGCCCCCACCTTCAGCCAAATGTTGTCAGTGTTGTGCCAGTGTCCAATTCGTGATTGCATAATGAGACGCCGCTAAAAGTCAAAGTCCAAAAAGCGAGAGAGGGCGAGAAAGAGAAGAGAAGTAGAAGTAAGAAAAAGTGCCAAGTGTTTCAAAATAAAAAATATAACAAAAAAATAATAAAAACCAGCAAGCAATATTTCAACTAGCCACAAAACCCCCAAAAGAAAACCGAAAGAAAACCAAGTGAGAGCGAGCGAGTGTGTGTGTGTGTGTGTGTGTGTGTGTGCAGGAATGCCCTTCGGTCGCAAGTCCCCGCTGGAGGCTCTGGCCCTCCCCGGTGTGATGCTCGCCTACAAGTACAGCCAGTTCCGGCAGCGACGCCGCGAGGCGGCCAGCCGTCGGGTCACCGAACGCGAACTCTCGGCGCTGCATCATAAAATCGTAAGTACCTCGAAGCAAAATCCCTTCTTGTATTATTATGCCGGTGCGTTCGCGTCCCAACAAAAGGCGTACGGCAATAAAAGCGGAGAGGGCAGCAAACAGAAGAGAGAGAGAGAGAGAGAGAGAGAGCGCGGGTCGGTCAGGGCATCATTAGCCGCATTAAGCTCAGCGGCGACAGGAGCCCGAGCATCCCAAGGAGAGCCGCTAAGTAGCCGCTTTGACTCGTTATTTTGTTGCTCTCGATACCCTTTCCAGCATTGGGTAAATAAACCTGCAGCACACATAGTATCTGCGCATTTTCCAGGGCATCAACGGATTCGTGTTGCAAAGTCAGCATTTTCGTTGCCTTTTTTAAGGTGTTTCTCGCTTCCTGCCTGTTTGCTTTGCCTCCGGCTCTCTCTCGCATTTACAGCTGGCAAATAGTTGTTAAAATAAAACCACACACACAAAAAATGAAGCACAACAGCAAAGGTGGAGATCTAAGCTCCGGCAGTTTTGTTCGGTCTGTCAGGAGCCCGCAAAAGTAGGCAATAAAAAACACTATAACCTGTACGACATGTCACATGTAGCTACATTCATATGTGTGTTTGTGCTGTGTGTGTGTGTGCGTCTAAACTTATTTGCATTTTAAGGGTCAATAAAAGAAATATACGACATAGCAAAAGGCAGGAAGTACAAACATTTTCAAGGTAGATTTCGGTTGAGTTTTTGAGCCAGTGTGCGAATTTAGCTTCTTCCTTTAAATTCTTCCGCTTAGATTATTTATTAAAGTTCGCTTCACGCTGCCGGCTCTCTCATGATCGTCTGATTACCATTTCTTCACAGATTTTTAATTGTTTTCCCTTTGATCGCTGTTGCTCGCTGGCAAATCTTTGCCTTAAGCAGTCAGGAAAGACCTGAAAGTCCTTTGATAACTTTGGGTGGTTCCAGTTACTATATGAGCAGCCCTTCTACATTAAGTTGTAAGGCAGGGGCAAACATTTTGCCGCCGCTCATTTGCATCTGCCACAAGAACGAAATGTGCAACGCGGGTGCAAAAGCCCAAAGTGCTGGGCCTCACTTGAGATTTTACGAGACTTGTTTGAAATTTATGACTTCCAGAAGCCATAGACAGCCACGCCCACTTGCCAAAACACACACACAAAACACACACATCTGCATGTACGTGGATGTACACTCACTTGTCCGCACTTTGCCACTTACATAAGGAGGAGAGCAGCAACAAAAACAATCGCCAAGTGCACAAACTAGAAGAAAAAAAAACAAGTTGGCAGAGCAAGGAGGCAAGAGCCAGAGCCTGTGCCTGTGCCTGAGCCTCGGCTCAACTGTTTTGCATAAAATCTGACGCGTGACTGTAATTTCTGTACTGCGACCTTCAAAAGTAACCAAACACACACACACACACATACACACAAATACGGCACACGCACACCAGTACACTGACTGATACATTAGCCTACTACAAGGGGGGGGGACAGTCAGTCGGCAAATGCTTTTATGCAACATTAAAATTCACAAAAGCCCAACCATGCTGCGTCCTCAAATGCTTTCACAATTAAATGGCCATCAAAGGGAATCAGAATTTTCGAAGGTTTGCCATATCCGTTTACCAATGGTTTTTCATTGGCTTTTTGTTTTAATTTTGCGCCACTTAGGGATGCAATTTATGACTCAGATTAAGGGAAAGGGGGAAGCAGATTAAAGTCCCACAGACACACCTTTATTATCTTCCAATGTTAACATCTCTGATGTCTGGTTCAAGCCATAACGATCGGATTTCTTAGGGTTATGACGCAGATTCATGCTGGCCGCATTTCCTATACACATTCCGCACATGAGGCCCGGCTCAGCACCATCTAAGCACATGTAATTCCAATGAGAATGGCAGCTCCTCCCCCTTCACAGTCATGGGACGCACATTTGCCGTCGTTTCGTATAATCCCCAAAAGTATTCAGCGACAAAATTGTCATTTACTCCGTGCTGCGCAGAGGGGCGGAGAGGGAGAGGCGGCTCTGGAGCTAGAGCCTGCTCGCGATATGTTATTAATGCAAATACGCATAATATATATCAACTTAATTAGCTAAGGAACGAACAGGGAAGGGCCACGCCATGCCATGCCAGGCCTTGGCAGTGGGAGGACAATCTCTTTCGGCGCTTTCAAAGGAAAATCCTGTCAAAAATGAGCGCCCTCCCCCTCAAAGGAGTCGCGTGACTATTGCACATAAGCCAAGCGACAAGAATGTAGTCGAGCAGCCCCATGGACACTGCACACGTTTGGTCGGGCAATGAAAATAAAATTTATAATTTACTTTGGCCAGCGGACGGACAACCGACAACGGACAGCGGACAACGGACATTGGATACCGCGGACAGCGGAAGTTGTCGGACAACGTGCGGCATTGAAAATAGGTGCAAATTAATGAACCCTTTGGCAAAGGTCAAACGTTGCCATTTCGTTGACAATTTCTTGGCCATTTTTTACTCTCAAAACTGCAACATGATTATTTGCTGGTGCAGTCACGCCCAGACCAACTCTTGGCCCCGCTCTTGCTGGTCTTTAGCAATAAATGACCGCACAATTTGAGTTGGCACTTGAAACGTGCACAAAGAAAAAACATGAAAGGGAAAAAACAAGCAGCAGCTTAGTCATCACAGAGCCTCATACTAGAACTGGGTAGGGTTTGATTTGCCTTGGCTGTGGCTTCGTCATGTCAAAGGGTATACCAAGAGAAACCAAAAGAAAAATGGGAATTTCCGTGTAGTTCTACAAGGCAAAAAGGAACCTTTCGTTCGTTAGTTTGCATGATTTTTCCTAGCTTAAATATAGTGCACAAATATAAGAGAGAGTGTTCCCAAGTCGAACAGTTCCTCTGCGGCAGTCTATCTTCACTCTCGCTTATATTTCCTTGCGGTCAAGTGCACAAATATTTGCTATTGCACCTATCACACTTTCTCTCTCTCTAGCAATCCTCGCTGTGGCCATAAATCAGACACAGAAACCATTCGAAAATAATTCCCTTTTGAGTGTTCGCTTGGAATGTGGTTTACATCGCGCCCTGGGTGTCGTTTGGATCGGTTTACCTTGCAGCGAGTCCCCTCTGTCCACGCTGCTGCTGCTGCTGTCCCGGACAAGTTAAATAAATCATTAAAATCAAACATTAATCAATTTGATGGAGAGCGTCGAGCGCCATTTGCCGAGAGAATGGTCATTAAAGAGCAGCTCTAGGATTTGGCACGCAATGCAGGAGCCGGATATCCGGTGGGTGGCCAGCCCGTCACCACACCCTTTCCCTTCCCTTCCGAGAAGTAATTGAACTTTTGTGTCGCAGCAGACACGCAACGTGCTGCAGGGGATAATGGCAAGGCGACTTCTTCCTACTTCCCTTTGTTTTCACTCTCTTAAATATTCAACATTAGTTTGAAAATGGCGCCGTGTGTTGTTCCTTTGTCGTCTGCGAACTTCCGCTGCCCTTTGCCTTCCCCGCTCCCCACCCCGTGCAATTAGAGTGCATTAAACTTTAGCGTTTACGCATTGCTAGCAGCACAGAGGAGGAGCAGTAGCGGTGGCAGCCATGAGAGTTCTCACGTGCTGCAGAAAGGGTTGTGCTGTCGCTCCCTTCAAGGCGCGGCCCTGCATTAGCGCGGGTCACGCGATGTCTGCGCCATTATCCACCACACACATACATACATACACAAATAACCCTCGGCAAATGTTAAACATATAAGAGGAAGAACTATTCGTGTGTACATAGGTGTAGCAGAAGGGATTTGCAATGTACTCAGCAGACGTTTACCGTAATTGCATTGATTGGTGCAGTTAGCTTTAAGCTTGGAGTGACCGTCGATGGGCCATTACGAGTACCTCTGAAGGCTCAACTAATGCAAATTCAGGGCAAACTTATTAAGCCCCAAGGCTCATTCACTGAACATGCTGTAAAGCTTTAGAAAACTGCAGCCCCTACCACATCGTTTTCACATTTCATTACGCGCTGAAAGAGATAAAGTCACAAAAAGTTATACGAGCATCCCCTTCCGACAGGATGCTCTACAAAAGGAATAAATAAAAATGCAACCATGACAATACAAAAAAATGCCAGGGACAACCGCTGGGAGTGGGCGTGGAGCGGGGGTAGCAGCGAAGCAGAAGCAACATCAGCGATGGAGGATGCGAAATTGGAACTGCGCCCGACGCCCCCACACGTACACCATATACCCTCTCTCTTTCCCCCATGGACTCCCGCCTAAGGCAATGCGTTTTGGTTTTGCACAAGGCCAGATTTCAATTAAAATTTATTCTCTGTGCCAAACAGAATAGAAATAAATTGAAAAACGGAGCAGCCAGCATCCACGCAAAGGGAAACAGCGCTCAATAGCTGGCAATAGTTTTAATCCCACTCTTTGCCCACCCTTCGCAGCTAAACTGTAACTAAATAGCCGGCACTCATTGGAACAAAAGGCAGTCCCGGGATTACACTCGCTCACAGCTCAACACCTCATCTATAACACCGCTCTCCACCAGTAAGTTTCGCCCTTCCGCTTCTCACGGCAGCATGGCCACTGAACATTTATAAAAAAAATGTATACATACTTGTTCGACACACGAGCAGCTGCTTTCAAAAGCAGACTTGAAATAGAAAAATATATTCGAGTGTGTGTGTGTGGGTCTGCAGCAACATAACTTTCAAAGCCCTTCGCTCTTTCTCCCTTCCACCTTCCCATTCACTCTCTTTATGCACTATTTTACCTGCCAGCGTGGTTGGGTGCAGCTGACTAAGCGACTGCATCAGTCGCACATTCGCACTCTCCTCCGCGGCACCCGCGCAGGTAGCTTGATTTCAATGAATTTCAATCCATAATGGCAACGCTTCGGTTTCACTTTGCACTTTTCTGCTAAAAGCTGTAATTACGCTCTCTGCAGCACCACCTCCGCATCGTTCACATAAACACACACCCATCCTGTTGCCCATGTGTCTAGTTGGCAAATTTGACACTTTTGTCATAATTTTGTATATCCCGCAAACACAGCTGCGATACAGGTAGAGAAATCGGGATATGGCAAGAAACTGCGACAGCTTGTATGCGCGCAGCTTACATATGCAAAGAATCTCCTCTCTTAGCCAGACGCTCTCTTTGCCATGCACTCTTTTCGGCGCGCTCTCTCTCTCGTGCCAAGATCGGCACGAAGAAGAGACGATTAAACTACGCTTCAAAACTTTTGATCCGGCGAGTGCGTGTGACTGTGGTGCAAATACTCAAACATATTTTGTGTAGTGTAGTGTAGTCTAGCCCCATGCTCTGCTCTCCTCTCACTACCGTTTTGTCGTTGCTATTTTTGTTCATCCTGTTGCTGTCGAGGCACAGCCAGCCACAGCTGCTGCACTCGTGGGTGTATGTTTGTGCGTGTGTGTGGGCGAGAGTTTTGCAATTAGCCCCAGAGTCTGACAATTGATGGCAAGGGCAGAGCAGAGAATGAAGAATTGATGGAGCGGGGAACAGCAACACACAGACAGGCAACGACAAGCACGGACATGCACGGACATGTCTGTCCCCCGCACACTGCTTGATTTGACTTTTATGGCTTTTAATTGGTTTTTAATATGGACAACAGTAACCGAGTAGCGACAGCCAGGCAGACCATACATGCAACTGGAAAGTCTTAAAGCTTTTGTACTCTGTATTTAGCGTCCTGCTTTGACATCTTATTCCAGTTCCAGTGGCCGGTGGCAATGAAGTCCTTCAGTGTGCCATACAAACTGGTTGATTTATGTAGGCTATGCCAGAGCATTGACGAATGACATGAAAAGCATATTAAATGCAATAAATTCACTTAGCTGCAACATGGTGCACCAGCAAGCGCACACAGTGGCACCAGCTGCCTCTCTCCCCGTCTGTGCTGTGGAGAAGGAGACTCGCTGACACGTAAACGTAGCCTGCTATAACTGCAATTTCTCATGACAATGTTGCCACGTTGCAATGCAAGCAGCATGCTTCAAATAAACAAGCAACAAAGGGGAGGCAGGGCGATGGCGAAATGAAATTGTTGCTGTTCCCGCTCCATTGCACTCCCTCTGTCTACTTTACCCTGCACGTCCAATTATCGGCGCATAAAGTGAAATGTGCAGCAGCAGCGGCACAATATACACGAGAGTAACAAAAGCAAGTAAAAAGGAGGGACACATGCTAAAGGGCTAAAGAGAGAGAGAGAGAGCGACAGAGAGCTGGGCACAAAGAGAACGAGAGTTCCTCCCATACAACGGACGAACAACAGCGCGGAGAACAAAAACGCCCTATCGATTTAATTAATTTTTCCTTCCCTTTAAACGTGCAGCAGGTTCCAAAAACTGACTGATTGACTGACTGACTGACTGACTGACTGACTGATGCACTGGATTGCCAACAACCTACTTTACTTTCCAAACTTCAAGTTGCCACAAATATTTTACGTGAAAGTTTGAAGAGTCGCTGCGACTAGCCATAAAGAGAGAGGGAGAGATCTCTGAAACTCATGCTGGGTTCCTGTTTAAGATGATTGCCCAAAATGTGTGGCTTTCCTATGCCACCACATTATTTTTCGCACCTGTGAACATTATATAAATGTGCTCAAGTTAAAGCAAACAAGAATAGGGACAACACACACACACACGAAATTAATAATCAATTCCGACCTCAATCAATCAGCAATCGTTCAGTCAGCCAAGCTCTTTGACAGCTCCGCTCTCTCCACTCTCTCCACTCTCTTCTACTCTGCGCTCCCTCATTAGCCTTCATGAGTCAGCAGCAAGCGCGACTGCGACCGCGACTGAGACACATTCGCACGTGTCTTGCACAGTTGTCGTTCTCTTTTGGTCATGGCATGCCTGACAGCCATTGAGAAGGAGCAGGAGTGATAGCAATAGAGAAGGAGCAGTGGGAGCAGAAGCCATAAAGAAGCAGCACAAGTGGGTGGAAAAGAAGCCATTGGCAAGGAGCAGGAGCATGAAGGTTTTTTTTATTAGTGGCCTACTTTACCTGTCCGACAACACCCCCGCAAAAAAAGAATGTCCATAATTGACAGCCCGTTAGCGGAAAAGCTCCAACTATGCTGGAAATTATTCAGGAAATGAGTGCACAATCAGACTGAATTCATTTGATTGCTCAATGGACAAATCGGCTAACTATATGTACGTATTCCCATCAATTGGAAGCATAACCTTGGTCGCACGGACCTTGTGTGTCCTCTCTGCTGCTGAAAGCTTTTGTAATGGCCAATTCGATGCCTATAAATGGGCTAGAGTCGTAAAAAAGATTAGATTTAACAGACAATTACCCGAACCAGCGCCCCAAAACACTCGTATATCACTTGGCTTTCGTCAAACCTTTTCAACTCTCACTTCGGGGACCCCTCCATATCGATTTTGGGTACCATTTAGATCTGTTCGCCACACCATTAAATATGCATTCGATGAGCCCATCACAGCCCATCTGCAGTTGACCCAAAAAGCCTGCCCCAGAGGTACTCCGGCAGTCGACTGGCTGGGGCACAAACAAAATTCACGAATCATTGAGCTGTTCGAAGGGTCCTCGAAAATGCTGAGCACGGCGCATGCCACAACATACACGGCACACGGCACACGTCACTCGGAAAATGCATCTGCATTTGGCTGCCCCGAAAGTTTGGGCTCATTAATAATGCAGCTCGCATATGTGCATATGAATGGCCACACTGGTCCCACCTTCCTCTTCCGGCTGGCCACACCAACTTCCCAAAACTTCCGCTTCCGCTGCCGCTGCCGCTGGTAATGCCGCCGCCGCTGACGATGATGGCCTGTGAAATGAGCTCCAACGCTCATTGCACATTATGGCCCATGTCCTGTACGCCAGACACTCCATTCTGCCCTGCATAATTATGGGGTGGTGGCTGCACTTTAAGGTGCCTCCCCAACCCACTTTCCCCCATCGAAGTTAATAAACAATTTTCACTCCTTATGGCGGCTGGGGCTGCTCTGGCAGGCAGTCGCATTATTCGTTAATTACTTTTTAATTGCACAGGCAATGGCTCAGGTTCGCTCGAAATTTTGTGTTGCGCCTATACGGCCTTGAGTACGGCGTACACTTATTGTTGCTCCTTACATAAGTACTGAACATGCAGGAGTATGCTGGCAATTTTGGGACTGTGTTTTGCTAAGGCTTCCCGTTGCGTCATAGGCGTAGCCACTTTGCATGACGACCCCAGGGGGTGGGGCTAACTAAATTAAATTACTTGGCTTTTAGAGCGATTGTCACGATGAGTCATGGCTAAAAGCGTGCCAAAATATAGTCGCTGTCTCTCACGTTCCAACCTCCCTTTGGGGTATGACGAAGGTTTGGCTGATTGTCAGGCTGCTACCTGAGTTTTTGAGTTTTATATTTCCAAGAAGACGTGGCCATATGTACATGTATGAGTATGAGACATCTTGTCGCTTTTTCTTTCAAATTTGGGGAAGAAACTTTAGCTGGCAAAAGAGACTAAAAGAGGGCCAAAACTTTTTCATAACTTTTGAGTTCATCTTCGCCCCGAGAAACTTTTGTCCTGTGTATAACCTTAAGCCAAATGGTTCTCATTAAAGTTATCATCTTCAAAAGGCTCTTTGATTAACTAAAGTAACACATAGTGTGCCATAAATCTCTTTTAAAATTGAGAAATCAATCCACTAGCATTGGAATACTTGAACGCTCCATGCACTTCTGCATTGCCCCTTTCAACTCTTTATGTTTAAAGGGATATATTTTAAGCTGTTAACAAATGTCCTGACTACGTGCTAGCAATACTTAAGAGAACGATCACAAGAAAACGTTGCCTGCTGGGCAACTGCCGGGCCAACTACAAAAACGAGTACAAGTGCAAAAACTGGGAACACAATCACGCAGCTACAGCAAATCTCTACCGAGCGAATAGGAGCTGTCCGTCCCATTGAATCCTCGCCGTCTGTTCGGGCGCTTTTCCACATTTCGTCACGTCAGAGAGGAGCTGTCAATGCTGTTGTTCTCATCCTCCTCCTCCTCGTCCTGCTCCTCCTGCCTTGAGTCTTGTTCTGGTGCTCCATACTGATTGACAAGTGTCTGGCTCCTGCTCTGGCTCTGGACTGTTGGCCTGGTCGCAATTGTGGGCAATTTGTAGGCGATGGGCAGCTGCGGCGCCAGCGAGACAATTGCCTGGGTCCGACTATTCCTCCCAAAAGGCCTGGCACCGTTCGTTTCCAGATAGAATTTGCCCCGAAGCCTGCAAAAAGAATAATGTTGTGTTAGCCGGAGATGGGTGTTGGATATTCTGTAGCTCCCTTACCTGGGATCTGCGCCCATGCCCATGAAGGCCGCACCTTTGCCTCCATCCCGGCAGACGCCAAATGTCGGCGAGGGCTCACATCGCTTGGCGGGAAAGCCCCGCGGCTGGGCCACACTCTCCACAAAGTACTCCCAGGCACGCTGGTGACTGCAGCCGACTGTGGAAAACACAAAATGGATTGCACATTCTGCCATGATAGCCCAAAACACTGCTCCACTCACTTATTATGCCCAGCCAGCGATTATTGGCAATCTCCTGACGGGCACAGCCAGGCTGCAGTGGCCTTCCTCCGTTTGGATAGAAGTCCGCATGCCCCATGGCCGTGGGATTGCCCAGGATCCCGCCGTCCGTGTGTATGACATCCACGAACCGCGCGTCGCTCGGACTGAGGCGGCGGTTGGAGCTGTTGCCCTCGAACAGGGGCAGCGCCGGATCGAGGGCCGTTATCCTGGTCAGCTTGATGCCCCACTCCTGCAGCTGCTTGCCCGCGAATCCAGCCACCTCGGCGCCCAGACTAAAGCCAATCAGGTGGATGTGTTTCGCTGCATAGCCACGCCCCACGAGGTAACGCAGGAAGCGCGCAATGTAGCGGGCCGTGATAGGCAGATTTTCGACGGAATTCGAGTACCAGGGCACCGCTGTCATCGCGCTCCAGTCGATGAGAATTACATTATGGTTGCCACGCCGCAGGAAGGCTGCAAGAGGGAGCAGCATATGGATATATGTATGCAAATGGACTGCACCCTGTCCCCACCCATTCTTACCATCCTTCAACTCCTGGCTGCTCTGTCGCTCTCCGGTGGCCGACTCCGAGAATCCGTGCAGGTAGACAACCAGCGGGTAATTGAAATTGAAATTGCTCTGCGCCAGCCGGCCATCGTCGTTCAGGTGGAGCAGCTGTGCCGTGTTGCGATTCCGCCTGAAATGGCAGCAGCCTCTAGACTCTGGACTCTCAATATGCATCAGGCACCGGGCCGAGGCTTACCTCGTGTACAGCATAAATTTGATGTCCTCGCGCTCTCTGATCCCACAGCAGTTGGCGCAGGAGCCCCGCGGGGCAGCGCTATAGAAAATGGGCGAACCTGCTGAAGAAGAAAGAGATTCATATCGTAACTGTTAAATCGATCAGCCTGCGACTACAAATGTTGAGCGGAAGTGAAATTTGTTGCCAAACAGCAGAGGCGAGCAAATTAATTTAGAGCCTCAAATACGCAGCTAATTGATTCATTAGCTTCATTAAACTGGCCAAAATGCCAACGCCAGGTAGCGGCCGTAACAATAACGAGCAGAAATAACAAAAAGCTGCCAAGAAAACGAAACTGGCCCAAGCCGAAGCCACTTGGCCCTGAACTTGAATGAAGCAGCGTGGAGTGGAGTGGGGTGTGGCGTGGCGTGGCATGGAAAAGTTGTATAGTTGTTGGATAGCAACAATAACAACCATAAAAGTACAAGAAGCCAGCGCAGCACGTGACGTATACACCGCGTGTTACGCAGTCGACAAAATCAACAAGAGCAAAGCAAAAACAAGTTTGAATTTCCATATCGAACCACTCACGAAACAACCGCAAGGTATTCGATGGTGGGTGTTGGTCTGCCACTGGGTCAACCATTGTCGATGCCATGTCAATGACGCTGCTACTGCTGCTGCTTCTTCTTTGCTTTCGCATTGTTTGTTTTGCTACACATATTTGGGGGCTGCGAGTTGTTCGAATCGAACCGAATCGAAACGGATTCCACATTTGATTAGATGCCAAGCGAAGCGACAATGCTGATGGGATGACCTTACCCAATGCCACATTCATTTGCAATTCTGGCCACTTATCACCTTCCGTTTTGCCCCGACAGCGCTAACTAACCGTATTTGAAGTGTATCAGTTGCTTCCCGTACACATGCATTGCAATTCGAAATTCGATGCGCAAGTAGTGCAAAATACAGTAATCGCCAGTCAATATCGAATTTTTCGGAAACGCTTTCGATCGCTCTCTATTCTATCTCTATCTCTGTTCTTCCTACTGTCACTGCCACCCACCGTTTGCTTCTGCTGAGAGAGCGACTCAAAGAGCGCAAAGAGAGAAATCCGTTAGATGGAGAAGCGTCTTTAAGCGTGTGCAAACTTCGTTCTTGTTTTATGTGCCGTGCAGATTCTCTGCCATTTAGACATAATCCAAATTTTATGTATGTAGTTTAAGCTTTTATCTCTTATTTATGTAGATTAGCTGTTGCCCAGTTTTGCCACAGAGCGGAAGAGCTTTTTGTCGCGTTTTATTTATGTGGAAGATGCTCGTTATTGTTTTACCCCATTCCTTCTTTATTATTGTATTTTCTGTTTTGTTTTGTTTCTTTGCTTTGTTTCCATGTCGTTTGCGACGTCATGCCGTGCATTTAATTTGTATTACTTTTTTAATTATCACGTTGCCGACTTTAATTTAAATATACGTTTGGCCAGCCGTTAATTAGCAGCGTTATGCGATTGTGATTGTGATTTTTGTGGCTGTTATTCAGAACTTTTTGTAAGATTTGTGAGCCGGCTTTATGGTTATAGATGTGATTCCTCAAATGGTGGCATTGAAAAGCTGTGAAATGGCTTCCCACTTTGAGTCGTTACTGAGTCACTTTAATGTTCAGGAAGAGTAAGGGAAAGGCTAACGGTAAAAAAAACTTCGTGAGAGTGTGTCTCTTCCTCTCTTGCTCTGCCAAAGAGAGCACCAGAACTTATGATTCTCTCTCACTCCCTCCCCTTCTTTGACCTTCTACTTATCATGGCTGAATGGTGGCACCGCCCCGATCTGCCCCAATGCAAGTCAAACATTGGCCAAAGCCAACAATTGATTCGTTTGAGAGTGCGCGTATCAACAAAGACATCAACTTGTTTGAACATGTCCACTAGCCCGCCTCGGGTCCGTTCTCCTCCCCTGATTTACAAGCCGTTCCACCTTGAACTTATGCACAGAGATGTTTTGTGTGCCTTGTGCCCCTCCCCCACCGCCATGTGGCAGATGTAACACACGATTTCCCGAGTTGACATTGGGCCAGCAGAATCAATGCTAATAGTAGAAGCCACAGCAGCGGTCTCCTATTTCCATATTCGAATGGAACAGCTGGCAGGGGTGTCGGTGTCGGGGGGCCGCAAGGCGTTAACTTACCAAGCAGAAATGTGAACACATTGCACAGTGTCGAGGTGGCTGGCAGAACCATGGCCAAAATATGTTAAAACTAATAACTACGGCAAGTATTTGTCTGCCGTTCAATGAACCCTTTTCCTTCACTTTTGGTTTCGAATTTAATTCACTTTTGGGGCGGCGTTAGCATAGACTTGAAGTGTGATTTCCGCATTTGAGTTTTTGGCAGTTTTTTTATATTTTTTAATGCGTTGCGAACGCGCCTAAACAACACTCTTGAGATCGCAATCGATAACGAAAGCAATAAATAACAACGACTGCGATAACGACTCTGACGACGCTCTGTTCTGGCCAAGCAACGAAGACGGACTGAGCACGACGCACGGCCCGATACGGGCAGGTAGACTCGCCGCCTGATCGATCCCCCCCTAGAAAAGCTCTGCCACTGCCCAGAGCTCTGTCGCTGCTGGCTGCTCTCTGCTCCTCGGACAAACAGAATTCGCACGGCCCTAAGCAAAAGACTGAGGCAACAAACTCAAACTGTGGGCCTAAATGTTCCGTATTTAAATGAGTTAATCAGGCATGCAGGCCGGCGCAGCAGTACGAGTTCGTAAAAAGTTGTTTTGAATTTCCTGATTGTCGCACGCCCAGCGCTCACACCCACATCCCTGAGGGGCATACCCAATGAGCAGAGCGCGCCAAAAGATCAACTGGGTGGTCGAACGCAGGCAAAGTTCAGGCAGCACGCTCACCTTGACCAGCTGAAGCCGACTTATCGCCTTTCGATCCGACAACAGCCTCAAGCAGTTCTGACCCATCCTCAGTGGATCGAAGAGCCAAAAGTTTGCTTTGTCTGCGGGTCAATTAGTGTGGCGCTGAGATCTACATTAATCATACGAAAGGGTAGACTTCTTTTGCTTCAAAAAGAGTATTAGTATTCACACAGATATCTGCAGCAGGGTATCCACTGTTCTCATCGAACCTCTGCTGCTTGCGGGCGTGCTATTTCGCGGCTCTTTCGTCATTGTCTCGATTTCAGAGATCGATGTGGTGTGTGCCCTGAACCGTGCACTTGGATGGGAAGAAAAAGATTCAAAAATTGCGAAAAAGATTCTTGGTACATCTGCGGTTGATTGGCAATCGAACAGTTGATTGATTTGCCATTGCATTCATAGCCAGCAATTAAAAACAAAGCTCTTCGCATGTGCAATTCTACAAAGAGCCACTTAGTTGCTTGGCAAAGACCTTCGCAGTCAAGCGACTCGCACGCCTCTCGCTCTGACATTGGGGCACCATCAAGTGCAAGGGCTACGCCACACACTCCAGCCAAGGGGAACCGATAAGTGCCAAGTGGTTCTGGCTTTAAATGTTCTAGTCTTAAGAGTGTGCCCATTAATTACACTCGATACCGGAGAACTCATCGAGCCGCTTAAGAATATATTTTACAACTTCCTCGTTACTCTGACTCGTGCCTTGGCAATGCTGAGTATTATTTACAGTAAGAACGGCCAACAAAGGCTGCACCAAAAATAGCCAAAAGGCTATTAATATCGCGGGATACTTAAGTTGCCACAAAGTAGTCCGTCCATTCAATCAGTTGCCTTTAAAAAGCTGCTGAATCACAAAATTAATGACCGCCGGGCTGGTCAACAATGGGCCAATTCTTGAGAGATTAAATTTATAATCAATAAAATATATGCACGGCCTGAGGTCGTACACCCAGCCTGACCTCAGACGGCGTAGACAAAGAGTTGGAAATCGATTTGCATAAAGATTCACACAGAGATTGCAATCGCTGAGCATTTCGTAAAATGTTTCCTTTATGGGTCGATGGTTGGACTTTTGCTGCTGATCTTTATGGACATGTCAAACGGCTTCCGGATGCGGCTGGCGGCCTTCAAGAGCGACGGTTGACGCTTCCTAAGCAGCTGTAAAATCGCAAAAGACCCATAAATGTTCGACTGTTTGATCAATTAATTATGCCCATTAAATGGAGTGTTGGATGAGGGTGGCAAAGTTGTTGGAGTTTGTGGCTTAAATCACATCATTTTCCAGCTCTCTGCGCAGCTCTCAATGATTTTCTGCCGCCTACTTTCCAGCTTCCAGAAAATAGAACAAGTTCAAAGCAAATCTCTAGCATACTTGTAGGAATTGAAATGATAAATCCCAATCTCATCTTTTGCAGGACAAATTGCTGAGCAAGTTGGAGGAGGAAAGCGAACCGGATCCACCCACGTCGCAGGAGGATGAGTGTGTGATTTGCATCAATGCCCGGGCCACCATGCAGACCTCGCCCTGCGGCCACCGTGTCGTCTGTCGTCGCTGCTTCGTGAAGACCATTCAGAGCGCGGTGGCCCAGCGGCTGCTGCCGCTGCGCTGCGTGATCTGCAGAGCGAGGGTGAACCGGCTGACCTCCTCCTCGGGCACGTGGCGCATACAGGAGTCGGCCAGCAGCTACTCGATGGGCGCCAAGAGCTGGGCCTCGGCGGGCGTGGCCGCTGGCGGGGTGGTGGCCTCCGCTAGCTCCTATTCCATGAACGATGCGCACAGCGGACACCACACGTTCCACCATCAGCCGACGCTGCACAAGGCGGCGACAGTGGGGCGACACCATCAGGGCCAGGTGCGTGGCACACGCGGCCGTGTGGTGTCCCAGTCGGATAGCCTCTACTCGATGAGCTCGACGGGATCGGCGGGTTCCTCGCTCTCCGGATACTCGCACTACTCCAAGACGTCTTCCATATCGAGCAGCGGCCCCTGCTCCCCAGCCTCGGCAGCGGCCTCCAGCTCCCATCATCTGGCACCGCCCTCGCCCGCCACCCACCACCACCATCATCATCATCAGCACAGAGATGCGCAGCAGGCGTCCACATCCCCCACGCCCTCGGGCTCCTCGGGCAGCTCCCTCTCCCCGCGCGACACTGCAAGTCACTCGCATCATGGCGGCTGCCCCAGCGGCTGCTCGGGCGCCGTGCCACGCAAGCCGCTGAGCCAAACGCTGAGCAACAGCACCACATCCACATCCGCATCCGCATCCTCATCGAGCGGCAGCGGGAGCAGTGGGGGCAGCGGTGGCAGTGGCAGCATGACACCCATGCACACATATCCGGGTCGGAGGCATGTGAAGAACCGTCTGCTGGACATACAGAACCGCCTGCCGCCCATCAAGGAGTTTCGCAGTCCGGCCAAGGTGCCACATCCCTCGCCGGTGCACGTCAGCAATCCCAGGTTTCGGTGAGTGTCCTTCCCTCGGTGGATCCTTCAGCCACTCATTACGCCACTTGCTTCCAGCTATGCCTCCTACACAAAGTCCAGCACCCACGAGCTGGCCCCACTGCTGCGGGAGGGCGGCTCACCGCCTGCACCACGTCGTCCCAGCCCCATGAACATTCAGCTGAGTTGCACCACCCTGGCACCGCCACCCCTCAAGGCGGGTGGCGCCAAGATATGCCCCCTGACCGCGAAGAATGCGCTGCCCAAGAGCGCCTACGTGATGCCCAAGGACAAGAAGCTGCCAGCCACGCCAGCAGCTGGCAAGGCTGGTGGTGCTGCAGCTGCTGCTGGGCCACCAAAGCCAGCGACTCCCAGCACCTCCAAAGCTGGGACCCCTTCGCTGGATGGAGGGACAGCCGCCTCCAAGTCTCAAGTTTCTTCGAGCTCTTCCAGTCGCAGCTTTCCGCTCTTCGCCGCCGGCAGCAACCAGAGTAAGTTTGTCATGGAGAGAGAGAGAGACGACGATTCCGGCGGAGATTAATCCTTTTCCAATTGGTTTGGCAGGGGAAAGGGCTGACAATAAAAAGAACGAGTCCGTGGAGCGCAAGAAGAAGGAGGAGAAGCTCAAGCTGAAGGCAGAGAAGGAGGCCAGGAAGGTGAGTCTCAGCCCAGCCCAGCCCCCACATCCTTTGGCACTCTTTCTGCTCTGCATTGTTCCGGAGATTCATTGTTCGACCCCTGACCCCGCTTTGGCAGCTTTTGCCACTGCATTGTTTGTAATTGGCCTCGTTCCCCTTTTCCATTTCCTTTTTGTTTTGCTTTGCCAAAGTTTTTCATTAATCGCGTGGGTGGAGCAGAAGGATATGCAGAAGAGTGCTGAGGGGTGGAGGGCTGGAGGGAAGCGTCTTTTGTGCATAAATTTCAAAATTGTTCGCTGCTACCCATAATTCCGATTTCTTCTCTGCGCTTTTGCCCAGTGCATGCAAACAAACTTATTGCCAACAAATCATTCGCATAGCCAACAATATTTGCTCGTTTTTGCAGGAGGAGAAGCGACTGGCCAAGGAGGAGGAACGTTTGGCCAAGCTGCACGCCAAGGAGGAGAAGAAGCGCGGCAAGAAGGAGGCCAAGGAGCTGCTCCTGGCCAACGACATCAAGAAGTGAAGCCCAAAGTGTTTGGCAAAAGAACAAACGCATATTTCCAGTTGCAATTCTAGACTTAAGCCCATCAACCGAATGAGTTAAATATAGTTTAGGATATCAAATCAAATCAGAACAGATCGAACATACACAAGCCATTCCGCTATCCATAGATATCGAGCTTGATTGTATTTTAAGGAGAATAATTGACATGATTTTTGGCAGCATTTGTGCAGCGAAGAGAGCGAGGAAATACCTCTTTGATGAGTTCCAATTGTGCAGCAGATGGAAGAGAAATCTACAAGAGATCTACAACTATAATTGGAATAATAAGGCTCTTTGCATCCACTTTTCCGACTTCTAAAACTTGCTCTAAAATACTTTCCTTAGCCTCGATCTACTTTCAGTTATTTGCCTGTGAACTTTCATGGCTCTTCGACGTCTAGAGCTATGATAAGCGCGTAAGATGGAGGAGAACTGCCCCTTAGAAATTACACAAATCATCGCTGCCTTTCGTTAAACATTTGCCACAGCGCCCGAGCCCATTGATCGCAGCATCCACTTGCAGGTTGTTGAACAAAAATATCGACTAGAACAGATACCGATGGGAGATAAAAGAGAAGAGAGAACAACTTTAAACTTTCCACTTTCCAAATAATAGTTTTTACCAGCTACTAATGAAGAAAAATCCCTCAAAATAAGTATAATGCATGAAAGGAATAACGATGATGATGATATGTAATACCCCCTCGAAAAAATCCAAACTATAGAACTATAAACAAAACAATGACCAGTGTTAGAGCAACAAACTTGCGAATGCTAGAGCCAAGCTATAGCAAAAAGTGAGCCAAGAAGCAATGTATAACTCGAACAACTTGTTGACTAAACAAATTCTAAGTGTGAAGTAGTTTTCATATAATCGGATTGTATTACCTATACCTATACCTATACCTATACCTATACCTATACCAATAACTATCTAATATATGTATCTCCCAAACCAATAATTATTGGAAACTGTTCAAGCGGCAAAAGATAAGCAATGTTTCGATGTACGTACGTGTATTTGTGTGTGTATTGTTTTCAAAACATTAAAGAATCAATTATGTTGATTTGATCTTCACCTGATTGCGGGTCTGATTGCGGCTCTCTGAGGCATTCCGCTGCTTGACCTTCAGGCAGCGATTGAACACCTTCGCGAATATGTACGGCAGCTCGCCGCGGCACTGCAGGTTGCCCAGCTTGTGCAGTGCCCCAAAGTCCAGGCAATCGATGTGCTCATCCCCGTTGCAGTCCTGTCCATGCTTGTACATATAATTCTGGATTGTGTCCGCCGCACAGTGGGGCTGATTGACGCAATTGGTGAAGGCTGCAGGAGGATACGTGCTGATTGCGGGTGTAGAAACAGCCAAAGGACTTACCATTCGAGGACAGTGGCGTCTCGTTGGGCAGCGTCAGTTGTCCCGCCTCTGCCCAGTAGCCCTCGGTGATGCGAAAGATGCCACATGCCCCATTCACACAGATCTCGGTGGCATTGCAGCCACTCATTGTCTCACAGAGACACTCCAGGCAGTCTTCCGTGACGGGTTTGTTTTCCACTGCCCATGAATAAGTGTGAGTAAATGTTTAATGCACCGATCCGGTTTTAGTTTACAGCGCAGCCCCCCAACGGATTACCATAATTATTGCGCTCTCCCATGGATAATTGTTTCTAGTTTGAAATCATTTCCGTGTCTTACCCTCATCACCGGACACACTGTGCAGCAGCAGCAGCCACAAACTGATGAGTAACTTGAGGCTGTTCAACATTTGTAGCCTCCGATTGAATTTCCAGCCGAGAACTTGACCTAACGTTGCCGTGTTTGCCGCACAACTGACTTACGCGGATCAACTGCATCACAATTGTTGTTTATTTACACATTAAATACCATAAACTATTAGCTAAAAACTAGTTATCGGTGGTTGCCCCTAGGCGGCTTAGTCTGTGGACTGCTGCTCCCTTTGCGCACGTCGCAGACACCGCTTAAAGATGTTCTCGTAGTTGTAGGGCATATCGGCTTTGCAATTGAATGGACCCATGTAGTGGATGGCACCGTAGTCGTAGCAATCCTCCTGCTGATCATCGTTGCAATCCTGGCCGTACTTCACCATGTAGTTCTGGAGAGTGTCCGCCCCACAGTGCGGATCATTGGCGCAGTTGGTAAACGCTGTGGAGGGAAGATTGTAGATGGATACCCTCTCCATGGATCGATCGAACACTCACCGCTGTCCGAGAGTGGTGTGTCGCCGGGCACTGTCAGTCTGCCCGCATCCACCCACTGATCCCAGGTGATCCGAAAGATGCCGCAGGCTCCGTTCACACACACAGCCGTCGCATTGCAGCCGCTCAGTGCCTCACACATGCACAGCAAACATGTCTCCGTGATGGGTTTGGGGCTCTCCGATTGCACGAGGACAAGGCCCAGGCCCAGCGTTAAAAGTACTGTCAGCTTGTAGTACATTTTTCACTGCCGATTCAATGCGTTGCACGACTATTCAGACACTGATCGCTCGCAGCACTGACTACAGATCTGGCTGAAGCCGAGAACGAGTTCAATAAATAGCAGTCAATGGGCGGCGTAACAGGAAATGATCCCCAGTGATATTTATTTCATGCATTAACAATCTCTGTGTTCACTCAATGCCCTGATCTTCGTAGTTCTCAATGCACTCCTCGAAGGTGCTCTGATAGTTGTACGGCAAATCCGCCTGGCAGCCGTAGGCACCCAGCTTGTGTATCCGCGCATAGTCATGGCAGTCCATCTCTCCATCCTCGTTGCAATCCTGATTGAATTTCTTCATGTAATTCTGCACCACATTGGCGGCGCAGTGCGGATCGTTGGCGCAGTTGATGAACGCGCGCTCCGCGTCGGGATGCTCCCCGTCGAGGGTCAGCTTGCCGGCGTCCACCCAGTAGCCCCAAGTGATGCGAAAAATGCCACAGGCGCCCTTCTCCGGGTTCGTGCAGATCCTCGTGGCATTGCAGCCGCTGATTGCCTCGCAGATGCAGGTCAGGCACAGCTCCGTCACGGGCTTGTCCAGCACATCATCTAAAATGCAATTGTTAGTGCATAAAGTAGACAGATTTAGGGCTGGGATGGACTCACCTTCACTTTGCACCCACAATGGCGACACTGCAAGGAGCAAACATAGCAAATATTCCACAACAAAACTCATGCCGAGGGCTCTACTTTGTACAATGGAAACAGTTCCGCATCTAAATCACAAATGGTGCCAGCAAATACGAGCTGGAGCTCTCTAGGTTCCCGGGAATCTACCAGCAGTACCGGTTTTTAGGGCCACAAATCGAATATCTGCCAACTGGCAATTGCATTGGAAATCCCAATGAAATCTGCTACATGTAAGCCACAGTAGAATGCAGTAGAAGTACTTAAAATAATATATTTTCAACCGCAATATATCCATAAAACATTGAACTTCACAGATATTTAGTGCAAAATTTAACATAACTTACCGCTGTTAAGCTATCAGCTTTTTAACAGAGCCGTTCTCTAGCGAGAAGCATGCGCTGTTAAGACAACTTTTATAGCTGTGAACTTTGAAGCACTAAAATAAATAAAACTAAACAATTACAGTGCAGTTTTTACCACGCTCTCACCTCAGACTGGCTGTTAACATTTAACAAGCATAAATCTGCAACGAAAATGAGTCTTGGAAGAGGCTTACAAAGTGCCACACAGCTGCATAGGAATTCGCATTGAACTCTGCTTCATGTAAGCTACAGCAGAATGTAGCAACTACAGCGACACCTGCCGTCGAATTCGTGAGTAATGTGACTAGCAGCTTGCAATTATTACCGCTGAGTGGCGCCAGTGTTGTCAACGGTTATTCAAAACTGCTTTGTGATTAGCAAAAATGATAAGAAAAACCGCATTACGTCTTGCTTTACCATAATATCGTTTTAATATCAATCTCAATTTCACAATCTAACTCCAATTCAAATGCATTGCCATAAATTATTATTTTAAATATTAGTTATCGTTAATTGTTTGATGCTCAAGCGCTCAAGGTCCGGAGCGAACGTCCAGTTGCTGGAATGAGTTCAGGCAGCTCTGCAGACTGGTTTGATACTGATAGGCCAGCTCCCCACCGCAGCCATAGCCGCCCAACTTGTGGATGGCAGCGTAGTCATAGCAGTCGATGCCCCCATCCTTGTTGCAGTCCTGCCCAAACTTGGTCATGTAGTTCTGGATGGTGTTGGCCGCACAGTATGGATCGTTCACGCAGTTGGCATACGCTGGATGGGAGTTTAAAACAAGTTGTGTAATGGAAGAACGACAATGTCGAACAGGCTTAGCTTACCATCCTCAGACTGGGGGCTCTCGTTGCCCAAGGTCAGCTTGCCACCGTCCGACCAGTAGGCCCAGGTGATGCGAAACAGGCCGCAGACGCCGCCGCCGCAGAATCGGGTCTGATTGCATCCGCTGATGGCCTCGCAAATGCAGCCCAGGCACACATCCGTCACCGGCTTATCTGTATTGGGGGCCAGAGAGCAGAGCGAGCGAATTAGTTTGAGATCAAGCACGCGATTAGCGGCAACGGGAACCACGTAAACAAAACAAAACTCGAATTGTTGCTCACATTTTTACCCACCCATGTCATCGCTTTATTCAGGGCATTCCGTAATGTGCGATGCTTGGGAATGTTTTTGAACCAAGATCGTTCGCATTTCAGACTCATAAAATTTAAAAATATATTGAACAAATTGTTGAAAGAACGTGAATAAACAAAACAATTCCAATGGCTGTACGCCCATGAACCTGAGACACAAAGCTACCGCCCTCCCTCCAGCGTAGCTGGCAGTTTCAGCCTCTGCCGAACTAGTTTTGCAACTTTCAATGGCAACATTGAGGCAACATCTCTATGGATCGATTCGGTCCCAGCCCGTAGGCGAAGATGAGTCAATTTATTTCGGTGTTATCAAGACCAGAACCTGTTGTTCTTGCAATTTAATTAATTATATTTCCACGAACAGCGACAAGCTGAAAAGCGGAGGAGGTTCCAAGTACTCTGCAAGAACAACCCATCAATTGTCTTTATTCCCATCCACGTAATCTCTTTTCTGGGTTCACTGAACTCTATGCAAAATGTATAGTCTTGAGAGTCGTAGAAATTGGGTCAAAATCCCAGATGGAATTCAGAAATTCAACCTTAATCGGAATCACTGGGGATTATATGTACATATGTATGAAAATTGGGAATTTCCAAAGCACTAGAGATAACACAACACGCACACAACGACCGGGAACTTGCATATTGTCACATCACGAAGGTGGGGATCGTTCAGGTTATTCCGAGCTAAGTAATTATTTGCTAAATTGCATTAAAGCGAATCCGTTGGCACCCAATAATTCGGTGAGCATTTCATTGAAACATTGTACATCCTTTTTCATGGAAAGTCCACACCGTAAATTGTTTAATTTCTGACTTAATCAGCTACTTATGCAATCAATCCAATGAGCTCACCCTGGAATACCACACGTTGCAATTATTAAGACATTTTTCAAATGAATTAATTTCCGTCTAATGTAATGGGGGTATAAAAATCGGAAGTAATTTCAATGGCAATGCCGTTCCGTGCTACGCAGTCAATGGCCCGGCCCAGCTCGTCTCGTTAGCTAATCTAATGATGGATGCGCTAGACTCGCATACGAATTCATTCCGCGAAGTATTTATGAACATTTGTCAGCATCCAGATACTTGTCGTATGCAAATACAAAGTGATTTCTATGACATATGCATATGGAGCTGAGGGAAATACCTCTAAGAACGAAACATGTCTTGGCGCAGAACAAAAGATACAAATATTTATACAATTGCTAATTAATGTTAATGAAATGCACGAAGCCAGCACCCGAGACGACCAAAGCAAAACTTCACTAAATGGGCAACAAAAAACGACCACAATAGAAGCTCATCTCTCGCAATGTGATACGATTCCGCGTAAAAAATATATATTTGACTCACCCTGCGCTTGAATAAGAGCCACCAGTCCCAGGCAGAGTAGAGCGCCAAACGCCAAAGTGCAGCACAATTTGTTGGCAGCCATTATTAGCAGTTGTCCGAAATTGTTCGAAATATATTTATTTCAACTGAATATAGCACAATAAAGACGAACGAAGGCTTTCGCGATTAACGGACAAGTGAGCTTCCAGCGCACTGCGCTTCAGTTTTGTAGTCCGAGTCGCGTACAAACGAAAGACTCACGCTGAGAACTAGGCAGAGAGAGAGAGAAAGCTTCGCATAGAGAGACAAACACACACACACTTAAGCGAATCAATAAAATACAACGGAGCTTTTAGTTGCTTTGCTTTTGCTTGGATTTATTCAAAATAGTTAGAATCTCTGTTTAGATCTTGTTGAAGGCAGCAATATCGACAGACTGCACAAAGTCCTCGAACTCCTCAATCTTCTCCTGCAGCAGATCGATGGACACCTTCTCGTCCTCAATGACGCACATGATCTGCAGCTTGTTGATGCCATAGCCGACGGGCACCAGTTTGGATGCGCCCCACAGCAGACCGTCCATAACGATGGTGCGGACATTGTTCTCCATCTCCTTCATGTCGGTCTCATCATCCCATGGCTTGACATCGAGCAGCACCGACGACTTGGCAATAAGGGCGGGCTTCTTTGATTTCTTGGCGGCGTAGGCAGCAACACGCTCCTGCTTGATGCGCTCGGCCTCAGCGTCCTCCTCCTCGTCGGAGCCGAATAGATCGACATCGTCATCGTCGTCAGCAGCTGGCTTGGCCGGAGCAGCTACTGTGGGTTTGCCACCAGCCAGCTGGGGCAGGGGAGCGCCAGTCCATGCCGAGCGCTCTCCAGCCTCAAAGGAGGCAATGTGGCGGTACCAACGTGCAACGTGGGCGTAGTCTCCAGCTGGAGCCTTGCCCAGGGCATCGAAAACAGACAAATCGGCCTTGCTAGGTGTGTAGCTGTGGCGGAAAACAAATTATATTAGTTTCATGGTACGCAAAAATATATTGCCGACGTGTGCGGCTTCTACATAACCTCACAATCTGCCGCCGCGTGTTGAGTGCTTACCCGCTGATGTAGCTGCTGTTGGCCAGGAAGTTGTTCAACTCCTTCAGTCCCTGTGGGGTCTTGACATCACCGAAAGCCATTTTAGTTGATTTGTTGCTGAATTCACGTTTTACAAAAAATAATGCCCGTGCTTGCACGTACGTCGGAAATTTGTAAAAGACAGTGTGACCGTCAAAATGCCGCCTAACCCTTAGAAAAATACCGAAATATACTTTCGTATTTTCAAAATATACTGTAAATATACCGTGAATCTAAAATCGTTTTCCTCAAGCTTTGATCTTCTGTTTAATATTACCAGCTAGTTAGGACTCTGAAAGCTAAGACTATAATTTTATCCAAATGATGAATTATTTTTCTGCAACTAAGCTTATTTTAGGGACTATTGAATTGTTGATGTACTAAGGCTGACACTGAAGACGTCAACAAAAAAATTGATTCAGCAATATTTGTATATCGAAATATTTATTTTACGTACTTTACACCTTTTTTGTGTAAAATACTGGAAGTTGAATGACCCAATCAAGACTTTTGAATAAAAATTGTTTGAAATATTAAAGACAAATAGAAAGCCAAAAAAACAAATATTGATTCAATCTTTTAGCAATTCCTTTGCCTCGTTGTCTGAGTGCAGCAGTATTCAAATGCATTCAGGCAGGTGCAACAGCCGGTAGGCCCTCTCTGCCCCCAAACTGATACTTTAACGCTGTAGTATTAAGTCAAAAATTATTTTTATTAACGGATATGCTTTTAAAACAAATACATGTAAGTGTGTGAAAGCGGCACGCCACTAGCGAACTTAGTGGCCATAATGATGATGAGGATCATGATGGCTATCATGATGTTCGTTATGATGATTATAATGACCATGATGAGGATCATAATGAGGATCATGATGAGAATCATAATGATGACTGCGAACCTCGCGATCACCGTTGACGGCATGGACGGATCCTTGTTCAGCCACATCCAGAAGATCCACCCGATCCTGACCAAAGGCGAAGGCCAGGCAGAGGACGCCGATGAGTGCGAGAATAATCAGACGCATCTTAAGCTGTTGTCGATTTGAGAATTGTTCTTGGAGAATTATTGGACTTATTGCAGACGTTGTGCTGGAAGCTACTGTTGATCGCTGAGCCCAGGCACCGTCCTTTTATTTAGTCAGCCTGTCCAGGGAACCCAATTACTTGCTATTGTTGACCATTTTTTTGTATAAATGGTGCTAAAATGCAACAGGCCAGCTCATTAATTAACAGGCAAACAAAAGGTGGGGTGAGAAGCTTACACTGACAACGGTAAGAAGCGAAATTCATGAAATTTTAACAGAATTTACATCGAAGACCACGGATATGGGAGTCGGAAACGAAATAAGCTTTGAGTTTTCGCGCCATCTGTTTTGGTATTCCGCCTTTCCAATGTCTATCGATCATGTCAATATTTGGTATTTTTATTAGCACCAATCGATTGTCATATATGTTTATTTGCCGCCAATTAGTTTGCTTACTTTGCCAACACAGAGATAATTCGTACATACAAATATTTAACCATTTGTTTATTAGGTCAGTGAATTTTGATTGAATGTCTATTAATCATTAATAATTAATCTATCTATCATTGTGTAAAAGTGTGTAGTGTGTGCACTTAGTCGCCACAGTAGTGGAATTTACATAGCTGCACCACATGTAGTATATATACATACATAGGTACATATGTACATACATACATATGCATGAATAAGACAGAGGAGAGCCTGAAAGTTTAAAGTCCACAAGCAATAAATTATAAAAATTGTGTGTGAACACCTACATATGTACATATGGATGTATGTGTGATTCCTATCAATGCATGCAGATCACAACAAAAGCCAAAGAGAGAGACAGAGACCTCACAAAAAGAGATCTTGAGTGTGAGAACGAAAAGCGGCAAGACGGAAGTTGTTTTACAAGGAATTCTTCATACTCTTCGTAGAATGGCCATGTAAAGTTAACCAAAAGATTAGTGCTTATGGGCAGTTACATATGTACATATGTATCCTAAAACGAAACAACGATCACAACAAACTAGAAATTTCGCAGCAACAGATCACGAAAGCAAACAAACGGCAGCATTGAAATTTTAGAAATGAACTTATCAGTTGAGTCGAAGCGGCTCACGGCACAATTCATTCAGACGTTGTGCAAAGCGGTTCGCTGTCGTGTCGTTGGTTCCATTTGAGGTGTGCTTTAGTCTTTCAGCTGGCAGTAAAGTCCAGGGCGAAATAGTGTCAAAGCAATTGAAATTGAAGTCAAAGATCCAGCAAGCCACAAGTTTTTATCGGCAATTGAGTGTGTGAGGTAGGTCTGCTGATAGCCCATAAATGGCTTGACCTCGTCTTTATCAGTCTCGTGGACATCCATGGACATCCATTCAATAATCTTGCCACGTCCAACTAACCCAATAACTATGTAGCTGACCATGCAAACAATTTCCCATGGATTCCGCGTGTGTCTGCCATTTTGGGCACTCAAGATGCGGCTATCAGTGCCGCTAGTGAACTGCTTTGAACTGCTAATTTATAATATGTACCGATCGACACTATAAATGCGCCACTATACATACATATGTACATACACATGTACATATATGTAAATACATTTGTATGTATGTAGGTGTAGCTACTAGCTACTGCTCGAATTTAAATTAAGACGCACTTTCCGCTTAATGTTTGCCATTTTATCGAACTTTGTTTGAACAGCCTATTAAAATGTTTTTATTTTTTTCGTTATGTGTTTGCTATAAAGAACAATGATAAAACAATCACGAATTGTGTGCCCACAAAATGGTTACTTTAAAAGTTGTATTTAAATCTTATCAAGCCCCAACTTGTAGTTCAGCTGCATCATAAATTTAATCAATTTAGATCGTACGACACCCCAAAAATAAAACAAACAATTGAATTCCAAACGCTTGGAAACAGCGCTGGCAGAGTCGCACCCGCAGCGAGCCCACTAACAAAACGAGAAGGGACGTGTGAGACGCTTCTTACGCGTCACAACTTTTATACCCGGCACTCAGTACTACATCTGCACTTTAGCGGTTATTTGTCAAATTTTACATTTTTTCTTCATCTGTCATCTACATCAACAACACTACTCACGCCAACACGCTCCTTTAGCTCGCCACCCTCCCCTAGAAACACACACTGCAGAGTCGCGGCAGAGTCAGCGGCAGAGGCAGCGGCAGAGGCAGAGGCAGTGACGTGTCAGGGGCCAGGCCATAAACAGCGCGAAGCAGAGTGTGAATGCTGCGGGACGGGGTGGGTTTGGCTACTGCAAATTAATTTCTTCATTGTGGCTATAATAATGATCCAATCGTATCCCAATTTGGTGATCTGATAGATATGGTCATTCCCTACGGAATGGTTTTTAGTTTTCTGCTATCTTCAAAATTGTAGATTTGGGAGGTTTTCGCCCTTTTGCGGCGGCGGAAGGGGGCGTGGCTCATTTTTGAAATACACTTGTAACAGTGTGAGCATACAGAAGTATGGATGCAAAATTTGGTGGCTCTAGCTTTAATGGTGTCTGAGATCCAGGCGCTCAACAAGACGGACGGACAGACGGACAGACGGACAGACGGACAGACGGACAGACAGACAGACAGACATAGACTCGGCTATTGATGCTGATCAAGAATATATATACTTTATGGGGTCGGAAACGTTTCCTTCTGTGCGTTACATACAACCGTTATGTGCACAAATACAATATACCCTATTTACTCTTCGAGTACCGGGTATAAAAACAAGATTTCAGTCAAAATAAATAATTAATGCTCTTTATACGTATGTACATATGTATTTTTAGCTTTATCATTTTTCGACTGTTTCTGCGGAGGCTCGACATATACAAACACTTCCAAGCGATCCACACAACGAAAGCAACAGAAGGTCGCATCATGGATAGCGTAAAGTCATTCTTCGCTGGCTCCAACAAGGACAACAATCTCGCAAATCATCAGCAGCAGCATGGACATCCGAATGGCAGTGTCATGCCCAATCGCTGGGGCCGTAACTGGAACTGCAGCAGCCAGCACACGGAGAGCAGTTCCTCGTCCATTGCAAATCCAAATCACTGCAATGCCAAGCGCAAGGACAGCGATAATTATTTTTATATCATGTAAGTTTCTGGCTAATACAAAGAGGGTGAACATTTCCGCAGTTTAAGAAGTTCTTAGCGGTGCGAGAAACTTCATAGATGAGTTTCCCTCAGAGTTAGACACTTATAGGGCTCTCCAGGGCTGTTATAAAAGTACTCCACAATCATTTGCTTTATCTTTTCCCTTCCACGTATCAGTCTTTGCACATAGCTTTACTCGTATGTACATGCTCGCTTGTACATTATATACCCATTGCAATGCCATTTTTTGGACCACTGATAAACGTTCAATGCCTGCCATTATGTGGCGCTTGTGTGGAACCAGCCATGAACCGTCAAAATGTTCAATTGAAATTGAATTTAAAATACAATCGCTTAACGTTCTCTGGCTGGTGGTTTGGCTTGGTAAACCAGTTTGTGTTGTCATAGATCTGGCTTTGCATTGAACATTGTATGAGGTTTTAATATGCAGTCACGCTTTCGGCTCAAAGTTCTGACTCGAGAAGTGGAACTCTAGAACTTGTTTGTTTTTGTGTGGAGGGGCAGGTCCGTACGGGCATCAGTTACGAATTAACTGGCGTCAGTAACAGCTGAAAATCGTACGTATTTAGAATGTGATTTGCCCCCTAAAATACACAACTTTGTGGGTTACAAACTGGGCCAGTTAACGTCGAACAGGGCAGGACACAGCACGCTGTAGGAGCCGCAAAATGAAGCTTACAATTCGACCAATTACTAATTTATTCTTTCTTTTTAGGTGGCGCGCCTGAAGCCAACACGTTGGCCAATACGTTGGATAAGCCATCATCATCTAAAGTGACCTGCAGCTTAAGAAATCTGTACATCTTTTAGAAAACATCGGAGCGTGCACCTCTCCCGGCATGCAAGTGCTCGCACAGAGTCCGTTGTTTAGTGATATTAGTTATTAATTTACAATTATACACACAAAACATTCAGCTACACCAGCAACGTTCGATCCTCTTCTATCCTATATGGACACCATTACATTTGTCGGCTTGCTCTACTGGCTGTTGTGCATGATTTTATTCGGTCCGGCAATGTTCTTTGTGGCCGTTTATCTGCCAGAACTTCCAGTGCGTTATGTGAAAAGCCTGAGGCAGCAAACTTAGTAGTTTCAGGCAAGTGGTGCATGGTTTTATACAGCCATATACGTAATGGTAATGATGTACAACCAGCGATCGAAGTGCATCTATAATAAAAGTTTATTTAAAAGTGAATGTGCGCCAATTGTAACGCAAACCCAAGCAGTCTCCGAGGTTCTCCCATTGAGGATTGTGCCTCCTCACAGTCTTGAACATCTTTAACATTTGCCTGTTAAGTCCTGTTAAGTCTTCTGTAGAATGCCAAGCTGGAACAATTTCTATGCCAACATTATGCCCAACACGGCCAGCTGACCCTTTGTGTAGCTTAATCCTCCCTGCAACATGTGAAAATCCGAGTCGCGCGTCGATTCTGATTGTATATTTTCACTTTAAAATAGTTCAAGTATAGAGTTTGTTTTTTGGTTTTAAAAATATTCGTAGTACGAACGACTTAAGTTAGTTTTACGTTCTATGCAAAGATCCACCAAGTATACGCAAATTAGCTAACAACCAACTCAAAGGAACATCTGAAACAATACAAAAACATCACAAAAATTGTACAATAGAGATATAAAAACTTGAACATAAATCGTTAATCAAATCCATGTGAAAGTTTTCGGCCTTCAGCCATGATCTATGCTAAAGCCTCAACTAAATTGTAACTAGACTAGAGTGCAGGGAGTTATTCTCTAATCATCCATGGCCAGATCTTGGGACTGCACTTTGATGTGCTTGGCCTCGAGATACTCGAGCACATTGTTGGGGCACATGACGCTCTTGCCTAGAAACAGCACCGTGGACATGGGATGCAGAAAGTCAGCCGCAAAGGTGCTTGCCTTCCAGCCAAAGAAGCCGCTGGCCCGCACCTCGGCGCCTTTGATCTCGTAGGGCAGCAGATTGACGCCCACCTGGTTGGGCTTCGAGAACTGCACGCGGAAGTAGTGTCCATCGGTGGCCTTGATCCAGTAGAAGCCTTCGTTATCCACATACGGCTTGCTCTGCGACTTCTTCATGGCGTTGGAGCGCTCCAGGTCCTGGACATTGAAGCTGATGTCAATGTCGTAGGCATCCGGAGAGATGGCGTTCGTCTCCACGGCGCTCTTCAGCGCATTGTTGTCCAGCCAGTAGCGTATGCCCACGTTCTCGAACTCCTCCAGCACATGGTTGAAGGTCGTACGCAGCTTGTCCAGGCAGCAGGGCGGCGTGTGCTTGTCCAGATACGAGTAGAACGGCCGATTGTTGTACACGGTGCCGATGCAGGACTTTGTGGTGCGCTCGCAGCCAAACAGATCTATGTCCGTGACCAGCGGCAGCGACACATTCGAGCTGGAAAACTGCGCATCCAGCACGCCTTGGTGCAGCTGCCAGCTGTTCTCCCTGGACGGCGGCTTGCCGAGCAACGTGTAAGCCCTTCGCACGATTCGCTTGATCTGCAGCCGCTTGTACATCTCCTTGAACTGGCGACGGCGCAGATCCATGCGTCGCTGCTTGGTGTGGAACGAGGCAAAGAGGCGCCTGCCCTCCTGGAAGGCATGTGGAAAGACGGTGGTCTGCAACGATACTCAGAATATTGGAAGGGAACTGCAGAATAGAAAAGTGTAGGGCACTCACCGACAAATTGGCAATCTTTGCCTGCATGTACAGCATCTCTGGAAAGGGCAGGGAGAAAGGCTCAGGCATAGCCGCCAGCGCTGCCACATCCAACAGGATCGCGTGCTTTTGCAGAAACTAAGGAAAATGGTGAGGCAACTTTCAGTTCATGGATCAGCAGTAGCTGCAAGTAATACCCACCAAATCGCAGCGGCGACTATCATTTGTGGCCACAATCTCGAGCGTCCAGTTGGGCAGATCCATTCTCATGCGAGCGCAGCTGCTGTAGGACTTAAGATTGCCCGCAAACGGCACCAGCACCATGCGGCGCACCATCTCCTCCGGGGGAACAGCCACACGCTGCTCCTTGGGCTGTGCCTGCGCCTGTGCCCCAGCCACGCCGATGGTGTTTATCTCGCGGAGGATCTTCTGGAGCAGATTCTTGCTGTTCAGCCGCACGCTGTCGGGCATGAGGAGGGCGTACTTGGTGTGAATGGCGGCCAGCGGATCGAGATCCTGTCGCGTGCGTCGCACATCAAAGGCCAGACTCAGGAAGGTCACAGTCTGATCCTCGCCAGCGGTGAGATTTCGTTCGTAGTTCAGCGGCGGATAGGCGTACTCGGTGCCGCCCTCCTGGAGCACCAGAATGGGCATATTGGGTATCACATCCAGTATGCTGTCGATGCTCGCCCGCAGATCCTGCTCAAAGTTGTAGTGTCCGTAGAACACGATGGTGATGCTCTTCCTTATGTGCTTGTTGGCGTTGCGCACCTTCTCCTTGGGCGTCAGCTTGGGTGCCTTCGGCTCCAACTCTTCGCCACCAGACAGCACACGGCTGATGCGGCGCCACAGCAGCGTGTTCCAGGTGTAGTACAGGAATATCAGATTGACCAGCAGGACGCCCAGCAGCATCAGCTTCGCCATTCGCAGTCGCAGCACCTTCATTCTCGGACTTGCTGGCTACAGGTTGTGCGGTTGCTACACTACGCGGTTCACTATTTATTCTATCTCTATCTCTCTCTATGTTTGTGTGTGTGTGTATGGGTGCTCCTGCATGGGTGTAGACACCTCCTGCATCTACATGACTGCCAGCGAAACGAACGTCCTTGAGCTAGAGCTCCTCCGGATGCTGCTCACACATTTTTAAATGAAATTTTCTTCGTTCTTCCGCTTTAGTAACTTTCGGTCTATTCCTCTTTTTATCAAATTTTGTTTTTGTGACAATTCCGTTTTCCTCGACTCTGCGCAAATACATATTTCCAACCCACTCAACCACCCACCAGCCCCACCGGGAAAGCTCAGCCGCCTGCAGCTCAAACGAACAGCTGATGGCATTGGGTTTTCTGGGGGTTGTTTGTTTAGTTTACTTGCCCCGGTTAACAGTTCGCAGGGTAGAAACATTAGCTAAAGCTTTTCAAATGGTAACAGCAAGGACTTGCACAAAGTTTATGCCTTTTTGAAAGGATAAAGTCTCAGAACTATGGAATTGACTTAATTAAATATTATCTGTGGACTGCACCTGAGCAAAGTGGATCCTAAGAGAGAGCAGCGTGCCAGCGCTGTTATCCACATGTAATATTTGAGACGATCCACACGACTGCACGTGAGCCAAGTGGATCGTAAGAGAGAGCTTTTTCTTTGAGCTTCCTTTGTACTTTGTTTATTTTATTTGCACATAAAATGTAGATAATACTGATACATTGGAGATCATAGACTATGGATGTGGCCAGCTTCACTTTCCCATGCCTGCAAAGAGCAGTGGGAATGGCACTTCGTCGGTGCTCAGGATCTGCGGCGTCGGAGGACGAGCATCGGCCTCGCTGGTGCTGTTCAGCCAGTAGGTGGTCATGGTGCCCTTGCCCTTGAGTTCCACATCGCCGCGCTGCTCCATCTGGAAGGTGCCGAACTTGTCCAGAATCGCTTTGGTGGCGGATGACACGTGGATCTTGCCGGGCTGGCCGGTGCTCTCCATTCGCGATGCTGTGTTCACGGTGTCCCCGAACAGACAGTAGTGGGGCATCTTTTTGCCCACAACGCCGGCACAGACGGAACCCGAGTGCATGCCAATGCGTATCTGGATCTTGTACTCCGGCTTGTGCCTCAGGTTGAAGGAGCTGACGGCCTGCAGTATGTCCAGGGCCATCAGGGCGATCTCCCGAGCGTGCTTATCGCCATTCGGCTCGGGCAGGCCGGAGACCACCAGGTAGGCATCGCCAATTGTCTCCACTTTATAGACGTCGTAGAAGCCGATGATCCGGTCAAAGGTGCTGTACAGATCGTTCAGAAAGTTGACCACATCCATGGGGCTGCTGCGGGCGCACAGCTCCGTGAAGCCCACAATGTCGCTGAAGTAAATGGTGACGCTGCTGAACTCCTCCGGCTCCACCAGATCCCCGGCCATCAGCTGCTGGGCCACGGGTCGCGGCAGGATCTGGTACAGCAGCTCCTCCGTGCGCTGCTTCTCGAGGCTCAGCTGGCGCGTTTTCTCCTCCACGAGGCTCTCCAGATTGTTGGCATACTGCTCCATGCGATTCAGCAGATCATCCATTAGATTCTCGCAGAAGCCCCTGCAATGAGGATTAAGATTTAACTCGGACACTGAATGCGTGGTTGGATAATCACTTCATGATGGTGCGTATGTTGCTGCGAATCGTGGAGAAGGCGGGCCGCTCCTCCTGATTGTCCGCCCAGCACTTTTCCATGAGCTCTAGCAAATCCGGTGGACACTCTCGCTCCCTGATGAGCGGCCGAAATCCATTGCACTGCCGCACCTTGTGCAGGATGGTGTGCACGTCCATCTGCTGTCGCGCCTCCTGGTAGGGGCCGCCACGGTTCACAATCTCCTCCAGTATAATGCCAAAGGAGTAGACATCGCCGCGTTGCGTGGCCGGACAGCAGCCAGGAATGGAGGTCAGAGGCAGCAGTTCCGGTGCGATCCAAAGGAGCTCTAGAAAGGGATTCTGAAGAAGGAGGAAGTGCAAGCTTTGGGATCCACTCACTCAAGTAATAATTCTGATCCCGCACATAGTCCGATGGTGTGGTTAGTGTGGCCAGACCAAAGTCCGATATTTTGAGCACAAACCGACCGTCGATAAGGCAGTTGCAGGAGCGCAGCTTGCCATGGGCCGCCACATCGCTGTTGTGCAGATAGCTCATGCCCTTGACAATGTCGTGGATGAGGGACATGCGGAAGTTCCAGTCCAGCTCGATGGCCTCGTTCTCCAGCACATCCTTCAGGCTGCCGCGCGAGCAATACTCCGTGAGAATGAGCACCGTGGGACGGGGCAGATCGATGCAGGCGCCCACGAACCGCACCGTGTTCTCGTGGCTCACATCGCGCGCCTGCTTGATCTCCCACAGCAGCTGCGGCGTCAGCTCCACCTTCTTCACGTTCACCTTCTTGATGGCCACGCGCTCGCCCTTGAACTGGCCAATCGTCGTGTACACCTGCGGCGGCAGCGACGTGAAGCTGGCTATGGAGGCACGACCGGAATGGATGCCAAACTGCTGCAGCGAAATGTTCTCCACATCCAGGCGCTGCAGGCCGCCCTTGGAGCCAAACATGCCGCCCATTTCGATGAGCACATCGTCGGGTCTCACGCGCCAGGACATGTTGTTCAGCTCCTTGCTCAGCTTCATTTGCCTGCCAGAAAGGGGAGAACGCTATAGGCAACGACAGACGGGCCAGGGGATTGGAGTCTTACTTTTGCAGCAGGCAAATCACGAGGAAAACGAGACCCAGAAACAGGAACAATCCAAATATGGAATACATAATGGTGGACTCTGCAAGGGGAGAGATTAATCAGAAGTAAAACGCTGCCCATGGATTGTGGCCATACCATTGTCATGGCAGTCTGGAGAATTGCCCAGAAAGCCACAGGGCGGCACATCCGGCGGCGGCTCCTCCCGTCCGCCCGGCCAGTGGATCTTCTTGCCATGCACCGCGGCATATTCCCTGCAAAAAGAAAATGTCAAATAAAAAAAGGAATGGTTGAGGCCACTCCCATCTCACTTGTGAACACCGGAGTAGTGAGCAACGACTGAAAATTTGCCATTGATGGGATCCAGATCCAAGATCGAGTAGTCCGCATCCCGATCGCCATTGTCGTCGATGCGCACGTGTCCGGTTATGCCCTCGAAGGTGCGATTCCACATGCGTCGCGTAATGTTCACCCCGTCCCGGATGTCGCCGCCTTCGGTCAGCGTCTCGTTCAGGGCCATGCCCAGCAGGTAGACGCCGTCGTAGAAGGCGCCAATGAAGAAGTTCACCTCCTCGCCCTCGCCGAAAGTGTAGTTGTAGTCGTAGAGCGCATTCTCGCGGACATTGTCCGCAAAGTCCTGGAACTTGGGACTCGTCGGCTGCAGCAGACTCACTCGCAGCAGGGCCTCGTATGCCTTGCGGGCACGGGCATCGTGCTCGTCCTTCAGCTCCCAGCCCTTGTCGCCCCAGTAGTCGCTCTGGAATATCTCCACGTCCAGGAAGACCCACTCGCCATTGGTCATGCCCAGGCTGTGGGCAGCCAGCATGAATTTTCGCACCAGAACCCCGCGAACCGATAAAATGACGACTGAGAAAGATCAATTATGTGGAATTAAGTGAGCAAATCAGCGTGAAGATTAGCTACCTCTGGCATACATGCTCGCATCCCTTAGATAGTTCTCATAAATCTCCTCCTCGTTGCCATTTAGCTCGCGGACAAAGCTCAGCAAACCCTCCTGCCTGAGGCCGTACTCGAGATTCTTGCCCACCGTCCACGAGAAGAGCTCCGATCTGTCCACCAGCAGGGCCACATGCTTCCAATTGAACTGCCGAAAGACGCTGGCAAAGACCAGGATGAGCCTGCACTGGCAGTAGGACATGCGCGTGAGTGTGGGATACTTGGACTTGTCCTTGAACATTCCCTGGAAATTCTACAGCGAATATAAAACTCTGCCACGGCAGGGAACATGCGGATCAAGGGACCCTCATCCACTTACCGTATTCTCGTTCTTCCACTTGTGTATTCTGCCCAGGATGCCAGACGTCACCGTCAGCTCACCCTCCGAGGAAGGTGGCTGGCGCAGGCAGGCAGCAGCAGCAGCAGCAGGAAGGAGGGAAATGGCAGAGCAAAACTTAAATTCAAATTAAAGACCCATTGAGCGATGGCCGGGAAGCCCCGAACCCATTTAATTGCCAATGTCAAGCGTACGACAATTAAGAGGACTAAATGTGATTGCCTCAAACTGGAATGGGAATGGGAATGGGAGACTGGAGGGGACTGAGGACTGAGGACTGAGGACTAAGCCAGTTCCGCATTATTGAAAGCGGCGTGCTGTGCGCGCTCCACACGCAAATCGCAGGCGTTGACGTTGTCTTACGCATACCTGATCCCCCATGCCTGTGATGATGGGCGTGTTCCAGTAGGCGGCCAGACGAGCCACCGGCTCGAGGGCGAATGCACAGGCTGGTCCAATGAAGGCGATGACGTCGTCCTGAAAGTGCATGTCTGCAGCCAGTCCGGGAGCACGGGCGCCCGAGCAGGATGGATAACTGCAGGCGGAGGGGTAGAAAAGTGGTAGGTAGGAGCATGGACAGACACTGTCCACTCACCTGGCCTTCTTTTTCAGCAGCGTAATGTTGTGGGGTCGCAGAAAGACTTTGTTTATTTGATCCAAGGCCAGGTCCACGGCCGGTCCGCAGCGCTCCAGATCGAATGGGGAATCTGCAATGTCGAATCAATCGAATGACCAGCAGGCCCCCAGCTCAGTGACTTACCCAAGTGCGAGGCCATCAGCACGCCCACATTGTAGACACGCATCTGGCTGAATTCGCTCTCCGTCATGCGGCCCAGCTGCTGATGCTTCGAGTCCCTGGCATTGCTTCGCTCAAACATCTTATTGTCGAGCGTGTCGCTGGCATTGAAGCCAAGCAGCGTGGTGGTTGTATCGAAGCTAATCTCTTTGGTGAGGTCCTCCCAGGAGTCGATCTCGTTGCGCTTGGCATTTTTGTGTGTGCTAAAGCAGTTGGCCAGCAACAGGAAGAGCACAGAGACGCTGGAGCGGAACAGCAGCTGCATATTGTGGACTGGAATGGAATTTCCTTATAATCGCGGCACAAATTTCAAATTTAAATTCCATTTATTCAAGCCGAAAACTTGAATTTATCGTGCACTACCCCCAAGCGCCTTCGGGGGCTACATAGAAATTTGAAATTAATTCAAATTACAGCAACAACAATGCGTAATGACTCGCAAATCATTATCCACTGAACTCCTTTCTGCGTTGCTTTAAACTTAAACTTTGAGCACACAGCCAGCCAGTCAGCAGTTGGGTAATTTTTCCACAATTTAGATTAACTTTGAGACACTTTCACTGTTCTTGAACAATAACCGAAGGATTATAGAGAGAGAAATCTGTCGCGCAAGACGTACATCGAATGAGCCACAGGCTAAGGCTGCTCGTCCTTTTATAGGCCATGAAATCCATTCGGCAGACGAGCCACGAAGCCCGCACGATGGCCGCGTGGCCAATGGCAGGCCCGCGAATTGCCAGCCAACAGGAATGGGAATTGGAATGGGAATGGGCATCGGAATGGGTCTAGGTTAAGCGTGCAAGAGGACATGGTTTTATGGTTTCCACTTGTTGCTGCTCGACGGCACTTGAATGGCAATCGCCTGGAAACGTTGTCGCGTGCTGCCGGCAATTAATGCGTCTGCTTGGTGGATTTCGTCTTCAATCAGCACAGCATCCCTTTCTGAGCAGACATTAATAATTTATTCATTAACAAACATAAAACTTGCATTGATCGAATTCAGCTTTTATCATTTATCATTTGCGTTGCAGCCCACCGCCGGGACGACGCATGCTGGTGGTTAAGGCGGGCACCTTGGCCGCTGCCTTCTTCACCTCATCGATGGCGTAGAGCATGCGCTGCGGCTCCCTGAGGAACCAGATCCATAGAAGCATTTTGTAACGCCAAAGCTTGTCCCGCTCCTGCAAATATCGAGCAATCAATGACAGCGAGAGCCTGGGAGGAGGCAGCCACTTACCATGCGCCCCACAATGTTCTCCTGGAACTCCGTGCGCAGATGTCGCATCATCTCATCGAGACGAGTCTGCTCCTGGGCGACTCTGTAGATGGGATACAAGAAGCGAACCTTGTCCAGCATGGGCTGCTTCACGGGCGAATCGTAGACAAAGGGGCTCAGCGTGTGCTCCAGTCGCTTGCTAGAAGTAAACAGCATGAGGAACTCCACCTGCCAGCGGAATGTTTCGTTTACTCACAGTTCTGCCAGCTGATCCTGGGCCGTGACAGTGGACTTTCGGTTGAGCATGCTCTGGAAAGCGTACGACAGCAGACGGCCAAACTTTTCGTACTCGTAGAGGCAGCTCTTGGCCTCGCCGGCGCGTATGTTGTGGCCCAGATGTGCCGACAGCTGGCTGGCTATATCCTGCAAGAATTGCGAACAGATGCCTTGATGGCTGCTATTAATCGAGCGCATTGCCTGCACACGCTGCCACGAGGCCTGGGCCTGGCTGCACAGCGCCTCCGAGGTGTCCAGCGAGTTGCGCTTCTTCTCCAAGTCCAACTGGATGATGATCCAAACGAGCTCCGCATTGGACAGGGCATCGGATATGATTTTGGTCAGCTGCTGGTCGCTTTCGCGCCGTCGCAGTGCCCGCTGCAACTTTTCCTTTGTGTTTTCATAGAGAACCAGCTCGATGCGCTGCTCGGTGTGCTGCTGGACGAGGCTGCAGACGTCGTTCATGAGTGTGTCGTGGATGTTCTTCAGATGGTGTTCGTTGAGCAGCTGCAGCTCGTGCGTTTCCCGCACCATCTCTGCTGCGCTGAGGCAATGGATCTGCCCCAGATCCAAATGGTCTATGATGGCCTGAGTGGCCTTGGCCTTGGCCTTCTTCTTAATGAAGGCAAGTGCATAATACTGAATGCTGCAACCAAGGATATTTATGTTAGTTTTTGTCTCTTCCGATTATAGACTTTGACGCACCCCCGCTCTAGGCTCTCCAACTTGCCCTTCTCATGCAGCATATTGACTTCGGCGGTCTTGAACTCGTTTGCCTCCTGTATCTTGAAGTTCTCCTTGATGTAGAGCGTGAAATACTGCATGAAGGAGTCGCACTTGAGGAAGTACTGCTCCAGCGGCAGTTGGTGCATAAAGAGCGCCGGCATCGGCTGGGATATGAACGCCTTCTTGGCCTCGCTGCTCAGCTTGCAGGTCTCAGCCTGCAGCTCCTCCAGTTGCTTGGCTTTCTCTTGGCACTCGCTCAACAGACTCTTTTCAGTGGTTTGCAGTGCGGCAGCTGCACATTCCAACTCGCTAAGGTTATTATTTATGGAGTGCTTGGAGTTGCTGCAGAAGATTGAATAAATATGACAGCGTTTCGTGGAGTCTGTGGCACTTACACCATGTTCTCAATTAGTCTGGCATAATCGGTGGTTGCCTCTTGAATCGCTGCACTCATCGCCGTCAGTGCGTCCACATCCTGCTGCGTGTGGGTGAGCAGGCCAGGATTGTCTGCTTCGATCTCCTGCTGCTTCATTTGCAGTTCCGATCCTTTTAGCCACTTTGCACGCTGCTGCATTTCATCGCGCTCCAGTACCTCCAGCTCTGTCAGGATGTTGTCATCCGTAATACTCACAGACAGATATTTGAAGAACTTCTCCAGCTTTTCGTCGTATAGAAGCCATTGATTGGAGCTGTCGATCCCCAGCTTCTTGAAGAGATCACAGTTCTGCAAAGTACAGCGTTAATCAAACAACTTACTTAGTAGGATCTTAACTTACGCTGAGAATGTCGCCCATTGTAACCCATGAACAACAATTATTAATCAAAAAACAACAATTAATTAAAAAATTCGCGCGTATATGCAAGCAAGTGTATGACCGTGGAATTTATACCCCAGAAATATACCGAAAACTACAACAAAGTATATAGATGGACTTTCTGGCAACCTTACAGCATGTTGGTATTTTGAAAGTGTAGTTACAATGTAAAAAACAAGCGTTTTGGCTAAAGAGTTGTTTTACAAGCCATCCATTCATGCTGAGTTCTTTCACTAACAAATCTTTCAGGGAATCGGACGAACAATAGAATAAAATTATATGTTCGGTGTTGAAAGTCCTAACAAGCTAGTAATATTAAATAGAACATCAAAATCGAGGAATTTGATTTAAGATTGCGGTATATTTTTAAAAGAAAGAATATTTCAGTATGTTTGTGCGGGTCAGGTGGTATATTTGATCGATAAATTCGCGGTCACACTGCCGGCATTGAATGACAAGTAAATTTCGTTTCCATTTGCAAAATAAACTCGTAAATTTATAAAATCAGTAACAATGGTAAGTAAATGCAAAATGCAGCCGGTTGTGCACTGTAACCGCTCTAATGGGGTCCGCTTGAGTTTAGATTTGTTTATCATACTCTTATTGTTAGGCGCGTCGCTATGATTCCCGCACCACGATTTTCTCGCCAGAGGGACGCCTCTACCAGGTCGAATACGCCATGGAGGCCATCTCTCATGCCGGCACTTGCCTCGGCATACTGGCCGAAGACGGCATTTTGCTAGCCGCTGAATGCCGCAGCACCAACAAATTGCTGGACAGCGCCATACCCTCCGAGAAGATCTATCGCCTGAACGAGTGAGTAGCGCTATTCCCGTACCTCTGTGAACAGTGTTGAACATGAATGACTTGCAGGAACATGGTATGCTCTGTGGCCGGCATCACATCCGATGCCAATGTGCTGACCGCCGAGCTGCGTTTGATTGCCCAGCGCTACCAGTTCAGCTATGGCGAGGTGATTCCATGCGAGCAGCTGGTGTCCCACTTGTGCGACATCAAGCAAGCGTACACTCAGTACGGTGGCAAGCGTCCCTTCGGCGTGTCCCTGCTGTACATGGGCTGGGACAACAAGTACGGCTATCAGCTGTACCAGTCCGATCCCAGCGGCAACTACGGCGGCTGGAAGGCCACTTGCATTGGCAACAACTTTGGCGCCGCCATTTCTATGCTGAAGCAGGAACTGGCCGACAAACCATCCATAAAGCTGGAGGAGGCCAAGGATCTGGCCGTGAAGGTGCTCAGCATGACTCTGGACACCACCAAGCTGACGCCCGAGAAGGTCGAGATGGCCACCTTGCAACGCGTCAATAACACCACCGTCTACAGTGTGCTGGAGAAGCCCGATGTAGAGAAGCTGATCGAGAAGTACAACAAACTGCAGGCTGAAACTGAAGCCGCCAAGAAGGAGAAGCAGGCCAAACAACCCAAGTCTTAGGTTCAGCGTTGTATGGTTAATGGTTGACGGCTACAAACATAAAACTACTTTAGGGCGATTCTCCTTTTTTTGTATTTGAAGAATGTGAAATTAAATTTCGAAACAGAATGCCGGGCCGGTCATGGTGATATGAACTGAACTTCATTTCTGAATTGATAATCTCCCAGGCCGATGTAGTGCAGGCACTAGGCATGATTGTTGGCCGTCCCAAAGGACTCTTAGGCAAGGATCCTGGCTTAGCTTCGCTACAAAGTCCCTAGATGGCGCAACGCACTCTTCTTCTTCCACGTTCCAAAATGGAACTAATTAGGGATGACAAAACGCCATCAGTGTGGGAAGTTCCACAGCAATATGAACCAAATCCAAACGATACTATCGTATCGAATGTAAAAATATCGTCTCTATCGATGTATCGATATATTCCTATACAAAACATTTTGAGAAAAATTCCGTCGTCGCTTTTTTGCTGTTGCTGTTGAAAATTGCAATTATAACTATAACCAAATTGATTAAGCGGTGTCCCCTGATGGCCTTTGTAATAAATCAAGTGCGCGCACCGGGCTACGCGAGGAAAGAAGATTGAAAAAACATTTTTTCCTACGCAGCAGAAGCATTGAACGCGCGCGTGTGTGAGTGTGTGCGAGTGCCACAGAAAGTTGCAAGAAGCTAAGTGCTCAGTTGTTAAATATTTCATGTGCTTGATTTATGCAATAATATAAATCAGCGAATTCAGCTTATATGCATCAAAATGCGAAACGAAAGCAGAAAAATGTGAAAAAACCAATGGGAATTTCTCAATGTTGTCAATACAGCGAGAGCGAGAAGCAGCAGCAGCAGCAGCGCCATCCGTAGCGTAGCCGTCTGCGGTAGCAGCGCTGCCAGCGTCAACGTACAAAAAGTCAAAAGCAAACGAGGAGAATGAAATAACAGGAAAAAAGAAAAGAAAAAAGCTGAGCCACAGCAAAGCAAGAAGAAACGCGAAGCACGGGCTAAAGAAAAATCGAAAAATTAAAAAAAACGCATACATATAGATGTATTTGTGGCTGTATGCGTGCGAGTGAGATTCTGTGCCTGTGTGTGGTGTGAGTGAAACGTATAAATAAAATTCAGCCAAATGCAGAAACCAACAACAAAATGGATAACAAAACTAAACAGTTGGATTTTAAATTACTGGTAATTAAATAATGTTTACTCCTCAGCCCCCGTTTTACTCTTTCCATTCACGATATTATATACACAGAAACATAGGTACAACCGTTAAAGTGTTTGTGTGTGTGTGTGACTGTCTAATTGTGAGAGAGAGAGAGAGGAGAAAAACAACGTGTAAAGGCAAAGCAGAGAGCGGTAGTGAGAGGAGAGCGAGAGCAAAAGAGAGCGTGTGATAGAAGAGTAGGAGGTGGAAGACGACAGATAACAAATGAAGTAAAGTACAGTGTGCACTGGCCGTATTTTGTTGCTACTTTACGTTTACCGCTGCTCTTGCTTTTGTTGTAATGTGAAAAGGTCGTCTCGATTAAAACAAAAAAAGGAGAATACGCTCTTTTTGAATTTGTTTTTGCATTTTGCTTTACGCTCCAATTAGGAATGCGAAACACCTGAAGTAAACAAAGATAAGCGGTTAATGGATTTTTGAGCGGGAATTGCGGTCATCTAAAGAGCGAGCGGGAGAGAGCTACTATAGTTAAATGAATTGAAAGAGAATAAGAGTGCTGGGTGGGTGCTTTCTTTCTGAGTTCTATTCTTCTATTTCGTTTATTATTTTAAAAGCTTTAAACGACCCCAGCACTACAATCCCTTCCCCGAACAACCCATTCAAAATGGATGGGGGAATTCTTGCACAATTTCCACCAACCCACACACATTAAGCTTTCTCTGTGTGCGTGTGTCTGTGAACTTCCGCCGAGTCTATCTCTAAACCCCCATCACCCCACCCCTGCCCAAAACCAGACCCCCAGCCCATCCCCATCACTCCCACTATCCTCATTCAACGGCAAAACTCATACCACTCCCATTTCCCCCTTCTTCTCGAATGCCTTGCCCCTTCACTCCCTGCCCCCTTCCTCCTTTCGACGAGTGCCACATAATGTTATTTTTGTTTTTTTCTATTTGCCTCTAAAATGAATTGTAGTTCCCCCTCTTTCATTCTCCCTACCCTACCTCTTTCTCTGTGCTACTCCCCAATTTTCGACCCATTTCATCATGGTTCTTGTTATTGTTGCTGGGTTGCTATTATTCACTTTTGTTTTGTTTTCCCTCGTTATATTTGAGAAAATATTTATTTTTATTTTTTATTAGTTTATAACAACATTTACATGGACTACACACGCACACAAAGAAACAAAGGCACATTTACATAAATACTAATACTATAAAAAATACTACTAAATCCAAAAGCATACACACACATACAAACGCTCTCCATCTCGCACTCATACATTGAAATAGAGCCCCAAGAGCAAGAGCATGATTGGATTTGTGAATGCGTGTGTGTGTGTGGTTTGTGTTGTTTCTCGTGGAAAGTATTTGTGAGAGGGGTGTGAGCGAGAAGCAGGAGGGAGTCTTTACTCCTCCTCCTTCCCTTCCTACTGCATGCATATAAATTTTGTGTGAGTTCGCTCCCGCATGCAAGTGCAAGTGAGACGAACAACACGGTACGAATGTACGAAGCAAAGCACAAGTGGAAGAAGAAGAAGAATGGTAAACAGCATTGCACAGTGGGGCAAATTCTTTCATGTGTGTGCAAGCACACGTTGGTGGCGGAAAAACGAGTTTGGGGATTTTTAAATGAAAAACTAATGCACTCACTCATGAAACACATAAAATGGCATTCTCTCTCGAAATTAAATTTCTCTTGAATAGCGGTTTAGCTCATGTTTTCCCTTGCACCGTTTTAATTAAAGTTTTTTTATCGCTGTTAATTGGGTTTACGACATGTGAGTGCTGACTGAAAGGAGCGTGCATGTCGATGAGGGTTAAATTAGTTATCCTTTTCTATTTCCGAACCATGGACTGCACTGCACTGTGAAGCAGCAGCCCAGAAGAGCGGACGCGCTGGGCCAATTTCATTAATAAAACTCTTAAATTAAGGACGGCAGGAAGGCAAGCGACAGTGTAAAAGCTATTTTTATTTGATTACTAAAACTATTTGGATGCATTCCGTTGTATTGGTGGTGCTGTAAAAGCTTTTGTGTTTGTGTAAGATAAGGAGGAGGAGCAAAAATGAATAACATACATAAATTTAGCTAAAAATGCATCCAACGGCACCTTCTTGCCCTTCCCTGCACCGCCAGCTGCCCCCATTTTTACTGTTTCTTCTCTATGAATATTATGTTATATATAGGAATGTTTATCTGTATGTGGACCTGCTCGTGTGCTTAGAAATATTTTGAATATGTGTAGTCAGTCTTGCCTATATTCTCTTCGATTCTGTTGGTGTGTGTGCTTTTGGGAACGAAACAGGTACATACAGACATATGTATGCATGCATTTACATTGTATGTGTGCATATAACAATTGTAAACGAACTAAATATTTCTGTAAAGCGGAATAAATCAAGATGGAAAATGCAGCTGTCATCGTGCTTAATTCGAATATGGAATACCCTATGAGAGATTCCAGTCATCCCATTCTTATTGAATGATATTCTTATTCGTATTTTGATTTAGCAAAAATATTAATATTATTATGTGGTTGAAGTACATACGTATACATAAATATACACACACATGAACAACATTTGTACGCTTCGTTCCGACACACACACTAAAGATAATTTAATTAGAACACACATAAAATGTAATTAAATGTGGTATTTTGATTTTACTTTGGCGCGCTCTCTCTCTCTCTCCCTCCGCTCTTATGTTTTCTTACCTCTCTCATACAAAAAATGTGATTAAAACTGTATGCGCCTGTATGTGTGTGCGTGAGAGCTATCTACAATAGAAAAAAGGGTATTAAAAGTCTTTCAGGAGTGTGTACCCCTCGTTTGCTTTTAGCCCTGCCTTTCCCCCAATTCTCCCTTTTCCGTTATTCTGTATTGTTTTCTTTCTCCTCCTCGAACACAGTGGGTGGATAGATGGTGGGAGAGCAACGTGTAGCGAGCAGAGAGCCCCACATTGTGCTTGTAACAACTACAAATCGCTGCAAAAACACATGCAAACACTCGCATACACACACACGAACACGCTGAGAGAGATAAATGCACACATACACGTGCAACACATAGTGGCAACATTGTGGAATGGGGGAAAAGTAGCACAAATTGTTCGCTGTTTTAATTTCTCTGCCTCTTCTTCTCCATCTCCCCACCTTCAGTGTTGCTGTTTTTTGCTTCTCTATTTTTGCCATCTTCGTTGGTTTTCGTTGTGCTCGAGTGTGTGTGTGTTTGCTTTGCACTAATCGCTCGCGCTAACTGCGAAGCCGGCGTCGCTGCCTCTGTCGCCTTGCTGTCTAACCGTTTCATTGACGACGCGAGCGTCGATTCTCTCTCTCCCACTTCTTCTCCACACTCCCCTCCCGTGGCTCTAATTGCATTAAATTGTTTGGAAAATCATAATCTCTAATTGTATTTGATGACAGTTATTTGGGCAAGTGTGTGTGTGTTCCGTTTAATTGAAACAAATGGATGTTATGGTTCTAATTGGGACACAAATATTTTCAATTTATGTGGCAACTCTGCAAGTTCCCCCTACTCCACCCGTCAAAATCACCCCCCGCGCATTGCTGCTTTTCATGAAAATGGGCGGCACAGGGCGGAAGTTGGTAATTTATTCTACTAGCACAATAATTTAGACACAGTGGAGCGAAAACGCCTGTACTGGGATACTTAAACGATACATTTACTTACTCCTATTCTTACCATTTCGTGATTCTTCCAGGTGGATCAGTCACTAAATCTACTGGACAGCCTCAATACGGCATTGCGGTGCGATGCTATACAGTTTTTGCTGCAGACGCTCAAGTGCAAGTATCCGGACGCCTGCGACCAAGTCGTCAGGAATCTATTCAGTCACATAACCAATGATAATGTCGGAGGGCTGGCCGTGCGCCAGGAGCTAGCGAAGAGCGAGCAGCTCACGCAGCTGCTGTTGGCCACCAAAAAGGAGAAAAAAGAAAAACCGGAGCCAGACAGCGGTGGCGGTGGGACCGATCCAGAGATCAAGCGGGAGCATGTTGTGCAGGAAGACGAAGCGGAGGAGGCGGGCTCCACGGATCTGAATCAAAACTTTGAGAAAATCCTCTGCAAAGAGGAGTTTCTGGGCCTCGACGACGAGGAGGAGGACTTCCTCCATGATCCGGACACTGAGAATTCGTCTTCCCTGCAATTCCAGGCTGGCAACCATGTGGATGCACTCGGTCCTGGTGATCCGCTAGATCTGATTCAAGGCGGTGGCTCCCTCCTGGTCAAGCGGAAGTACGAGGCGACTTTCGGTGCCGAGGTGGCAGAGGAGAACCACCTGGATGAGGATGAGGATGTGGCCAATGGCAGCACCAACGGCAGCAGCAGCGACGGCAAGCTGGTCAAGCGGATGCGAACCAATAACATGCACGTGGCTGTAGCTGTGGGGGTGGGTGTGGGTGTGGGGTTGGGGTTGGCGAGTGTGAGGAGGAAAGAGGAGAGATCCAGCCTAGGCGAGGGCTACGTCTTCCACGAGGACAGCCAGTACACGCTGCGATATCACCACAGTACCGGGGAGTTCAGTGAGCGGGCTTTTAAGGCTCAGTTCCGTGCTCTGTTGCGCCTGGCGCTGAGTCAGCACCACAAGCCTTTCCTCAAGCAGTTCTACGAGAACTTTGTGGAGAACGGGCGGCTAATGGGCACTACGCCCTCGACGAGAGTGTTGAAGGAGCTCCGGGATCAGCGATTGGAAGAGTGGCGGAGGCAGCGGGAGCGTCGCCAACTGGTCAGCCTAATGAAGGAGGAAGAGATTAAGCAGCAGGAAATCCAGAATCAGCAAGAGATTCAGGAGAAACAGGAACTGCAAGACCAAGAGCACCTGCTACTGGATCGGGAGCAAGAGCCAGAACAGGAGCAGGAGCAGGAGCAGGAGCTGGTCCCACAGCTGCCTGCCATCTCATTCGGCGACTCGGAGATCGAGATGGAGTCGGAAACGGAATCACAGCTCTCGTCGGCAGCTCAAGAGATTATGAAGTTTGAAGAGTTCATTGACGACGGTGTAGGCGCAGGACGTCTTATCGATGGTCTGGAAATGGAGCCGGAGATAGATGACATGCTCGCTGGCGCCGGCAGTGCCCTGTGCAGCGTCAACAGTGCGAGCGGCAACAGCAGCAACAGCAGCAGCAGTGGGAGTGGGAATGGTAATGGGAATGGAATAGGAATCGGAATCAGCGGGGTTGTCCTGGAGAACAATAGTCATCATTCGCATCACCTGTAAGTAGAGCTGCAGCCTGAGACACCCATCCCAGAATTTGTTCTAATTTGTTCCCTTTTGTTGCAGAAGTAGCAGCAGCAGTGCAAATCTTGTGATCAACGGCCTTACGTCAAGCAATAGCATCAACAGCAGCAACATAAACAACAACAATAATAATAATAACAATAATGGCAGTCTACACTGTCAGCCAATGGCCCTGCACGGGCACGGGCAGGGGCAGGGACAGGATCTGAGACCGGTGCAGGAGCAGATAGCACCAGGCAAGCCATCGCTACATCTGCCCATGAACATGCCCCTGGAGAGCAGAGACCTGAAGGGCAGCAGCAGTCAGCAGGGACACATCATGATTTCGGGAGGAGGTAGCTCTAGCGTCCACGCCAATGAGATTCAGCAGCTCCATCAGCATCCAAATCACTACAACTCGAGCAACAATCCCCTCTCCATGATGGGTGGCATGATGCAACAGCAGCACGTGAATCTGCAGCAACAGCAGCAGCATCAGATGATGCAGGGACAGTTCCAGCAGCATGGCGTCTCCATGATGAACAACCGCCAGGTGCCTGCTCTGGCTGCCTTGTCGAACCTGGGAGATGATTCGCCAGTTTCGAGCAATGTCTGTGGCCAGCTAAACTCCTCGCTGGAGCTGGACGACAATGATCTGTCGCCTGACGAGGATGACGACGAGCTGGACACTGAGCTGGATGAAATGGATGCGGCCAAGCAGCAACTGATCGATGGCGGCAGCAGCAGCAGCACCTCGCTGCAGGCGCCGCCCTCTCAGCATGGCAGCGGTAGTGGCGGCAGTGGGGGACACACGCCTGGCAGCAAAAAGGACAAGCCCATCTACAATTGCCTTTTGTGTCCAAAGTCCTATCGCAAGCGAAAATCTCTGCTGGATCACTATAAAATGCATCCGGGCTTCTGTCACGATTGCGGCCAACCCAATGGCAACACGTTAGAGGTAACTGCGAAGATATATATAAATGATGAGATGATAACCTTTTGTTGCTTGTATTTCTTAGGAAATAATCCATCACAATCGGACGATGCACGTGAAGGAGTTCCCGTTCGTGTGCGAAACCTGCGGCGAGTCGTACTCGCGGAAGCAACAGTTTCACGCCCATGTCGATTCGCACAGCAAGAAGGATTTCAAAAGTGAGTCGGCGTGAATGTAAATTTCGTCCAGTTCTCCTGAGGAGTGGAGTCCCTTGAACTGGAATCAGCCATAGATTGGAATGGAATTCGAATGGAGTTGATGATTTAACTTTCTGTTTTCTGTTACAGCCTTTCCCTGCGGCGAGTGCGGGCTGAAGTTTCCGCAGAAGAAGCTGCAGCAGCATTTCGAGGAGACGGGACACAAGGCGGACGGCGCCATTTGCGAGGTGTGCGGCGAAGAGTTTACATCAAAGAACGCCCTGTACCAGCACATAATACGTGTGCACAAGCGAGACAACTTCTTTGAGTGCCACATTTGCCATAATCGCTTCACATTGAAGGCCAATCTGGAGCGGCATGTGCAGCTGCATACGGAGGTGAAGCGCACGTATGTGTGCGACCTGTGCGGCTCATCCTACTACACATATCCCGCACTCAAAGAGCACTACAGCAACGCGCATGTGGATGTGTCCGAGTGCAAGTGTACGCTGTGCGGCAAGCGCTTCGGGTCGGCCAAGTCGCTGCAAAGGCATCTGCCGTCTCACTCGGAGGAGCGACCGCATTGCTGCAACTACTGCGATCAGGTGTGTTTTACGGCCAAGGATCCTCCTGCAGCCTCCTGTTTAACCTCTCATTCCTCAATAGACCTTCAAGTGGAAGACCCATTTGGTGCGACACAAGCAGACGATGCATGGAAATCAAACACCGCCGCCTAAGAAGGGAAAGCAGCGCTTCCCCAAAGCGAACGAAGAAGGTTGTAGATCGTCTTACCCCTTAAAAGATTCTCTTCTAACTGCTTTCATTTTTCTCATTAGCTGAAATGGCTGCTCTGCCGGATATGCCAGGTCCGCCGCCTGTGAAGGCTAGCAAAAAGTCAACGACCGGCAAGGCAAAGTCACTGGCTGGAGCAGGCACAGCGGGGGCTGCCCTGCAGCAACAGCAGAAGGGATCTGCAGCGACGCCCACACCGCCGCCACCAGTTTCAACGACCCCGGGATGCCTGCAGCAGGATCAATTCAATGCGGCGATGGTCAGCAGCAACAGCTCGCAGTCCTCAACGGCGTCCACGTCGCAGCATTCGGTGTCGACGAGTGAATCTCAGCAGAATTCCATGTACAATCAGAGCTTTAACGCTGAGAAACTGCCGCCAGGCCAACAAGCGCCGCCGCCGCCTCCACAACAGCAGCAGCCACCGCCACCACCACCAAATGCTTTGCACCAGCAACATCCGACGCCACCTCCAACACAACAACAACAACAGCAGCAGCAGCAACCGCGTGCCAGCCCGGCTGACATGCATTTGCAGCGAATGAATAGCTTCGGGCAGGAGGGGCAGTTTCACTTTGAGGCGGGCCAAGCGGCGGGAAGCTATCAGCAGCACCAGCTGATCAGTCAGTATCAGCAGCAGCAGCAACAGCATCTGAGGAGTCACACTCCACAGAGTCCACATGCTGCACATCCTCCACATCCAACGCATCCATCGCAGATCCAGCAGCAGCAGCAACCGCAGCACTTCAGTTCCCCTCACCATATGCCGCCAATGCACCACCAGCACCAGCTGATGATGCAGCAGCAGCATCGTCATAACCAGCGTTCGCCATTGCACCACCATCCCTCAACGCAGCAGCTGCAGCAGCAGCATCAGCAGCCGTCGCATTCCCCACAGCATGCGAGACTGCAGTCGCCGCAACCTCCGCCAGTACAACAACAACAACAGCAGCAGCAGCAGCAACAGCAACAATTCCTGCAACAACAGGCCGCAGATTCGTGGGGCAACATGAACTTTGGCAATCCCCCCAACAACCAGCAGGAGCTGAAGGATAACAAATTCTATATTGTAGATTCGGCCGAGTTTCTAGGGCTTCCAATGAATGTGCCGCCAGCCCAACAGCAGCCACCACAAACTGTGAGCAAACCGCAGCAGCAGCAGCAGCAACCGCCGCCGCAACCACAACAGCAGCCCCAACAAGATCCCGCTCTAGCTGGTGATCTTATGAGCTTCCAGCACATGTGGCCGGCGCCCGGTTTCAGTCAGGGACCACAGCAACAGCAGCAGCCCCAGCAGCAACAGCCGCAGGGGCAGGCCAATCCGGGAGATCCTCACAATTACAACAACATCGGCAGTATACTCACGAATCTCATTGACAGCCCCGCCCCAATGGAGTACAACTTCGACTTGATCCAGCATCAGCAGCAGCAGCAGCAGCAACAGCAGCAGCAGCCGACGGCTCAGCAGCAGCAGCAGGCGGCGCAACAGCAACATCACAATGCAGGAGGCTATCCGGGTGGCTTGATGCGAAGTGGCCCGGTTTACGGGGGAGCCTATGAGCAGCATATGAGCGAGCAGCTGGTCAGTGAGCAGCAGAAGCAAAACAGTTTTCAGCCCTATCACTTGCATGGCCAGCAGGCACAACATCCCCACTTACTGCCGCCAGCTGCAACGCATGGCAATGTGTACGAGCGGACAGGAGTCGGTGTGGGCGTCGGATACTCCATGCTAGGTGACGAGTCAAAGGCCGTGCTGCCCCCGATGATGGGCGGAATGATGCAGCAAATGCCACCCCACGGACAGCAGCCAGATCTAATCTACTATCCAGTGAAAAACGATTGACAGGCGAAGCATCCGCATCCCCATACCCATACCCATACCCATCAGCAGCAAGCTCCAGCTGCTGCTCTAGCTCAGGAACAGCAGCACCCGAATAACCACCATCAACATCATCGCTGGTGGACGGAGGAGACAGCCAAGAGAGGCGATGTGTTTCATTGAGGAAACGAAGAGACATCAGAAAAAACAGGACACGAGAGCGAAGCAGGAGAGGTTCGCTTAGATAGTAAGTGAATGTGAGTGAAATTGTGGATACTTTGGGATGCGATAGAGAGTTGTAGATAAGGGGTAAATCCATACGAGATTTTGGAATCTAGAGCAATACAATACAGATTAGAGCGGCAAGTGCTCAGAATTCTAATCCGACCGGCGCTATGATACGTGTATAAATGTAATCATTTACAACAGTACATAAAATAAACAAAATTAAGAGTATATACGGATATACATACATATAAATATATATATGCGTATGTATATAAAAATATATCTACAGACATATAAATAGTAGCACGTAAGCGAAGGACACGCGAAAAGAAAAGGAATAAAAAAAAGCTATAAATAATATAAATAATAATTATACATAAATTATATGAAACATATAAAAATTAGTGTCTAAGTAAAACTACTAACAATAACGTCAGACCACGAGCAACTTTCGAACAAATTTTATGCTTATTTAACATTTACGATACGAGTTCATGCAGTTGCATGTTGCATGCAACAGACACCCCACACACAAATACGTATGTACCCAACAACCCATACACATACTCGTACAATATCTTCATATTTAAACCGAAGACAGACATACTGACTGACAGACGGACCCCTATATATTGTAGATGAGATTTATTTGAGCTTGGGTCGGGTCGCTGGGTCCATGCATCACAAGTAGAAACGACGCTCAGAGCCCGGGCCGAAAAGCCACACACAAAGTTGTAACCATATCATGAGGCCTCCCCCTCCTCCCCTTTCCCGTATAATTAATTGTACTATCGTTAGTACTTGTTATTTTCTATTTAGTTAATGAATTGATTACGAATTACACTTGTAACGCCTTTCCGACGATTACCGCCAGCCACACTTTTGTTAGATTAGTGCCTAAGTCTAGTTGATATCATATCCCAATGTATACCCATGCCCCCCTCAGCATCTTGTGGCTTTTTACACCCAAAACCTTGTATAACTAGTAGAGCTATGTATTATATAGCACTTCCCTCACTCCAGCCCACACCTTTATCCTTTCCACTCTGCCTCTCCGACACTCCCAATTGAGTTACATCAAAGACTGTACAATACCAAGAAGTTTGCATGAGTGACCAAAAAGCTGTTCCATGGCGGGGTGACATAGACAGAGGGAGCGCGCGGTGTCTCAATTCTCTTTTCGCCCATGTTTCGTCTCTGCCCTGCTGCCCAGGCAGAAGGTTCAACTCACGAGCCGCAACTCCGTTGCACAGTGGGCAATTTTAGCTTGTTAAATTAATAAAAGAATAAATTTCAATTTTGAGTGCTTGAAAGATTCGATAACTTAAAACTCTGTAAAATTCTCAATATATTCTTTATATCCAAAGCGCTCATAAAGCGTTTCCACTTTTGCCACTTCTTTTCGGCTGAGTTCCCACTCTGCCGCGCCAAAGATTCACCGCTAGCTGAGGCATTGTCGCAGCTGAGTGGAATTTCAGCGGCGAAGGATAGCCCAAAAGAGAATTGAAACCGAAAATTGAAAAAGCATTTGCTCCTCATGTAACATCTTTGTATTGTTTAGTCTTTGGTTAAATATATTTTCGAGAATTTCCTTAGATACAAGACAGGCCCACAAACATTTAAGTTAATCAGGATAACGTTGTTCTTGTTTTACATATTATTCAGATCCAGCAACATAAGCATTGTACCATTAAGTGAAAGTTTAAAACGTTAAATGTTTAAGGATACTTTTATGCAACAAACAAACAAAACAAACCAACAACAAACTTCACTAAAATTAGATTTGTATTCTGGATACAAGCAAAAAACAAAAACTGGCAATTAAAAGAAAAAAACCAACAACACGATATAAATAAAATTTGTATATTTAATAAAAATAGCAAAAATAAAAGTGAATAAACTCTTTTAAAAAATGTACCAATGCGCGCATTTGTGCTGCCCAGCCCAACATTTAATTTATATTTATTTAGTAATCCGATTTAACAATTAATTCCATGAAATGTCACTCGTTTAGTTTAGTTGACGCCTCCCATTAGATTAACCATCCGATTCTTGTACCGCTTCGAAATATCCTTCTCGATGTGCGACTGCAGTGTACGCGTTTGGGCAATCAGCTCCTCGAGGACGGGATTCAGGTGTAGGCGCTGCTCCCGCAGATCGATGGCACGCTGCTTGAGCACCTCGCGCGTGGACCGGATCTTCTCTACGGCCTTGGTCATCTGCTGCAGCTTGGTGGCAAGCAGATTCGGATACTTTGACGAATGCTTCAGCTGGAATAGATGGCGCGTTTGCTCATCGGAGGTCTGCTGGATGATTTTCTCTATGTAGCCGAGAATCTTTTGTATGCTGTCTGCGTCGTGTGTGGCAATGCTGTCCATGAGCGAGTACATTATGTTGCTGGAGGACTCCAACTGGTTGAGCTCGTAGAGGCGCAAGCGTAGAAACGATTCCAGCTCGAAGAGCTCGTCGAGAAAACGATCCCGATAGTTGGGCGAATCGAGGAGTGTGTAGGCCTGGTCACCTGCAAAGTTTCGAGAGAATAAACAGCTGGTGGAGAGATGAGAAACCATTTAAGCTCACCTTTAGCAGTGCCACCATCCATGCCAGTGCCCTCCACCACGATCCCGTACTCCTCGACGGGAATGTCAAAGTTGATTTCCACAGCGTCCGTGGGAGCACTCTCAATGCCCCAATCGATATTACCGCCCTCGCTCTCCGGCAGATCCCCGCCCCCAAAGTCACCGTAATCAATGATTTCCGCCGAAACTGTGGAAGAGGTTCCGCCATTGTCATCCGTTCCAAAGTCAATTTCGGTAACGACATCATCCTTGGCAGCAATGCCCACGCTGAGGTTCAGACTTATGGGCGGCTCCTCGACGGCCAGGGGTGCCTCCTTATGAATGTACTGGTAGACTGTGGTGTTTCCAAACTCAACCAGATGACGAAGAATGGGCAGCGACTGCTTGTGCCCACTGATTTCGGCGTACATGTCGATGCCGTTCTGAACCTTGCCAATATCCTGCAAGGATTTGGTGTAGAGTTCGGGCAGGCCAGCCAGAACCTCGAGGAATTCCGCGTGTAGATTCTCTCCCTTCACCCCCAGCTGTTCGAGTAGGGCGGCATGCTCGGCCAGGAGCTGACCCTCCGGCTTGTGCAGGTCTTGGGCTCGCTTCAGGCTTTCATCGGTGAGTTGTTCCAGCTTTGTCATTTGCTTGCGCACCCCAGGAATCTCAAAGTTCACATTTCGCACAAAGATCTGAGCCGTTTCCCCCAGATATGTGGCATTCTTCTCGTACAGACGACAAATCTCCTGCCAGTCTTTCATCCGCTGACTGCCGTAGGTGCCAAACACGCTCTTCGTGTCCTTCTCCGTTTGCTTGAGGATTTCAATTATCTCCTTCACATGATAATAGTTGATATCTGCAAAGAAATGGATGCATTGACAGATGAATAGACACACCAGGGAACATGCCACTCACTTGCGTTGGCCAATAATTTAATGAGCTGATCATTGGACGGCATATCCTGGAGGGCATTGCTGATCTTGGTGTGAATTTCCTTGATCTCCTGTTGAATATTCTTGGGCACAATCCTACGGCTGATTAGCCAGTCCTGCAGCTTCAGCGTATGGATGTCAATGGGAATCTCAGACTCCTGTTTCATACGAAAATCAAAGCCAATGAGCTCATGTTATGGAGGTATAATTAAATTAACTTACGTTCATTTTGTACAAATTTTGTATATTTAGTTCCACGCAGGCAGGCTGATTTGTTGTTATTGTCATATGTCATCGGTATCTTTACGGTATATTTGGAAAATAAGAAGGTGTACTTCGGTATTTTTTATCGATAACTCTGTGTTCACACTAACATCCACGCCCCCCTTCGCCAAAACTGACACTAGTTGCACCAAATTCAAGTTTTTGGATTTTTACGTATAATTGGTTTTCAAACAATAATAAATCAGTTGCAACTCGATCTTTAAGCATTTCTAAACCTAAGCTGTAGTGTAGTCATTGGCAATAGCTGCGGCATCGGCGTCGTCTCGGAACATCTGAGCCACTTGTGCACTGGGCAGGATCTTCTGGGAGCTTCCCGTCTTCGTTTTCCGCCAAATGTCCCACTCGACTGGATGCATTTTCTTCTTGTGCGAATGCATATTGGCATTCGAATTGAAGGTGCGCGGGCAGAAGGGACACTTGTACAGAGGCTCACCAGTGTGCTGGGCCATGTGCTCCTGAAATCCAAGTATAAAAGATGGAAAAAGTAATAGAAAATTTAAATATTGCTTCCTCACTTTTAGGCTTATATCTTTCTTGAACGTTTTGCCGCACTGTTCGCAGGTGTAGATCACATTCGAGTGGGAGTAGCGCTTATGGCCGATCAGCGCACGAGAGTTCTTGCAGCTCTTGCCACACTCCGAGCAAATGAATAGCTTGCCCTCGTCGTTGTGGCGCCTCAGGTGCTGCTTGAGGTTATCCTCATCCTTCAGCCAACTCTCGCAGTCCGGTCGCGGGCACTTGATGCGTGGCCCACTCTCCTCAAAATGCAGGCGAACATGTTTCTCAAAGACGGCCTTGTCCTTGATGCTCTTGCCACACACATGGCACACATTCGCCGCCTTCCGATGCTGCATGCTTATGTGCACCTGCATGTGGTATTCCGTGGCGAATCTGTGGATTGGATATGGCTGGCTATAAGCATAATTCTAATCAAAACTCATGATATATACTCACGCATTGTGCTTGGGGCACTCAGGACAAATGAACTTTCTTTCGTTTACTGGCACATGGGAGCCCTTGTGCAGCTCCAGAAGATTACGGCGGGAGAAGCGCTTTCCACAGTCCTCGCACTGGAAGTCGCACTCCTCATCGGGCACATGGTGAACCAGCCAGTGGGCGCGCAATACGCTTGAGTTGGCGAACACCTTGCCACAGTCCTTGCACCTACGGAAAGATATGAGGACCATTAAAAAGTGTTTGCGGCTGAGGAATCGGAATCTGCCAGCACTCACTTAATATATTCCGGATTCTCGTGCCTTCGAGCGTGCTCTTGGATGAGGCAGCGCTTGTTTAGCTTGCGGCCGCAGCATTTGATGTATGGCCGTTCCTCCGGATGCTTCTCCTTGAAGTGCTCCCTTATCCCGTCAAAGTCTTCAGCCAAAAATATGCACAGCTCACAGCCCATCACAATGTATCGCTTGATGAGTTCCTCATCTTCCTTGCAGAACGGCGGCAGGCGTTCCATCTTGAACACTCTTTTTACTGGCTTCTGTTTTTTCACTTTAGCTTTGCCCTTGTTTCCCGCCTGTCCCATCCTTTTCGTCTTGGCTGGCTTCGCGACGCTCTCCCTCGCCTTTCGTGTCCGTGCACTCCTCGTCACAATTAAATCGTCTTCGTCCTCATCCTCATAGTCATCGACATCATCGTCGTCGTCGTCGCCGTCATCGTCATCGTTGTTTGGTTCATCGAGGGCAAAATCCAGATCTGGGGATTGCCTCTCCGTTTTGATATCCACCTTACTGTCGACTGGCGATTGCGGCGACAGAGTCTGGCCCAGTTCCAGCTCGTCCAGGGGATTCACATTTAGCTGGGCACTGACATCATTGTCCACCGCCAGCACATCGGCTGGCATTAATACTTCCTCCGGCCAGGATGTGTTCACCGTCTCGGGATCCTGTTTGAACTTCGAGGTGGTGGCATAAATCACTTGAGCCTCTTGTATGGAAATATAGAACTGGTGGAACTCCGACACCTGGGTCCAGCAGACATTGCAGATAACTTTAGATATTTCGTCGTTGGGCAGCACCTGGGCAGAGAGAGCCATATACATTTGTATTTAGATCTAATGTGTGTATATAAGAACGAATGGAATGGTTCTCACCTCGAACCAGAAATGCTGGCGCAGCACTTCGGCGACCTTGTTGTCCGCTGCATTGGCATCGAAGATCTGTAGACACATCTGGGCTCCGCCGATTCCGCGCAAACACAAACGGCAGATGTCCATTTTGCATTTATTTAATATTTTATAATGTTTTTTTGTGGCAATAATAGAAATTTACATTGCGATAGCGATGGGAGTCGCTGGCAACAAATCGATAGCCCGCCTATCGGTCATTTGTCTTCTCTATACCTGCGGAAAATGTAAATTATTTGATTGAAAATGAATAAAACGAATAAACCCAAGGATGCGACTGCGGCAGCGGCCTCCATGAAGGTAACATCTCCACCCCAAAGCCCGTTTGCAGTCCGCAGTTGTGCATTTTAACGTTTTAATCTGATTTGCAGCGAATAAGCGAAAAAAAACTGGAGGCCTTTACAGTGGGCACATTCTCGAAGCCGCATTTGTCCAAGAAAGAGATTGAGGAGCAGAAAAAAAAGGAGGATGCGGCTGCTGCGGCACATGTAAGTAACTTCCCACCGTGTCTGTTGCTATATTTACAACGATTTGATTCTGCTAGGCCTTCAAAGAGTTCGTGGAAACGTTCCAAGAAGCTCCCACCCCCTCGTCCAAGGTGTGGGTCAAAGCCGGCACATACGATGCAGGCTCCAGGCGCGAGGACAAGTCGGAGAAGGGGAAACTATACAAGCCTTGGTCGAAGCTTATGGATAAGGAGCCCGACAAGATTGAGGAATACGCCAAGACGCTGGCGTCAGATCTCAAAAAGGAGCCGCTGAAAAAGAAGAATCAGGAGAAGAAGAAAAGCAACTTGGAACTCTTTAAAGAGGAGCTAAGACAGTAAAGTCAACTACCACTCATGCCACAATGTCATAGTACCTAATGCCAAATTCTTTTAGGATCCAAGAAGAACGCGAGGAGCGGCACAAGTATAAGCATATGGCCGTATCTCAGGCTCCCCCAGCCCAGCAACAGCAGCCACAGCAGCAGGCGGCAGCACAAAGCAGCAGTGCCTCTACCAGCTCACAGGCGGCTGCAAACGCCCGCGAAGTGGGTTCGTTTGACACCGGGGATCCGAATACCACCAATCTCTACTTGGGCAACCTAAATCCGAAGATATCCGAGCAGCAGCTAATGGAGACCTTCGGCCGCTATGGTCCACTGGCTAGCATCAAGATCATGTGGCCCCGATCCGATGAGGAGAAGGCGCGTGGTCGCAACTGCGGCTTTGTGGCCTACATGAGCCGAAGGGATGCTGAAAGAGCTCTTCGAACCCTCAACGGGCGCTACATTATGGGCTATGAGATGCGTTTGGGCTGGGGTAAGACTGTGCCCATAATGAACACGCCAATATTTGCACCACAAGCCCTGATGGAGCTGACCCTACCACCGCCTCCATCGGGGTTGCCCTTCAATGCACAACCGCCCGCCAGTGAGGCTGATTCGTTGCCCAAAAAGAGCTACAAAGAGTACGACAACGAAGAGGACAAGGAGAATATGGAGAGGGTAAACTAAAACACATGGAGGAGTCGTTAAATACTTAAAATATCTGATTTTCAGATTCTTAGCAAATCAATCGTGAAAGTCTTCATTCCCACAGAGAAGTAAGTGCGTCCCTTAGTAGTGGAAACTAATTTGAATGTGTCCCTCCTTTCAGAGCTGTACTCAACGTAATTCATCGCATGATTGAGTTTGTTATACGCGAAGGACCCCTGTTCGAGGCATCGATAATGATTCGCGAAATGGAGAATCCGCTGTTCTCGTTCCTCTTCGATAACGAGAGTCCGGCCCACATATATTACCGCTGGAAACTCTTCTCGCTGTGTCAAGGAGACACGCCCAGCGAGTGGCGGGAGAAGGAGTTCCGCATGTTCAAGAATGGACCCGTTTGGAAGCCACCAGTGGCCAATTTTTATACCCAGGGCATGCCCGATGAGCTGGTTGTGGATCCCGATGCACCTGTCGTCAGCAAAGGAGCGCTGTCCAATGCACAACGCGATCGTCTTGAGGATCTCATCAGACACCTCGTTCCGGAACGTGCTCGGATCGGGGATGCCATGATCTTTTGCATCGAGCACGCTGATGCTGCTGATGAGATTTGCGAATGCATTACCGAGTCCATGGCAAGCCTCAATACGCGTCCATCGAAGAAGATTGCGCGTCTATATCTGATCTCAGATATCCTCCACAATTGCACAGTAAAGGTTTCCAATGCCTCGTTCTTTAGGAAATCGTAAGTCCATTCGAATTATTTGTTTTATCATCAGCTTTGCTCAATGTTGTTCCTGCAGCGTGGAAAAGCAATTGATGGAAGTCTTCGAGTGTCTGCATGCCTATTGCCTGAATATTGACAGTCGCCTCAAGGCGGAAGGCTTCAAGTCGAGGGTCTGCAATGTGATACGCACCTGGGAGGAATGGACCATCTATCCGAAAGAGTTTTTGGCTCAGCTGCGCTGTAAATTCCTGGGCAAACAGGTTTGCATAGCCCTTAACCCTTTTGCCTGCGTTGTGGATCTTCATTTGATTTATTTTTAGTACATTATTCCGCCCACTTCTCCACAAATTGAGGAAACACGCTCTGAGGAGGCCGTGGATGAAGATATAGATGGAGCACCGCTTTCTGGTGACGATAAGGATGATGAGGATCTGGATGGTGTTCCCTTGGACGGTGCTGCGTTGCTTAAGAGCGCCTTGAAGCTGGCTATGCCAGAGTCTCTCACTCCCCAGCGTGACACGCCCAACAGGGAGGAGTACCATGATGAAATCGATGGCGTACCCTGTAAGTTTGAATACCTCTAAGTCGAGCCGAGAATCTCAATTCATTCTATGTGTAATTATTCAGTTGATGAAGACCTCGATGGCGTGCCGCTGGAAAAGGAGGTCAAGTCGCATGTGAAGCTGCCGGGCTTTATACCCTCCAAGTGGGAAACTGTTGATCCACAGCAGGTGGAGGCCCAAGCCATTACGACCAGCAAATGGGACACATTAGATCCGCCAGACCCGCCCAAGTTCTTCAGCTCCGATGAGGACACTGAGGACGACAACTCGCAGCAATATAGTGACGAGAAGCGCCAGCAGTTAAGGGATATTGAATTGAAGGCCATACAGTACCAAGATGAACTCGAATCGGGCAAGCGACGCGTGGAAGTGGGCTGGACGGTCGGGGAACAAGTCGAGCACTACCGCAAGCGGCTGATGAAGCAGGTAGGCGCATACCTTGTACACTTTAATTGGTCTTCCATTTGCTTATAATCAACTCAAAATAGGATTCAAGAACAGAGACTGTCGTCGACTCTCCGTTGAGCTACATGAACACCAAAGCAAAGCAAAGCTCTGCCAAGCAGAGCCAAAGTCCAGTGCCATACAGAAGCACCTCTCGGAAACGTTCGCATTCCCCGTACAGTGGGGGAGACAGCAAGCGGCGGGACTACTCACCGGCGCACTCACGAAGCTCCAAGTCCTCCAAGCGCAATCGTTCGCGCAGCAACTCCGACTCGCCAAAACGCTACTCGGAGCGTTCCGCACGCAGCTCGCGGTACGACAGTCCAGCATCTACTTCGTCGCGCTCCCGACGATCTCCATCGCCGTACAAGTCGCGCTCTGATCGACGTGAGGAGGCATCGCCTACGAAACATCGTAGCGAAAAGCACAAACACAAGCATAGGCACTAGACAATGATCATAATTTGACTCACAACTAAATCCATTTAAAACTATAAGAAAAAGGCACTCTGTCGTTTGTTTTAAATACATGGTAGAGTATAGTATATATATTATTGTAAATCTAAGTGGTTTGCAGGTGCTTTCCTGTTACATGTCGCATCATCGCACATTAACGTGGCCCAAGTAGTTCGATTCCGTCCTGCGAATTTGTCTAAAAACTTCAATCTAAGCAAACTATTTAAAACTTTGACGATTGTTAAGGAAAGCTGGCCAACCCCTCTACTACACCCGTCCACGAACTGCCTGGAGCCGAGTGCTAGCGCAAAATTGAATTGTTATAATCTTAGCGTGAATACAGAATAGGTCTGGTCTGGTGTGGTCTGGCTTAAAAGTAAATACGAACAGCCTCCTCGGCATTCTGCTCCACGGGGCAGTAGGGGCACTTGAGTATGTGGCCGTTGCTGAGCTTGGTGAGGGCATCGTTGGAGATGACATGACCGCAGGTCAACTTCTTTGGCGGATTGTCCTCGGAGGTCTGCTGGCGCAAGATGGGGCAGGCGAAGATTGAGTGGAAGCGGAACTCCGGCTGCAGATCGATCTCGATGGGCAGCTCGTCGCAGCCATTCCACATGCCCAGCACCTGCCGGGACTGCATCACCTGCTTGATGTTCAACAGAGCGGGTAGGGCAGTGCATCCGGCATTCACGACAACAGACAAGGCGGAGTTCTTGCTAATGCCCAGCAGTTGACAGGCATCCTTGAGAAATATAAAAGACAGTTCAGTCCACATTTCCTGGCCCAGGAAGTGCTTGTACGGCGAGTTCTCCAGCCCGGCCGGCAGATATATAAAGCTGGCCATTAGGTTGGCTATCTCGTGCTCATAGCGCAGCGCAAACTTCTTGAAATTCGTCCGGGCATAGACGACAGCCTCGTGCTGCGACTCCACACCATACGAGACGAGCTGCATGAAGCGCATGCGGTGCAGCCGAAACTCGATGAGCGACTGCCGCTCCATGAGCTGCGGCGAGTAGCGCTTTGTCCACTTAAGGGCCTCGGTCAGCTCCCGCTTCTGTATCTTCATCCAAATGCTGTAGATGTCGGCAAACTCTCGCTCCGAGTCGAACACATCCTGGGCTTGGTCCTCTGTCATTTTGCATTCTTTGATCAATGTGCGGGCCACCGAGTCCATGCCCTGACGGCAATAGTGCTTGGCAATGGCCTTGTTCAGCAGCATCAGGTTATCCTCATCCTGCAGCACATCGACACGCATGGTGGATGTAAAGTCTGCGCTAAAATTGCGGTCAATGGCCTTGCCAATTTTTGATATGGAGCCGTGCAAGTCACGATGCTCTGTGGATAGCTTCTGCACTCTCTCATTGCACTTTAAAATGGCTCCTCTGATGACCTCCATGTGGCGATCAGTGGGACGCTGCGGTGCAGTTGGCTCCGTCTCCACCTGCATGCTCACACCGTCGCCCATTGGGTCGTCTACGCTGGGTGCATTAGCATTCACCTGCGTGCTAGAGTTCAGTGTGGTCACAATTTGCTCGGCATTTCCCAGGGCATTGACCAGGTCCGACATTAGAATGGCAATGTCCCCCACATCGGCCGAGGCATTGTCGCGCAGCTGCTCTAGTTTGGTAACCACTCGGTCGAGGTCCTTTTCCACCGATGCACAGGCCCACGATTCCTCCATTGTTTGCTCCACTTTCTTTGCAACAAAATAAAAAATAGCCACGCCAGGCGCGCTTTTCCGACACACTTCAGGCGATACGAACTCGAATCTGGATACCAGCTGCTTTTTCCAAGGTCTATTATATAGGAGATTTCAGCGTTCAGTGGAATATGCGTATTTAAAAATTGTTAATTTTTCTTTGTTTTTTTTTTGTTGGTTATCGCTACCAGTGTGACCGTTGAGTTATCGATACAATATAACAACAGACATTTGGAAATATACCAAAATATGCCATTGCATCTTCAAAATATACCGTAGTCTTAAATCAGATTCCTCGATTTTTATGTTCTATTTGATATTACTAGCTTGCAAAGACTTTCGCTACTGAATCAATAATTTAATCCGATTGAAGAATCAATTTTGCTTATTATAAATATTCTTTTTTATTGGATTGTATACCTTATGATCTTATATTTTACAAATTTGTATTTGAATCAAATCACCCCCTCTGGAAGTACGGGAGCTTTGTCTTCAGTATGTAAAAATAGCGCGCGTAATAAAAGAGGAAAAGAAATTCTATTGGTGTATCAATCAATCATCCACAAGATTGTCATGTTTTCACGACTTCATTTCTTGGAATGTTTTATCTATTCCTCCCGCAGTGAATTGTTGTATATAAAACACGAGTGTTGGAAAGTGCAAAACAGTCCTGGAATATCGAATGTCTGTTCAGGTATCGATATTACGCGGGGAAGTGTGACCAGATTAGTGTCTTGGGAGGAAAAATCAATATGCTGCAGTCTGGCGTTTTATGCTTAGATTCGAATAACGACAAACTCGCGGTTTGAAATTAGCAGTAATTAGATAAATAAACGAATATTTAAATACAGTCAATATATACACTAACGTAACTGGTAAATATTGTTACTACAACTGCATGGTATCCTCGCAAAAGATCAGATAAACCGCCAAGGACAACAGACCTAAACAGACAGTTCGTGTGGACGTTACGCTAACATTCATAATATTAAAAATAAATTATGAATACATGCTTTAAGCTGTGCGACATTGAACCCTGTTTCAATGCCGTGGCTCCAAAAATAAAATAACAGCAAACATTCCGAGGCGCACGAGTACTTTTGGCACGGTCGGAAAATCCAGGCCCCAGATCCAGGTGTGTCTGCAACGGTTAACATGGGAAAAGCTACAACAGTGCGCGGCCAAACAATTTTACTTTCGCTTAGTCGCAGTCAGTGCGTTTGAAAGCGAAATGGAAATGGAAAACGTTTGGGAGAAACCGCAGAAAATTCATAATACATATGAGTACTCTCCCAAATGTACATAAATATGTTTGTACGCGAGTGCCAATGTTCGCATGTGTGTGTTAATAAGACACAAAGAGCGAGAGAGAGAGAGAGAGAGAGAGAAGAAAGCTGTGAAATAATGAAAACGGAAAATATCAAAACAGAAAAATATACATATGTATGCAAAAATGCTCGGAATGAGGAGAAGAGCAAACCGCACTCCTTGCCCACAGCGAGTGCAGGGGCCCACGTTTCAAATCGTTTTGTCGCACTCATTATTTAATTTTATTTGACTTTTGCCGTTATAGCGGCAAAAATAACGGACCAATGCTCGCCGACGATTAGCAAGAAGAGCACCACGGTGGGAGAGAGCGCGATCTAAGAAGTCGTGCCGACGGGGCCGTGCGCCGTTTATAAAAATTCGCTAATAGTTTCAGAAAATTGCCTGGCCAGTTCGGGAACAACATTCGAACTCTGCGTAAGAACTTTTCTCCTCCGGGAAAACTTTCTGCTCGGTCCGCGCCACACAGATATCCATAAAGCAATTGAAATGGATTTTTGGAGAAACATTTAATATTATTTATGCGGTCGTTAATTGTGGAAAGCGGCCGACAGTTATTTCAGTGTGCAGACAGAAAGAAAAATAATGAAAAATTATTAGACGGACCGAAAAGACCGAATTGCGCGAGCTAAAAATAAATAAATATCGGGACCGCTATTTATGTAATAAAGTTTTTTTCTTTTGTTGTCCCACAACAATATTTTGATGTAGTTGTACATGATTTTGCATTGTGATCAGTGAAGTGAGCAACTCCCGATGGAGTGAAAGTGAACTGGAGCGTGTTACTGAGTCCCCATGTACATATATTGTTTATTTCAGATAATGCTTTAAACGTACCGCACAGAAACACAATCTACATTTAACACAAAATGAGCCAATGTCAAAGTTAACCGCAAACTGGAGCCAAAACATTTAGCAGCCGCATTCAGAGAGCAAATCAACTCAACGAACCAAAACAAATCAGGAATACCTTAAGCCTTAGGTTTTAGCTTTAACTCGAAGAGGAACGAATTGGAACGAACCACTACGAAATGCCTCCAGCAGCAGTGGCGCCATCACAGCCAGCGACGGCAAAGAAACGGCCATCCGCCGTCAAGGAGGAGGGCATGACGCCCAAGAAGACGGCCCTGATCATTGTCACCGTCATAGGATGCATTGCCATATTGTGGCCAAAGGTCTTCCATCCCATGATGTTCGGTTCTGCGCCGCTGCCCAAACAGCAGAACCTCAAGGAGCAGAGGAGCGGGGCACCGGGCGGTGAGTGGCAATCTTTCCGCAATTAGAATTTGCAGACAGAATTTATTAGTTAATTCTTTTTATTTATTATTGTCGTTGTGTGTTTGTGTGTGTGTGTATTTGTGTCTGTGTGGTGTGGGTCGCCTGACCTGTTGGTGTTGTAGGCTGTTGCGATGTCGTGCTTGACAGGGAGCAATTCATGAACGCGTCGAAGCCGGATGCTGCCGTACCCTTTGGCCCCCACCTGTACCGGAAACATGTAAACCTGTACACGGGTGAAATAAGTAGGTTGTCCATACCCACTGGAGCACTTTCTTAGCGTTAACAATCGCAAATGTTATTTGCATTTCTGCTCTAACTATCCAAAGGCTTTTAAATTTAAAACCCATTCTAACGGGATCTTTGCTTCCCTTAACCTCATGTTGTGTTCTCTTTTCAAAGTCAAAAGCTAATGATTCATGGCCCAAAATAATTGATATTCTATGCTTACCAGGTCTGCGTCAGGAGCGTCCGGCCCACCTGCATCCGGAGTCCATCTATCAGGCAATGCGGGAGCGAGGGCGCGCCATACCTGCCACGCCCACAGTGCCCATTGTTGAGCGCAAAAGTTCACCAAGCAATCCGCCACCGCGCATCGTTGACGGACGGGTGAGTGCTCCATCTTGATGTGCATTGTGCAGTCAATCATTCAATTCTGTGATGATGGTCACGACGATCAGCATAATCACGCCGCTGGCGTTGGGTTGGAGGGATGAGACATCATCGCTCTCGTTGGAAGTCATTTATAAATAGACGAAAAGTTTATTTTATTTGGATTTTGGTTTTGTTTTTATGACACTGCACGCAAACCGAAGGCAAAAGACAGCGCAAAAGAAAATACACAAAAGAAAATGTAAAGGATGAGTGGGAGAGCAAACAGAAGCAACAGAATGTGGCGATTGTACTCGGTCGCAGGTCGTATTGAACTTGTGCCAAATTCTCATCTCATACCACAAAAGCTGAGTGAAATGGAAAGAAAAAGAAACACAGGGAACAGATGAACTATAGGTTGGCCCTGTCCAAAATTATTTAGCCGGATGTTCATTATAAATATGAATGACACATAATTATAGAATGCATGAAAAGTCTGTTCAATTGCAAGATAATCTTTAATCTCTTCCCCCCTCAGCCTGGTCCGATTCCTGGCATGCGTCCTCCAATGGGCGCCGGAGCGTTGCAACAGCCACAGCAGCGAGGCAGCAGCATGGGCTTTCTAATGCCACTCTACACCATCGGAATTGTCGTGTTCTTTGGCTACACGATAATGAAGGTAAGCACTAATACATTCTGCCCAAAAAGTGACATTCCTCATCGTAATTCCTGCGCAGATTGCATTCAAGAAGCAAGTGCCCAATGCACCATACGGACCAGCACCATCGGATCCCGGCTTCCGGCAGCAAGTCTTCGGGCAGCAGGCGCACAGTCAAGTGGAGGATTTGGGCGGCACCAAATTGGGTGAGTGCTCGGCTAGTTGCAGTCACATTTATGACTTACTTTTCTTGTAGTTGTTACACACAACGCAGCAGCAACACCATCCACCGACATCCACCACAATATACACAAAAACACAACTTAACCCACGAGTCGATCCTAACCGAACCATCAATTATTTTTGAACTTTTTCTGCTTCCACCGTCCCGCCCATGCACACACATCTGAACTGCCTCTGCCCCGCCTGCATATGCGATAAAAGGCTGGCGAGAACACCAGACAAGTAAGCCAGATATGGAAGATGCAATGAATTTTGTTCGTATCGTATCTTGAGTTCGGTTCTAGACCACTGACGATGGCGAAGGAAAGCTTCGCCCACTCTTGAGTTTTGAAATATGTCCTCCTCATTTGGTTTTAGTATCTTTTTGCGGATAAATGTATATGTTTATACTCGTGTTTTGTTTATTGTGTATCCTAGATGTATCCTAGCTGTATCCTAGCTGTATCCTAGATGTTGTATCTAAGTGTTTACTAACTCATAAACCAATCACGAAATCACAGATTGAGTCACGGCCACCCCCCTCACACATGAATCCATATATTTATGTACATTTAGTTTGCTCTGATTTCCCCTACACCCCACCCTGTACATAGATTAGCTTGTTTGTTTCCTTTTGGCCTCAATCTCAATCTCAAAGCAAAACTCGTACGCAAATTTTATAGGAAGTGCAGCTGTTAAGGCGCAGGCGCAGGCGCTCGAGGCCCCCATGAATGGAAGACAGCGGAGCCACGACGAGGAGCTCTACAATGTCAGCGTGTCGGCCACCGAGGTGGCCAGCAGTCTGTCCAACTCGCTCAAGCAGCACCAGGAGAAGATGGAGAAGGAGCAGCTGATGGAGATTGAGAAGCTGCGCCAGAAGCTCGAGGACACGGAGCGAGCGATGGCCAAGCTGATTGCCGAAATGAACACCGATCAGTATGAGGCAAAGGTTAGCATCGTCACCAAGCGTTACCAGCGCACCAGTTACAGATACAAAAAAATAGCATTTTCTATATCATTTTTACGATCGTAGCGAACTCGTTCAGTTAGCCAGGCACCAATGACGATCCGTCAACATTTCGATATCATTTATTAATACTTATCCTGTTTCTTTGTGTTCTCATTTTTCAAGATGATTGCCATGAAGTTTCTCAAGCGGCAGCCAAATTTCTAAGACCAAAAACAAAACCAACATTCAATTCACATCTAATCAAACAATCAATCAATCAATCAGACCAATATCAGATCAAAGATCCATACCTAAGTACAAGCCAACAAATAGATTACTTCTTTGTTTTTGGTTTCTAGTAGAATAGATGAAATGAAATGAATTTGAATATCTCTTTGGAATGGTTTCTCTTGCTCCCCTTCTTCCCTCTCCCCTACCCCTTTCTACTTCATTTTCTTGTACACATTCCCAGCAGCGGCATGTTTACCGTTATCTATCTCCTGTGCATACTATCGTTGTCTCTCTCTCACTCTCTCTGACTGTCGCTCTCTGTGTCTGTAACTATTGCATGGAGCTGAGAACACTATCTCTGCCGCTCTATCTCTGTTCTTGCTCGTCTGCAGTCGATCGGCATGCGATATAACTTCCCCAAATAAGTACTAACCAACTTTAATATATATAAATGTATTAACTACCTGCACCTCTGTCTAAACTGTTTCAAACTAAATTCTTATGATGGGGACATATTTTACAATTCAAATCGGGCCAATCTCTACTCGAAATTAATGCTAGTATTCTCTAGACTCTAGACTGAAACATCACATTGCCAATATACTCGTTAATCATGCCATTTATTTGTACCATAAGCTATAGGATTTACAATATAAATATTCACATGTATCTGTCGTTTCTACGTTTTTCATGTTTCTCACTCTCATGTGTATTCCAAACCACAAAATCGAAAAAATGCAATTTATTGTGTGATAATGAAACAAAACCAAAACCATGATTCGAAAACCCGAATTCTGTATAGTTGTAACGGCGATACAAGGTTTGATAGACGCTGCCGATGAGCAATTGAACGTTCGAGACAAGCAGAGGAGTGATACTGATACTGAAACTGATTTGAATAAGGTTAGAAGCCGTCAAAGGGTCCCACACGGCAATCGTTGAACATTACCTTTAGATAATAATGTACTGTTCATTATCTGAATATCTAATTATGTATTCTTTCTGTTTATTAACCAAGAACCTTCGACTAATTGAGTTTTGTTGCGTTTCACCTAACCACAAATTGAAGTAATTTATATCTCGATTATGATTTTTAATGTTTTTTGCGGCTGTACAAAATGCTTGAATTCAATACGGAGTTCTTCGCGCTTCTGGCAGCTGTAATTTCTAACCTTTCCCTATACCATCCCGCAGCAAAACGACAGCGAAAAAACGAAAGAACAACTGGAGAAGGAGAACATTTCCAATGGGCATGTAAACACCATCACAGACCAGGGAGCGGCAGGCAAACAGCAGCAGAGGAAGCGTCGGGACCTAAGCGCTGAGCGAGAACTAACGGTAAAGATATCTATATCTGTATATTCGTAGATTTGTTGAAGTAAATAACCCATTGTTTGGTCAGGTATTGGGCATGGAGGTAACAGCCAGTTGCGAGGGCGGCCGCAAATGGACCGGACGCCCTCCAACGCCTGTTTTCCGAGCACCAAGCGAACATGTAAGTGCCACCTGCCCCGACAACTGATCCAACCAATACCAACCGCTTTCCAATTACTAACATTTTGCCTCACTAACAACACGTTTACTCCTTCAATTGCAGTCCAAATTGGAAGGAAATCTACCCGAGCCGCAGTCCATTTACTTGGAAGGCGCTCTGGCACACGATTCACAGATTTTGGTGACCGACGCCCAGACCAAGCGCGAAGAGGTCTACGATGCTGAGCTCAATGGATCCGCCGAGGAACCAGCCGTACGTAAAAGAGAAGCACCCCCTTCCAAGTTCCTTTCTGACTTACATTTACTCGCGCTTTCAGGTCATTCTTAGCAGCAAGATGACATTATCATTGATTAATTTGGATGCAAATCAACAAAATGGCAATGTGGGCAAACCCGGCATCGAGAGTCCCCTGGCTGATGATATTGAAATAATTGGCCACGACGAGCAATAGAGATGCGGACACTACTCTGATATACAAATCGAATTCGATGGCAAAAGATGAAGACCTAATTTTGATGAAATAATTTGCAGAGGAGCAGAGAGTGAAATAATTCGAAAATTTCGTTGAACGACGTTGAGCATTACGACTGATTAACATGAAACAGAATTGCCAATAATTTGATATCTAATTTGTATATACATATTGTATGTTTTGATACTGTATTCGTTTTGTTTTCGAAAACGCCAACTGCTCTGCCAACTGTATGGCCCCGCCAACCCTCCTGCTCTGTGAAACTGTTCCCCACTTTGGTCAAACCCACTCGAAATCCCATCTGCATGCCATGCCACCAAAATGCAGTCTCCATCAAGTGCGTGAACCCTATCCGCATGCAATTTTATGTGAATAATGTTAGTTGAAACTCGAGGCAAGAACTAGTCTACCACTAAGCTAAGCGCATACAAAATTCAAAATCGCATCGTCTATTATTCTGCACTCTACTCTAAAATACTTTTCGCATAAAACAAAATTGATCTTCTCGTTGCGTGGGAAATATAAATTACATTAATAAACAGCGTTCTATTGCACCTTATGATTAAAGAACAACTAAACTAATATTAGTGCCACAGCGTTTGTGAATCTAGTATAGCGAATAAATTGAAAAACCGGACTTGAACACGAGAAAGTTTGCCGACTTTTAGTGGTGCTATTGTTTCGGATCTTAAAATTAACGACCAAAGCCTCATTTTTGGCTCCACTTGAATTGGTATTTTATTTTGAATATGTAACGCATTACCAGTAATATTTATTTTCGCGTGTACACACTGCCATGATATCTGCTGTAGATTTTGGTATATTATAAATCCGAGGGTTTGTTGGTATATATTATCGATAAATCCGCGGTCACACTGCACACTGCCATCAGCTGTTTGTTGTCAAATAAATTTCTGAAATTACGTAAATTTCGACAGGTTAGTATATTTAACAATTAATATGATTGTACTGCCATCGAAATAGGCCTCAATGTCTTGGCAGACATACCCTACATTGAGGCAGGAGGCAGCTTCCTGTAGTTTAATGGCAGCGGGTAGAAAAGATTTCTCTGCATTTGTTTATGTCTAAAGCTTTTGCGTGTACTTTCAGCCGACAATGTCGATCTTACGCTCCAAATACTACGATCATCCCGATGGGGAGGATGCCTTTGGCAAGATTGTGGCCACTAACAAATACGCACTCGCCGCCGGCCTGGCCTGGTCCACAGTCGATGTGCTGACGCTGGCGAAGCCGAAGGGCTACCTGCCCACACTGGGTCGCTTTGCCTACAACACGGGTCCGCTGATGGGCATGGCAACGGCATTTACGCTCACCACACTGGCAGCCACAAATGCTCGCGGAAAGGATGACAAGTGAGTGGACAAAAAGAGCCTTGGACTGGCTGCCTGGAATAACATTATTTATATTGCAGAATTAACTACTTGCTGGGCGGTTTCGCTGCTGGTGGCGTGTTCGGTGCATGGAAACACAACCATGTGGCCGGTCTCTGTGCTGGACTTTTCCTAGGTTAGTGATCTCCAGCGTCGCTGTGCATTGCTTATATTAATATTTTGCTGCGTTTTGCAGGCATTGCCGGTGTCATCAAGAAGATGTCCATTGAGCAGGGCTGGGAGTTCTTCCCCGACTCGCCCACCAAGCAGTACGGCGGCGTCAACATTGCCGAAAACGATTGGAGCATTATGGCCGATCGCCCCAAGGGCTGGACCACGGAGAAGCAGGCCTAGACGTGGAGTCTACGTTCTTGTGTTTAGTTTAATGATTCAATTAGTGAAGGATTAGGCCGAATTCCTGTGCGCCACTGCTGCAGCCGAATAAAAGCCAAGTGAGAAGTGATAATGTCAGTTGAAGCCGCAATCTGCAGTTGTCCATTCCCAATATCAAATGGTGCCACAGGCAGGCAGGCCACAGCACCGTTGGCCACTCAGATATGCAAACGAGTAAAAATGTGCCACAAAAACTTATCAGCTCTTGGCGTGAATGAATGACGGGCCCAACGACTTGGTGGGACCACAAAAGGAAGCATGGGGAGAAACGAGTCACGCTCCTATGTGGCTACAGCAGTTTATTTCTTTATTTTTTTGTAAAATCCATGAATGTGCATTTACTCATGCTTTTGGGCTTTTTCACTTTATGTACGCGATGGCTTTCGTCGAGGCGTGCGGCGAGGTGAGTCATGGCCAAATGACAGCAGTACATACATTTGTATTTATGTACATATGTCTACGGCTATATGGCATCTTGTGCATACTAATGCTAGTTTTCGTTTTGGGTGTATTCAAACCATCAGAAATTCCCTTCGTGCAGCAAGTTTTAGCCAATCTCCCACCTTAACCTTTGCCTACCTCAGAATTTCTGTTTGAGCTGCTGATTTGGCTCTGCTTGCGGCTGGTTTATTTTTTGTGTTTCGCTGTTGATAGCCGTTTTTGAACAAAGAAATCTTTAGCTGGTCTTGGGCAGTTATGAAAGAAGAAAGTTGAACCCTAAGCAGATATTTGGGGAATCTATAATACCCCACATTATATAGGAGTTTCGTATGCAGGGACTACTTATTGATATTCTTTCTGTTTTAGAACTCGCCAAACATTCCTTCCGCCACTCACCTTGATCTTTAGTCCATGTGGCCCACATCCCCGCCCTGCGCTGCCTGCCCTGGTTTGAGAACCAGTCGAGCAGCTTGCCCCCGTAGCAAATTAAAGTGCGCCGAGCGGAGAACTCGCGCTGAATCTGTATCCGAATCTGACGCTGACTAATCTGTGGCAGCTGGCTCCACTCCACTTCACTGCATGCTGGCTCTTTCGCTGGCTCCGTGGCTCCCCAACTGCTGTCATTGCCTCTCAGCATGTTTGAGCATAAACTTGGAAGATATTCGCGATCGCTTCGGCCAGTGATTTATGGTAGATGAATGCTGCGGGAATGACATCATCAGTGCCAATTCGTCTTGGGACTTAGGGGGAGATGTATCTGCCGCGGATTACTATTCAACTCGGGAGACGACAAAAGTTAATTAAAAATAAAACATGGAATTGTTTTTACTTTTTCATACTTTCGCTTCCTGGCAGACAGGGGAGGCTCCATAAATATTGAATAAGTCTTCAATTCACACTTATTCATTTGTACCCCTCATTACCAGTGGTTGGTAGCCTGCCTCGCGTGCCACCAGGAGCTCAGGAATCAAATATGCTAATTTCCGGCTGGGATTAACACTTACCCCCTGCCTGGCTCCGATGTTCTGCTGTACATTGAAGGGGTATAAAGTAGCCGAAAAGCTTTCAAATTAATGAAACACTTGAGAGCCATCAAATGGGAACTTTATTTGTAATGTCAAAATATTGAATTGAGGAGTTGCCCAGCCACATTCCCTTCCCCACCGCTTCACTTCCATATAAATGTGAAGTGGTCACGCAGCTGTATGCCGTCGAGGATCCGCAGATCTAGAGTCGTGGCAAGAGGCTCGTAATTAATCTTATTACGAGTAATGCGACTGCTCACTCCACTGGCTTGATGCGTTTTTATGGAATTGTGACTGGTCCGCCCGGTCGCCTGTCGTGTAATCCCTTCAATAAAAGCGGCGCAATTCAGGCGACACCACTGTCAATTAATCACCAAGACATTGCCAAGACGGTGATGCAGTTGTGTGCATCGCAGCTGTATTCTGGATCTGCATGAGCCCCCCCACCCGGCACCAGCATTATCTGCGGGCAGACAACGAAGGTTGCACTCGAGGGCCCTGAGCTCCTAAGTCTCGCTCACAATTCTGCAATTAAAGACACAAAAGATGCAGGCTGCACAACGCTTTTTCTTCAAGTGTACATACTAATCGGCATTCTGCCTTTTTGTTGTTGCCATTCAATTGGTGTCAAACTCCAGCAACTTAAGGAACTCGCACAGTGGAAAGCAAATTTAAACTCAACTTTTCACCAGTAAAGAAAGAGCATTGTAACCACTGTGCCTCGCCGCAGACAGTGATCATGTTTGTGCCTATGTCTACGGAATCAGGGACACAATTCATCATTGGACACAAAAACATTGCGAGAGTCGGAGAAGAGCTTCGGCATCAGCTACAGCTACAGCTGCACAGCAACGTTGCCACAACATTTGTCTGTGTTTGGTTACAATGACATTCAATAACCTCCACCACCTCCTCCACCTCGGCTCCGCTGGCGATGCTCATCTTCCGGCAAAACAGACAACAGTCGTCTCAGAAAGCGCTCGGCAGCTTCGGTTATTGTGGAAGATGCAAATGCAACAGCCTCCGTTGCGACGAATGGGCTTAAGTGTATGCATATGGGTATCAGATTCACTTAACCCGATCCGCATCGGGGTCATAAGTGCAGAGTAAATAAAACATTTTACAGCCTCAACGAACGTGCCGCCATGGAAACCCAGCTGAAGACCAAGACGATGACGAACTCCAAACAAATGAAGTGATTGAATGCGTTGCGCAGACGCAAAAGCAAAAGCTGGAAGAGTGGGGACAGCGAAAATGACAAGAGCACGCGTTGGAGTTCCAGTCCCCCAGTGGAAAAAGAGAAAGATTGATTGAATTTTTGTTTCCTTTTTGAGTTCATCAATTCAGACGATCTGAATGGAAATGGAAATATATACTCGAAATGTTTTTGGAACTCGCTGCTTTTACATGGAGGATCCATCCATCGATCGATCCATTATGTGTGTGTTCTTGTAAACGGTCTGATGCGGGGGGGAGTGAGTATAACAATCCATCAAAATGGATTGCTTGGAGCCACTATTTCTTCTCTCTCTAATGATGAGCGTTTAGTTGTACGTAAATCGATTAGTTCTAAGGCCATTCTCTCATATATTAAATTCCGTGCGAGTATAACGCATATTTCATTGTGATTGACAGCTGTGTTTGCACATAGAACTTGCATCATCTTGAATGTGAAACATATTGCCACTGAAAGTGTTTACTTTGTGGCGAATTGTATTTGATTTGGTCATAAAACTACTGCACATAGGGATCAGCAAAGGCATGCAAATACTTCAGTAGGGAGAGTGCATAAATCAAATGAAAATTCGTCACATGCGACAGCTCCCCACAGGGTACTTGTCCCGTTCCGTTCCGTTCCGTCTCTCCCCTTTCGCTGCCTGCCAGACACGCAACATTTGTTGTAAATGAAGTGAAACACATGGAACTTGGGGCTTGGTTTGGTTTGGTTTGGGTTGGTTCATTCCATTGCCAGTCGGAGCCAGTTGCTGCATCCCGATGGAATGGCAATTATTTCCAATGCCAGGCTGTGGCTGAGTGATGCTGCAGTTCTTGTTCTGCCGCTACTGCTTAGCCAGAGCCAAGATCCTACTCTTTTGTGGGGACGATCCCCCTATCATTCCTCACTGCTCTTGACGGCGTCGTTGGCCTGTTCAAGTGGGATTCTTGAACTGCCATTCTTCCTCCGGCAGCGCACCCATTCCTCACTCTCTGTCTCTCTCTCTCTCTTCTCGTGCTTCCGTTTGGTTCGGCTCTGCAGCATCATAAATCTCCGAGTGGGCGTGGAACGGGCGAGAGGGCAAGCTCCGCTCGTGACGCATATGAACTTTGCTTCCAATATTTCCAATCAATACGAAGTCCCGCTCTCTCTGTCTCTCGTTCTCTCTTTGATAAGACATAAAATTGGAGCCACGCAGAATATCAATTCAAGACAAGACAGAGAACCATTTAAAAGTCATTTCCAAGTCTGCATTCGAGGCTTAAGTGTTCTTAATGGGAGCTTCCAACATCCATCGAACCATTAGCATATATGTATGTACATATTTACATACATATGTACATATGTACATATTCCAAAAGTGCATTGGCCACGCAGTCGAAAGAATCTGTACAATTTGGGAAGCTCTCAATTGCTGGCCTGCCTTCCCCTTTTCCAATGGATTCTATTCTCCCTCTTTTCGGTTTGTGTGCAGGCAGACCTCTGGGAAATCTGTGCTGGCGCATTATTAACAATTCCATTAATTTTTCCTCGAATTTCTTGCCGCTGCTCTAATTATGAATATGTTCTTCATGTGGCTTCTGATTCTGTTTCTGCTTCTGCCTCTGTTGGGCCCCTACTCACTCAATTGATTCAATTACGACTGTTCGAGCAAATCAAAGATTCCGATTCGATTCGGTGGCTGATCCAATCCATAGATATTCTCAATTGGTCCATGGCTGAGGCCACAGAAAAATGTGCACCCGATTTGTATTTCTCTCTTGGGATTGAGGCTAAACTGTGATTTATTGCTCATGCAGTTTGTATGATTAATTGAACGATTAATTAGGCAAAGAACTGTAAAATTTGAGACGTTTTTGCATTGGTTTTTGGAGCGATTATGTTCGCTGTCTTGAGGTGTGGTTACAATTCAGCAAGCAATCCCCAGTTGAATGGCAAACCCTGAACCCAACCTTACATAAAAACCAGTTCATGTTTAATTTCTGATCTTTGATAGTCTGAAACTAAGTAATTTTCTGCTGGAGTAGAAGCTTTCTTTCTGCAATAAAGGAAATGCCACTGAATTGGAATGTTTTTCCTGCGATTGGCAGGCGCTTTTCCATGTCTGTCGTATATGTATATCTGTCAGTATCTGGGCATTGCCATCTCGAAATTTGCTCCCCATTCGATTGATTTGTCTTCCGCTTTTGCTCGTTCCCCTGCTACTGCTACCGTCGCTGCCACACCCCCAACCAAGACAATTGGCGTCGCTGTCTATCTGTTCCACATTTACCGCTATCTATTGAATGTCTCTCTCTCTTTTTTTCGGCCTGTTTTGGCATCGTCTGCCCTTTTCTCCCACTTTGCTCCCCAAAGCTTTAATTGCGACTTTTGTAGTTGTCATCGCTTGTGTCCCGTTCGGCAGTGCTCTTAAGTACGAGACCGAGTATCTATTGGATGGCCATCGTTCCGAATCGTTTCGCTTCGCTCAGATACGAAAGTTTCCGTTGTAGATGGAGTGGAGTGGGGGAGCGGGGAGGGTGCCAATTTGTGGTTTTCTTCCTCAATTGTAAGACACGAGTATCTCTCTCCCTTTCCCTCTTTCTGTATTGTGTCGCAGTCTCTTTGCCATATCCATTGCTTCCTCTACATAAAGAATTATATTCTCTATTTTAAGCCACTTTTCTATTGTTGTGAGTCGGAACCGCTATTAAAATTAATAAAAAAAGAACCATAGATCTGCGTCTGAGGCACGCTCCCCACCTTGTCGATTAGCACTTTGCCGCATGCCTCTGGATTTTACGGCTAACCGAGAAGATTTGTCGCTGACAACTCGGGAACAGCCTGCAGCAAGTCGCAGAAGTAGAAGTAATAATTGCTCACATCACGCACAACTCCCATAAAAACGACTCTTTGGGGGGAGGGTTGGGGATGGAGTGGGCGAACAGACTCCTATTTGGGTCAAAATGATCTACACATTCGTGCAGCAGTACAGCAGTACTTCCCATTAATCAATGCGAGGAGGGTGTGTGTGTGAGAGTGTCATTAAATTTCGGAACAAATCAAAACCTTTTTCACTTAATGTAAAGTTTACAAAATATACGGCAGTTTCCATTTCCATGTTTATGGAGTGTCAAGCGATGCAATTTATGGAAACGGAAGCCACCCCCGAGGGATAGAGGGTCACAACATTATCGAAATTGAATTACTTTTACCAATTTGTAATACAAAACGCCCTCGAAGTGCAATTTATAGATATTTACAAGGGTTGTTTCCACTACAAATGGAAACATAGGAACTATGTATAGATATGGATGGATGGATACTAGGATATTCGGTTCTTAAACAGCAAAATTGGTCGCACAAATCATATTTCTAGTTGCTCTCCATCTTGGAAAGTGTTTCCCACAGAGTTATCACATTTCTCCCACACTTGCATGTTCTTTCGCTTATTTGGTTTATTATTCTTATAACCTGCACAGCATAAATAAACAAAAAATGTTAACAGACTTTGCTTTGCCCAAAAAAACCCCCCTTTCCGCTCCAGATTCTCCCTTTTGTTTGAAGTCTAAGGGAGATTGTGAATGCCTAACCATAAAAAAGGAGAAAATCCCCCTTCTGGAGTGCAAACAAAATAGAATTACGTATTCGGCATAAGGACACACTTACGGGTTATCCTGCGTATGACTTGGCGCACGCGTCCCTTAAACCCAGGATGGCAGCTGGCAAAAAAACAAAAAGAAATACTCGTACCGCGAGACCTCCCGTCTCGTTGGCTGCCTGATTTCATTACTCATTCCATGGACTTGAAAGACCTTCTTTCTGCATTTGGCGGTTCTGTTAAGTCCTCGTTTATCCGATGTTAAGTCCCAAAATAAAAAAAAGTCAACCCGCCAGTGCTTCTTCCGTGATATTTATTAACTGAGGGACGACTTGGAAACTTTTATGACTCTCCCGGCTGGAGTTATGATTTCGGTTTGTGTCCCCTGGGGCAAACGGGATTCTTATCGAATTAAAAATTCCGTTATTAAAAAAACCACAACAAACAACTACTTCATAAGCGAAAGTCAGCAAAATGCTGGCCAACTATAAACATTAACCCGAATTAATTATGATAATAAACTATCATTTTCACCCAAAACACGAACCAGAGAGCCACCAAAACACAACGAACACAAAAGAATCAGCGACCGGAAAGACTGCGATGAACTTTTTAAATCTGTGAAAATCTAACCAAAAAAGAAAGCCAGTACCCACGTTTATGTGATATAATTGTGAAGATATGTACATATGTATGTATGTATGTATGTCTTATGGTGCAAATGTTTAAAGTTTATGCATAAATTCTTCATCTTTTCCTTGAGCATACACGATCGTGTGTGTTGATTGCAATTTGTTGGCTCCATAAACAATGTTTGGCGATGCCTGTGGCTGCGATTACGTTATGCAAACGATTCGGCGCATGGAATCGGCGCAGTTTTTTTTTTGGCATCTCATGGGAAATATGCGTGTCGAAACTTTTGCGAAATGCTTTCAGAAGAAGTCACATGTCACATGGTTAGTGTGGTTGCTGGCTCTGACGCTGCCTCTGGTTCTGGTTACAGTTGAGCGGGTTTTGGGAGCGCAACAAACAATGTGGAGTCTGTCTTCGTTTGGCATTGGCGTGTGGGTGACGGCGACACGTCGCAATACGTTTGCGTGACTGCGACACACGCACCCAAAGTAGAAGAGCAAAGAGAGAGAGAGAGAGAGAGAGCGAGAGCGCGAGGGAGAGCTTTCGCATATTATAGCTGTTGTTTTGCCACATCATCATAGTTGTTGTTTTCTGTTCTTACCTTGGGGTGTGCCTACGCACTCAAATCTTTCCATAACTGCGACTCTTTCTTCTCCCCGTTGCATTTTACACGCAATTCCGTTGCAGATTTCATTTATGCCCATTCCATTTCCATGATGTATGAATATGTATGTACATAGTATGTGTTTGTATGCATGTTTCTGCACTTTTTGGGGTCGCGGTCGCGTGTCTCCCCAGAGCTGTGCCACTTAAGTTTTCATTTTTACAGCGTTATGACATTTATTTATGGCCACACTCCCACACACTGCTGCATGCACGTGCATGCGAGGCGAGGCGGGGCGAGGCTGAGGTAGCGGACTGGGAATATCATTTGGTGGGTGCTAATGGCGTGCAAAAGTTTCATTCCATTCACCTTTTTCGGTTTCATCTCTCGTCCCATTTGTGGCTATCGTTATCAGTTCTCGCTTCCCCTCTCTGTTTGCTTTGTCTTTCATGTTGTGTACTTCCGTTCTCCCCCCAACTCTAACCACAGACCTTTTCCTGCTAAATGTCACGTTTGTTTGAGTACCCATGGGGTGTGGAGCTGCAACAGGAGTGGAAACTGGAAACTGGGGTCTCGCATGAACCAAGTGTGATTCATGGCCTAAGGCATTGATAAATCACAACTTACAAATCAAAAGGAAACAATAAAATCAATAGAATTGAAACCCATTTATGAGGTGGAGCATGCGTCGGTCTGCTCTCAATGGGGATTTCTTTTTAATTTCAATTCCAAACTCACATTTGTTTATCGAGAATGCAAGTCTTGCGTAATGCAATTAAAAGTACGAGTACGAATGAATATGTTTGTATCTGCCCTTGACACAGTCAACTCTTGAGATCAGCCAAACACAATGATCGTCATCATCATCATCGAGTGCGGAGCGTACTGGAGGTACGACGGTACAGAGAATCGCAGACATAATTGCCGCTCGGGCCGCAAAACAATTTCGATTCATTCAAAAGCTCGTAAAGCTAATTAGTGATCACGAACACGAACACACAGAGACATGCAAAAATACACCCTCAATTAAATTCAGTGTCAATGGGAAAATTGGAGACGATAGTGTCATGTATGGCAGCTAGACATAAAAGTACCCAGAGATTCCACAGGAGTTCTCTTAACTACAGGCCCAAGAAACCTCTTCCCTAGTTTCCTTCAATAAATTCCTACTATCCCTATCACACTTGACCATCTCTGCCTTGTGGTATACGAGTCCATTAAGCCTTTGAGATGCCAACTGAGATCCAGATTGTGACAGACATACAATACGTAGCCCCTTCATAAGCAAGTTATTTTTATTAAAGCCCATATTCATGCAAGTCTGAAATATGCCACAAACGAGAAAAACAAAGATACTCGTAGACTGAACAAAAAACAAGCAAAAACTGCCAGCTTGGAAATATTTGTATGCATAAACAAGGTGCAAGATAAAAAATCAGCAACAAAGTGCAGGCAGCTTGGGGCTTGGGGCCAGGGGTCTGGCCTGTCGCTGGCAGTTAGTCAGTCAGAGCCGGGCCTGGTCTCGACTCGGCTCTTGGATCTTGGCTTGAGTGCAGCTTCAATGTTGCAGCCGCTTTCTTGCTGGCCAACAGTAAACTTGTGTAAACTTGAAAACTGGAAACCTGGAAACGGGCCGGAGTGGAAAACTGGTTTTCGGACTCGCAAAATGCCCAAAATGAAATGGAAAGAAAAGAAAAGAAATGAAAAGACTTAAGCCATAAGCATAAACGTTGGCAATCAAATGAGGCCCTGGCCAGCTCACTCGGACGCTGGCTCACACCACAAAAGAGGTCAGAGTTGACCAAGGAATCATTTGCCTTCACTTTAAAGACAGAGCAGTACGTATCCCCGGATACAGTCGCGACTGACGCACCCAGCTGGTGCCGGCTAATGCTAATCCCATCGAGACACTCATAAATAGCACGTCTTGACACTAATCAGACGCCAGAGTTTTCTCTGTTTTGCTCTGTTTGCTTGTTTACTCATTGAGCACTTACCACCCCTTGGATTGGAGATTGTTCCCTTCACTTCAAGGGTATTCCACAGACTGGAGAATATGGGCTATAAATAGCAGCTGGCAGACGGCGCTAAATGCAAACTCCGACCAAGCATTCCATCCAGATATGGCTGCAGAATTTCTTGCTTTTCCTTTGGTTTATTTCTGGCATTTCATTGCCGCTTCCCTACAACATTTTACAGCTCAAATTATATACAGAAAAGTATTCAAAAGAGTTATTCAAAGAGAAGTGGCAAACTTCCTGCAATTCTACTGACTACTCGAAGGAACTCTGACAAATCAGATTGAATGACTCTTCGGAAATCCAATAAAAATAATTACAAAACAACAGACGCCTGCTCTTAGCCCTGTTCTTAGCATTGAAAGCTGGAACTTATTTATGTGACACCACTAGATGGTTGCCTATCAACATTTTCATGCTGATGTCACTCACCAGAGAATGTCAATGGCCCGTTGTCTGTCATCATTCAGATGGAAATGTTGGCATTAAGTCAAATCAAATTACCCAAAATAGGCATTCCGGCGAGCAACTAGGCACGAACTACGTTCCAGGCGTGATAACGCCCATCTTTGGGGTATTTCGGTAGCTTCCCGTCAACGCCCTGAACAACAGCACGGAAACTTAATTGGACTCGGTGGAGGGAGGCTGGACCAGGGGACGAGCATCAAACGTCAACTAAATTAGCGCCAAAGTAGGCATTAACGTTTTATGACAGCCAAGTAAACAGAACTCGCAGATGCATTCGTGGCATGGTCGTGGTATGCAGATGCAGATGTATGAAGTCCCGAAGTGAAAGCACTTGGCATGATGCCATCCTAACCCTGCTCCGATTCCTGGGGTGTCGTTTAATGGGCAACTGCAACCGAAGGCGGAAAGCGCCGCCGCCGCCGCTAGGAAGATTTATGGGCGATTGTAAATCTCAAAACGTGTGCAACTTTGTTTGGGGGAAAGAGCCCAAGAATCCCACAAGTTTATTATTAAAATTTCTCAACTTTTTGCTGTGGATAAATAAATAGAAGCCTCTAGACTTGGCGTAAACAAACCAATCCCCCTTCGAAAAAGAGCCCATAAATAATTTGAACTTTTCTAATTAAATGAAATCTTCGGTTGAGCCTGGGCTTCATATGTTATTTCCCAGACTTGTTGGGTTATGAATGGTCTTTGGTTTCACATAAATAATAGGCAAGTTCCGAGGCACGAACCCTAAATAAAAATTTGATTTGATTTGAATTGCGTTGCAGGCTAATCTTAGGATTATGCTCACTCCCTACCCGAACAATGGGCCACCATATACCGAACTGTTAATGGACCAAAGTCTGCAGTTCCCTCGCCTCCATGTTGCTTTGAGTTGAAAACTCCCTAAAAACTGGAAACTGGAGTACGCCGGCTGTCAATCAGCATGATCCCCTGGAAAAGGGGCACTGATTTAATTGAATTTAAGAAATCGTTTCATTTTGACAGCTCCCTGACGTCTCGGCTGGTCTTCAAATTTGATTATAAGTAGTACACCCAACAACCCCTTTTCTTCTCGGGGGAGTGCCAAGATCTGTGCTTGGAAACACCACAAAAATCATTTTGATGTGGTGATAGTTCTGACAGATCCATAGGAATACCCGCAGGAAATGGGTTGAAGCTGGATAAATACTCACAGTCCCACCAACCTCAAACTCCCTGGCATACCCATGTACTGCCATCTTGCATCTATGCAGTTTCCCATAGACACCGCATAGATCTCCGACATTCCATTACCTGGCGGCGACGCATTCTCCGCCCATTGGAACTGCAGCTGCTCACCGATTTGCCTGGAATACTCGCATGGGGTGGACGGACAATCAACACTCGCAACGGAAGAGGGGTTGAGTGCAACAGTACATAAAGCATTACAAAAATCTGAACAAAATATAAAGCAGAAAGAGCGTGCGAAGGGGGAATTGCAAAATATCTGCAGGCAGCTGTGCAAAAACTGTCAAGTAAGCAAAGCCAAAAGTTGTTGTTATTTTTGTTAATTATGCGCAACAAAAGCAACATCTATAAGAGGGAGAACAGAGAGCCCCCTGGGCACGAGGGCATATTGGATGGAAGGTAAGGCAGTGCACCCAAAACCGGTTTCGATGCTGCAAAATGCATGCACTCATGCGCCGAGAGAGAGGGAGAATGGGAGAGCACAGCCTTACCTTCAATTCATTGTACTCCTCTCTGGCAGTCTGCACCGAAAACCGAAACAAAGTAAAGGAACAAAAAAGGAGGTCGCGCATGCTCGACAAGGAAACGGAACTTTTGTGCCTTATGGAAAGAGAGAGATTTAGATGTAGGGAGGGGAAGGTGACAGAAGTAGGGGAAAACGGAACTTTTGTGCATTACTTTACATTTGTGCTTGCAGCACGTGATCGACGAGCAATGGCAGCTAATTGCTGTGTGTGTCTCAATTTTCAACTTTCAACCAGAAACACATTTGGGTTTGGTTCGTCGTCTGGGTCGTGACTCATTTGCAGGCTTTGAGCTGGAATGGAAAGGCGCAGAGCGGATCGGAGAGTCGAGCTACGCTGAACGGACACGGCATACATACTTATTTATGTATGTACATATGTATTTATTTATGTATGTTGCATGTCGACGACGTTTGACCCTCGGCCGAAGCTTAGACATTGCCTTTATTTTGTTGGCAGCTTTTTGTGCTGTCGCCGTTTTCGAGAGGGCGGGGTCAGATCAGAGGGCGGCCAGAGGTCCCCGAGTCCGACTCAGAGTCCGAATTTAACCGTCAGCTTTTTTGTGTGTGTTGTTGTTGGTTGGAGTGTTGGTGAGCTTTGCATTCTATTGTTGCCCGTGGGCTGTGGCAGGAGCCGAGGCGTCGGAGCTGGGGTTGGGCCGAAGTTGAATGAACTTCGGGGCAACGAGTTGTTGCTGTGGGTGCACACCTTTCTCTCATGCAACGCTGTCAGTAGTGGAGGGGAGTGTGCGCCGCGTTATCAGGAGTCTTGTTTGTTGAGATAACCATAATGTTCCCGATAAGATATGATTTCAGTTTCATGGGGGGATAGGATGTCACACATACAATGATTATTTTCTCTCTTGTCCATCAGGCAGGTTAAATATTTTCCTAACTTCTATTTATAGAAGTGCTCTCGCCCCAAGCCCCTGCAATAGTTATCGCTCTGACTGCCATCGATGGCATAAACCGATTGATTAATCGCGAGTCAGACAGGAATGGCGGGGCAGGCAGTAGTCGTGTGAAAATGGACAATGGAACCGTCTCATGGTGGGTAGACACACCAAAAAGCAAGAAATCTCATCGCATCTCCAACCTTTTATGCAGCCCAAGCCAGGCACCGCGTTCAGCTGTTGTTCGGCGTCTTCATTTGCATTTCATTTAAATGTTTCTTCTCTGCTTTGCCTCTCGCAACGCATTCATATCCAACATAATGAACTAATTTTATAATTTCTTAATTATTCCGTGGAAGTTTCATCAGGCATCAGACATGGCACAGCAGACCAGCCGGAGAGCCGGAGACGAAGCGAAGTTGGCAAAGCAATTTGTGCCAACTTCTGCTTAAGTTGTGTAATTTGCTCGAAAATGAATCAGCAAAATGCTTTGACGCTTTCAAAACAGTCTGGAGCAGGCCACATGCGAGAATGTTGATCAAATTACACAAATGGCGTTAAGAGTTAACAGTAATCAGTATTCAAGGGAACACAAAAAGGTGAAATTTGAGTGGGTTGCCCCGAAAAAAAGTCTCCAAAATATGTATGTTTAGATGTAGGAGTGAGTGCAAGCGCAAGAGTAAGTTCAGGGAGAGGTTTAAACCAACTATTTTGGCTCTTCCATGGCAACCATCTTATAATATACAGGTGCAGCTCTAGATAAGCGACGGACGGACGGACAACCAGCAAAGCGGATGACACCTGTTCCCCCGTGTCTGTGTCTGTGTCGGGGTCGAGGTTGGATTGTTCATCACGATAATGACGGTGCTGCTCGCTCACACTAACCCCCGCGTTGACTTTAACCCAAAAAGAAAAGGGAAATATATTTATGTTGGTATTCTCTATGTTTATATATAATTTGTTAGCAACTTGCAAATGCATTCGACTGTGTAAAACGGAGTCGCGTGAGGATGCCGCTTCGCTACGGTTGGGTAGCTGCAGGTCCGGTGCCCCGCACAGGGGCCTGGGAAAATGGCTGGGCCGCGGAGGAAGTCGCGTAATTGACCTTTTTCGGTTATACATTTTCACTCAGTTGTATGGGACACACCCACAACACAAACCAATTCATAAAGTACAGAATAGTAATGTTTGATAGCGAAATTATGTTAATTTCTACCAGTTCTGATGAATGTCCGTCCCTCGCTTTGCATAACAAAAAAGAGAAAAGAAAACAAGTACGTAACAAGTATCTCATAAAACGCAGACGATCCCAACTAATTACAACCATATGGGGGCACCTTTCCAGCCGTGTAAACATTCGCTGCTGGGAATAAAAAATGAATCCAACTAGGGATACGCTTCATTTCTGTTGATTTTATGTGAGATTTTGCAAGCTAGAACATTTTTTTGTTTACTCTAAAGAATGTTTACAATACGTTTCTGTTTTTTTTTAGCTGCAATAATATTGGAATTTGAGAACATTGTCTAATCCATTTTGTTATCGGGGAAAGTGCTTTGCCAGCGGTATTAGATTTGTCTCCAAATCGGCCTTTCCTTTATCTTCGAGTAGGTGTATGCCCTTTCCCCTCAAGCAGTTTGTTTGAATTTCGCGCTTCATTTGGTTTAACGAAACGCACTCCCATGATGAATGCTGTGGGACTTGTCTCTCTTTTGTTTTGTTTGCCCCGTTGTGAGTGTTTCCGGTTCAATGGCTGGCTGGAGCAGCACCAATTTGTGGTCACAAAAGTTTCTAATTTGTTTAAATGCCGTTTTAGGGGGGGAGCCCATCGAAATTAGTTCAACGGCGTACCCAAGGTGACTTTTGTGCGTGAGCGTGCGCATGCGCACTGCCGTGTACGGGAAGTGTCGTCGAAGAGCCAGCGGAAATGCAGTGTCAGCCGCTTGGAGCTTGACTCCCGGATTGGGCCCCACCAATGGCTTTGAAGCCGCCGCAGTGGCTGCCCCGGTAGCAACTTCAGCTTTTGTGACGGCACGTTCGGCAGAGCACCAAATTAACACAGTGGAGCGGCCACATGAAAGATGGAATGGGACAGCTACTGGTAACGATGTCAAGCCACTTTGTGGACAATATTCCTCACAGACAATTGCACTTTGAGGTAATCCGGCGGGAGGTGGCTGGCTGCCTATGGATGGCCTCGTTCTTAGCTTTGGCGCTGCGTAAAATGCAATTTACGCAAAACCAAACACAAAGGTGAGAATAGAAAACGGCAAAAGAACAAGCGTTGGCTTATTTCATAAATAAATACCCTTGAATACTGCAAGCACTGACATGGTTTTATTTGAGTTTCGCTTTAGCCGAATCTAATACTCGTTTCGGTGTTTCCAACAGATAAAGTAGTCAGAGAATTGTAATTGTATTTGGGTGACGCACTCATTGCTTAAATTGCGTTAAATCCAATTAATAATATTCTGCAGTTACGAGTACTTTCCATCACCCAACGTGGATCCATCATGGACACGAAACAATTGGGTGCAAATGAAAGAAGAGCTTACAAAAAGCGGCCTGTAAAAGCAATTTGTTGTTGGGTTTGTTGGGTGGCTAAAGGTAGGCCAAAGGGAGAGAGAGATGGCAAACAATAACAGCGACGGCAGCGGCAGCACAAAGCAAATACGTAGAACTGACGGCACGCGTGATGGTGACTGCACTCTCCTCTCTTTTCTTGTAAGTTTGTACCTCTAATGCATTTGAAAATTCCCAAATGACCGACTAATTTGTCAAATGCCCGGCACTCTCCTGGTGGTTTATTACACTCGGAACAGCTCTGAGGGCCAAGCTATCATCTTACAGCGTTGTTATGCCATATATTTCCCTTTTGTTCTGCCATGTTTGCTTGGGTTTGTGTTTGGGTATTTTTATGAACTGTTATGGGAGTAGTTCCGAGAGTGCATTAGAGAAGGCACTTTACGTGTTTCTATCCATCAGGTACAGGCGTTAATTCTCACGATGTGTGGTCTTCGCTGATCCACAAATATCCACTGATTATGACAAATGAGTTATGTGTTCAGCATTTCCAGCCAGATTTCTACATTGAGCCGCTTAGCCGCCTAGCTGTGGTTACATTTCCATATCGCATTTCCACGTTGCTCAACTAATTCCTTTTTGGAGTTGATTTCCAGCCCATTCCATTGCAAAGTGGGTCGTCGATGCTTTTGCCTTAATCTGCCTGTGCCTCTGCCTCTGTCTCTGCCTGCATTTCCTTAACCGCATCGCAGCTGTCTTCACCTTTTGCCCGTAAACCGAAACTTTTGTGTCAATGCCTTCCTTCCCTGCTCGTTGGCTGCAGTTTTCTGCACTTTTTTGGTTGATTTTATTGGAAATGTCGAGTGCTGGCGGCCTGCTGCTGCTGTTGCTTTGGCTTTAGTTGGCCCGCGTTGACCCAACGCCATCGCCATGGCCGACAGCAGCTTGTTGCTCCAGTTCTCCGTTTGCTGCGCTCTTTGAGGTACTTACTAGATATATTTATTGTACCCTGCCAGAAGGTATTGCACTTTTGGCAACAAAATTGCTCACTCCTCGCTGGCTCTCTTTAACAAATGACATTGGACCCGCGCAAGGGTATCCAAGTCTTCGTATCTGAAACCTTTTCTTCCGCTCTTGCGATATATTTTCCAGCTGTACTCTTTTCTAGCTGGCTCAAATGTCTTTTGCTGTGGCTCGGACGTGCCTCTTGGCTGCTTCAACGGCGAAACCTTCGCCACAATTCGGAGTTCTTTTTTTTCGCAAAGCTGGCACATTTTATTTGTATACTGTATAAATATTTATGCTAAGTTGAGATTTGAGGAAGACAACGAAGCCACCAAGCAGACGGTTCAAAATTTATCAAACTACAGCTGGGCTGGTCTCACACACACCCAAAGAAAGATATGATATGGGGCACTATTATCTGGGGCACACATCGTGCAATCTGCCAACAAGAATTCATAGATAAACGCACTCGAGTGGAATTTTGGAATGCAATGTCCATATTTCAGGGGCTGCTTGGCTCTTATCAATTATATAGAATCCCAAACCCAATGCGAACTCGAGCATGCAATTGTCATTGACAATTTCACCTTTGTGTCTGTCCCTTCATTTTTGGGGGTTGTTTTTGTTGAAGCCTGCAACTGCATTTTCGATCGGAATTTGGGCTTCTCTCTCTCCCCATTTGCCGAGGGTGGATTGTGTGTGTGTGTGTGTGTTTGTGTGTGTTCCCCCACGCACTCGTTCACTCGCATTTGTATTAGGGTCATATTTCATGTAGGGTTTCCAGCGAAGTTTCATTTTAATTTTATTGTTGTCGCTGCGCTGTCCCTTCCCCCACATTTCGAACTTCCTTTTGTTCTATTTCGTTGTGCATATTGTCCCCTTGTTGTTGTTTTGGCTGTAGCTGTAGTTTCTGGAGTACACCACCAACGCCGCCGCGTGGGCCACCCTTCTGCTGCGGTCGACATTTATGCACTTTCCCCCCCAAAAACCATTTCGTTGGTTTCCTGATTTGCGGGCCAGCTTTAACTGCTGCAGCAAAATATATTTTGTAATAAAATAAAATATGTTCTTCCGTTAATAACATTTACTACCCCCAGGAATGGTTTCCCCTTCCGTTTTTGTTGCCAACAAATCTTATGTCACGCCTAATGAATGTGCAGCCAGGAACAATATGCTCTAGCCAAAGCAAATTCGATTAGATTTGCAGCTCATAGATCATATACATATGAGTGGTAGAGAAATTCCGAATGGGAGACTGCCAGCTTTGAGGGAAAAGTTTTCTCATAAATGGGCATTCAATTCTAAATTCAAAACGGAGCAATTATTTGTGGAAACAGACAAATATAAAGACTCAATTAGCTTAGTAAAATCTTCAGTTAATGATTTAGTACTTTTATTTAAATTTCTTCACTTAAAGTTGTAAATATTTAAATTTCTACACTTAAAGTTTTAAATATTTACACAATCCCATTCCATCTATGATGTGGTCGTGGGTTTTGTCAGGTGCTCGCAAAACTAGTTTCAGACCATATTTTCTGCTTAATTGCAATATTTTTCCACAAAGTGTTTCAGCTTTCAGACTCAGAGCAACGACATGGAATGGGGCACAACACACAGAGAGACATAGAAAGAGAGAGAGAGAGAGACCCCAGACCGAGTGTGAATTTGTTCACCTTATTTCTATTTATTCCGCTCGTTGGCTTACACTGAATTTTGCATTCCAAGAATTGCTTTTTGGCTTGGGCCTTGTCCTCTACCTTTATTTGTAATCCCTCTGGCCTTCTATTTTGGCCACCAGTGTTCTTGGTTCTGTGTTCTGCTGCCAACAATCCCTGCTGATCGCCACAAATCAGGCGCGAGTACGTGCCGGGCATTGGTAATCGAAAAGAATTGACCACAGATCAGCGGGCACGTCCCGATGGCTCTTCAGTGGCATTTTATCGTCTTCTTCTTTGGCTTTTGCTGGCTTTTATGAAAATTTCCCTTTATGAGCACTGTGTGCTCATCATTATGCATTCCGAACGAGAGAGAGAGAGCAAGCTGCAGAGGATCGGTGGGCCAACTAATAAGCGTTTTAGCACAGAAGCCACGTACGCGACTTCATAGAGTTATTAGTGCCCTATAAGGTGGCTTGGTGAGGGGTGTTTGGGGGTAGAGGTTTGTGGTCGCTATATATCATATAAGTGCATATAACTAAAAAGCATATAACAAGCAAACAATAAAGATTCCCATGGGTATTGTGGTCATTGGAGGAGAACCAGCCGGCCAGCAGCAGCAGCAGCAGAAATGCAACTGAAATTGGTCAGGCCAAGAGGGAAAAGTGCTAATTGCAGGCAGGCAGGAAGGAAGCGGGAGGAATACATTAGCGAAAACTGTGGGTTCATCTGATATTTCCCAGTTGCCAAATGCACCGAGTATCTATTGCACTTTCCAAACGGAAGGGGCTGGCATTTATGAACGTTTTTCCCGCCCCTGAAAGCAAAGTTGGAGGAGTTTGCTATTATTTTTCTCATTTAAATTTGAGTTTATTCCTTTGGCAGGAAATCTGAAATCTATAGCTGGTAGTCGTCTGGCTGTCTGGTTAGTTTTGTAATTGAAACCATGATGGATGGCCCGCGAGTGTTAATGAGCACTTTGGGCGCTTGCCTGGCAATAGTCGTACAGGGATACTCCAATGGACTCCGATGCCACTCCGTTCCAGTGTAATTAATCAAAGCGAGGCCTTGGCAGCAGCTTCGCCATCAACAGGTAGTAAAATGCCAAGACGTGCCCCATCAATACCACTCGCCTGTATCCGTCTGTATCTGCAGCTGTGTCTGTTTGCCGTTTTCTCTGTATCTGTCTCTTGGTCTGTCAAAAGCAGCGGGCGTCGCTCGGGTGTCGTGCGTGACAGAATGAGTGGAGTGGATGGAAAAAACTCAAAACTTCTGCACTCGAGAATCCACTGAGAGTGGCTCTGGTGCTGGCATCCAACAGATACACACCTCGATGTGAGCCTCGCTTGGCAAATACTGGTTTTTCTCTGCTTCAAGCCAAGTTTGCCACAGCAACAACACAAAGATTTGCTTTCATTTGTCCGTTAAAGACGGCCGCTGTGTGTGTCTGTGTGTGAGAGATAATTCTCTCTCTCGCTCTCTCTCTCTCTCTCTGAGAACTGCAGGTCTGTGTATCCGTTTTGTGTGTGTGTTTGTGAGAGTCAGTGTACACTGTACAGGTAGCTCTCTACCTGGCTTGGGTCGCGTCTTCTTCCCTGATTCTTTTATTTTCTTCTCTGCTCTTCTCTCTTCTTCTCTGCTATGTTAATCCATTGGCCAAACATCCCATTCCATCCCATGCTCGGGCGTACACACCTGAAGAGTGTTTCGAGCAGTGGCAGCTGCTGCAGCTGCGCACAGGCATACAGGTAGCCGCCGTCGCCGTTGCCGCTGCCAGAAGAAGAGGTTATTTGATTACTCAACCATTTTTCTTCAATTTATTCTCCCTCTCTGTCACTCTCGGCTTCCTCTGAGCCTCGACCTGACGACGTCCCTGCTCTGTGCCACATGTTGCCGGTGAAACCTCACGTTGGCATGTCCGGCCCAAAAATGTCTTGCAGTTTTTTTTTTCACTTTTGTGTTGTTAACCGAAACTCAAAAATTGAAAAGACATCTGTCGTTCGTCGGCAGTTCAGTTCAAATTTTGGTTCTTTCTTTTCTGTGTGGCATTTCCGCAAACCGAAATTTGTGGGGTTTTCTGGGTTGGCACTCGAAATATCTCGAAGTACTTGAGAATGCAATGAATTGATTTGAAATTTGAATATTTGATGGACCCTTGACATCCATCCATGTTGATTCCTTTGGATCTTTTTCAAATAGTTGAAGTGAAAGGCACTTTGGGGGTCTGATGCTTCAAGTTTCTGATGGGTTTTCGACTTAAATCTTATTTGTAACTTGAAGAAAATGTATCCAACTCTCCAAGTACACAACTTCAGCGACCAAATGGAGGGCTCGTTCGACAGCTGCAATGCCCGACAGTCCCTGAGCCAGCTGCTGCGCTCACAAAATGTATATCTAAGCCTGGTCTGCTGCAGTGGCGATCCCTGGCCATATCGTTTCATGCAAATCTCCATTAAACGGATGTCAGACTCGTAGTTGCAGCTGCAGCACCTGCGCCCACAGCTACACACAGACACACATCGAGAACTCTTTTATTTTCCACTTACTATTTACCCGTGAATTGCTCCAATTCTGTTCATTGACTTGTGCCGCAATCGATTTGTTCAAATGAACCCAAAAGGCAGGCGTAACCTACTTTCAGCTGATAAGATAATGACGCTTACAGTAGCTACAGTCCAATGGCTTTCCAATTTACCAGCAAGAGCATATACTCAAGCTATGTACTATGTATATAGAGTGTATTATGTGCATGTCTGGTGGAACCCCTTCAACCATCTGCTGCTTCGATTTGTTGTGGCCTTTAATCCACATTTTCCTCTAGGTACTTCGCACTGCTTCCGCATTCGGGGACTTATCTCTCTGTAAAACTGATTAACAAACGCGGGAATAGGTTTCGATTTTATTTGCTTTTTTTATTTGATTTGTACACAATTATTGTGTGTGTGTTTGTGTGGCTTTCTCGTTGGTTTTGTAAATGAAACATTTCGTTTAAAATATGTACTAAGCTCGTATATAAATAGATTGTTTTTTATTTGTATATTTTATTTTATTTTATTATATTTCATTTTTTAATGTTGGATTCGCCGTGGCATGTAAAAAAGTAGGGGACTCTCCCTTATGGATGCGGGGGAAAAAGACTTACAAAAATACATATCGCATTGATTTATTGAACATTTGCTTATATAGATTTACTACATAAATATATTTCGATTCCTATATAGCATGGATTCAGGCTGCACGTTGTTCTCTTTGCCTTAACTTAAAACCTCTCTCGATTCGATATTTAAACTGTTTTATACACGTAGTACTAGAGACAACCCTAAGAACTTAATGCTGATATTGATGGGGTTCGGGTCTAGGGTTCTATATATTAATGATGATAAACTGATTGATTGGTTAGGATAATGTTTAGGCTTAGGCTATCGACTTGTCTTAATCAAATTGAGTTCTCCTCTGGATTTTTCTTTTTATTCGGAACTTTCAACGAATCCTAAATGAAGTTTTGTCTTGAAATTATTATAAGAAAACTATTAAATACGCTACAAACTAATGTTGGGAATACATGTGTAAATGTAAAATGCAATTTGTTAATGATTTTCTCATCTGTAGGAATATTCATGTTTCCTCTGGTAATTCTTATGGATTTTGTTTTTCGCTCTGCATTAATTTGTGTGTTTGTTTTTTGTTCGCAGTTTCGCTTAATTATACATAGGTTTATGGTCTATAGATATAGTTACGCTTACGTAAGATCAAGATCACTTTTTGCATTTACAAAACAGAAAACAAAAACGTGTCCTCCCTTTCCACTCTTCAACATAAAGAATGAACTTTATACATATTAATATTTATGTATATCTCATGAGGCGACTTTGTGTCCGGCTAGGCCGACGCCTTGTCCCCCTCCCCTGCACACTCTGCTCCTGCTTCACACCCTCCTCCCACACCAGTATCCATACAACTCTTAGCATATAAAAAGTCTTTTGAATTTCTACGTCATCTTTTTCCTTTTTTGTTTTTTGATTTTTCTTAGATGCGCCAGCCCTGCTCATCGTCCACGTTGGAGTCGGTGTCGGAGGGCTCCTCGCCGTACATGTCGGCCAGCTTGCGGAAGCGCGGTCCGAAGTTGGACAGATAATCGAAATTGAGATCGCCGTCGTCGGTGCAGGAGGCCAGGCTGGACAGGCTGCCGTCAGAGTTACCGTCGCCCTCGTAGGCGTAGTGGCGCACATCGTCGACGGTGAGGCCGCCCGAGTCGCGGTCGCAGTTCTCCTTCTTGTCGCCCAGGAAGTCCCCGATGTCGGGTATATCGTTGGGATCCCGACCCATGCCCGACTGCAGCGTGTGGGGATCCTTGTACAGCTTCTCCTCGTAGAAGGGCTGCGTGCGCAGGACGTTCAGGTCGTAGTCCGTGTCCCGCTCGCCGCCGCCCTCGTCCTCGTAGTTGATGATCGTTTCCCGTATGTCGTCGATGTCCTTCTCGTGCCAGCCGTTCTTCTGCTTCTTCTGCACGACCACGGCCAGCAGGATGATCAGCAGCAGCGCCAGGCAGGCAATGATGGCAATAATGAAGTTCCGATCGATGCCAAAGCTGAAGGCCACCGCCACCGACTGCTGACAGCCGCTGTCAATGTTCCGGAAGACCGAGGGCATGCCCAGGTTGTAGGTGTGCTCGTTGATCGTCAGGTTGCGCACGCACCCAAAGAATCCCTGCTGGGTGGGCACATGCGTCCAGTTGAGCTGCCGTCCGAGCTGCGCCAGATCCACGGGACTGCCGCCCAGCTGCAGCGGAGCGTTCACGTTGAGGAACTCATTGGGGCCCTGCGGGGCGCCCAGGCTCATGCAGGTGGACAGGCGGCAGTTGTCCACGGTCATCTCGATGCTGGTGCGCTGCAGGATGATGTCCAGTTGGTAGGAGCGATCGGCCACCATCCGTATGTGCTGGTGCTTGATGCGTATGCCGCCCGATCCGTAGTCCACCGTCAGCACGGGATAGCCCTTTTCCAGCTCGAGGGCGAGGAAGTCGGACAGCGGCAGCAGCGGATTGTAGTTGAGGGGCCCCAGATACATGATCAGACCCTGGTCAATCTGTGGCGTAATCTCCAGACTGATCTTCGTGTTGTCGCAGGCGGAAACGGGTTCGTAGAAGGCGTAGCCGCTGCCGTAGAATGCCACCGAGACGAGCTCGCAGTGGGGCCCGGTGAAGCCATCGATGCAGTCGCACAGATCGTTCTCCCCGTAGCGCGGTGTTCCGCCGTTCAGGCAGTGGTTCAGCAACAGCGCCTCGCACACGCACTGCGCCTGCACGAAGGCGTTGACGCCCACGAAGGAGGTGGTGTTCGAGTAGATCATGTAGGGCACGGAGCTCTTGTGCAGCTCATTCGTGCAGGAGCTCTCGCACTTGAGCCGCTCGATCAGGCACTCGTCGATGTTGACCATCAGCATCTGGAGATCGAGTTCGTTCTCGAGCCGCTGCTGGTTCTGGGCCACCATGCCGTTGAGCTTCTCCGGCGAGTAGTAGGGCGAGCCGTGGGCCGAGTAGCGCACGTCCAGCGTGTTGTTCTCGTTCTGCAGCACCGTGAAGACGTCCACGTTGGACACCGAAGTGTTGAACAGCTTCGACAGCGAGTGCTGCAGGCGGTCCTTCAGGGAGAGCGCCTCCGGGGACTGCATGTCGCGGGGCACATAGATGAACTCCTCCTTGGTGATGTTGATGAAGCGGATGCTGCCGCTCTTGTCCACCGCCTCCTCGGGCAGCTCGCGTATGATCACCGTGACATCGGCATCCACCGAATGGTAGGGTATGTAGGTGGACTCCTCATCGACGGTGAACTCCAGCACGTACTCCCCCTCGCCGGTGTGCTGGAGCATGGTGATCATGCCAGTGCTGGGATTCAGGCGGAACTGATCGTGTGGGATGTCGTTCTTCCACTTGAAGCTCTTGTCCTCCAGATCCCAGTCATCCAGATCGTCGACAAACACCCGCCCGATGTCCGTGTCGGGCGCCTCGCCCTTGTAGTTGTAGATGAAGATGCGCGAGGAGCCCTCCGTCATGGCATTGTCGTTGACATCGCCGATGATCAGGTGCAGTATGCTCACGGCACTCTGCCGCGGCACACCCGAGTCGCTGATGCGGATGGGTATGTAGTATTCCTTCTGCTCCTCGCGGTCGAACATTACGTTGGCGAAGAGGTAGTCGTTGTCGATGCTGAACTTGGTCTTGATGTCGGCGGAGGCTTCGCTGTCGATGCCGTAGGTGTAGGGCGGACCGTTCTGGACGTCGTCGAAGTCGTTCGACTGCAGCTGGACCACCTGGCCGGGATTGCGATTCTCGGGCCACTTTACGGGCATTTCGTTGACCAGGAAGGGGGCATTGTCGTTGATGTCTTGCAGCGTGATGGTCACGGCCTTCACCGACTTGAGGGTGGTGCCCACGCCGTCCTCGTCGCTGGCGGAGATGAGAATCTGCCAGTTCTTGTGGCCGTTGGGCGGATCGCGGTCCAGCGGTTGGATGAGCCGCAGGCAGCCGCTGTTGTCGATGGTCAGCAGCTTCTTGTAGTCGTCCTTCACAATCGAGTAGACAATGTGCTGGTCCGCCGTGCGATCCTTGATGTCCGGATCGTACGCCTCGATTGTCAGGATGCAGTTGTCGAAGGCTCGCTCCTCCAGAATGGTGATGCTGTAGTCCTGCTTGAACACCGGCGGATTGTCGTTCACGTCCTCGATTTTGATCACCACCGTGGCATAGTCGTCGTAGATGCCATCGAAGGCGCGCACCTTCAGCTCGTACTCGGTGATCGATTCGTAGTCCAGGCGCTGGTTCACCGTGATCTTGCCCGTCTTCTGGCCAATCTTGAAGGCGTCGCCCACATTGCCGCTCTCGATGCTGTAGTGGATCTGCGAGGCGTTGTCCTCGTCCTCGGCCATCACCTCAATCACCTCGTAGTTCGTGTTGGCATCCTCGAGCAGCTTGTCCGCCAGATACTTGCTCTGCTGGAAGTGCGGCTTGTGGTCGTTCTTGTCGCCAATGGAGATGCGGAACACCTGATGTCCCCGGTTGGGCTCTCCGTTGTCGAACAGGCTCGACGGGGAGTTGTCGCTGGCGATCACCTTCACGTTGTAGAAATCGCGCTCCTCGCGATCGAATGTCGTCAGGGCCGTGATGTTGCCCGTGTGCCGATCGATGGCGAAGAACTCCCGATTGTCCGCCAGCTCGAAGGACACAATGTTGTTGGCCGCCGTGCCATCCATGTCGAAGGCGCGCACCTGCATCACGGGCGTGCCCGGCGGCTCGTTCTCCAGAATGGTGCCCGACTTGACCTCCGTGAAGTACGGAATATTGTCGTTGACGTCCTCGACCTTGATCTTGATCTGATGCTCGGCCCCCAGTTCGAAGGTGTTGCGCACACTCATCGTCAGGGTGTAGTCCGTGATGGCCTCGTAGTCGAGATGCTTGCCCAGGCTGATGGTCACCTCGTTGCCAATCTGATTGAAGACGAACGTGTTCTTGCCGTTCGTCTGCTCCGTGCGGCCGGTGATCAGCTCGAAAATAACCTCCGGCTTGTCCGGCATGTTGGAGACTGCCGTCAGCGTGGCTATTGGCTGCGAGAAGTTCTTCAGATCCTCCTTCAGATAGATGGGCACATCGATGGGGTCCACAAAGGTGGGCGGCTTGATGGAGGACTCTACAATGCGTATCCGCACCTCGATCTGGGCATCCTGTGGCGGATCTGGCACTATGTTGTAGGCCCGCACATTGATCGTGTACGACTGTCCGGGTCGCTTGTCAATCGGTCGATTCAAATAGATGATGCCCGACTCCCTGTCGATCTTAAAGTACTGAAAGTCACGCTCCCGCAGTATCTCGTACTCGATGATGCTGTTGTTGCGGTCGTCAAAGTCGCTGGCACTGATCGACATGACCACCGCGTCGGGCTGCAAGTAAAAGACATGGGGAATAAGGCCTCAAACAATATCAAAAGACGTTTCAGGGGGAGGGTCACACACGGGACTTTGAACTTGTAACTTTCCTGCAAGTTTGCCCAAATCAGGAATAAGCACATCCTTCTGCTCTACTTTACGAGAATCTACTGCTTCCTGCCTGAACAAAAGTGCAACCGAAACTGAAACCTTTTACGGGGAAAAATCCACGGCCTTCCGTGAGCTTTTCTAAAAATAAAATATATGGGAAATGGGAACTCTCCCCTTGAGATTTCTATGGCATCACTGCGCTGGCGTAAATAAGCTCGAGATAGTTTCCAGGAATAATAAATATATTTGTATATTTGTGGTTCCCATTAATGCTCCTTGGGGAACATATGTACATGTGTTCGGAATAGAATCCACAATAGAATCCACATTAAAAGAGGGAATTTTAATGGGTTTCTTTTTGTTTGTTTTGTTTCTTCTAAATACTTTCTTGATCAACTGTACACCATTTTGTTATTCCCTCGCTTCCACTAAGCTCTTCCATTGCCTGGCGACAAGTTTTTCTGTCGCGCAAAAGCTAGTGGAAAAAAAGAAAGAAAATGCGGCTTTGGGCGTTGGAAAGGGTTTCAAGGTTCCTCTGCATCGAGCCGGGCCGAGCAATGAACTCAAACTTGTCTGAGAGCCTCCTACGCTGTTTGTGGCCAGGAAAACTAGTTCCGCCCAAGAAGATGTGTTCGCCCAAAGAGCGCAAAGCTGTTAATTATCGCTGGAAGTCGAGAGAGAGCCTCTGCGCGGTATGTGTGTGTATGTGTGGGCGGGGGGCAGGTGGGCGGCGAATAGGCGACAATGGCAATGACCCATAAATTGCCACTAAGCCAATTAAATTGTTGCTCAAATATCATGACATCATTAAAGGGAGGGCGGAGGCGGAGACGGAGGCGTTGCGTGGGCATGACGTCACTCGTGGACCGTCGCACAGTGGGAGGAAGAGACCAAGCGGCAGTAATCCAGGGTCCGCGTACTTGGCCCTCCGCTGTGCGAGACAGTTCGAATGTTTGACGGCACCTACCTGTGCATTTTCCGACATGGACTCGTCGTAGCGCGCCTTGTTGAACACCGGTGGATTGTCGTTGATGTCTTCGATGGTCACGTTAAAGGTGCAAACATCGTCAAGCGGCGGCAGTCCGTTGTCCGTGGCTTGGACGGTGACAAACACGAACTTCTCGTGGATGGGCTCATCGCGATCGAAGGTGTGGCCGGTGACAATGACGCCCGTGGTGGGGTTTATGAAGAACTTGGGTCGTTCCGAGCGCGACTGGACGAGGCTGTAGCGTATCTCCTGGTTGGGATCCGGATCCGTGGCCTGCACCATGAAGACATAAGTGTTTTCTGGCTGCTCCTCCTTCACGGAGGGCGCATAGCCCGCGCAGTTCTTGAAGGCGGGCTTGCGATTGTCGCCGGTGTAGTTGTTGTTATCCGGCAGCGTCTGGGCTGAGAGGGCGGGTGAGATGATGCTGATTGCCACGGCCACGGCCAGGAGCAGCCTGCTCCTGTGACTGTGGTTGTGGCTGTGGGTGTGCCTCTGATCCCGACATTTTCGTTTGTGCTGCTGGTGTGTCTGCTGCTGGGCTGGATTCGAGTTCGGATTTGTATTGAGGTGATTGCTGACCGACATTTTATTGCAGTTGCTGGACGACAATGGCTGAACACTTGTGGAATTTCATTTAGCAGACATCCGCCATCTCTCAACTTTTTGAGCACTTCTTTTGTGAATCACCCCAGTATTTATTCACACTGGCACACACACACGGGTTCACCACGTACACACACTGCGATCACTACCACTACTTCACCGCACACCTTTTACTTTTACGTTCTCTCTGCTCTGCTCTGTTTGTATTTCTATTTCCACTTTTGTTTGCTTCTATCTCTCAATGCATGGGTGCATGTGAGCTTGGAGCATGTGTGTGTGTGTAAGTGTGTGAGTGCGAACTAACGCTGACGTCGACGCTCCACCGTTTGTTTAGACTGCATTTTCATGGCAACCAACAGCAGCCGTGTAATTATCAATATCGAACAAATTGAACAAAATTCAACGGAACACGTACAGTGCGCGCTTTTATTATTTTTCCAAGTATTTTCCGATTTATCTGTTGCTTTTTCTGTTATTTTCTTCACTTTTATCTTTTTTACACACTCTCTTTTGCTCTCCCTTCTTCGGCAACCGCGCTCTCTCTCACACACCGCAAAACAGGTAAGACCAGGTAGAAAAAAGTGGTTACCACACACACTTGTAGGCAAGCGCGCGCGCGGTTATGTGTGTGAGTGTGTAGTGGCTTCAGTCTTTTTTCATTGGCATTTGTTACCAACTCATTCTTGTTTCAAGGCACTGTTGGCTTATGTTTTCGTTATTTGTTGCACACCTACGCCGAATTTACTAGTAAATTAAACGTAAAATTTAGTTTTCGATTTGTTTTGTTCGTTTCATTCCCGAATAAAGCCGAAAAAGCTTCGTACGTTACGATCCAGGTTTTATTTATTTCACGATCGACGCGGCGCACCAACCGCGCAGTTCAAATTTTGGACAGAAAATATCGGTGTGACCGCGGAGGCATCGGCTAAATATACCGCCTGACCTTGGAAAATATATCAAAAGATATCTCTAATTTTAAAAATATACCGTAAATATACCAGAATCTTAAGTCATATTCCTCGATTTTGATGTTCAATTTGATATTGCCAGCTTGAAAAGACTTTTAACACTGAAACAATAATTTATCCAGATGGAAGAATCAATTTTGTCTATTAGTAATACTCCTTTTTATCGGATTGTATACCTCATGACTTTTTAATTGTGTTTTTGGGATTGTGTTCACTTCTTGAAATACGCAATTATGAGTAAGAATATACCCTCAGAAAATATACCGAAAGAATGAGGATTTCGAATTACACTTTCCCGGTCTCATTTTTGCAACTCAAGGATGAGTACTTGCATATATCAATAGTTTGAACTATTTGGCGGTGATATCCTCTTCTTTTAAAAATAGGCTCATTACCATACCATTAGAAATAATAGTTAAAATATGTTTTGAACACAAAACACATTAAGTTTCGGATAAACCAGTGATTCCTCCCCTATTTAAAATATTTAAAAAAAGACCAGACTCAATGAGAATGTATTAAATTCGAGATATAGAAAAGAAATGAAATTAAAGTCATTACTAACGTTTATAAACAGGTGACAAAACGAAATTTTAACATAACACGAGTGCAATAGGGTATACAAAGGCCCTTACAGGTTCACAAGCAACAAGCGGTCAAATACGTAACATTCTTACGTTTTATGCCAATTTATTTTGCATATTCCTTCTTAGCTCGAATCATTTTTGGAAAGCAATCCAATAAAAAGAAGTCGTGAAGACTAAAGAAGCTTATGGAGAATTTATCGAAAAATCCAATAAAATGATAAGTTTAGTGCTGGGAGTCCTAACTAGCCAATAATATTAATCAGAACATCAAAATCGAGGAAAAGGATTAAGAATTTACTGTATATATACGATATTTTGTAATTTGTGAAGGTATATTTCGGTATATTTTTGAGGGCCGTGCGGTATATTTTATCGCAGTCCGCGGTCACACTGCTGCTGAATCGTCATCGTTGTCCTATTTTGAGAAAAAAAGATCTCACAGTGTTTTTGTATGTTATTTATCATAGAAAACATTAAAAGAAAACAGTTGTAACACCTGCACTACCATTAAAAGCAGCCCAGCAGCGCCGACCACTGAAGCAATAGCACGAGCAACGAGGAGCGCTGACAAAGAACTCACAAAACCAAACAACTGCCCCTGCCCCGATTTTGTGAATCACCAACGGAATTATGGAACAAACACAGATTACAGATGCAGAAAAGGTGCGCATCGTGTCCGACTTCATTCTGCATGCTCCGCCCGGCGAGTTCAACGAGGTGTTCAACGACGTGCGCGAGCTGCTGAAGAACGACGCTCTGCTGAAGGACGGTGCCAGCCACGCCTTCTCACAGTACAACAAGGACCAGCTGACACCGGTGCGCATCGAGAACAGCAACCACAGCGCCATCATATCGGAGTTTAACGATTTGGGTTAGTATCGGTTAATCCGTTATTCGGTCCATATATGGGCGCACTCATGCAGCAGCGATCCCCCTCGCCTGCACTGATGACATTTAATTGTGAGTCACGAACCACAAAAATTTCAACTTTTGTTTGATATCTTTTGGTGTTCGTTCGTCTTTGTTGATGTATAAATACCAAAAAGGCTTTCCCTACTGATAAGGCAACGAAAATAATCTTTTTCAGGCAACGGTCGCTTCTATGATCCACGCACAAATAAGGCCTTCAAATACGACCACCTACGGAAAGAGGCGTCCGACTATCAGGATGTGGATGCGGATGCCAATTCGGAGCCCTGGAGGGCGGCCCTGGATCTGGAGACGCTTGCATACACTGCCAGTCACTATAGGCACGGGGTACGCTTTCGAGTTCCTCTGCGAAATTACAATTAATAACTGAAATTTTCGTTTTGCAGGTCAGCTCCGTTTTTGGAAAGTCGCAGGGCAACCAGATTACGTTAACCATTTGCATTGAGGACCACCAGTTCCAGCCGAAGAACTACTGGAACGGCCGATGGCGTTCGCAGTGGCACGTCACCTTCCAGGCGGGCAGTGGATTGGCCGAGCTGAAGGGCGTGTTGAAGGTGCAGGTGCACTACTACGAGGACGGCAACGTGCAGCTGGTGTCCTCCAAGGAGTGCCGGGAGAGTGTTGTGATCTCCAACGAGCAGCAGATGGCCAAGGAGGTGATGCGGCTCATCGAGGAGGCCGAGAACGAGTACCAGTTGGCCATTTCGGAGAATTATCAAACGATGTCGGACACGACTTTCAAGGCAATGCGCCGCCAGCTGCCCATAACCAGGACCAAGATAGACTGGAGCAAAATCGTCTCGTACAGCATTGGCAAGGAGCTGAAAACGCAATAAGACCAGGAGCTGCAAGCGGAAGCGGAACCGGAAGGGACACAGCAGTCGACAAAGCGGCCCAACAGTCTTCCACTTGCAATGGCCAAGCGAGATATGTAACTGAAACAGCAGCATTAAAAATTACACAGAAGGAACAGGATCACGAATACAAGTTTAAACTAAATGTCTGTAATTTGCCTATAAACATACATACATACATACATATGCATACATATATACAACGTGTATTTACAATGTGTTATATACTATAACTAACGATGAATGCACTGCACTGCACATGCAAAGCTACATTTAATTATGATCAGATATGATTCAATTGAATGAATTTGGACAATGAATGATGCGCTGTTGCCCCCCAGTCACACTCGCCACCAATTGTCGCCTTTATCGTTTAAGATTGAGCATTAAACGCGGTTTTTATCATGTACGAGCGATCTGACTTATGTATTGTGTTATTCTAATTTTAAACAGACACAAGATCAGTGCACTATATGTATGTACGAGCAGCGCAGCTTGTGGTGTGGGCCCATCCATCCCGTCCCGTCCAACTGTAAGAATTTTTGATTTGGACACAACACTTGGAACTGCGACTCCGATTTAATGTGTTTCTAATAGTTTTAGAGAGCTCCTCCTGTTTCCGCCACAGTTTTCTCAACTCAAATGCTTCCCCCCCGATTACCTTACCCACAAGATGAACATTTGTTAGCATAGGAAGCTAAGTAATTGACATTTTAGCCAGCTTTTCATTGACAAAAGACTTTGATTTTATAAAACAACAACAATAAATGTGTAATTAAAATACCTTAAATATGAAACATTTAAGATTGCTTGAATTAGTCAAATTTAATGAGAATAAAACTAACTAAATCGAAAATTGTTACTACATTTCTACAACCTATCTGGCTGTTGTGGGTGTTCGTTTAGCGCCTGTTCATAGATCCTCTTCGTGGAGTTCTCCTGCTGAGTCGTCTCGTCCTCCGATTTCTTGAGCAGGAAACGCTTATCAGGATTACTCTTCGTTTCCAGTTCTAGTCGGTCAATCAGCCAGCCTTTGTCTGGCATATTGGACGCCCAGAAGTACAGGGTTCCTGCAGAGAAATGTTTAAAGTCTCAGTAAAGACAATTGTCCTTGCCTTGAGCTTACCTTTGTCCTTGCTGCCATGCACTGAGACCTCCAATTGTGCCCTCTCCGCATTGCAGTTGTTATTTGCGTTGGAAAGATCAATGCCAGACTCTCTAATAGGTTCGCCCAGCAGCTTCACAGCTCCCTTGTGGTGCCGCAGGGCACTGATGGCCAGTTTGTAGTAATCGCAGGATTTTACGCGGTCCTCCAACTTCCAGCGCATGTACATGACCGCTGAAATGGAAGCAACCGCGCCGTAAACGCATATGTTTCCCAGTGTCCGGTTGGAGGGCATTCGAAATCCCATTTTTGGTTTATATTATTTTTGGCACTTGTGTAATTTGTTATAACCGGCGCCGACATAGAGGTGGAAATCGATCCATCCGATAGTAAGGAAGTCTGATCTTTGATTTTGTGATATCTGCAAAGGGGGTTTAAGGAGGACTGAAAATAATTACAACCTGCCTCTTTATTTTCCCATTTTGCAAATGACTAAATGTTTCGACTTTGATGAAAGTAAAATCGAACTTAAAGTATTCATCAAAGTTTGTTTACCGATACTTCTCGTGAGTTATTCAATAGGCCATCGCTACAGTGCAGTGTGACCACATGTTGAATTGCCAGGGCTGGAGTGTTGCTGCATCAGATTATACAACAAAACAGAAGTTTCCGCTATTAAATGGTTATTTGTTAATTAAATTGAAGCGGAAACAGGAATACACAATAATGAGTAGCTTTACTGTGGCATTAGCTATGCTGAGGCAGCGTGTGTTTGCTCCTGCACTGGCAACATCAACACGTTGTTACGCCGTGAAGCCGGCGGCGGCGGCCCCAGGTGAGTGAGCCTCAATCTTAGATATCGTAAATCAGATAAAGTTTAACTTTATCCATGCTTTGCAGGTGCCAAAAAGAAGAAGCTGGGAAAGCTTGGACCCATAATGGAAAAGAAGGTCATTCCCGTGGAAACAGACGCCAACAAACTGGTGGCCTACGTGTGCGGCAGCAACTACCTAAAGACTGGCCAGGACGTCAAGGTGAGTGCCAGGGAAGGAGAATGTGTGCGCGACTGCTAAACTCTTTTCTTCAGATCAAACCGGATGCAGAGTACCCCGACTGGCTGTGGACACTCAACACAGAGCGGATAATACCCCTGGACGAGCTTGATCCCAACACGAAGCAATACTGGAGACGCTTGCGAAAGATGGCCCTGCGCCGAAACAATCAGCTCTCCAAGCTGAAGAAGTTCTAGAGGCTGGGGCCAGTACTGGCGTTTAGTTGTTATCATTGTTTCGAGAAGACCAGACCTTGGCCTTCAACTTTCCTAAGTGTTCAATCGTGTTGGACCTGTGTTTGCCTTGCTGTCCGGAGCGCAAGTATATAAACACTTATTCGATTGTGTTTTCTGCAAGTGTAAATAAGCGTAAATACATTTTACAACGTCGCGTGCACTTCTTATCAATAATCTCGATTGTATATAAGTCGCGATCTACACGGAAAATTCGATCAATGCGGCACAAGTGCCCCAAAGAAAAATGTCGAAAGTTTTAGTGCTGCTGCTGCTCGGGGTAGTCCTGATGGCTGCATCGTCGGTCGCTCAAGGAAATGCCTCAAGTAAGTAGTCGCCAACAAACCGATGCCGATGCCTAATCCACAACGTTTCGCAGAGCACGTTGTCTGCTATCAGGGCACCTGGTCAGTGTACCGACCCGGCTCCGGTAAGTTCGGTGTGGAGGATATCGATCCCTTTCTGTGCACACACTTAATATACGCCTTCCTGGGCATCGAGGAGACCGGACAGCTGCGCGTCATCGACTCCTATCTCGACTTGGAGGACAACGGTGGCCGTGGCAACATCAAGAGCTTCAACGCCCTCAAGCTCAAGAATCCCACGCTGAAAACCCTGGCGGCCGTTGGCGGGTGGAACGAGGGCTCCAAGAAGTTCTCCATCGTGGCCGCAGATGCCGAGAAGCGTTCGCGTTTTGTGGATGATGTGGTTCGCTTTCTGCAGCGTCACGGCTTCGACGGACTGGACCTGGACTGGGAGTATCCGGGCCAGCGTCACAGCCTGAATAACGAGGATCGCAGCAACTATATAACACTGCTGAAGGAACTCAAGGAGGGGTAAAGTATTTGGGTAACGTTCTCTGCTGTCTGACACGAGCACCCTCTACGTTTCCCAGGCTCGAACCCTTCAGCTTTCTGCTCAGTGCTGCCGTCGGATCCGCTCAGTTCTCGGCCGAACTTTCGTATCAAATCCCAGCCATTGTCCCCTATCTGGACCTGATCAATGTGATGGCATACGACCTGCATGGGCCCTGGGATGAGGTGGTGGGCATCAATGCCCCCCTGTATCCCTCTGCCAAAGATAAAAGCGTTCGCCAGAAGCAGCTCAATGTGGATGCCATCTTCAAGTACTGGCTGAATGCAGGTGCCCCGCCGGAGAAACTGATTCTCGGTGTTCCCTTTTATGGGCGCACATTCACGCTAGCTTCAGCCGAGAGCCATGAGCCGGGCTCGGCGCACATTGGACGCGGCATTGCTGGCAAATATTCCCGCGAACCGGGCGTCCTTGGCTACAACGAGCTCTGCGAGCAGCTGCAGCAGGAGGAGTGGACCGAGAAGTGGGAGACGGAGCAGCAGGTTCCCTATGCCTACAGGCAGCGCCAGTGGGTGGGCTATGAGAATTCGCGCAGCCTCTCGCTCAAGGCTCAGTATGCGGTGGATCACCAGCTGGGCGGCATTATGATCTGGTCCCTGGAGTCGGACGATTTTCGTGGCACCTGCGGCCAGCAGCGTTACCCTCTGCTGCGCGCTATCAATCGAGTGCTCTTCGGCAGCGACACTCCCACAGGTCTCACCACCGAAGCGAGTAACGAAGTGGAGGAGGAGGAGAAAGCAGGATTCAGCTGCCCAGCCGCTGGTCCAATTGGCTTTGTGCGCGATCCCAACAACTGCTCGAAGTTCTACTACTGCAATGGAGGCATCACCCACAGCTTCGACTGTCCCGCTGGCCTGAGCTTCGATCCACACACTGACAGCTGTAATTACTCCGCTGCAGTAAAGTGTTAACCACGCCCACGCCTACGTATTATTCGTTTTGTATTTGGTTCACTTGTTTGCGGTTCGGGCTACTCGACAATCTTCAGATTTACGGGCATGTTCTCGAAGTTGTAGACGGGCATGCCCGGACGCCAGGTGACAAAGTTCTGATCGCACTTCACCTGCTCCTTGGGCATGCATTCGATTCGGGCCTCATCAAAGTAGTAGCCGGGCAGGCACTCGTAGTCGATGCGCTCACCATTCTGGCACTCGTAGTAGAGCTGGCAGTCCCACATTTGGCGAAAGAATCCATTCTTCGGGCAGAGACCCATGGACTCGGTTGTCGATGGTTCGGGTGCCAGGATGGTGATGTCTCCGAGTGCGGCGAGTATGACACGCCCCAGGCTGTGGGTCTCGCCGCACTTGCCGTAATAGTCATCCGAATCGATGGTCCAGGCCATGGCGCCGCCCAGGTTGTGGCTCTTCAGCAGATGCATCTTCGCCCAGATGCTGCGCGCGTTCTCGTAGCTAATCCAATGGTCGCCCTTGTAGGCATACGGCACCTGGGCCTGCTCATCGAACTTCTGTGTCCATGAGCTGGCGAAACCGCACCACTCGGCGTAGGTCATGAAGCCAGGTTCGCGGGTCAGCGGAGTCTTGAGGCCAGGACCCTTGCACGGGGAACCGACGGTGTTCTGGTGATTGTCCATGATGTACGAGCGCACAAAGAGCGGAATGTTGAGGATCAGCTTAGCTGGCGCCTTGCCCAGCTTCTTCCAGAGCTTGACGGAGTCCACGACGCTGTTCTCGCCAGAGAGCGGGGCGTTGTAGCCGAGACGCATCTCATACGGATCCCGATTGTCGTGGTGCATCAGGTTGATGTAATGCACATGCTTGACCAGTTTGGGAATGTCGTAGTACTCCAGGGTGCTCCTGTCAGTGCGCCCCAACACGGCCACCATCAGAACAAATTGATGCTCCTGGCAACTAAAGAGAGCAACGACAGCACTTAACAGAGATCAGCATGGTAGCTGTGCCTTGGACTTACACTATCTTCAGCTCCTCCAGCAATAGGACAAAGTTCCTGCGATCCTCGGGCTTGCCGCCGCGCTGCGTGGGATAGCGCCAGTCGATCTGGACTCCGTCGAAGCGCCACTCGTACATGAACTCGATCAGCGAGGTGAAGAAGCGATCCCGCTTGCGAGAGTCCGCTGCCATCCTGGAGAAGTCGCTCGACTCCTCCAGCCAGCCGCCGATCGTGAACATTACCTTCTTCACATTCTCTCGCTTGAGGCGGTGTGCGACATTGAGCATATCTGAGGACTCCAGAGGATTAGTTGGCAACCCATAAAGTCTGGACCCGTTCTCACCATTTTCAAGCAGCAGATACTTGTCAGTGATCTTCACTTCGCCCGTCTCCCCATCCACACCCACGCCAGTGCCATAGACCAAATGCGTGCAGAGCCTAAGATCAACATTCCAGGAATAAAACTTGCTCGCATTCTTGTAGTAATAGGAACCCAAATCGTATTGGCAGAATATTTTATCTGCAAAGTAAAGTTTACTCTCTTTAAATCCCTTTTCTGTGTGTACTTACACTCCTTAGCCGCACAGCCGCAGACCATAAAGATCAGCAGCACAAACGCACAATTAAGTGAACACATTATAAACACAATTCTGATGAATGAAACTTGCAATTTACGTTACTTGACACAAGAAAAAACAAACAAAATATGATATTTAAACGATGTGACTTTCTCGTTTTGTTTTCTGTTAATTTTTGATCAGGCGAGTTGAAATGTTTGAAGTATAATATGTATTTGTGGACTGGATTGGAGAGGGCTTCCAAATAGAAAAGGTAACTTGATTTTTAACTAATCAACTACTCCGATTCATAATTTTAATGCAGCTTTTTTGGCACCAAGAATAAATTTAGATTGGGAAGCAAAAAGAGTGGAGAGAAAGAGCAGCAACAATCAGTCGTAAGGGCAGTATCAGTAGAGCAGCATCAAAAATAATTCCATTGAACATAAACAACTAAATAAACTAAGTGCAAACTCAGTTTATTTACACACATATCCAATATGCTTTATTAACTGCTAAAGTATTAGCGCAAATATGATCTGACTTTCCCTGGCTACTTGCAAATTTAAAGATTTAAATATAATCACGATACTTGTTCCTATCGCCTGATTTTAGTCTCTCCAGTGCGGCCTCTAATGATGGACATCTGACCTCTTTCATGGGCCTGCATGCGGACTTGGCCTCGTCGAAGAACTCTTCAAAGGGGCACTCGTAGTCGAATTTCTCGCCTCGCGAACACCCGTAGTAGAGCTGACAATCCTGCGGATCGCGAAACAGACCATCTTTCGGACAGGGTGCTGGCGTAGTTGTCGTCACCGGATCCACTATGACTGCTTTCGGATCGATCGCCTCTAATATGACACGCCCCAGGCTGTGCTTCTTGCCGCAGTTGCCAGCAAAGTCATCCGAATCGATGGTCCAGGGCATGACGCCGCCCAGGTTCTGGGACTTCATCAGCTCTATCTTCGCCAGGATGCTGCGGTTATTCTCGTAGCTAATCCATTGGTCGCCTTTGTAGGCATACGGCACCTTCGCCTGCTCATCATATTTCTGCGTCCATTTGTCTGCCTGGGTGCACCATTCGTTGTAGGTCATGAAGCCGAGCTTGTTGCTCAGTGGCGTCATGGGACCCGGACCCTTTGACCGAGAACCAACGCTGGTCTTGCGCCTTTCCCTGATGTACGAGCGCACGAAGAGCGGAATGCTCATGATCAGCTTGCCTGGAGCTTTGCCCAGCTTCTTCCAGAGCTTGATGGACTCCCCGACGCTATGCTTGCCAGAGAGCGGGGCATTGTGGCGAAGTTGTGACTGGTACGGGTCCCGACTGTCGTGGAACAACAGGCTAACGAAGTGCACATGCCTGACCAGATTGGGAATGTCGTAGTACTCCAGGGTGCTCCTGTCAGTGCGCCCCAAAACGGCAACCATCAGCATAAAACCGTAGTCATCCAATCTAGGAAAGAAGGAGATCGATTATGTGCCTGGACAGTTGACTGTAGCAGCAGCGTTTGTACCTAATTTTTAATTCTTTTAGCAAGGTGATAAAGTTCTTTCGATCCTCGGGTCTGCCACCACGCTGCGTGGGATAGCGCCAGTCGATCTGGACGCCAACCAAGCCCCACTCGTATATGAACTCGATCACCGAGTCTAGGAACCGGTCCCGCTTGGTAGAGCTGGCTGCCAGCTTGGAGAACTCGCTCGACTCCGCACCCCATCCGCCGATCGTGCCCACGATTCTGTCGAGTTTTCCATGGTACAATATATGATGGGTGCTCATTAGTTCTGAGGATGTTCGAGGTGCTTCAATAAGGTGCTTCTCTGCTGTTTCTATGCTCACCGTCATCGTCAATCATATAGCCAGGCTGTCGCTTCAATTCGCCCGTCTCCCCATTCACACCCACGCCAGTGGAAAGGATCAAAACCGTGCAGAGCCTTTCATCGATGTCCATGAAAGTGAACTGACTCGCATTCTTGTGGTAGAAAGAACCCAAATCGTATTGGCAGAATATTTTATCTGCAAATTCCACTTTACTTTCTGGCAATCCCTATTCCGTCTGTACTTACACTCCTTCGCCGCACAGCCGCAGATCGTAAAGATCATCAGCACAAATGCACAATTGAGGGGCCACATGATTAGCTTGAATAAAACTTGAAATTTTTCAATACATAGTATGAGAAAATCCAAAATAAACTAACAGAAGCCATAGCTCTGAGTTGTCAATGGAAAGTCGAAGCAAAAGCAAAGCAAACTTGTTGCTGGAATCACTTTAATGTGCAATGTGGATATCAATTTCAATGGAAGTGCAATATGTGGGTGGGGTATATGGTTTCGAGTGGAAACACATTCCCCACCTTATCAGTAGTGAAATAATATTGAAATTGACTCATTGTTTGTTGTGGCTTTATCTGCAAACTCTACTTTTGTGTGACGAAGTGTCCAAATAAAACCTAATCGGAATTTGTTTAGTCATAAATCTGAGTTTATCTCACAATCGCCACTTGAAGATCTCTGCATTCGTATTAATCTCTCAATTGGTTTTATTTGTGTTTTAATTTTTAGTAGGGGCAGGAGGTCTGCGACGGCCAAGTGCAGGTTGTGGTAATTACATCGAAATAGAGACCCGATGGACACTCAAAGTCATACCGCAGTCCACCGACACACTGGTAGTATTTGGCGCAGTCGCTGCTGTGCAGGAAATAGCCATCGTTGGAGCAATCTCCAGCTGGGGATCCACCTCCGCCACCGCCACCGCCCTGAGTTGGACCAGGTGTGGGAGCAGGCGTTACAATGCCACCACCAGCACCTCCTCCGCTCACCTCATTGCCCAGAGCACGGTTGATGGTCTTCAGCAGGGGATAAGACTCGCCACAGAGGCCGCGGAAGTCGTCCGTCTCAATGGACCACATCATGACACCGCCCAGGTTGCGCGACTCCACCAGCTTCATCTTCAACTGGATGCTCTCGGGATTATCGTAGCCGATCCACTGGTCGCCCTGGAAGGCGTACGGAGCACCAGTCTCCTGGTCGAACACCGTCTGCCAGTTGTTCAGGCAGATCTCGTGGTAGCCCATGAAGCCATTCTCCCGCGTGTACACGCCAGCGGTGCCAGGGCCAATGCAAGCGGCGCCGGGCCAGTTCTGTGAGGCGTCCGACATCTGGTAGCTGTGGCCATAGAAGCCAATGCCCAGGATCAGCTTCTCGGCGGGTGCACCCTGGGCCAGCCAGTAGTCAATGGACTCGGTCACCTCCGGCAGGGGTGCGTTCAGGCCCAGATAGCCATCGAGTGCCATGTGGAAGTCGTAGGTCATCACATTGATGAAGGTCAGATGCTGGGAGATGGCCGGAATATCGTAGGAGATGGTCGCCGACTTTTCGGATGCGCCCACAGCAATGCCCAGCTCCAGGCCATACCGATCGAAGCTGTTTGAAGTGGAAGAGAGTTCTAAGAAGGGAAACCCAACCCCTGCCTGATGCACACTCACGTTTCCTTGATCTCTCGGAGAAGTGTCACAAAGTTGACGCGATCTGCCTCGCTGCCGCCGCGCTGTCCGGGATACTCCCAGTCGAGGTCCAAGCCGTCGAATCCGTGCTGCTGGATGAACGCCAATGTGGTGGAGATGAAGGTGGCACGCTTGCCGGCATCCGCGGCCAAAGCCGAGTACTTGATGGAGCCCTCGTTCCAGCCACCCACCACGGCCAGGATCTTCAGGTTGGGATTCCGTTGCTTCAGGGCAATCGTCTGACTGATGAAGCCTGTTTGCCCGAAAAAAAACATAAAGAGAGTTCTCCAGAGGCTGCAGTCACTTACCCAGTCCATCGTCCATGTCCAGCCAGGTGTCCAGCGACTTGAACTCGCCGCCATCGCCGATACCGAAGAAGGTGTAGCTGATGTGGGTGCACAGGAAGGGATCGATGTCGGAGGGCGTGAACTTGCCATCGCCCGGCCGATAGTTGGCCCAGGTGCCCCAGTAGCAGTTGACCAGCTCTACAGTAGGTGGATCGATAATGGTTACAGCTCAGACATCAGTTCCCACTCCAGTTCCCCCCACACTTACTTTCGCTGCTGCTGGCCACTTGCCCTAGGCCGAGGCAGAGGCAGAGGCAGAGCACTGAAAGTGCCCAGAATGTGTATAGCTTCATGGTGGAGTCGAATCTGAAGAGGTTCTGGCTTTGGCTGTACTTAGCTGTAGGTTATATAGGGCTCCCCTGATACCCGTGCAACTCTTATCTATCGTTTGTGAGTAGATAAGTCACCTCTTAGCGATCGTAATCGCCGTAAAGCAAAACATTTCCCTGATATATTGCATCCATCGGTGAAATTTCAACTATTTTCGAGTGCCCATCGATATCTCAGGTGCCCAAACACCTGTCAACAGCGAGATATCTGCATGTGCCTACAATATTTAAGATTAAATTATGTTAATAAATATTAATTTTGCACCCTCCAGTGGAGTGCATCTTGAAATGGTGCTCCATAAAACAACACAGGCCAATCCTCTTCACGATAGCACAAAGCACACTTCTGGTATACAACATTTCGATGGACCTCCAGCGGAGTGATTGGAAATTGAAGCCCCAAAATATGCCACAAGAAACCCATGTCCCAAGTGTGCCATAGAAACGATGGGCGGTAAGTCCATAATTGTACGCTAAGATCAGCAAAGTTTGGGCAACTTTATCGCTAGAAAAAAGCGTTCTACAATGGTTAAGCTTTGATCTAATTAGTCTCTTACTTTCTCTGAACTATTCCTCGGATAAGTAGAGGAACTTGAACCCTTTCTATGCACCCACTTCAGCTACACCTTGTTCTTCGGGAATGCCTGTGCAAGTAACTCCTTAAAATCTCTCGCTAACTCCACAAATTCTTAACCAAAAGTGACAAAAACAGTCTTATTTTCAATTCAATAATTCTTTATTTATGTTCATCGTTCGTTGCCGAAGCATTTACCAACGCAACTTCCTGTTGATGGTCTTCAGCAGGGGATAGGACTCGCCGCACTGACCGCGGTAGTCGTCGGTCTCCAGGGACCAGATCATGGCACCAGCCAGATTCTTGGACAGAGCAAAGTCCATCTTGTACTGCACACTGAGCACATTGTCGAAGCTCACCCACTGGTCACCGTTGTAGGCATAGGGAGCGGCATTGTTGTAGTCGAAGACGGTGTGCCAGTTGTTCAAGCAGATCTCGTTGTAGCCCAAGTAGCCGTTGTCGCCGGTGTAGGGTCCAGAGTTGCCAGCGCCGCGGCACGGTGCTCCGGGCCAGTTCTGGGAGGCATCAGACAGGGTGTAGCTGTGTCCGTAGGTGCCAACGCCGATGACCAGCTTGTTGGCGGGAGCGCCCTGGCTGAGCCAGAAGTTGATGGAATCCTCAACGGCCCACTGGGGAGCGTTGAAGCCGGTGTGTCCGTCGGAGGCCATGGCAAAGTCGTAGGTCATCACGTTGATGAAGTTCACGTGCTGGGCGATGTTGGAGATCTCGTAGGAGCCGCTGGCAAGAGACTCTCCTGCACCGACAGCAATTCCCAGCTCATAACCGTAGGGAGCAAAGCTAAAGGAGAAAAGTTGGGCGTCTCAGATGCCGGTCATTCTCAGAGGATGGACAGTTTTTGGACTTACGCTTCCTTGATCTCGCGCAGCAGGGTCACAAAGTTGGTGCGATCGTTCCAGTTGCCACCGCGCTGGTTGGGGTACTCCCAGTCCAGATCCAAGCCATCGAATCCATTGTTGCGCAGCAGGTTGAGGGCCGAGTTGATGAAGTTCTGGCGCTTGTACCAGTCACCGGCCATCGAGGAGTACTTGGTGGATCCCTCGTTCCAGCCGCCAACAACGGCGAGGACCTTCAGGTTGGGGTTCTGACGCTTCAGACCAACGGCCTGGCTAATGAAGCCCAGATCGTAGTCCAGCCAGGTGTCCAGGGACTGAATGTTGCCATCGTCCTTGATGCCAAAGAAGGAGTAACTCAGATGCGTGCACAGACCAGAGTCGATGTTGGAGACATCGAACTTGCCATTGCCGGTGCGGTAGTTGGCCCACGTTCCCCAATAGCAATTGACGATGCCTGTAGACGGGATTAATATATTATTGGAGTGGCCAAAGGATACACACTATGCGGTGGCACTCACGCTCAGCAACGATCACCTGGCTCAGGCAGAGACCCACAACGAGGAGTGCTAATAGTTTTCCCATTTTGATAATGATGTCTGTAGAACAGCGCCCCACACTATTTATACTGTTCTGGGCCAGACCCTATCGTTATCCTCATCCTTATCTACAGGCATGCATGCTGATAGCTCCTCCACTCGACTGACAAATTTATGAGACACTCGTCTCTGTATCTGAATACCAAACTGATTTCTCTTGCCCATCTGTTTGGACTCTTGAGCGAACCGTACCTAATAAACCCCATTAAATTAGAGGATAAGGATGTGTCAATTGGTTTTGCTTTCTAAGTTTAGTATTATTGATTTTAATCATTTGCATTCCATCGATAAGAGTTTCCATTAATGAACGGAATAAGCTACTATTTTTAGTGCATTTTTGTTCCAATTTTAAGTTCATTGATGGGCAAATGAGTTCATTCATTGGATCTCCTGACAATGGCAACATCATCTTTAGATGTAAAACATTTCAATGATTCCTTTAAACATAGTCTATTGCTCCATTTCCTACCCATCGTTTACTTTCATTGAGAAATTTCATCAAACAATTCCAAGTTTTGTTGTGCCTACTTTTGGGCGTGTTTTATTATTTTTCTTAAACATTTAAATGTTTGTTGTTTTTACCAATTTGTGCGAACAAAATAATAAACTTTTGGACGTTGATTCGAGATTCGTTAACAATATTGAATAGAAATGCAAGAATAAATATAATCCATAATTTATGCGTCCAGTTGAACTGTAAGCCGCGCAGATAAACAATTGTGAGTCAGTGCGTGTGTTTCCTCAGAGATTCGTAGATTCCCTAAGGCTCCATTTAGTTGGAGACGTAGATCTCGAACTCCTTGTAGGCCAGCTCCTCGCCGCCATAGGGGATGTAGCAGCAGCCGTGGGAGGGCTGCACCTTGCCGACGGTGATGGTGCCGTCGTGGGTGGCGCGTCCGATGAATAGGGGCTCACCCTCGGCAGTCTCGCCAGCGGGCAGGGCGTTGGGTGGAATGTTACCAGCCTCGACGGGCACCCATTGACCACCGCCGGCGCACAGAACTTCGTATTCGCCGTGTCCGTGCTCGCCACCGCCGTAGGCAATGTAGGTGACTCCGTGGGAAGGATGCAGCTTGCCGGGAATCAGATCGCCCTCGTGGCGGGCGCGTGCAATGTACAGCTGCTCGCTCCCGTCGAATCCGCCCTGCATGGAATTCGGTGGCACCTCTCCGTTGGCGGCTGGCACCCAGCAGCCTGGACCACTGCCCGTTGGTGCCGCAAAGCCCATAGCCGGAGCCGATGGTGCAGAATCTGTAAGAGAATAAGTTGGTAACTCGCAGTCACTTTATGAATCTGCAAACCTAATGCTCACCATCCAACAACCAGGTACCGCTGGCACCCCAGCCTGTGCAAATGCCGACAAAGTTCACCTGGAACAGGTCTCCGGCATCGTAGGAGAGGAAGGCGGCGGCGTCGCCCTCGCGGCCCACAGTGATGACATTGTCGTACCAGCGCACCCAGAAGCCGCGGAACTCTCCGGCATCCAAAATGCCGGGCGTGGGCACCTCCACCAGCTCGGGCTTCTGGCGGTCCTTGCGGATCACAGACTTGCTGTTCTCCCAGCCACCCAGGAAGATCTCGTAGATGGGTCCGCTCTCCTGTGGAGAGGGAGTCAGTGCCAAATGGGCATCCTTGGGGGAGCGCACCTTGAAGGTGAAAACTCCACCGTTGGCCGGGAAGAACTGGTACTCCAATTTATCGGGTGTGTTGATTTCTGCAAAGAAAAAAAAAAAAGGCATTCTTGGCTTAGCTTTTGCTGCAACTGTACCCAGATCGGAGTGTTTGGAGGCGATTTTTTCGAATGTTTGCCACAAACTACAAAATGAATCTATGAGAAATATCAGAACTGGAGCAGGCTGAACCGCAAAAGAATTCGCTGTTATTTCTATGCTTATACATATATTATTTATATATACCATGACAGATATATACGCAGATACATCAGATATTTTAGCGTCTGTTTTTGTTTTCGCTTCTTTATTAGCGCCATTCGGCTTGATGTGATGTCATTCCGATCGCTGTTCGTTCTTTCTGATATATTCTAGCCCATTCCACTCAAGCCCCGGTCGGGCCCAGCTTATAGCTCAAGAGTGAGGTGAACCAGCTTTATGGGGTCTGTTTACCCATACTCAAACAGCTACGAACATTTGAATGTCTGTTTTGGATCTGAGTGTTTGTTACACCAAATGTTTCCCAAGCCACATTATTCGCATGACATCATTTTAGGTGCATCTCTCTCTCGTCTATGACCCTCACGTTCCTCCCTAGCTCATTCTTATTGATTATTGCCAGAGTTCAAGGCGTAGACGTGTGACTCAGTCTGATTGCTGTATATGTACTTTGATTTTTGGACACTTTGAATAACAAAAAAATTAGTTGTTGTCCAAATTTGCACGATAATTGAATATGATCTGGATGATCTGATCACAAGGTGAAAGTTGCCTACGTATTTCGCAGTTCCCTAAACTACTTTACATCTTTTCAGGGCATCAATCAATTGACACTATGTAAAATAACCAAACTATCAGAAATCTTCGCCACCAGATGATTTATATGTTTCGTTTACTTCAGATGTTTTCGACTCTCGGAAAATAAATGCCGACACAGTTCTTCTTCTGCTTTGGGCGTTGGGCCAAAAGTTTCTCTGCGTTCCACTTGCCACTCTGCCCACTCTATCTTTTCCTATCACTGTTTACCCAATTAATATATTCCATTATCCAATAGCTCTATGCACTCCACTCTCCACCCACTCCAATGTACTCACCAATGGTCATGGTTGCTGTTCTTTCACTTTACGTTGCTCGCTTATTGAGATTCTGATTGGAACTGTCGCAATGGAGCTAATTTGCCGGCGAAGTAAGCACCAGACGACCCAAATGGGTGGAGAGCGGCAATGCGAAAAAATAAAAGCTCCAGTAGCTTTCGCTCTTACGGTGTGTTGTGTGGTGTGCGAGAGGAGAGGAGAGGAGCGATCGTTGTGTCTGTTTTGGGCCCAGAAAGTAGTCGACTGTACCTGCCGAGAACTATGTTTTATTTGGGGTATTACTGAATTAGAATGCATTTTGTTGCAGGGGGTTGATTAATGAATCGATTTCTTTTATAAGTATAAATATTATTTGTACATACTTCTGGAAATATATGTAATTTTATATGGGCAAAAGAGTATGACTACTTCGGCGTTTCACAGTTTGTTTTCGTAACTAGTTTTCTCTTGGCATGTCTATGAGTCAGTTTAGCAAAAGCTGCGACTGATGTCATCAAGCACAGCGAAAGCTTTCGATATTTTATGGCAAAGGGGGCATATTAGTTTTAGCCACAGCATGTAATATCCATCGATGTACTGCGACAAGATTAGCTAAGTGTTTTGCAGACATAACATTAAGTTAACTGATATTGCCAAAGTCCATACGATTTCCTAGGGTATTTCTGTCTCTCAACGTTCCGTTCTCTTTTGTTATGCTTTCGTCATTTATACTAGTGGCGTCATGTGCCGGTTTTATTTGAATTTGTCACATGCGGACCAGCTAAACCGGAACACCAAAAGTTATATAGCAATGACTTCACCGCAGAGACACAACGCTTATAAATTATATGAACAACATGTGAAAATGATTGTTAACTTTTTTGTTTGTGCTATTGCTAAGTATACTTTTAGGATGCATCTCAATTTTGAGTTGAGTTCTTTCTTAGTGCCTTTTGCTGGCCCCATCCTGAGGACAGACACCTCTCCTTAGCAGGGTGCGCAAGTTTCGCGACTTATCTTTCTTTTGCGTCATTCCCTTTTGGTGTCCCCTTTACCGTTTGGGGCTGTCAATGTCAGTCGTTGCCGTTCCGTTTCGCCGATTGTATGCCGCGCTCTTGCGTCTGTCTGTCTCCTTTTTTCTAGACACGTGCATGCGCAGAGCTTTTCAACGGAACGAAAATAATACACGATAAACCAATTGTGCTATAAGTAACAGCAGAAAGTGCCAACAGTGCCAATTCTTGTGATAAGAGTCGATCAATTGCTCATTCCCCCACATATTTTGTGTATTTATACCGCAGACACCTGAACAGACCTACACACCCAATGTAATCGGATGGCAAACCATATGGCAGACGAATAAACAAACAAAACGGTGCTCTCATATATTAAACCGTTTAATGTTTGTGGCAATGCAAACCGATCATATTACTGGAAGGGATTCACATTACCCTCAGTTTAGAGAGTGTTATGTTGCATAGTGAGGAGTAATCATTTCACCTTATCTTAGATATCGTTCAGATTTGCACTTTATAGACTGACGAGCCCCCGAAAGACCAAATGCGCAGATAACCGTGCAAAAAACAAGTCAACTTTGTTTACACTTTCCCATTTAGCTTTATTGTTCTATTTGCATAACAGCTTGACCTCTGGAATGTAGAACCAGACCCGTAACAGTGAGAGAGCTTCCCCTGGAATGCAATTCAATTTAGGAATATTTTTCCTGTTTCTCTAAAGTGGAATAAATTAACACGATTCAATTAGGGTTTCCGTTCCTGGGCTTTGTTTTCAGCTTTTTTCAAAGACAATTGCAAATCTGGTCGCCGGCTGGATTGGATGGGTTGATTCAATCGGATTCAATTTACCCTCGGTTCCAGTCCGACCACTAGAATTACTCACAAGACAGGCCTCCTCTTCCAAGTAGTGTCGGGGGAGCAGACAATTGAGACTAAAGTGCCCTAGGGCAATCAACTCAACACTACGAATAAATAGGAATAGCGAGAGGAAAAGTTTAGTACACTGAAAGCAAAGGAACGTTTTTGTAAAATATGCCCAAGTGAAATATAAATAATTCTTATGAAATACGTATCTAAAAATGTAAGCAAAATTATACGTGCACGTGTGCGTATGCCCCTCTCCGTCTGTTTTGTCGTGTTGACGAGCCCCCAACTTTTGAAAACATACAACTGTACATACATACATACACACATACATATGCCTACGCAAACTTGGATATGTGTGTATGTACATATGTCCATACAAACTTACATATGTACATATGTTCAATGTATGTCTGAAAGCTATGTTTGGACATTCGACTATACTATATTGTACATACATATGTACGCATGTATACTTTAGTGGTGAATGTCTGAAAGGTCGCAAAACGGGTTTAACTTCCTCTCATTATCTCTCTCTCTCTCTCTGAGATCTCTTCAAAAACGGGGGGAAGAGATCTCACCGCCACTTACATTTACTTTTGGTTTGATTTGATAAAGCTTCAGAGTTACTGTGCATTCGGAACCCTTTGAATTTTTATATTTAACTTCTGAATAATGTAATTCGCACTTGGTAATGAAGTTGTTCCGATAACTTTCTGCTTATCTTTCTTGTCTCTTGTGCTGCGTGGATGCTTGTACCCAGAGGTCATTGTCGAAGGTCATTGATATCTTGCGAGGAAAATGTATTGTTTTGACAAAATACACTCACACAATTTTTGGAACCGGTTAGTTAGGTACTCAGCAATTGGCAAGGGCACCTTGAAAATTACCTATTTATGTTTGTGAAAGGTGTAAGCAATATGTTTGTTTGTATCATACGTGAAGTTCCTAAACATTTTGTTTAGGGGTATTTCTAGCTATTTTACTGTCAACACGTCAGATTTCAAATGCTCTTGCGAATTGCATCAACCACGAAGGCCGAGAGAGTGCGATTGCAGACGTGCAAAGAACCCAGAAAGAAACGAAGGAAGTGTATTCATATATCGGGAGAGGGAGGGTACAAAAAAAAGAACCGGCGGAACACACTCGTGACGCTCGTCACACACGATGAGAGACCACCTCTCTCTTTTTCTCTTCCACTCGACAACAGCTGGCATTTTATACTAGCATACAAGTTCTGACTTGACATCTTCAGCATAATTCTTCAGCATGCTGAAAAAACTGAAACTAGTCATCTCAACAGATAAAAATCCAAATATCGGTAGACTTTGAGCTTAATAAGTGTGTGGCAATCAACAAAATGTGGTGTTTTTAGTAAACGAATAACAGAATAACAAGATTTGCAACTTTGTTGAACAGTGTGAAACCGCACTCACAACGTGCTCTGCTCTCTCAGTACACTCTTCACTCTGCCTTTTGGATATGTAATGCTAATGTGGTGTGCTGAGCACGCGAGAGGTGGAAGCGAAACTATTTAATAAACCGTAAGTTTGCGCGATCGTCATTCGGTGGCGGAATAAGCTCGGACGAACAACAAGTGGGCCAGAAACGCAAACGCTAAACAAAGCAAAGCGGCAAAACGGAGCCAGTGAAGTGAACGAAGTTCAGTGGAAAAGTGATAAAACAAGACTAAAGGCAGACAGGCAAAAACATTTTAGCCAAATTAAGATCTGTGCGTGGCATTTGCAGCACTGCGGCTATTTGCAAATTGTTTGCAGCTACTCCAGACAAAAGTCCCCCAAACCGCACCATGGCTGCTCAAACGGGTCCTACCACCAATCACAAAATAAACGGCAACGGGTGAGTAGATTTCGTTGGTGTGATTATTTTCGAATCGATTGGTGGGGTTGCATAAGCTGGCAGAACTGCAGAATTGTGCATTCGATTGCCAAGGAAAGACATCTGCTGTCTGCTGTCTAGAAGAGTGCTTTCACTTTCCTCCCTGTGCTGCCCCCGGGCCAGCGGGGGAGTTGGCCACTGTCTCGCCAATTGGTATCCCATGGGGATACATACATTTAGTTTTTAGTTTTATTTTAAAACGCTGCTGCTATTTTGTGATTCTGTGCCAATGCCATAGTTTTTTTCTCGGTTCTGTTTTCGGTTTCTGTTATTGTTTTATCGCTTCTTACGCACATTCGCTGTGCCAGCCGGCGAACTGAAATGTCATATGTTTTGTTGTATACTCTATAAGCGGATAGTTTCTAAATTTGAGAAAACTTTTTGCGGTGGGGATATTTTCTCCAAAATATTCTTGATCAGCATCACCATTTTAGATTTCCCTAGCAAACATTTATTTCCTGCGGTTGTTTGTATATATCATATTAATACATAAACCACTTTCATAGAGTATTTATACTTCGCTCTTAGTTAGTTTGGTAATTACTGTTCATATTTTCGTGTTCTTTTTGTTTTGCTTTTCGCTTTTTCGGGAAAGAGAGTTCTTAAAATGGAAAAGAGAGTAAATAATACTCGTGCGGTAGTATTCAATGAGAGTACATACTCGTAGTATTTCAATAATTAGTGATGTAATGAGGGTTACAGGTAGCAAGGGTTCTTCAAATAGTATAACCGTTAAGTGGACGTGTAAACAGTGTAATACTTTCGACAATTCCATGCTGTTCCGTGACAATAGAGTGCACTGCAAATGCATTTAAAAGCGAAATGCATCAATGTTTAGCCGAGAAGTTAAGCACGTGTCGGACCCGAAGTCACATACGACCTTGTGTTGGTGCAACCTTTGGAATTTTAGTGGGCAACGGGCAGCAAGCTATCGACTGGCAACAGGTGTGAGTAATACTACTGAAAGAAATGTATGCGTACTTTGTGCTGTAAGAACTGAACTAAGGACAGGTTTTATCAGTGCGTGGCGACTTATTCTTATCAGCACACAACGAGCCCCCATCTTCTGATAGGCGAGCCCCTTCATAGTTTTCTGCGAAAGTTAAAATGGCCTGGAAAAGCCAGTAATACAGATAGGGTTGCAGAAATACGTATTGTACTTCATATTAGTTTTCCAGTTTCAACACCTGATGGAACACATCAGTTAATTTTTTTTTTTTTTTTGGTATTTAATCGCTGACGCGATATTGGATGGTCGCACGACGATGAGTCCGCATTGACCAGGTACTTCAGTTCGATGATGGGACATCAGTTAACTGTACAGGAATTAATTTCCTCTTCCTTTACATCGAAAATAGCTATCTGCCCCATCGTGAACATTAATCGCTGAAGAAACTGCAACTTTACCGCCATAACTGACATTTGACATGTTTCTTACATGTATACTCGACATTTAATACGCCAAAAAGTATGCACTAGATTTAACGGACTCGGGTAGAACTGCAAGTAAAAACGTATACGTTATGTAGAGGTAATTCTTTGGGAAAGTACACTTTTTGAACACACCAACATCCAACTCAGATGTTAACAAAATTAACATTAACCGACCAATATGTGGTGATCGATGTGTAGTTGCTTGATGGTTCGTTGTAGGTGCTCTGTTTTCATCTTCTTGTGATGATTATTATTTTATGGTCATGTTAACAATCAATTAGTCGAATTAAATCTATTATCAAACCAGAAAAAAATTAAAAGCAATTTACTCTCTGCATCGGCTATAAATACATCTACATATAGAGATAGATATTAATATTTCTTGTTTCCCCGCACTCGCATGCTGGATGGATGTATGCAGAACATATACTTATTACGGGGAATTGTTTAATCTGTATAAGCAGCTGCCGCTAGTCACGTTTCGCATTGGAGTGTATGGATTTTCCGTGTGGTCGCAGCTGATCTGTGATTGGCTCTTGTCGGGCGGTGTGTCCAGTGCATATGAAATGGAGAAACCGGTTTTGCCCCTTCAATACTCCTGGAGTATCGATTGACATAGATCACCGCCTTGGAGAATACTTAATACTTTGTTAATGCAGCTAACGCAATAATTAGCTTGCTATCAGCTCACGTTTCTTATCATCTTTGACTCTGACAGACAGACAGAGACCAGGGCATCTTTGTTGTACAGATCACCCTCCATCCCAGTCCAAGTTCGAAGTTGATAATATTCAGAGAACGCAGATGAGATGATTCTCATCCCAGTCTTGCTCTCCAAAGGGGGCTATCTTCAGCGGTTATCTGGGGGGTTGATTAAATCAAATCTGATTACGATTAGGAGTTGGAGTGTTCGGCATAGAGCCAGGTGAGTGTCAAGGCGGATCGATTGCGTTCATTGTACTCTGCTGGAGGCATATCTCTGCGGTTGGCACTAAATAGTTGGCTGACCTTGGCTAACCTTAGTAAAAGTATTTGTTTATGATTGCTCTGCTCTGTTCATCGAAGTGTTAATACTCTGTTGTTGAAATGGAAATAACAAGAGCTGAAATAACTGAATGAAAGGTTATATAATTTCTTCCAAGTGATCCCACCCTCTCCAGATAGAGTTTTCTTAATGAACACTTCTTGGCCTATCTTTGCGCTAATTAATCTTTGTGCTAAATCAAAATACTGGTGCAGATATTGTACATATAACCAATTTATTACCAACGATAGGACCTCTCCCCGTGACACGTATCTCTGTATTGGAGGCTCTTAATTACCCCGTTCACTGCTTTCAAAAGTACAAAATTCTATCTTATCGTTCCAGTTTTTAGTATTTTATGATGTTGTCAGAGGAAAGCCATAGGAAATTTAAGTGAAGTATTTACGAGCTTAAAGCCGTGTCAAGTGCCAAAACCAATTCGGTTCCGAATAGTAGTACTACATTTGCGGATACAAGTACCGAGTGTTTTTTTTCTGTTCTTTGTTTGTTGTTAGAGTAAATTGCAAAATACTTTCATAATACGCCAATCACTCATTCAGCAAATGAGCAAATTTACGCTTCACTTGAAATTATTTAACAATAACTTTTCACTGGTTACGAAAACCATTTCAATTTGGAGTAACGGCTGAAAGTTGGGGAAGATTATTTAACCTGTGGCTTACCATTTTGGGTGACTCTGTTCTGGTCTGGTCTGGTTCGGATTCTGGAAGTAAATGTAAATGTCTCATTTAAAAGCAGTCTGACAATTGCCCTCAAACGTTTAACATCGGCTGTCGGATGAGCTGGAGAGCTGTCTGTCGTGTAGAGAATTTGATTAGAACGAAAAATATATGCGAGAGTACTCGTACATATGTATAATCCCTGCATACATACATATGTATACATATATAAAATATAATATAGTATAATAATCAAGTGCCGAGATAAAGTGCGAGTTATAAAAACTTGCACACATCGGAGCGGACTGCCAATAATAAAAGTGTGTGATATGCGCGAACAAAGTGAAAACTCAGTTGAAGCCAAAGAATAATCAAATAATTGTAATTTTGTTTTTTTGCTGAATTGAAATTAATTTCGTAATTGAGCAAAGCTCTCAGTCCGGGCGCACCAATTATCATATAATTTTCAATACAATTTTCAATTCTCTGTGGTTGCTGACAGTTTTCACCGATACTAGTTTCCCCAGCACGCTGCTTAGAAATATCATCCCAAATGGACATAGAAGTGTTATATTTTGTTTCATACTAAATGTAAATGATCCATGATCCCCACCAGGGTACTTGGCATTTTCGGCTGACGCAATGGATGGAGAAACTGACGATACGAGTATATGTTAATGAAGAGTCTCTAGATTCATTATCTGTCGCAAATCCAGAACGACTGGAAAGTGTGCGGATGGAGGATAGGAGGCTGCTGCCTCCTAAATTCCGAAACACGTTTATTATCATCCACCCCACCCATCGATGCGTTTGTTGGATGCGCAAAATGTAGGAATTTGTTTCTAAATCGTTTATCAGCTGCCCTGAACTTGAACCAGTAAATGTTTAAATGGAATTCCTCTCAACCTGAAGAGCGTGAGAGGCTTGCACTGAAAATTCCAACAATTCCAACACTTGCTTTCAAGATCTAAAAGTTTCCTTGACAAAGTTTCGTCAATGACTTTAATCAAAGATTAAGTTGAGTATTTTTATCGATAAAGGCTTATCGCTTATCATCCACTTGGACTGCTACCGCAATTGCTCTTCCATCGGGTTGAGTGGCCATTACATTTTGCTGGACAAATTCCACAACAGAAATGAATCATTAGATATGAAAATAATAGTCATTCCAGTAATGGATGTACTATTTCCTAAATTACTCTAAAGAGACGTTTTCAAGGCTTTTCTTGTGTAAATTCTTGGCAATCTTTTCGGCATTTCGGCACATCAATGACCTCTCAAGGTTTCGGGAGCACCAAAATACAGGCAAATGTGCGCAAAAAATAAAACAAGTTAATTCAACCTGATGCACGGGTGCTGCTTAATTACTTTTCCAGTTTCGTGTGCGTTTTCGTGTCTTTTGTGCGCCTACAAAAAATTATATTGAATGTTAAATATGATGAAACTGAATTGATGTGAAGTATAGTTATTATAATGACAAGCAAATAAATCATAGTGAATGGCATGGCCCACATAATGATTATAGATATTCTCCTTGAACGAGAATTGGCAACTGTTTCAGAAAGGTCGGGACGTCATTTTCATTTAGCACTTGCCCCGATGACGACCATCGGTGATCATAAAAGATCTATTAACACAATAGTAAACATAATAAACCAGATGAATGGTGGGAGTGAGGGATTCCATTTCGATTCCATTCAACAAATATCTCATTATTTTATGCACGCACTTGAAAAACCCCTCAAAAATAATAGTAGTAATTCGATAATTATCTGTGGGAGTCGAGTCTCGTATCTTGTTGCATTTTATATGATTTATATAGAATGCCAAGCCGGAATGGAATGCCATGCGGAATCGGAAGCTCCCGTTTATATAATATTTGTAAACGCCCATCACGTAAGAGTTGAAGAGTTGGGGTATCTATTTGTCATCCAGTCCAATACACCCGTTCAAATATTGATCAAGTCTGTTCGAACCCGATCGGAACGGAACTGAAAACTTACACCAGTTTGTTTTTCGAAGTTTGTTAGCTTCCTATCCGTTCTGTTTTGTGATTCATTGGCTGTAATGCCAATCGGCGATTACAATCTGCACTCAAACTAACTGCGATTCGAATGATTTTAGCTGCTAAATGCTGAATAGCCTCGCTAATGGAATCATGAAATGCCAGCGCAACTTGTGTGATGTGACGGGCAACATCATTGATTCAGATGCAATTGTTTGCCGTTCCAGCTGGTCCGCTGGTCGGCTGGTCGGCTGTCGTCACAGAAACATAGCGAGACAATGGGCTGGCGAGTCGTTTCTGTTCGGGATCTGTTTCTCACTCCCATAAAGTACAATTGTTCCGTTTGCTGCCACTTTTAGTTTCCCATTTGACTGGCTTTTGTTTTCCACAGACATAGATGCGGCTCTTATATCATCTTAATGCGATCCATCATAATCTTAATGTTGCCTAAAGCCAACGACACTTGATGGATATATTCTGTAGATGATATGTTTTCAGTCCCATAACATGCGATAAATCAGAATATTTGTAGTTCGGATGAGTCTTCAATTGAGTACATATGAATAACCTTTCTCTTTGTTATATGAATCTTTAGATTTTTCAACGTTTGCAACGCAGTTTACAGATTTTGATCTTGATTTTCGTTAACGAGTACACACATAAATCCATATGCTATATGTCACAAATGCAATCCTTATTCAGCAAATCAGTTCAATTAAGACTTGTTAGTGGTACAACCAGAACCACCCACAAAGAAAGAGAGCAGAGCGACGCGTCGGTGACGTGCCAGCGACCAACGTCGCAATTCCGTTTCATTATTTGTGTGGCCAGACCAGGCACGTGTCGCTGCTGATCGCCCGATCCCATTCTATTTATAGAGCTGAAGATACTCGATATATATATTTTATAATATTAAATATTGGGTTAAAATGGGAGTAAATGTTTTTCCCATACCAACTGGGTTGTTCCCCCAATTTGTATCTTCACATCGGAAGCAGGGCAGTATTTACATAGCAATGAATTAAACGGAAAATCTGTCAAGAAATTAACATTTTTATAGCTCGTTCTGGATTCCTGATAAATACTTTTACTCCTATAACGGGTAACTCTACTTAATTTTCTCGTCCGTTATCTATAAAAGTGGAACAATTGAAGTGACTTTAATGGCTTTTAATTTGCATTTTAACTAGGCCTAAAAGTGCCCAAAAAAGGCCGTCAGTTATCTTTAACGGCTTGACATTACAGTGAAACATGCTAAAACTAAACCTAAACTTTTACTATTCTGTGCTCCATAATCCATTAACTAATTAATTTATCCCACTTTGTGGAATCTGAATTTGAATATAATCTTTTGTACGATACATTTCAAGGCTCTGCCGTACTCCCATGATTGAATATTCATGCATCAGCTATCCGTCGCATGCAAAATATTTGAGTGTGCCAAAAACCCTTTAAACCCTAAGGAAAGGCTTTAGATAACAGTATTCCGGAAAGCAGTTCGGGCGACAGCAATTGCATCTGACAGATACATAGATACATAAGTTTGCATTAACATATACTCTGTTTGAAATACGGTACTCGCTTTCGGTTTCGGTTTGGGGGCACTTTAACGATTTTATAAATAGATAGAACGCGCCCCCAAAGCGGCACGAGCGATGCCTCCAGTTTCCCACCTTGCTCCAACGATCGTTCGTGGATCGATCGTTCGTCGTCGTACCATGTCGTCGTCGTTCGTCGCAGCCATAGAGGTTTAGGTTTTTTTTTTTTTTTTTTTTTTGTATTTTTATAAAATTGGAATCGCTGGAAACAGTTAGAAGTATTCTTGCGCTGACTGGCGCTGGTTGTGCTTGTGCTTCGCGTGTGGCAAATCGAACTTAGGGATACACCATAAATACTATATGCCTTGTATTCCCTAGAAGTTTTAGTGAATATATCAACCAGCGAACTGCAGCACTCTGTACTTATACAAACACTTTGATCCCACTACAATAAATATCCTAAAGTTAAAGCCCAAGTAGTGGCTAGTGTTTGATATGACAAGATTAGGATTAGTGGCCATCCAGCTGCTCCTGCTGATATGGAGTTGCCTTGGGGCGCTGTCTCAGGCGAAATCCCTCATCGACTATCGCATTGACAATGAGAATGCCATTGCCAAGGATGTGGAAACGTATAATTTTGAAAGTTGGTAAGTTTCCGGACTCTATCTGTGATATGATCCAGTAATGTATGCAAAATTACTTTACATGATTTTCCACAATGCTTGTGTGGCTTTCCTTTCCCTCGAGACTGACAGACACATAAACGTGACGTCGTGTTAGCCACAGACTCGTGCGCTGGGGCATTAGCTTAAACAAATCTATAGAGATACGATCTAGACAATGATATTTTAGACAGGTGTTCACTAAACCAGAGAGCGAGTGCCACCTGGACTCCAGTGGATTTTATGTCAGTTTAAATTGCAAATTATTTGCACTAATTAATGACGTCACTAATTAATGACA